>NC_135537.1:129967532-131174804 GCF_045843805.1 Urocitellus parryii | reverse complement strand
GGGGGAGTTCCCCTTGCCCTTGCCCGCCAGGGCCCAGTCTCCTCTGAGAACCTATGGCCACCTGGCGCCTGGGGAGTGAACTGTGTGGCTGGGACACCCTCTTTGGCCTGAGGGGTGAAGAGTCCCTGTGGAGGAAGCCACCCCCTGAGACTTGGAGCAAGGTGGAGAGCTCCTCCTGGCCAACACCTGGCTTTTGGCCTTTGGTGCGGCCCTGCAGGCAGGCTTGTGCTCAAAACCTGCGACCCCAAGAACACTGTGAGGGGATCTCAACTCCAAGGGCACCCAGGACCCGCATCCATCCCTCCGGACACACCATTTTCTGGCCTTTGGGCCCAGGGGGCTGCGCTCCCGTGCATGACCCCAACCTGCCCGGGATTGCGGAGGTCCCTGGCACCAGTGGATGCGGGGCCAATTTCCAAGGCCTGTGGGGATCACCTGGGACGCGCCACCGGGCGCTCTCTGGGCCCCAGGGAAGAACCCTGTGGGACCCTTGGATCCGGAGCAACGCCCACCTGGGCAGGAGCGGGGGAGATTTGGCAGAGGACATCTCCCCACCGTCACGGAGGACCTGCTGAGACCCGTGAAAAGGGCACCACTGTCCCACCCTGGCCCAGGTAAGGGAGACTTGGGGCTGAGGGCATCTCCGCCAAAGGAGCCCAGGACTCTGAGCCCCGGGGGTGAGCGCCCCTCGCCCACCAGCACTCATTCTCCAGGGTTGCTGCTGCGGGTGAGCTCCCTCAGCCCCCCAGCGCTCAGGCTGCTCGGGATCCTGGGGGTGAGCGCCCCTCACCCAGCAGTGCTCCGGGCGGCCCTGAGTGTGGAGGGGAGCCGGCCTGGCCCTCGGGGGTGGGGGGGGGATCAGGCTTCCTTAGTTCCTGGGGGTGAGCACCCCTCCCTTCCAAAGTGCTGGGCCTGGCCTGCTGGCTGTGGGTGAGCGCCCCAGGCGGCCTGCAGTCCCCAGGGCGCTCTGGGCCCTGCTGGTGGGCGCCCCTTGTCCTCCAGGGCCCCGCGGGTGAGCGCCCCTCGCCCGCGGGTCCTCGGTGTGCCCGGGCCTCTGGGGTTAGCCCCCCAGGCGCGCCAGGGAGCAGTGACCTCTGGGGCCCGCGGGTGAGCGCCCCTCGCCCGCTGGTCCCCAGTGTCCTCTGTGTCCCCAGGCTGAGCGCCCCTGGCCCTGTCCCCTCTGGGTCCTGAGGGGTGAGCGCCCCTCTCCCAGCAGTGCTCGGGGATCTCCTCTGGGGCCTGAGTGGGGGGGGGTGTTGCCCCTCCCTCGCCATTGCTCAGTCTGCCCTGGGCCCTGTGGGTGAGCGCCCCTCCCCTGTCAGGGCCCAGGCTCCTCTGAACCCCAATGCCCCCTGGTGCCTGGGGAGCCTACTGTGTGGGTGCTAGGGTCACTCCCTCCGGGGCTTGCACACCCTCTTTGGCCTGATGGGTGAAGCGTCCCCGTGAAGGCCACCTGGGAAACTCGGAGAGCACCTTGGATACTTTCTCTTGGCCCACACTCTGCTCCGCCTTTGGCCTTTGCTGTGGCCCTTCAGGCAGGCTGGTCCACAAAACCTGCAAAGGCCTTTGCTGTGGCCCTTCAGGCAGGCTGGTCCAAAAAACCTGTGAGCCCAAGACCACTCACCGTGAGGGCATCTCAACTCCCTCTGAGGGCACACCCAAGGACTGAGATCCATCTCGCCTGACACACCATTTTCTGGCCTTTCTGCCCCTGGGGCTGTGCTCCTGTGCACGCCTGGCACACGCCCGGGACTGCGGAGGTCCCTGGGACCAGTGGATGCAGGGCCAATTTCCCAGGGTGTGAGCACACCTGCACTGGGACCCCCGACAGCAGGCATGCGCCACCAGGCGCTATGGCTATCTTGGCCCCAGGGAAGAACCCTGTGGGACCTCTGGATCAGGAGCAATGCCCTCCTCCTCGGCAGGATGGTGGGACATTTGGCAAAGGACATCTCCCCTCCATCTTGGAGGAACTGCTGAGTCCAGTGAGAGGGCACCACTGTCCCACCCTGGCCCAGGTAACGGGGGACATGGGGCCGAGGGATCCTCTGCAACAGGTGCCCGGGACTCTGAGCCCTGTGGGAGAGCGCCCCTCTCCCACCTGCGCTCATTCTCCAGGGTTCCTGCAGGGGAGCACCCTTGGCCCCCCAGCGCTCAGGCTGCTCTGGGTCCTGTGGGTGAGCGCCCCTCACCCGGCAGTGCCCAGGCAGCCCTGAGTGGGTGGCGTGGCGGGGAGCAGCGCTGGCCCGCTGGGGCTCAGGCTTCCCTAGATGCTGGGGGTGAGCGCCCCTCCCTTAGGCAGTGCTGGGCCAGGCCTGGTGGCCTTGGGGGAGCGACCCCAGGCCGCCTGGGGTCCCCAGTGTGCTCTGGGCCCTGCTGGTGAGCGCCCCTCGCCCTGCAGTGCTCAGTGTGCTCTTGGGGGTGCTGCGGGTGCGAGGTCCCCACCCCGGGTCCCAGCCCTGTTCCCTCTCCGCTAATTCCTGCTTGGGGAGGGCCCCTTGGACGCTGGCATTGCTGCTGCACTGCAGCCTTTGGGTGAGCGCCCCTCGCCCATCAGTGCCCAGTGTCCTCAGGGTCCTGCGGGCAGGCAAGCGCCTGACTTGCGGGGGTGGGGGTGGGGGTGGGGGTGGGGCCGGGGGCCCAGGAGGCTTCCCTGTCCTCCGGGGCCTGTGGGAGAGCGCCCCTCGCCCGTGGGTCTTCGGTGGGAATGAGCCTCCTGGGTGAGCCTCCCAGGAGCCCTAAGGACCAGTGAGCTCTGGGGCCCGTGGATGAGCACCCCTCGCCTGCAGGTCTTCATTGTCCCCTGTGTCCTGAGGCTGAGGGCCGCCCCCCCTCTGACTTAGTGCCCTCTGGGTCCTGTGGGTGAGTTCCTCCTCCCAGCATTGCTCAAAGTGCTGTGTGTCCTCTGAGTGTTGGCCCCTATTCCCAGGCCTCTTTCCTTTTCTCAAGGTCCTTGTTGGTATTGCCCCATGCCTGTTAGTGTTGATTCTTCACTGTGGCCTCTGGGTTTGTGCCCTTTGCCCAGCAGTGTTCTTCTTCTCAGGTTCCTGTGGGTGGCACCTGTCCTTTATGTCCCACCTGTGTTTATTCTTCTTCGGTGCCCAAGAGTGAGCGCCCATCACCCACCACTGCTCAGCAGTTTTGCTCTTTGGGTGAGCGCCCCTCAGCCTTCAGTGCCCTATGTCCTCTTAGCTCTATGCCATCTGGCTCTTTGAATGAACTCTTTGGGTGTGTGCCTTTTTCTTCTTTGCAAGGACACCCTCTTTGATCTTAGATGGGGGTCCCTCGTTGACACTTCCTAGGAACCTTGGAGCCATCTGAGTCTTTCCTCTGTATTTCCAAAGACCATGTTTGGTCTTTCCTGCAGTCATTCAGACAGGCTTCTCAATAGAGCCTGCAACCACAATCCTATAGTTAGTGGATCTAATTTCAAACAGCTTGAATGCCTGGGATCGATCACTCACTCATTAGCCACTATTTCCCCAGTGTTGTGCTCAGTTGGCTGTGCTCTGTGGATGCTTACAACATGCCCAGGATTTGGGAAGTCCTGGAACCACTGGATGAAAGTCAAATATCCTACTCTTTTCAGATCTCCTGTGACTTTCCACTGGGCGTGATCTTTGCTCCAGGGAAAAACTCTCTGGGACTTTTGGATCAGGAACAATGCCCACGTTGACAGGACAGTGGGAACTGTGGCCAAGAACAGCTCCCCACCATCATGGAGAATTCCCTGAGACCTGGGGAATAGCACCCCTGTCCCACCCTCACCAAGGTAACCGAGACATTGAGTGGAGAGATTGTCTAGCAAAGGTTCCCGGGACTCTGAACCCTGTGGGTGAGCGCCCCTCTCCCACTTTTGCTCATTCTCTCTGTTTCTTGTGGTAGCACCTTTAGTCTCTCAGTGTTCAGTCTTCTCTTTTTCTCATGATGCCTGTTAGGTACAAGTGCTCAAAATTTTCTTATTGTTTGTGTAGAGTGTACCTCGCCCTTCAGTGCTCAATGTCATGAGGTCCCTGTGGCCTATCATAGGTCTACACAGTTTCTGAGTTTCTTGCCTTCTTCGGGTGAGCACACCTCACCTAGTATTGCTCAATCTCCTTTCAACCTGTAGCTGAACACAAGGAGCTCACCAGTTCTCTTTCTTTCCTGGGTCCTCTTGATGATCACCTTTTACTCACCAGTTCTCAGTTTCCTCTGGGTCTTTAGGGTGGTGACCCTTGCCCAGCAGTGCTCCATCTCTTCTGCCTTTGTATGTGCGATTCCCATCTTGACACCAGTGCTCAGTGTTTTATGGATGCTGTGGTTTGTTGCCACTTGTTCTGCACTCCTCGGTCTCCTCAGCATCCATGGATGGTTCCCCTCACCTAACAATCCTCAGTCTCCTCTGTGTTCTGTGGATGTGTGCCTCTCTCCTACAAAGGCTCAGTGTCCATGGTCCTGAGTGTAAACATTTTTAGTCCTCTAATTCTCCGTGTCCTCGGGGTTCTGTGTGAGCGCCCCTCTCCCACCAGTCCTCAAAGTCTCTTCTGAATCCTGGGGGTATTGCCCTGCCCCCACCAATGCTCAGCCTTCTCTGATTCCTGTGCTACCTGGCTCCATTTATGAACCTTATGGGTGAGTCCCTTTTCCTCTAGCACCAGTACAACATCTTCGGTCTTAACTGAATGTCCAGGTCAACACTACTGAAGCCTTGGAGAAAATTCTGGATAGTTCTCCTTTCAAACAACCTTGCTGACATTTTGGTGCTGCTATTCAGAGACTTCTCACCAATTTCTGAAAACCACAAGGCAATTGTTGGTGGATCTCAATTCCAATAGCACTGAGGACCTGGTTTTTTGTTCACTCATTTTCCAGAATTTCCACACTCTTGCTCAAGTCACTGTACTCTTATGGATTATTGAAACATGCCCAGGATTTCTGAGGTCCCTGTGACCAGTGAATTAAAGCCAAATTTCCAACTCTTGTCGGGATCTTCATCATAATCTGTGACTCTCTTTTCACCAGGGATGAAGCCCTCTGGGATCTGTGGATCATGTGCAATTCCCACCTTGACAGATGAGTGTGAAATGTGGCAAAGAAAAACTTCCCACCATCATGGAGGACTTCCTAAGACCTGTGAGAATGCACCATTGTCCCACCATCATTGAAATCACTGAGACATTGGGCTTAGGTATATTCTCCAAAAGGTTTCATGGACTCTGAATCCTGATGGTTAGGGCCCCTTGCCCACTAGCACGCAGTCTCCTCAGTTCCCTGCTGGTGAGTGCCCCTCACCCACCAGTGTTCAGGCTCCTCTGTATCCTTCTCTTTTTCTGAAGAGCACAAGCAAGAGCCTCCCTTGCTCCCCTCCAGCATTCAGGGCTGATCTCCTTCCCCTGGCTTCTCCTGGCCCTGCAGCCCCCCCTCTACATCATTCTTCTCCTGGCACTTCTCGCACTGCATCCTTCTTGAGCATCCCAAACCCGTGGTCAGACTGGGTTGGGCTCTGCCTGGCTCCTCTGAACCTGAAGTCAATGTTAAGGAAATCATACTTATCTTCATTCAGAGCCATCAACAGGGACTTTCAGGAGAAAACCAAAACCTAAGAGGTTAGGCAAACACATACACCCTAGTGAGGCCTTAGAACTCACTAGGGTGTATGAAGTTGGAAACAAATAAAAAGTCAAGCCAGGAGGTCAGATTTCACCCTCCTGATCAGGAAGAACCTTTCTCAAAATGAAAATATCAGGAGCCAGTGAGGTTGAGAGGAATTGGACATTTCCAAATATTTACAGGCCAAGAAGCCAGTAGGAAGTATTTGGAAATCGAGTTGGTAACTGGACCAGCACACAACCCAGCCTCAAGCTCACATGCCTTGGGCTAAACAATGCAGATGGAACAATCAGAAGGAACTCTGCTCATTTGGCCACTTCTAGAAATTGTCAAGCACTTGAAAGCGGGAGGAGGATGGTTGTTAAGCCAGTAGAGCGGGATGTGAAATGTGATATGGAAATTTTATTTCAGATGTGTGATGAAGAGTGAAGGTGAAGGAGCTGAGAAGCTGGACAGAGTGGGCAGGGCCATGATGCCGCTGCACAGAAGGCCACAGAGAGCAAGAACAGATCTGCCTGTCAGATGGACTCAGGCCAAGGTGCCACCAGCTCTGTACATTTTTGGTTCTGAAGTTCTGACCATGGGGTGTGTGCACTGGCCCACAGGCATGTGTTCTTGGAATGCTCTGTGCACACTCATTGGCTGGGCCTTTGGGGAACATCTGTCTGCTAGATGCTAGACAGTGGTGCTTCCCACATGGGGCTCTGCTCTGGCCACTAGTCCTATGCCTTGAGAGCCCTGCAGTGCTGCCTGCCCCTCCCTGCAGCACTCTCCTAGCAGCCCTGGAGCATTCCTCTGAGAGGCTCCATCCCTAGCAGAGCTCTGGCCAGGTCTGCAGGCCAATGTCAAGCAGGGCATGGCCACAGAGCTGGCACCACCACCCTCCTGGTCAGGCTGGGCCTTCGCTGAGCTGCTGGACTGGCCTCTGCCCCAGCATTAAGCCCAAGGAGTGGGACTGAACCTCCTTTTGGATGTTCTGGAAATTAGAGGGAGAGAGGGAGAGAATGTGAGCACAGAGCAAGTGGAGGCTGTGGCGTGCTAGAAGGAGAGGCACCCAGTGTGGGCACTGACTTGAGGATGTGAAGGCAGGCTGGGTCCCCAGGTCCATCCTGCTGGTGAGACTGGAGAGAGCAGAGCTTTCCTTTGTTGACAGCACCTTTTATTCCCTGAGTCTGGCAGGATGCTCAACACACCTGATGTCACGGACCATCTGCCTCAAGTCTGTAAGGAAGCAGCATTCCCCTCAGTTTCTAAATGGCAAAGGATGCTCAGGGGGTTTATGTGACTTTGCCAGTAGTACCCAAGCAATGAGGGGCAGAGCAGGTACCAGAACTGTGGCCCATCTGACCTCTGAACCATGCTGTCCATTAGCAAGAACAGATCCTCCCAAGGGAGGATGCAGACAGGAACAGGTCAAAGAGGAGCCAGGTCTGTCCAGTGGCCTGTTGGGCTGTTCTGCCTGGCTGTTCCAGGGAGGTGACAGGCATAGTCTACCATGAAGTTGTCCCTGAGGGAGCCCCATGAGTTGGAAGGCCCATTCAGAGACTTGGACATACCTAGATTGAAGTTAAATCTAAGGTACACAGAAGCCTATGGGTACAGAGCAGGATATGGCACAAGGCCAAGGGTCCATTTAAGATTAGAACCAAAGTCCAGACCAAGACCAGGGCTGAGCTGAGCCAGGTCAAGACAAGGCAAATGCCAAGATAAAGACCAGTATGACCCTGTCCTAGACAACCTGAGCCAAGCTCAGCTGACAGCTGACAGGCAGCAGGACCAGGTGTGCGGAGGCAGGGCCAGGCATGGTGGTGCTGGCTACTTGCTTCCTCCACAGGCAAGTCTGGGACCATCCTGGACCCTGTTGCTGGCTCTTGGCACATCGTGTATTTGTTTATTTGTGGTACTGCGTATGGATCCCAGGGGCACTCTCCCACACTTTATTTTTTCTTTTCAATTTCAACACAGGTTATCACAATGTTGCCCAGGCTGGTCTCAAACATGTGAACCTCCTGCCTCAGCCTTCTCAGAAGCTGGAATTGCAGGGGTGGCCACTGCACCAAGCCCTATGGATGTTTAGCCCAGTGAACACACTCAGTGGACTCATGCATACTGCATGGTGAATTCCGAGGTCTCTTCTGGAGTGACCTTCTGGCAGCTTCTGGGAATCTCCTGAGTCTCTAGAGGAAAGTTAGGGGCTGGGGTAGTTTTTGTCTTTGGCTGGGAGTGTGGTTGCAGATTGGGCTCCTGATCAGGCCTGAGATGATGGGTCCAGTTTATAGGTAAAGGGACAGAATGATGGGCACCAGAACTAGGAAAAAGGATCTGACGGACATGGCTTGAGGAATGACACTGACATGAGAGGTGCTTGTGCCCCTGCAGGGAAGAAGTGGTTGCAGTGAAAGGTAAATAAAAATATATGACAGCAGAATACATCAGACACTAGAAAGGCAATATGTCAATTAATGGAAGGGAAACTGGTGTGATACAGCAATCTGTATATGGGGTAAAAGCGGGAGTTCATAATCCACTTGAATCAAACCGTGTAATATGATGTATTAAGAACCATGTAGTGTTATGAACGACCAATAAAAAAAAAATATATGCCTTCCCCCAGGTGCAAAGGAAGCATTGGCTCTTGGAAAATTCAGACTGTAAATGTCCACGGCCCTCTGCAAACAATGGCATCACTCAGCCCTGGAAAATGGAGAGGAGGCAATGGCCATGTCCAGCCCTGGTGGAGGTGGAGTGGAGGCTTCTACCAAGTGCCTTGCAGGTCAGCTTCAACAGTGAAATGTGCAAAGCAAGGCTTCCTTGCTTCTAATAGCTTCCATCTCCCTGCTCATAGACCAGAAGAGACGGCAGCGTGGCTCAGATGCTGTGGTCTTGGGTGCTCCTCGATGTAGGTCTGGGATCTCCTCCTGTTCTGATCTTCCAAGGTTTCCACAGCAATGTGTGCCATTTTGTAACACAATAAAGAATTTAATTGCACATGGAATCTTTTCCCAACCACCCTGAGTGTGAGTTTGTAGCTATGGTCACTGTGTCACTGTGCTGAGGCTACAGCTGGGGCCTCTGGGAGCCTGCCCCCCATCACAAATGGACTCCCAGCTAGAACTGCAGGATCTACACTTTGGAAGGGGGAGGATGAGGCAGAGGACATGTGGGAGCTCTTAGCTCTACCATTAGAGAAAGTGTCTGGGTTTTGGGACCACACTCAGGTGCAGGTAGCCCAAGGGTGAATGAGGAGAGTGTGGGGGTTCAGATGGCAAAGTTCTCCATACATACAGGTTGGGGAGGATGGAGAATGGGGGCGGTGGTGTGAGCACCCGTTGTGAGCCCCATGTCCTCACAGGTGTCCCTGGTGACCTTCATAGTGGATAGCCCCCAGATCCGTTGAGAGAAGTGGAGCCCCATAAGGTGAATAGGGGGGTCCAGGGAACTTGATAGGATAGTGACTACAGCCAGGGAACCTGGAGTCTGGGAGGGCAGATGCTGACCAAGTCTTCTCCTTCACTGCAAGCCCTCCCGGTGCTTCACCTGGAAGACCCCACACAGGTGTTTCAGGACTCCTAGTAAAAGCTTTAGTCTGGGAATCACTCTTTCTAAGCCTGTTTTGTTGCTCAAATTTGTCTCAAAAAGGATCTTTTGATACTGACTCTTAAAAGTCTGTCACTTCCCCTCTGATGAAGGGTCAGATTGCACCAAAGGATGGGACAAGCCTGCAAGACCACTTGGTGGACGAACAATCAGTAATGTCTTCAGAAAAATTTATTCACAGATCTGGGAGGCTTTGGAGCAGGGTTCCCAAGTCTTCCACTAGGTGGAGCCAGTGGGCAACTCTGCAAGTTGGCTCATTTATGAAGCTTTAAAATATACAAAACCAAGCATTGTTTAAGAACACAGAATGCAATGGAATTGTAAAGAAAAGCACAGAAGTTGGCTCTTTTCACTCAAGCTCTGGGTGCCCTTGAGGAGATCTTTGCACCAACCCAGCAATAAAGGACCAGATGTCAGCGAGCCCCATATCCCTCAAGACTGCAGAATGGCTAAGACAGGGGATGGTGGTGGGGCCCAGTTAAAATCAGAAAATTTCATAGAAATTCCAAATTTCTTTTTTTCTCTACTACCTTATCCCGTTAGTTTCCCAGCTCCCTGCATGCAACCATCCCATGCCCAGGATGGAACTTTGGCCAGGCCAAAGCCCTGGCCCAGGAAGGAATGCAGGGCTGGAGGAAACTGACTGCAGTACCTATCAGGGCTCCCCAGGGTCTACAAATCTGCATCTCCCAGCTTCTTTCCTGTAGATGGCACTGATTCTTTGGGACAGGTGGAGGCAGATCAGCATCTTCCTCCATTTTGGCCAAATTGTGATTTAATTCATTTTTCCATTTTATATTGTCTTCTCTCATTTCTGACACTGGAGAATGCCCGAACCCAGTTACAAAGACTCTAGATTCTTGGGCCCCACCTCATACCCGTACCTGCTACCCTTCTGGGACTTCCAATAGTCCCCAGCCATCTGACCCTAAGCCCCTCACTGAGGCATTGTGCATGTACCCTGCATACCTGGTGGCCATGAGCAGCCTGGGCCTATGGTATCCCAGCTTCCAGGATCTCAGGCCCTTCAGGGACTCCCCAACTTTCTTCCCTTTTCCCCCTCTATGCCAGGCCCCCTAAGAGCATGGAGCCTCCACCTGCCCAGACTACCCCAAGCTGCTCCTGGACTTCAGTGCAGGTCAATGGGCACAGTCAGGGCTGGAGGGAGAGTTCAGAGAGGAGGCCTCCAAGCCCTACCCTGGAGGCCCACTCCATGGTTAATAGCCTCCTCCCCAGTTCTGCATTCCAGGAGGCAGCAGCCAGTCTCCTGGAGAAGTGTGAAAGACTAGGGGCAAAGTCCTTGAGCAGGAAGGCCCCTGCATCTTGGCCAGCAGAAAGGAAGGCCAAGTGGGTTAGGGGTGGAGGGGAGCCCACATGGAGGGCATGAGGATGCTGAGTTATGTGGTGTGGCTGTCCTGTGAGTGCCCAGGTGTGATCCCTCAGTGGGGCCCTGATCCCTCAGTGTATTATCAGGGGCGGCTGGGGAGGGAGGGGCTCAGCATGGCCCAGAAGGGTGAGCCCTAGGGGAGTGCAAACCCTTCCTCCAGGTCCCAAGTCGCCCCATGGCTACCCCACACAACACAGGAACCGTGATCTGTGACACAGGACACAAGGACACATGTGCAGAGAGCTTTTCAAACAATAACCATATAATGAACCACAAAAAAGCTTAATAGGGTTCACAGTGTGGGTGTGTAGTGTAGTGTGTATGTGTGAAGTGTGTGTGTGTGAAGTGTGCTTGTCGTGTGTGCTGTGCTTGTGTGGATAACTGGGTGCTGCGCATGTTGTGTTTTTCGTACAGCATAGTATAGGATGGTATGTTATGTGGCGTGTGAGTTGTAGTACAGTGTGTCGAGTATGTGTTGGGTGGTGTGTGTCGTGTGATATGTAGCAGGTGCGTGTGCACGTGGTGTGTGCGTGTTTTGTCTGTTAATTTGGGGTGACCATGCCTTTGAAGAGCCAGGTCCTCAGAATCATTGGGAGCAGAGCTAGTGCCACCCTGCCCTCTGCTGGTGGACGGCAGTTATGGCGATGACAATGATCCCTGTGTCCACAGGACAGCCTGTGGCAGACAAGCAGTACCCTCAGACTGACATATAAGGCCAGACCCAAGTATCCACCCCAGAATTCCAGTGTCAAGATGGCAGTTGGCTGATGGGGTTAGTGCCCAGCAGGAGCATGGCTTCCAGTGGCCTCATGGAGGACAGGATAGAAGCACCCCTGCCCTCCTTTGTGGCAGCCCCGGGAAAGCCTCCCACAGCTGTGCTCCTGTTCACAGACCCCAGGAGCAGACTCATGTTGCTGGAAAGGCCACAGGGATGAAAAGCCACCAAAGCCAAGACGTGTTCAGTGGCCATGTTGGTAATGACTGTGATCCTGCAGCTGCAGCCTCGAGTGCTCACACACAGTAGAGTCGGATGAAGTAGGAAGCCAGAGCATGCTCGCTGCTGGTCAGTGGCTCTGACAAAGGCCTGGGACAGATACAAGGCCACTCTCCACACCCTCCCCACTCTTATTCCACCACTCAAAGCTTCAAAGTCTTGGACAGAGGGTGTCCCCTGGTGGAAGTCACAGGAGGGTACTCCTGGGGGCCCTTCCAGGCCAAGAGCTTCCTCCTCAGTGTCCAGGGTGATACCTGTTCAAGGGGAGCGTCTTGACCAGGATGGGGCTAGAGGGTCCCTTCTCTGGGGCTCTTGGACCAGGGTGCTCTCTATGACGGGAATGCCATCTTTCTTGATGGATATTTTTGGTGTCCCCCGGCACGCCCTCCCAAAACACCTACAGTGCTATGATGGCCCATGTGGATTTGCATAACATACATGGGGTCATGAGTCCTCCCCACAAACAGCCCCAACAGCACCCCATCTGCTATGAATCCTTCTCTGTGCCCTTTTCTGCTGTTTCCCAGGCTTGGAGTCATCCTGTAGCCTTGGCTGGGGGAGAGGGGTGACGTGGCTGAGGGAGGGAAGCCATGCCGTTGCCCAGATTCGGGGGGATATCCCCAATTCCAGTATACACGGCAAGCTCTGCTGAGACAGCAGGTCATCAGCCACCAGGGCAGCCCTAGGAATGGCAAGTGAAGCAGGAGAAGTCAGAGGCCTGAGCCAAGTCCCAGATGCCTCTGTCCTGTCAGTTTGGTCTAACTGACCCCTGAAGAGACGACCCTCATGCTTTCCCCCCAGGATGAAGGCAAGGCAACCCGGCAGCCTCTGGGCCTGCCTCAGCAGCCAGGGTGCTGGTCAGATCTGGGTTTCAGAGAAACATGAATAATTGTAGGTGTGTCTCATGCAGCATGAGGAGTGAATCCCAGCAGGACTGCCTGGAGGACAGAGTGCCCCACAGGCCCACGTGTTAAAGGCTAGTTCCTAGAGAGTGCTACTGGGAGGTGGTGGAACGTAGGAGGTGGGGTCTAGTAGGAGGTTTCAGGTCATTTCAGTGAATCCTTGAAGGGACCCTGGCCTTTTCCTTGTTTCTCTCTTATATCCCAGACATGAGTTGTGAAGATGGCTCTGCCAAGTGCTCCTCCATGGTGTGCTGCCTCACCATAGGCCCCAAAGCAGGCCTGGATGGAAACCTTTAGAACTGTTAGACAAAATAAGCCTCTTCCTAGGTCTCAGGCATGGTGTTACAGCAATGGAAAGCTGACTCTCACACTCCACATCAGTCTCCCTATGGCCCAGCACTTGCTTTCCCAGCCATACGGCCAGGGGGCATGAAAGTCAGCATCCCCAGGGACTTGTGTGTGTCCATTCCCAGTCTGTCCATCAACAGAAGAAAGATGGAATCAGTGTGACACCCTCATCAACAGCACAGCATGCAACAACACAGAGCAGAGAGGACAGGACCATGACGCACAGGCATGCACAGAGTCCAGGCCAACTTCAGAGCAGCGTCCCCCGACTGATCCTACTTATGGAAGTTTCTAGAATAGTAAGGATGGAGAGCTGGCAATAGACATCAGAACAATGGTTACTGGGTGGGTGGTTGCAGGAGTGTAACCCCATATATAAGTTCACAGGGTGCCCTGAAGGGGAAAGCTTTTGTGTGTTTTCCTGTTCGTGTTCTTTGTTTTCAGTGGTGAGAAACACAAACAATGGTGACCGCAAAGCATTCAGAAAAAGGTCCAAAGATGGAGTGAAGTGGGTCTCTGGTCTCAGAGAGCTTCAGAGCTTCCATGGAGACCCAGGAGTCTGGGCTCCTACGGGTGGAAGAGAGGAGCCCTCCCTGTGGGGAAGAGCCCCTGTAGCAGAGCAGGACAGTGGCCTGGTGAGAGGTGCCCTGCAATCAGGATGAGAAAATGGAGGGCAGGACAGAGGGGATGTGGCTGGAGCCTTAGAGAGGGCAGCTGGGATGGAAGGCTGGACAGGTGGGGGCTGGGGGTAGGGACGGGTTTGGAACAGCCCACCAATGACAGCTTGTGGGGCTGGGGCACCAGAGGGATACCAGTGTATAGTTAAGTGACCAGGGGTTAGGGGGACATGAAGGAACAGGTTTGGAACAGGAGAAAATCACAACTGTTTGGTAGAAGGTGACTGGGCAACATCCAGGAGGGGATGATCCCAGGACACAGCTTGGGAGGGACAGTGGAGGACAAGAGGGCACAGGAAGGGGCAAGATGGTGTGGGGAGAGAGGAGGGACTCTGTAGGGCCAAGTCCAGCAGGGACAGTGGGAAGAGAGAGGGAGAGGTGGTGAGAGGGAAGAGCCAGAGCAGGAGGTGGGAGAAGTGAAGATGGGGAGAGCCACGTGGGCAGCTCTTGGCATCTGGGAAATAACCACAGCAAGGACAGCACACGTGTCCAGGGATGGAGCCAGCCACACTCCACACGTTACTCCATGCTTCTCAAGGCTCCCTGGCCTCATAGGGGTTGCTGCTCCCTCCAATTTGCAGATGAGAAGACAGGCATCGAGCACACAGGAAGCAGGTGTATGGCCAGGATGGGAACATGGGTTGGCTCCACAGTGTGTTCCCAGGCTCTGAGCTGTCCTCCTACCTCCAGGTGGTGGGGCTGGGCTGTGAGGGGCGGGCAGACGGCCTGGGTGGGGGACCTTAGGGGCTCTTCAGTTTGGGCAGGATTTGTGGTGTGGGCTGTGCAGTTGTAGCTTCAGGACCTTTGGTCGCCTGGTGGCTGCTTCTCAGGCCTTATGCCTCATCCACAGGGAGAGGGTGGATCCCCCCAGTCATGTGGATCGGCCCACTGCCTGACGTTTCCTGGGCAGACACAGGTGTCCTAAGTCTCCTATGGCATTGCCAGGGTCCAAGGTCGCCTGGAGGTGGCATTAGGAGGAAAGCCAGGAGCCAGAGAAGTAGGGAGGGTACCTGTGGGCTGCTGACCTGGCGTCCTGCCTCTGGAGCTATGGAGAAGCCATGACTCAAGGAACGTCAGAGGGACTCAGGGGACCAAGGCTGCACATGGCCATCACTGCCATGGAAACTCTGATGCTGCTTGGTATACAGTTGGCTGGCTATGGTGTAGCATGCTTTAGGCGCTCCCTCCATCCCTGGAGAGGGCTGGTCCTGGATCCTCAGGTGGGCCAGTCCAGAGCCTGTCTTCATCACAGTGCTCTAGTCCTTGTGTCTGGGCCACAGCAGAGCAGCTGGCCTGCACAGCCTGGATAGTAGGAAGCCCAGGAAAACCCTCAAACCCCTATCAAAGAGGGTCAGTCTGCAGCAGCCAGACACAACATGGAGGTGAGCATGCTGTGAACTATGTTAGAACTGTAGACCATGTCTAGGGAGCACCAGGGAAGTTATACCTTAAGAGGATCTGTGTGTATCACACGTACTCCCCCAAACCTTAGGAAGTAGGTGCTGTCATGAGACCCATTTGATACATAAGGCAACTGACAGAGAAGTTAACTAATTAACCCCAGTTCACATAGCAAGTAAGTGGCAGAGTTGTGTTAAAACCAGGCACACTGGATTTGGGTTTCCATCTCCTTATCCTGACCAAAAATTGATGAAACCAAAGTACACAGAACAATGGGGTTTGACTCTATGCACTGGATTGGGGCACAGGGATGCTCTGAGCCAGTGAGGCTTAGGGCATGTGTCTGCAGTGGATAAGTGGGTGGTAGCCCAGAGACAAAAGCAAGAGGGTCACCCTGCCAGACAAGAGCTGCTCTGTGACAGACACCGCAGCAACAGTGTAGAGGTGGGATTCTGGGTGGGAAGAACTTTGGGATCAATTAGATATATAGAGAGGGATGCACAGGGATGTCTTGCTTGTGTGGGCTTTCCTGTCTTCATGTGGCCTGAGGACACAGGTTTGGGAAGGACAGTCTTTGGGCGAGAACATCATCTAAGTGGTCATATCTGCAAGGCATGGAGGGGCATGAAGAGCCTTTGGAAAGAGTGGGTAAAGGTAAGCAAAGTGGGTGGAAACGGTCTGACCCTCACAGCCTTTGGGGCCAGAGTGTAAGAGCCTGTGGCAAACTGCAGTGTGTCCCCAGAAGCCACACAGAAGAAGAGGATCAGAGTGCCAGATAGATACCCCTATGCTGGGCAGAAGAGAGTTTATTTGCCTGTTTATTTCAGTGCTGGGGATTGAGCCCAGGGTTTTGCACATTCTAGGCAAGTGCTCTACCTCTGAGTTCACCCCAAGCCCAACAAGGTGTATTTAGGGGGCAAATGGATGGGTCATCGTAAGGTCACTAAAGCTGAACAGAGCCAGAAATAAATGGAACTCTAGGGACATTAGAGCCCATAGGGCTGTGTGTCTGGGCTGGTGTTTATAAACCCATGATTTTGGGGGAAGGCATTCATGCCATTCCTGAGCTAGACTCATTGTGAGACTTATTCCATTTACTCTCCAGTCACCCATGACCCCACCAAACTGAGTGAGGTAGACTGAGATGACTACCATGGTAATGAGCACACTGAGAATAAGAGTTGGAGCTGGGATTCAAGTCCAAGTGTTAAGGATCCTGAAGATTGAGCTTTAACCATCACCTAGCATTAGCTCATGCCAACTGCAGCTGAAACCACGACACACTCCTTCACCGCCTTCACCACCACTGCTGTTAGCAAATAACCCCTGTTGCTCTGTCTCCACCACCCCCATCATACCCACTGTCACCACCACCGTTAATATCATAACACCATTATTGCCCCCATCACCATTGCCATCATTAGCACCATCATCATCATCATCATCATCATCTCCTTAATGAATAGTCATCACAATTAGAACCATAACACTAACACCATCACCACCATCACTACCATTGTCACCATAATTAACACCATCACTACCACCACACTTTCACCGTAAAAGAAACAGAGCTACCACCATCATCATCAACCCAATTATTAGTCTCTGGTACACAGCAAGAGCTACCACTTCACAGGGCTGTTATCAGAACTGGATAATTTGCTACATATAAGGCATTTAGATACAGTTTTCTCTCATGCTCATGTTTGTGGCCACCTCCAAGATGCAGTGGTTCCCCTTACCTGGAGTTTTTTCCCCTCTCTTTTCCATACACCTAAATTCTAGTCATCCTTTCAACTTTAAAACCATGTTCCAAGAAGATGGAAAATAGAAAGCACCAGAAGTTTGCCCCTTAACTGAATAACATTCACAGTGGTAATATCTGTCTGATGTAACTATTTTGGAATTCCAGTTTTCTGAGGAAGGTTTATTATGTCAATTTTGGTCAATTTCATCTTCTAGCATGGGAGCAGCTATCCATCCCTAACTCCCACCTCTGGAGCAGAAAATCATGCATATCTTGCATACAGCTAATGGGGGCCAGGGTGGGCAAGAAGGACCATTTTCTCCATAATTATGATCAATCAACAAATATATGAAAATATATGTATTCTGATTTGATAATGGCTGCTTTTGATCTTTGAGGGGCAAGCAAAGGTGAGCAACCACTGCTTTATCCCTCTCTGACTGTTGCAAGACAACACTCTTAGTTCAAAAAACATCTAGGGCCTTTCTTTCCCTCTCCCTTTCATTTTTCTGTTTTGCCCCTGTGCCACTTAAATTCTAGGACATTCAAAAGCAACCACATAAACAAGGGAACTTAGAAAGTCACCATTTATACCCAAGGTGTAACCACTGATAACCTAAAATCGACCTGACAAGATCTTAAATTTATACCTTAGGCTGCTTCTTAGCACAGGGATAGTCTACAACAATAACAACAGAAAAATGAAAACAGACAAACCCTAGGGAAGGGGGAGATATGATTTTTAGAATTACTATGGTTTTAATTCTATTTTACAATTTTCTTTTTTTTATTTATATGAGACAGCAGAATGCATTACTATTCTTATTACATATATAGAGCACAATTTTTCATATCTCTGGTTATATACACAGTATATTCACACCAATTCATGTCTTCATACATGTACTTTGGATAGTAATGATCACCACATTCCACCATCATTAATAACCCCCTTCCTTCCCTCCAACCCCCCTGCCCTATTTAGAGTTCGTCGATTCCTCCCATGTTCCCTCTCCCTGCCCCACTGTGAATCCACCTCCTTATATCAAATAAAACATTTGGCATTTGTTTTTGGGGGGATTGGCTCACTTCACTTGGCAATATCTTTTCTAAATTCATCTATTTACCTGCAAGTGTCATGATTTTATTCTCTTTTATTGCTGAGTAATATTCCATTGTGTATATACTCCACATTTTTTTATCTATTCATCTATTGAAGGGCATCTAGGTTGGTTCCACAGTTTAGCTATTGTGAATTGTGCTGCTATAAACATTGATGTGGCTGTGTCCCTCCCTGCAGTATGCTGTTTTTAAGTCCTTTGGGTATAGACTGAGGAGAAGGATAGCTGGATCAAATGGTGGTTCCATTCCCAATTTTCCAAGAAATCTCCATACTGCTTTCCATATTGGCTGCACCAATTTGCAGTCCCACCAGCAACACATGAGGGTACCTTTCCCCCCACATCCTTGCCAACACTTATTGTTGTTTGTCTTTATAATAGCTGCCATTCTCACTGGAGTGAGATGAAATCTTAGAGGAGTGGTTTTGATTCGCATTTCTCTAATTGCCAGAGATGATGAACATTTTTTCATATATTTGTTGATTCATGGTATATCATCTTCTGAGAAGTGTCTGGTCAGGTCCTTGGCCCATTTATTGATTGGGTTATTATTTTTTTTTCGGTGCTTAGCTTTTTGAGTTCTTTATACACCCTAGATATTAGTGCTGTATCTGATATGTGAGGGGTAAAGATTTGCTCTCAAAATGTAGGCTCTCTATTCACCTCACAGATAATTTCTTTTGCTGAGAAGAAACTTTTTAGTTTGATTCCATCCCATTTATTGATTCTTGATTTTAATTCTTGCACCACAGGAGTCTTATTAAGGAAGTTGGGGCCTCATCCCACACGATAGAGATCAGGGTCCACTTTTTCTTCTCAATTTTACAATTTTCAACAAAAAAATCACAAGGTATCAAAAGAAACAGATAATATTTTCATTTAAAGGACAAAAAAGACAAACCAAAAGAAACTTTTCCTGAGAAAGACAAGATGGTACAGTGCTTGACACAGACTTCAAAGCAATTGTCTCAAAAATGTGGGAAGAAATTTAAAAAGATGTGGATAAAGTTAAGAAAATGAAGTATGAACAAAATGGAAATATCAATCAAGAGATATAAAACCTAAATGAAACCAGAGAAATTCTGAAGCTGAAAATAACTGAAATTTAAAAATTTACTGGAGAGAATTAAAGTCAGATTTCAGCAGTCAGGAAAGAGTCAGCAAAACTCAAGATAGGATCATTGGAATTATTGAATCTGAGGGATAGAAAGAAAAAATGTTAGAGAAAAGTGAACAGAGCCTTGAGATCCCAAGGGACACCATCAAGCAGACCAGCACATGTATTGTAGGAATTCAGGAAAAAGAGAGAAAGAAGGTCAGAGGGATTATCTGAAGAATAGTGGCTGAAGACTCCCCAAATCTGCTAGAAGACATGAATATAAACATCCAAGCAGCCCAGTGAACTCTAAGATGAACTCAAAGAGACCTTTGCTGAGATCTCATAGAACAAACCTACAGAGAGAGACTCTTAAAAGCAGCATGAGAGAAGTGACCCATCACACACAAGGGAGCTTCAATAAGGTCCTCAGCATATTTCTTATCAGTACCTCAGGAGGACAGAAGGTAGTGAGCTCTACATAGACAAAGTCCTGAAAGAAAAAAAAATAATACTGTCAATCAGGAATCCTATATTCTGAAAAAAATGCCCTTCAAAATTATGGGCAAATTTAAGACATTCCCAATAAACAAAACTGAGGAATCTTGTTACTATTAGATCTGCCTAGAAGACATGCTCAGGGGAGGAGGTCAAATGGAAGGCTCTAGACAGCAACCCAAGCTGTTTGAAGAAATAAAGACCTCAGGAGGGGTAAATACATGGGCAGTTGCCATGTGGTATTATTGTAACAGTGTATCACTCCAACTTGTTTTCCACATGATTTTAAAAACTAGCACACTTGAGGGAAAAAAAAATCCAAGAGTTACCATGACTGTAGCCTTGGTTTGTAAATCCACATTTTGTTTTCTACATGATTTAAGAGATTAACAAATTAAAAAATTAATGGTGTCTTTGGACACACAATGTACAGAGATGTAATTCTGTAATAATAACTGAAAGAAGATAAAGACAGAGCTCTGAAGGAGCAGAGTTTTTGTATGCTATTGAGGTTGAGCTGGTACAAATTCAATTTAAAGTGTTATAACTTCAGGATATTAAATGCAATCCCCAGGGTAATCACAAAGGAGGGGAAAAGGACTATATTCAAAAGGAAGTGAATACCACTGCAAAAAATCAACTAAATTCAAAGAAGTCATGAGTGCAGGAAATGGGGGAAATAAAGTTAGAAGCCTTTTTTTAATTTTATTTTTTTATTGGTTGTTCACAACATTACAAAGCTCTTGACATATCATATTTCATACATTAGATTGAAGTGGGTTATGAACTCCCAATTTTACCCCAAATGCAGATTGCAGAATCACGTCGGTTACACATCCACAATTTTACATAATGCCCAAAGGTTAGAAGCCTTATAGAAAACAAATAGAAAAATGACACAAATAAATCCCTCTTTATCAGTAATTAGTTTAAATGTAAATGAATTAAACTCTCCAATCCAAACATGAAGATTGGCAGAATGGAGAAAATATATCCCCCCATGATGCAATTATATGATTCTCTGCAAGAGGCTCCCTTTATTTTTATGTATTTATTTTTATTTATTTTCTGTGCTGGGCTCAAACCCAGGGTCAGTGGGTGCTGGGAAAGTGCTCTACCACTGAGCCACATCTCCAACCCAAGACTCACTTTAGATCCAGAGACACAAACAGGTTGAAAGCAAAGGAATAAAAAAAAAATCCAGTAAGTTGTAACCCACAGAGAACAGGGGTGGCTATCATAATAGGAGACACAATGGTTACTTGGGACAAAGAAGGACAGTGTATATAAAGCTTCAGTCAGCAAGCAGATCAGTTATAAACGTGTACATGTATGAAAATACATGTGGAAAGGGAGGAAATTCTGACCCATACCATAACATGGAAGAACCACGAAGAAACTACACCAAGTAAGACCAGCCAGGGATTCCATGCCTCTGAGGTCCCTAGGAGCCATGGGGACAGGCAGTGGGTGGTGAGTACTAGGGCTAGGGTCAGGGAGGGGTTAGTGTTAGTGGGATGGAGCTTCAGTCTGGGAAGATGAGGAGGTCCTGAGGCTGGGCTGTTTTATTCCACTAATCATACACTCAAGAGAGGTCAAGATGGTCAATTAGATGGGACATGCATTTTACCACAGTACAAAGTCCTATTAAAAACAAATAAACCGGAGCAGACAGAGTCTCTATTCAGGGTCCCAGGGACACTAAGCCTGCTGCATGGATATTTGCTGACCATGCTCTCACAGGTGGTACTTTCTCTGCCATCAGAGTGAGCCCCTTGCTCAGGAATGCAGCTTTCCTAGGACCAGGGTCATGGCAGCCATTGGGATCTTTCACACAGGGCAGTCACATCTTGCCCCTCTACCACCTCTTCCTGAATATGGAGGAAAGGTTTGTTCTTGGGCCGATCCCTGAGGAATTCTTCCGATTTCTTTATCCTAAAACTGGTTTAACAGCACCCTCCATGCGTGGAACTAGATTTATCTTGTTTCTATCCAAAGAAATCTATGTAGTTATCCCAGAGACCTTCTCTACCATATCAATAGTAAGTAGGGTTACTTTTGTATGTAAAAAATATGGTTCCTCTATTAGAGAATTTATTGATAATCTCAATGAGCAAAAAATTGTCCAACTAGAAGAGGTGAAGCAGGCTTCCATCAAACAAATCCAGGATATGATTTAGTTGGAAAAGTCACAGCAGGTGGCTGGTTCAGAAGTGCCACAATTTTTTTGATGTCCAGATAAATAACATTGCTACGGCCTTGGAAGTTGCTTACCAGGAATGGCTACATGAAGTATACAAGGAAGCAAAGAGTCACCCGGATTATCTGTGAAAAGCCAACGTTCGTCGTCAGAGATTAAAACGCACACACACAGATAGCAGTGACAAAGATGAAGCACTTTATCGCAACTGCTGCTAGCTTATATAGAAAGTGAGAGTCAGTTATCTTAAACCAGGAAGCTCCCGGGGCCAATCATAGTAAAGGTCAGGTCATCACCTATGGTGCACGCACATCCGCCCTGCATAAGATTCATAGGGGGAAGACCGGAGGGCCAATGAGAAGGTTTTCAAAACAACTTGTTATCCACCCACTGGCAACTTGCCAGCCTGTCATGTTGCAATAGGGGCCCCTTATCTGAAAGGCCGGGGGGAGTTCTAGCCACCCACTGGCAATTTGCCCACCGCCATGTTTGAAAGGCCCAGGGAGGGGGAGTTCTCAGGGAGACTCCCAACAATCTGTACCTCTGTGCAGAATAGGATGCATCAAAAGGGACAAGAGCACATGAGAAACTGGTGGAGAAGCACGTGGTGCAGAGCATCTCTGCACAACAGAAAAAGGAGATGATTGCCAAGTGCATTGCAGGTCTCAAGCTGCTTGCAAAGAGGGCTCAAGCACAGCCAGTTACATAAATGTATCTGTCCCAACTAAGACAGCTATAAACTGTTGCTGAGTAAATGGAAACTAGTTGATGTGACACAATCTTTCTATATTGCTGTCTACTGAAATTACAGTTTACCTTTCCTAACACAGAAAAGTTCAAGTTTCTTTCAGTGAGAAAGCTAAATCTGTTGGCCAGATAGTTCTCATCATATCTCTACATTTTGAGTTGTTATCTGATCACTTTTGAAAAAAGCACTTGGCTTTTATTAAAACATATGGCCTGGTGATCGGTTACCAAGCTACAATTTAAATTTATAATTAATTCCATCATTGTGCAATAAAGTACTGATTAAAACAAGAAAAAATAAATAAATAAACCATCACACCTTGTCTCAGTGCTGCTCCTGAATGAAGTCTCCCTGGAGTGCACCCGTGCTGCCCCCAAAACAGTGTGGGCAGCCAAACTAATGGTCATTCGAGTGAATTTCCTAAGGTACCAAATAAAACACAGACACACAATTTACCTTTAATTCAAGCCCCAGGACGGCTCCTCTGCCCTCGGCCTCAAGCTCCCCAAATGGGAGAGTGAGTAGTGTCACAAGAGGCTGGCGACAGAGAGAGAGCTAGCAAGCTCAGAAGTGGACTTTTATTGGAGAGACTCTCATTCTTTAGAAATTTCCATCCAAAAAAGGTCAAGGGGGGCAGGTTTACAAGGACAGGTAAGGTAATTTGACCCCTGGGGCTGTAGGAAGGCACATCTACGCATGAAGACACATTTTGCTATGGGGGCAGCCATCTAGGGCCACTTGGATGTGATCAGATCATGGGAAGTAACCGACAAAGCCTCAACCAATCAGGGAAGGAAAACTCTGGTCACACAGCACAATGGCCTCCCATGCTCCAGGTCACTGTGGCCTGGATCCCAGAGACCAAGGGACCATGTGGGATGGGCAGCTGTCACTTCTTGTGTGTGTGGAGTGCCAGGCCCTGGCTGCATGGGGGGAATGTGGACCCAACAGGCCACCATCATGGTGCTCACTATTAGCAGCAGGACTGCAGGCCTACTAGATGAGAGACGGCTGGGGAGCACCCAGGGCAGGAAATGGGAAGGGCTCTCTGGGAGCAATGCCCTCTCATGAACAAAGCTCAGGCAACACCCTCTACTCTAGGTCTGAAGTGGCCCAGGGTCTTAAGGTCCCTGAAGCCTGTGCCCAGCACCTAGCTCAATGCAGGGGTCAGCAGGCCATGGAGAGTGTTTGGGGCTCATTTATTGGAAGCAGGTGGGCACATAGGAAGGGTCCACAGCTTGTGAGGACAGCAGTGGCATCATAACCTCATCTAGGATCAGCTTAGGCCTCTCTAGGGGACTGAGGCCGACACTGTGGCAGGGTTTCTTCAGGGAGCTTAGTCTCAGGGGTGAATACCAGAGCCCAACAAGGAGTATCTGGCACTGATCCTGCTTTAGACAAGATAACTTGGCTCCAGGGGTCCGGGGAACACGACCTTCTCAACTGCACACTACCTTCTGGGAAGGTCCTACCCTGTTCAGCCTGGCCTGGAAGCCCCAGGGCCACGTGTGCTGGACACATGCAGCTGGAACCAAAGCCAGGCAATGGCAGCAGGTCTGGTGGCTTTGTCACCCACTCCTGTTCCAGGCTCCCTGCTGCATCCAGTTTCCTGCTGTGCTGCAGACAGCCCCACTCAGGTCCACAAGGCCTAGAGACATGGTCGCCATCCCCTTGCCAGACAGTGACAATAAAGCATTTGACGCATCCTGTGTTTCCACAGCAGATGGTGAGTTGAGGCCCGGGGACTTCCCTAGACCCTGTGTCCCCATCTCACTCCCACAACCCCTCATGGAGGAGTAATTGGCCAAAGCAACCACAGCAAGAGGAGCATCAGCTTCAAAGCCTTTTGTGTTATTGTGGTGCTGGGGCTCGGATCCAGGGGTGCTCTACCACTGAGCCATACCCTTTATTTTGAAACATGGTCTCACCACGTTACTGAGATTACAGGCATGTGCCACCATGCCTGGGTTCAGTGCCTTTTAATACTAGCTTGAGCTGGACAAAAGGTCTGGTCCAGTTGCCATAATCCAGAACTGCCGGCACTTGATGCTAGAGGTCACCCCAGGAGTGACTGCACCCACCTTGGGACAGCATGGTGGACTCTACACACCATCCTGCCTCTCTTGCAAAAGAAATGCAGGAATTCATCACATTGTTTTTATACACTCAGGGGAGGGAGAAACATGTCTAAGAGGTGAAAACCCATGCTCAGATCCTCTCCTCCAGTCCCTCTGCTCAAGGGGATGGCTGGCACCCTTCCTCATGCAGGACCAGGCAAAACTAGGGACTGACGCCAAAGCCTTCCTTCCATGTACATCACACACTTCCTTCCACCCATGCTTCTTGAGTCATCAGAGCTGAGGGGGCAGTTATGTGCCTTGGGTTTAGAAGCTAAAGTGACTTTTAGATTTTCATGATGACACCTATAGATATAGCCAATCCCTTTACATTTCAGGAGGCCCTGCATAGCCAGTCCCCTTGATGGCAACTTTTATGCTGCTTCTGATCTTCTGTGATCACAGCTTGCTCATCTCCTATGCAGGTCTTTCTATTCCTGTTGAATACATTCCTAAAAGTAGAATTCTGAAAAATAAATGTCACCCACTTAAAATTTTAGTTACTCCTGCCAAACTGCCCTTCTAGAAGGTTGCACCGAGCTCGGGGGCTGTCTGGCCTTGGAGGAGGGTTGGAGACAACTGAGAATCACAGCTATGGCTAGTTGGGTTCTGATGGGCAACCTCTACCATCTGGGCTTCTCCCCCATGCTTTGCTGATATATTTCAGAGCAGGGATCCTATGTCAAGATTTGGAACTCACAAGATGCCCTCATTCCACTCCGAGTACTTTCCCATGTGATTCCTATAAAGGGGACCTCATCTCAGCCTAGTGTGCCCAAATAGGTTTCATCACCTCCCTTTTGTACACCAACTGCAGTTGCAGGTGAGGCTAAGTGACCTGTGAGAGATCAACTCACTGGAGAACAGGAAAGGGCTGGGCTCTGGGCTCACCTCTGACCCATCTGTCCCACCAGGCACCAAACTACTGGGTTAGCTAATAACCATAGATCCTCAGGGTATGGGGACAGGGAAGGATGCTACTGAAGTTACAGTCATGAGATCCAGTGGGTAGGTCAGAAAGGGAAGCAGAACGAGCTGGCATTCTCAGGGTACAAGGAGGGCCAAGGGAGCCTGGAGCCTGATCATGGCTGTGCTTGGGGTCTTTGCGGGTGCAGAGCATGAGGCCTGGAGAATGGACATGAACTTGCTGTTGGACAGTGAAGTTTGGGCATGAAGCTTGGACCACAGACTCCTCGATGTGGCCATGGCACACAGATGCTGAATTCCACTGGAGGCAGGGCATCCAGGATAGTGTCAGGAACTGGGTGTGGGCCTAGGTCTTTTACCAATGGAAGGAGCGCCCAGGACATCATCTCTGACAGGGGCATCTTGAGGGGCACATGCATAGAGACCTTCCCAAAAAATGGCAGCCACTCCCTGGGCATCTGCCAATAGAGCTTATATAAACAAAGTCCAGCAGGCTTCTGGGAATCCCACACATGTGTGGAAGACACTGGCCCACTCACAGAGCCTTGCCAGAGGGCTTTCTGTAGAAGAACCTGGTACCAGGACCAGTTTCCCAACACTCTCTTTCTAGTTTCCCATGCCCTCCCTGGTGTCCTGAGCTCTCTGTGGAGGGTGCAGGGAGCACTGATGCTCAGTTCTGTGCAGTCAGGCAGGGCCTTATCATCCATGGCAAATCAGTTCAGCCATTCCAGAGTCACTCTGCCTGGACTCAATACAATCTCCGACTTTCACCCGAGTCGTTGTGCACTGGAACCCTGTGTCCTGACCAGCATCAGGAAGGCAGGTGCTAGCTGGAGCCTTTAGGTGGAGGCTGCTGGCACAGGAGGTTTCCTACTGCAGGCTCCAGCATCCTGGAAGATCCTTTTGCCTGCTGTCCACAATCTGGCTCTTGGAGTCTGGGGCTATCCCTCAAGTCCATTGCCCTCCACCTGTGGAACCAGGATGTCTCAGCAGAAGAGCTGGACTTCATGGCTTGCTGATACAAGCAGTGGCTCAGAATGCCAGCTGGAAGTCAAACAGGGTGGGTCCTACTTTCCATCTCTCTCAGCTCAAGGTCATCTTCTCAGAGATGCTTTGGCAACCATTCTGATGAGCCAGCTGCTCTCCAGAATAAGATCTTGTTTTATCATTGTCTTCCACACCTGGATGCTGGTGCTCTGGGTACCTCACAGACATATCTGCTAGCACATGTGTCCAGCACACAGATGCTCAGCAAGAACCCCTACAGACTGACCCCTTCCCCAGCCTCCAGCCCATATACCCTACCCCTTCTCTCAGGCACCTTTGGAATGGATCAGTCCTCTATACTGACGTTCTCTTCTCCCTTCCTGTGGGGAGCCACTCCAAATGCACCACGGGGATCTGAAAGATCACTGTAGTCTGGTGTGGTAGTGCCATGACTCGTAACTCAGGCTTTTCCTTCACTCAACTGTGGTCCCAGGAGTGGCCCTAGGAGTAGGCAGCACCCAGAGAGGTTGAGCTACACTCACCTCTTCCCTTGTAATCCTACCCCTTGCCTCATTTGAATGGCTTCCTCCCAATAAAAGGGCTCAGCACGTGCTCTTCTCTCTCTTTCCACGGACTCCTGAGGTCAGAGGAGCCATCATCAGACCCAAAGAAAAAGGCATTTCTCTGTCTCTGCGTGATGATTTCGTGCAGGCCAGTTCACCTGGAGTGACCCTGAGTGTTTAGTCGTGAAACGCAAAACCCTCCCTTTGTAGAAGCACCTGGTCTGGAACAGAGATGGAGAATTTTCTCGACAGTGTGGGGCTCTCTAGCTGAACTGGTTCTTCCTATTGCAGCCTGGGCAAGTTCCCTAATCTCCTTTCTGAGCAAAGGAGAAAAATGACCTGCCTGCCTCTCAAGGGCCTGGGTTGATCAGTCAGTATCTGCAAAGTGCTCACAGTATGAGCTGTCTACTTCTTAATTAAGGAACTGAATAGAAAACAATTATTCCCCTAGGGAAGACATTCTCCATGCAAACGCCCAGTGTGGTGACATTCAAGATGGCAGAGTAGTGGAAGCCACATTTCCAGTTGCTCTGTGACTCAGAATTCAAGCTGTGGGAAATATGGGATTTCAATAAAATTCAACATTGAACAGTCAAGAGTGTCTTAGAGACTCAGAAATTAGGGTGCACTGAACAAAGAAAAAAGAGTATGTTGGAACCAGGCTAGCTGCAGCAGCCATGCTGGTTCACCACAGAGGGGAGGGAGAACACAGATAGAAATGCGATGGACAAATTTGGCACAGAAAGTCTTATAGATCAGAAAGGCAGCCCAAACTTAGCTGATCCAGAGCCTGCACAGATAGCCATCTGGTGTTTGAAAGGTGCACTGTTTCTCAACTGGCCATGGACAACTGAGGTGAGAACCATTTCAAGGAGGCCACACTGATGCTTGGTGCTGTGGAATGGGAGACCATAGCAAACACTGTCCTGGAAAGTGCCTAACATATGGCCCAGGGTGTACCCAGCAGAATGTGAGTGAAACAGGCACAGAGATTGTATCCCGGGCAATTCAAGGAAGGGATACAGAGGGGAGCCCAACTCGCTTTCCTTTTGAGTCTGGCAGATTATGTGACCAGTGGAAGTGGGTTGGGAATCTGAACAGGTGGGTGTGAATACACTCAGGGACTCATCCCAGGAAGGCTGTGTTTGAGGGCAGCATGGCGTGTGGAAGGCCACCCCCAACAACAATGGCCCTGTAAACAGAATTCTTGGGAAGCTCCTGAAATCCAGACCCAGACTCCCAGCAGAGATTGGCAGCTGCCAGGCCCTTGGGGTGTGACCATCCATTCTTTTGTTGTTGTTGTTGTTTTTTAATTTTTATTGTTGGTTGTTCAAAACATTACATAGTTCTTGACATATCATATTTCACACATTTGATTCAAGTGGGTTATGAACTCCCATTTTTACCCCGTATACAGATTGCATTGTTTAATTTTTAATTTGTTTTAATGAGTTATCCATGAGAGTAGAATTCATTTATGCACTATGATATATCATACATAGATGGGGTGTAATTTCTCATTTTTCTGATTATACATATTGTAGAATTACATAAATCTCACACACACACACACACACACACACACACACACACATGGTAATAATGTCTGTTTCATTCTACTGTCCTTCCTATTCCCATATCCCGTCCCCTCTCCCTTCACTCCCCTCTACCTAATCTAAGGTAACTATTCTTCCCTAGTGTTCCCCCACTTATTGTGAATTATCATCTGCATATCAGAGAAAACATTCAGCTCTTGGCTTTTTGGGATTGGCTTATTTCACTTATCATGATATTCTCCAACTTTATCCATTTACTGGTAAATGCCATAATTTCATTTCTCTTTAAAGCTGAGTAATATTTCATTCACTATATATACCACATTTTCTTTATCCATTCAGCTATTGAAGGACACTAGGTTGGTTCCATAATTTAGCTTTTTTGAATTGAGCTGCTATAAATGTTGACGTGGCTGTGTCACTGTAGTATGCTGATTATAAGTCCTTTGGATATAGACTGAGGAGTGGGATAGCTGGGTCAAATAATGGTTCCATTCTGAGTTTTCTGAGGAATCTCCAACCACTGTGGTTGCACCAATTTGCAGTCTCATCAGCAATGTATGAGTGTACTTTTTTCCCCACATCCTCACCAACATTTATTGTTGCCATAGAGAACTCAAAAAAACTTGACACCAAGAAAACAACCCCAAAATTAAATGGGCTAAGGAACTGAACAGAGGAAGAAATACAATCAATCAATAAATATGTGAAAAAAGTGTTCATAATTTCTAGCAACTAGAGAAATGCAAATCAAAACTACTCTAAGATTTCTTTTTTTTTTTTTTTTTTACTCTAAGATTTCATCTCACCCCAGTCAGAATGGCAATCATCAAGAATACAAGCAACAATAATTGCTGGTGAGGATGTGGTGACCATTCATTCTTGTTGATAATTTTGACCACTTCAGTGGAGACCATTCCTTCATTTTTCATTAAGAATATTCGTGTGTGTGTGTGTGTGTGTGTGTGTGTGTGTGTGTGTATGTGTGTGTGTGTGTGAGCACGCACACGCGCATCCTTGCTGGCCTGGTTGGTTTATGGACATATATACATATACATATTTCTTTCTTTTTTCTCACTTTCAGCATTTCTTAATGTTATTTTTTCTTGCCGTGTCTTTTGAGGGTTAACGGTTTTGTTTTATTTTGTTTTTGTTTCTTTCTCTCCTTTTGTCTCCCACTAATAGGAAATTCTTTATTCTTTATTCTTTACTTTGTTTTTCCTCCTTCTTTCTTATAATCATAACCTGATATATTTCTTTTGCATTTTCTCTGTTCACATTTTGAACATTGTGAACTCTCTTCTATCTTCCTATTAAATTTTCTTTTCTCTTAATGAACCATATTTGACCATCTTTTAGATCTAATTCAGTTATAAAACTTCTGCCCCCACCACTCATGTTGCATTATTGCTGCTGTAGATAACATAATTGACTCACCTGCTGTTTGCCTTACTGCCAAATCTAATTCTAGTTATTGTTGTTTTTGCTTTTGGCAATTTCTGACTCTGCCCTGGAAACTTCCAGAGTGACTAGGTGAGCTCTAGTCACATCACTGTGACAAGGTCCAAGCCATTGTCCTCCCACTTCTCAACAGGTGCTTCCTACATCATTTTCTCAAGGATATGTGTTTTTTTATACTTATGGATAATATTTATTAGAACAGAAGTATATAAACCAAGAGCATCAGGAAAAGATATGTATCAGGAGGAATCCAGAGACGTCGGGCACAGGCTTTTGACCATTTCCCCACCTGGGGCCATACAGGACATGCTTTCTCTTTAGCAGTAAAGTATGTGGACATGTGCAGAATGTCTCTGCACACACAGAGAAAACTGTTCAAGCTTTTGGGTCTGAGGCTTTTATTGAGAGCCAGTCACAAGAGACATCATGCTACATGACAGTCACAGCCACTGAAACTTAGTGTCCCAATGATGAAACCGGACACACATCAAGTATGCTGATGTATGTGCAAAGCAATCCTGACAGGCTGAAATGACATGGCCCATTTCTCCAGGTATATAAAACATCATGGTCAACCACTAACTTAACAACACTCAAAGGCCACATTACCAGGGGTTGGCCAAATGTCAGTCATGATTCTAGGTTTCCTTGAAGACATACAAGGATTGAACGGCAAGACCTACTCAGGAAACACTTTCCTCACACTCCACACATGCTATTTAAAATTCAACAGTGTCCCTTATATGGGGGATTGTATGCGTAAACTCTTACATGTATCAAGATCACATCTAGTCTCTGGTTGAACTGAGATTTGAATCTATGGTGGGTTTTTGCTCACTTAAGCTGTACTGCCTTCTCACTTTGAGTATTTACAGATCATCCAATCCATTTTTATGAGCAAAACCCCTACTTGAGTATAAATTAGTCTGAGCCATCCTCCCACTCTGCTGGGGGCATATAAAGATGTCTTAGGCTCATTCATATCCAACCTCCCTATGGCCTCTGTCTTTGCAGAGCTATTTTCCCCAGGTGTGTGTCTATAAGTTCATCATGACATTTACAGGTGTTACAATGTTGCTGCTTTTGCATAAAAGTATTAAGTAGATAGTTCATGCATTGGCCGGGGGGAGCATGGTGGGTCAGGCATGATAGCACACACCTGTGATCCCAGCTACTCAGAAGGTTGAGGCAGGAGGATCACAAACTTGACTCCAGCCTAGACAATTTAGTGAGACCCTGTTTCAAAATAAAAAAGAGAGTACTTGCCTAGCATGTGTGAGCCCCTGCCCTAGATTCAATGCCTTGTGCAAAAAAAAAAAAAAAAAAAAAAAGCATTATGATACCTATAGACCTGAATTTCCTATTGGTATTACCTATTTTAAAAAGAAAATTGAGGGGGCTGGGGATGTGGCTCAAGTGGTAATGCACTTGCCTGGCATGCGTGGGGCCCTGGGATCGATCCTCAGCACCACATAAAATAAAGATGTTGTGTCCATTGAAAAACTGAAAAATAAATATTAAGAAATTCTCTCTCCTCTCTCTCTCTCTCTCTCTCTCTCTCTCTCTCTCTTTAAAAAAAGAAAGAAAACTGAAAAGGAATAAATTGCAAATTATTCTGGGTTAGAAAAGCCTGATCTTTTAAAAAATCCACAAATGGAAGCAAAATTTGTAATCAAATTTTAAATTATCATGACAAAATTCTAAATATGAGCAAAAGTAAGGTGAGTAATATGCTGAACTCCCATATAATCATTACTCAGATTAAACACTTATCACTACATGGCCAATCTTGTTTCAATTCGACTTTTATTCATTATCCATTTGTATCCTAAAATATAGTGGCTTTTAAAAATGCACAAACATATCAGCACTGTGGTGCACACCTGTAAACCCTCCCAGCTCAGGAAGCTGAGAAAGGAGGATCACAAGTTCAAAGCTAGCCTCAGCAAAAAAAAAAAAAAAAAAAAAAAGAAAGAAAGAAAGAAAGTGAGGCACTAAGCAACTCAGTGAGATGCTGTCTTTAAATAAAATGCAAAATAGATCTAGGATGTAAGGAAAAATAATAAGGGAGGCACAGAGACAAGGTGCAGAGGCAGGAAAGTGGCTGCTTACACAAGTAATCACGTTTATTTAAACCAATAGGTTACATTAGGTCATTAGTACCATAACTACATTATTAAGGTTGCTTATTCTGCAGTTACATTCACAGTTACAATATGCAATGTAAGGAGCTTTGTGCAGTTTTAAAGAAATTCCATTGTATAAAGGTACTATTACATGGACAGATTTAGGTTCAGTGAAACATTGTGTTTTTTTAACAAGAGAGTCCCTATATTCCCAGGAGCTGTGTGCCTGAGATGAAGGTCAAAGCTGATAAGAGCTACTTCATGAAGGACACTGCTACAGCAGCCAGGCATCCTGTGTCTTTATACAGAAGTTTCCCAGCAGCCAAGCATTCTGAGCCTTTGCACAGAAACTTCCTAGTTACCAAGCATGCCACAATCACGAAGTTTATCAGAGTCCCCAATCCCAAACACAGAATCCCTACACTAAGGATATGGCTCAGTAGTGGAGTGCCTCTGAGTTCAATCCCTGGTACCCACCCCCCCCCAAAAAAAAAGTGCACAAACACTACCATTATTTCATTTACAAAATAATGATAATATCTTATGTTTTTGTTAGCTTTTTTGTCACTGTCACTAAAAGACCTGACAGGAACACATAGGAAGAAAAGCTTATTTTGGTTCATGGTTGTAGAGGTTATTTCTCGGACCAGCTGACTACATTGTTCTGGGCCCACAGTGAGGCAGAATCTCATGGCGGAAGGTGTGGCAGAGGAAAGCAGCTCTGACATGGCAGTCAGAAGCAGAGAGAGCTCCTTTCACCAGAGACAAAATAGAAACCCCAAAGGCATGCCCCCAGTGACCTACCTCATCCAGGGAATCCTACCTGCCCACAGTTACTGCCTAGTTAATCCATATGAGTAGATGAATCCACTGATTAGGTCACAACTCTCATCATCTGATCATTTCATCTGTGAAAATTCTTGTATTATCTTATACTTAAGCTGTTGGGGGACATCTCATATCTAAACCATAACATTCTATCCTGGCCCCCAAAAGTTCATGCCAACTTCACAATGAAAAACACATTCAGTCAATTTCCCAGAGTCCCCAGAGTCTAAACAGTCCCAGCAATGCCCAAAAGTCCGAGTCCAAAATTTTCTTTGAGGTTCAAGGCAAACTTTTTCCCTGCAAATATGTACATTTTTCCAGAAGCAGGATCTCTAAAGTAGATGCATCAGGGCAGTTATCAAGAGCCCTGCACTTTACAGAACACCCTTTGCTTGTGGGCAAAGAAGTAAGCTCTGGGAGGCAGCCTGCTGGAGATGGGTGACTGTGCTGTCCGCTGATACACCAGAAGAGCTGGTATTATGTGCCACGGATTCTGACAGTTGAAGTAGGAGGAAGTTAGTTTTTGTAGCTATTTATGGAGTTGGTCCAATGAAAGTGCCAGCTGATGGTCTACCTATCATAGCCATCTACAACAGCTTTCTACAACACCTGGGTTTCTTTAGAAACTGTGAAGAGACACTTGGTAGATGAGAAAGGGGAGCTTTTGCAAGTAACCCCCGCCACCTGCACCCCAGGTCCAGGATCTGCACAGTGCCCGGCCAGTGCCTTCTAGTCCTCAGAGCAGTGACTCCCCAGGCTCCCCAGGCTGAGTGCTGGAGGACAGCACAGGCCGGGCCAAGGAGGGGCTGTCATCAAGAGCTGGGGCTGGGTGAGGAAGGCTGAGGCTCCTGGCAGAGACAAGGGAGCAGTGTCATGCAGAGGCAAGGCAAGGGGATACACCCGGAGCCTTGAAAGAGTTTCCTGTTTCCTGAGAGGAGTGTCTGCAGAAGTCAGCTCCATATATGGTCTCCTGTGGGAAGTGGAGAAAAACTTAATTTTAGTCATAAAAGGAAGGCTTACGGGGAGGAGGCGGCAGGGCTCTGGATGCAGCACCCAGGGCTGTAGATGCGGCACCCAGCTCAGAGACCCTGCCTGCCTCACTTGGCAGCTGCATCAGGTGTAGAAATTGTTACAGGCTTGGGAGGGGCTCCTCAGAGGGCGTGTCATAAAGATATGTGCCACAGTGGCCCTTATTCTGCCAGGAAGACACTGCATCTTTATGTCACGGTGGCTGGAGCCCTATGTGTGGGGTAAGTGTGGTCCTCTCTCAGGTTGTGGCCCATGTTGCTGTCTGCCTTTGGACAAGTGTTAATCCTGTTGTGGTTTCTCATTTGCTGAGCCTTCAGAGGCCTGCTGTTAGCCCACAGAACTGTCATTGCCATTCTAACTTGGGCTCCATCCCAGGCTCTGTTCATTAGTGTTTCTTGCTGAGACCTGTGCAGCTTTGCCTAAGCCTGCTGCAGGTTTTCTCCTGTGAATGCATGGCCCCTGAAGCCCACCCAAGTGACTCAACCTTGGCCAGCTCAGGTCTGAAAGGTGGAGTACTCCTCAGGCTCCTGGGCATGAGGGGGCTGCAAGCCAGTGGCTGAATGAAACCCACTGAGTTCCAATGTCCATCCTTCTGGCTGTTCACCTGTGGATGGCTCTGCAGGGCTGGTGCTCAGCACACTGACACATATCCTGACAGCCTAGCAGTGACCATCCCCCCATGGGTATTGGGAATGAAATCAGAGAGGAGGGAGGGGGGGGCTCAGAGCCCTGTGGCACCACTTCTTAGCCCTGTATCCTGAGGCAAGAGTCCCTGTTTCTCTGGGCCTCCATTTCTTATTAATAAAATGGTAATGTCAGCGGTTCTTACCACGTGATTGTTCTTCCACAGTTGTGTGTCTCATTGATGCATGATTTATCTTTTAAATTTTTATTTTTTATTTTTCTGGCAATGGGGATTGAGCCCAGGGGACTCTACCACTGAGCTGCACCCTCAGCCCTTTTAATTATATTTTGAGACAGACTTTCACTAAGTTGCTGAAGCTGGCCTACAACTTGCATCCTCCTGCTTCAGCCTTCCCAAGTTGCTGGGATTACAAGCCCCCAGCAAGCTGACACAGTTTTTACAGAGTGAGACTTGATTTTGATGAAGATGCTCCACACACACACAAAGCACCCTGTAGTCTACCAAGGCAGACATGGAGACTCTGCTTTGGAAGCTTCCAGCAAGTGTTTCAGGTTCTAGCAAATCTGAAGTAGCAACCCTGAAAATCCTCTGCTTCTAGGAACTACACACATGAAGTACATGTCTGGGCTGGCCAAAAGGACAGGACACCTCCAGGATCCAGGAAGGAGGAACCTGGCTGAGGGATGGTGGGCTCAGAAGCCAACACTGCATGCAGCCTTGGGCATGGCTGCCACTTGTAAGATCCTGGCAGCATGAGTGCTACAGGGAAGAGGACATAAACTGACGAGATACATAGGACTGGAGACTAGAATTGGAAGCACACATGGAGTCTGGATTTCCAAGATTGCAAATTCAATGAGAATGTTCTCCTAAAACTTCCTACCTAGCAGCAAGAGATGAGAAGGAAGCTCACCTCTTTGAGGAATGAAGGGGAAGGAAACACTTGCTCCTAAGAACCAGGACGAACGCCCTCATGTTGGTTTAGGATTTATGTCATCCACACCTTAGAGGCAGTCCAAGCCACATAGTTATACGGAAAGTATAACTACTACTCCAGGAGGATCAGCAGGACCAGTGAGACCCAGAAGGCCTTCAGCTCCATCCCCCAAAGAACAGCCCTGGATTGTCCATGCTAAGAGATGTCACATCCAAAAATGGCATCAGCAGACAGCCCTCTCCTAAAGTCAAGATGATACATAAACCTCAAGTATATAGAAAAAGTACCATGGAGAACATGGAGAAAATAAGAGGAAGGGATTACTAACTATGAAAGCCAAAAAATCAATGGTGCTGAAAACCAAAAATACAATAGAATTAGCATCAGTTAAGCTAAATATTCTTTGAAAAGATTAACCTAACAGGGAAATCTTCAACATGCAAAACAAGACAAAGCAGAGAAAAGGCATAAATAAAGAACACTAAGAATAGAAAAGGAGCCAAGTGAAGATCAAATGAGGGAATTCAATAATTAAGAGTGGGAAGGGGTGGACTTGTTCAGTGCATACTGTAAACATGCATTGAAACATCACACAAAACCCATTAATATGTAAAGCTAATGCATGCTGATCACAAAATTTAAAAAGGAAAAAATAAACAGGAACAATTAAAATGAATAAGATAAAAGAAAAAAGGTAGCCATAATTACACTCCAAGAATTTATATATTATTAAAAGTTTCTCAATACAATGAAAAGGATTGAATATATGAGAAATCACTGAAGGAGATGAAGGACTTAGACTTACAACTTACAATCACTTGATTTCTCTCAATCTGTTTTTACTCTTATACTATGGGGAAGAAATGGTTTCTTTGTGGAAACTTCTATGGACTGAAATAGATGCATGAAACACTTAGGATTGTGCTTGTTCCTCACTAAATGTTGATTTTATTTTTTTGCAAGAATATCCATTACATCCTTATAATACTAAAAAAGTGGGAAAACATTTTTAAATATTTATTAAAACACTTATTGATAAGGAAATGATTAAATAAGCCACAGAAGATATATAGGATCTAGTATTCTGGACCTGAGATTAAAAATGAATACATTCTATTTGTAGCAAAAAGATCCCCTACATGTCTTGTTTTATGCAAAAAAAAAAAAGGAAATTGCAGAGTAGTATATAGTGGAAGATACTATTTATATTTCAACAACAGACAGGGAGAGAGATTGAAGGGACAACTGGGATGGCAGTGAAGGTTGATTTGGGTGGGTAAAGGAAAATTTTTATCCTTATTTTTGAATTTTCACAATGAAAGTGGTTGGTATAATATAGGGGGTAAATTTTTAAAATTTTAAAATACTTTTAAAATAACTAGATATTTACTGAAGTTTCCTGGGGAGGAGTCTGCAAGGCTGTATTACAATACATTCAGCAAAACCTCCTTAATACCCTTTCAAAGGGAAAATTCATTATAGCCAAACTATGGAACCAGCCTAAGTGATCATCAACAGATAAATGGGTAAAGAAAATGTGGTATATATACACAATGGCGTTTTACCCAGACATAAAGAAAAAATGAAATTATATTATTTTCAGGAAAATTAATACAAACTAGGTACCATCATGTTAAGTGAAATAAGCCAAACTCAGAAGGTCAAGGTCAAGGGCCCTCTGTTTTCTCTCATTTGTGGAAGTTAGAGAGGAAAAAGCAAAACAAAAAAAAAGAGAGAGAGAGAGAGAGAGAGAGAGAGAGAGAGAGAGAGAGAGAGAGAGAGAGAGAGAGAGAGAGAGAGAGAGAGAGAGAGAGAGAGAGAGAGAGAGAGAATGGAGTGGGAATCTCATGAAAATCAAAGGGAGATCATAAAGAAAAGGGGCTAGGGGATGGGAGGTGAGGCGGGAGGGGAGAAATGCTGGGGGTGATATTGACCAAATTACATTGCTATATTGTGTGCATGTATGAAAAAGTAAAAATAAATCCCGTGGTTATGGACAACTCTAATGCACCAACAAAAAATGTGGAAAAAACTCCTCAGACCTGCCCTGCTTCCCAACATTCCTCTCCACCCCTCTTTGCTGTGTCACACTCTTCTTTCCCTTTTCCACCAACAGGTAAAGTTTCTTTGCCATACCTTCATTGTTGTCCCCAGTTTTTTTAAAGTCAAGTCTAGTTCAAGTGCTCAGGCAACACTGAATAGATTTGACTTACTGCTATGCACCCACCACTATAATCAACATGTCATATTTACTTCGTCTAATTTTTTTTTTATTGGTCGTTCATAACATTACATAGTTCTTAATACATCATATTACACGGTTTGAATCAAGTGGATTATGAACTCCCGCTTTTACCCCGTATACAAATTGCTGTATCACATCAGTTACCCTTCCATTGATTGACATATTGCCTTTCTAGTGTCTGATGTATTCTGCTGTCTGTCCTATTGTCTACTATCCCCCCTCCCCTCCCCTCCCCTTTTCTCTCTCTACCCCTTCTACTGTAAATCATTTCTTCCATTTGTATTCTCTTGACTTACCCCTCCTTTCCTCTTATATGACATTTTGTATAACCCTGAGGATCGCCTTCCATTTCCATGCAATTTCCCTTCTCACTCCCTTTCCCTCCCACCTCTCATTCGTCTAATTTTTTTTTAAACAAAAAATAAGATGTCATAGGATCAAAATTGAGAAACTTAGATTTGGGTAATTTTACTAAAGTGCTGGTGAACCCAGACCTGTCCTTACGCATCTTGGGGTGCAGCTCGGCATCTGAGCCCCCTTTTTAGAGCGCCTTTGACCTCTTTGTTGCGAAGGCTGTAGATGAACGGGTTCAAGGTCGGTGTGACCACTGCATACACCACGCTGGCCAGGCGGTCGTAACGCGCGGAGTAGGCGGATGAAGGTCGGAAATACACCGACAGGACAGAGCCAAAGAAAAGCGACACCACCACCAGGTGGGCCCCGCAGGTGGAGAAGGCACGGCGACTGCCTCCTGCCGACCGCACTCGAAGCACCGCGACTAGGATGTGCGCATAGGAAAGCGACACAAGAAGCAGAGGGGTCAGCACCACCGCCAGGCCCTCGGAGAAGATGGCAGTCTCTGCAGTGGACGTGTCTGAGGTCGCCAAGCTCAGCATCACCATCATGTCACAAAAAAAGTGACGCACGGGGGCAGAGTGGGGGTAGGAGAGCGCGGAGATGAGCAGGGTGTGGAGCAGCGAGTGCAGGTGGGCCACCGCCCAGGACGCACCCACCAGCGCCCTGCAGCGCCAGGGTGTCATGACCGCAGTGTAGTGCAGTGGCCGGCAGACCGCCACCGCGAGGTCGTAGGACATGGCCGCCAGGAGGTAGCTCTCGGTGATGCCCAGAGCCACAAAGAAGTACATCTGGGCAAAGCATGCTTGGAAGGATATGGCCTGAGCTGGGTGGAGCAGGCTGATCAGCAGTCGGGGGACTGTGACCGTGGTAAAGCAGGCATCCACAAAGCTCAGATGACCCAAGAAGTAATACATAGGGGAGCACAGAGCCCCATCGGACCTCACCAGTACCACCATGCTCAGGTTGCCCATGGCATTGAGCAGATAGACGCTGAGGAAGAGCAGGAACAACACTGGATGGGCGACTGTGTCATCCATCAGGCCAAGGAGGAGGAACTCGGGGCCGGATGTGAGGTTGACCAGAGCCATGGAGTATCTGGCCAGGTGGGAATGCTGAGAAGTGAGAAGAGACAGCAGGTCTAAGTTCTGAGGAACCCCAGGGGTACTTCCTGTATGTTGATGTTCCATATGTAAATTTTTTTACACATCGGGATCACAGAGTATTTACAAAAATTTAGATTTTTGCTTGCTAAAACAGATTGAAAACCACATTGCTCACTGATCCTAATTTTATGAAGAAACCACATATCACAAGGGTGTTTTAAGGTAATGATTGGAAGTCTCAAGTTTTGTTGTCATACCTGATTTTGAGTCTTCACTTTACTAATAAGGTAGTATGTGCTCTCAGTTCCTTCTTCTTTAATGAGGAAAATACTAGTTTCTATCTTTGGACTTGGTAATGAGGATAAAGTGAATAGTAAATTTAAAATTGTTAACACAGTGCCTGACACATAATAAGTTGTATAACTTTTATCTGTCCACTCATCATTAGTCTATCATCATCATCATCACCTATTTAGTGAAAGAGTTAGGACCCAGGCCATATAAATATTAATCTAAATCTCTTCACCAGACACCTTACTGTATTTGCCATTCATTTCCACCACTCATTATGTGCTAATTCACAAATCAACCATTTTTTTTTTTCTGTAAAGTATCATGTAGTAAATACTTTAGGCTGTGGGCCATACAGTTTCTGTTGTAACCACACCACTCTGATTTTTGTGGTGCAAAAGCAGTGGCCCACAATAAGCAAATGTATGGCCATGGCCATGTTGTCATAAAACTTTATTTACAAAACAGGTGGAAGACTGGACTTTCCCAGTCAGGCATGATTTGTTGACCCTGGTATAGGATACTGTGGGAGACTGCAAGATGGAAGAGTCTCAGCTTCTACCCTCAGTTAGATCTGGAGCAACATGCTGAGTATCTTAGTATGTTTCTAATTTCATGAACCACATTGGAGTAAATTATTCTTCCTGGAGGAGCTTGGGAAGAACTAAAGAAAAAGGGGTGGGACTTGAATCAGGCCCTGAAGAATGAATAGGAGTTTATGAAATAGACATGCTCTGGTGTAGGAGGAGAGGGTACTCCTGAGAGTGGGAAGAGACTGTGTGGAATTGTTGGTAGAGAAGACATGGACTAGAAAGAATAAAGCATCCACATTATGACACTGAGACCCTGGGCAAAGCTTATTCTTGCTGTTATCTCTGTGTGTAAAATTGATTGTACATAAAACTATTACATTTCTCACTTAGCCAACGACTCCAGTGATTTCAGAAATAATGCACTCATTTTGTCTCCCATTCAATTTCTTCCTTAAAACACCACAATCTCCTGTTGTTCCAAGGTCTCTACAAATGTCCTGCTACAAAGCTGATCAGCCCACCCTTTGCCAGGAAAACTGGTCAGATCTCAGAAAATGGACCAAGTCAGTGCCTGACAAAAAAGCTCCTCCCAGGAAGAAACTACATCTCCCTGCTTTGTCCAGTGAGCTATATACAAAATGCATCTGAAAATATTTGTTGAATTAGGTTTTTTGAGGAGCAGTGAGTGATAAACAGAAATGAAGGGAGGGTAAAGAAGAGAGGATGTATCCTGCTTTCATTTTTCTGCTTCTCTGTCATTGTCACCTGTTAGCCGTCCCAGAGAAATCACCTCCTTAGTTTCTGCAAGACTTACTCATTGGCCCATCACAGAATAGGAGCATGGAAGAGCTGGACTTTGGCACCCCTCAAATCTATCCATTTTTTTTTAGTGCACTATTCTCCTTTACCCTTGACCTTGACCTTCACTTCCCAACCCCTCCTCAGGCAGCTGTGTAATGCAGCAGAAAGAGCATTGGCTGTGAAGTCACAGCCACGTGGACTTTGATCCTGACTGCTGTGTAAACATGGATCCTCCTTCATTTAACCTCCAGTCATCTCATCTAAGAAATGAGGATATTGATTCCTGCTTTACATAACTGATGTCAAGATTAAGTGAGGTAATGTATGTACAAGGAGTAGCAGAGAATGGATGCTGATAGATCTTGGTTCCTTTTCCCCTATATAGAAATCCACTGGTTTTTTCCTATGGCTTCTTGAAATGGTTCAGTCCAGTACTGGAGGGATATAGTTATTTAGTTGTTTTTCTTAATCTCAACTAAAAAACTTAATTTTCTGCAAGAAATGACACCAATTTTGGCCTCTAGGGACAACACGTGCCAAATCTACTTTCTCTGCATTTTTTGTTTTTTGGGTTTGTTTTGCTTTGTTTGTTTTTATATAGATATCAAGGGGATCTATTCTGGGTCTACAGATGTTTTCTTCAACCTGAAGATCACTGGAGCCTTAGATCCTTTCTTACAAGATCTTATTTCCGGTCCTTTTTCATTCACTCTTTGCTTTGTCAGTGTTTTCTCAGCAGGAATTGGGCACAATGTTCAAGCTGGGGTTGATCTGTGTGGAGTTCCCTGGGTCAATAAAATGGCTCAAGCTCACCATTCCTGCCTATTTATTGAGTGCTTGCTGGGGGAAGGCTTTGTGGGCTCTGGGGCTACAGAGGTAAGGCAGCCATTGTCCTTGACCTCCAGCTGTGCACAATGGAATAAGCACAACATTAATTGTATGAACAAAGTGAGGGTGATTTCCTCTGCCTGGCTGATATGAAGAAGATCCCACAGAAGAGGTGAGGCTCAAATTAAGTTAGGAAGAATGAATACAAGATCACTTGGGAATAGAAAGGGCAGGGCAGGTTGGGGAGAGAGAATGTGAAAACAAAGGAAGATATTTTTGTGTGTGTGGGAGAGTTGGAGCTAAAATGTGGCTTCTTCCTCCTTAATACTTAATGCAGAGTGGATGGAGAATGGGGTGGGAGGAAGACAGGACACATGGTAAGAAGATAGCAGAGAAACGTTGGGTTCTCTCACCTGAAGGGCAACATGCCAGACCTTAACCTCTTTTGCAGAGTCTGTGGGCTGGTCTCTCTTCTGGCCAAAGGTCCCCAGTCTTGGGGACAGGTGTGTGACCATCCATCTTAGCCCAGAGACTTCAGTGTGTTTCCTGTGGACTGCGACAACGGAACTATGTAGAGAGAGGCAGACAGACAGAATTGCAGGGATTTCCTGAGCCATGCTCTTCCCACTCAGCTTACTGCCCAGCCAGTCTCCATGCTGCCTGTTGGATTCAGTGCAGACTGCTCAGCCCAGTGTCCAAGACCTTTCAGCATGGCTCCCAATATTCTCTCACAACTGCTTCCATAGGCTTCTGCTTCCCCTGACCCCAGCCAGGCTGGCCTTTGTGCTGCCTCTTACAGCTTTCTCACACGCCTCCCCTGCCCTCTCTACCCTACTGGAATGCTTTTTCTACCCGATTCCAATATCCAACTCTGGTTCCGCTTCCTCCCAGAAGCCCTGTGCCCTTTCGGGACTCTGCAGCCCCCACATCTGCCTCTCTCCTCTGTCTCTTGTAACTCTCATTGGAACTCAGCCCTCCTTTGCTGACACTAAAGTGACTTCTTCTGCCGTGATGCTCATCTTCCCCACTAGATGTTGAGGCTTCTGAGGACAAATGTTTAGTTATCTTTTCCCATCTGACCCTTGGTCTTGCACAGGGGTTTTCCCTAACACTCTCGACAGTCAGGGAAGGCTCCAGAGAAGAGGTGGCACTTGAGCAGGGCCAGCTAGAAGGTGTTCACTGGACAGTCAGGGTGGAAGATAATTTTAGAATAAATAATACATACAAAAGAAATTACAAGGAAAACTTTAGGGAAATTTCTTAATGTCTTGAGCTCCATTTTTTTTTTCTAAAAATGGATCATTATACCCTCCTCATGGTATAATGGTTGAAGCAAAACCCAGCAAATAATAGGTGCTTAGTAAATGTCAACCCCCTACCTCCTAACTCCTTTCAATGAGGAGATATGTTTACTGGATTCATGTCAGTTCCCCTTGAAATGTCTGGCACAGGACTGGGGTTCTTGGGTACTGACCTGCTTCTGTTGATGCAGGACCCTTTTCCTGAGGCCCAGATATTATGGGTGCTGCTTTGAAGGAGGTAGGAAGGACTCACTTAAAATAGAAAAATGAAGCAGGGAGGCATCAGATGTAGAACTAGTCCCATGTCTCCAACACAAGTTGCTGCCCTAAACCCTACTGCAGACAATGCCACTCAGTTACATCAAGACACAGAAGTACGCAGGGCACACACCTGCACAAAAGTGCAGGCATATCTTGATACACTCAGATACATGGGCATGCCAATTACACGCTCACACTCACTAGGACAGGATCACACACATGCAAGCACACACGGACAGTCATAGTCACTAACACACAGACACAGACATGATCCATGCACTACAGAAAACATAGCACATGTGCCACTTATATATGAAGATGTACACACAGATCCCCACACACACATAAATGACTGCTCGCTGCTCCCTCCCCACCTCCCACCCTTGCACAGGTCTGTCTGCCCTATTAGAGAGGTAGTGGGCAATGGTGCACAGGGGAGACCATCACTGGCCCCTGCACTCTCAGTCCTGGGGGCTTCTATCCAATTCCATGAATCCAGTCTCTTCCTGGACAGTCCAGATTGTTCTATCAATGGGGTGCAAAATAGCTTTCTCCTTGATGACAGTGTTAACCCGAAATAAGCTTTTCCCATTTCAAACATCTCCCCCCCCTCCTCTAATTCTGTCTGTCAACATCTCACTCACTTCTTCAATAATCTTACCTGTTGTGTCTACTCCGTGTCAGGCAGGCACTGGAGCAGAAGGCAGGAGAGGGGCATTCAGAGATGAGCAAGACATGGTCAAGGAGTTCCCCTTCCTGTCTTGATATCAGGCAACTAGTAATGATTCTTAGATATCATCTTACTCTATACTGTGTTATAAGCCAGGGAAGCAGCACCTGGAGAAGACTGTGCCTAAAGCCATTCAGCAATCAGGGGATGAGCCAGGATTCCAATTCTAGGTTCTGAATCCCACCTGTGGTTAGTCACTTCCCTGTGCTGTCTGCCACACGTGGGCAGGTACTTCTTTAACTCTCTTCCTCAGGCACTTGACCTACCTACCTTGCCTTTCTCCTCTGATTATTCTACTCCCCGCCAACAAGTCTCCTGCCTGTCAACTCAGCTGTGGGCATGATCAGGCTCTGGCCACCACAACACAGACCCAGGGGCTGGTCTCCTTGCAGCTGAGGGGAGTTATGGCAGGTGTACCCTGGAGAGGAAGACTTGGCAAGTCAAGGGAGGGGAAGAAGAGTCACAGGTACTGGCAGTCACCCCAGGACAGCAGGACTGAGATTGGGGCAGCTGAGCCTCGCATCCCAGGTGGAGCTGCTCTTACTGGATTCGTGAGGTACTGCCCTCGCTCCATGGCCAGATTGGAGATGCTAGGATCTCAGTCCTGTCCAGCTTGTGCCAAAGCAAATTGGAGTCTGCTTCTCATTTCAAAGCCTCTTTACTGTCCAGACATCCTTACTGACCTCAGCAGAGAATCTTCCTGGATCTGGAGTAGTACACTCAATTTCCCAGGCTGGACCAGTGTCTCCCAAGCTTGCTCTCTCTGTCTCTGTCCTGTGCTCTTCATTTGCCTAGCTGCCTTATAATGCTTATGGAGATGATAGTCCCATCTCATGGGATGAAATTCTCCAGCTCAACCATTCATTTGCAACATTTATTCATTTTTCTTGGGGGTGACCAGCCCTTTTGCTCTCCCAGGAAAGTCAGAGGAGTCTGGGGTATGTGTGGGACATCCAAGTCCTGGCTGCAGATAGACTCTGGCCAAATTCACTTCTCTGCTCTGGGTCTGTTTCCTCATTGGCACATCGAGAAGGGTGAACCAATGGCATCTGATAATCCCTAGTTTTAATTTCTTTTGGTTATTAAGTGATCTCTCGTATAACAACATGATGTATACCTGTGATCCCCTGTGTATACCTGCCTGTTTTCTGAACAGTATAGTCAACTCTAAACCAGGGTCTGATCCTGTCTTGTTTTCTTTAATGTAAACTATTTTAAATAAACTCTATTTTATATCGGCCTAGTTCTAATTCTCAAACAAATGGATAAATAAATGATTATCACCAAGTTTTACATGGTTTGAACTGACTTGTGGAGCAATTTCCAAAGATGTTGTATACTGTGGCAAGGTGTGATGGCCCATGCCTGTAACCCCAGTGACATGGAAGGCTGAGACAGGAGGATTGCAAGTTCAAGGCCAGCCTCATCAACTTTGCCAAGCCCTGTCTCAAAAATAAAAAACAAAAAGGGCTAGGGCTGTGGCTCAGTGGTTAAGTGCCTCTGTGTTCAATCCACTATACAAAACATAGATCAATAAAGTATGTCACGTGAACACAAGTTGCAATGTAATAAACCTAAACATAACTGAGTTCTTGTGATATTTATATTTCCTTCTAAAGTATCAAAGTGAAAAATTACACAATATTTCTTTCTGCTGTATAATTATTAGCATCGCTATTTTGTGAAAAGGATATCACATGAGTTTTAATGAATTCTTCTTAGGTATCTTCTAGGGAATAAGATGTTAAATCAGTTAAAGACAATATTTTAAACTTTGTAGCTCTGCTTCCTAAACTGTTAATCTTAAATAAAATTTGTATAAGAGTCACCTGTGACCATATAGTAAGGAACACACGTTAGTATCTCTGATATTCACAGCACAAGACATACCATTAGGTGTAGAAAACATTGGAATATAGAAATCAAGACTTCTCAGTAAACAGTCTATAAAGAAATATCAATTTGTCAAAAAATTGTGAGAATGTTCTTAACGGGAATAAATTGTTAGGTTTTGTTGTTAGTCAAGATAGTTGCAAATATTATCTCAGAGGAAATGAAGTAAAGTGAGAGTCCTCTTGAAGAAACATAGTAAGAAAGAGAATACAACACAGTCAGATTTGGTATTAAGAACCCATATCATTTAAAAATTAAAATTTAAAGGTGATGAAATATGCAAACTAGGGGCTGGGGATGTGGCTCAAGCGGTAGCGCGCTCGCCTGGCATGCGTGCGGCCCGGTTTCGATTCTCAGCACCACATACAAACAAAGATGTTGTGTCTGCCAATAACTAAAAAATAAATATTAAAATTCTCTCTCTCTCTTTCTCTCTCTCCCTCTCTCACTCTCTCTTTTAAAAAAAATATATGCAAACTAGAATAAAATGAAGTCTTATATGTGAACAATGTTTGGGTCCTCATAAACATGCTTAGGATGGGGGAGTCTTCCACATACCATTTTATTTAGAACTTAGAGATAAATGCATGTTTGAAACAACAAACACTGAATATGTAAAATGGAGAGAGAAAACTTGCTATTCAGGAAGAAAGACAATACCTAAAAGAAAGTGGAATTCAACCCAAAGATTGACAAGATGCAGATGTGAAGAATTGGACTCCTACATATATCATGATGTAAGTAGATGGGTCATTGTACCCACAATGACAAAGTTTATGAGACAATTGCAGACATCTTAAGGAGGAGAAGATGGGCTCACTTCTGTCTCTAGGAGTTGTTTAAGAAACCAGTCCAATTTGACAGGCTAGATCATGCTTTTACTCAACCAACCAAAAAATTGCCTTTCTGTGGATGGACATGGTCATGGTGGATGGGAACTCACTCACTGTTCTGGCCATTGGTGCCAACACATGTCTCTACACCTGGATGTACTTTTTCCTCTCCAACTGGTTCCATGTAGACATCTTTTATACCTCCACCACCATACACGAAACCTTGCTGGACATCTAGACCCAAAGTAGATCCATCTACAACTCAGGATAACCAATTCAGTTCCTCTGTACATTATGGAGCACAGGGCTCAGAACAGTGACCAGATTACTTCATTCACAGACTTAAGAATTCCTGCCAAGACTGTTTTAGAGCTTGTGTGTGTGTGTGTGTGTGTGTGTGTGTGCACATGCAAAAAAAAAACTGAGACAATGAGAAATAGTTGGAAATGTGTAGATAATGGGGTTAAGGTAGAGTGTTATCTATTCTTGGGAGTGTTAATAGTCCTTCCTGTTTTCCTTTAACTATTGTCTGAGGAAGTTTTTCACAGATACTGTAACAATTTTTATTTTTTTTTCTATTTCCAAGCTCTTGAGGCATTGGGAACTATAACAGGATAAACTATAATCTGGGTTTTCCAAAATATTTTCTGACTGTGAGAGACTCCTCATTTTAAAATCTCAACTAAATATTCCTTATTTCCCCTAATTTTCTTGCTTCAAATTAAGAGAGAGGTCCCTATAACAATTTCCCTGGATTCTGGGCTTAGTCAAGTTGGAACCACAAAGATCAAAATGAAGATGAGAATATCAACATCATAGCAGCTCATCAATGCATGCCTCGTATGCACATGGCCCTAGATTCTATTCCTGGTACATAACGCGTGCACACACACAAACGCACAAATTGGCTGTCTAGCTATAATAGTGCAATTGTGATAGAACCAGGCCCATGAGCCTTCCAAAAGCATAACTCAGCCTCTTCCAGATCAGCAAATGCTTCTAGAGAAGAAATTGCCCCAAGTACATACAAGTACATAGACTGCAACTATTAAGTAACCCTCTGAACCTAGTCCTCTCCCTGATCCTAGCCTGTGAGCTCTCTGATGCTTTTTTTCTGAACAGAATTATGGGTGGTGAAATATACATCAAATATACCATTTTAACCATTTTTAAGTGTGCCATTCAGTGGCATTAAGTATATTCACATTGTTGTGCAGCCATAACCACTATCCATATTCTTCCCAAATTGAAACTCTGTACCCATGAAACACCTTTTCCCTTGCCCTTTCCTCCCAGTCTTTGGTAACCATTGTTCTACTTTCTATCTATGGATTTGAATACCCCAGATACCTCATGTAATTGGATTTATACAATCTTTGTTCTTTTCTGACTTATACTTTTATGATTTTAGGAAGATGATCTCATGCTGGGCTCAGTGGTGCATACCATCCCAGCTACTTGGGAGGCTGAGGCAGGAGGATTATGTTTGAAGCAAACCTGAACTTAGCAATACCCTGCCTTAAAATAAAATAAAAAGGCTGGGAATGTAACTCAGTGCTAGAGTGCTTGTCTATCATCCACAAGACCCTAGGTTAAATTCCCAGTACAGAAAAAAAAAAGAAAAAAAGAGAGAGATAGAAAGAGGAAGAGAGGGAAGAAGGAAGGGAGGAAGAAAGAGAAAGAAAAAGGAAAGGATGAGAAGGGAAGAAAAACAGACACAAAGGAGAAGAGTAGGTATTCGAGTAGGGATGGATTTTTACCTTGACATTATGGAAATAAATCAGTATGGGACTGGGGCTGTAGCTCAGTGGCAGAGCACTTGCCTAGCATGCGTGAGGCACTGGGTTCAATCCTCAGCACCACATAAAAATAAGCAAATAAAGGCATTATGACAATCTACAAGTATAAATTTTTTAAAAAAATATTATAAGCCCCAAATTCTTTGAATCAGACTTAGTTAAAATTATACTTTAAATCATGGCCCATAAGTTTCAATAGTACTTAATGGAAACCTTCCAGTGAAAAGATTATTAACACAAGAAGTTTTAAACTCGATACTTGCCATGTATGACTGCATACGTGGTGTGACGCTACATCATGTACAACCATAGAAATGTAAAGTTGTGCTGAAATTGTGTACATGAATCAAAATGTATTCTGCTGTCATGTTTACCTAATTAAAATTGATGAATTAATTAAAAAAATTTTAAAAGTATTTATTTATCACTTCCATGTGAGCTGGGTTCTAGGAACATGTCAAGAAATAATACAGAAGTTATTTTTTCAAGCCCAGGGCCTCTCACATGCTGAGCAAGTACTCTACCACTGAGCTACAACCCAGCCTCTAGAGAATGCTTGACCTCATGAAGAACTCTGTCTAGTCTAAAGGAGGAAGTGTTAAGAGCACATCTCAGGTTTGGGCACAGCTAATCTGAGGTGTCTGGGCTCACAGACTGATATTTGGATACATCTTCAAAATTATATTCTTCTTACATTTATTCAAATATTATTCATGGTGGTGTGTTGAATAGATTTTGAATTAATAATAACTGCTCAGCTCCCTCCATGAGTGCTGTTAATAGAATTAACACTTACATTGAACATAATATTTCAACTTATTTTAAATTCTCTTTGATTTCATTTCCCCCACCATTTATGTTTCTGGACATCACTAGTTATGGTATTTAGGAACAGAAAATGTTTATAAGAATATAGTTTAAAAGTTTTGTCCAAATACATGTTAAGATTATTGTTTTTCTGACTTTTGCATCAGCAAATAGAATCACATTGGTTCTCACTTCAGTTTTCTCTTCTGAATCTCCAAATCCTGATAGTTTTTTAAGATACAGAGTACAGAGTTTAAAATTTAGGTAATATAAAAATATGAATTATTATCTCTAAAAATGACTATACCATAGGTTGTTCAGGTTTAGAATTTTAGCCCAGGTCACCTACTGTATTCAAATGGTACATACCTGGTTGATGTCAGGACTAGTGACATGTTGTTAAATTTCCACCACTATATATTAAATGAAGATAAGTCATTCTCCTAGCATTGGCCAGGAGAGTTTTTAAATTTACCACTGGAATGCTATGTGTATTTCATCAGGAATGAAATATAGTTGGGGTTACATTTTGTTACACATAAAAGAAATTACACAAGGAAATCCATGTGATGCTTTAGCATCTGTTGTGCTGTGGGTCCTTGGGTGCTTAAAATTAATTTTGGGGATTAAGAGAAGCTGGGTAGTTTATCTTCAAACAACCTGAAAAATCAATGAAGATAATGTTAGACTGTGTTCTCTCCTCAGAATCCACTCCCCTCCCCTGCAAGCTAGCTTCATCTCTAAGTAAAAACTGTAACATTTGCCAAAGAGAATTTTGGTTACAAGGATTAAATGAGATGGTGTATGTAAAGCTTAGTTTCTAGCTGGTGATATGAAAGGGAAAAAATGAGGGCAGTTGTTGTAACAGTGTAACAATAATAAAGCCATTCTGATTTAGGAATAGATGGAATGGAAGATAGACTACACACATACTTTTGGATTTATAATAATTTAATATATGAAAAAAATTAAACATCACCAATCAGTAGGGAGTGAAGTAGGGAATGAAATGTGCAGTAAGTAATGTCAAGGGAATTGATTGTTCACTTGAAAAAATTCTGTTAGATACATATATTATAAGATGTGTCAAAACAAATGCAGGAGGGATTAACATTCTAGGTACACAATCAACAGAAGGGACTAAGGAAAAAGATCAATAGATCTGACTATATAAACAGTTTTAAATTGTTTTTTTTAAGGTATGGAGAATCATCCAAGTTGAAAGGCAAACAATGAACTTGGAGAAATATTTGCAGAAAATATGAAAAGGTTAATATCTTTACCCTCTAAAGATCTAATAGAAATATGTAGGAAAACATTGAGATCTCAAAAGACAAATAAGCCACAAACAAGCCAGGCATGGTGATGCACACCTGTAATCCCAGTGACTCAGGAGGCTGAAATAGGAGGATTGCAAGTTCAAGGCCAGCCTCAGTGAATTAGTGAGGCCCTGAGCAGGTTAGCAAGACCCTGTCTCAAAATAAAAAATTTAAAAAAAGGGATGAGGGTGTAGCTCAGGGGTTAAGTATCTCTGGATTCAATCCTGGTGCCAGGATATATATATAGATAGATAGATAGATAGATAGATAGATAGATAGATAGATAGATAGATAGATATAGATATAGATATATAGATATATAGATATAGATATAGATAGATAGATGATAGATATAGATTTATATTTATATTTACATTTATAAATATATTTATTTATATTCCAAGAACATAAAGGCAAGTTACAAAGGACAAAAATGCAAACACGATTAACAGGAGAAAATACTCAGCTTCAGTAGTAAGCAGGAAAAGCAAATCAAAATTATCATATTTTGCCTCTCAAATTAGCAATGATTTAAAATAATAAAATACTGTGATGGTATGGTGAAATGGACACTGATTGTTTCCCAATGGAGACAAAGATGCCACCATCCAGATGATAGACAAAATTAGCAAGATGTATCAAAAGTCCTAAAATATTCGTATTAACATTAAAATATCCACTTCATAATAGTAAAAAAAAAACCTGTTACATATTGAGAAATAAACTTCATAAAAAGGCAAAAATCTCTGGATTTTAGAAGCCTACAAAACTGTTCTCTAGAAATAACACTTAATATATGACCCTCTCAGGAAAGATCCAATATTGTAAAGCTATCCATATCCCCAGATCAATCTATAAATTTAACATAGATCTGAGTAAAATCTCAGTGGGAGAAAATCCCAGTTGCAAAATGATGCTATCTATAGTTAAACAGGAAGATAAAACATGTGAGATTAATCAAGAAGGTATGGGAGGAGAGAGTCAGAGGACCCCTTCCCAGAAAGCCAAGCAAGCTGAGAAGCTGAGGCTGCAGTGCTGAAAACACTGTAGACCAACACAAGATGGTGGAGAATGTAAGGCTCAAACACAGACTAATGTATATATTGTGGTTGGATCTGGAATGTCCCCATAGGATCTTGTGTTGAAGGCTTGGTTCCCCCATGAAACAGTTCAGAGGTGGGGCTTTGGGGAAGGGATCAGATCATGGGGACTCTGACCTCATCAGTGGATTAATCCATGGATAGCTGAATGGACTACTGTGAGGTGGGGTCTAGCTGGGGGAAGTAGGTCACTGGGGACATGTCCTTGGGATCTATATCCCTGCCCCACCTGCCCCACCCACTGCTTCCTGGCTGCCATTAGATGAGCAGCTTTCCTCTGTCACACCCCTCTACCCTGACATTATGCCTCACCTAAGGCTCAAAACAATGAAGCCTGCTGACCATGGACTGAAACTTCTGAAACTGTGAGCCAAGATAGATCTATAAATCTTTCCTCCTTTAAGTTGTTCCTGTATTTTGGTCACAGCAACGAAAAGATAACACAGATATATATATATATATATATATATATATATATATAGATAGATAGATAGATATAATTTATATATACTATATATATAATTTGTTAAAAAGTGACACTTCAAATTATTGGAAATAATTTTGGGACACAAGCTAGAGTTAAAAAATATATAAAGGTGTATTCCTACATCATATCGTGTACTAAAATGAATTTGGATAGAAAAATTGTAAAATGTAAAATGTATAAAATAAAGTCATAAAAGAAATGCTAGAAAATAGGTGGCAATTTTTATAAACTTAAAATGAGAGCCACAACAGAAGTCATAAATATTTATCTGACTATATAAACTATCAAAACACCATTAGCATTAAAGAGATAAAACTGTACTAGGAAAAATATTTGCAGCATTTATACAAAATTCAATATTTTCATTAATATAAAATGGAAATCTCAGGCTTACTCATAAAAAATGTGAAAACTTAAAAAATAGTGCTTCATGTATCACATCATAAAGATTTTTTGAATGGTAATATCTAGGGTTGGTTAGGGTTAGAGAAGTGGCCTTCTCACACTGAATTGAAAGGAAAGTCAAATAATACAATCTGGCTAGTTGAAGTTTTTCAAATTTATAAAACTCTTGAAAATTCCAGGAAATTGTGCAAAGGCCTATCAAAGTGTGGCTCTTGGTTGCGAAAAACTGGAAACCATCCAAAGGGTTAAGACAGGGCTTTGATCAAATAAATCAGGACACGGTTATAAAATGACAGCCATTGCAGACTATGAAGCAGATGGATTTATTAATATGGAATCAAAAAAACAAACAGCTTGTGATAGGAAAAAGAGCCGGAGAACAGGAGAGTGGGGTATACTGATGAGAGCAAGAATGAAAATACCAATAACCAGGCAAAAAAGTCAGGAACAACTGGCTCCTATTTGCAGGAGGCTGGCCCAGGCCCAGGCCTTCTCTTTATGAACACCTTTTCCCTCCCCTCATGACATGGCTAATGAGTCTTGCTAATGACACTACTGAAACCACACATTGTTAATTGGCCTCCTTCACTCTCCAAGGTCCCAGTTCCTTTCAGACTAAAGTACCAAAAGGAAAGTAACTCTTTCTTGGAGGCCCTTCCCCCTGGTCTTATTAGCAGAAGACAATCTGCAAATCCCTGGGCTTCCCTAAGCCCCTAGGCTGCCTTATTCTAAACCCTCATTTGGGAGCTAATTAGAGGATTCTGTTCATGGAACTCACAAGGACTTCAATCCCCAATTCTGGCCCTGGCTGTCTCAATGGAAATAGTTGCTGGAGGAGAGACTCCTGAGGCCCTGCACAGCTGAGGAAGTTTACAAAGTTTATCAATTAGTTTCCTCTTGTCTGATATATCAAAATATATCAGTTTGGGGACTCAAGAGATGAATCCCAGTGTGGGGGGAAGACACGGTGGTTTCTACAGGTCTGAGTCCTTCACTCGTTCTTTCATGGAAAGGGCAGTCAAGTGTGGTACAAGGGCCATAGCACCGGCCAGAGGATTGGAATGACTATTATTTAGTGGATTGGGTGGATAAATCCATGCTCTACCCCTTATTAGAGAGAGAGAGCACAGACTGTAGAAATATGGTAACTCCTTCAACTAAAAATCTAATGGAATTTTAACAGCTACACTATACCTAACATCAACTCAATAATCCTAAACTCAAGTCACTTAATCCTCAGAATAATCATTTCATAGATGAAAAAAATTAGCTTGCAGAGCTGACTTACCTGATATCATATGGCGGTATTAGCCCAGGACCCAGCTCTCAAAAACTATTCTTCACCCAATGCTGCCTTCACTGGGTGGCCTGATGCAGCAAGAGCCTGGGCCTTCCAGCTTGTTCCCTGCCACATCAAAGATTCAGGAATCATATTTACCCTTCCTGATATTCTGGCCTGGAAAAGCATCTTTAACTACCAAATAAATGTCTGAACCCCACTAGGGCCCTGCTATTTTTGTTGCCCCAGATTCCATGAACACAAACTCTAACAACAAAGTTAAATACTTTCTGATCAATGTTCCAAGGCTCTTTCTTGAGGTCACTTCTTTCTGTTTCCATTCATTGCTGCCTCTCAGGCCTTCACATCTCTTCCTGGCTCACGGCCACCATATCCAATTTGGGCATCTGTTCAGTTGCTGATGCCCCCCAAACAGTTCTATCCATCAGAGATCCACGGTGGTGAATTGTTGATGGGTTTATGTACCTCTTCTCAACTTTATTGGTGAGAACTTTCCATTTAATTGCCCATAGTCACTTATTTCCCTCTGTCCTTTGGCATTTTGTGTGGGTCTGAGAATTTACCATGTAGAAGATCAATGAAAAAAAAAATGTCTAAAATTCTTGGAAGAGACTAATTTTATAGATACAGGAATTGAACCTTCAAGAACTCACTAAGGTGCTTCAGACCTGGATCAGACTGGGGTCTCCTTATGTCCTGTTGATGGCTTTCTTCATTCAGCTTTACCGCCTTTTGAATTTCTGAGACTTGTTGCACCTAGAATCAGTATCACTCTGTGAATTTTGAACTACTCGGTGATTTTCTATAGACAGGGAGGAGATGAAGACACTGTCCTAGAAGCCAATACTTGGAGGCTGCTCTATGCTCTAACTTCACAGGCTCTGGCAAATCACTTAGCTTGTCTTTTACCTTTTTTATCTGTGAAGTAAGGATTTTTTTTTAAAAAAAGGCTATCTTTCTTACTCTCTAATCCTGGCCCTTATTGTCACTGTGGATGACATTCAACTGTGCTGTTGCAAAATCCAAATGAAAACTTAGATTTTAAAATGCTTTATAACTACTGTTATGTGCTATTAGAATAGTAAGAGAAAGCGACCAACTGCTAGAGTTCTCCCGAATCCCAGGAGCACTTTTCTCTGTGCTGAACACATGGAGGATGTGGAAAGTAGAATGGTTGCGACGTGTGGGTGCATTTCCGGGTAGACACATGCAAATGCTCCACTTCACAGGTGGGTCATGGGATGGCCTCAAAACTCACAGGTGTGTTGAGGACTGATCAGACATGGAATGTGTTCCTTTGGATATGAACCATCTGAAGTTGGGGCAGGTGGACTAAAATATTGCTTTGAGTTCCTTTAACTGTCAGGAGTCTGCACCTACATTCACAAAGGGCACACATTAATCTCAACCAAAGTTGAACATTATCTTCAACTGGAATTACATAAAAAGAGTTAAAATAGGCAGTCGGGCAGAGGTGCTAGGGCTGGGTAGATGTTGAGGAGGGTGACAGATGAGGTTTGGTGTGGCATGGAGCATGAGATTTCAGTTTTCAGGCCAGGACATGGGGAGAAGCAAAAGGTCCACTGGAAGTATTCTCTATAGGTAGAGACCGTTTGGTTTAGCTTTCCATTTGGGAGAGGAGGGATGGACAAGATAACCACTTCATGTCTTTCCCAGGCCTCTGAATCCTAGGAAAATGGACACAGTGGCCTTGTAAAGGATGGAGAGGCCAATGTACTAGTTTTCTCAAAGGTGAGGATGACAACAAACACTTTGAAGGCTAGAGAGAAAACATCACCAACAACTCACTTTATCCCTTCCCACACCTTCACCACTAGCACTTTTTAAAATCTTTTTTTTTTTTTAAATTACAGTGCTTGGTGAAAAACTTCAGACAATGTCAGATAAATGGGATAAAACTCAACTTCCTTCTCCATTTCTCAGTGCCCTCCCAGTACTATTCCCCTCCACAGAGGAATCATCACATCCAATCAGAGGTTATTTACCAGGATGCTCTTCCCCCAATTCAGATGTCACATCACCATCACTTTCTAAATTTAGCAATATCTGCTAAATAGCTATTCAGGTCAATAATGAAGTTCTTCTTTTTAAACAAAAATATGCTTTTTATTTAAATTTACTACCTAAACACAAATTACTCATATTTGCATAGCAGAGTTAGGAACCATTCGCTTTAGAACAAGAATTAAAGAAAGATAAACACTTTTGCATAACTTATGATCATTTATTTATTATCACTATCCCTATTATATTCTCCCAGTCTTTGGACACTATAAGATTTCCCACTCTGGTGCTCTGTGATCAGCTTTTGCCAACTCAATGCTGATTTTTCAGTTCTTCACAAGGAGACACTTTCTTCAGTTTTAGCTTCAGACAGTTTTTTCTTAATTTTAAGAACTGATAATGGGGTTTTTGCACAGTCAGAAAAGCTTCTCCCTATTATGCCAAATATAGTGATCATTTTGCTGCATCAGAAGAAAACTTATTTTTAAAAAAATTTCCTTTTATATCATCCTAATATTGGGTCTTCTAGGGTGTTTTGAAAACGTCTGGCAGTTTCACTGATCTCTGATAGAAGATAGGTCTCTTCTCATAGGTCATGCCTCCTACTATCAGTTAATCCACAAGACTGCTGGAACCTGGACTATCTACTCAGCTCTCAGCTGGGTGTTTGGAGGACGTGGTGTAATATAATGCATGGAAGCTTTCCTTAAGGGGCTTGGGATCTAGTTGGAGAGAGCAAAGGAAGCTGCAAGAAATACCGAAATGATTGTGACAGTGTCTTTCTTTGTGAGCCACAGAGAAGATTAAGAGTAGTGACTCTAAGCAAAGGGAGGCATGAGTCACCTGAAAGAGCCTGTGGTTGAGAGACAAAAATCGAGTTGGAGGGGCTAGGAAGAAAAGACGGAGGGTCTCACACACCTGTGTAATAAAACATCCTCATGGTTTTGGAGGAGGGTCTTGAGAATCAGCTCATACACTAGCATGTAAGTGTGTTCTGCCTACACCTGAGTTAGTCAGGAAGTGAACACTGGTTTGGGGAATAGGTGTCTGATGATCCTGTTCTGAAGAAGGTGTCGGCAGGATGCTCCGACAGGTACCAACACTCTGCTCCTAGAGTATGTCAAACCCCAATTTAACATTATAATCCTAGACTTATTTCTTAAAGAAAGAACTGGAAAAAAATTACCAAATAATATTTATACAAATATAGCTCATCTAAAAGTGGGGACAATCATTTTTCTTTTTATTAACGTTTTAAATATGTCAGGTGAACAGTCATTAAATTTAAAACAAAAACCCACAAAATAGTTCATCTCTCATTTCCTGACCCACATTATAATTTTACTCCCATCCCTCTTTAGTCCATTTTCTATCAGTAACTTAGATACTCTTTAAGCTCTTTAGCATTTGTCCTCCATCCAAGTCTACCCTGAACCATTAGAACCAACGCTGAAGATTTCCTCTGCCCGCTCCCAGGCCTTCAGCCTAAGCAAGTTAGGTGGGTGATCAAGGAGGGAGGAAGGGACATTTTGATACTCTTGTCCGGCTCATGCTGGGGGCCTCTTCCCTGTCAGCACCCTCTTCAGGGTGCCCTGCACATCAGGGTTCCGGAGGCTGTAGATGACTGGGTTCAACATGGGACTGAGGATAGTATTGAGGATGCCAATCCCCTTGTCCTTATCCGAGGCTGAGACTGAACCCAGGCGCATGTAACTGAAGAAGCCGGTTCCATAAAAGATACAGACCACAGTGAGGTGGGAGCCACACATGGAGAAGGCCTTCTTCCTGCCCTCAGATGAGCGGATACGCAGGACTGCAGCAGCAACGTGGGCATAGGACACTGAGATAAGGATCATGGGGATGACCCCCATAAAGGTGGCTCCCACAAACAGTAGCTGCCCATTGAGGTGGATGCTGGAGCAGGAGAGCTGGAAAAGGGGAGGGAGGTCACAGTAGAAGTGGTTGACCACATTAGGGCCACAGAAGTCAAGCACTGATACAGCCACTGTGTGAGTCAAAGCATTGATGAAGGAGACGGTGCAGCAGATGCCCACCAGGGCACCCTGGACTTCACGGCTCATGCGAGTGCTGTAGGTCAGGGGCCGGCAGATGGCCAGGTAGCGGTCGTAGGCCATGGCAGTCAAGAGGTGACAGTCCACACCAGCCAGAAGGTGGAAAAAGAAGAGTTGTGAAATGCAGGCGGCATAGGGAACTCTGCACTGGGAGGCCAGGAGACACACCAGCATGGGAGGAACGGTGACGGTGATGCACCCAATGTCCAGCAGAGAGAGGTTCCCCAGGAAGTAGTACATGGGGGTGTGGAGTTTGGGCTCCACAAAGATGGCAGCCAGAATGCTGAAGTTGCCCCCCACTGTGACTAAATAGGCAAAGAAAAAAATGACAAAAAGAATGGGTTGCAGTCCTCTATTTCCTGTCAGTCCAAGAAGGATGAACTCAGTGACACCTGTCCTGTTTCCCCAGGCACCAGGCTCCATAGGCCACTGCTGGAAGCTGCACTGAGAAGAGGAGACTTAGACCTGCCAAAGGTAGAGAGTGACACACAGTAGGCACATAATCTATGTCTATTAGATGGTGGAGTGCTCCAGCTAGAACATCTCCCAATCAGGAGGGATACCAGCCTACACTGAGGCCAGGTTCCTGAAGGTTCACCATGCCAGACATTAACACTTTAGTTACTGGTTAAGAGAGAGAGATGCAGGGAATCCCAAGAAAAGGGCCTGGAGCAGAGGGAATTATTCCAGGGACCCAGGACAGGAGGACAAGACCCCATGAAAACAAGAGACACGAGAAAGATTAAGGAAAAAGAGGAGCGGGAAGCAGACAGTGGGATTTGGGGAAATATTAACATTTTAAACTGTATACTCTGAGTGTTAAAATAAGCACTTCATTTTTTTTTTTAAATTCTCATAAAAACTGTATGGAGTAACTACTAGGATTTCTATGTAATCAGGACACTGAGATTTAGAAAGGTTAAATAAGGACCTAAGATCATCAAACTCCTGACAGAATCGTGTCTCAGGCCTAGCACTTTCTGCCTTCTAACCTACACTTTAATGCTATATTGCTTGGACATGGTTGTTGTTGAGGATTTATTAATGAATTGTCTATAATAAAGAAAATAATGGAATTTTAAAAGTTTTAGGTATTAGGATGTCTACAAATATTCAAGAAAGCCAAGACCCCATTATTTTATCCTTTCATTCAATTATTTGTTGAAGGTCATGGTACTCTGGGTATATTTTTCTAACATATTTATTTATATATGTATTTTTTTAGTTTTAGGTGGACATATTATCTTTTGTTTTTATGTGGTGTTAAGGATCGAGCTCAGTGCCTCATGCATGCTAGGTGAGCACTCTACCACTGAGCCACAACCCCAGCCCCTAGGTATATATTGATGACAAATCTAACATTCTGGTCATGAGGTGTGGGAGGAAGAGAAGGTACAAAGATGATTTTAAGGTTCTTGGGCTGAGAAACTGGGAAGATGAGTTGCTAATAAATGTCACCAGGAAAACAGATGATTTTGTGCATGCATGTCAGGGAGGTGGGATCAGGAGCTTTTCCAAGGGAAAAGGGAGAAATTGAAGTCCTTGAGAGCACTGAGGTGGCTTCCACTCCATCACATATGTCCAGGTACCTGGATGATTGAGGAGTGAACCCTAGTGTGACTGGGAAGGGGTCTTCAAGGCCTCTTTATTTCTTTTTTACATTTAAAATTGTTTTATTAAACTATACAGTCCTTGTCTTGAAGTCTATTTTCTCACTGGAACCACTTTCTGCCTCTACAGCTACCATCAGCGCAGACGATGCTGGCTGTCTACATGGATTATTCCAGTAGCCCCTCAACTGTTCTTCCCCTCCTCACACCATCGCATCCCTTCATGGGAGCTGGGAAGACATGAACATCACATCTACAATTTTTCAATCTGTATTTTTACCTAACATCCTGTAATGGCTCATTTGGTTGGTAATTTATAAAGACAATTGGGAATCAAACAGATGTGAAATAGGATAATAGATTTTAATATCCTTATGAGATATTTATGGATATTCTATTTCGATACAAATTTCAACAAATGATAATTGCAATGTGGAATCTGAAAAACTCAACAAACTTTTCAATTTTAAACACGTTAATGTATCCTGCGTTTTTAATGCATCTTTAACCAATTATATGACTCTGTATCATCAAGTCCTTGGTCATTGGAAAGTATTGATTCACTGACCTACAGATCTTCCAAATATTGGCCTACTTCATTAAATAATATTTTTAAGGGCTGGGGATGTGGCTCAAGTGGTAGCGCGCTTGCCTGGCATGCGTGCGGCCCGGGTTCGATCCTCAGCACCACATACAGACAAAGATGCTGTGTCTGCCAAATACTGAAAAATAAATATTAAAGTTCTCTCTCTCTATCCCTCTTTCTCACTCTCTCTCACTCTTACTTTAAAAAAATATTTTTAAAAGATAACCTTTTTCTCTACTGTACAAATAAAAAAATAAAATAAAATTTAAAAAATACATAAAATGCCAAAGGGAATTTCTGGAATGTCTCCAGGGACACATTAAGCCTGGTTACAGGCATAGATATTCCTCCTTTGACTAGACTACAGAGCAGCAGTTCTCCAAGTGTTATCCATGGAGAATTGTGAAACTCTGTGCATCACTCAGCCAGTTTGTGTGTTAAAATTATTTTCAAAATTATGGCTGTTTTTCACTGTGCTGATATTTGGCCTGATGGTACAAGATCAGCTGTGAGTGAAACTATGAGTGTCTTAGCAGGAATCACAACACTGACACTGAACCTTGGTGTTTGTACTCCTCAGTACAATACACATGCAGAAAAAGAAGGTGTGGTGGGTGAGGGGTGGGAGGAGGCAGGAGCAGCAGCAGCCATCATCTTCAGTCAGGAATTAAAAAAAAACACCTCAACCCTATGGTAATATATTTTAATACAATGACTGATGAAATTGAATGTATTCGTAAAGCATTTCTACTACATACTAAAGTGCAATTATCTAAGAAAAAATACTATATGGGCTGGGGATGTGGTTCAAGCGGTAGCGCGCTCACCTGGCATACGTGCGGCCCGAGTTCAATCCTCAGCACCACATACAAACAAAGGTGTTATGTCCGCCGAAAACTAAAAAAAAATAAATAAACATTAAAAAATTCTCTCTCTCTCTCTCTCACTCTCTTAAAAAAATACTATGTGATTGTTTGAAATAAAAATCAAACAGCTAACATTTTAATGGAAAACTATTTTTATTTGGAAGGATGGTTGACAAATAAACTCTATTTATTTGTATTTCTGTATTTGATTGTGTTTTCTTAAAAATAAAAGAAGTGAGCAAGTCCTCTAAGTAAACAACAGAAAGTACTTGTTGCAATGATAAAACTTGAGCTTCCAAGTAAAAAATTAGAATACTGAAATACTTGCATTTGACGATTTTCCAAACTTCAAGGCCTCCTTCTTCTGGTTGCTTGCATAAACTGGGCCACTCTCACTCTGTTGCTAACTAGTGTCTTTTTTTCCCCCCTCAGTACTGTCCCCTTTCTGTGCTTCAAAAATCCAACCCTCAATTCTCAGGTCCAACTCATCATCCCAATTTCTTAAAGTGATTTTCCTTATTCAGCCCAATCTTTACTGGAGCTTGCCCTCCTGTGACATCACAGACAACAGTAACCTGACTCATTCCAGTGTTTCATATATGGAAAGGGATAAGAAGCATTAAGAAGAGTAGTTTGTCCGGAGTCATGAGAGAGCCATTCAGAATCAGTAGCACAAAACACGGAGCGAAGATTATGCTAACAGGCTACCATAGGTGAGCCTTTATGCTCCCAACACCTCCATCCTGTCCTGTTCTACAAAATCTATTGGCCCCCATCTATTGCCAGATAGATGAGAAAAGTCAAGTTCAAAAATATTAACTTGACTAAGGTCACATATGTCAGATTATGTTCTGAGAAGAGAATTTATTTATTTTCAGCCAATTCCTGCTGTCTGCCAGGGACCTTGCCATGTATATGAATATGTAGATTGGGTATAGATGTTCATTTTCCCTTCCCTTCCAGTGACTTAGAATGAAAACCTCATCATTATAGTTTCTACCATTCTCCTATAGATCAGGAAGAAGCCACCTGAAGCTCATGAGTGAGCAGAAGGCCTGGAGCTCTGGGCAGGCCCATGGTGCACTTACCTTCCTGAGAGTGAGCTGGACACCTGGGGGTGGTTCTCAGAGGGCAGTGAGTGCCAAGCTGACCCAAGGTTGCCTGTCTCCAATAGGCTTAATAAAGGGAGCAAGGCAGGGGCCCAGAGAATCTGTCCCAGTGTTCTCTCCACTCAGGAGCTAATTAGCATTGAGAAGCCCCAACACCAAACTTCCCCAGGGGCTGCACAAGAAACCAGAGACAGACAAACAACCTTAGTCCTTGAGGATTTCTCCTATCTGCCTAGTATTTTGGACTCTTAAAGAATCATTAGATTCATGACATCACTCCCGCATCCTAACGTTTCCAAAAAGGAAGAAAGTTATAGTCAACAGATTGCAGATCTGGAAAAGTGTCACCAAAGAACTCTGATGACTTGCGGTGTCCAGAGAATGGGTTTGGAGCTCACACTGAGCCCCCGATAATAACTGATTTGGGTACATTTCTTTTCTCGTTTATTTTTCATATTTTTAAAAGTGAAATTTTTAAAGTTGGTTTAATTAAAGTATAAATTTAATTGTAAAGTTTTATGGGTTTGAGTAAAGATCAAGTGGTACTTATAGTACCTCCATCAATTCAGACAACATTTCAGTGATTCCCTTCAGGACCCTGGTGGCCCTTTGCCATCAGCCTCCCTTCTCTTCACACCTTAACCTGTGGCAACCTCTAATCTCACTTCTGTCCCCATGGTTTTGCCTTTTTCAGAGTGTCATTGTTAGAATTTGGATGTGGATTGTCCCTCAAAGCTCATCTTCTCTTTTGTTGCTGTTTTCTTACCAGCATATAAACAATACAGCTACTCTCATCTTAAAAAAAAAAAGAAACTTTTAAAAAATTCAATACTCCTTTAATATTTGTTTCTCCATTGGCTACCTTCTTCCAATCATAGCTGAACTTCTCCAAAGAGTTGCCTTCATCTGCAGTCTCCACTTCCTGACTTTCCATTTACTGGATCCTCCAACTGCACCTGCTCCTACTCCAACCACCTCTCTCCGAGTGCCCTTGGAGGGGCCACACCCTGCTGGAATGGCCTCCTCCCTATCAACTTGGCAAATACCCAACCCATGGCTTCATCTCTATCCCCTCATTTATTAATTAAGAGCACTTTTAAAAAAACTTTATTTAAAAAAGAAATATGTAAATTTAATATCTTTATGTAAAAATAGCTTTCTAGCCCTTCACTATACAAACACATACAATTAACTGAGCAGTGAGTTATAACATTTGGCTTATCATTATCATTTGACAAGGACAGAAGTAATTGGTCATTGGAAGTGTTGATTTGTTCAGCTGCTTCTGAGTGCCAACCTGGCCAAATATTGTCTTGTGCCTTGGAGAATTTTATAGCCTTTCAAGTACAAACGCTACTCACATGTTTTTATCTTTAGCAATTAGAAGAGTGTATACAGGTGAATGTACAGGAACACTTGTTGCAGCATTCAGATTATTTGAACCAACACAGGTTTACCAATAGAAGGTTATTAAGTCTATTTTCCTCCATTCAGTCAAAGGAATACTATGCAACCACAGAAAAAAAGATAAGAAGACCTATGTTTAATGTCATGGAAAGATGTTTGCCTATATTATTAAGGTTACAGAGCTTTAGATGTAGAAAAATTCTTTTTTGTAAATATATCTTATGAATAAAAAATGTTTACACATATATGCTATATATTCATAAACATTATCTATGAATGGTCAACTTATGGGTGATTTTTCATTTTTCTATTTTGGTGTATTCGTGGTTTTTGTTGTTGGTGGTGGTGGTTTTGGTGGTAGAGGGGATTTAATTCGGGGGTGCTTTACCACTGAGCCACATCTCCAGTCCTTTTTGGGGTTTTGTTTTTTTTTTATTTTTCTTTATTTTGAGACAGGGTCTCACTAAGTTGCTTAGGGCCTTGCTTGCTAAATTGGTGAGGTGGGCTTTGCAATCCTCCTGCCTCAACCACCAGAGCCACTGGGATTACAAACACTTGCCACCACATCCAGCTCTTTTGTATTTTCTAACTTTTCAATAAACACACATTTTTTTGAATTATGGAAACAGTTGTTTAAAGCTATAAATTCAATAAATAAAATGATAGAAATGTGCAGACAGGGGCTTGCTTCAAGTTTCAGTCAGGGGCAACAAAGATCTCCATTTAGTCAAGAAGACTTTTCCATGTGGGCCAAATCTCTTTCTCTAATTAACTTTTTCAGATTTCTTTTTTTGTTGTCAATGGTCCATTATGAAAACATTTGACCTCTCTGTGGTTTTTCTAAACAGTACTTATTCTTTCAGAATTGACTTTTTTTTTTTTTTTTTGGTACTGGGGTTTGAACTCAGGGGCATTTGGCCACTGAGCCACATCCCCAGCCCTATTTTGCATTTTATTTAGAGACAGGGTCTCGCTGAGTTGCTCCGTGCCTTGCCGTTGCTGAGGCCGGCTTTGAACTGGTGACCCTGCTGCCTCAGCCTCCCAAGCCTCTGGGATTACAAGCACACGCCTCGGCACCCAGCTCAGAATTGACTTTTTAAATTCAGTTTCGTCTTATAGGTTTATTTCTTAAAATTGACATCCAGCAATACCTCAACCTGGACCAACTGCTTTGGAACAAATCAGATTTGTTAAGGAAATACAAACTTCCTAATTCATATTTTCATGTTCCTTTTCATATTTTTAGTCTTTATTGTCCATCCCATCTCTTCACCTTAAGATACCCTTTCTCCTAGAGATGGTTTATTACTCTTTGAGAGGCAGTAATTACAGGTGTAGCTTGCCCTGGGTTCAAATCCCAGCTGTGACATTCATTAGCTTTGTGGCTTTTAGCAAATTATTCAAACCTTCTGAGGTTCAGTTTTATAAAACGCAGTTTATAAATCTGTAACCACTTCAAAAGGTTATGAGAACTGGATGAGATAATAGAGTCCACTCACTGAGAACAGAGGCAGGTACATGGTAGTTATTATGGTATAAGGGATTATTCTCATCATTTTGATTGCACCTTCCTTCCTGAGCCAGTCTCGGACCCCATTCCATCATACCCACACTCTACTTCCAGTAGGGACAATACCTGTTAGAAGCTTAAGTAGAGCAATGCATTTGTTAAGACCAGAGGCAGAGAGTCTCACTTGGGGGGCAACTTCCCTGTGAGCACCCTCCGCAGGGCGCCCTTCACATTGGGGTTCCTGAGGCTGTAGATGAGTGGGTTCAGCATGGGGCTGATGACAGTGTTGAGGATGCCAATGCCCTTGTCCTTGTCTGAAGACTCCACAGAACCCAGCCTCATGTAGCTGAAGACGCCTGTCCCATAGAAGATGCCCACCACGGTGAGGTGGGAGCCACACGTGGAGAAGGCCTTCTTCCTGCCCTCCGCAGAGCGGATTCGCAGGACGGCAGCCACCACATGGGCATAGGACACCATGATGAGGACCAAGGGGGCCACACCCATGAAGGCTGCTGCTGCAAAGAGCAACTGCTCATTGAGCTGGGTGCTGGAGCAGGAGAGCTGGAAGAGCTGGGGGAGGTCACAGTAGAAGTGATTGATCACATTGGGGCCACAGAATTTCAGAGTAGACAAGGCAACAGTTTGAGTGAGTGCATTGGTGAAGGAAAAGACACAGGACATGCCAGCCAAGGCCTTCTGCATCCCCCAACCCATACGGGTGTTGTAGGTGAGAGGCTGGCAAATGGCCAGGTAGCGGTCGTAGGACATGACAGTCAGCAGAAAGCAATCTGTCCCGGCCAGCAGGTGGAAGAAGAGTTGTGAAAGGCATGCCCAATAGTGGATGGTTTTGTTGTGGGATATGAAATGCCTTAACATGGCAGGGACAGTGACACTGATGCTCCCAACATCTAGTAGAGACAAGTTTCCCAGAAAGAAGTACATGGGGGTGTGGAGTTTGGGTTCCATAAAGATGGCAGCAAGGATACTAAAATTACCACCAATAGTCGCTACATAAGCAAGAAGGAAGACGACAAAGAGGATGGGCTGTAGAGCTGGAGTCTCTGTGAGGCCCAGCAGGACAAACTGGGTCACAAGTGAATCATTTCCCGAGGCTCCCAGATCCATGACTGTCTTCCACCTGCAGTAGATTGAACAAAGTTTGAAGGCACCAATGGTGGTAAAAGGAGAATGAGATCTTTATAACAACCATCAAGTGTGACAATGTCCAGGAGAGTAAAGACACACAAAATTTAGGGAGGAGAAAGTTAAAGATTGAGCTATATTAAGAAAAGGCTTGATAAATCAGACTCTTCATGGACAAGAACAGAGGCATTGGACAGCCACAAACAGAGACAGATAAACTGATATAAAAAGAAGAACAAGGGTAACATTGAGTTACAGGGACAGACAATTTTCCAGAGGCCAAATTTCCAGGAAAGAAACCTCAAGTCTGCAGGTGGTGGCATTGTGATAGTTTGGGGTACATAGATCCCAGAGGATGAAAGGGAAGCTTTGGGAGAAGGGGGTAGACACGGTGCCTCCAACCTGCATCTCCAACCTCTACATATGAATGTCATCATACAGACATCCCTTGGTAACCTCGGGAGTTTGGTTCCAGGACTCCTTGGATACCAAATCCTGCAGATGCTCAAGTCTCATAGATAAAGTGGCATAGTCTTTGCATGTAATCTATGCACATTCTCCCACATACTTTAAGTCATCTCTAGATTATGTATATTACCTCTTGCAATGTAAAAGTCAGTAAATAGTTGTAACACTATGCAGTTTAGATAATAATGACAAGTAAAACTTCTCTACAGGTTCAGCACAGATGCAATTCTTTTCCAAATATTTTTTTTTATCTGTGCTGAGTTGACTCCAAGGATATAGAACTCACAGAGACAGAGGACTGACTATGAGTGATGGTAGCAGTGAGGTGATTCCTGTGGCCCAGACTATTAAATGATTAACTGGTGAAGCCATGAGCCTCCACCTGAACTCCTCAGAAAAAGGTAAAAATGCAATGAAAAATCTGGAAACTGCATGAAGACACATCATTGAAGACATTTCCAGCTCCAAAATCAGTGACTGACAGCCTTTTAGATTTTCTAAATAGTCAGATTGTTTTGCATTTCTCAGTATAGAATCTAGGAAATTTGGGGTCCAAAGTACTGACATTTTACTGAATAAGAATCTAAAATGAGCTTCGAGAAGAGTGAAAGTTTCAAGGTTTAAGCTCTCAAGTGATGGAGCAGATACAAAGTTGAGCTGCCTCACTGGATACGCAGTTGATCTCTCCCAGAAGGAGTGTTGAATAAGAAGAGAACCAGACCCCAAATTCCACTCTGCTTCCAGTTCTACCACCACTTAGCTTTTTGCTCTTCTTTCTACTGAATCGAATCACTCATCATGTAGTATCATGGGCTTAATGACCAGATAAAGCCACAGTTACAGAGCCATGTATGATGATCATGTGTGGGAGCCACTGCTTAGCCCCAAAGTGGCCACCCCAACAAAATACCTGGTAGCCGACATAGACCTCTGCCTAAGGGGGTAGATATTGAATTCACTCACCTGGAGCCTAATTCACATAGGAAATGGTTTGAGTCAAAGATCCTCCAGGGCAAAAGGCAAGAGCAGAAGAAGACACATCTGGAGGAATAGTGTCCTCAGGTCCATAATAGGTCAACTGCCATCTGCAGGTGTGACCTTTACCGCATGGACATGTTCTTACCGTTACCTCCAACCCAGTCTCTCCAAAGCTGAACTGCCCTCTTTCCATCCTGATCTGCCCTTCATGGAACTATTTTGGTAACAGGCTTGCCATCCTCTCAGTTAGTGTGGCTCAAAAACTTAGTCTTTGCTGACTGCCTCCTTCTGCCCTCTCACAATCAAATACCTAAGTCCCACTGGAGTTTTGCAGGGGAAGGAAAAGCTAGTCCAGAGTCCAGAGGGAGGATTTCACTATCATGGAAACTCAGTTGTGAGTATGCAGCGGGGATGGCACTCACCTGGCTAAAGAAGACTTAACTGGCACTTCATGGGCAAAGAAGAGGGACAGTCATGCCAGCCCAGTGGACCCCACAGAAGGAGAGCTTATAAAGGACCAATAGACACAGAGACAAACAACTTGGCTGACGTCATTTTCACATTGGGATTTTTCTTCTCCACCTTGTTACCCCTTGGAGGCTTCAGAAATAAGTGTCTTCAGGGGACCCAGAACAGGTAAACATCTGCCTTTGCCAAACAGATAATGATCTCTAGTAACTTTAAAATTTTTTTGAACTTTCTCAGTATTTCCAGGTACAACTTTTGCAGAAAAATTCATTTATTTTACATATGTGGTTTTATGCACTTATTAAGAATCAGCATTCTTGGGCTGGGATTATGGCTCAGCGGTAGAGTGCTCACCTACCACGGGCGGGACCCGGGTTCGATCCTCAGCACCCCCTTAAAAATAAATAAATAAATAAATAAATAAATAAATAAATAAAGGCATTGTGTTGTATCCATTTACAAAAAAGATTCTCTCTCTCTCTCTCTCTCTCTCAAAAAAAATCAGCATTCTTATTCCTAGCATTTTATAGTGTTATTCCTAGCGTTTTATAGTGTTAAAATGAATCTCAAAATCTTAAAGTCTAAAAAGTCATGTGGTGTTGGGGGCTAGAATTGAGATTTGGGGTTTCTGGTTTAGACTAGCCTGTCATTTCAGAAGAGAAAACGACTTGAGACTCTTCAGCTTTGTTTGAAACATGGGGAGAAGTGGAAGGTGAAGTCTGGGAAGAGATCTGCTCCTAGTGCATCCCTGGAACAATGTCCTCTCCAACGTCTCACAAGTTTACCTCACATGATATGACCATCCTCGAATCCAGCTTGTCTTCTAGTCTCATACAAATGTCTTCCCTTTTTCTCTGCTCTCATTGTACAATCTAGATCCTGTAGCATCTGATTCTAGATGTTTTCTAGCCTCCTGTCTCCAACACCATAAGGGCAGATAAAGGTTTAGAGCATCTACTAGACCAGGACCACCCTATTTTTACTAATTCCTGAAAGTGACTTTAGGCAGCAAATAACATTTTTAACAACTCCTTGTTCATTAATAAAGATTTCCCACTGGCTTGAGGCTGCCATGGGCCAAGAACTAGGATGAGCTGAGATTTCTGTTGACAGTTATCTGTGGAAAAGGACCTCTGGGTTACAGAACCCAAATGGAATGCATCATATGTATTTCCTTCCAACTGACTAGCAAAAGCTTTGTTTACTTCCTAGACATTTCCATTTCTCACACACTGTTAGCCCAGGAAACTCTATTCAGGAAGACCCGGTGCAGGTCTTCTGTCTTCTAGGAAACCATCCATAAGCTTTGGGGTCTGGGCCAGATAACCTTCCTTTATAGGGTTACAGCAACCTGAAGGCAATTGCATGCTGGTGACCCTGAATTATGTCCATCCCAGACACTACTCTGTTTGCTCTAATACCTATATGTGGATATTTCTATCTGAAGAACTCACAGGGACCTCAAGAAGAAAAAGTAAGAGTATACCATGTCCCCTTTTTGTACAAAATATATGTGTGCTCATGTGCACACACACAAACTAATAGAACCACACAATTTATGGTGGAAGAAATTACTAGACCAGGACCACCCTATTTTTACTAATTCCTGAAAGTGACTTGAGGCAGCAAATAACATTTTTAACAACCCCTTGTTCATTAATAAAGATTTCCCACCTACTTATATTCTTCATATTCTTTTCCCACTCTGTATCTTTGTTTTAAGAGAGTTTTTATTGATGGCTTGGTTTTTTTAAAACATTATTTGTTCTTTTAGCTATACATGAGTGTAGAATTCATTTGGATACAATTATATAAGCATGAAATATATTTTATTCTAAGTAGTACCCCATTTTTATAGATGCACACAATGGTGGGATCACTATGATATATTCATATTAGAAATAGGAAATCATTCCACCATCTTTCCTTTTTCTATCCCCCTTCCACCTTTTCTTTCCCTCTAATATACTGAATATCTATTCTTCCCATCTTACCCCTTATTGTGGATTAGCTTCCATAGATCAGCAAAAAGTTTCAACCTTTGGCTTTTGGGGACTGGCTTATTTCACTTAGTATGATAGTCTCCAGATCTATCAATTTACTTGCAAGTGTCTTAAAGTCATTCTTCATTATGGCTGAGTAATATTCCATTGTTTATGTATAACACATTTCCTGTATCCACTCATCTATTGAAGGGCAATTTTGTTGGTTCCATAGCTTAGCTATTGTGAATTGAGTTGCTATAAATATTAATGTGGGTGCACTGTAGTATGCTGATTTTAAATCCTTTGGATATATACCAAAAGGGATAATTGGGGAAAATGGTGGTTCCATTCCAAGTTTTCTAAAGAATCTTCATACTGCTTTCCAGAGTGGTTGCACCAATTTGCAATCCCACTAGCAATGTATGAGTGAATCATTTTCCCTACATCCTTGTCAATATTTACTGTTACTTGTATTCTTAATAATTGCCATTCTGACTCAAAAAACTTAGCACCCAAAAAGCAAATAACCCAATCCGCAAATGGGCAAAGGAACTGAACAGATACTTCTTAGAAGAAATATAAATGGTGAACAAATACATGAAAAATTGTATCTCTAGCAATTAGAGAAATGCAAATTAAAACTACACTGAGATTTCCTATCATTCCAGTCAGAGTGGCAATTATCAAGAATACAAAGCAGGGCCCTGGAGATCCAGGCCAACTGATTCGAGTGGCCTGCCCTGCGGCTACAGAAGGCGTGGCGCCTCAGTGAAGCCATTAATTGGCAAGCAGGGAGGTTAGGGAAGGCCATTAGGTGGAATCCCACCAGCCAAGCCCACACGGACCCTTGGGCCGAGCACGGGTTCTCAGAAGGGGAAGGAAGCGGTACAGTCCCATCCCCCACAGCGGACACTCCGCCGAGGCAGTCAGCGGCCACCATCCGGGAAAGCTGAAGGATACACCGCCACTCTCCTTCAGAGTGCAACATCAAAACAGGTCGGTGTCATTCAGCTCACCCCCCAGACAGCGGGAATTCGCATAAAATCTCTCCTAGGCTTGCCGGGAGAGGGAGTATCAAGCTGAGCCTCCATACAGACTAGGGGGAAACCAGAGACACCTGACCTCCAACCCCTCCTCCCAGTAGCAGCCAAAAGGAAACCTGGCTAGCCAGCGCTGGGGGAGGGGCAAGCAGAAAAAATCAAAGTGATAGAGTGCCAGGGATCCCAGCAGCCTGCAGCAGGGCCCCGGAGATCCAGGCCAACTGATTCGCGTGGCCTGCCCTGCGGCGACAGAAGGAGTGGCGCCTCAGTGAAGCCATTAATTAACAAGCAGGGAGGTTAGGGAAGGCCATTAGGTGGAATCCCACCAGCCAAGCCCACACGGACCCTTGGGCCGAGCACGGGTTCTCAGAAGGGGAAGGAAGCGGTACAGTCCCATCCCCCACAGCGGACACTCCACTGAGGCAGTCAGCGGCCACCATCCGGGAAAGCTGAAGGATACACCGCCACTCTCCTTCAGAGTGCAACATCAAAACAGCGGACACTCCATCCAGGCAGTCAGCGGCCACCATCCGGGAAAGCTGAAGAATACACCACCACTCTCCAACAGCTTGCAACATCAAAACAGCCAGCAGCAGGACCCGGAGATCCAGGCCAACTGATTCGCGCGGCCTGCCCCGCAGCTACAGAAGGTGTGGCGCCTCAGAGAAGCCATTAATTAGCAAGCAGGGAGGTTAGGGACTGCCATTAGGTGGAATCCCGCCAGCCAAGCCCACCGCCCACGCCCGGAACAGGCCCAGCGACCTGCCAGCATTGTAGTCACGACACCCCAATTGGAATAGGGACAGAGCAGAGCCGCCTCCCACTCCCGGAACAGGCCTAGAGAGCCGCCAGCGTGGTAGACACGTCACCCCAATTGGAGTAGGGGCACAGCCGCCGCCCGCACCTGCAAGGGAGACTTTTCAAGTATACAAGAGCAACATAAATAAATGGGGGTAAATTTCAAAACACAACAGTTGCACCAAGCAGAAAGAAACGCGAGCAGTATGAAAAGACAAGGAAAGAAAGGACCACAAGCAATGCAGGTCAACTCAACTTTAGAAGAGGTAATAGCTGCAACAGATGGAATATCAGATAAAGAGTTCAGGATATATATGCTTCAGATGATCTGGAGTCTCAAGGAAGACATGAGACAGCAAAATCAGACAATGAAAGATCACATTGACAAACAAATCCAGGAAGTCAAAGATCAATTTCACAGGGAGATAGAGGTAATAAAAAACAAACAAATTGAAATTCTAGAAATGCAGGAAACAATAAACCAACTTAAAAACTCAATTGAGAATACTACCAGCAGAGTAGATCACTTAGAAGAGAGAACATCAGACAATGAAGACAAAGTATTTCAACTGGAAAAGAACATAGACAGCTCAGCAAGTCTGCTAAGAAACCATGAGCAGAACATCCAAGAATTATGGGACAATATCAAAAGACCAAATTTAAGAGTCATTGGGATACAGGAAGGCACAGAGCTCCATTCCAAAGGAATAAACAGTCTATTCAGTGAAATAATACGAGAAAACTTCCCAGAATTGAAGATTGAGACAGAATCCCAAATCCTAGAAGCCTACAGGACGCCGAATGTGCAAAATCATAAGAGATCCACACCTAGACACATTATAATGAAGATGTCCAACATATAGAATAAGGAGAGAATTTTAAAAGCTGCAAGAGAAAGAAAGCAGATTACATTTAGGGGTAAACCAATCAGGATAACAGCTGATCTCTCAACACAGACTCTGAAAGCTAGAAGATCCTGGAATAACATATTTCAAACACTGAAAGACAATGGGCTCCAACCAAGAATCGAGTATCCGGCGAAATTAAGCTTCAGGTTAGAAGATGAAATTAAAACCTTCCACAATAAACAAAAGTTAAAAGAATTCGCAGCTAGAAAAGCATCTCTTCAAAAAATCCTTGGAAAAACATTACAGGAAGAGGAAATGGAAAATAACATTGAAAACCAACAATGGGAGGTAGGACAGTAAAGGGGGGAAAGTAGTCAAAGAGGATAACAAATCAGGTTTAGTAACATCAATAAACAAATATGGATAGAAGAACAAACCATATCTCAATAATAACCCTAAATGTTAATGGCTTAAACTCACAAATTAAGAGACACAGGCTAGTAGAATGGATCAAAAAACAAGACCCAACAATATGCTGTCTACAGGAGACGCATTTGATAGGAAAAGATATACATAGACTGAAGGTGAAAGGTTGGGAAAAATCATATCACTCATATGGACCGCGGAAACAAGCAGGAGTGTCCATACTCATATCTAATAAAATAGATTTCAAGCCAAAGCTAATCAAAAGGGATATAGAAGGACACTTCATACTGCTCAAGGGAACCATACACCAACAAGACATAACAATCATAAATATATATGCCCCAAATAATGGTGCAGCTGTGTTCATCAAGCAAACTCTTCTCAAGTTCAAGAGTCTAATAGACCAACATACAATAATCATGGGAGACTTCAACACACCTCTCTCACCACTGGACAGATCTTCCAAACAAAAGTTAAATAAGGAAACTATAGAACTCAATAACACAATTAACAACCTAGACTTAATTGACATATATAGACTATACCACCCAACATCAAGTAGCTACACTTTTTTCTCAGCAGCACATGGAACCTTCTCAAAAATAGACCATATACTATGTCACAGGGCAACTCTTAGACAATACAAAGGGGTAGAGATAATACCATGCATCTTATCTGATCATAATGGAATGAAACTGAAAATCAATGATAAAAGAAGAAAGGAAAAAGCAAGCATCACCTGGAGAATGAACAATAGGTTGCTGAGTGATCAATGGGTTTTAGAAGACATCAAGGAGGAAATTAAAAAATTCCTAGAGTTAAATGAAAACACAGACACAACATATCGGAATCTATGGGACACATTGAAAGCAGTTCTAAGAGGAAAATTCATTGCTTGGAGTTCATTCCTCAAAAAAAGAAAAAACCAACAAATAAATGATCTCATACTTCATCTCAAAATCCTAGAAAAAGAAGAGCAAAACAACAGCAAAAGAAGTAGAAGGCAAGAAATAATTAAAATCAGAGCTGAAATTAATGAAATTGAAACAAAAGAAACAATTGAAAAAATTGACAAAACTAAAAGCTGGTTCTTTGAAAAAATAAATAAAATTGACAGACCCTTAGCCATGCTAACGAAGAGAAGAAGAGAGAGAACCCAAATTACTAGCATACGGGATGAAAAAGGCAATATCACAACAGACACTTCAGAAATACAGAAGATAATCAGAAATTACTTTGAATCCTTATACTCCAATAAAATAGAAGATAGTGAAGGCATAGATAAATTCCTTGAGTCCTATGATCTGCCCAGATTGAGCCAGGAGGATATAGACAACCTAAACAGACCAATAACAATAGAGGAAATAGAAGAAACCATCAAAAGACTACCAACTAAGAAAAGCCCAGGACCGGATGGGTATACAGCAGAGTTTTACAAAACCTTTAAAGAGGAACTAACACCAATACTTTTCAAGCTATTTCAGGAAATAGAAAAAGAGGGAGAACTTCCAAATTCATTCTACGAGGCCAACATCACCCTGATTCCGAAACCAGACAAAGACACATCAAAGAAGGAAAACTACAGACCAATATCTCTAATGAACCTTGACGCAAAAATCCTCAATAAAATTCTGGCGAATCGGATTCAAATACATATCAAAAAAATTATACATCATGATCAAGTAGGATTCATCCCTGGGATGCAAGGCTGGTTTAATATACGGAAATCAATAAATGTTATTCACCACATCAATAGACTTAAAAATAAGAACCATATGATCATCTCAATAGATGCAGAAAAAGCATTCGACAAAGTACAGCATCCCTTTATGTTCAAAACGCTAGAAAAATTAGGGATAACAGGATCATACCTCAACATTGTAAAAGCAATCTATGATAAGCCACAGGCCAGCATCATTCTGAATGGAGAAAAATTGAAGGCATTCCCTCTAAGATCTGGTACAAGACAGGGATGCCCTCTCTCACCACTTCTGTTCAACATAGTCCTTGAAACACTGGCCAGAGCAATTAGACAGTCAAAAGAAATTAAAGGCATAAAAATAGGAAAAGAAGAACTTAAATTATCACTATTTGCAGATGATATGATTCTATACCTAGCAGACCCAAAAGGGTCTACAAAGAAGCTATTAGAGCTAATAAATGAATTCAGCAAAGTGGCAGGATATAAGATCAACACGCATAAATCAAAGGCATTCCTGTATATCAGCGACAAATCCTCTGAAATGGAAATGAGGACAACTACTCCATTCACAATATCCCCCCAAAAAATAAAATACTTGGGAATCAACCTAACAAAAGAGGTGAAAGATTTATACAATGAAAATTACAGTACCCTAAAGAAAGACATAGAAGAAGACCTTAGAAGATGGAAAAACATACCCTGCTCATGGATAGGCAGAACTAACATCATCAAAATGGCGATATTACCAAAAGTTCTCTATAAGTTCAATGCAATGCCAATCAAAATCCCAACAGCATATCTTGTAGAAATAGATAAAAGAATCATGAAATTCATATGGAATAATAAAAGACCCAGAATAGCAAAAACAATACTAAGCAGGAAGTGTGAATCAGGCGGTATAGCGATTCCAGACTTCAAACTATACTACAGAGCAATAGTAACAAAAACAGCATGGTACTGGTACCAAAACAGGCGGGTGGACCAATGGTACAGAATAGAGGACACAGTAACCAATCCACAAAACTACAACTATCTTATTTTTGATAAAGGGGCTAAAAGCATGCAATGGAGGAAGGATAGCATCTTCAACAAATGGTGCTGGGAAAACTGGAAATCCATTTGCACCAAAATGAATCTGAATCCCTATCTCTCGCCGTGCACAAAAGTTAACTCAAAATGGATCAAGGAGCTTGATATCAAATCAGAGACACGGCATCTGATAGAAGAAAAAGTTGGCTATGACCTACATGCTGTGGGGTCGGGCTCCAAATTCCTCAATAGGACACCCATAGCGATAGAGTTAACAAATAGAATCAACAAATGGGACTTACTCAAACTAAAAAGGTTTTTCTCAGCAAAAGAAACAATAAGAGAGATAAATAGGGAGCCTACATCCTGGGAACAAATCTTTACTCCACACACTTCAGATAGAGCCCTAATAACCAGAATATACAAAGAACTCAAAAAATTAGACAATAAGATAACAAATAACCCAATCAATAAATGGGCCAAGGACCTGAACAGACACTTCTCAGAGGAGGACATACAATCAATCAACAAGTACATGAAAAAATGCTCACCATCGCTAGCAGTCAGAGAAATGCAAATCAAAACTACCCTAAGATACCATCTCACTCCAGTAAGACTGGCAGCCATTAGGAAGTCAAACAACAATAAGTGCTGGAGAGGATGCGGGGAAAAGGGCACTCTTGTTCATTGCTGGTGGGACTGCAAATTGGTGCAGCCAATTTGGAAAGCAGTATGGAGATTTCTCGGAAAGCTGGGAATGGAACCACCATTTGACCCAGCTATTCCCCTTCTCGGTCTATTCCCTAAAGCCCTAACAAGAGCATGCTACAGGGACACTGCTACATCGATGTTCATAGCAGCTCAATTCACGATAGCAAGACTGTGGAACCAGCCTAGATGCCCTTCAATAGATGAATGGATAAAAAAATGTGGCATTTATACACTATGGAGTATTACTCTGCATTAAAAAATGACAAAATCATAGAATTTGGAGGGAAATGGATGGCATTAGAGCAGATTATGCTAAGTGAAGCTAGTCAATCTTTAAAAAACAAATACCAAATGACTCCTTTGATATAAGGGGTGTAAACAAGGACAGGGTAGGGAGGAAGAGCTTGAGAAGAATATTTACAGTATACAGGGATGAGAGGTGGGAGGGAAAGGGAGTGAGAAGGGAAATTGCATGGAAATGGAAGGCTCAGGGTTATACAAAATGTCATATAAGAGGAAAGGAGGGGTAAATCAAGAGAATACAAATGGAAGACATGATTTACAGTAGAAGGGGTAGAGAGAGAAAAGGGGAGGGGAGGGGAGGGGAGGGGAGGGGAGGGGAGGGGAGGGGGGATAGTAGACAATAGGACAGACAGCAGAATACATCAGACACTAGAAAGGCAATATGTCAATCAATGGAAGGGTAACTGATGTGATACAGCAATTTGTATACGGGGTAAAAGCGGGAGTTCATAATCCACTTGAATCAAACCGTGTAATATGATGTATTAAGAACTATGTAATGTTATGAAGACCAATAAAAATAAAATAAAATAAAATAAATCTTATGCTTAACCCCCCCCCCAAAAAAAAAGAATACAAGTGACAATATATGGTGGCTTTTTTTGTTAACAGAGATATTTTAACGCAGTTAACTATGAAGGTAAGTGGAAAAGACTTTTACTTGGTAAACATGGCAAATTCAGAGACCTTATGTAATCATGTGGTAAAAGGAAGCAAATTTCTTTGAGTTTTTAGGCAATATAATCTATATCAGGACTTATGAGGGTGATGATGAAGATAACAACAACAGATGATGATGGTATAATATTTACTTGTAGATGATAGGGATGTGGATTTTATTTGAGAGCATGAGCTTACCACAAGCCCACACTTTAGGTCCCAGTAGTGCTAAAAGATTCTACAATGTCTGTCTTTCTGATTAATTTTCTGTTTGACTAACCATACTTTGCCCCATTCGTTTTATTTTTTAATGTTTTTCTTAAATATAACATTAATACGAGCATAACAATATTACATATGCAGTGGTGCTCTTAGCTTGAGAATCAAAATTACCTTACCTTGGGATTCAGACAGACCTGGCAACACTGGATCCCACCAGGGTCAGCATGCATAGCCGGGGTGGGGTGGGGGGGTGGAGCTTCCCTGAAGAAGGCAGACTGAGTTCATAAGCCCAAGTCCAATGACAAGGCATAGAATGCACCAGAGAGAGCTCATCTTCTGGTGCCAGTCCTCTCTATTCTGCTTCCCAAAGCAAGCTGGATTCAAGGAAAAGAGTTTCAGTTACAAAACTTATATAAATGGTCTATATTGTGGGGACAAGTGCATGGAGTACTGCATACGTGGCATACATTAAAGGCGTCTGAGTGGCAGGCCACTCCCCCATGCTAGGCATGTGAGCGGCAGCCCACTTACCCCATAGGCACAGCCATGAGAGTGAGGCCATGTGTTGCAGTCCCTGTGCTTGCTCCATGGTCCACTCCTCCACTGGTCGCTGCAAGGACAGTTAGCAGAAATTGCATTGGTGGCTGACTGTAATCTGCCTAGCTACTGCCTGAGTATATATACATGGTAACTGCGCAAAAAAATCAGACCTGCTACTGCTTGGTCTCCAGAGGTCTTTTTTTTTTTTTTCAGAGGTCTTGATTAGCAACTCTGCAGACACACTCCCCTCTACCCTGTTCCCTGGACCTCCTCGATGAATGAGAGAGAGAGCCCATGCACTATATGAGTCACTAGCCGTTCTCTTTTGGAGTGCTTATCTCACTCCGACTTGTTTGTGTGGCTCTCTATACCAGTGTCTACACTGCTGTTCACTTATTTCCATGGCTGCATCTCATTGCGCTCAGTGTTCCATGGTGGGTCATTTCTTTTCTGTTTGAAGATACTCTGCTGCTGTGAACATTTTTTGTACACATCTCCTGGTGCACACATACAAGAAATTCTGTAAGGTCTCTAATTAGGAATGGAATTAATGAACTCAGATTTAAAGAAAAAAAAACACAAATCATTTTCCAATGTGCCCCTCACATATGCTGAATTTGCTGGGACCCTCCCAGCATTGCCAGGTTTGTCTGAATTCCTAGCTAAAGTAATGGTGATTCTCCAGCTGAGAGCACTTACTGCATATGCAATACTGGTATGCCTGTATTAGTGCTGTATTTATGAAATGCAATTAAAATAAAACGAATGAGGTAAAGTGTATACAATCAAAATAGAAAAATAATCAGGAAGAGAGACATTATAGGAAATGATTTGAGGCCTTAGATTGTGGCTCAGCAGTAGAGCACTCACCTAGCACATGTGAGGCCCTGGGTTCGAGCTTCATCACCACATAAAAGTAAATAAAATAAAGGTATTCTGTCCAATTACAACTAAAAAATAAATATTTTTTTTTAAAAAGAAAACTATCCTGTTGACATCTTGAGATTTGGGGGAACTAATTGTGAAATTAATAAATTACTATTTATTTCCTTGGGGATTTCTCACTGTTGTTGTTTTTTCAAAATGGAAATGTTCATTGATTTTAAAATTTTTCATTAGGAACTGCACTTATGAAAATGAAAACAAAACAAACTTTTAACAATAGAAAATTAAAATCAAAACCCTTACTTTCTCTGCCCCCAATCTTCATAATTCTTATAAAATAACCACTGTTAAAAATTTGGTGCTGGCAATTCATAATAGCTAAATTGTGGATCCAACATAGATACCCTTCAGTAGATGAATGGATAAAGAAAATGTGGTATATATACACAGTGGAATATTACTCAGCATTAAAAGAAAATAAAATCATGGCGTTTGCAGGTAAATGGATGGAGTTGGAGAATATGATGCTAAGTGAAGTAAGCCAACCCCCCCCAAAAAAATAAATAAATGCTGGAAGTCTTCTCTGATAAAGGATGCTGATTCATAATGGGGATGGGGGTGAGAGCATGGGATGAATAGACAAACTTTAGGTAGGGCAAAGGGGAGGAAGGGAGCATGGGGGTAGGAAAGATGGTGGAATGAGATAGACATCATTACCCTAAGTACGTGTATGAAGACATGAATGGTGTGACTCTACATTGTGTTCAACCAGAGACATGAAAAATTGTGCTCTATTTGTGTAATATGAATTGAATTGTATTCTGCTGTCATATATAACAAATTAGAATAAATAAAATTTTAAAAATTTTGGTGCTGGGCTGGGGTTGTGGCTCAGCAGTAGAGTGCTTGCCTAGCACGTGCAAGGCCCTGGGTTTGATCCTCAGCACTAAATAAATAAATAAATAAAGGTATTTTTAAAAATTTTTGTGCTTATTCTTTTAATTTTAATATATATATAAACATGTTAATGTATCTTTATATCAATAAACAATTTGTTTACATTTATTTCATATAAATAGGGGCATGTTATGTCATGGTTGTTGTTTACACAGTACATGATAGGTAGATTCTTTTACCTGTCAAATATCTAAAAACTTACCATTTCCATTTTAATGGTTACCCAGATTTAATTTATGAATAAACCATAATTTATTTAGCCATACGATAAAGTTTAAATTGCTTCTAGATTTTCTGCATTTACAATCAATAACATATAGAATATTCTTTAGAATGGTGTAATTATTCATTCATTCAATCATTCATTCATTCATTCATTTTTGGCACCAGGGATTAAACCCAGGACACTGAGACACATTCCCAGCCTTTTTAAAAAAACTTTTTTATTTTGAGACAGAGTCTTCCTAAGTTGCTGAGGGACTCACTAAGTTGCTGAGGCTGGTTTCCACTTGAGATCCTCCTGCCTCAGCCTCCTGAACCACCAGAATGTTTTTATTATTCTGTAAGCATTTCCATAAGTTCTGATAAGTAAAATTCCTAAGTTGAATAAAATAAAATTTTAGATTTTAATATATAATTTCCCCTTATCCTACAAAAATTCCACACTATTTTATTATTCCAGTGATGAATGAAACTGCTTGTTCTCCAAGTTATCCATTTGATAACTGTGGCTGTTATAAATAAATTATCCTAATTTTGATAATATAGTGGTTGAAAATCACTCTTTATTATTTGATATGTATTTTTGATGTTCACATAAAGACAAATATATTTCCAAATATTTATTGTTCTTGGATTCTTGGATATGGGCTGAATTGTGTTTCTCTCAAAATTTCCATGTAGAAGTGCTGACCCCCAACATGATTTATTTAGAGAAACAGTCTTTAGAAAGTAATTGAGGTTGAACAAGTTTATAAAGGTAGGGCCCTATAGAACAGAGCTATGGCCTCATAAGAAGAAGATCTCCACCCCTCCTCTCTCTTTCTCCTTGTCATGTAAGGATGTAATAAAAAGGACTGTCTACAAAGCAGGAGGAGACTCTTCATCAGTATCTGACCATGCTGACACTGATCTTGGACTTCTAGCTTCCAGAATTGTAAGATAATACATTTCTGCTATTTAAGCTATCCAATCTATTGTATTTTGTTATGGCAACATGAGTGGACTAATGTAATTCATTTGAATTTTTTCATTGGTAATTGTCTTTGCATGTCCTTTGCCTCTTTTTTAATGGATCATTATTTTTTATTGCCTTGTGTGGATATTAATCCTTTGCCACATATTTTGCAAATAATTCCACATAGTCTCCCAGTTTACAATTTTTCTTTTCTCTTTGTTTTTAATATCTTTTACCAATTGGAAGTTGTGTGGTACACACTACCAGTTATGATATGATTCACTGAGAGTAAGTAACAGATATAACAGAAGAGCAAACGAGTTACACTGAAGATAGCCGTTGGAAGTCAGATTTAGTGCTATAGGTGGCTATTATAGATGGTGCACAGGATGCTATTACTGAATAGGGGTGTCTTTGGTTCATTCTGGAACATATTCCATGATTTATTTGGCAGCAATGGTTACCACAATCAGAAGCTAAAATTACATTGGTCAAAAGGAGCTAATGGAAGGATGTGGAGAGTAGGTTGGCAAAGATATTGAGATTATATACCCTAACCCTCAATTTCCTGTGTGTCCTCAGGTTAGTTACTGAATTAGTTTGAACTTCAATTTATTTATTTATAAAAAGGGAATAATAAAGGTACCCACCTCATAGAATTGTTGGAAGATTTGATTGAGATTTAACACAACTAAAGAACATACTTTATATACGGAGTTAGGAAAAATCATGCTGTGAATGGATAATTATGAATGTAATGCATTTCACTATTGTCATATATATAAGAAATAAAATAAATAAATAAATAAATAAATAAATAAATAAAGCACATGGTATAGTGCCAGGTGCATAATAATATGCATGTGAAACATGCTGTCAGTTGTTAATAACATTATTGATGGCTTCCTACTAGGGATGTTGTGGATTACTTCATTTAATTCTCCCACCAACCCTAAGAGGGGATATTAAGTACATTTCACAGATAAGAAAACTGTGGCCCAAAGAGTTCAGCAGTTGCTAATAAATAGAAGTCAGATCTATCCATTATAAAACAAGTTTCCCACAGAGAGCATGCTACCTCCTGGTGTTGGGTGGATAAGTAGTTGTTTGAGAAGGGGCTGAGAGTCTGCTCTAATTTCTCCTCTTTCATCATCTCTGTCATCAGACTCTAAATTTCCAAGGGCCTGGCCTGGAACAACTTCATAGCTGTCCCCTGCCCCCTGTCCCCTGCCACCAGCTTCTCCTAGCACAGCACAGTGCTTCCCCCACCTCTCCCAGGATCATTATGTGGCTCCCAAGACACAGTCCCTCGGGCCCTCACTAATAGGCTCGGGTGGGATACACTTTGTTCTTGGGGATTTATTAAGAGTTTGAAGTTGGAAAAGACCTCTCCCACTTTTCTCTTTTTTCTTGAGTATCCCCCTTATTCCCAGATCCAAGGCAAGTTTTTTCTTCATCTTCAGGTTTATGAGTCATTCTATCTCCACCCCCAAATCCTGTTTGGAACAGGCATCCAGGAGATCAATAACCTCAATCTGGGGACCTAGATTCAATCCTGGCTCTACCTCTAGCTCCCAGGTGACTTTGGACACCCACTTTTTGATGTTCCCATCTGTTAAATTTAGTTTTTGTACTATTTCCCCTAACTATCCCCATAGATTAACATGGGGGTGTAGATGAACACATCAGAGAAATCCTAGCTCCTCACCAGGGTGACCCCTGCTGCTTCACCACTGCAGTATTTATTAGGGCTTGTATTATTGATTTGCCCTGGGCTCTCCCCATACCCTCCTCCTCCTAGGGACTAATTTTGAGCACCCAAGAGGCTGACACTATGATGAAAAAGCCCCACGGTAGAGATGGTCTAGCCTCTCTTTATCTCATTTCCATATATATTTAACCCCCTTTTGCTTTCAGTGCAGCTGACTGAGCTTATGCAGCTTCGTGACCCCTCCCATCCCTTTCCAGGAAAGATTGCTGGCTTCTGTGCCATCACAAGGTGAGTTCTCTCAAGGTCCTCCCTCTGCTCCCACATCATAAGAAAGAGTCTCTGTTTCTCAGTGAGACAGACCTCCAGGTTTTGCAGATGTGGCAATCAAAATCTCAAAAGCAAAAACAAGAGACTCGCTCAGGATGACACATCAAGTGGGTAGAAGAGCGGAGTCTCTATCCCAGGGACTGAGGCTCTTTCTCCAGGCACATTTCCAATCCCCTCTTTTTCAGGGGCAGCTTGTTTCCAGATTCTGTTTGGTGTATGTGGAAGGAGATTCAATGTTCAATTTCACTGCTTAGAATCCAGTCCTTAGAGAGCAGCCTGGTCAGACCCCAAGGCCAGCCCTGGTACATGAAGGACTTGTTGGAGCCTCAGAGCAGGGAGAGGTCATGGCATATGAAAGAAGCCTGGGACTCTCATAGCCCCACAAGTGAAGGGCTTTCTCATCCCTGACCACTTGCCACCCGTCCATCACAGACATCCTGGATGGAGAGCCCAGTGAATGATTCAGAGCTCTGACATATAGTCTGTTCCTTATTGAGAGAGTGAGACAGTATCTATCATTCTGACCATGAATTACTTGGTTTTGAGAAATATTTCTTCTGACTGTAAAAAAATATTTGTGTAGCTTTTATAAAAGCCGTATGTCAGTGTGTGGATTGTGACACCTGCACACCCAACTAGGAAAAGGAAGGAGTCGTCCCTCATATAAATTCCACTTGTCCAAAAACCCTTTCCTAATTCCTATTAGCCACCAGGATGCCCTCTTTGTCAGGAATTCTATTCGTCAGCTGGTGCAGTCATGCATTTATTTATGAAAGTGTTCATAAGTAAAATGGGTATATGCATACAGTTCCTGAAGATGAATCAGACACAAATTTTGCCCTTAAAAGGAACTGAGTAAGTAGGATAAATAGCTAAATGACTGTGCTAAGGTTACATGCCATGTAGAATAAGAGTAAAGTGTACTGAGAGTGTTGAAGTCAAAAATATATCGGAAGTAAGAATTTTAAGAGATTTTGTATATTTCCTTTTTATTGTGCCACTATTATTTTGATGGTTCTTTTTTATAGACAAATAGCCTTTTCCTCTCTCCAAAAAATAACCATTTTTTTATTTCTTGACACTAATTTTGTTAATGATTCCAGGACAGTTATTTAAAACAGATGTAACAGTGGCTCCCTCTCTGCTCTTGATATTCATGGGATAATTTGTTATTAATAGGAAGGATACTATAATAACCCGCTCCTAGGTAACTAGAGCAGGAATACTTTTTCTTTTAAAGAAAGATTGGGTGTTGACCTGTGGCAACACATGTCTACAGGCAAATGAGCTGATGTATTGTATAACTATACTGACATATTTGTTATGAAGGCTATAACTTAATAATGATCAATTATTCTTTAAAATATACTGATTTTTAAAATTTCCTGTGGTTACTTTTAGCATTTTGTTTCTATAATCCTGACTAGCATTGTTCTCTTATGATGTTTTTTCTTCATAAGATTTTTAGATTTTATTGTCAGATGTATGCTAACCACATGAAAATATTTGTATTCTTAAATCTTCCCCTGTGCTATGAGGTTTATATGGCATACAGATATTCTACTAATTAAAGGTGTTTTTTTTTAAAGACCTTTTCTTAACATCTTTAAGAGCATAAAGATTGCTACTAGGATAATTATTTCTTTATTTTACTTTTAATTGCCAAATGACAATTATATATATTTATAGGGCATAATATGATGTTTCACTACCTGTTTACACTCTAAAATAATTAAATCAAGCTAATTAGCAAATTCATCATCTCATATGCTTTTTCTACTCTTTCAGTAATTTTGAAATATACACTGCATTATTGTTAATTATCTCCATCCCCATTCTGTGCAATAGATCAGTGAAGCTTATTCCTCCTGTCTAGTTGAAATTTCATACTGTCTGATCTGCATCTTCTCTTTCCCCATCCCCCAGCTTCTGGTAACCACCATCCTACTTTCTACTACTGCAAGTTCAGTGTTTTTTAGATTACAAGTGAAATGATAACCCAAAGTCCTTTTCTCTCTATGCCTGGATTATTTCACTTGGCATAATGTCCTCTAGATTCATCCATGCTGCCACAAATGACAGAATTTCCTGCTTTTTAAGGCTGAATAGTATTCCATTATAGGAACTGCCTCTTTGTCCATTTATTTGGTGATGGACACCTAAGTTGCTTCCATATCTTAGCTTTCATGAATAATGCGTCATTGAACATGGGAGTGCAGATAGCTCTTCAACATTACTGATTTTAATAAGTCAAATAAGATTGCTAAATAGTATGATATTCGGTGGGGTTGAAACCATGTTCATTTTCATAATAGCTGTACTAATTTATATTTCCATTAACAGTGTACTGGGTTAGCTTTTTGTTACAACCTCACCAACATTTAGTATCTTTGGTCTTTTTTTATAATAATGATTCTAACACATGTGAAGCAATATCTCAGTGTGGTTTTAATTTGCATTTCCCTGATTGTTACTGTTAACGAACATTTTTCATATATCTATTGGACATTTGTATATCTTCTTTTGTGAAATGTCTATTTAGATGTGTGTTAGTTAATTTTCTATCACTATAACAAAATCTCTGAGTTAATCAACTTATAAAGAGAAAAGGTCAATTTTGGTTCACATTTTTTGAGGTTCCAGTTGATCATCAGTTGGCCCTATTTCTTTGGTCAGTGGAAAAGCAGCACAACACGGTAAGAGAGCAAAGTAGAGCAAAATTACTCAGCTCATCACAAGCCAAAGAGCAAAAGAGAAAGAACAAACAAATTTGCAATAAATAACCTCACAATATGTCATCTCTTACATGTGACCATATAACTATTGAATAAATTCTAATAGATAAAAGAAAAATAGGTAAAAGGTAAATGTTTATAATTTTAAAAGATATTTTCATATTGCCCTTTTTCTTTTGAATTTATATCCATTTTTATTCTATTGATCCCTAATGAGAGGGTCTGTTTTCCCACATCTTGTCAAACAAATCAGAAAGAGTAGATGGATACCATACTGGGGCAGCATTTATAGGGAGAAAACTTATAGAAATAGAAATGGTATCAGGAACTCAGGTCCTCTGTGCCCATCACAGTGTGGGATGCCACCTCACTTTCATAGGCTGCATGAATGGAAAAATACCAGCACTGCTCCCCCCAGCTCCATAATCAGGGGGCTGAGGACCAAGCTTGGCAGCTGCAGCTCTAGGATATGGTGGAACCTGTGGCATGAGCTCTTCTGCAGCCTGAATCAGAATCAACCACGTCAACACCTCAGTTATAGACAATTTCTGCAGAAGGCCAGTCTCTAGGGAATCATTCTTAGTCAAATTACCATAAGATTTTAGTCTTTTCCAATCTGATAAGAGAAAAATTTTATGGTAGTTTAATTTGCATTCCTCTAGTTAAAAGCAAACTCAATCATACTTTCTTGTTTTAAGAGATATTCATATATTTTATCTATGAAATGTTAATGTATTTTGTCCTTTTTCCTATGGATTTATTGGTATATATACACATATATACACACATGCACACACACACACACACACACACACACACACATGAGGTAGCTCTTTATCTTTTAGGGAAGTTGGCCACTGTGTCTGCTGTCATTTGAAAATATTTTTTCCAAGTTCTTTGCCTTTTGATTATGTTTATATCAATTCAGTGATCAATCCAAGAAGCAGAAACACTATGAATGTTTGAAACGATTTATTATAGGAATTAGACTTTAAACAACACTTGCTGTGAATTAGATATCAATTAGTCCCACCTTTTGAATAATTATATTGAAGGTTTTGTGTGTTTTCTTGGAGTGTTTGCTTATTCCACAGTGCTGAGAACATAACCCAGGGCTTCAAGCATGTGAGGCAAGCACACTACCACTGAACTGCATCTTATACTGAGGTTTTTTGATAGTCTCAATTTATTCTGTCAACTTAACTCTCTATGGACTGTAGATCACTGCAGTACACTCACTGTTATCTTGTTTCTGGCTATTTCTCCTTGAACTTCCTTATGTATCAATGCTACACATTTGCAGCATTCATTTTCATAGCTATTATATCTTTTTATTATTTATTATTACAAAGTGCACTTCTGTTTTTCCACTTATGGCCTCCTTTCCAATTCAAATTGATCTTGTTAAGATCATGATCCCTGCTTTATTTTTTATTGCAATCAACTGGTATTCCTTTACCTTCAACTTTTTAAGTTAACTTTGCTTTGGCAAGATACTTTGGCATCAGCTTAAAGTTGGATGTTTTTAGATACAATCTGAAACCCACTTATTTCACTAGATGAGTTTAGCCCATTCATCTTTATTGAGTTTGGGTGGGGGGGGCTTGGTACCAGGAATTGAACACAGGGATGCTTAACCACTGAGCAACATCACAGTCCTTTTTATTTTTTATTTTTGAGACAGGGCGTCACTAAGTCACTGAGGCTGGTTTAGAACTTGCAATTCTCCTGCCTCAGCCTCCCAAGTCGCTGGGATTACAGGTATGTGCCACTGCACTCAGCTCAGCTTTCCTGTTTAAGTATGTTTAATCCTAATTCTGTTATATTTTTTCATGTCATCCTATTTGCTTTTATAGAGTTTTTAAAAATCCTTTCACTGTAAGGTCTTTGTTTTACAGGAATGTTTCTTCCCATAATTTGGAAGATTTGTTTTAGGGTTACCATTTTAACTTTATCTTTGTCCCTTAGTTAATGAAATTTAAAACTAACCACCAGTTCATATACTGTAGATTTTTCATTTTTCTCTGTTGTCCAAAGTTTGTTTTTTTTAAACTCTGCTTAAAAACTCTGTCTTTTTCAACAAGACTGGGATCCTAATTAGGATAATATATAGTCCATGTTTGTACAAATATGTCAAAATGTACTCTACTGTCAAGTATAACTAGAAAAGAACAAATTTTAAAAAAGAATAAAGTCAGAAAATTTCCTAATGTTCACAATTAGTCCTGGAGTTCTTGCATCACAAAATTAATTTTATATTTGAATGATAAGTGATAATCTAATTAGTTATAATATTTTTATCACCTTTTTGGGAAAAATGCATAGTTAGCAATTTTCCATTAGATTTTGTTTTGAATGCTATTTTGGAGCAAAGAGAGAAAAGATCTTAATTTTTTTTCCTTTAGAATTGATCTGAGGTTTTTGTTTGTGGGTTTTTTAGTTTGACTGTTTTGATTTTATTTGTGTGTGTGTTTGTTTTTGTCTCTTCCTAGTTACCTATTCTTTGTTTTTGTTTTTCGTTGTTGTTATTTTTTGTTTTTTAATCATCAGTAATAACATAATGACATATAACAATACTGGCATTCAATATAAATTTTTCCTAGAACATTCAATATAAATTTTGCCCCTTCAATTTGTAGATTCAAATACACTCTTATTTCTGAAATGTTTTCTCATTGAAATTTGCCTTTAAATTGTTGGTCTTTTCCATTATCTTTCCTTGTTTAGTGACTCCAATTTTACAACTACTGAATATCCTTTGTCTAGCCCTGTTTTTATAATTTTCCCTCTATTTTCATTTCATTTGTCTTTTTATAAAATGCTGTTCCTGAATCTATTTGAATTTTTTTCATTGTGCTGTTTCTAATTTTGCTTTTCTTCCTGTAGTTATTATAAATTTTCTTTAACATTTTTCTTGTCTTCTTCAAGCTCATATTTTAGGTTCTTTTTATTACCTCTTCCCTCAGCTCTTATATTTTTATTCTGTCTTCTTGTTTTATAAAGGAAAATTATTCCTTGAGATTTTTTTTGGATAGATTGAAATGTTTGATCACAATTTTCATCCATTCCATGGCAAGATCCTCCCATGGGCTGAATTCTACCTTTTATTATTTTTCTTCTTTCTTTTCTTTTTCTTGTAGAATCCTTGTATCCATCCTGTGGTTTCTTGGTTTTGAATCCTTGACTGAAGTGAGTTATTGCTAAACTAAATATTTGTAAGCTACTTGTGTCAGGAGAGTCTAAGAATATGTTTTGGCCTAGCAGAAACTCACTTTGTGATTTCAAGTTGGAGAGAATTTATTTTAGCCTTTATCAGTCTATGATCAATGTTGACACATAATTTGGAGCTGTTATGGTATATTTTCCTCTCTCACTTTTAATCTTATGCCTTATCTGTAGTCTGTGTATTAGATTACAACTTGTCTGTGTATTTGATTCTTCATTTAGCCCTTCCTCTGCTTCTTGAATGCAACTCTAAAAAAAATGATGCAAAACTTTGTACCCTACTCTTGTTATTGCAAACAAGTTCTTTCAGTATTGGTCCTTTTGACTGCCCCCTTTTATTCACAGAATTATACTCATCTAGCTCTTGACGGCCATGGATTCCCTCTCTCCACTTCTTACCACTCTCCTATTTGATCTCCACTCTTCTCAAATCCTTCCATTCTATTTTATAGATTGGAGTTTTAGATATTTAATTGTTTCTTTGAAGACAGAATCTATATGTTTATTCTCCTGCTTGGTTTGGTAAAGGATGAGATCTGAGAAGAGAAAGTGCTAGATTTACTCTTATGTATTCAGACCAGAAGTATCCTTCTTGCTTATTTATTTTTCTCAAGGGTTTTAATGCCTCCTAATCCTACAAATAGATTATTTCAGCTAGTGGACGGAAGGAAGTCCAGAGTGGTAAATGTCACCTGTCCTGGTACCTCACAAGAAGTAAAGGTATTGAAGTAGATGTAGTGAAGGAGTTAAATACAGTGTGGCCTGGGGAACAGAAAAGTCCTTTCTTGGACAGAGGGAATTTAGTAGAGGCCTGGGAATACAGAAAGCTTCTTTTTGGTTAAATAAGCCAATTTAGAGGACTGATTTATTTTTTTTTCTTCTTCTTCTTTGGGTGTTTCCCTGCAGGAACTCATGCAGCCGAAATCTGGGGCCAATGGAACAGCAGTTACCGAATTCATCCTGCTGGGATTGGTGGAGACACCAGAGCTATGGCCAGTGATCTTTGTACTTTTCCTCCTTGCTTATGTGGTCACAGTGGGGGGCAACCTCAGCATCCTGGCAGCCATCTTGGTGGAACCCAAACTCCACACCCCCATGTACTTCTTCCTGGGGAACTTATCCGTGATGGACATTGGGTGCATCACTGTCACTATTCCCTCAATGTTGGGTCGTCTTGTGTCCCACAAGCATACAATTCCATATGGAGCCTGCCTCACACAGCTTTTCTTCTTCCATCTGCTGGTTGGGGTGGACTGCTTCCTGTTGACTGCTATGGCCTATGACCGATTCCTGGCCATCTGCCAGCCCCTCACCTACAGCACCCGCATGAGCCACAGTCCAGAGGATACTGGTGGCTGTGTCCTGGGCTTGTGCCTTCACCAATGCATTGACCCATACTGTGGCCATATCCACACTCAACTTCTGTGGCCCCAATGTGATCAATCACTTCTACTGTGACCTCCCCCAGCTCTTCCAGCTCTCCTGTTCCAGCACCCAGCTCAACGAGCTGCTGCTCTTCGCTGTGGGTTTCATAATGGCAGGAACCCCTGTGGTTTTCATTGTCGCCTCCTATATCCATGTGGCAGCTGCAGTCCTGCGAATCCGCTCAGCTGAGGGCAGGAAGAAGGCCTTCTCCACGTGCAGCTCCCACCTCACTGTGGTTGCCATATTCTATGGTTCTGGTATTTTTAACTACATGAGACTAGGTTCAGCCAAACTTTCAGATAAGGATAAAGCTGTTGGAATTTTTAATACTGTCATCAACCCCATGCTAAACCCAATAATCTACAGCCTCAGGAACCCTGATGTGCAGGCTGCCCTCTGGAGGGTGGTCCTGGGGAGGTGGTCACTGGTTTAAGGAAGTCTCAAGTGTCTCTTCTCCCTGTGGGTTTTTTTTGGGGGGGGATAAAGAAAAAAATCCTCTAGAGCCAAGAACTAGCCCAAATAGTACAGAACAACTTCTATCTCCCTGAACTTGAGGACTTTTTGTAAGGGATAATTATCATTTCCCAAAGAAGCCCTACCCAGTTATAGACAATGGGTTTATAGATTCCATCAGGCCAGTCCCTTCAACAAATTATAACTTCAGTTACTGTGGCTTCCCTTTACTGAGTAAAGGTGAAATGTAAGAACATGCAAATGCTTATAGATTCATATCCTAAGTGGAAGGACATAGACTCAGTTATGGTTTGGGTTCCAAAAGCATTTCAGAACTCCCACCCCTGCCGAACCCTGCCAAGAGATCATATTTTTCCCTCAAGTTCAGATATGGCTGTGCTGTTTATGAAATATAACCCGAGAAAGTAAAACAAAACAGAAAAAAAGTAGTTTTTCCTGTGATACAAAGATCTCATGAGACACAGAGAGGCAAAAGGAAAGCTATGCAGCTACATCGTCTCTAATAACTCTAAGTAATATGAAGCTTGGTACAGCTCACAGACATATTTCCAAATGCCAAACTTCATATGTATGATATGTCTTATGATACAGAAATGGATTTCCCGCATCCATCCTTCCCCGTACACGTCAAGTCTTTTGAAAAGAATTAACTATCTAAACATTTTTTAAGTATTTCAGCAATCCCAGATTACTCGTTATGAAATTTCCCCCCTAAATTCTCACTTTTATTGGCCAACCCTCACAGCTGAGACAATCTATAACTATAAATGCAAGTCACATGATGACTAGTTTCTCTAAATTTCCCATTGTCTGTAGGGGAGTATGGCTCTGACCTGGAACATTGGCTCATCCTGCTTCCTGTTTTCCAGACATTAGTCCAGCCACTATTTAGCTCTATCTTCCTTCCAGCATCCTTTTCAGTACTGATGGCCCCTTCCTGGCAACTCTCTGGTGCTATTGATATTTCTTTATTCACTTCTTGAAATCTTTTCTTTGACCTGCACCTATGATTTGGTTTCTCCATGAGATTGGATATGGGTGAAGGGATTTGCAGGATTAAAAAGAGAAGAAGGCAAGAGATATGGAAGAGAGAAGAAATACAAGATTGGAGATGGAAAGTTTGTAATAAAGTAAAAATTAAAAATGAGGAATAGGGAGGAAACAGGATAGAATTGCAAGCAAAGGAGGCTGAGAAGAAAGAAAGGAAGTATTGGAGAGGACCAAATGAAGTACCAGAGATGGTGGGGGATTGAGCAAGAATTGGGGAACTGGAAAAGATGACTTAAGACTGTTAAAAGATCAGAGGAGAGAGAAAATGGATGGAAGATGTGGGTTTCCCATACTGTGTTATCTAACAATAACCAGTTCTGGCAGTCCTGAAACCATCATTGTAGACCATATTTTTACTACAAAGAAAATAACATTTTCAGATTTGCTGAATGTGCTAAAGAATGCACAGGAGCTCATTCTCCACTTCTCTAGATTAAGATGCTTTCAGAAAGTCAGGAAGGATTATAAGATGAGAAAAGAGTATTTTGACCTGGATATTTTTAACCAACTTAGATCTTTAATATCATCAAGGTTTGCAACCAACTGCCCAAATTACAATTTTTGCCTGCCAACAGTGTCAAAGAACAGGGAAAACATGGGTCTTTCCTGATTCTCTGAGTCATCAGATAAACTTGAAGGATACAAAAGTGTGAGCTTCCTTCAAGGGTCAAGAAAAGTGTTGGGCCAGAACTGTGACATGACACGGTTCCCAGGTCATCACCTCTACCATCCACAGCATCTGTGACCCTGAATAAGTTCTTTCCCTTCTCTGGGCCTGTACCTGGCAGAAGGCACGAGGTAATCATCACGGTTCTCTGGTTCACTGGTGTTCTCTGGTTGCACTATCCTGAGTGAACAGAAGGGCTGTCTCAATCTGTTAACGCTGAGAGTCGCCATGTCTTCCACCATCAAGTCTTCCCACCAGTATTTGGCCTTGCAAGGAAAGGGAGTATCTTCTCTGCCTGCAAGAGCCCCATGCCTCTAGCATTTTTTTTTCCCATCGGGCCATTCATCTCAGGCCTCAAGGGATGACTCTCTCCACCATCATCACTAGAGCCAAGCAGAGTAACTGGGTTCAGCATCACAAAGAAAATTCCAGCTCTCCATTCACCTTCCAGGATCATAGGGTTTCTTTAACCACTCAAGAGATTTCTTTTCCTTTGGAATTGTTTTCTCCTCTTTTTTTTTAATTCCAAAGTAAAAATATCTCAAGACTTAAGTTTTTCATGGAATATGAAATACAACATGTTGGAAAAACTCACACATTACAGAATGTCATCGCCACCTTCCTACACATAGCCACAACAAAAAAGTAACTACTGTTAAGAATTTGTTGTTAAATTTCCAGAACATACACATGCACAATCATACACCACATACACACACACACTTTCCTAAATAAAAACTTAATGAACATATTTAGCAGTCAAATGTTTTCCAAACATCATAGTGTTTTGCAATTTACTTTTATCTCTCCCATTTCATAGTATAATTCTTTACATAAACCTACAAATCTGTCTTATCCATATTAAAAGCTGATTAATATTCCATTTTATATATATTTAACCAAACTCCATCCATGCAACTAAACTTACATCCTATTTTTGCAATTGCTAAAAATACAGAAATCAATACTTATGTACTTTTCTATACATCTGAAATTATCTCCATACAACTGAAAAGAACAGATGACATGTATGATAAAGGAAATACAATGCAAAATAAAAATTGGGTAAGTATTCTGGCTCTCTTTCGCCAAAATAATACACACCATTTTACATCTTGGATGGCAATGTATGAGAATGCCTATTAGTTTACATCTCTGACTTTATGGGTGTTATATCTTTTATCTTTGGAAATTAGATAAAATATCGGATAATTTTATGATTTAAGTTTCTTTGTTTTTAAGTGTGGTTAGATAGATTTTTATATATGTTTCTGATAGCTGTATTTTTTCTTCTTTGCAAATTGTCTGTAGCTCCCTCCCCACTTTGGGCTAGTTTACTTTTTAAATTTTTGAATTTTTATCTCAATTAAATTTATTTTAACTGTACATAAAAATTGTACATAGTGAAGTAAATGTTTTCATATATGTATATGTAATACTTATAATGATTGATAGAAACTCTTCAGGTTTTAAGATAGTAACTCTTAACCATATATGTTGCAAATATAGTCCCCAATTTCCCATTTATATTTAATTTTGTTTAGAGCATCTACTGCCCAAATTAAGTTTCACATTTCTGTGAACTTCACCTTCTTTGTTCCATGTCATGCTTAGGAAAAAAGACTTTTCCATTTAAATGCTGTATAAATATGTGTCAGTGATATTTTTCTAGTACTTCTACATGTGTCTAAATGTCAAATATTTGATGTATCTAAATATTATTTTGTGTGTGTTCTAATTTTTCAGTTGGTAGTAATTGTCTCATCACAGTAAAATGCAAGCTTGATCACATATATAATATACATGATCTATTTAGCCAAAGAAAAAATATTTGAACTAAAACCAGAACTGCCACCCAAGAAGTGAGTCTGTAGTCAAGCCCAGCCAAGAGAATTAACTGCTGAAATATACAGTCATAAACAGCCAAATTTAGAATCTCTGTAACTTAATATTCAGTGTCCAGAATACAACCCCAAATTTCCTAACATATGAAGAATCAAGAAAATGGAACACATTCTCTAGAAAAAGAAATATAGCAAGTCGAACTTTGAAATGAACTTGAAGTTGAAATTAACAAATATTTAAAGCAGTTATTATAACTACCCTAAAAATCCATGTTATTAAAAAACCATGTTTTCAATTTATGCAAATCTTAGTATAGAAATAGAGATAATTAAAGGAAATTCTAAAACTAAAAAATTATTTCCTAAATAAAATCTTAATGAACATATTCAGCAGTCAAATGGATATGACAGAAGAAAGAGTAAGCCAACTGGAAGATCAAGAAAAATTATCCAAGGTGAAGCACAAAGAGAAATAAAGTTTTTCAAAGGACAAATAAGGTAATATTTTTAAAGTCCAGCACATGAGGAATTAGAATACAAAAATAAAGGCATTTCCAGATCAAAGAAAGCTAAGATAATTTATCATTTATTGCTAATAGAACTGCAAATTCTATAGGAATTCTTCAGGTGAATGATACTAAATGGAAACTCTGATCCTCTCACAGTTATAAGGGGAAGACAAAAATTCAGTAAAAATGAACCAGGAGAGGAGAGTGAAAATTAGGCAGAAAAAAATATTTGAGAAAATAATGGCTAACAATTTTCCAAATTTGAGGAAAGATATGCATGTTATGAGAAACTAAACAAATACAAAACAGAATAAACACAAAGAAGTTCTCGTTAAGATTGAGGCTATAACACAGTACCAGAGCTCTTGCCTAGCAGGTGCAAGGCCCTGGTTTCAATCCCCAGTGCTGCAAAAGCAAACAAATGAACAAAAAATCAAAACAAAGAAATCTACACTAAGCCACATCAATGTCAAATTGTTGAAATCTGAACAAAAAGAGAAAAGTGTTGAAAATCTAAGTAATAAAGACATATTACATACTAGGGAACAATGAGCTAATTCACAGCTCAGTTGCTCATGAGAAATCATGGAACAGGCAGTAGCTAAGCAGATTACAGGCCAGCTGTCCTTGTCCTTCAAAATGTGTTTGTTTTTTTTTTTTTTTTAAATACTGCTGGGTATTTCAGCAACTCAGGAGACTGAAGCAGAAGAATCAAAGCCAGCCTCAGCAACTTAGCGAGGCCCTAAGAAACGCTACAACAATTTGTCTCAAAATTTTAAAATAAATAAATAAATAAAAAGGGCTAGGTATATGGCTGAGAGGTAAAGCACATTGGATTCAATCCCTGGTACCAAAACAAACAAAAACAATACTGTTGAATATAATTATATACCCAGGGACAGTGTCCTTTAATATTGAAGACAAAAGTAAAGGCATTTCCAGATCAAAGAAAGCTAAGATAATTTATCATTTATTGCTAATAGAACTGCAAATTCTGTAGGAATTATTCAGGTGAATGATACTAGATGGAAACTCTGATCCTCTCACAGTTATAAGGGGAAGACAAAAATTCAGTAAAAATGAACAAAAGACATTTAAAGACACTTTAGCAAGGAAGATATAGAAATGACCAGTAAATATGCAAAAGATGCTCAACATCCCCAGTCAACTGACAAATGAAAATTAAACTATAAGATAGCTAACACTGAGTTTGTCAGAGACTTTTTTCCCTTCACCAGAACATTTCTTATTTTTTTTTCAGTAAATAGAATGTTTTTCCAGACCTTCCCAGCTAACTTAATCAGGCAATGGTTCCTCTGATCCTATATAAGATCTCTAGTATCCTCTGAGCCTTCTGACTCCTTCCTCAGTCTTCTTCAAAAGCCGGGCTGACATCTCCACCATCATCTTTCCAAGCTTCAAGGAAACATCTCAGCAGTTTATTGGGACCATTTCCTGGCATTCTTACCAGGAGGTTAAATCCTGAGCCATGAAAACATGTTCCTATGTCAATTAATTCTCCTTATGTATCTCTACATTCAACCCCATCCCTTGGTCCTCATGATCCACTCTTACAGTTGTTCCTCTGCAAACAAGAGTAACTTAGAGCAGGATGTATCATCAGTGAATCAGTTCCCTACTGCTACTATAACAAATCATCACAAACTTAATAGCTTAAAACAACTAAAACTAATTCTTTCATGGTTCTGGAAGCCAAAAGTCTGAAGTGACTCCTATAAAACTCATTTTAGAGTGCTAGCAAGGCCAGCTCCTGGAGGCTTCAAGGAGAATCTCTTTCTTGGATCCTCCAGCTTCTAGTGGCTGCTAGCATTCCTTGACTTGTGGCCACAACACTCCATTTCCCACTTCTATCAACACATTGCCTTCTCCTCATCTGTGGTCAAATACCCACTGCTTCTCTCCTCTAAGAACACATGTGAGGACATTTAGGCACCACCTGGCTAATCCAGATAATATCTCCATCTCAAGGTCTCTAACTGCATGGGCTCGCTCTTGTCCAGCAAGGAGGTCCACGAAACAGGGTAGAGGAGAGTGTGGCTGCAGAGTCGTTATTCAAGACCTCCAGAGATCAAGCAGGAAGCAAGTCTGATTGTGCAGTTACCATGTATATATACTCAGGCAGTAGCTAAGCAGATTACAGGCAGCCACCAATACAATTTCCGGCCAGCTGTTCTTGCAGCGACCAATCGAGGGGCGGGCCTGGGGCAAGCACAGGGACTGAAACCCCTAGAGCTGTGCCTACTGGGTAAGGAGTTTGTCACTCAGAGGCCATTTGCAGACAGTAAATTATTTCCTCTTGATTTATTGAATGGGATTTCCTTTCTCATAGAATGCTGAGACCTGATCTTAATTATTTTGGAGGCACTGAGGGAAGTGGATGAAGTTCTTGAGGAAGACAAGAATAACCTCATGAGAGATCTGCTTCAAAGGCGGCATTTGCCTGGTCTTCAGGCAAAAATAAGCTGCTTTCTCTAGGAAGGGGGAAGGTGCTCTGACTTCAGGAAGTGGATTTAGGGGAGTCAGGATAAAAAATTCTCTGTTTATTCACTCAGACACGCCCATCCCAGGACTCGGAGTCTTGCATCTTCCCTACCAGGGCATAGCAGATTTGCCCAAGCTATACACTCAGTCTCCCTTGTAGCTCTGATTTTCAGCACCATGTGCCTATAGCTGCAGAACAGTCATATCTCACCAAATGTTCCATTGGAAGATTTATGGCTTTTACTACAAACCCTGAATTGATAATTGGCTAACCTGAGCTAAGTATTTTTTCTTCCAATGTTCCATCCCTATTCTTAAAATTCTACAGTTTTGATCATTGTTGTGGTTCTCACAACATTAGAATGCTAAAGCTTATATATTAGTGTTTCACCTCCACCTGTCCTTCACCCCTACCTGCCACCAGTGAGTCTTAGTGATTATTATGTTATCTATCACATATTGTCACCAACTCCACCTACCCCAAGCCATGGTGAATATATTCTGGAATTCCACCTCAAGAATATGCTTCCTAGGACTACTCCCAGTGCTGCCGAAGCAGAGTCTAGCACAAGATTGTCAAGGTGTGTGTGTGTGTGTGTGTGTGTGTGTGTGTGTGTGTGTGTGTGAGTTTTAGTCAAGAAGTCATCTCAGGGAGCAAGGCTGGGGTTATTTATTTGAAAGATGGTTCCAGGGTATAAGACTGAGTTATGAAGACAGGAAGACAGAGAAAGAAGACCCGTGCCTTACTGTGGGGCACACTACCCCAATCCCTGCTATGTACAGCAGAGACTTAATTGTGCAAGCACATACAGAGTGCCCTCTGGGATTGTGTGAAGAAGCAGGTAAACATTTATCCATTCTTTCCCAGTCCCATTGTCAAGCTGCCTCTGCATCTCTGAGCCCCACCTGTGCTGAGATGGAATACACTCCCCCATTATTCAGGGCATTAGAGGATCCCAGGGAAGAGGCCACACTGTAGGCTTGCAATGACCAGAAGCTTACAGGGAACTGTCCACTCCAGTCATGGCTGAAATAAGATGACAGGCTAAGCAGACATAAGTCAGGACATCAGATGTATCCGCTACAACCTACTTCATAGATTGTGAGGCCTGAAAGGGATTTCCAGACTGTGAAGTTCTTGGTTCCATAACTATGTGCGTAACAGAAACTCGTATTATCAATGCATAGGTCAATGTATTGTCAAATTCCTTCTAGAAGACTAATGAATCTTACTTATTTAAGGTTCACAGCATGATCCACGGCAGAGGATATGTGCATTTCATGGATGAAGAAACTGCGGCCCAAAAGGGTTCAGCAGTTTGCACAAAATAAAACTACTAAAACCCCAAAGAGCCTATCTGTCTATAATATTTTCCCTACTGCACCAGATCTCCCTGGTAGAAGAGAGAATACTCTCTCAGAGAATGGGTGTTGGGTAAGGAATTATTAGTGGGAATAGGTGTTGCTGGAACACCCTTTCACCTTCTCATATCTTCAGTTCATTTGTCTGTGATCTTCATGGGGTCTCTCAATTTCTAAGTGCCTGGCTTAGAGAATTATATTGGTAGACAGCCTCCCAGGAGTCCCACCATGAGATAGCTCTGAGCCACCTCTTCCAAAGTCATTATAGGATCCCCAAGTCATGGTCCCAGTGGCCCCAATAACAAGGCCCTGAGAGAAAGAGGTAAAGCACCACATTCCCGAGGGGTCATTAAGAAGCTGGGTTTGAAGAGGCTTCCCTTTCCTCATGCCTTTTCTCTGGGGCTTCCTCCTCCTCCTCCCCATATCCAAGGAAGTTCTGATATTGACTTGTCTCCATTCTAGACCCTGGTCTAACAGCTAGGAAAGAAGACACTCCTTTAGGAAACCCATGCCTAGTCCCAGTCACCCCTCTTACTCCCTGGGGGGCTGTGAGGATATGAGCAAGGCCTCTAGGCCTCAGTGGCCCCACCATTAAGCAGAGCTTGCATTACCTGCCCTCACTACTCCCTGCCCATGAAGCCAGAGCTAGAGAAAACCTAAATTCCAGAAAGTGCCAGATGTTTCCATGTGTATGAGGGGCTTGTATGTTACCCTTTGTTGTCTCTTGTTTTCCATCCTTCTCCTCTTCCCTGGGAGAGCTAATGTCTGAACACCCTGGAGGATAGCAACAGAGGCGATGTCTGCTTGCTCTTCCCTCAGTTATATTCCTGACATATAGCCGTTCACTTGCTTTCTGGGTGCAGTTCTTTTCTGGAAGAAAACTAACTGGCTTCTATTCCCGTTCCAGGTGAGTATTCTCACAAGTCCTTCCTCTGCTCTTACAAAACAGAGAAGGGGCCTCTGGGGCCATCAGCCCAAACCTAATATTATCCAGGGCGCAATTATGTCCCTGAAAGGGGAAAAAAAATGATGTAGGGGGAAAGTTGGGATAATGGGCCAGAGATCCTGGCTCCTTTTCTGGTCTTCTTTGCCCAGAACCCTGTCTCTTGGATGAAGCATGCACTCTGTTACTTTTAGGAGAGAGTATGAGGGGATTTGCAGAGTCCAGTTCACTCTCCAGGGTCTCCTGCATCAGGAAGCCCAGAGGCTTCCCTCCGCTGAAGTCCTGGTCAAGCTTTTCACCACTGGGAGCAAGTAGGGTTGGCGGAGTTCCAGAGCAGGGACTGTTGCTGCTCAGTGAGGGAAGCCCCCTGTGTGGTCATGCAGGAGAGTTCCTCAGCAGGCCACAGGTGAGCCTGTCAGACTCTCTGGATAACTCGGAGGGTCAGAATCCCACATGGACTAAGCAAGCAAATGTCAGGCCATCTGAGGATTGGCAGCAGCTGTCTTGGGGCTCTTCTGTCTGGCTCTGACTCATCTGTCTGTAAGATGGACCCTTCCTAATAATAGGAGTCTTATTTGGGGTAAGATCATATGTCCTGTGAATTGCTACGGGACCTGCTTGTCTCATCAACACAATGGCAGCCCTGCCACCACCTTGCACCCCACCCTCACTCATCACCTCCCTTAATTCGCACTAATCCATGAAAGTTTAGACTAATTCCAATGAGTTCAGAAAGTCCTCCAGGATGACCCAGCTAATACCAATACTCTCTTTTGCTGGAATTACATGGACATTTGAACCATCCGTTTGTTTATTTAAGTCATATTGAGTACCTACTATGCGTAGAATGTGGTGATGAGTCTTTCCATTGAAAGAGTTCATTAGACTTGTGTTCTGTCCTCAAGTCACAGAGAAGGAGGGCAGGTGTGCACAACTGAGAAATGATTCCACCAAAAGGTAAATAGAAATGAGTTCCAAGAAATTGTGTGTAGTTGGGGTTTAGGAAACAGGTGGGGGAGTTCCCAGGAAAGATGAATTCAGCAGCCAAGCCATTGAGACTAGTCTTGAAATATTTTGGCTGAGTTGAGGAAGGGTCATTGCAGGCAGCAAAAGCAACATGAGCAAGGAGGTGGAAATCACAGAGTCATAATTAACTGCTTAAAAGGAATCCAAGAGGGAAAATAGGTAGCAGTTACCTACTTTAATATAATGTTTGTTACCAAAAAAAATGTTATTATCCACTGATTTGTCCATTTGCAAAGCATTGATCAGTTACCAATTTCATCAGTTGATAATCAGGTAGGTATCCCTACCACATGTCCTGAACACACAGGATGGAGACCTCACTGGAAAGACTGGTCACTGAAGTAGTCTCACATTGGAGTTGACCTCTTGTTATAAAAAAATATGAGCAATGAGATGAAATTGAAATAGAGATCAATCTATATAGTTCACTGCAAGTATAGTGAAGGGTTCTTTGCAGAAGGTCTGTATAACCTAGAAGGTCTGGTGGCCTTCCATCCCCTATAAGGATGAAGCAAGGAAAATGGCAGCAAGAAGCCATAATCACACCTCTCAAATTGCAAATATATCAGAGATTCTCCATCCTGGTTGGACATTTGAGCCACCTGAGACACACACACTCATACTCCATGCTATGACTTTAATAAAGTGACTCGAAAAATCCTCAGGCCACTCCATGATGTGATGTTGGTGCCATCCCTATCCTCATGGGCACTTTCAGGGTAAGTGGAGGGTCCTTTACAGAAGGTCTGTATAACCTAAAAGAGCTTGTGGCCCCAGCCACCTTCTGGCCCCTCACCAGCAGCCCCTGCATAAGCCAGACAGCCCAGAGGATATTGGTGGCTGCATCCTGGGCTTGTGACTTCACCAATGCATTGCCATCAATTAAACTAATTAGATCAGAATTCCTGATGAAAAGCTTGGGCATCAGTATTTTCTTCTTAAAGCATCCCAGAAAAAATCCAATTACCATGGGGACTGGAAATCACATCTAACAGAGGGTTAGGAATCATAGCTGGAAATGTTGGTCACCAAACCTTTGTCAGACCCACCAAACAATTTGACAATCACAATCATTGGTGTCTTCTGATTCTTGCTATACTTTCACTTGACTTCATTCTTTAGAGAAGTTTTTTAAGACATTTCAAATTTCTGTAACTTTTCTGCATGTCAGCTTTTAAACTATTGTCTCTTCTTAAGGACTATCAAAGTAAAATGAGCCAGGACTATGTCTTAAATTTAAGAAAATGGAAAGAGCTGCTGATTGGAATTGCTCATTGAGTGGAATTTCCGAGACAGCAGCCATCGGGAGGGAGCTTTGAAAAATACTAATGCCCAGATCTCACCTTTAGTGGTTCTGATTTAAGCACCCTGGAGGTGGAGTCCAGATATCAGGACTAATATTTCTAATACACAACCAAGGTTGAGACTCCTACAAAACGCTTGATTCATGATTGCTTCTGTGTAGGTCTTATCTTTATTTCTCTATAGTCCCTGCTGATAAACAGCCATGGAACTGCTGACCATGCAGTCTTTTTGTATTTCTGGTCTCACCTGAAGACTGTACAGTCGGTCTCCCCCAAGGGCTTCTCCTTCAGTCCTGCTTCCTATGCATCTCAGATCCAAGACCAGCAAAGTCCATGCCACCATCCTGTGTGTTATTTTTCCTTTTTTATGACCAAGAGCTTTTAAAAACTTTTTTTGGAGATCATATCCCCAGACAGTCATATCAGTCATTACAGTATCTCTGATTTCTGCGATCTCTCTCGAACCACTCCTGCCTTGAATTGCACTGCCTCAATGATCACCCATTCCCTTCTGTGAGTTGCCAGACTCCGGCAACTTTCTAGCCTCTGGTTTTGCTCTATTCTGTGCAAGGGAATGACATTACATTCTTTTCCTCATGTTGTTATTGGTGCATGATAGTTGTACATGACGATGGGATTTGTACCTACATATAATATAACGATATAATTTGGCCAATATCCCTACCCAGCACTTCCTCCCTTCCTGCCTCCCACCCCTATTGCCTTTCCTATCCTGATCTCCCTTTGATTTTTAGGAGATGCAACCCCCCCCCCACACACACACACCTTTGTTTTCCTTTTTTCTCTGAAGCTTCTGTATAATGACATTAGTTTTAACTAAGCTCTGGCTTTGCTTATTCCAAGGGCAATAGAGACAATGATATTTTTGATCCAGAGTTTAATGTATGTAAAAGACAATTCAATATGGCTCTCTGTGTACATGCCTGCTTAACTGGAGGATATCCCCTTAAACTGATGTCTCATTGGTCAATCTACCATGCCTAGCTGAGGGCAGAACAAGTAGAAAACAAGATGCTATGCAATATAAAATTCTAATCACACCAAGAAGCAATCAACATTTGGGGTATGCTTACTGCTTTGATTTTGGAGAGGCCATATTAACAGAATAAATAACCTTAAATCAAGCTGCAATCCAAAGACACATAAGGGCTTCAGTAACAACAAGAACACTAGCAATTCATTGAACTAGAGATTTTGAACATACAATTCAGAGTAGGGCCCCTCACTGTGGAAAAACATACTTGGTGGGTCTGACAATCACAATCATGGGTGTCTTCTGATTCCTGCTATACCTTGACTTCATTCTTTAGAGAAGTTTTTAAACCTAGATTATGTTTTTAAATGTTTTCTAGTTTCTCTGAAAATATTAATTTTTCTATTGCAAAAATCTGCTTATTAGTTTGAGCTCATCCCTCAGAGGAAAAAAAAAAGGTAGGGAAATTCAACTAAACCTTATTACATTTAAAGTGGAAGTCTGCTTTTAATATGTTTTGCCAAGTATTCTGACCCTTTCAGCTAGGAGACTATGGGAGGTAGGAAGTGGGGGCAGCACTAGGCATCTCTAACAAGAGCAAAGTGAAGGTATTGAGGTGATAGAGGAGGTCGACCAGTAAGGTGTGGTTGGGGGTGGGAAAATATTCACGTAGACAGGTAGAAACATTCCCAAGGGACTTTGCAAGTAAGTGATTTAGAACATTTATGTTGTATAAATGAATACCCCCTCCTAGGACATTTCACTACAGCAACTCATGGACCCAGAAGCTGGGATCAATAGGACAGCTGTCACCGAGTTCATTCTACTGGGCCTGGTGGAAACAGAAAAGCTACAGTCCATGCTGTTTGTGCTCTTCTTCTTTGCCTACCTGGTCACAGTTGGGGGCAACCTCAGCATCCTGGCAGCCATCTTGGTGGAACCCAAACTCCACACCCCCATGTACTTCTTCCTGGGGAACCTATCAGCACTGGACATTGGGTGCATCACTGTCACTGTTCCTCCCATGTTGGATCGTCTTGTGTCCCACAAGCGTACAATTTCCTATGGTGCCTGCCTCACACAGCTCTTCTTCTTCCATCTGTTGGCTGGAATGGACTGCTTCCTGTTAACAGCCATGGCCTATGACCGATTCCTGGCCATCTGCCAGCCCCTCACCTACAGCACCAGCATGAGCCAGACAGTCCAGAGGATACTGGTGGCTGCGTCCTGGGCTTGTGCCTTCACCAATGCACTGACCCATACTGTGGCCTTAACTACCTCAACTTTTGTGGACCCAAAGAAGTGAATCACTTCTACTGTGACCTTCCCCAGCTCTTCCAGCTCTCCTGTTCCAGCACCCAGCTCAACGAGCTGCTGCTCTTTGCTGTGGGTTTCATAATGGCAGGAACCCCTGTGGTTCTCATCATCAGCTCCTACATCCACGTGGCAGCTGCAGTCCTGCGAATCCGCTCAGCTGAGGGCAGGAAGAAGGCCTTCTCCACATGCGGCTCCCACCTCACCGTGGTTTGCCTTTTTTATGGGACAGGCATCTTCAACTACATGCGTCTGGGTTCAGAGGAGGCTTCAGACAAGGATAAAGGGGTTGGGATTTTTAACACTGTCATCAACCCCATGCTGAACCCACTTATCTACAGCCTCAGAAACCCTGATGTGCAGGGTGCTCTGAGGCGAGTATTTGTGAGAAGGCAGTGGCTGACCTGAGAAGTGACAGGATTCCTCCTTTCCTGCCTTCTCTGGACAGGAAACTTTGCCATGAAGGCAACAATCAATTAAAAATGGTCCATAACCATTTTCCCTATCTCTTAATGCCTGAAGACTAGTGTTATGTGTTTGTCCTACAAGGAGACCCTGCATAATTCATTCGTTTACCCATTCAATAAGTACCTGTTGAATTACTTCTATAATTCAGACTGTCTTTGAAGAAATTGGTGGACAGAATAGACAAAAGTCCCTTGACTCGTGAAACTCACAGGCTGTAAAATTCAGCAAGATTTATTTAGACACCACACATAGTGTATCACACAGTGACACTGCTATAAAGAAAAGCAAGTGTGAGGGCTATAAAGTTAGATACTGCCAAGCAAGGTACCTGGGCACGTGGCTACCTTATTTTTTACTATGCCCACTTTCTGGGTGGAGTTGAAGCCCCAGAAGCCCTGTATGTCTGGGATCAATGTCAAGGGATATTGGAAATGGAAGGGGACATTGGAAATTGGAAAATTCCATTTGGTTCATCACAGCTAAAGTATCTAAAAATGTCACTGTAAAGTTTCCTTCTGGTGGGTATATGAGATTCCCTTCAGACCAGAGTGCAGAAAGTTTTCTTTAAAAACCACAGGCCCAGGACCAGGGATAATCTCACTCAACTTAGCCGTTCACTCCAAGAAGATCAGTTCCTTTCTCCACTGTCACATAAGAATCTCATGGATGTTTAAGGGACAGGAACAGTATAGATAAGGAAAAACTCCACAGAATAGAAATTACATTAATGTACACATGATCCATATTAAGATCAAAAAAAATAATGACCCATCTCCACCCCTTGTCATGTATTTTTATCTATTTGATAGGTCACCTTCCTCACACATATGGTAAAGCCTTTGAAAGAATATTTACATCCCAGCCAGGTTCTTGGCCTATTCAATGTGAAACACCCAAGATAACCTTCCTTTTCCAACCTCCTTGCTCAGAAATTTTACATATCATTAAATGTCCCTGGGGGTGATAGTGATGTCTATCTGTGTGCTGTGTGTCTTCCTTTCTTCCACGCATCCTTCCTTCCCACCGCTTTTTCTCTCCTTCATCTTTTTCTCTCTTTCTTTCTTTCATGGACTAACCTGAATATTTGATTTAAGGCATACAAGTGAAACTCGCTATTAAATACATTTTCTTATTTGTGCTTGAATTACCATTCCCTTTCATTTCCTAAATATGTTTAACAAGTATATACCACATCTTCCTGCCTCCTTGCCTGTCCTTCTTTTTTCATTATCCCATTTCTAACCATTCAACTTTTGGTTATGCTTCTAACTTTTTTTTATTAATACATCAGCACAGCTCTAACTCAGAACATTTCCTCATCGTGATGTTAAGCCAAACTTTAGCCCATTGTTCCTGATTCCTGTCTTCTCTCCAGTCCCCCTGGGAGGATCACTGACTCTCTGGATGATTCTTCTGGCTCTCTGCTGTGTCGTCCCTGTGCCCGTCCTCTGGCTGCACCTGGGGCTTGGCCTCATTGTGATTTCTTCTCAGAGACCAGAGATTGAAGGATGGACTGAGATGGATGCAAAGAAAAAAAATCTGAAAGCGGGAGGTAGAATGGTTTGGAGTAGAGCAGTGGAAATTGAATATGAGACTATAAGGAGGAGAGTGGTGGATGGGATTGTGAGCAAAAGAGGTAAGAAGGAGGGACAGAGGTGAGGGAAAAAACATGAAGGAACAGGAGATGAGAAGGGATGAGGGGATTTGGGGAATCAGACAAAATACTTCAGGAATGTCAATGAGAAAACAAATGACTGCAGAATAAATGAAGAATGGGCAGGGAAGGAGGAAGAGGAGGAAAGTCATTGTGTGGAATCCCTTCCATCAGTGTGTGTGACCGACTAATAACCTGCTTCAGCAGCTTTGAGGTCATTGTTGGGCCTTGACCTTCCTACCAAGAAAAACAGAGGTGTCGTGATGCCATTACCTGGGTACTTCTCCTCTTCAGCGTCCTCTGCTAGGGGGTGATTATAGAAGGACCCAGCATGACAGTGACATGCAGGAGTGAGGGGGGGGGAATGTGTGTTCTGGGAGATCATCCTCCATAACCATCAGCCATCAAAGCCCTCAGCCTCTCTGCCTTTGGGCCCACACCTGACAATTCTGTATGAAACACAAGATGAAGTGTATCTCTTTCCTGACGCTCTTGAGTCTCCAGATACTTTGGGGTGGAAGACAGTATTCTTCTCTCAAAGGGAAAAATCCTTGTGAACAGAATCTTAGGGATGTGGGTTGTACTCACAGCATCCCAGCTCCTCCTCTGCTCTGTGGTCCTGGCAGGTTCCTGACCATGGTGGGCTCATTCCCTCCTCTACAAGGGAGTGGGACAAGATCATCTCTCCACAGTCTTTGTGTTTAGTGACATCTGAGTATTATCATCTGCCTGTAAACATCAAAAAACATTTTGAGGGCATTATCTACCACCCTTCATTATATCACTCCATGTACCCCAGTAGCATTTAACACAGCCCCCAACTCATCTTACATATGACCCCAAAAGGTCCCCAGGGCCTTGGCAGTGGCTACTTCTGAAAAGTTACCTCTTTCTCATCTCCTGCCCATCCTCCTAGACCAAAATATTTCCTGACAAGTGCAGAAGTTCTATTTCCCTTGGGTTTTCTCTCTTTGTACCCCAAATGTATATATATACTTATTTTAAGATTTTCCAGAAATGTCATACCTGATTATGGAAACATTTACTTGATAGCATTTGTCAATTAGAAAATAAAAATCAGTATAATAGAGGAAAGGGACCAGGAGTTGGAGGAAGGGAGGGGTGAAGGGAGTGCTAGAGAGTGATATTGGCCAAATTATATTGTTATGTTGTGCAAATATACAAATGTGTAACAACAAATTCCATCAATGTTTACAACTATAATGGATCAATAGAACAAGTGTATGAGTGGGGGGGGGGAAATCATACAAAAAAGAAAGCACCAATCAAAAATAAATAAATTTAAAGAGTGAAAGGAAGATCAGTAGAGATGAGGAAGGAGAAGAGGAGGAGAGAGGAGAGGAGGGAGTGGAAACAAGGATTGAAATGCAGTAGTCCAAATTCCATGCATATATGATTTTACCAAAATAAACCCAAGTACTGTGCATAATTATAATGCTCCAATAAAAATATCTCACAAAAAAGCCAAGTGTTCCTTCACTGTGCCAAAAAAATCCCATTATTAAGAAGACACAGAGACAAACCCACATAAATACAGCATATCTTATTTAACCCAATGATCTAAAATATCACCATTTTAACATGCAATAAAGATTAATATCGGATCCGGTGGCCTAAACATGGACGTGCACCCAAGGAACTTCCGAATTCAGGGGCCTAAACATGGACGTGCATCTGACAAACTTCCGGATCCTGGGGCTTAAACATGGACGTGCACCCGAGGAACCTCTGGATTGGTGGGCCTAAACATGGACACCTGAGGAACTTCCAGATCCTAGAGCCTAAACATGGACGTGCACCTGAGGCACTTCCGGATCTGGGGGCCTAAATATGGACGTGCACCCATGGAACTTCCGGATCCTGCTGCTTAAACATGGATGTGCGCCTGAGGTCCCAGGGCCTAAACATGGATGCCTGAGGAACTTCCTGATCCGAGGGCCCAAACATGGACGTGTCCTTGGAACTTCTGGGTCCTTGTGCCTACAAAGGGCAGGGCATGACTCTCAGAAGTGACATGGCCCATGAAGGGGAGCCAAATATGGGGCCTGTTGGGGGGCAGACTGAGCTGTTGTACCCTGAACTTGAATGTGACGGTGGCCTCACTTCCCGGCCTTCCCCTGGGTATCACTTTCTTCCCTTCCAGGCAGTGCCGGGGAGGAAGTAAGACCAGGGGCAGGGGCCAGACCCTGAGGAGGGACACTGTCTTTCTCCTTGCTTAGCCAGGCGCCTGGCCTGGCTGGGGACGGGGACGTCTTGTAACACTGGCTACCTCATGCATCCCTGCCCCAGGACCTCAGGGACCACAGGTAGGGACAGTCGTTGATTCTCCCCTGGCCGCTGACCCTCAGCCTCGGGTCTGCCCAGGGAGAGCTCTGTCTCCCAGAGGGTCGGGGGCCCCTGTGACCTGCTGCTCCTGACCCACCATCATCCTGGGAGAGCACAGGTCAGGACACCAGACGCTACTGAGAGTGACATCTCCTAGATGGGCAGCTGGGGACTTTGCCTCTGTCCCCAGGCCTTGGACACCAGATGATCCCCCCAGAGACAGAAAATAACCCCACACTGCCCGAGACTTATTTTGAAGCTTTGGATTCTGAAATTTTCCTGCTGCCACCTTCTTTGTGAAGCCAGTTTTTCAACAGAGACAATATTCCGGGGGGGTGGGGGTGGACATGGAGTCAATCAAACCAAGCTGACACATCTGGTCCTCCAAGAGAAAACTGGATTGGAGGGAGAACAGCCATTCTCAATTGGTGAAATAGTGAGGTTCCCTTGTCCTTATTTTGTGTGAGCAACATAAACAATCTGATGTTAACTCATCAAATTATTTTTGAGGAGTGCTTGGCTCATAGGAAAACTGATTCTGTTTTATGGAATGAAGTGTTACCTGATTCTAAAATTTAAAATGAAGCCAATTAGGATTGTTAAATCACACTGTCATAATTCTGTTCATTGATAGCAGAAATAAGTAAACCTTAAAAAAAAGATTAAGAAATTATAAGTGAGATATCTTACATTCTTGTTTTTATGCTGTCTTGGGAATCTGATGTGGATTTTAAACTTACAGAAAATCTCAATTGGCTGCTAAATTTTCATCAGAAATAGTAGATTTGGTTCTTCTCATGAGCCTAGAGCCCAAGGGTCATCCTGAGATCTAGCCCTCCCAGGGCTGGACTGGGGAAGGGGAAGTATCTGTGCTCATTCACGTGGTCTCTGGTGAAATTCAATTCCTCAGTTGTTGGACTGAGGGTCCTGGGGCCTCGCTGGCTGTCGACTGGAGGCTGCCTTCACTTCCTTGCTGCTGGGGCCTCTCAAAAATATGGTGCTTCTTTCCTCAGATCAAGGAGACAAAGGACCAGAGAGTAAAGAGATGTAAATAATAGTCTATCATAATTCATCTCCAAAAATATATCCTGCTGAGGGCCATTGCCAAGTAGGAATGACGCATCGATATTTCCTTGCCAGCGTACCCCATGTTAAATGGACTTGCCTTGGAAATTTGCTGTGACCTTGCATGTGTGTTTGAGAAAGGTGACCCTGCTCAAAGACCAGGGCGGATCCGTGTTTAGAGATGATCAGGTTTGAGGAAGTTTCCCCGATCCTTGAGTTTAAGGCGTTCCCGGTTTAAGACAAGTTTAGGGCGTTCCCGGTCTGAGACAATAGGGGTTTTAGGGAAGTTGGAGGTTGAAGATTATTGCTGCTGGGATTAGGGTGTTCCTGCTGCTTGTTCCCGTTGAGTTCTCATGAGATTCAAATGGGATTTGGAAAAAGCCTCGTGGAGTAGGTAAATTGGGCGGAGAGATTTTAGATTGCCCGCTGAACCTGTGTGGAGGCCGGTGTGAGTTCGGGAATAAAGGATTGCTGTTTGAATCTACAAGGTGTGTGGTGGCTCGTGATTCTGTGCCAAGCCGAGACCTTGGCAATATCCCTTTGCTTTTGATGTATTCTTTTTATTAAAAAAAAAAATTGGCCCACACACAAAGAAGGGGATTGTAGAGAGACATGAATACAGAAGGAAGAATCATTGGGAGCCATTTTGGAAGCTGCCTACCCACCACCCAAATTCCCATCAGTGGGTGACAGGACACAAATGGAGCATCAGTCAACAACAGAAGGGAATGCATGCCTACATGTTAAACCATTAGGCTGATGAAAGAAGTCAGGCATAAATGATTCCACTTGTCTTAAACTCTAGAAAGTACAAACTAGTCTATAGTGAAATAAGCAGATCTGTGGCTGCCTAGGTCTCGTAATGAAGGGAAGGATTCATGACAAAAGAACCATGAAACTCAAGAGAAGAAAAACATTCTGCATTTTGGTTGTGGTGGAGTTTAGTATATGTACATTTGCCAAAAATCATCAAATGTTATGTTTTAAGTTTTATGTAAATTATGTTGTATGTAAATTTTACCTCCATACACCTGTTTTAAAAGAATATTTATAACATGGCAATATTTACATTTAATTCCAAAACACTGCAAACGTAAGTAATGCACATATTTTAGGATACATATGTGTAATAAAACTACAAAGAAAAGAAGAAAATGACAAACACAAAATTCAAGATCATGGTTATTTCTGAAGTAGAGACATACATAAGGATTCCATGTGCCAAGGTCAAATTAAACATAGGGATGAATTTCCAAGTATAAAAGTTTTGTTTGAGAATAATATAAAAATTAGGATTGCAGTCTGGGGCATGCACACACAGACAAGGATGGCCTCCAGTGCATTGAATGACAAAGGAAGTCTAAGTGTTTATTAGGAAAGAAGAAAACTATAAGCTGTTTTGAGAGGAAGCTTATTGGCACTTGCAGCATTTTGCAGAAGCTGGTGGGCTCCAATTGGCAGGTGGCTGCAGCTACTAAGTAAAACTAGTTTGAAAATCATAGCAAGAAGTTTCATCTTAAGTTACTAGTGAAACTAGTCAAAATCACAGCTGATTGTTTCATGGGAATGGTCGTGTGGAGTAATTCTCGGAATTGATGCTGGCAACCTGAATGTTTTCCCCATTGGGCTCTTGGCTCTGTTGTTGGGTACAACTAAAAACTGTATTTATATAATCAATTTTTACATTTCCTTCTTTTAATTAAGATCATTTTTCTGAAAGCATCACTGATCAACCATCCTGAAGTTGAAGCCCCTCAATGCTGGGGATGAACCTGTTCTGGTTGTTGGCCTGGTCCCATGTTGGGTTATAGGGGCCAACTTCAGGGACCCAGGTCACACATGAGGAACAAAGAGGCCAGAAGGAAATTTTCTCAGGAAAAGTCTTTCTGGAGTTCAGTGCTGAGTTCCACCTTACTGGTTCTATAGGACCCATCATCTCAAAGACTTAGACTAACATTATCCTGTTAGAAGAGCTAACTTTACTAAGATTACACAGACAATCTTGTTAGAACAGAGTTTAAATATCATAATGCAAAGCAAAATCAGCAAAAATTAGAGCAAACACAGTTTAAACACTAGTTCTGAACCTAGTCTTTAAGGAATACATGGTACCGGAAATTGAAAATATAACACAATAAAGATTGAGAAAAAAAATTTCAAATCACTAATATTAGGAAAGGTTCAACATTACTAAATCAGAGCAATTCAAATGACAAACATAGGATACACTTTTTACCCATGTAATAAATAAAACTTTGTTTAAATGACAATGTATAGTGTTACTTAGGACAAGGGGAACTGGTTACTACTCCAGACATGGAAAAGCCAGCAGACATTCTTTATCTCTACCTGCCTTCCCATGTCAGCTTCAGACAGGGAATCCCATTTTATATACTACTAGTGCATGTTGGGAAGAGAGGTGTGTTGACAGGATCCACACTGGTCAATTGCTTTCCACTCACCTCCAGTCAATGTGGGCTTTTATTCCCTAGGACAAATGTTTAACCTTCAGAACTTTTACCTAGCCGTGGGGGAAATGTCTAAGTGTGCTCTAACCACAATAGTTTATCACAATCTGCCACAGCTGAAAAGGTCAGATTCAGCACCATTAACTCTAAGAATTCTAAAGAAAAGATATTTTTATTGGAGTGAAAAAGACAAAGAAGAATGCACAGGCACCAGCTTCCATGCAGCATGGCTCCTGTGGGGACCCCACGATCCCACCAGGCAGTGAGCAGTTTTCCTGCAGCAGCTGCCCAGTCTGTGGCCCAGCCCCACCTACCACAGGTAGTACTTTCCTCCCTCCCCAGAAGTGATGATTGACAGGGAGCTGTTTCTCACCTGCACAACTAGGCCTAGGTTATGGGTTAGAAGTTGGAGCATGCTTTTCATTGGTTCTCCACTTATTTTTTTTTAATAACAGAAACAGATAACAGAAAGCCCCACCCACTTTTTAGTATAATGTTGACTAGCACAGTGTGGCCAGTGAAGGCTAAGGATACTTTAGCTTTAGCTTTTGCTTGTGGTACTCAGAAGTTCCTAAAGCTTCCTCTGCTTCCCATGTGTCACAAGGCAAAGAAACACAAACAAGTATTCCTGCTCACACTTGGAGAAAATGTAGACTGGTGCAACTTTGCAGAGGCCAATTGAGGAAATGTATCAAAGCCCCCTACCCCCTCGCCAAAAAATAATTTTTTTGACACAACAATTCCAGTCACAAAAGAGTATTTATGCTATGATTTGATTTCTATAAAGTTAAAAAATAAAGAAAACAGGGAAAACTAATCTATGGTGTTAGTTGTCAGAATAGTGGTTACCCCATGGGGAAGATAATGATTGGAAGTGGTCATGAAAAAGGTCTGTGGGGTGCTGGTTATTTTCTGTGATTTTTGTTATCTTTGTTGTTTTGTTTTGTTTTTATCTTGATATGGATTATAGGTATGTTCAGTTTGGGAAAGCCATCAAATCTTACACCCATAATATCCCACCTTTATATATGCCAATTTATACTTCAAAAAATCAAAAACAAAGGAGAATTTTCCATATTTCACAACTACAGGTTTTTCATAGTAAAAGATAGTATTGGTGCCTGTATTCATCTATTTTCCATTACTATAATGAAATACCTAAGGCTGGGTGCATGATAAAGAAAAGAGGTTTACTTAGCTCACAGTTCTGGAGGTTCAAGGGCATGGCACTAGCTCTGGTAAGGATCTCATGGTAGATGGAAACAAAATGGTGGAAATATTGTTAGAGCAAGAGATCACACGAAAAGACAGGAAGCCAGAGAGTGAGGAGCAGCCAGTAACAGCCAAGCATTAGGCCCCTCCACTGAAAGATCCCCCCCACCTCTCGACATGACCACACTAAGGACCAAGTCTTCAACACATGAACCCTTGGGGGACAACCCATATTCCAATCATAGCAGAACCCAATGCAACTAAAGAAAAAACCCTATTTTCCATATCACTGTGATACAAAAACAAATCTAGACGTAAGTAAGGAAAGACTTTTTTCCAAAAGATTGTTGCAAATGAGGAACCCTTTGACCATAAGATCTGCACTTGTCAGGCTGCTAGAAATTTTTTTTCTAATAGAAAGTAGTTCACAGGACTAGAAAGTACAAGGTGTGGTAGTGTGCTCTAGCCTTTTAACAAAAAGTCATTTTCCCTGAAGTTAGCTGGGAGTTTGCTTTCGGTTCTGATGTTGGCATAACCTTTTTAGTGAGTCAGAGTTCAGTGTCCTGTGGAGAATGGAGACACTGAACTGAAATTCAGTCAAGTCAATAGCTATTAGCAACATCCAAAATATGGAATCAACATAAATGTCAATCAATTTGGATGAATGGATAGAAAAACTGAAATATATGTTCCAATGGAATATAATTCAGAACATTATTCATGATAAGAATGATATCCTATCATTTATAGCAAAAATGAAAGGAACTAGAGGACATTATGTTAAATAAAATAAGTCCAGCATCTAAACACAAATACTATATATTCTTTCCCATATGTGGATGGAAGAAAATGTTGACCTGGGTGAAAATTTGTTTACTAGAGGATTCAGGGAAGGGGGATAGAGGGAGATGGATAACAGGTACAAAAACACAGATCGAAGAAATAAATTCTAAAGTACAGAGGAGTGACAATTTATGACCTATTTTATAAGAAATTAGAAGAATTCAAAGGCTCCAAATACTAAGTAAGGATAAGGAGATAGAAACATTAATTACCTCATTTGATCAGTACACACTGTACACATCATGCTGAGAAACCTGGATGTCATATATAGAAGAATGAAAATAGATCCCTACTCACACCTTGAAGAAAATCCAACCCAAAGTGGTTCAAAGACCTAGAAATTATACCAGGAAATTTTCAACTGCCAGAAGTAAACACAGGGACAATGTTCCAACATATAAGTGCAGGCAATGACTTCCTTCATAGGTCTCCTAAAGCTCAGGAAATAATACCAAGAATTCATAGGTGAAATGGCATCAAATTAAAAAGCTTCTGCATAGCAAAGAAAACAAGAATGTGAAGGGAGAGGTTACAGAATGGGAGAGATTTTTGCCAGTTACTCTTCCAACTAATATTATAAATATAAAAGGAACTCAAAACATACCACTAAAAATGAAATAATCCAATCTACAAATAGGCAAAAGAGCTAAACAGATGTTCTCAAAGAATTAATTTAGATTATATGAAAATATATGAAAAAAAGAAATATATGAAAAAAATATTCAAAATTTATGGCAATCAGGGAAGCACAAATCCAGACTGCTTTAAGATTTCATCTTGCTCCAGTTAGAATGGCAATCTTCAAGATACAAGTAATATTTAATGCTGGTGAGGGTACAGGGGAAAAGGCATCACACTGTTGGTGTGATTGTAAATTAGCACAAACCACTATGGAAATCAGTATGGAATTTTCTCAGTAGACTAGGATTGGAACCACTACATGACCCAGCTATCCCACTCATTTGTGTTTAATACTCAAAGAATTAAAGTCAGCACAGTCTAGTGATACCTACATACCCATGTTTATGGAAGTGCAAGTTACAGTAGTCAAGTTATGGAAACAGCCTAGATGTCTGTCCACAGGTGAATTGGGTAAAGAAAATGTCTCTATGCACAATGAAGTTTTATTCAGCTATAAAGAATAAAATCATGTCATGATAGATGATATAATGATAGAACTGGAGAGCATCATGTTAAGCAAAATAAGGCAGACTCAGAGAATCCAGGGTAGTATGTTTTCTATCATGCATGGAAGCTAGATAGAAAAGAGGGGAAAGAGAGGATCTCCTGAAAATTGAAGGGAGACTAGTAGAAGAAATGGATCAGGGGGAGCGAGCAGCAGATGGAAATGGGAGAGACTGGGGAATGAAATTGATCAAGATATGTTGTGCGCATGCATGAATATGTCACAATGATTGACATTATTATGTTTCATTATTATGCATCAATAAAAAATTGTTAAAGCTGAATGACTCTCCTGTAAGAGAGATGTAGAGCCATCAAGGAGCAATAAGATCATGAATTTAAGCTATGAAAGAAAAGAAAAAGTGCTACACATTTCTGGGATTTTTGAAAAGGAGGAGGAATTATCAAATGGATAGATAGTAGAGAATCATTATGGGAGGCTGCTTGGTTGCAAGGGTAGAATTAAGTTGATATGAAGAATGATGTTGGAAGGAATGGAAGAGAAGGATGTAAGGATGAGGAAAGGAAACAGACAAGAAAATCCTGTGTGTGTTTATTCCAATGTCTTGGGTAGAAAGTAACCATCTCATGATGTCATTTGCATTACCTCAAATTCTTAGAAATGTCGTCTACTTCAGGAAATTATCTGCTTCTGGGATCTGGGGAGGTCCTCAGTTTCTAATCTCCAGCTGGAGTATATTTTCATTATAAGTAGCTCTTGTGCTTTTTAAAATTGTGAGACATGCACCCAGAGTCGAATCCCCTCAGGATTGGCTGTAGTATTAGCCATAAGAAGGGCAGCACAGGGCCCTCTGAACAGGGTTTAGGGTTAATCTTTCAATGATATCATTTCCAGAGAACAAAATCTCCAACATGTTGGTTGTGAAGTGGTTTAGGTGGAAGGGCTGGATCAAAAAGGAGCCTTGAGCTGCTTAGAAAAGTGGATACAGTTAACGAGATCTTTGCAATATTTAAGAATGTCTGAATTAAATTGATTGGAGTCCTCTATTGCCTGAGTTGAAGGGGGCATTCTCATAGTTCTGCTAGTAATATTTGATGGATCTAATGTGGTCTACCAGGGGAAGAATGGAAAGCAATTAAGACCAGGACAAGACCTTCAGCCATGGAAGACTGAGTTCCCTGAGACTTACCTCTTGAAGAATATCTTTTTTTGCTTCAAATTTTTGACAATTATGAATAAATCTTTATAAACACTCATACAGGTTTTTGTGTGGACATAGCGAGTTTAGTTCCTATGAATATAATTTTGCCAGATCATATGACAAAAATACATTTAGCTTTTCTTGTGGGGGAGTGGGGTACCAGGAATTAAACTCCAGGGCACTGGGCCACATCCCCAGCCCTTTTTAGATTTTATTTAGAAGCAAGCTCTCACTGATGCTGAGGCAGGCTTGGAACTCGCAATCCTCCTGCCTCAGCCTCCAGAGCCACTGGGATTACAGGCATGCACCACCACACCCCTGCAAAGGTACATTTAGTTTTGTAAGAAACTTTCAAACGATCTTCCAAAGTGGAAGTGCATTCCCAGCAACCATGAATGAAAAGTCCTCTGGCTCTGCATCCTGGTCAGCATTTGGTACTGGCAGGTTTTTTTTTTTTTTAATTTTAGCCATACTAATAGATACATAGTGATTTTCATTATAGTTTTAAGTTGAAATTTCCTAATGACATTATGGAAAATCTTTTTGTTTTGTGTATCAGTTAAAAATAAAAAATAAATACTGAAGAGAGAGGGAGGGAGAGGGAAAGAGAGAAAATGTATGAGAAGCACACCAGCTCTCTCATTTATGCTAAGCCTCTAGGTCCAAAAATGGGTGTAGCTTGTGTTAGACCAGGTGGAAAGGAGCACAGTGTGGCACAAGAGGATGGAGGCCAGGAGAAGTGGTGTGAATGCACTTTGACATGAACTGTGCTGCTATGAACACTGTTGCAGCCTCATCCCTACAGTATGCTGGTTTTATATATTTTGCATGTACATCAAGGAGTAGGATAACTGGGTCATACCATGGTTCTATTTTTAGTTTTTTTTTTTTGAGAAATCTCCATACTATTTTCCAGAGTGGTTGTACTGATTTGCAGTCCCACCAAAGTAGGAGTGTGTCTTTTACCCCACATCCTCGACAACACTTCCTATGAATGTGTATTCTGGATAATTGTTATTCTGACTGACATGAGAAGAAATCTTAATGTAGTTTTGATTTGTATTTCCCTGATTGTTAGAGATGTTGAACAATTTTTGATGTGTTGTGTTGACCAATTGTATTTCTTCTTTTGAGAAGTATGTGTTTAGTTCATTTGCCCATTTATTAATTGGATTATTTGTTTTTTTGAGTTCTTTATATATTCAGAATATTAATGCCATATTTGAGGAGGAGGTGGCAAAGATCACCCATTCGTAGGCTCTCTCTTCATGCTCTTAGCTTCTTCCTTTGCAGTGCAGTTTTCAATTTGATGCCATCCCACTTATTGGTGTTTGGTTTTATTCCTTGCACTTTAAGAAAGTTGGTTTCTGTGCCAACATGTTTGAGGGTTGGGCCTACATTTTCTCCTAGAAGTTGCAGAGTTTCAGGTCTAATTCTTAGGTCTTTGATCTACTTTGATTTGGCATTTATGCAGGGTGAGAGATAGAGGTCAAGTTTCAGTCTTCTATATATGGTTTTCCAGTTCATTCCAAGCTATGAAATGAACTTAGGTGCCCTTCAACAAAAGAATGGATAAAGAAAGTGTGGTATATATACGGAATGAAGAATTACTAAGCCATAAACAAAAATGAAATCATGACATTTGCTGGTAATTGAATGGAACTGGAGACTATCACGCTAAGCGAAATAAGCAAGACTCAGAAAAACAAAGGTTGAATGTTTTCTATGATATGGAGAAGCTAGTCCAAATAAGCGGGGAAAGAAGGAAGGGGAGATGAAGGGGGTGAGTATTCCATCAAAAGAGAAGAAAGATTTATGAACTAGAGGAAGGAGATTAAAGGGGAAAGAGAAAAGATGAGACAAGGGAAGAAGAGTGGAATGAATCTGACCTAATTTTCCTATGTACATAGATGAATGAATATACCACAGTGAATCTCACCATCATGTGAGATTGTGCAGACACTTATGTTAAAAAAAAAGTAAATATAATAAAGGGAATGGAACAGATGGAGGAGGAGGAGAGGGAAGGGAGAAGTACTGGAGACTGAATTAGAGCAAATTATATCCTATTCTTTTATAATATGTCAAAATAAATCCTAAAGCTATGTATATAACTAATGTATAACTAAAAAGAACCAATAACATATTTTTTAAAAAAGGGTATATACTTAAAATGGTGCTGGGCACTAAGATGAAGCCTTAATAAGTGTTGAATATTACACTTTACATCTATCGTATGTATTTCATATAAATACCTTGTTCTAAATAAAGTATCACGTCCTTTGGGGCTAAAAAAAAAGAATGAACTTTGAGATGGGAGTTTTTTTTCTCTTTTTTTTATTAGTTACACATGACAGTACAATGATCTTGACAATTCATACATTTGAATCAACTGAAGTATAATTTCTCATTTTTCTGAGTGTACAGGTTGCAGAATTACATTGGTCATACAGTCACCTATATACCCACAGCAATAATAATGTCTATTTTATTCTGCTGTCCTTCCCTTCCCCCTTACCCTCCCCTCCCCTCCCATCACTTCTCTCTACCCAATCTAATGTGACACACTTCTTTTTTATTTTTTCCCCTCACATCGTCATACATGTATTCTGTATAATGATGAGGGTCTCCTCCCATCTTCTGTGTAATTGCCCTTCTCCTCCCTTTCTCTCCCACCTCTCTTCCCTATTTAGTGATAATCTTCTTCTCATGCTCTTTCTCCCTACACCATTTTGAGTCACCCCCCTTATATAAGAGAAGACATTCGGCTTTTGTTTTTTAGGGATTGGCTAACTTCACTTAGCATAATCTGCTCTAATGCCATCCATTTCCCTGCAAATGCCATGATCTTGTTTTTTAGTGCTGAGTAATACTCCATTGTGTATAAATGCTACATTTTTTTATCCATTCATCTATTGAAGGGCATCTAGGTTGGTTCCATAGTTTAGCTATTGTGAATTGAGCTGCTATAAACATTGATGCGGCTGTGTTCCTGTAGTATGCTGTTTTTAGGTCTTTTGGGTATACTCCGAGAAGGGGAATAGCTGGGTCAAATGGTGGTTCCATTTCCAGCTTTCTAAGGAATCTCATACTGCTTTCCAAATTGGCTGCACCAATTTGCAGTCCCACCAGAAAAGTATAAATGTACCTTTTTCCCCCACATCCTCGCCAGCACTTGTTGTTTGACTTCATAATGGCTTCCATTCTTACTGGAGTGGGATGGTATCTTAGAGTAGTTTTAATTTGCATTTCTCTGACAGCTAGAGATGGTGAGCATTTTTTCGTGAATTTGTTGATTGATAGTATGTCCTCTTCTGAGAAGTGTCTGTTCAGGTCCTTGGCCCATTTTTTGATTGGGTTATTTATTTTTTGTTGTTTAACTTTTTGAGTTCTTTATGTATACTCTAGAGATTAGAGCTCTATTTGATGTTTGAGGGGTAAAAATTTGTTCCCAGGATGTAGGCTCCCTATTTACCTCACATATTATTTCTCTTGCTGAGAAAAAAACTTTTTAGTTTGAATTCGACCCATTTGTTGATTCTTAGTTTTAACTGTTGTGCTATAGGTGTCTTAAGGAATTTGGGGCCTGATCCCACGTGATGGAAATTAGGGCACCTTTTTCTTCTATTAGACGCAGAGTCTCTGATTTGATATCAAGGTCCTTGATCCATTTTGAGTTAACTTTTGTGAATGGTGAGAGAAAGGGATTCAATTTCATTTTGTTGCCTATGAATTTCCAGTTCTCCCAGCATCATTTGTTGAAGATGCTATCCTTTCTCCAGTGCATGCTTTTAGCACCTTTGTCTAATATAAGGTAGTTGTAATTTTGTGAGTTGGTCTCTGTGTCCTCTAATCTGTACCATTGGTCTACCAGCCTGTTTTGGTGCCAGTACCATGCTGTTTTTGTTACTATTGCTCTGTAGTATAGTTTAAAATCTGGTATCGTGATACCACCTGTTTGACTCTTCCTACTTAGAATTGCTTTAGCTATTCTGGTCTCTTATTTTTTCCAGATGAATTTCATGATTGCTTTTTCTATTTCTGCAAGGAATGCTGTTGGCATTTTGATTGGAATTGCATTGAATATGTAAAGTGCTTTTGGTAATATGGCCATTTTAATAATATTAATTCTGCCTATCCATGAGCAAGGTATATCTTTCCATCTTCTAAGGTCTTCTTCTATTTCTCTCTTTAGGGTTCTGTAGTTTTCATTGTATAAATCTTTCACCTCTTTTGTTAGGTTGATTCCCAATTATTTTATTTGAGGATATTGTGAATGGGGTAGTTTTCCTCATTTCCATTTCAGAGGATTTGTAACTGATATACAGGAATGCCTTTGATTTATGGGTGTTGATTTTATATCCTGCCACTTTGCTGAATTCATTTACTAGTTCTAGAAGTTTCTTGGTAGAACCTTTTGGGTCTGCTAGGTATAGGATCATGTCATCAGCAAATAGTGATAATTTAAGTTCTTCTTTTCCTATATTTATGCCTTTAATTTCTTTCATCTGTCTAATTGCTCTGGCTAGTGTTTCAAGAACTATGTTGAATAGAAGTGGTGAGAGAGGGTATCCCTGTCTTGTTCCAGATTTTAGAGGCAATGCCTTCAATTTTTCTCTGTTTAGAATGATGATGGCCTGAGGCTTAGTGTAGATTCCTGTTATCCCTGGTTTTTCTAGAGTTTTGAACATAAAGGAATTTTATTTTGTTGAATGCTTTTTTCTGCATCTATCGAGATGATCATATGGTTCTTATCTTTAAGTCTATTGATGTGGTGAATTACATTTATTGATTTCCGTATATTGAATCAGCCTTGCATCCAAGGGATAAATCCCACTTGATTATGGTGCATGATCTTTTTGATGTGTTTTTGTATCCGATTTGCCAGAATTTTATTGAGGATTTTTGCATCTAAGTTCATCAGAGATATTGGTCTGTAGTTTTCTTTCTTTGAAGTGTCTTTGTCTTGTTTTGGAATCAGGGTGATATTGGCCTCATAGAATGAATTTGGAATTACTCCCTCTTTTTCTATCTCCTGAAATAGATTGAAGAGTATTGGTATTAGTTCTTCTTTAAAGGTTTTGTAAAACTCTGCTGTATATCCTTCCAGTCCTGGGCTTTTCTGGGTTGGTAATCTTTTGATGGCTTCTTCTATTTCCTCACTTGATATTGGTCTAAGTAGTGTATATCCTCCTGACTCAATCTGGGCAGATCATATGACTAAAGAAATTTATCGATGCCTTCACTATCTTCTATTTTATTGGAATATAGGGTTTCAAAATAATTTCTAATTATCTTCTGTATTTCTGTAGTGTCTGTTGTGATATTGCCTTTTTGTCCCGTATGCTAATAATCTGAGTTCTCTCTCTTCTTCTCTTCATTAGCATGGCTAAGGGTCTGTCAATCTTATTTATTTTTCCAAAGAACCAACTTTTAGTTTTGTCGATTTTTTCAATTGTTTCTTTTATTTCAATTTAATTTATTTCAGCTCTGATTTTAATTATTTCTTGCCTTCTACTGCACTTGCTGTTGATTTGCTCTTCTTTTTCTAGGGCTTTGAGATGTAGAGTGAGATCATTTATTTGTTGGCTTTTCTTTTTTTTTTGAGGAATGAACTCCAAGCAATGAATTTTCCTCATAGTACTGCTTTCATAGTGTCCCAGAGATTTCAATATTTTGTGTCTGTGTTCTCATTTACCTCTAAGAATTTTTTAATTTCCTCCGTGTTGTCTTCTGTGACCCATTGTTACAGAAGTAGCATATTGTTCATTCTCCATGTGATGTAGGAATTTTCCTTCCTTCTTTTATCATTGATTTCCAGTTTCATTCCATTATGATCTGATATGATGCATGGTATTATCTCTACTCCTTTATAATTGCTAAGAGTTGCCCTATGGCATAATATATGGTCTATTTTTGAGAAGGATCCATGTGCTGCTGAGAAAAAAGTATATCCACTTGATGATGGTTGATATATTCTATATATGTCAGTTAAGTCTAGGTTATTAATTGTGTTATTGAGTTCTATCATTTCTTTATTCAACTTTTGTTTGGAAGATCTGTCCAGTGGTGAGAGAGGTGTGTTAAAATCTCCCATGATTATTGTGCTGTGGTCTGTTTGTCTCTTGAACTTGAGAAGAGTTTGTTTGATGAACGTAGCTGCATCATTGTTTGGGGCATATATATTAATGATTGTTATGTCTTGTTGGTGAATGATTCCCTTTAGCAGTATATATTGTCCTTCTTTATCCCTTTTGATTAACTTTGGCTTGAGTCTATTTTGTTTGATACAAGTATGGACACCCCTGCTTGCTTCCAAGGTCCATGTGAGTGGTATGATTTCTCCCAACCTTTCACCTTCAGCCTGTGTATGTCTTTTCCCATCAGATGAGTCTCCTGTAGGCAGCATAGTGTTGGATCTGTTTTTTTTTTTTTAATCCAGTCTACTTGCCTATGTCTCTTGATTGGTGAGTTTAAGCCATTAACATTTAGGGTTACTATTGATATATGGTTTGTACTTCCAGCCATGTTTGTTTATTTTTTTTATTTAACTTGATTTGTTTTTCCTCTTTGATTAGTTTTTCCCTTTACTGTGCTACCTCCCACTGTTGATTTTCGTTGTTTTTCATCTCCTCTTCGTGTAGTGTTTTGCCCAAAATGCTTTGCATACTGGTTTTTTAGCTGTGAATTCTTTTAACTTTTGTTTATCGTGGAAGGTTTTTATTTCATTGTCACACCTGAAGCTTAATTTTGCTGTATACAAGATTCTTGGTTGGAACCCATTATCTTTCAGCGTTTGAAATACATTGTTCCAGGGTCTTCTAGCTTTTAGCGTCTGTGTTGAAAATTGGTTTACTCCTAAATGTAATCTGCCTCCTTTCTCTTGTGGCTTTTAAAATTCTCTCCTTGTTCTGTATGTTGGACATTTTCATTATAATGTGTCTCGGTGTGGGTCTCTTGTGGTTTTGTACATTCGGCGTCCTGTAGGCTTCTAGGATTTGGATTTCCATTTCATTCTTCATGTCTGGAAAGTTTTCTAAAATTATTTCATTGAACAGTTGCTCATTCCTTTGGTTTGGACCTCTATACCTTCCTCTATCCCAATGACTCTTTTTTTTTAAACCTCTGCAATTATTAGTTTATTAGTATCATCCAGGACTCAGATGTTCAGTATTCCTCCTGAAATTACATAAACAAATGCAAATGGAAAGAATCCAAGTCAAAATTATATAACAAAACAGCACTCCATCACAAAAGCATGTAAAATTACAAGAACGCTATTTTAGAACACTGGCACTTTAAGAGAACGATAAACTCAAAAACCACAAAATTGCCAAATTGTTCCCTAAACTGCTAAGTAGATAAACATGACTCTAATGAATGAGTTTGGATTTTTGTTAAAAATTTAAAAAAAAAAACATCAAATAAGTTGGATAATTGGTAGAGATGCAAAGTTTTTTTCCTCATGTCTATTTTGATTTATAAATGGGCAAACCACAATATAGGAAAATATACCCTACTTCAAACTTGGCATTGTAATTTTATAAGCTGGCCCAATTAAGTAAAAATACTTTCAATGGAGTCTCAAGTTTCCTGAGCAGTCCATATTTAGATAAATGGGAAAAGGCATTTACAGCCAGGACTCTCAGAACCTTTGCTGGGACTAATCTCAACAAAAAATTTAATATGGCAGTCTTGTATTTTAAGCTCACGCTTTTGGGGATACATTCTCAGGTCTTCTTTAATGTGTTAACTGCAAAATAAAACTGTCATTACATGGTAATGGGAGTTAAGAATATAGATCCTCATGTAAAGATCAGAACATACTTCTCTATTAGTCCTTCAAGGACAGACTTTCAGATTGTTTGATTCTAATAATCCCATGCTGTGAATAGAATTGGCTACCCTTCGCTTGGTAAATGTAAGTGGGCTATGTGAAATTTGCTATCAATTGATCAAGGTTTTGGAGTTTCAGTTATGGATGAAAATGTCTTCAATTCAATTTTTATTAACCCCATCATGATATGCAGGGTGTGTAGACAAAAAGTTTTTTATCATCTAACTATGAAAAGATAAACACTGTAAAAATTCATGTGATCTAAAATGGGCAAAAGCAAGACTAACTTCCCCTCAAGAAGAAAAATTTCAGACCTATTAAAAAGACAACAATACTAATAAAAAAAATTGTATTTACTTAGAAGCATTCAGAATGTCAACAAAACAGCTGCAACTTTTTTTTGCAATTACAGAGTGGTATTCAGTTAACAGAACAACAATTATTTCGTATAAGCTGCATCAGAGACAACTGAAGATGAAAAACTATCGTCCCCATATATAACTAATTTGTGCTGTGCACCAACAAGAACCTGCTTTAAATTTCCATGCCAATTTACAACCCCCATACTGTACCAGGCAAGGTTAGTGGCTATTGAAAATACCACCAGGACAGGGCTATCTAAAGACACATTTGGTAGTGTGTTAACTATACAAAAAAAGACACTGTACAGTTTAAAAACAAATCTTGCACAGCCTTACATTTCAATTTTTTTCTTTAAAAGGAGTGAGTTGTGTACAGGGAGGTTAAATGCTTTACAGACAAGAAAAAGAAAACTGCGCTAGAACCAACTTATTCATCATCATCTTCTTCTTCATCTTCTTCATCTTCCTCCTCCTCCTCATCCTCTTCATCTTCCTCTTCTTCCTTCTTTTTCTTGCTTTTTTCAGCCTTAACAACTCCCTTTTTTGCTGCATCAGGTTTTCCTTTAGCTCGGTAGGCAGCAATATCCTTTTCGTATTTTTCCTTCAGTTTGGCAGCTTTCTTTTCATAAGGCTGCTTACCATCTGCAGCAGTGTTATTCCACATCTCTCCCAATTTCTTTGCAACATCACCAATGGATAGGCCAGGATGTTCTCCCTTGATTTGGGGGCGATAATCAGAACAGAACAAGAAGAAGGCCGACGGAGGCCTCTTGGGTGCATTGGGATCCTTGAACTTCTTTTTTGTTTCCCCTTTAGGAGGGATATAGGTTTTCATTTCTCTTTCATAATGGGCCTTGTCTGCCTTTGCCATGTCTTCAAATTTTCCTTTCTCTTTAGCAGACATGGTCTTCCACCTCTCTGAGCACTTCTTAGAAAACTCTGAGAAGTTGACTGAAGCATCTGGGTGCTTCTTCTTGTGCTCCTCCCAGCAAGTTTGCACAAAGAATGCATATGATGACATTTTGCCTCTCGGCTTCTTAGGATCTCCTTTGCCCACGTTTAGTTATTTTTCCTCAGCGAGGCACAGAGTCACCCAGTGCCCGTCCGGCTCTCACTTGCCACGGCACTGTCTCTATGGAGCTCAATGTACTGCAATGGCTCCCAATGACTCTTAAGTTTGGTTTTTTTATGTTATCCCAAATCTCTTGGATGTTCTGCTCATGGTTTTTTACTAGCCTTTCTGAGTTGACTAGACTCTTTTCAAGATGATATATTTTGTCTTCGTTGTCTGATGTTCTGACTTCTAATTGGTCTACTCTACTGGTGATACTCTCATTTGAATTTTTAATTTGGTTTATAATTTTCTTCATTTCCAAGATTTCTGTTTGATTTTTTTTATAACCTCTGTCTCCCTGTAGAGTTGTTCTTTTGCTTCATGGATTTGTTTATGTAATTCATTGTTGAAGTGATCTTTCATTGTCTGCATTTGCTGTATAAGGTCTCCCTTAAGACTCCATAACATTTGAAGCATGTATATCTTGAAATCTTTATCTGACAATCTCTCTGCTGTGGCTACAAACTCCTGTATTGTTGAGTTGTCCTGCATTATTTGTGTTCCTTTTTTTTCCTTGTCTATTCATGATGCTCATGTTTCTTTCCAGCTCTGTGTGACTGCTGTTTTATTATTTTCTCCTATAAATTTGTTTTGCTTTTGTATAGCTCCGAGATCTCTCCTTTGTGACAGGAGACAATGTCTAGAGATGTTGGGTTCACTTGTAATTTAAAGTAAATTCACTAGTTTCCTAAGAGGCATACAGATTCTGATGGCATATAGAGAACTGAGGTTTGGTCGTACGACTTTATGTTTAGGGGAAAAGATGTGAGGATCTGGGGATTAGTATATCTTAGCTACTTTGAAGGTGAGCTCTAATGAAGGGTGATATTAACAGGAAAATAGACAGGAGTATTTGGGGGTAGCTAAGTACTTAGGAGGACTATAAAAAGCCTAGAAACATTCACCTATTTGCATTTTTATTAAATTACATGTAGTAGAAGTAGTAAAGCTTGGGAGATTGGAAGGGGGAGAGAAGATGAAAGAAAAGTACAAGGAAAAGAAGAAGAAAGAAAGAGAGAAAAGGAAGGAAAAAAGATAAATAAAAAAAGAAAGAAAGAAAGAGAAAAAAAATGCACTCTTAGAGTTCTGTTTTCTTCTCTTCCAGTAGGTAGCATTGTGCTTTCCAGGCTGCATCTCTGCCCTCAGGATATAGGAAGCAATCCGTGTGAGGTGGCTCTCCCTCCCCTGCCGGGTGACTCTCCAATCCAGTCACTTTGGGTTGCTCCCAGTCTCTAGCCCCCTCACTTCTCCTGCCCGCCAGGCCCCACTTACTGGGGCTCCTGTCCACAGCTCTAGCTTCACTCTGGGCATGCACCGCCCTGGCCACCCTGCCCTCTTGAATAACTGAGCGCTCTCTTTGTTTGTTAGTTACCCAGTCATCATGGCTATGGAAAGAGGGAGTTGGAAACTGGCAACCTGTTCTGTCTGATTCCCTCTGATAGCCACGCCCACCGAGAGCTGGCAAGAAAGGTTTCGGTTTTTGCTGCTGGGGGGAGGGGGAGTTGGAGGTCAGGTGCCTTTTCAGTTTCCCTCAGCTCTGATATTCATGCCCACAGAGAGCTGGCAAGAAAGTTTTTGAGTTATCCCAGCTGGATGGAGGGAGGGGCTGGGGGTCACACACCTGATCTGTCGCCAAACTCTCTGCTATGAGATCTGCCCAAAACTGCTGAAGTCCATTCTCCAAGAAGGTGACCGCCCCTTTCCACACCTGGGTGTCTGGTGAGGAGGAAGGACCTGGGCCATTTCTCCACTAAGTCTCCCCTTCAGTTCTCTGTCTGGTGCCCTGTGGAGGCACGGGTGACAGATCTCCACAGGATCTGAAACTCTGCTTCTCTATGCTGCCAGAACTCCATAGCGCTCAATTTCGCCCGCTGCAGCATGCTGTTGTCCTGCTGGTCCTGAGTTGGGAGTTTTAAGAGAAATAATCTTACAAATTGAGTTGACATACTACTACTAATAGTCTACTCCCAATAGGATAATTTTGGTCTTATATATGGCAGAACTGATTGTTCTAGAAACCCATTTCAAGCGAACTTAAGCAATAAAGAGGGGGTATTGGAAAGACACTTGGGTGTCTCATAGAACCCAAGGAGAAGAAGTGAACTAGGTCTCATAGGACCTGGAAAATCCTCAGGAACTCAGTTTTTCTTTCTAGTCACAATCTTCAGGAAGGGGAAAATGGCTCATGGGTTGAGTAGATAATTCACAGTATGTACAATATACTACAGGTGAATTTTAAGTGATAAGAAATGAATTCTGAGTTGTGATTGGACTGTGAGCATCCGAAATGTGAAAAATGGGTCTTCACAGGCAGAATCGGTGGAGGGAATATGTTGCCATAGGGTAAAAATGGTCTTTTTCAAAAAGAAATGGAGGCTCTGGATGACCGTGGCAGGACAAAGGTTGTGAGAGATTGGGGTCCATGGAGAGCATAGGAGAGTTTCTCATTGTGAGGAGGAAGGAAAGAGGGTTTTGTGGTGAATGGTGTGAACTTCACAAGAGGGTCACTGACAGATGGCTGCTGGGGGAGCAGGAAGGGTTGTGACCACTTATGTTCCCAGGATTCTTGAGTATTGGGAGATGTGGGTGTAAACAGAGAGGCATCAGAGTAAAACTAGACTTTACAGTAGAAGTTTCCAAATCTTAGCTGCACTTAGCCAACTTACCAGGTGACTGACATGGTACATGCCCTCCAGAAAGCCTGGCATGCCCACAGCATGCCAAATGCAGATAACAAGGAGGGTAATTTATGACAACCTCAGCACTTTGAACTCCACAAGTTGAAAGTTTGTGTTTATCAAGAATAGTCATGTAAGCTTTCAAAACTCTTTATATCAGTTAAATTGGTTATTGTTATTATGCAACTTATAGAGGAAATAATGGTGGAATAGCAGTATAAACTTACAGGTATTCTTTTTATTAAAGTCAAATTGAATACTTTATTGCTCTGTAAACAGCAACCATTAAAAAAATCACTGTCGAGTTATGGACTAGGAGTAGGCAAGATAACTGTAAAAAGGTTTGGGGAAAACTGCAAAAGGTCTAGACAGATGCTGCTTTTGGTGTTTTCTCCTACAACAATCTTTAGGTTTTTAGCTCCATTTTAAATAAATGTAAACTCACCTGTGTGTGATTTATGTAGGGAAGAACTAAGGGAGCTTGTTATGGACCCATACTCAAAGAAAACACTTTGGCCCTATAGAAAAGAATTCATGAATGACTCTACATTTAGGATGTCAAAGTTAAAACAAGTGTTTAAGGTACATCTGAATACTTTCAGATTCCTACTTTCATCACCTATTTTGAATGACTATTTCAATATGCAGAGATGGAGCATTTATGCAAAAAGTATAGATTCAAGGGGTTTTGCTCACTATAGAGCAGGAAGTTCAGGGAAGAGGTAAGCCAGGTGAATAGGATTTCTCAGGGCTGGGAGAATATGAATATGCAAAGATGGAATAATTGAGATGTGTACCTGGGCAGCACTTGCCAGGATGAGAATGAGGAGGGCCAAAGCCTGGGTCCCAGGCTGGGAAAGAATTAGATCTGAAGGGAGCATACCCATGGGGCACATTAAGGGTGCTCAGCCTGTGGTGCAGGCTTCAAATAAACCCTGTTTCAGGATAACCCAATGGAAACTTCATGATTCAACCTGAAGGGGAATTCCAAACTCTTGGTTCCTGAATCTGGACAACAAACATATCTATTTCAGCTGTGCTACATTACCTGTATTCGACCTCAACACAAAGCTCTGCATCTTTGCCAAGATGGCTTACTCACTTTCCCCTGAAAAACATTCCCACACTTCAGGATATTCTCTCTCTCTCTCTCTCTCTCTCTCTCTCTCTCTCTCTCTCTCTCTCTTCTGTACGATCCATTGCTTTCTCATTGATTTTTCACATCAAAATTAGGTTGGGGGGTGATTCTAGTATTTAGCTGTCATCTTCTGCATGGCTGGGTGTTAGGGAGTGCTTGCAAGGTAACATTGTACTTCTAGGATAGCTGGGAGAAACCCTGGGGGCAGAGACTATAGTGAAACAGATACCTGCATCTGAGTGGGAGAGGTGAGAGGAGGAGCCCTTTCAACCCACACACAATAGGGGCATTCCTCTGGGTGTGGTGCCTTGGGAACTGGGTCTCAGATCCTCTTTTTTTTTTTTCATGTCTAATAAAATCATTTATTTTTTTTTTTCTGTGTAACTTTTTATTTATTGCATTCTTAGCACTTTTACTGATTTCTCTGGATTTAATTGAGGATTGTATATAATTCCATTCTTAGTTAAAATTCTTCATTGATTTTTTTTCATTAAAAGACATTTTAATTAGTCTAAGCACCCTTTCAAATAACACTCTATTATGTAGTATGTAATCTGAATCCCTATCTCTCACCATGCACAAAAGTTAACTCAAAATGGATCAAGGAGCTTGATATTAAATCAGAGACACGGGGTCTGATAGAAGAAAAAATTGGTTATGATCTACATACTGTGGGGTCTTGCTCCAAATTCCTCAATAGAACACCCATAGCGCAAGAGTTAACAACTAGAATCAGATCCTCTTAAGTGCTGACTTTCTTCCAGGTTCCTGTCCTGGTTCAGGCAAGATGGGCAAGTATGTGATCCGACTCGCCACCGGGGACTCGCTCTTGGCGGGCTCCACCAACCTGGTGCAGCTGTGGCTAGTCGGGGAGCACGGGGAGGCGGACCTGGGGAAGCTGCTAAGGCCATTGCGGGAGAAGGTGAGTGCGGAGCCTGGGAGCCAGGGCGAGGAGGAGCAGCCCGCACGTTCTGTAGCCCTAGGTCAGAAGCAAGGGGAAGCTGGGCCAGGGAATGAGATGGTGCGAGGGTTGGGTGCCTGATAGAAAAAAAGGAAAGTGAGAAGAGAGAGAATCGAGTAGTATCTCTGCTTGGGTGGAAGGAGTAGGGAAGATGCTATTGGAGGCTGGAGGCTGGAGGCTGGAGCCCCGCAGAGCTAGCTGTTCCTCCTCACCGCCACCTGCTTCAGGTCTCTCCCTGGGTGTCCCGGAGGGACAAACAAAGCCAAGATTCCTCGAAAGCATCCAGACTCCACAGTCCTCGCTAAGGACCTCATAACCTGCCTCTGCGGAATGTTCTGTTGCACAGAAAACGGAGTTGGAGATCCATGTCCCCTTTCACCTGGGGCGCCTCCTGCTGGTGAAGCTGCGCAAGCACAAAAGCCTGTTGAACTTTGACTGGTTTTGCAAGTGGATCACGGTGCAGGGCCCAGGGACCCAAGGAGAGGTCCATTTCCCTTGCTACAGCTGGATCCAGGACGACAGGATTCTCTGTCTACCCGAAGGCACGGGTGAGGGCTCTGGGTAAAGGGTGTGACTCCTCCAGGAAGCGGGGGTCAGGATAGGGGATGCTATGATATAAAAGGGAAAGAGGAGAAAGATGCAGAGGTAAGAAATGCAAGAATGGGATTCAGGAAGAGAACTGATGGAAAGGCCCTGCCGTGGGGCTGAGTGTGAGGGGGGTTCCAGGGAGGACGCCTGTCTTTTGTTTCCCCCTTACCCAGCCAGGTTGGTGAGTGATGACCCCCAGAACCTGTTTAAGAAATATAGGGAACAGGAGCTGGAGGACAGAAGGAAGGCTTATCGGTGAGTCCCAGAAAGCTTCTGATCCCTACTACAGTTAGGAAAACCTCTTGCTCCACCTACTCCCGACTCCATGTTCTTCCTCCAGGTGGGGCTCCTGGAAGGATGGGTTAATCCTGCCTGTAGCAGGGAAGACGCAGAGGGACCTTCCCAGAAATGAACGATTTCTAGAGGATAAGGATTTGGATTTCACCCTCTCTCTAACAAAAGAGTGAGTGCCAGGTCTGGGTGGTAGCCCACACCTGTAATCCAATTACTCCAAAGACTGAGGCAGGAGAATCACAAGTTTGAGGCCAACCTCAGCAACTGAGCAAGACCCTACCTCAAAAAAATAAAAAGGTTTGGGATGTAGCTCAGTGGTAAAGCACCATGAATTCAATCCGCCGGTATCTCAAAAGAGAGTGCTGGATTGAGGTTGGGCACTTTCTTCCCAGGCTGTAAGGTGAGATTTTTTCTTATTTCTTCTTGCATGTCATTCTTTACACAGGTTGAAGAACTTGGCCATTAAGGGGATATTGGATCTTGCAAATTGCGTACATAGACTGGAAGATTACAAAAAAATATTCCCACGTGGAAAGACTGCCCTGGCAGGTCAGTTACCACAACCTGCTAATATATATATATATATATATATATATATATATATATATATATATATATATATATATATATATTTTCCAGCTCAGGGATCTGACAAAAGAGGGGTGATAGAGGGTAGAAGACTGATGTCAGTGCAACGAGGAGCTCACAACATGTCCCCAACTGACGTCCTCAGTGCGGGTCTGTGATTCCTGGAAGGATGATGACCTCTTTGGATACCAGTTCCTCAATGGTGCAAACCCCATGCTCCTGAGGCGTTCTACGAGTCTCCCAGCCCGGCTGGTGCTGCCTCCAGGGATGGGAGAGTTACCAACTCAACTGAACAAAGAGCTCCAGGTACTGTGCTTTTCACCACCCCAGCCATCCCCCTACCATTTTGCCTCCAATTCCTCCCATCTCTTCCTCCCCTTATCTCTTTCATGTTCACCTCCACTATCTGTACCCTCTTTCACGTACACTTAGAATTTCTCAACTTTGACATGATTAACATTATAAGCCAGATAATTCTTTGCTGTAGAGGACTGTCCTGTGCATTGTTGGATTCTAGTAGAAACCCTTGACTTTTACCTTCTAGAAGCCAGTAGTATCCTCTGTCCTGGTAGTTGTGACAACTGAAAGCATCCCTAGACATTGTCAAATGTTCTGAGGGGAGGGGGGCATCACTCCTGCTTGAGAACCATGAGCTGTATAATCTCCTCCTGTGTCTCGTTTTCTTTCCTCTCTTCCATCCCCACCTTCCTGGTTTCTTCTAATGAAGTAATTAGATGGACCTGAGCCTCAGTCTCAGGGAGGAGCTTGAGCTTCTAAAGAGAAACAGCAAAAAGACTGACCAAAGCCTTGAAGAACCAGACTTACATTTTAAAAGAGAGGATAAAGGAAATATTTTGTGCCCCATTTGACTAAAGCCTTCAAGCAGGAAGACAATAGTTGAGAGTGTGGCACATGGTGGAGAGTCAATTCAGGGGATTTGGAGTCTGGTGGAAGACACTGGTCATGAAAACTTTCATTCAGGCCTTTGGTTCTGGGGAAAGTGGTTAGTGCTTAAAGCAAAAGCCTGGATGGATAGAGGAAGGATCCACCTTGGGAAATGAGAGAAGGGCAGGTTCAGAATGACTCCAACCCCTTTCTGTGTTCTTGACATTGACCCTACAGGCTGGATCTCTGTTTGAAGCTGATTATACCCTGCTGGATGGGGTCAAGCCTAACATCATCATTTTTAAGCAACAATATGTGGCAGCCCCTTTGGTTATGCTGAAGCTACAACCTGATGGAAGACTCTTACCCATGGTTATCCAGGTAAGAGGACCCAGGTGTCTTTCTCCTAGACATTGATCCATTTAGAATTGATCCATTTAGGGACTTAGATACATAGTTCTTAGCTCCCATTCTCCCTCCTTCTCTAGCTCCAGCCACCTCGACATGGATGCCCCCCACCTCTGCTCTTCCTGCCTTCGGATCCTCCCATGGCCTGGCTCCTAGCCAAGACATGGGTCCGTAGCTCTGATTTCCAGCTGCACCAGTTACAGTCACATCTGTTAAGAGGACATCTGATGGCTGAGGTTATTTCTGTGGCCACAATGAGGAGCCTGCCCAGTCTGCATCCTATCTACAAGGTATTTTAGCACCTGTGTCATTCTGCATTTGATCATTGTTCATAATTCACAATCCTAGCCTTTGAGGCCCAGGGTTTAACCTTGTAGCATATTATATTAGAAGCAATCTTAGTTTATGCATGTGTGCTCATGCGCACACACACACACACACACACACACACACAGTCTGCTATGGAAATACCCAGGACACACACTTGCTATAAGGTGGGGAGGGTTAAGAATAGCTTTTACAAAGGAGTTTACATTTGGACTGAGGAGGTTGTCAAGGGTAGAAAGGGATGGGGACATTCAAGTCCATCTGTAAAGGAGAGGAATGAAAGGAGCATGGATAATTGTGGATGTTAGGTGTGAATGATTGGAGTGTTGTGTAATAGAACAAGTAAGTGAGAAAAAATAAGCAAGGAAGCCGTGTTACTTGGTGGGGAGAAGAAGCAAGGGCTCTGTTTTGACCCTGCAAGGTTTTCCAATCCCGGTCGCCATCCATTTGAAAATATCAGGGTGGATATGTGAGCCTGGAATTCCTAGAAAAATTGAAGACATAAATTTTGAAGTTATTAGGAAACAGAAGTCTCTAAAGCCATCATACTAGGGAATATTCTCTGTGGTTTGTAGCCACAGCAGATTATATGTTTCTGATGCTATTGAGAGGCCCACATGGTTAAAGAGAAGGCATATCTGGGTTTGTCAACACGGAAGTCAGTGGTTAATCACTGAAAAATGCTATTCAGGGAAGCAGAGGTGCAAGAAATCTGATTGGTGTGGGCTGAGCAGAAACTGTGAGGTGAGAAAGAAGAGACAACACATGACTCTTCAAAAGACATGGACCCTGGGAGCTCTATTTGATTGTGTTCCATTTCTTTTCTCTACCATTAGCTCCTGATCCCCCACTTTCGCTATACCATGGAGATCAAAATCCTGGCCCGGAATAATCTTGTCTCTGAATATGGAATTTTTGATCTGGTATGGAAAGGGATGGATGAAGAAGGAGGAGGGTTCGATGTTGGGAGAATCCCAAGGTTTATATCCCTCTTTTATTGTTCCCCCATGATCTGCTTTCTCTACTAAAGGCCTCTCCCTAATCTGTCTCATACCTGAAGAGTCTTCTGGTCCTAAATCTCCCTTGCTTTCTCACCTGGGTTGGCTAATCCTAGGTTTGTCCTCAGGTGGTGAGTACAGGTAGTGGAGGCCATGTGGACATTCTCCAGAGAGCCACAGCTTGTTTGACTTACCGTTCCTTCTGCCCTCCTGATGACCTGGCTGACCGTGGGCTCCTGGATGTGACATCTTCTCTCTATGGCCAGGATGCCCTTAGGCTGTGGGAAATCATCAGTAGGTGAGGGTGATACAGAGAGTGATAGAACAAGGGGGACCACAGGTACAGAAGGTCCTACATTGGCTGGCTGAGTCACAACAACCTTTTCCCTGTGGAACAGGTATGTGCATGGGATGGTGGGACTCTTCTATAAGAGTGATAAAGCCGTGAAGCAAGATTCAGAGCTGCAGGCCTGGTGCAGAGAGATCACTGAAACTGGACTGCAGGGTGCCCAGGACCGGGGGTAAGGCCTGGATCCTCCCCAGAAACCTGTGTCAACACCCACCCACCTGTCAACTTTCCCTGCCTCACCGCATCATAAGACACCCTTCCTTGAGGACCCTGAGAATTCCCTGGACTTTTCCACAGTATCCAGAAATCTTAATGGTCACTCCTGATTTTCCCAGTTCCTTTCCTTTATCATCCTCTCATATACTCTTTTACTCCTTATGCACGAAGAACTTTCTCCAGAATCAGATACATGACTTCTCTTAGATATTTTTTCCTTACTTGTTTCTATTCTTTCCCCCATAGCTCTAAGGTTTATCCCAAGTATATCCTATTTGAGTTCACATTTTCTGTGAATCATAGAATTCAGAGGCCAGGTCCATAGGAAATTCTTTAATGTATCTCCGAATATCTTTCCCTCATGTCCAAATATCTGCCTCATGTCCTGGTCTCAAATCCTCTCATTCTCAATTCACCCAGGTTCCCCCTCTCCTTGGAGTCCCTGGATCAACTCTGCCACATTGTTACTATGTGTATCTTCACATGCACTGGTCAGCATGCTTCAGCCCACCTGGGACAGGTAACCTGTGGGATCATCCCCCAGGGACTCCTGGGATTAGAATATGAGGGGAGTTAAATGCCTGGGCCATTAACCTGGGTTTCTGAGTGGCTCTTCTACCCGTAGCTAGACTGGTACTCCTGGATCCCTAATGGCCCATGCACCATGAGGAAGCCTCCACCCATCTCCAAGACTGTGACAGAGAAGGATATAGTAGACTCACTGCCTGATCTCCACCAGGCCCGTATGCAGAAGACGTTCATCAAGTTCCTTGGCAGACGTCAGCCAGTCATGGTTAGAAACAGATGCCTGGGTTCTTGGGGAGGAGATAGCTTGAGGGAAGTGCAGTAGTCTTGGCTGAGAGGCCCAAGGAGCTGAGCCATCTTGTTCCCCTCTCTCTCTCCAGGTGGCCCTGGGGCAACATAAGGAGAAATATTTCTCAGGCCCTGGGCCCCAGGCTGTGCTGCAGCAATTCCAGGAGGAGCTGGCTGTCATGGACAGGGAGATTAAGGCCCGGAATGCAGGCTTGGACCTTCTCTATGAATACCTTCAACCCAGCATGGTGGAAAACAGTGTGACCATCTGAGAGGTCTTGCCCACCTCAGTCCCAAAGCTCACTGTCCCCACACACCCTTGTACTCTTGTTCTCCATGCCCATGTTCTCTGCTAAACAGCTGCCCCCAAAAGCTGTGTCGTCAAGGTGCCTGGAGCTGCCCATCACACAATGTGGGGAATAAACAATGCTTGTTCCCATTGCACATTGAAACCTGGGACCTTCTGTACTTGCCTACCTTAATGTCTACAAGTTCTATGCTTCCTTAACCTTTGATCCCTCTTACCTCTTTCCCTTTCCCAAAAGAGCTGGTCTCTGTATAAATAAAAGACCTGATTAAATTGTCATGTTGATTATGTGGTAAGTGAAGGTGAGAGAAAATACCTTACTTTGTTTCTTGCCTTCTTATTCAGTTTCCAAGGGATAAAAGAAAGGCATTTTCCTGAAACAAAAAAATTCTTCCAGGAATCAACACTGACTTCTAGCCTTTCCTTAAGCCTCCCTAAGCTAAATGACAGACGTTCTGGCCCACTGAGCCCCCATGGGGCTGAGGGATCTGGCTTTTAACAGTGGTGTTTAGCTTGAGGTTTCTCTAAATCCTCAATCACATGACCCTTGGGCCACCTGCAGTAACAGTTTCTGTGTGACTTCCCCAACCCTGCATCCCTCTGCACTGTCCCTTTCCACAGCATCTCACTCTTCCTTTCAGCCCTTTCCCAGGACTCTTGACAAACCTTATCCTTCATTTCATCTCTATATGATAGAATCTAGCCCACAGTCCTACATACTGAAGATGGATGGACAATTGAAGGAGCAGTAGGCCAGCCACTGTGTTACGAGTTTTTAAATATATGGTCTCAATTTATTGTCACAACATCTTTATGGGGTTGGTATCATGATCCCCATCTAATAAATGAGGAAAATAAGGGCTGGAGAATTAATACATAAATGACATTTAACCAAAACACAATGGGGTAAAATTCCAGTTGATAAGGAGGAAAACCCAGAACTGTGGCCACAGCAAAAGCAATGGTATAAAAATCCAATGATAATAATTGAGGTCTGGGTGCCAGAGGACACACCTGTTATCACAGCTGCTTAGGATGCTGACAAGTGGGAAGATTTCAAGTGGGAGGCCAGCCAGAGAAACTTAGCAAGACCCTGTCTCAGAATAAAAAATAAAAAGGTTTGGGGATGTAGCTCAGAGGTAGAATACCCCAGGGTTCAATCCCCAGCATCAGTGAAGGTCTGAAATGAGGTCTAATGAAATGGGAAAGAAGGGACATATAAAGAGACTTTGACTATTTTAAGGAATCTTGCACATTCGACTTATTTATGCTATCTATGCATATGCATACATGTATACAGTGTAGTTAGAAAGCCAGAAGCAGAAGAGTGTGTTCCATCCAAATTCACCTGCTAATGCCTCCAACTTTCTAATATCCCAATATAGGCATCACAAAATAAAGAGCTGAGTAGTCAAGATTCCTAAAGCTGCCATCACACAATTTGGGGAATAAGCAATGTTTGTTCTCATTGCACATTGGAACCTGGGACCTTCTGTACTAGCCTACCTTAATGTCTACAAGTTCTATAACTTGGTAGATGATAATAGAATTTTCAGATAGCCACAAAGATCATAGACTCAATCTTTGACTTGTCTGCCTAGAGGTTTTGTTAGTCCTATCCCACTATCAGTGGAGAGGAAAGAGGTATAGAGGAAAGTTAAAGATCAAACAGAAAATTTCAGTCTGGGCATGACTGGCTAGAAATACAGAATGGAAGGCAAGTTAAGTTGAGGTAATGGTGGAACTCTTATTGAAAATAATTATCAGAGAATCAGACCAAGTTGAAGAAGGATGGGAGGTAAGGTCTGCGGTGTTAATCATATGAGTTGAATTTTATGAACAAGGGGGAAAATTAGATGAGTAGACACCAAAGACAGCTCCGGATATGCTCACAGTTGGGAGTCTAAATGGGAAAAGTGAAGCTAGGAAATGAGAATGAACCTAATTTGGGAGGTAAGAAGAAAAGCCAGACAATGTGGATCACAGAAGTCAAGGGAGAAGAAGTTCAAGGATTAAGGGGCTGCCAACTGTGTCTTCCTCCATCTCAAGACATTATTCCATACCCTCTCAGTACTCTCTCCTAGCTCTACCATTTCCTGCACATCACCTCTTTCTCCATTTCCCTCCAGAATATACCCCATCTTCTCCCCAAATCTTCTCAGCAGGTGTCCTCATGTCTTTTGCATAGTACAGTGGAGAAGTCCTTTGTCTGGCCTTCATTTTTTTTCACCCTCATTTCCAGGAGATGCTGATGCAACCACTCTTACTGAGACAGTCTTCCCAGGCAACTGAGCACATTAGGGGCTATGTTAGCTTCCTGTAGCTACGATAATATACCAGAAATAAACAACTGAAATGGATGAAACATTTATTTAGGCTCACAGTTTTGGAGGTTGTGGTCTACAGTCACTTGATCCCTCCCCCATTTGGGGACTGTGGTGAGCTAGAACATCATGGTGGGTAGCACATGGCAGAGCAAAGCTGCTCCCCTCATGATGGCCAGGAAGGAGGGGCAGGAGAAGGGCTTTTTATAACAAATCCCCTCTTTCATATGCATTGAATTTTTTCTCCTCCTCCTTCTCCTCCTCCTCCTTCCCCCTCCTCCTCCCCCCTCCTCCCCCCTCTCCTTCCCCCTCCTCCCCCCTTCTTCTCCTCCTCCTCCTCCTCTTAGTTTTTATTTCATTTTAATTTATTTATTCCAATGTTATTGGTGCATTATGGTTGTACACAATGGTGGGATTTATTGTTGCATATTCATATATGAACATAAAACAACAATATAATTTGGCCAATATCATTCCCCAGTATTTCCCTGCTCCATCTCCACCTGATCTCCGTTTGCTTTTCATGAGATTCCCCTCTCCATCTTTCTTTTCCTTTTTCTTCTTTAGCTTACACATTTGAGAGAAAACTTATGACCCTTGATTTTCTGAATTTGGCTTATTTTGATTCACATAATGTTCTCAAGTTCCATCCAGTTCTCCAAATGACACAATTTTATTCTTCTTTATGACTAAACAAAACTCCGTGGTGTTTATCCATTCATCCATTGGCAGGCACCTAGAGTGGCTCCATAGTTTGGCTATTGCAAATTGTGTTACCACAAACATGAATATGCATGTATTGCTATAGAATGATGACTCTAGCTCTTTAGGACAAATACAGAGAGGTGGGATAGCTGGGTCATATTGTGTTTCCATTCCTAGTCTTTTGAGGAACCTCCACACTGACTTCCAGAGTGGTTAGACTAATTTGCAATCCCATCAACATTGTGAAAGTGTTTCTTTTTCTCCCCATCCTCTCCAGCATTTATTATTGTTTGTATTCTTGATAGATGCTATTCTAATTGGAGTGAGATGAAATTTCAGTGTAGTTTTGATTTGCATTTCCCTGATGGTGAATGATGTTGAATATTTTTTCCATATATTTGTTTGTCATTTGTATTTCTTTTCAAAATTGTCTTGTTTAATTCATTTTCCAATTTATTAATTGGGTTATTTGTTTTATGATGTTAATATTTTTTTTGGTTCTTTATATATTCTGGATATTTGGGTTTTGTCAGAAGAGTAGCTAGCAAATATTTCCTCATATTCTGTAGGTTCTCTCTTCACATTCTTAATTGTTTCCTTTGCTGTGAAGAAGCTTTTTAATTTGATGCCATCAACATTTATTGACTCTGCATTCTTTCCTGAATTTTAGGGGTCATATTGAGGAAGTCATTGCCTGTACCTATATGTTGGAATGTTGATCCTACTTTTTCTTCTAGGAGTTGCATAGTTTATGGTCAAATTCCCAGGTCTTTAATTCTTTTTGAGTTGACTTTTCTTCAGGGTGGGAGATAAGGGCCTCTTCTCATTCTTCTACATAAAGATAACCATTTTTCCAGCACTATTTGTTTAAAAAGATGTCTTTTCTCCAACATATGATTTTGGCACTTTTGTCAAAAATCAGATGACTGTATCTGTGTGGGTTTGTCTGTGCATCTTCTATGCTGTATCTTTATTCTATGTGTTCATATTTATGCCAGTACCATGAAGTTATTGATGCTATAGGTCTGTAGTCTAATTTGAAGTCAGATATTGTGATTCCTCCAGCATTGTTTTTTGGCTTAAAATTGCTTTGGTTATTCTGTATTTTTTTATTCTTTCAAATAAATTTTAAGACTGTTTTTTCTCATTCTGTGAGGAATATCCTTTGTATTTTGATGGGGTTTTCATTGAATTTGTATATTGCTTTTGGTAGTATGGTCATTTAAACAATATTAATTCTGCCTATATGGACATGGGAGGTCTTTTCATCTTGCATATTCTTCAGTTTCTTTCTTCTATATTCTATCATTTTCACTATGAAAGTCTTTCATCTCCTTGGTTTGATTTATTTGACTATTGTGAATGAGATTGTTTTTCTGATTTTTTTTCTCAGCAGATTCATTGTTGGTGTATAGGGAAACTGTTGATTTTTTAATATTGATTTTATAAACTGCTACTTTGCTGAATTTGGACCTTCAAACAGTGCTAATTTGACTTCTTCTTTGCCAACTTTTATTCCTTTTATTTCCTTCTCTTCCTATTGTTCTGGCTAAAACTTTTAGTACTATATTGAATAGGATTGGTGAGAGTGAGCATTCTTGTCTTGTTCTGGATTTAAAGGAAATGTGTGCAGGTTTTCCCCCATTCATTACAATGTTAGTTTGGGGCTTGTTGTATATAGACTTTATGATGTTGAGGTAGGTTTCTTCTGTCTCCTGTTTCCTTCGTATTTTCATCATGAATGGCTCATAAATTTTGTCAAAAGATTTCTCACCATCTATTGAGAGGACTATGTGATTTTTGTCCTTAATTCTGTTTATATGGTAAATTACATTTTTGCATATGTTAAAATATCCTTGCATCCCTGAGATAAAACCAACTTGGTTATTATGTGAAATCTTCTTAGTATTTTGTTGAAAATTACTTATACCTAAATTCATCAGGGGTATAGATTTGTAGTTTTCTTACCTTGATGTGTCCTTATCTGGTTTTGATATGAGGATTATAACTAGATTCATAAAATAAATTTGGAAGTGTTCAATCCCTTTCTATTTCATGGAATAATTTCTTCTTTAAACATTCTTTAGACATGATAGACTTTATTCAAATGCAATAGCATCAGGGCTGAGGTTGTGGCTTAGTGGTTAGAGTGCTCGCCTTGCCGGTTCGAGACCCTGGGTTCAATCCTTAGCACCACATACAAATAAATAAGTGAAATAAAGGTATTGTGTCCAATTACAACTAAAAAAATAAATAAATTTTTTACAAAGGGATGGAGGATAGTTGGTAGAGTGCTTGCCCTGCATGCACAAGGCTCTGGGTTCAATCCCTAGCACCAAACAAACAAACAAAAAGTGTAAGCTCAAATGCAATAGCAGCATCAACTCTTGTACATTAAATTTTCTTGGTATTTTCTAAATTGGAATGGCCAAATCCAGTGCTATTAAAGCAGCCTGAAGAATACAGTCTTAATTTTCCTGTATGAGATCCAAGGGTAAAGACCAGTGATAGATGCCATCTTATGCCTATAATTCTATCAGCATACTCACAGCAGAATTCCATATACAACATATCCATTGTAACATGTATGGTGGTCATGGTTAAGGAGTTGTTAAACAAGGTCTTGCTATCACAGATGAAATTTTTCTGAATAAGACAGAGTGTTCCAAACCTTTAAAAACTCCAGTCCTTTCAAAAGTACAAGTGCTATATTGGACTTCTAGCAAGTGCACCAAGAGAAAAACAATGCCCAGAATAGGTAGGCTTGGTGAAATAAAAAAATCTGAATGCTGGTTGGAAGTTTGGAGAAGAATGATTCTATTTCACTGGCTTGTGAGAATCCCTAGTCATTTCTAGCACCCAAAGAAAAAACTGAGAAGGAAGAATTTAGCTCAATGTAGGTGATTGTATTAGTTTTTAAAAAACCAGAAAACTCTGAAAATCTTAGTGTTGATCTTACCTGCGATATTCAGTCTTTCACAGATACAGTTCATAGGCAAGCAATAAACAGCAAGATGTTTGAGATGGGTATATAAATTGCTGCAACTCATGTAAAAAGAAAGCAATTCCAGCAACTACTACCTAATCATGTGCTTCAGGAAAAAAATCAACAGAAGGAATCAGATTAAACAATCGAAATGACAGCTGCCTTGACTTGTTTATGGACAGTGATAACCACATGTCTGTACCTTCACCTCCTAATGCTATGAAGATCAGTCCGATGAAAAGTTCTGCTAGTTCTCAGACCAGAAACAGTCCTGCTTCAGCTATGATGCCAGCATTTGTGACCAACATTCAGCTACTGAATTTTCTATGCCACAAGTAAATTCCAGTGAAAGCTCAGGGGGTACATTGAGGGAAAGCATTCCTCCAACAGCCACACACCAGTCATTTCTCCACCACCAAAGCCTATGGTTTCCAGAGCTATTTCCCCAACACATCTGATAAACCCACTATCTAGACCTTTAGGAAATGCAACAACAAAAATACTTAACCCTATTTTGGGAGCCTGGAGGACATCATCACCTCAGAAAGAAGAGTCCCACATTATCCAGAAGGGTGGACTTCAAGACAATGAGATAGGGAAAGACAGTGGAATTAATCTGACCTCACTCTTCTCTGTACATATATGAACATACCACAGTGAATCTCACCATCATGTATATCATGTATATCCAAAAGACACTAATTTTAAAAATTATAAGTAAACAGATCAGTAGAATAGAGGGAAGGGAATGGGGGAGGATAGAAGGGAGGAGAAAGCACTGGGAACTGAATTAGATAAAGCTGAAAATCTAATAGTTCTACTTTCTAATAAAAAAAATATTGTGGGCTAGGGATGTGCCTCAAGTGGCAGTGCACTCGCAGGGCATGCTCGGGGCGCTGGTTTCGATACTTAGCACCATATAAAAATAAAATAAAGATGTTGTGTCCTCCAAAAACTAAAAAAAAATATTAAAAACCTCTCTCTCTCTCTCTCTCTCTCTCTCTCTCTCTCTCTCTCGATCGCTCACTCTCTTTTAAAAAAAATATTTTGTACTGCAAATTTTCCAAACAATACATAAAACATAAATCTAATCCAGATCTCAATTATGGATACAAATATAGCTTGAGGGTTTTTTCATATTTATAAGCAGTAATTTGGGGGGGGATAATTAATGCAACTGTTGTTAACATCATCATCATAATAATAATAATACTCCTGGCTTTACATACTATCCTAGGCTTATGGTCAAATGCTGATTAGCCCAGTAAGGGAGGTCACCAACAAAACCTAAATCCATTTTCAGTCATGTCTAATCTTGAACACTTTGTTCTCCTTTGTTAGCATTTTTAAGACAAGTTGGCAAATATTGTTTATGGATCTCCAAGGTTGTTTTTTACCAGTTCAATCTGTTTTATTGAATTCTTGATAACAGGAACAGGACTTGCAAAGTGGGATATCAGAAAGGTCTGTGTTGGATGTTTTCTTCAGGCCAAGAGAAAAGTGGCTGTCTGGAAAGTTCTGCATTGAGTTGTACTTGTCTCTACATTGAGTTGTTCCTTTGTTTCTTTTTATTGTGTCCAATCAGCCAGCAAATAGATTTCTTTCAGCTTACTGAAGCTCTGTATTCTTTTGCATTAATCTGCTGTCTTCAAAATGAATTTTAAAAGCTGTTTCAGTTTCCCCTCTTTTCTTTTTTTTTCCTTTTGCTTGCATGCACAAAGTGAGGCTTATTTCACAACAAAACAAAATGCCCATATTTTCTTAAGCCATAATGTGAAACCAATAACCCTGTGACTATGTGGCATAGAGCACTAAACTTTGGTCCCATGGCTAAAATTTTAAGATGACTACAAGGAATGCCTGTGACATATGACATCAGTCTTGGATGACCATTTGATCTCTAAATAAGAGGAATTTTGTATACTCCAAAGAACTTTCCTATTCTTACTGACACTAAATTGATTTTTCAATTTAAACATGTGGGCAAAAAGGTATTTTTTTAAAAGATTTTTAATTAATTTTTATTTTAGCTGGTTTACCACTAGTCAGAAAATTTTACATACAGAAACATTTTGAAAATCATTTTTAGTAAGCATTTGACATCTGGTCAGTCAGCTCTCTACCCTTTTTATGTTGTTTTGTTCTATCAAAAGATTGGGAACTTGATATATATCCAAAAGAACTAAAATCAGCATACTATAGGGACACAGTCACATCAATGTTTATAGCAGCACAATTCACAATAGCCAGACTATAGAACCAAACTAGGTTCCCTTTAATAGATGAATGGATAAAGAAAATGTGGCATATATACACAACAGACTGAGTATTATTCAACCATGAAAATAATGAAAGGATGTTATTGGCTGGCAAATGGATGGAAATAGAGACTATAATAAGTGAAATAAGTCAGACTCAGAAAGTCAAGAGGTGAATGTTTTCTCTGATACAGGGAAGATAGTCTAAAATTAGGGGAGAAAAAGAGAAAAGAGATGGGGGGATTCTATCAAAATAAAAGAAAGATCAGGAGAGTATAAGAAGGGGACTGAGGGGGAGGGGAGAGGGACCCGATAAAGGAGAAACACTGTAATGAATCTGAACTAAATTTCCAATGTACATTTATGAATATACTACAGTGAACCTCACCAAACCTATATCCACAGAACACTAATTTTTTAAAATGTAAATAAATAGATCAATAGAGTGGAGAAAGAGGAATGGGGGAGGGAGAAGGGGAAGGGTAAGAGTAAACACTGGAGCAAACTATAATCCATGCATTTAATATTTTTACGTCAAAATAAATCCTAATGTTATGTATATTATTATGAAACAGTAAAAAAGAAACAAAAGATTAGAAACTTCCTTTAAAGAAAATAATTTCTCATAATTGAGCAGCAGAACATTCATTTTTAGGCAATATAATGCTAGATGTTTCACAAACTTACTGTTTCTTAATTTGGACAAAGCAAATCTGGTAGGTGTTTCTGCTGAGCATGTTTTATGAATCCTCTATTGTGTTCCATTCTATCCTCTGTGCATTTTTCATGCTAAACTGCAATTAGTTAAACTCTTCCCATATCCTTCTAAATTAATTTTCCAAAGTTGGAGTATAGTCTTTCCACCTTTAAGGGATGCATTAATTGAGGCTTTCTTCTCACCATGACTTTATAATGTCTACTTTGTAATATTTCTACCTTTCACATTTTTGTTCCATACAGTTACCTTGCCCTTCCTCCCACCACCTAAGAAAAAAATGGTAGTCAACTAACAAGTGAAGTGCACAAGGAGTCTGTGTGTTTTGTGCAGCGTCAGAGTTAGATTGAAATTTCCAGACACAGATTTAATCTCTTCATTTTATTTACACATTGGGGGAAAATTCAGTTTATTAAATATTTTATGTAACTGCATCCAAGTTTTCCCGGCTGACAACTTGGACCTTTTCTGTATAGTGACTTTTTAATTCTAGTTTTCACAAACTGGAAATCAGCCTTTCATTTTTGCATGATGTGTATTGTTGCTGGAGTTTGCTTTGTTTTATGGTATCTATACACCTTATATTTTTCAAGAGCTATTTTGTAAGCAGATTATGTATTTCTCCATTGAAAGAGTAAATCTTAAAAAGCAGAACAATTCCCAAAAAAATTTAAAAAATTAAGATATGATACAATTCAGCAGAGAATCCATCTGGTCCTGGACTCTTTTCTTTGTTGGAAGGCTTCCTATTACTGATTCTATCTCATTGCTAGTTACTGGTTTGTTTAGGTTTTCTATGTCCTCTAGATTCAATTTATGTCTTAAAAATGTATCCATTCCTCCTAGGTTTTTTAATTTATTGGAGCAAAAGTTTTCAAAAGAGTTCCTAGTGATCATCTGGATTTAAGTGATATGTATGGTGATTTCTCTTTTTTCACTTTGAATTTTATTAATTTGTATCTTCTATTTCTTTTCATTAGTTTGGCTAAGGATCTATCAATCTTGTTTATCAATTCAAAGAACAAACTTTGTTTTATTGATTCTTTGTATTATTATTTGTTTTAATTCTGAATTTTGGTTTTGACTCTGATATTATTTCCTTTCTTCCACTGGCTTTATAGGGTTTTTTCCTTGTTTTTAAGGGTTTTTTCTTCTTTTTTTTATTGTTGGTTGTTCAAAACATTACATAGTTCTTGATATATCATATTTCACACTTTGATTCAACTGGGTTATGAACTCCCATTTTTACCCCGTATACAGATTGCAGAATCACATCAGTTACACTTCCATTGATTTACATATTGCCATACTCGTGTCTGTTGTATTCTGCTGCCTTTCATATCCTCTATTATCCCCCCTCCCCTCCCCTCCCCTCTTCTCTCTCTACCCCCTCTACTGTAATTCACTTCTCCCCCTTGTATTATTTTTCCCTTTCCCCTCACTTCCTCTTGTATGTAATTTTGTATAACCCTGAGGGTCTCCTTCCATTTCCATGCAATTTCCCTTCTCTCTCCCTTTCCTTTTAAGGGTCTTAAGATGCATCATTTGGTTGTTTATTTGGGATCTTTCAGATTTTCACATGAGACACTCATAACTATGAACTTTCCTCTTAGAACCACCTTCCTACTGACTTCTTTGTCTCTTCTGATTAATTTTGGCTTGAAGTCTTCTTTATTGAATATGAAAGTAACTAAATGACAAAAGTTCTGGCTGACTGAGCCCCATGGGGCTGAGGGATCTGGCTTTTAACAGTGATGTTTAGCTTGAGGTTTCTCTAAATCCTCAATCACATGTCCCAGAGGTTCTGGTAAGTTATATTATTACACAAGTTTCAGTCTAAGAATTTTTAAATTTCTCCCCTGATTTCTTCTATCACCCATTCATCATTCAAAAGCATATGGTTCAATCTATGTGTGTTTATATAGTGTTTTTGGTGTTGGTTTCTAATTTTATTCTACTCTGACCAGACAAGATACAAGGAATTGCATTTTTTGTATTTGCTAAGAGTTTCCTTATGGAATAAAATATGGTATATTTTGAAGAAATATACCTTCTTCTGAGAAGAAGGTATATTCTTCTTCTGCTATTGTTAGATAACATATTCTATAGATGACTGTAAAGTTCATTTTATTTATAATATTTTTTAGGTACAATGAGTCTTTACTGAGTCAGGCATAGTGACACACTCCTGTAATCCCAGCAGCTTGGGAGACTGAGGCAGGAGGATTGCTAGTTCAAAGCCAGCCTCAAGCAACTCACTGAGACTCTGTCTCTGAATAAAATACAAATAGGGCTGGAGATGTGGCTCAGTGGTCAAGTGCCCCTGAGTTCAATCCCCAGTACTCCACCATTGAGTTTATGTCTGGATGACTTATCTATTGGTGAGAGAGGTGTGTTGGAATCATTCAATATTATTGTACTGGGTTCTGAGTCTTTAATTCAAGTAGTGTCTGTTTTATGTTACTTATTTTCTTTTCTAATACCATCTGAATGTTCAAGGCCAAACACTTTGTCCTCCAGCTCTGAGCTTCTATTTTCAGCATTGTCTCCTCTATTAGAAGGACTTTCTTTTTTGCCTCATTAAATTATGTTTTAATAAATATAATAATTAACATTTTTATTTTAAAAAAAGATCTCAAGCAATTCAGATCTGAAATCAAGGATTCAAGGTATATTGAAATATATTCTGCATATTTTATTGTTTTCACCATCTTACTTATTATAATCCAGTTAGTGAATGTTCAAAGAACATAAAATAAAAGTGAAAAAAAGCACCAATCATTGCTGCTTTGTCACATCTAGGTCTGTAGAAATGTGTATTCCAAAGCATGGACATTTGTAAAGATATCATTTACAAATCCTGACCAATATTTCAAAACCTTACCAATTATAAGCTTTTCATTAATGGTTTTCACCTCAAAATGCACATTTCCAAAACAGTCACATGTTGCACAAAAGGAACAAAAGTATCTTCTTTGTTTGCAGTTTGCATTGTGAATTTGGGTTGAAAGAGGTTTTATTTCTGAGTAACATAACCAACTAAGGGCTAGGATTTCTAACTCTTGCAGGTAGCAAGAGCACCAGCAGCTGATAGATATCAAGGTCCTGTTTACTCTAATGAGCTCTTGACCTGACTTTTCTGTGATTCTTAGAATTGCAGAGTGGAACAGAAAGTATGATTGAAGCAGCTGCTTTCTTCCACTGACAAGTAAATAATTTGTCCTGAGCTAATTTTAATCTAATATGTTTGGAGATCTCAGTTTCTAGTATCATTCCAGAACCTCCACTTGCTGGTATACAATTATCAGTTCTAATTTTTCCTCTGCAATATGATTTATCTTTGGTTTCCTGAAATTTAATTACGATGTGTCTTGGTGTGGGTTCTTTGATATGTATTCTTCTTGGGGATCTCTAAACTTCTTGGGAAATTATCAGCCAAAATGTTTTTTCTGCTTTATTTTCTCTGTTTTCCTGAAGTATTCTAATTACAAATATCTTAAACCATTTGATTTTGTCACACAGATCTTGGATGCATTACCTTCTTTTTTCCTTTCCCATGTTTATTTATTTATTAATTTCTTCCTTTCTCCCTTCTCTTTCTCTTTCCTCCTCTTTCTCTCTTTTTCTTTCTTTCTTTTCCTTCCTTCCCTTCTTCTCTTCTTCTTTTCTTTCATACTAGGGATTGAATCCAGGGACACTGTACAACTGAGCTACATCCCCAATCCTTTTAATTTTTTTAATTTTTTGTGACAGGATCTTGCTCATTTGTTCAGTCTGGCCTTAAACTTGCAATCCCCATTTCAGCCTCCTAAATCGCTGGAGATTACAGGTTCCCAAGAACATCCACCTAAGAAAACTCAACTGACTCTTAACTATAGATAGGAATAAGGTCAATTTGATAAGTTGGTCTTAAACACCTAGCAAAACTAGTTATAACCAAACTACAGTAACACCTGAACATTTAAAAGGAGAGGCAATATTTCTTTTAATGTAATTTAAGATATACAGTTGAGTCAGCCCCACCAAGAGTAAATAAAGCTGGAGACTTTAAAAAAAAAAGAATTTTTAGACAGGAGTGCCTAATAACTATCAACAAAGATTATCAGGGTCAAAAGTTTATATTGATCAATTTAAGGCCTATAAATTTTCCTAACCTCCTACATAGACAGACTTAATCTGTGTTTGCTAGTATGATTATCTAGCCCTACATAACATGAATAAAGGGATCTCTATTAAACACAGAGGTTATACCAATAAAAAGGTATTTTACAAAAATCAGGTGAGATTAAATATCTTAACTACATCTTATGGGGACATCTGTGACATTATAAAAATCAAGGGTTGTGTTTACATTTTGGATAACTCTGACAATGTAACTAATATCCTTAAAGATTTACATTCCCAAATAGAGGCCATGTCAACATTGGTCCTGTCATGGGAACAACTTCTTAGCTCTTGCATCTCCTGTTAAAAAAAAAATTACTGGTTTCTATCATCATCATGATATTCATTGACATGTTCTAGATGCTGTGACATTTATTTTGTATTAATCTTAATCCAATACTCGTGTCTTCTTTGTTTCTCTTATAGAAGCACCCATCTCTACAATGACTTTACAACCTGTTCACTTTGAACTAAAATTTTGCCACTGATCCAAAAAATTCCTAAAACTGCATGCCCCATGTCACTCCCTCTCAACCTGAAGCAGCCAGAGCCATCATCACCCATTTCCCCTTATAACAGTAAGGATTCCCTATTCAGGACAGTGAGACAAGAACAAAGGACAGACAGCTGATTATAAACAAAAATAAAAAATTAAAAGGAAAAAAATTTAAAAAGTGATAATCAATTAGGTTCTACGCCAATAGACTTTTAAAATCAAGAGGCTATTGATAGTAAACTTGGGGCTAAGTTAAATGCTTTAGAAGTTACTGTAATACGTTTAGGCGATCAGATACAGAGTCTTAAGGTCAGACAACAATTATAATGCCATGTTTCTTATAAATGTATTTGTGTAACACCTGTTTATACAATAGCTCTCAATGGGATTGGAAAAACACAAAGATGCATCTATTAAAAATTTAGAATCATAGCAATGTTAGTTTAGTGTGGGGAGCCACTCTGAATGACTCATACCTTCCATCCTGAAGCAAGAGGCTCTGACCTATCACTACATTTCGTGGTGACTTGGGCATTGTCCCGGCCCAGGAAGTAGAAGGCATGTCTTCAGGAGCAACACTCACCTATTCCTTTGTATATACCTCTTTGCCCTGTTTGGGATAGAATATTCCATGGAAATGCCCTTTGTGTGTCCCCTTCTCTTGCTCTGCCTTTGGATGTGGCCTTCCTAGATATCAGTCAACCTGCAGACAGCAGACATCAGGAGGCTAGACTCAACCCTCTGAAACCTGACTTTTTGCGTCATTTGAATGGCTTCTCCTCAATAAAAGGGTTCAGCAAGTGCTCTTTTCTCTCTTTCTGTGAACCCTTAAGGTCAGAGGAGCCATCACAGGACCCCCAAAGAAAAAGGTATATCTGTCTCTTGTGTGATTATTTCGTGCCAGTCCAGTTCACCTGGATGACCCGGAGTGTTTAGTTGTGAGAAACGTGACAGTTTAAATCTCTTACAACTGCACCACTACATCCAACTCATACAGAAAAGTAAGATTCCTATGTCATCTCCTGCCAATTTTGCAAAACAGCTATTAAATGACCTAAATGGTTTCAATCCTTAGAATATGTTGTGTCACTATTCCTCCATCAGAGAACAATGTCCCAAGTGGCCCCATTTTTACTTAAAAATGTCTCTGTGTTTTCTTTGTGTTTTTCTCCATCTCCCATCACCCCTACTCAAGATCCTTTGTTGATTCTATATGGGTAGTGGCACCTTTTCCCAAGTTTCAAATCAGCATATTTTTTTGATGGTGCCAGGAATGCAATGCCCTGTGTCAACTTTATTCAGGATGTGTCTAAGAGTTGTGTTTGCAGCAAGAAACCTGGAGGATGATTTCTCCCAGACACAGAACAGACTTGCTTCTATTTACTACAAAAGTAGTAAGTCCCTCAAACTCAGTGGTCCTCTCCTATAACACAGATCATCTAGGCCCATCTGTGTCACCCTGTGGAATTGCGGGCAGGGGGAGCTGATGTGAACATGAAGCAATGAATAATTCAATACTTTTTCTCTGAACCGGGGGTCTTGGGTCTTTTGGCAGCCTCTTCCAACTGGTAATGGGCTAACCCATTAATGAACTCATTAGCTTATAAATGTGGTAAAATTCCAGACCCTTCCATCCAACTAATTGTTCACTTTTTACCAAGTAAAAATTAAATGTGATAACCCCTTCTGTTGGTAAACATGCTAGGAAAAAAAACTTTTTGCATTTTTAAAAAATTTTAATTTTTATATGTAACAGCAGAATACACTGCAATTCATATTACACATATAGAGTGCAATTTTTCATATCTCCGGTTGTACATAGAGTCATACCATTCATGTCTTCATACATGTCCTTAGGATAATGATGTCCATCTCATTCCACCATCTTTCCTACCCCCCCCCATACCCCCTCAGAACATTTTGATACCATGATGCCTTTTTGGAAAACAAATTTACAATATGAGCATAAAATATGTGGATACTATATTACTCAGTAATACCATTTTTGAAAGCCTATAATATAAAAGCTCTGTGTATTCAGAATATATATATATATATGTAAATATGTGTGCGCACACACACACACACACACATGTATGAATGCTTTAAAGCATTTGTCATGGTTGGAACTACTAATAACACCATAAAGATTCACCAAAAGGAGAATCCTAAAAGTTAGTGAAAACAATAATTAGATCTCTACCTAATGATCTGAATATTCCCATCATGGATTTCTCTCCCATCATGTGTTGTTATTTGTATCATGTACTGTGAAAAGCAAGTTCCAAGAAAAAAAAATTAATGTTACCTCATGTTTACATACAAAACAACATATAAGTAATTCTCTGAACAGGAAAGAGTGGAAATAAGGAATCAAAATGGACTACTGAGAAAAATGACTTCTCTTGGGGTGGGTATGAAGGATAGAAAATAAAAGAAAATTTTAAAATGAGCTACTCTCTTAAGTGGATCAACATATAAAATCATATTACAGTGAAGACTATAATTTCCCCCCTGAACTCTTGATTGTCCCTTCAAAGGAGCCTTCTGTGACCAAAAAGGACAATCCCAATGCCCTTCAGGAGGCAAGATCTGGCAGAAGAAAGGAAGGTGGGTACAGTTGACATGGGCACAAGGTAAGGCTGTAAAGACCGGACATTGCCACCCAAGATCTTTCAGGAAATGCTCACCCTGTGCTACTCAGTATTAAACAGGAGGAGAGGAAGAGAGAGGCCTGGAAAGAAACGCTGATGGACTCAGCCTGTCCCCACTCCCCTTCTTCGTGCCCCCTCACTTGGCCCCTCACCTTCCTCAAAGTCGCTCTTCTCCACAGAGAGGAGCAGCCATCTCCACCCCCACATGGGGATAATTGCAGGTTCAGGCCTGTCTGGGGTGGGTACCTGAAACGCCCCAATCCTTCAGTGAGCGGATACACAAAACCCTGCTTTATTAAGCTGGGGGCTGGTCCTTCAGGCAACGCATCAAAAGCAGGTCCCCTAGACCTTTCCCAAGGCTTATTAACGGACAGCTATTACAGAGGCAGCAGGCAGGGGGCGCCAGGAGCCGCTAGCGCATCCTGGTGGCCACTGGGGTCTGGGTTTTCTCAGGGTCGCAGAACCGCGTGCAGCTGTGGCTGGTGGGGGCTCAGCGGGAGGCAGAGCTGGAGCTGCAGCTGCGACCCAGGCCTGGCGAGGTCAGTGGGTGGGCGCCGGGATACCCGCCATCAGCCAGGCTAGGAATGCAGAGCAATGTGGGCGAGCAGTAGGAGACTGGGGGAGAGTTCCAGCGGGACAGCCCGCCCTGGTACTCCCGCAGCGTAGGGAGAAAGGGGGTTCGCGGAGAAGCGGGTAGTGTTAGGAGTCATAATTCCGGATTAGGCTCAACCCCCTTCTTCATTTCTCGGACCCTGGTCCTGGCGGCCTCCAACTCCATCTCCAAATGACCCCAGAGTCAGGTAACTATACCACCAGTGGTCAGCCTTGAAGCTCCTGCAAGCATGATCCCCGTGACAGCTCAGAGAAGGATGATGCTCCGTGGTCAGTTCAAGTCACTGCTTGCAACGCACCGCGGGCCCCCCCCCCCCCCCCCCCCGCTTGCTCGCGCTGAAATGGAGCCTAACAGAGACCCCTGGGACAGGTCAAGCGGAGGAGGAAGGGAGGTGCACGTTGTCTTCCGAGGCCCTGATAAACTGAAGTTCCACCAAGGGCCCGTTCTGCCCTCATAAAGGCTTCTCAGGTCCTTCAGCTAAGTCTGGCGAGTCTGGCCCCCACAGGAGGAGGAGTTTGCTCTGGACACTCCAGAGGATCTGGGGCCGCTGCAGTTCGTGAAGCTGCGCAAACAGCACTCACTGGTGGACGACGCGTGGTTCTGCGATCGCACCACCCTGCAGGGTCCCGGAACCTCGGCAGAGACCGCATTTCCGTGCTACCACTGGGTGCAAGGCAAGGGCGTTGTGAGCCTGCCCGAGGGCACTGGTGAGCTGGCAGCGTTGGGGAAGTGGGAGCAAGGCCTCCTCAGGAAGTGCTGGGGGCAGAGGAGCAGAAAAGGAATGAGTAAGGTCAGTGGTGCTTAGAGAAAGGATGGACTCCGAGGCACGTGGAGTGCAGGGATTCCAGGATGCACGACAGGAAAAGGGAAGAAGTTATAAGTCCCAAAGTTTTACCCAGAATAAGTGATGCTGCGAGTGAGGCTGGAGAGGGACAAGTGATCTGGAGATTCTGTCTTCCAAAAAGGTGAAGATAGAGAGTGGGAGATGCAGCAATGAAGGAAAACAGAGGAACAAAGTAAAAAGGATTCCTCTATGTTAGGGCAGCAGCTGGTAAGGGGCTCATGGAATAAAGGTGGTCAGTAACTTTTGAGCAGGACACAGCTATGGAAACAAATGACAGCGATGTTGGAGAGCTGGTTTGGGTGGCATAACAGGGAATTCAACTGTGATGAGTGGAGACACGGTAGAAGATGGGGATGAATGAGGACAGCAAATGCTGAAATTGTTACCATGGGAAAAAAGGAGAAAAATTTCATCGTGACACAATTAGGGATATGGACATGGTAAGAATAGAAACATCGACTATGTACTTCTGAAGAACAACTGAAGTTAAATACAGGTGAGAACAGAAACAAATTAGGTTTATATAAATTATGGGATGGGGAGACTGATAGACTCTTGGAACCTTTTGTTAGGTAGGATAAGAGGCTGAAAGTAATGTGCACAGAAATTCTTGTAATCAGGAACAGGTGAGGGTGGAGGTGGAGAAGGGTCGAGTATATAAGTAGAGCTAACATGAAATATGTCATTTGGAAGACAGGGGAAGATGAGGACAGGGAAAGGCCAGGATTGGCTAAATGTACCAAAGTAATATGTGATTATGTAGGCTAGGTATGGACATGACAGGAGACTAAGCAGAGGATTCAGAGATAATGATGAGTAGGGACTGGAGGATGAATGTGAATTAAAGAACAAGAAAGTATAATAAACATGGGATATTTGCTTTAGGGAAATTTTCACTGAGATTGGTGGAAATCAGGAATAAGGTGTGAATAAAAATAGATAAAGGATGCCACAGACAAATCAGGGGAGGAGGAGCCAAAGAGAAAGGTGACGGCGTGCTGTAATATAATTAAGAATAGAGATGAGAACAAACCAAGAATGGCACCAGTTTGGACAAAACTGTGTGATCTATCATCTCCCTAGCTTGCCTGGAAGGAGACAATGCCTTGGACATCTTCCAGAAGCATAGAAAGAAAGAACTGGAGGAAAGACAGGCATACCTACCGGTGAACACCCACCCTTATACCTCCCAATTTTTCCACATCTTCCTATCTCCTGCTCCATTCCTGATCCTATTTCTTCCTCAACTCTTTCCCATCTGCTAGTTGGGGCATCTGGAAGGAAGGGATACCCCTGAAAATAGCTGCAGACACAGAGAATGATCTGCCCCCAGACATGAGATTCCATGAGGGCAAGAGGCTGGACTATGAATGGACAGCAAAGACAGAGTAAGGAGAAGGTCAGAATGGAGTGGGGGCTATCAGGAGGGATTTGGTTGGTTGATTGTTTCCTCTGATGCTGTCCTAGGGCCCTGGAGGTGGTTTTCAAATGTATTTACACTCTACTGACATCCTGGACCCGCCTGGAAGAATTTGATCAGATATTTTGGGGGCCAGAAGAGCGCCCTGGCTGGTCAGTGGTTCCCCCAGGCCTCCATGACCCCTTGAGGTCTTTTTTTTTTCTCCAAAGTCATCCATTGCACTTGAGAGTCTCCCATATCTTCTTGCCAGATGAGAAATAATTATAACTCGCCGTCTCAGAAAGGCCTGAGGATGAAAATATGAGGGCTGGGTAGGGTATGATCATATGCCTGAATTCTTGGGATAGAACCTGCAAGAGAGGAATATCCAGGTAACTATTTCCCTCCCATTCTCCATCCCCACCCCACAGAGAAGGTTCATCAGCGCTGGCAAGAGGATGAACTGTTTGGCTACCGGTTCCTCAATGGTGCTAACCCCATGCTGTTGAGATGCTCTACTTCTCTGCCTTCCAGGCTGGTGCTTCCCCCAGGGACAGAGGAACTTGGGGCCCAGTTGAAAAAAGAACTCCAGGTACTTCCTCCCATACTCAGTTGATCTATCCTTGGCAATGTGGCCCAGAGATGTAGTGATGTTAAGAGACCAAATGCAAGTCAGAGGGAGGAATGTTGTCTTAACCTGCTGTCCTTGGTGTAGAGCACTGTGCTGGGAAGATCTAGAGGGAATAAAATATGTAGGAAAAAACATTTGACACTGGTGAGAGCTAAATACAAGTAGCAGGTGTTTAGGATATGATGGGAAACGGACGCTGGATATTCGCACAGTTCTCCTACCCCAACACTGCTCCTGCCCTCTGATCCTCCACTTGCCTGGCTCCTGAAATTAGTGTGCCTGTGGTTCACAGTAGATTGGACAGGTATGGTCCAAAACTACCTCTGCACAATGAAGGGTTGTTCCTAGGGAGACTTCCCAAGATAATGGCATGAAGACAGATTGAACATCTTTACATTTCTTTTCCTTTGCTCTGATGCTGTGGGGGCATTCTTCCAATCTTATTTTTTTTAGTTGTAGTTGGACACAACACCTTTATTTTATTTATTTTATTTATTTTATTTTTATGTGATACTGAGGATCGAACCCAGAGCCTCACACATGCTAGGCAAGCACTCTACTGCTGAGCCACAACCCCAGCCCCAGTCTTCCGATCTTAACCATGCATACATTTCTCCTTTCCCCAGAATGGTTCCCTGTTTGAGGCTGACTTTATCCTGCTGGATAGAATTCCAACCAATGTGATCCAAAGAGAGAAGCAGTACCTGGCTTCCCTCCTTGTCATGCTGAAGATGGAACCCAATGGGAAGCTGCTACCTATGGTCAACCAGTTGAGGTACCCTGAGCATCTCACTCCTAACACTGTTCTCTGTTCATCTTACCTGTCCAAGGACAGAGAAACCTGGCTCTTTCTCTCTTTCCATCCTTACTCCTGACCTCACTCCATGAGAACTATCTTCATATCTATCTGATCGCTCCTTTCCAGTTTTCAGATTGGTCACTACTTATCTGGGCATACCTGAGAATCACAATGGCCTCTCTTGGTTTTCATGCTGAAGTTACTCAATCTCTTTTGATCTTTCAATGCGGTGAATATCCCTTCTTTCTTAAACATCTTTTCTTCCTTAATTTTAATATTTTCATGCTGTTTGCACAGTCATTGATACATACTGTTAATTTCTCATTCTCACCTTCTTTTTCCCATTCTACCACCAAAGCTCAGACGCCCATCCTGTGTTCCCCAAACCACTGTTAGGGCCGCCATACTGATCCCTTCCTTCCATTTCACCTGCATTCACACAAACTATCATGACACTTACATGGAACTATGGCTAGTGACAGGCAATGTGGAAGTTTCCTACTTCCTCCTACTTGGTTTTCACTTCCTCAGAAGCAATTACTTGATTTCAGTCATTTCCATTCCCTCAAAATACCGAGCAAAGTGTCTTGCATATGGCAAAAGGTCAATGAATGTTTGATTCCTCTTTCTTTTAGCTCCAAGCTCCCACCCCCAGTTCTCCTACCCCAACACTGTTCCTGCCCTCTGATCCTCCACTTGCCTGGCTCCTGGCCAAGTCCTGGGTCCGAAATTCAGATTTCCAACTGCATGAGTTCCAGTATCATTTGCTGAACACTCACCTGCTGGGTGAGGTCATTGCTGTTGCCACCATGAGGTGCCTCCCAGGACTGCACCCTGTCTTCAAGGTACAGGCTCCACCCTCCAGGTCCCATCTTGTACCTCAGAGAGAGGAAAAACCCAACAGCTGTATGGGATTTAAAAGCCTAGGTCTTCAAGATATGACCATGACACTGATGATTGGCACTCAACAAGCATAGGTATGGTGACACAGCACAGAATCTTCATAGTGTCTTATGAACAGAGGGAGAGAAAGGAGACATAACTATTGCAAGACCTTGACCTTGGTTTTATTTTAATACTTAAATTCTTTTTATTTTGAGAAAATTGTAGATATACACAAGTTAAGAAATAATGCAGAGTGATCTCATCTGTCCTATGAAGTCAAACACTTGGATTAATTAAGTACACATTGTAAGTCAGCTCTCTGAAATTCTCTGCCAATGGGTCAGGAATAGAGTAGGAATATAATTTGTTAAAGCTAAATGTTAGTTCTGCCTTAGGAGATTTATCATTTGTGTGGAAAGGCCGACAGCAATTTCTGGAATTAGGGAGACATAGAGGAGGTGCTAGAGTATTGGTGGAGATGTTCCACCATAACTGAGGTAGTCAGATAAGCAGAAAATCAAAGGACAGAGTCAAAGAGAGCAGAGAGAGAGAGCAAAGCCTGACAGATCTCTTGAACCTGCCAAGAGTGGGGTGGATAAAGAGCTGCATTTGCATGGTGGTATCGGGAGGTGGGGAGGAAGGAAGAAAGGAAGGGAGGAAGGGAGGAAGAGAGGGCGGGAGGGACACCAATGAATGGTGATCATGGGAAACAGTAACTGCAGCATGCCTGAGTGCAAAATTGGAGAGGCAAGGTCAGAGGTCTGTGCTTCTGAAACACCTGGGAGTCCTCAATATGGGTGAGTTGTACAGACCTTATTTTTAAAAGAGTGAGTCTGGTTATCTATTGCTGAGCATAATGCAGAAAAAAAAAGATGTGTAAAACTTGCTTTAAAAATTTTTGGAAATCGTAATGTCACTTTGATACAGGGAACATAGCCAAGAAGGCAGCAAACATGTGCATGCTTAGGCATCAGAGCAATGATCAGAAACTGCAAAGTCAGGTAAAGAAGCCAGTTTGGAGACCAAGATGAACTTTTCAGTTTTAGATACAGGGAGTTTGAAGTATTGGTCAGATATACAAGTGAGTACTTGGCAACAGAACAACGGAATTGTAGGTGGATGCAGTGAGACATGCCTGTAATCCCAGTAACTCTGGGGCTGGGGCAGGAGGATCACAAATTCAAGGCCAGACTCAGCCACTTAGTGAGACCCTGTCTCAAAATAGAAAATAAAAAGAACTGGGGATATAACTCAGTGGTAAAGCACCCCTAGTTTCAATCCCCAGTACAAAAACAAAGAAAACTGAATTGTATTGCTGCTTGGAGTTCCCACCCCAATCCTAATCTGGGCTGTAGTCATTTTGGTTTGGGGGGTTTAAAAAGCAAAGTAATTATTAATATAGTTCATGGGAACTTATATATGATGATCTTAAGATATTTTGCATCACCATGTTCTTAACTTGAATTATTTAAGTACATTTTTATACTTAACATCACTGTTTACTAGTTTGGCCCCCTCCATATTTCCCTAACCTCAATATAACAACTTCATCACATGGCAAACAGCTGCATTGTTATCAGGACCCACCAGAGGTATCATTAAAGGTCATATAGGCAGGTTTTGCATGCAGATTACCAGCATCTGAATATTGAATCTTGGCCTCAGTGCTTATTCAGATGTGTGCTTTGGGGTCCTCATCTCTGAATGGAGATAATAGGATCTCCATCATGGGGTTGTTAACACATTAAATGATAAAATGTGGTGTCACAGAAAAGTATTGGTTTTGTTTTATTCTTTGGGTTATCATAATTAATTATCATCATCATCCTCATTATTGTTAGGGATTCTGATTTGGGTTCTTTATTCCCTTATTTTGGAGGTCTTATGTTTTCTGTGATGCCAATATCCTTCCATGAATTTTCTGAAAAGACCGGTATGAGGGGCCTTAATGCCTTAAAACCAGCAGTGTCACCTCAATCTTGCCCTTGGCCCAGTATCAAACAATTAAAATGCGAAAAAGTATGTGAATCTTGTATATCAATCAGGTTATAATGGGGAAACCCCCACTTAGCATAAAAATAAGCATGTGTCAATGATAAGTGGCCTTCATTAGGGGACATATAGGGCCTAATTAGGAATGGCTTAAACAGGTAGCTTGATGTGACATCTTTAATCCTGATTAAGACCTAAAAAAAAAAAAGGAAAATGATGAGTAGTTAGATGTGTGGTTTTGAAATAAGCACAGGCTTATTTAAGTTATGAAGATGTGAAATATAGAGAAAGAACACAATTATATCAAAAGTTAAGGGGCAGATTCTTTAAAATATAACTGTGTTCAAGTTGATTATAATAAAGGCAATGATCTCAAGAACTTCTGTGTGCCAGGTAGTGTTCCAGACCTGCTGCCCAGTCACTCTCAGAAACAGTACTGCAGACACCCTGGTAACTAATGAGGAGACTGACACTTAGAGGGTTCATTATGTTGCTCAGGTATCAAGGTGAGTAGTGAAATGTGCACTCAAACCCCACTTGGTGTGGCTCCAAAGCCCAACTGTCATGGAAGCTGGAGGATATTGAAGTGAGTGGTTAAAGAATCAGGAGACCAGACTGTCAAAGTAGCAGCAGGGACAAAAGCATCAAGAATAGAGAAGGACACCATGCTGTGTGCCAGACCCTACAAGAAAGGACCCAAGCATGGCCTCCATTAACCACCCCTCCAATCTCCTGCACCCCAGCTCCTGGCGCCCCATGTCCACAACACTATGGAAATCAACACCCGGGGCCGGATCCAGTTTAACTCCGATGAAGGAATATTTGCAAAGGTAAAGAGGAACTTGAACATGGGTCTGCCTCATCATCCACCTCTCTATGACTTCTTGACATCCTCAAGACCCCAGACCAACCTGCGTGAATGGCCTGATCCTTAAACTCGTGAGCCCTGTTCCATCACATAGATGACTTTAAATCTGAACAACCCATTTCTGAATCCCTGTATAAAAGGCAATTATTCTGTTCTTCAAGCCCTGTTAACTTTCTCATCCTAGGCAGTGAGCACAGGTGGAGGTGGTCATCTAGATTTGGCCCATCGGGCAATGACTCAGCTGACCTATTGCTCCCTCTGTCCTCCTGATGACCTGGCTGACCGGGGTCTTCTGGGAATCCCAAGTGCTCTCTACGCTCATGATGCCTTGGCCAGTGGGTGAGAAGCAGCTAAGAAATGGGGAGTGGGAGTGGGAGGAGGAGGGTGGGGTTCTGGCTTGAGATCAGCATAGGGCAAAAGCAAAGAGGGTAGGAGAGAGGCAGGAAATGGAGATGAGGAGAGCTGTGAGTGAGTAAACCATAGGATCTGGTGGTATTGGGGATTATGTTAAGAAGAGTGTCTGGCAACCATGTACAGTGTAGGGAATTCCTGGAACTCTTGACTTACAACTTCCTTTACACAATTGTGTCATAAACCTGGGGAATGTTCCAAAAGGCAAGTCTACTAGGACCTGACCCAGGTTTAGTGGCCAGATTAGAGTAGTAGAGGTCAGAGGCTGGAGCCTTCTGGAATCACAGATTTCAGCTCCCTTCTCTGGGCAGGTGTGTGGAGGGGATCGTCCACCTCTTCTACCAGAGGGATGATGTTGTGAGGGGGGATCCTGAGCTGCAGGCCTGGTGTTGGGAGATCATGGAGGTGGGGCTGTGCCATGCCCAGGACAGAGGTAAGATCCATCTCAGAGACAGGAGCGCTTTGGAGACTCTGCCAGAACCTCTTCCCAGCTCTGCTCCTCTGAGACAGAACCCCAACCTCTCCTGACACCACTCCCACCACACCTGAAAGCATCTGAATTCCATTCATAGCCCCCTAAGACTCAGAACAATTCTAGACCCCAAGGATTGTCTCCTCAGAGACCCTGGCCATCAAGCCTACTCCTATCCTCATCCCAGTCACAGATGCCCATAACCTACCATGTCCTGGGACCCAACCAGGCCAAAGCCAGTGAAGGATTCTGTCCAGTTCATACTGGGTCTCACCTTCTGTCTTCATGGTCCCCTGTTTTCCTGCCTGAAGATATAAATAGGAAAATTTTCACACCAAAGCTTATAAGGACTCCCTCTGGCTTCCCCTCTCTTCTCTTCCTGTCTGTGACTATCCACCATGCAGAGAGGCCCAGGCCAGAGTGCAAGGGCATTTCCAGATGCAACCTCAGTACCATGCATGCTTTGGCTCAAACATGACTCAGTGCCATATCCTTGGGACTCAGGTTTCTTTGGCCAATTTGTCCACCCCTCTTGGATGAGATCTTTCTTCCCTTCCATAGTTCTCTTCTTTCCATGAAATATAGAGGGTTTACAATACACACTTAGACATATTTTTTAACTTCTGATTCACCCATTGTTCCCCTTATCTTTCAGCATTCTCTTTATCTCATCAGTTAAAGGTTATGTACTAAACAAATTTTAAAGTACTAATTTCGGTCTCTTCCTCTTCCTAGTTATGCAACCTTGAACAATTTACGTATTCTTTTTTCTGGTTTATTTATCTCTAAAATGCACATACTGTTTTCATTCCCTCCTCACCATGTACCTGACCGAACTTTTGTGATGCAAATGAAATGTGTGACAATGCCGAAATGTGTCGACTGCATATTATGAGTTGTTTAATCATAGGCTCCATGCCACCAAAAAATACCTCCCCAATATGGTCAGCATGGAACAGGAGAATCCAGGCTCTGACACACAGTAGATGACTTTGGGCTGATCACAAATTTTTTTGACCCTGACTCACCATACTAATTTTATCTTTTTATTCTGTGATTTTGATACTTGGACATCTTGGGGATTTGCTGACCCTGAAGGTACTGCATTTCGCAGGGCTAGCTAACTTCCTGTGTGCATGTCTTTCCTGTGCTAACCAACCATCCCAGAGCCCACACCCCTAACTACTTCCTCTTAGGAGCTCTCACACTCCAGGTCTAAATTCTGAGCCTACATCCCTAATCACTTCCTCTAGGGAGCTCTCACACTCCAGGCCTGAATTCCAGAGGATTGTTAGACAGGTGGGGACAGCCACTGTACCTCAAATGTGACAGAATTATCCAAATGTGAAAACCATAATAGAGGCTCTTGCTCCAGTTGCCCTCTACTCCCTCTGTTCCCTGGCAGGCTCTTGTGCTTCTTTGTGTGGCCCCCTAAGGTATAGCAAGTACCATTCTTTTGGAACCTGTAAGTATAATAAACCATCTTTTCAATGGCATTAATCTCTTGTCTGTTAGCCTCATCATACCTGAAAGGTAATGAAAATAGCTGGGCATGGTGTCACATCACTGTAATCCCAGCAATTTAGGAGGCTAAGGCAGGAGGATAACAAGTTTGAGGCTAGCCTCAGAAACTTAGTAAGACCCTGTCTCAAATAAAAAAGAAAAAGGGCTGAGGACAGAGCTCAGTGGTAAAATGCCCCTGAGTTCAATTCCCAGTATTTAAAAACTAAAATAAAATAAATAATGAAACTATATTTCAAATATTCACCTGTAAATTGAGTGGAGTGAGATAGCTGACATTTGAGCTACTTCCTGTGTCTGAAATGAGACAATAACTTCTCTTTTCCTAGCATTATTATTCAACCATCTATAAGAACTGCCTGGAAATAAGAAGGCATGCTCTGTGTTTGTTTAGGGGGATGGGAATTTTATTAAAATCAAATAGACTAAGAGAAAAAAAAGATCTAAGTCATAGGTATACAACTTAAGGACTTTTACTAAGGTGGCCCAGGGAGATAATCACCACTTGGATCAAGAGTCAGAACTTTACCGCTCTCTAAAAATCTCCTGTCATACCCATCCAGAGGCAATTACCATCCTGATTTTTCACAATGCAGGTTGGTTTGATTTCTTTGTAACTTCATATAAATGGAAATATGAGCTTGAACTCACTTATTTCATTCTCTGAACAATGTGAGGATTACACATGCTGTTGGATATAGCATGGACTTCTTTTATTGTCACACCTGTATAATATTCTATTATGTGAATATGGTACAACTTATTTTCATTTGTGCTATTGATAGAAATTATGGTTGTTTCCAGTTTGTAGCTACTAATCTTAATCCTGCTGTGAACACTTTTGAGTAGGTTTTTTCTTTGTATATACCTAGGAGAGAGATTAATGAATCATAGAGTACATGCATGTTCTGTTTTAAATAGTTTATTTTATTTTATTTATTCTAGTTTGTTATATAGACAGCAGAATGCAATTCATTTCATATTACATAAATAGAGCACAATTTTTCATGTCTCAGGTTGAACACAAAGTAGAGTCACACTGATCATATTTTCATACATGTACTTAGGGTCACGATGTCTATCTCATTCCACCGTCTTTTCTACCCTCACACCCTCTGCCTTCCCCTCCCTCCCCTTTGCCCTATCTAAAGTTCGTCTGTTCCTTCCATGCTCTCCCCCAGCCCCATTAGGAATCAGCATCCTTATATCAGAGAAGACATTTGGCATTTGATTTGGGATTGGCTTTCTTCACTTAGCATTATATTCTCCAACTCCATCCATTTACCTGCAAATGCCATGATTTTATTCTATTTTATTGCTGAGTAATAGTCTATTGTAGATATATACCACATTTTCTTTACTCATTCATCTACTGAAGGGCATCTAGATTGGATCCACAGTTTAGCTATTGTGAATTGTGCTGCTATAAACATTGATGTGGCTGTAGTATGCCGTTTTTAAGTCCTTTGGGTATAGTCCTAGGAGAGGGATAACTGGGTAAAATGGTGTTTCCATTTCAAGATTTCCAAGGAATCTCCATACTGTTTTCCATATTGGCTGCACCAATTTGCAGTCCCACCAGCAGTGTATGAGTGTGCCTTTTCCCCACATCCTCACCAACACTTATTGTTGTTTGTATTCTTAATAGCTGCCATTCTGAATGGAATGAGATAAACTCTTACAGTAGTTTTGATTTGCATTTCTCTAATTATTAGAGGTGTTGAATATTTTTTCATATATTTGTTGATTGTATATCATCTTCTGAGAAGTGTCTGTTCAGTTCTTTGGCCCATTTATTGATTGGCTTATTTGGTTTTTTTTTTTTTGTTGTTGTTGTTGTTGTTGTTTGTGTGTGTTAAAGTTTTTGAGTGCTTTATATATCCTAAAGATTAGTGCTCTATCTGATGTGTGAGGGGTAAAAATTTGCTCCCATTCTGTAGGCTCTATATTCACTTCACTGATTGTTTCTTTTGCTGAGAAGAAGCTTTTTAGTTTGAATCCATCCCATTTATTGATTCTTGATTTTAATTCTTGTGCTATAGGAGTCTTATTAAGGAATTTGGGGCCTAATCTGACATGATGGAGATTTGAGCCTACTTTTTCTTCTATTAGGTGAAGGGTCTCTGGTTTAATCCCTAGGTTCTTGATCCACTTTGAGTTGAGTTTTGTGCATGGTGAGAAAAAGCAGTCATGAAATTCATCTGGAAAAATAAGAGACCAGAATAGCTAAAGCAATCCTTATCAAGAAGAGTGAAGCAGGTGGCATCACTATACCAGACCTTAAACTATTAACAAAAATGGCATAGTTTTGGCACCAAAATAGACTTGTAGACCAATGGTACAGAATAGAGGACACAGAGACAAACCCACATAAATACAGTCATCTTATATTAAACAAGGGTACCAAAAACATATATTGGAGAAAAGATAGCCTCTTCAACAAATGGTGCTGGGAAAACTGGAAATTTATATCAACAAAATGAAATTGTTTTAAATAGTTTATGACAGTTTGGGGAAGCAATTGTACCAATATTAATTCCTTCTAGCATAGGACGAGTTATAACCATTTCATTTTCTCTTAAGTGTACCACAGAGAATTCTATTGTTTCCTCTTTAGCCATATTAGTGGGTATATTTAAGTTGTATTACCCCAATGACTAGTGGAGCTGAGTACCTTTACATAGAATTAGTAACTGTATGGATATCCTCTTCTGTGAAAGGCCTTTTCAAGTATTTGCCCATTTTCCTAAGATTTATCTGTCTTCATCCTACTGACTTTTAACCATTTTTAAAAAGGAGATATTTGACCAAGAACCTCTTCTACCTCTTTAACTCTCCAAATCTTACCATAAGAGCAATAGCTACCATGTACTGAGGGGATTTATGTAATCATCTCACTAATAAGGTAATTATTGTTATTATTGTTGTTGATGATTATTATTATTGCCATATTCAGAGAAAAATATTAAGGTTCAAGGAAGGTAATCAATTGGTCCAACTGATGCAACTGGTCAACAGCAGAGCCAGGATTGGGACCCAGGGCTTATGCCACAGCCTGTGCTCTGGACCACAGCACTCCCTACGTCACAGGTGATCTTCAGATAGTCTTTCCATGATATATATATATATTAATCAAATTATGAAAAACCCTTCCTGAGTTTTCATGTACCCTTTTTCTGTTTTATTTCTAATCTTACCACTATCTAACATAATTTTGTTATTTTATTTTCCTTCCATTTTAGAATCTAAGCTGTAAGAGGACAGGGATATTGATGTGTGGTACCTACCAGTGTAGTCCCAATGGCTTGACAGTGCCTGGTCCATAGAGTTCCAGGGTTTTTGAATTAATGCATAAATGAATGCATGAACACATACTAATAACTAAGTCTGTATTTCTTTATCCCCTCTGGGTAATATTTCTAAAAATTGTTTTTTCTTTTCCTAGGTTTCCCTGCCTCTTTTCAGTCTTGACTTCAACTCTGTCATTTCCTTACCATGTGCATCTTCACACGCACTGCCCAACACGCAGCCATCAATAATAGTTAGGTAGGGACCACTGACAGCAACGGTCCCTGAGGTCTAGGTGGGTGCAACCAAGTGCCTAGACTAGCGGGATGCTTGAAGGGGAAAACTGGAGGTTGGGGTCCTGAAGTTCAGAGTCCTTGAGTGACTCCAGATTCTTCTCTCCCCGCCACCCCTCAAGCTGGACTGGTTTTACTGGGTTCCTAATGGCCCATGCTCAATGTGGATGCCCCCACCCACTACCAAGGAAGATGTAACAATGGCCACAGACATGGGGTCACTACCCAATGTCCAGCAGTCCTGTCTTCAGATGCTTTTTTTTCTGCGGCAACTGGGCTGATGGCAGCCAGACATGGTGAGAAGGGCTCTTTGGAACTCCAGGGGTATGCAAAACTGAAGAAAAGCATTGCAGTGAGGGGCTGGACTCTGGGTCCCTCTTTATTGGAACTAGGAGCTACATCTGTTAAAGTTCCCACATCTGTTAAAGTTCTTCTTTTGCTTTCTTTGACAGCTTTGTGACATACTGGGGTTTATTAGGGCTGAGTATAAGAATTAATATGATGCATATATCTATGATTTTGTGTGTGAATTTAAGAATATAATACATATAATTTGAATATTTCTAAATTCACAATCTTCAGTGAAAGACAGCAGATTGTAGACCAGGGAAGAGTGGATGTTACACTTTTGAATCCAGAGCTCTCTGGAGGCAGAATTCTTCCTTAGGGGAGAAAAGTCTTTTTGGGCAGAATTCTTGATCAGAAGAGTATAGTTGTTTTTTCCTCTAAGTTTTTCAACTGATGATACAAGGCTCATCATATAGAGGATAATCTGCTTTTGTTAAAGTCTACTGATTTAAATGTTAATCATATAACAAAATATCTTCATGGCAATGAAAACTTGGCCTCAGGACCACGCAAAGCTGACACATAAAATTTGCCATCATATATGGCTAATTCCTCTGAGGAAGAACTCAAAGGAGAGCTTTAAAAAATATGTTTCTTTCCTCTCCTTTTATAATAATTTACATAATGCTTTCAGATTTATTTTAACAACATCAATTTGATGGCATCTTCTGTATTAAAGTGGAAGAATGTTTCATTCACATCAGTATTGCTGAAAAGGACAGGGCATCTGATGGACCCTAATATTTTCCATGAATAGAAAGCTACATCAGAGAAGTTGGTAATGCAGTGACAAAATGTAGTGCTAGGTGGTGAAGTCTAGAGAGTTTGTGTTCTGGGTGGATGAAAGTAGCGATTATTCTACTTAAGGAGAGTTGACTTCCTTAAAGTTGAAGGGACATGTCTCATCCTGAAGGACAGCCAACAAATATAGATGAAGCATTGGTCACATCAGGCACCGTGCCAGGGGCTGCCCTATTGCAGGTGTAAAGCAGACATGGCCTTTTCTGTGTGCAGTTCACAACCTGGTGGGAAGTCAGCTATCAACCTGTGATCCAGACACAAGTGATATGACATGAGAAGAGGATATTGTGGAAAGTACTGCAGGACTCCCCTAGCACGTGACACAAGGGAGTTTTAGCTTAGCAACTGTCATGTAATATGCCTGAAAGTAAGTGTGGGTAAGCCAGGTGAAGAGAGAGCAGAAGGACAAATTGATTGGCAGGAGAAACAGCATGTATGAGATGCTATTAATTCCATAATTGCTGCAGAGTAGAGTACAATTATCACTGTGTGGACAGGTGAGAAAGTGGAGGTAGATGCAGGTCAGGTAATAAAGCAACATTTGTGCCTTCAAAGGGAACATTATCTTAAGAGCAATGCCAATCCTCTGAAGCACTAATAAGGAGAGAGTTGATCGATTTCTACTTACAATGCTACTGTGTAATTGAAGCATATTGAAAGTGAAGGGTATTGAGGCATAGAAACAGGGACATGACTTAAAAGACTCTTGAATAGTCCAGGTGAGATATGATGACATCATGGACTAGGAATGTGGCCTTGTGATCAGGAGTGGAATATATGTGATGTGGTATGTTGGAGTTGGTGGTAAGAGAAAAGAATGAAAGAAACAGCTCACAGACTTCAGATCTGATGCTGCATTCCTTTTCTGAAATATGAGAGAGTAGATGAATAGGAGGGTGGAACAGACGCAGTGCAATCTGATGAGAGTCATTAGTCATTATGGGACACAGAGATTTATTGGTTGCTTACTGATTTTTATTTTATTTAGAAATTTATTTTTTGGACCACTGGGGATCAAACCCAGAGCCTTGAGCATACTAGAGAAGCACTGTATCACCATGCTATATCCCCAGACCCTAGGTCTGAGTTTAAAATGGTAATCTAAGACATTGGAGTAGATGAGTTTTTCTTGGGGGTGTATATAGATTTATAATAATGGCATAATAAGAACATCAACATATAAGACACAGATGGAATGGGAGTCAGTTGTGTTTCCCTGGGATTAGCAGTCAGGCAGGTATAAAAAATAACAAAGCATTTTGTCCCAAAAGCCAATAGATAAGAATGTTTAGGAAAGGATAAAATATTCAAACATGTTCCCTAGAAGTTAAGAAAAAGACATCAATGATGATGTGGAGAATAGACATTCGGGCATTAAAGATTCCAATTATTATAAAGAAAATGAGATTAATTGTTATAGAATGAGTATCAGATAATGTATGTTAATAGAACTATGTTCATTTCTTTGGATTGTTGAGGGATTTTTAAAAATTATTTTCTCTGAAAGATACTGGAGATAGAGGATGACAGGAAGGAACCAAACTCTCATCTCAGAGTTCCTCCTTGTGGGCTTGCCCATCCAGCCAGGGCACCAGAACCTGTTCTATGCCCTATTATTTTCCATGTATCTTACCATCATCCTGGGGAACCGCATCATCATCATTCCCATTTGCTGGATTCTCATCTCCACATAACCATGTATTTGTTTCTCAGCAACTTGTCTTTCTCTGATCTCTGCTTTTCCTACGTGACCATTCCTAAACTATTGCAGAACAAGCAGAGTCAAGTTCCATCCATTCCCTTTGCAGCCTGCCTGATTCAAATGTACTTCCTCCTGCTATTTGGAAACCAGAAGAGCTTTCTCCTTGTTCTCCTTTCCTGTGTGGAGTTCATAGCCTATGACAGCTGTGCAGCCATCTGCTTCTTGTACTACACTGCTGTCCTGAACCCTGAGCTGTCCCTCCCTGGTGGTGCTGTCCTGGGTGCTGACCATGCTCCATTCCATGTTGCACACTCTGCTCATGGCCAGACTTTCTGTTCAGACAACCTGATCTTACACTTTTTCTGTGACATATATGCTCTACTGAAACTGGTTTGCTCTGATACTCATGTGAATGAGTTGATGATGTTTATCATGGGAGGACTCATTATTGTCATCCCATTCCTTCTGATCACCATGTTCTATGCACAAATTTTCCCCTCCATATTCAAGTTTCCTTCTTTTTGTGGTATCTACAAGACCTTCTTCACCTGTGGCTCCCACCTGTCTGTGGTGTCAGTGTTCTATGGTCTCTACTTATGTTCATCATCTAACAAATCTAATGTGAAAAATTCTATTATGGTTCTGATGTACACAGTGGTGACTCCCATGCTCAATCCCTTCATCTGCAGCCTGAGGAACAGAGAGGTGAAGGGAGTTCTGAGAAGAGTGTTGAGTAAAGAGACAATTCTTCTCTGTATCATGGTCAACCTTGTGATACATACATAATTTTATCCAATATAAATGTTGAGTCTGATATTTGATTATTATTGCAGATATTTCTTTCCATGTTTCTATTCAAACAGAAAATTTCCGATAAATAAAAACTGAAATGGAGAGTGTAGTTGATGTAAAAGATAATCTCAATGACCTGATGGGAAGGTGTCCTGTTTGTTAATTCTAGATAACCTTGAAGGCATAATTTAAATCATTTAATTGAAGTTTCTGTTGGAAGCTCTTAAACCACTAATTTATCATGTGTTCCTTTTGAAAACCATAACTTGGCTTTAAATGATAGTCTGTTCTCCCAGGTCAATGCTAAGATTCAAACAACTCAGGTCAGCAGTCACTCTTGTAAATTTAATTTTTCATTTCTAAGTAGAAATCTCTATCTGAGCAAGTGTTTATATCATTCTCAACCATTTTACTTCTCTTTTCTTCTCATGTCTGCATTTTCCTTCCTTTTTACTTGATGTGTATTTAAATGCACATTATGTTTACCTTCTTATAGCAGTTTAATTTGTGTTTGTTGGAAACTAAGTCCTCTTGGGGCCCTAAATGTTGTTGCCTCAAGCATGGTCGAGGAGGCCAGAATCTGCTTTTCAACTTCCCTCTTTAAGCATCACCTTTCCTTCCTTGGTTCTTTAAGTATTCCATAAACTTTACTTCCATGATCTTATTTAACTCCTGTGATGATTCCATGAAGGACAGGAAAAAATTATGATGTCAGAGCTTGAATAGATGAGATGGACATTATCCTAGGTACATGTATGACTGCATATATGGTGTGATGCTACATTGTGTGCAACCAGAGAAATAAAAACTTGTGCTCCATTTGTGTACAATGAATCACAATGCATTCTGCTGTCATATATACCTAATTAGAATAAATAAATAAATATTTAAAAAGATTGAACAATGTGTAATATGAACATGCCAGTGTTCCACTATGTGTCAGTACTGAACCTATTTAAAACCACCAGATTATTGATTGTGGGGGTTCTTCTCACCTAATCCCACCTGAGAAATAGAACGTGCAGCCTTACATTTTTTTTTTTCTGTACCAGGGATGGAACCCAGGACCACTTAACCACTGAGCCACATCCCCAGCACTTTTTATATTTTATTTGGAGACAGGGTCTCACTAAGTTTCTTAGGGCCTCATTAAATTACTGAGGCTGGCTCTGAACTTGTGATCCTCCTGCTCAGGCTCCTGAGTAACTGGTATTACAGGCATATGCCCACCACACCCCAGCTCAGCCTTACACTTTTCAGTGTCAGCTGTGTGTGTCATTGTCTGTTTCCATTCTTGGTCATAGGCTTCCTTGTCCCCTGCAAGTGATGACGACAAAATGTATCATTTCAACTTCTCTTAAATGGCACTGACCTCCACATCTCTGCAGCCAATTTCATAGTTTTTGCCCTCATTTTTTAATGGATATGTTCACTTGATACTTTCTGACACAAAGTTGAACCCTTTATTATCTATGCACATACGCTCTTTGTCCTACATTCCATTTCTTGATTCACATTACCTTCCAAATAGCTACCTAATAAGCTGTGCATGTTTGTGTAAATATGGGTGTATGTTCACAAAAAGGATTAACATTCTCAGTCATATGGAAAAGGATTATCATGTTGGGCCCTCATCTTATACCCTGTACTAAGTTACAGGATAGACAGATGGCCAAAAGAGAGGAATATGGTTGTGGCTATTTCCCTAAATTAGTGCTGCCAAGTTACATTTAGCTTTCTAAAAACATCATTTTCAAATGCTGGTGACAACAGACCCAGGTAATTGTTAGCATAATTGCAACCATCTTCCTTTTCCGCCACCCCCACTTTATGAATACTGTTCTTATTCCCAAGATAAAACTTACTGGTCTGGAGACGTGCTGGTCTCCCCCTGTTTTCTCATTGAGAGATGGGAGGCAACTTTCCAGCCCCTGAGATAGGGATGTAGTGATTTCCCTGTTCTCTCCTTGAGAAGATAAAACGACATGCTGGTTTTCTTTTCCCCCACCACCCACCACCTTTGGAAAGATAGGGAAACTGCCTGCCTTTGTTTCCAAGAAACAAGACTTGCCTTCCACAAGATCAGGAGATGCTCACTATGTCAGTCAAAACTAAATCCGCCCCTAGCCCCAGCCATGATTCTAGCCTATAAGAGGTAACATTCCAAGGGGGAGTCGCTGCTGCCGTCCCTGCTTGCTGCTGCTGTCCCTCTCTCTGTGCAGAGCAGCCTTGTCAGGCTCCTGACAACAAACCCACTTTTTATCCCAGATGTGTGTGTGTGATTAGTCCCGTGCCACTTTTCTTTCAGTAATAGTGTTCTTAATTTGGTTCATGGCTTACTATTTCCTCCAGTTCTTACTCCTTAACATTTGGGGGGATGCCAATGAGGCTCTGTGTGCCTGCCATTTTCTCCCCATCCTTTTCAGGAGAAATAGATGCAAATCAGTGCACATTTTACCCTGTGGCTTTGAACTAGTAGAAGATTCCAGAAAATTGATGAACATTTTTCAAAGTTTCGGGGTAATTTGGGGTCCTCTTCAATTCTTACAACTTAGTTATTGATTTCAGGAGTGATCAGGTGATGAGAAATGAATTAATTCCCAATCAATGTCATATACATAAATGTCTTAAGTATTTTTGGGATACTTTAAAATTATATTCAAAGATAACTTTATATTTTTTCTACTTTATAATTATCTTTACTTTTAATGCTAGAAAAGAAAATACATCCTGAAATAATGTACTATTTTTCATTTTAATTAAACAAATTCTTTCATCATGGTTATATGCAAGGTGAAAATACAATTAAGTTAATATAATTAAGTTAAGCTCTTAGTTTGCATGGTCATATGTATGACATTTTAAAAATGTAGCTTCTGAGTTTTGCATAAATTTAAATATTTTCTTGTATAAAATATTTTTAAAGATTGTAGTTTATATTTAGTGCTTTAGCCATCTAAAATGCACTTTCATTATGTGAGTAAAGAATTCATTTAGTATTTTACCATGTCAATTATTCCAGTACCATTCTTAGGTACTGCCTTCTTCACCTACATTTAATTTAAATACCATATTCATCATAAAACAATCCCCCCCATAGGACTGTTTCTTCAGATACTTCCTCATTTCTTGTAACTTTTTTTCAATTCCTATACAAATGTATACTTGTATAGGAGTTTTTAAAAGATATATATTGATATTGCTAGGCATGGAACCAACTTACATTTCCAGGTTTTAAAACAGAAATTTTACTTATTGTCTCTTTCATGTAAATTTAAATTTAAGTTTTTTCATTTCCATAAAAATAATTCCAGTTGGCATTTGGCATGAATTTCATCAAGTGTCCTTGAGGAGAACTGAAGTTGTTCAAATCTCATCAAATTGTAGATAGTTTTGATCATGCTGATTACGAAACCCAGGGTCTCATGTAGGCTAGGCAAGTGTAAATTGTATAATTTTGAATTGATCGGCTTTATTACATCAAAATTAATCTGCAAAAGCTGTTTAAAATGACCATTCTTCTGATGAGAAATTCTTAGACACAGATACCTTAATACTATTGAATCATAAAGAAATAAAGACCAGAACTTACCAATAACAAGTAGCAAATTAGAATCAATAATAAAAAGCCTCTCATCAAAGAAAAACCTAGAACATAGATGACTTAACTGTTGGGTTCTACAAAATAGTTGAGAATGATTAATTCCAATTTTTCTTATGTTATTCAAAAAATTTTCAAAAGTAATTCTTCCAAACACATCCTATGAGACCAGCATTAACCTGATGCCAAAATCAGTAAGGAAAGAAAATTTCATGCTAATATTTTTTATGAACATATATGCAAAAACTTCTCAGTAGAATAATACTTTGCTGAATCCAAAACCACATTATAAAGATTTTCATCATGATAAAGTGGGATTAATCCCTGAGATGCAAGAATGGTTCAAAATACAAATCAATAAACATGATACATGACATCAATAGAATGAAAGACACAACCCATGATTATCTCAATAGATATGGAAAATGTATTTGATAAAATTTAACACCTCCAAAAAACCCTCAAGAAATACTTCATAGAGGGAATGTACCTAAATATAATAAAAGTCACTTACAATAAGCCAACAACTAAAATTATGGGTACATCTGAAAGCTTTTGCTCTAAGCTCTGGAAGAAAAGGATGTTCACTTTTACAAATTTTATCCAACATAGTGTTGGAAATTCTGTCCAGAGTCACAGGCAAGAGAAAGAAGTAAAGGGCATCCAAAATACAAAAGAGAAGTAAAATTGTTTGAATGACATAATCTTACATCTTGAAACCCCCCAAATTCCATAAAAACATTAAAATTAACAAGTGAGTTTAGCAATTTTTCATGGTACAAAATAAGCATACAATTTTATACCAAAAGTGAATTCTATGAATTGGAAATCAAGAAAACAATTCAAATTACAGTAGCTAAAACGTTAACTAAAATACCTATAAATTTAACCAAAGAGGAAAAAAGATCTCTACTATGATAATTATAAAATATTGTTGAAAGAAACTGAAGAGGACACACACACACCAAAAAAAAAAAGAAAAGAAAGAAAGAAAGAAAGAAAGAAAGAAAGAAAGAAAGAAAGAAAGAAGCATCCCATATTCATGGATTGAAAAATCAATATTTTAAGTGGTCCATACAGTTTGTGATTAAAATACATACATTTAAAAAATAGAAGTCCATAATACCCAAAGTGATATATGGGTTCAGTTTAGTCCCAATTAAAATGTCAATACATTCCATCAATGCAATTTCTACAAAAATACCTATGACATTCTTCACATAACTAGATAAAACAATTCTAAATTGTTTAGAATAAAAGGAATAGCGAGGAAGTGAAAGAATTGCTGGGAGCTTTTGAGAAAGTTCTGGCATTCAGATAGTTGTGGGGTCAGCAGATTTATGAATGGAGGAAAGAAATAGGTTTGAATGCCATCACCTACAGAGTACAACTAAGGAAACAAATAAATGAAGAATGGAATCAACCCATGCTATAGAGAGCTGAGTTTAAAAAAAGAATGGGTACTTCCCTCTTTTGGAAGTGGGAGAAAATCAAAAGAAACCTCAGAATCATTCTCTGATTTTGCATAGGCTGAACAACTGATTTTCTGGATGACATGGAAAGTCAATGAATTTCCTATTTTGCAATCCCAAACAATGAGTATCTTTTCTACTTCCTTTGAACTGTCATGAGTGTATAATAAAAATATACATGTCAGGAAATTATTCAAAGTCAAAATACCAAGCAAAAAGACATCCTTTAAAACTGAACCAATCTCAAGCTTCCTTGCCCAGTCCTGGAGAAATAATTTATAGGGTTCCTGCCTTATGTAATTACAGGTAAAGACAGAATTATCAGCATTACAAAAGGGTTAGAAAATGTATTTAGGGTCAGGGAAGGGCAGAAAAAGTAACATAGACATGAAAATAAATCAGGGATATAGGAAAGTTAAGTGATAGAATGATGTCAAAATTTGTGCAGAAAAATTATGTAGGAGATATTAGAAGGAGCCTGGGATTTTGAGATATTTAAATGTTATTGGGCAACAACCTAAGATTATGAAGCACTGTTTAAAAATTATGCCATATTCAAAGCATGTTTGAGACAAGATAACAAAATACAGGGGTATCTTAAGAATGTAAAGAATGGAGTTCCCATAAAACAGTAGCCCTTATCCTGTGCTTTCCCAGGATCACCAAGAAAAGAGAAACAGGAAGGCATAGCCAGGTTAACAAGACCTCCTTCCAACTAATCAGCTAAACTTCCTCTCTTTTATTTGTTGAACAATTAAGGGATAAGCTACTTCATCAGAAGTTACCATGATGTGGGAAACAATCTACAATAATATCCCAATATTAATATCAACAAGTTTACTGGATAAAATGATGTAAAAGCCCCAGTTATTTGTATCATACACAGAAGGGAATTTTCTTCTGACAAAAGACTCTTCCTAGGGCTCCCTTCATGTCTCTGTTCCTCAGGCTGTAGATGAAGGGGTTCAGCATGGGAGTGACCACAGTGTACATCAGAGACATGACAGTGTCTTTCACAGTAGAATTACTAGCTGATGGACATAAGTATAGAATTATGACTGGCCCATAGAACAGAGACACCACAGAGAGGTGGGAGCCACAGGTGGAGAAGGCCTTACGGATACCTCGAGCAGAAGGGACCTTGAACATGGAGGACACTATCTTTGCATAGGACACAAGAATGAGTAGGAATGGGAAGACAAGAAAGAGTCCTACCACAATAAATATCACCAACTCATTGACATGGGTGTCAGAGCAGGCCAGCTTCAGCATAGCAGACATGTCACAGAAAAAGTGCGGGATTACGTTGTCCACACAAAAAGAGACTTTTGCCATGAGCAGGGTGTGCAACAGGGCATGGAATGTGGTCAGCACCCAGGACAGCACCACCAGGGAGAGACAGAGCTTGGGGCTCATGATGGTGGTGTAGTGAAGGGGGAAGCAGATGGCCACATAGCGGTCATAGGCCATGGCCACAAGGATGAAGTTCCCAAGGTCTCCAAAAAACAGAAAGAAGTATATTTGTGTCAGGCAGCCTGCATAGGGGATGGAGGGGACTTGACTTTGCATGTTCTGTAGCAATTTGGGCATGGTGACAGAGGAAAAGCAGAGGTCAGAGAAGGACAAGTTGCTGAGAAACAAATACATGGGTGTGTGCAGATGGGAGTCCAGGCAAATGAGAGTGATGATGAGGAGGTTTCCCAGGACAGTGGTAAGATACATGGCCAGGAACAGGGCATAGAAGAGGTTCTGGTGCTCTGGCTGGATGGGCAGGCCCAGGAGGAGGAACTCTGAGATGAGAGTTTGGTTTTTTCCCATTATTATTTGTCTCCAATACCTTTAAGAGAAATAAAAAGGCCCTTTAAAAACCCAAGTGAAAATGATCATTTTTTTCTCATACACAGTGTTTACGTGTTCTACAATAGTTGATCCCACCACCATCACAATAAGTGTAACCTTCAAGTGTCTTTAATCTCTATGATCATTTATTACTTTTTCTCATCTTCTTTTCAACATGTTTCAGTAGCCCATTCTTTCCTATTCCTAAGTACTTATCTGTTTGCTTCTGTCACAAAAGGAGTGTTGGATTTTCTCTTCCCTGCCTGATTGGTCATTCTTCGCAACTGTAATTGGTTTCTCTCTCTCTCTCTCTCTCTCTCTCTCTCTCTCTCTCTCTCTCTCTCTCTCTCTTTCTCTCTCATACAGACACACATACACACACACACGCCACTTTTGGGGGGGTAACCTTGATTGATAAAGCTTAGCATGGTTGGGCACAATGGCATGTCTCTGTAATTCATCAGCTCGGGAGGTGAGGCAGGAGGATCACAAGTTCAAAGCCAGCCTCTGCAACTTGGCAAGGTACTAAGCAACCCAGTGAGACCCTGTCTGTACTAAAACATAAAAAATGGGCCAGAGATGTGGTTCAGTGGTTGAGCTCCTCTGGGTTCAATCCCCAGTACCAAACAAACAAACAAAACCCCAATCTGTCTCCAAGTCATCACAAATGCAGAGGAAGAACATTAAAAGATGTGGGAAACTCATTCACAAATGATATAAATGAGTCCTACTTCTGGGAAGTCCACCCCACTGCTGATGGTGTTTAACAGAACTGCATTAACAGTTTGTACCTTTGGACTTTGGACACCATGTGTTGGCATCATAAAGGAACAAAACATGAGGAGAAAATCATGTACCTAGTTTCTCAGCCTGTTTCTTACCTTTTGAGCTTGTGGGTCTATCTTTGTGTCTAGAAGCTGTGCAGGGATCACAAAACCAGAGATAGCAGCTGCAGACGTTTTCATAGATGATCCACTGAGCTTCCTCTTCTTCGGCCATTAAATCCAATATCCTCACTCTGGGATGCACACAAGAATCATGTAGGGCAGTGTTTCTACACTTAACTCACATGCAAATTACCTATCATTAAGACATTGGTTCTGGTGCTATAGCTCAGACTCTACACTTTAAATGAACACCCAAGTAGGGGTGTCAATACTGTGATCACTGGACTGCACTTGAGTAGCAAATACACACATTGCCGTTTAACTCCGATTACTGAGCACCTTGAGATAACTTAATTGGAATCTCTGTGAAGTGGCTTGTGCAAAGCTTTTTAAAGCTCCTTAGGTGAATGTAAAATAAAGAAAGGTTAAGAACTGTTACTGCACTGAACCTTGTCTTACAGGCCCGGTATGTCAAAATGCTGTGATCTTTGAGGATTCACTGCACAGTAAGTAACATTAATGAGCAGTATTATTAATAAGAAGTGTTATAAGTGTTGAACTTTAGTCAAAATATTTCTATACTGTAGCAAAGTCTTGGAAGGCAGCTCGATGGAAAAGAGGGAAGTTGTCACACCTGAAAACTTACCTGGCAGAACATCATACAACCTGGCATATTGACAACTTACCGAGGGTGTCTGAGGGTAACTCTGGGCTCTGATCCAAGATCTTGCTCCCCTTTATTCATTACAAGCATATGAAGTAACGTCCTCTGTAGGCATCACATGTCTACCATCCCTTCTCTGCCATCCCTTCTCGTGTCTCACCTTCTAGCCATCCACGGGCCCCAGAGGCTCTGTATCCCAGGGGAGTCCAGATTCAGGCCTAACTCATTAGGCACAAAGTAATTATCCAGGACCTCTTCAAGGCAAATTATCAGAGTCCTGTATGGTGATTGATGAAAGCCACTGATCACACCCTTCTGTACTCTGGGGAAAGGTGGGGATGGAGAGCCCAGGGATGTATGATGAATCATTGCCCACGTAGGGAATGGACAGGAATCCTGTGCTGTTGGAGGCTATATTGGGGACTTGAAGAAAAATAGTTGGATAATCCATAAAAATAAATCAAATACTAGACTGTGAATGATTTGAAATATCTTAGGAGTACAGCAGTTTATACCAGTGGCATTAGATTGCCCTTTTTTTTTCATTGCTGTGCAATAAGTAAACCTCACATAATGAAACTTACTTTTTAAGGTTCAAGTGAACCTTCAGGTGAGCATTATATTATGTAGCAAATGCTACATAACAAAGTCTAGGTCATTAACCTCACTTTATCTTTCCCTGTGGGCACTTTATCATTATACAGTGTGACAGATAGAAGAAGAATAAATATAGTACAATAAGATTTTAGGAGGAGGGACTGGGGTTGTGTCTCATTGGTAGAGTGCTTGTCTAGCACAAGTGAGGCACTGGGTTCGATCCTCAGAACCACATAAAAAATAATAAAGAAATAAAATAAAGTTATTGTGTCAATATCCAACTAAAAGTAAAAAAAATATTTTAGGGAGAGAGGGACAGAGAGAAAAAGATATATGGAGAGAGAGAGAGAGATCACTAAGAAAGTTTTGTTACAGTATATTGTTTTAATTGTTCTAAATTATTTTTAGATATTGTTGTTAATCTTTTCCTGTGTGCTAATTTACCATGTTTTAATGTTGGCTGTCTGACAAGGGCTCATACATAAAGGCCTAGACTCAGTATTGCAGTATAGGAGTTGCAGGAACTTGTGGAAAGTCCTCAGGTCATTGTGGATGATTTGAAATGGATCATGGAATCTCCATTCTAGTTTGAGATACTATTCTTCAGCTGCATGTGCTCTTCCATCTCTATCCCATGAGGTGATCATGCAAGGGTTGACCTGGCCAAGGCTGCACTAGGCCATTTGCCATTCTAATTCCTCAAACTGTGAGCTAAATGAACCTGTTTATAAGTTGACTGTGCTAGATATTTCATTGTACTGGTGGAAAGCTGGTTCAGGAGTCTGTTTAATATTTGGTGCTGGAAAAATTGGATTCCCCTTATTAAAAAATTTTAATTTTAATCTACACCTCACATTCTGTACAACAGTTCACAGAAAATGGACGGTAGATTTTAATGTTTATATGAGTGCTGAGGAGATTCCCCATGACATCCTGCTCTGTGGAGCCAGAGATGTCTCAAAGCAAAGGCCATGGTGAGATGGAGCAGGATAGATGTGCAGTGCTTTTACGTGGTAGCTACGGAAGTCAGTTGAGATCACTGCAACACTGATTGGAATAAGTGGCTGAGAAACCTTAGGACAGTGCATTAGAAGTGTGTAGTTCTGAAGGGACATGCTGTTCTGCCAAGGGACATAACCATCCTTTAGGCTATCATTTGACCATTTTCTGTTTCAGATGTGAGCTAATGTGCAAACAGCGGGTTGCTATTGTGCGTGGGTTAGTTGATATTGATCACCAAGGGGAAACTTTGTTATTCTACACAACTGGAATAGAGAAGGTGGCATCTGAAATCTTGCAGAATTGTTTGGGTACCACTTTACAATTCAAGGTCCATGACAAATATTAATGAAAAGTATAAATCCCAATAAAGGAACACCAATAAAGATTCAGGTCCCTACAATGGAAAGTTGCAATGTGTTACTATTTAAAGATCCTGCAGCAGAGATGATGGCTAAAGATGAGTGAGTGGATGGTGGGAAAGTGAATTATATATGCCAAATCTGGCTTCACATTCAAATACAGGGCCAGAATAATCTTGGCAGAGGGAAGTGACATGACATAGATGGAGGAAGGGACAATGGTCATGCTGGGGCTTCTTAAAGATTTTCATACAAATGAGCCAAATGTGATGCAAAGGTCCATTTTTCAAATCTGCATGAGAAAGGGTTGAACATGTTCAGGTAAGTTTATTTTTTCTTATTCTTGTGATTCTTTATATCTGCATGTGCTTTAATCATAGAAGTCTGATCCTTGTTAAATGCATTTCTCTCTGTCCTAGGGACTGTGGGCAGAAAGATGGGAGAAATAACAGGTTCTGCCATCCTTGCAATGTTTCTGAAACATGAATTTCATGGCAGTACTCTACTCAAAGACCACTGTATGATGTATGGATCCCTGTTATCCACTGGATAAAGCCTAAACTCTTAAACTCCTAAGATAGGTTGGGACATTCACAATGTGGTCCCTGATTACTTCATGGTTTCTGCAGCCTTCCACCTTCACCTTCTGAAATGTAGGCTGCAGCCACACAAGTCTCCTGCCCCCTCCACACACAGGCAATGAGAAAGCATCTGTTCTGAGCTGTTCAGCATCTTCACCTTCCCCCAAAGGATGGTCTGGTGTGAACAGAGGCTGTCATGAGTCACCACTACAGGACTCTGGGAGAATTAGTTTCTGAGAGGTCCTGGCTAATTATTTTGTCTGTAATGAGTTCCTCCAGCCTTGGTACTCCTCTGGGATGCAGAGCTCCTCAGACTTCTGTGTGTAGAAGGGGAAGAATGAGAAGGGATGGCGCAGTTAGGTGAAGACTATGGAGACTGTTACTTCCTGTGTCTCTATTGAATAAAGGGGAAAAGGATCCTGAGTTGGGTCCTGGAGTCACTCTCAGCCACCTGGATGAGTTGGTAGCAGAGTGAATGAACTCTTGTCTGTCTTTCAAACGTGATTGTCTTGAACTCCCAGGTTGTGTGGTGTTCTGCAGAATAATTTTTCAGGTCTGTTAAGTTTCCATCTTTCTGCCTCCCAAGACTTTTTCACATGGTTTTAATACTTTGACTAATGTTTAACATTTTTATGTTTTATTAATAATAATGTTTATTGCTATAACTTATTGTGCAATAATATCGACAATTCTATCAGTTTGAAATAATAATAGCTCTTTAAGTTTGGGTAGAAAGTTGTAATTTTTAATTCTCCTTCTTCCTCTTCTCTTCCTCCTCCTCCTCCTCCTCCTCCTCTTTCTTCTTTGGGTTTTTCTTCAGAGATTTAAGAAGCTTTTCACAAACCTCTCTTAGAGATTATTATTAAACTTTATCTGAAGTTTACAGTAATATATATTTTGATGGCAGTATATGTACTTGTTACTTATATGCAGTTTATTGACCACAGTATTGCCATTACCTGGATGTTCATTTAATATATAAAAGTCGAGCAATAGAACCAGAATGAATTTTTTAAAACAAATCCCCAGGTATTTGCATATATATAAGATTTATAAATAGTGCCATATGTGTTCCTTATGTCAGTGCAGGATGTGAATTATGGATTTTCCCACAGGAGAAGATCATAGTTGATTGGGTCAGCAGTGACAATAGCAGGTGATGTCTCCAGTTTGTGATCCCAGCATATATTCCTGACTCAAGAGATCATCCTACTCACTCAGAAGGGACTCAGCATTCTGAGAAACCAGGTGCACAATTTTCCCTATTAGGGACAAGACTTGAGAAACTGCTTCAATAGTACAGGTGAGAAGAGATGCCATTGTGGATGAGGAATGTGGCCTTGTGATAAGAAGTGGATGAAGTAGCAGGAGAACAAAGTGTAGAATATACATGACATGGTATGTTGGAGTTGACAGTAAGAGAAAAGAATGAATGAAACAATTCACGACTTCTGATCTGATGCTGCATTCCTTTTTTAAAATATGAGAGTAGAGGAGGAAGAGAGAGGTACAGAGGAAGTGCAATCTGATGATTTTCATTAGAGACCTGTTGAGCTTAAGGAACCTATGATTCATTGAATGGAAGACAATTGTTATGGGATATAGAAATTTATAGGCTAGGGGCGTCTATACCTGAGTTTTATTTACTGATTATTATTTTTATTTAATTGATTAATTTTTTGAGGTGCTGGGGATTGCATTAGGGCCCTGTGCATGTTGTATGAGCATTTCACCACTGTGCTATATCCCCAGATTTCATGTCTGAGTTTTAAATACTGATATAAGCCATTGGAGCATATCAGGTTTATTAGGAGAGTTCCATGTAGAGTTATGATAAGATAGGGTTTAACAAAATCCATGAGGAATATCAACATACAAGTTACTGATAGAACAGGAGCCAATTATGGTTCCCTAGGATTACCAGCCAGGCATGTATGTAAAAAAGTAATGCATTTTGTCTCAGAAACCAATAGGTAAGTGTTTAGGAAAGGATGGAATATTCAAACATGTTACAAAGAAGTTAAGAAAAAGGCATTCATGATTATAGAGATGATGGACAATTGGATTTTAAAGATAATAATTATTGTAATCAAGGTGGGATCAGTTATTGTAGAATGAGTACCAGATGACATATAAGAGAAAAATGTTCATTTATTTGAATTGTTAAGGTACCCAAGTCTTTCTTTTTTTAAAAAAAGATACAGTAGACAGAGCATGACAGAAAGGAACCAAACTCCCGTCTCAGAATTCCTCCTCCTGGGCCTGCCCATCCAGCCAGAGCACCAGAACCTCTTCTATGCCCTGTTCCTTTCCATGTATCTTACCACCATCCTGGGGAACCTCATCATCATCATCCTCATTCACCTGGACTCCCATCTGCACACTCCCATGTATTTGCTTCTCGGCAATTTGTCCTTCTCTGACCTCTGCTTTTCCTCTGTGACCATTCCTAAACTGTTGCAGAACATGCAGAGTCAAGTCCCCTCCATCCCCTATGCAGGCTGCCTGACTCAAATATACTTCTTCCTGTGCTTTGCAGACCTAGAGAGCTTCCTCCTTGTGGCCATGGCTTATGACCGCTATGTGGCCATCTGCTTCCCCCTGCACTACACCACCATCATGAGCCCCAAGCTCTGTCTCTCCCTGGTGGTGCTGTCCTGGGTGCTGACCACGCTCCATGCCCTGTTGCACACTCTGCTTGTGGTCAGATTGTCTTTCTGTTCGGACAACGTGATCCCCCACTTTTTCTGTGAAATATCTGCTTTACTGAAGCTGGCCTGCTCCAATACTCATGTCAATGAATTGGTGATATTTATCATGGGAGGACTTGTTATTGTCACCCCATTTCTACTCATACTTGGGTCCTATGTACAAATTTTCTCCTCCATCCTCAAGGTCCCTTCTGCTCGAGGTATCCACAAGGCCTTCTCCACCTGTGGCTCCCACCTCTCTGTGGTGTCACTGTTCTATGGGACAATTATTGGTCTCTATTTATGTCCATCAGCTAATAATTCTACTGTGAAAGACACTGTCATGGCTCTGATGTACACGGTGGTCACTCCCATGCTGAACCCCTTCATCTACAGCCTGAGGAACAGAGACATGAAGGGAGCCCTAAGAAGAGTCTTTTGTAAGAAGACAATTCTATTCTCTGTATCATGGTAACTCTTGCAATAGGTACTACAGTTTTGTCCAGTATAAATATTGTGATGTACATTTGAATATTTTTGCAGTTCTTTCTTCCCATCCCAAAGTTTTCTGTTCAAATAAAATATCACATCATTTTCCAATGTTAAAAATCTGAAGTGAAAACAAAAGAGCTGAAGTGGAGATGGGTAGTTGATGTAAAGTCTGTTATCAGTAATCTGCTAGGAAGGTTTCTTGCTTGTTAATTCTAGCTGACCCTGGAAGCATAATTTAAATATTTTAATTGAAATTTCTATCTGTTAAATCAATAATTTACCATGTGTTCCTTTTTAAAAAACCATAACTTTTAAAAAAATTTTTTTAGTTGTTGATTAACACACAGTATCTTTATTTATTTCTATGTGGTGCTGAGGATCAAACCCAGTGCTTCCCACATGCAAAGCAGGTGCTTTACCATTGAGCTACAGCCCCAGCCCCAAAACTATAACTTTTTTTTTAAAGTGATATACTGCTCTTCCACGTCAATGCCAAGATTCAAACAACTCAGGCCAATGCTTGCTCTTCTAAATGGAACTTTTTATACCTGAATAGAAAGTCTTTACTTATCTCTTTCTCAGAAAGTGTTCACATCATTCTAAACTTTATTACTTCTACCTTTTTTCCATGTCTGCATTATTCTTTTGTACCCAATCTGTACTTAAAATAAACTTTCCATTTACTGTGTTATAGCAGTTTAGTTTGTATTTGCTGGAAACGAAGTCCCCTTGAGGCGCTAAGTGCTGTTGAGTCTGTTTTTCTGTGGGGACAAGTACATGGAGTACTGCATACATGGCATACGTTAAGGGCATCTGAGTGGCAGGCCACTCCTTTGTGCTAGGCATGTAAGCGGCAGGCTATTTACCCTGGAGGCACAACTCTGGGCATGAGGCCATGTGTTGTAGTCCCTGTGCTTGCTCCACAGCCCACTACTCGATTGGTCACTGCAAGAGCAGTTAGCAGAATTGCATTGATGGCTGCCTGTAATCTGCCTAGCTACTGCCTGAGTATATATACATGGTAACTGTGCAATAAAATCAGACCTGCTTCCTGCTTGGTCTCTGGAGGTCTTGGTTAGTGACTCTGCAGCCACACTCTCCTCTACCCTGTTCCGTGGACCTCCTCGCTGGATGAGAGAGAGCCCACACACTTTTCAACCTTACTCTTCAAGGATCACCTTTCCCTCCTTGGTTTTACAAGTTATCAATAAACTTTACATTAATTTAAGTATTTAAAGTATTTAAGTATTTAAGTATTTAATACTTAACTCTTGTGATGAATCCATGGAGGAAAGGGAATCTTAATATGGGCCAAAGATTGAAAAATGTGGGATTTGAACATGCCAATGCTCCACTATGTGTCAGTACTGAACCTGTTTAAGATTGCAGGATATTTGATTGTGGGGGTTCTTCTCACCTCTCCCTCACCTCAGAAATAGGATATGCAGCCTCACATTTTCCAATGTGAGCTACATGTACATTGTCTGGATTGTTATCATTGGCTCATGAGTTTTCCTTGTCCCCTGCAAGTGATGACAACCAACTGTATCATTTCAACTTCTCTTAAATGCCACTGACCTCCACATCTCTGCAGCCTAGACCTCCTCCATATCAAAACATAATAGTTTTTATCCTCATTTTTCAATGAATATCTTCACCTGATGATTTCTGAGTCACAGAAATTTGAGCTCCATTATCTACTCACATATATTCTTTATCCTACATTCTGTTTCTTGATTCGCATAACTTCTATGTAGTTACCGGAAACAAAATAAAATATTGATACATACTTTTACATAAATGTACCTTGAGCTGGGAACAAAAGTGACCAAATTATATTATGCATACATAGCAATGAATCTCACTATTCTATATAATTTAATGCACCTATAAAATAAATGAAAAAACATACATGTACCTTGAAAACAATATGTTAATTGAAATAAGACAGCTGTAAAGACCATATATTGTATAATTCTATTCATATGAAATATTAAGTCTAGGAAAATCATAAAGATAGAATGTTGTTGCAAATTGCTGAGTATTCGTACATATGGAAAAATAAAGAGTAGTTATTAATTGGGTTAATGATTAGGATATTATGTTCAACTATAACTAAAAAATAAATATTAAAAAATCAATGATATTCTTCACATAACTAGAAAAAGTAGTTTTAGGTTTTATATGAGAACAAAAACCCGTAATAGTCAAAGCTATCCTGAGCAAAAAGAAAATAACAGGAGATGTTGTATGACCTGAAAGTTGCAATTAAAACAGCATGGTATTGACATAGAAACACACATAAATCAACAATACAAAGAGAACCTGGAAGCAAACTCATGCATCTACAACCAATTGATTTTTGATACAAGTCCTAAGAAAACATTGGAGGACCCACAGTGTTTTCAATAAATGGTGCAAGGAAAATTGAATATCCACCTAGATATCTCTCTCTCTCTCTCTCTCTCTCTCTCTCTCTCTCTCTCTCTCTCTCCTATCTCTTTACACTCTATCTAGTAAAAACCAACTCAAAACACATTAATAACTTAAAAATAAAAATGAAGCAACTAGAAACAACAGAGAGGAAATGCTTTAGAACATTGGAATGGGCAAGGAATTTTTGCACAAGATCCCCAAAGCACATGAAACAAAAGCAAAAATAAACAAATGGGATTACTTCAAACCAAAAACATTCTACACTGCAAATAAAAGAATGAAGAGTTAAGAAACAGGCAACACAATGGAAGAAAATATTTGCAAAGTATACTTCTGACAATATTTTTACATACAGAGTATATAAGGAATAAAAAACTTCAATAGCAAAAAAACAAAAACCTGACTGAAAAGGGGGCAATAGAGCTAAACAGACATTTCTCAAAAGAAGACATACCAACATTTGAAAAAATGCTCAACATCACTTATCACCAAGAAAATGCATATCAAAAGCACAATTAGACATCACCTTACTCCAGTAAAAATGGCTACTATCAAAGAACATAACAAGTGCTGGGTGGCAAGGATGTGAAGTAAAGGAATCCTTGCTCACTGTGGAGGGGAATGTAAATTAGTATAGCTGATATGGAAAACAATGTTAAAGTTCCTAAATAATTAAAACTAGAACCACCATATTCAGCAATCCCACTCCTGGGTATAGATCTAAGGAAATGAAGTCAGTATGATGAAAAGACATCTGAACTCCCATGTTCCTTGCAGTTCTATTCATAACAGCTAAGAGATGAAAACAACCTTAGTGTCCACCAGGTGATGAATGGGTAAAGAAACTGTAGCATATATACATAATGGAATACAATTCAGACATGAAAATAATGAAATCCTTTCATCTGTGACAACATGGATGGAACGGGAGACTATTATGTTAAGTGAAATCAGTTAGGGAAAGATAGACAAGTCTCACTGTAATGTTGAATCTAAAGAAGTCAATCTCATAAAAATTGAGAGTAGAATGGTGGTTATCCAAGGCTGGAGAAAGTAGGATGGGGCAGGGAAGAATGGAGAGACATTGATCAATGGCTACAAAGTTATAGTAAGGTAGGAACAAGAAGTTCAGTGTGCTATTTGGCTGATAGGTTACCATAATATACTGTGTATTTCAATAAGCTGGAAAAATTTTTTTGAAAAATTTCCCCATAAAGAAATGGCAAATGTTTGAGGACATAGAAATCTTAATTTAAACATTATACAATATTTACATTTGTCAAAATGTTGCAAGTTGTCCTGATAATATATATGTACAATTTTCATGATTTTTTTCTGTGACAGTTTAATATAAATGAAAATAAAAATGAAAAAATATCTTTAAATGTTACAAGATTTCTGAGGTCATTCTATGTGTCCTTTTATTGTAATATTCTTTTGTATCTATCAGGAGATAGTTTTTTTCCTCCCTATAGTTCTTGTACTTAGTTTTCAGTGCAATTGAGTATAGGATTCATTTTTTGTTAGATTTTTTCTGGTGTAAAAGAAATTGATTTAATTTAAATATTAATCCTTTGTCTTGTCACTAATACTTTTTTGTTGTAGTTTGACACTGATATTTCAGAGTTTATCTATGATAAAAACTGGTGTTACCTTAACAACCACTGGAAATTAAAAAAAAAACAATTGAGAATAATACTCAAAGGAATATTGTATGTATAGTGCAAAATTTTGTGAACCATAGTCTGCTTCTTTTATTTTGGGCAGTTTAAAATAATAGAAATTTATTTTCTCTGTGTTCCCGAGAAAAGAAGTTCAAAGTGAGGTGTCGGCAGGGCCTTGGTCCCCATCAGACTGAGCAGACCCTCCCTTGCCTCTGCCCAGCTCTAGGGGTAGTCATCAGGCCGTGGGTTTTTTAGCTGGTAGCTCTATTTCTTTGTTTTCTGCTTTCAGCATCACATGGTGTACTCTCTGTGTCTCTGTCTTCAAATAGCTTTTTTTTTTATCTCCTTAAATGGGCATTGCTTATATTAGTCTACAGTTCACCCCCATGGCTTCATTTTAACTTGAATACAAAGTACTAAGTAAGGTCATATTCACAAGTGCTGTGGGTTGTGACTTCAACATACCTTTTTGGGTGAGACAATTCAACCCATAATAACAGATGTTTAGGTCTGATATGCTGGTGGGACAGGATATAATGGGACCTATTTCTACTAGGTAATTGGGACAGGAGTGGGGGCTAGGTGTGTGCCTGAGCAGGGGAGAGAGGGAAGCAGGATGGACTGGTCAGTGTGAGATCTGTCATATCCCCTGGTTCACTCAAAACAACAACATCAACAACAACAAAACAAACAAACAAAAAACAAAGAGTCTGAGGATTGGAGAAGGGATACAAGCTCTGCTTTCAGCCAACTCTGTGAGGCAGAGGACATAGACAGGGGCTGCTCAGGGGTCAAGTGTTAAAGTGTGCAGGCAGGGAGAGAGAGAGAGAGAGAGAGAGAGAGAGAGAGAGAGAGAGAGAGACTTTCTTTGCCTTTTCAAGGAACACAATGCAGCTTTGGCACAAGGAGGGTCTCAAGGACATATACTGCAGCCTCAAGATCAAGGGTACTGGGAGATAGCAGAAATATTAATGGGGGCCATTGCCAATGGCAGAATAGGGCCCTTTCAAGATAGTTTTAGAGAAGATCAAGGGGAAAGTGCAAGTCCCAAATGTGGGGAGCCGCTCTGAATGACCCATACCTTCCGGTCCCAAAGCAGGAGGCTCTGAGCAATCACTACATTTCCTGGTGACTTGGACATTGCCCAGCTCAGATAGTAAAGGTGGGTCTTCAGGTGTAGGTGTCGCCCTTGGGTTGCGTTTCACTTACCTGATCCTTGTAACCCTGCCCCTTTTGGCCTTTTTTTTTTTTTTGGATAGAACTTTCTAAAGAACAAGAGTCCCCCAATAAAAGCCCACTTCCAAACGTGCTCTCTCTCTCTTGCCAGTCTCTCATGACTTTCTCTTGCTCTCCTCTTTGGGGAGCCCAAGGCTGAGAGTTGAGAAGCTATCCTGAAGCTTGTGTAAAGGTAATTTGTGTCTGGGTTTTATTTGGTGTCCCTGAAAATTACAAGTGACCTGAAGTTCAGCGCCCATGCAGATCGGGGGCGGCACCCAAAGCCCCCCCAAATCATCATAATCTACTTTTGTGAATACACCCCCCACCACTTACACACAGAAGTGGTTTCCCAGGTCACCACATGGGAGGTTGATATCATTAATCATTGTATGAGGAAAAGGAAAAGGAGAACACTTGTTTGGAACCTAGAGTTTGAGGTTGTGCATTGTGCTAGGTTTTTTTTTTTTTTTTTTTTTTTGTCTGTGACCCAAACAAGAAAAACTGTGACTTAATAAGAAAAACTTAGAGGAGGAAAAGTTTATTTTAGCTCAGATTTGCAGATTCAGTCCTTGGTTGGCCAACTCCATTGTTTTGGGGCCCAGGGTGACAGTCCCTGGCCAGGTTAATAAAGCTCTCATTGATTTGAACTTGAACGTAAGAGTGTTTTCTGAACATAACAATCAAGTCTTGTCTGGTGAGTACCTTACTGTGTTATCATTGGTCTTAAGACAAAGGCAAAGTCACTTTCAAGGGACAAATTGTACTTCATTATTTGACCTGTATCTACCCCCACTGTCTCCTCTGTCCCCACCGTGACCCTTGCATCCCACTCTCCAGCAATGCTGGACCTAAGGTTGCAAATTATTGTCTCTAGCACGTTAGACTCAGTGTTCCCCCAGCCTATCACTTTCTCCCCTCTGCTTCCTCTTTGCCTGGCCCATCCTGATTTACCCTTCAGGGATGTTATATGGCACTTGCTAATACAAACCTTGCTCTTTTCCCCAGATCAGGTGAGTCCTGCTGCAGGTCCCACAGCCTCCTGCACTCATGTCACACCACTGGATGTTCTGATCACTGGTGGGTAGCTGACTTCCCACCAGATTGTAAACTCCATGCAGGAAACTCCATGTCTGCCTCACACCTGCAGCAGGGCAGCCCCTGGCATGGTGCCTGATGTGGCCAAGGCTTCTTCAGTATTTGTTGGCTGTCCTTCAGGCTAAGACAGATTCCTTCAACTTTAAAGGCAACAAAGTCCCGTTAAGTTAGAATTACTCTCCTGCTAAATCTTCCCAGAATTAGAATTCACTAGACTTACGCATTTAGCCCTAAATTTTGACATTCTAGTACCAAGGTCACACATGTAATTTTGTATCTACAAAAAATATTAGGGTACATGGAATGTGCTATTCTTTTCAGTGATACCAGTGACTCAAAACAAACATCCTTCTATTTTAATCCACATGATTCCATTGATGTGGGAAAAATAAATATGATGAACATTTTGTAAGGTATCGGGGTGGAAAAGGTGCATTTTTTAAGACTTTGCTTCAATTCTTCTACAGATGTTCACGCCGTAAGTGATGGTTAATTGTTATGTGTCAAATTGGCTAGACCCTGATACCAAATAACAGTTCTAAATGTTGCTGCAAAGGTATTTTATGAGATGGACATCATCACCCTAGGTACATGTGTGACTGCACATATGGTGTAACGCTACATCCATGTTCAACCACAGAAATGTAAAGTTGTGCTGCAATTGTGTACAATGAATCAAAATTTATTATTCTGTCATATATACCTAGTTAAAATAAATTAATTAATTTTAAAAATACATTTAAAAATTTTAAAAAGTATTAAAATTTAAATCATTAGACCTTAAGTAAAGTAGATTACCCTCTGTTTTAGGCAGCTTTTTTGCTGCTGTGACTAAAGGACCTGATTAACACAATTGTAGAGGAAGAAAAGTTTATTTAGGTGCTGAGTTCCTGAGGTTTCAGTCCACAGGAGGCCAGCTCCATTCCTCAAGTCTTGAAGTGAGGTTGAACATTATGGCATAAGAGTGTGGCAGAGGGAAGCAGCTCAATGGTGATCAGAAAGCAGAGAGAGAGAGAGGTCTTCACTTGCCAGATACAAATATATACCCAAAGCCACATCCCAATTCCCATCTCCTCCAGCCACACCCTACCATTTCAGTTACTACTCAATTAATCCCTCAAGGGATTAATTCACTGATTGGGTTAAGGCTTTTGTAACACAATGATTTCTTCTCTGAACCTTCTTGCATTGTCTCACATGTGAGCTTTTGCGGGACACCTCACACTCAAACCATAATACCCTCCCTAATGTAATGAGCCTTGTACAGTCATTTGAAGGACTTAACAGAAAAATCTTGAGTCTCTAAAGACAAAAATTTCTTCCTCCAGAATATTCTGGACTCAAGACTATAACATTCTCCTCTTTCCAGGGATCCCAGTAGGTGGGCCTGCCCTGCAGATATCAGACTTATCAGTCCCCAGGACCATGTGCAATATATCTTTAAAATGAATCCCCCACCCAAACACACACACTTCTGTTTTCTTCTGCACAACCCAAACTGTTAAATAAAACCGAGGAGGCACATTAAGAGATGTATGAAGCTCATACCTGAGCTCAGATTGCTGGAACCTTCACTCTGCTGATGGTGTTTAATACAGCTACACCAACAGTTTTTATATGTGGACAAAAGAAAATATCCTCTGAACAAACACTTGCACACTGAGCAACACAACCATAGAAGGCACTACCAGCAGTCACACCACCTCTGGGAGGGAAGGAAACCCAACGTGACTTCCAAAGGCTCAGATCTCAGCATAGGTCCCAGGTCTAACTGTGATTTAAAGTCTGAATTTTCCTGTAATTTTCTTATTTTATAAACACCCTTTCTCTTTATATATAGCTATATGCCCCCATATATATATGTGTGTATGTATACACACACACACACACACACACACAACTTTTTTTTCCTTCTCAAAAATAAAATAGCCATCCCAATCAAGGGAGACTATCAGCAGAGACATGCAGGACAAAGGGAATAATATGCAGCAGGGACAGGGAGAGATTTTTCTTTTTAAGGGAGGAAAGTGATAAGACTGAGCATGAGGCAGCAGATAAACAGGCTTTTGTGGCTTAAAAAATTGTTGTTAGCTCATGTTGTTTTTGTAGTTCTGAAGATGATGCACAGGGTTTATGACAAGGGATTAGCATTGCTCTGGGATGGGACATTATGGACTCGGCGTTGGTAAAGGAGGAAAATTCTGAGGCTACATGAAGCTTGGGTTGGAACTGACTCAAGAGGGACTTGGGAAAGCAGAGGACAGCAAATAAACAGTCATTCAGAGGCTGGTTGAGGACACCAGTTCTATTTTTGAGAAATGGCAAGTCCTTCTCCCTTTGCATTGGAGCGTCTCTGCGGTCCTGGCTACTTGCTGGAATCATCTGGCTAATTTATTTTAAGCTTGACCCTGAACAAGGAGCCAGTACAAATATTCAGAGTCAGGAATCTGATCCTCCCTGTCAAAAACCCTGATATTACTTCTTGGGAAGTCAAAGTCCAGGAAGCCAGATGGGTAGGAAGTATGAGACCCTCACCCTATGCTTCAAGTGAGGGCTCCCCTGGCCTTGTCTCCCACACTGCTGATGTCCACCTCCTGGCAGAAGCAAGCCAGCAGCAGAGCTTCATGCAAACACACCCTGCTCCCATCTCTCTGCAACAAAAGGCACTGAGGTCAATGGGGAGCCAGGCCCACAGGTTCACTGAGCACATGCCTGGCCAGCTTCACAACAGCAAGGACTCCAAGTTGGCCCAGTTGGAGGATCTCCCTCTGTCATCAAGGCCACACCTCTGGCAGCACCTGGAGACCCGAGAGTTCCAGGGGGAGGAGGAGGCCGTGCTGGAGGCCCAGGGGGAACCTAAGGCAGCCAGGCCCTTCTCTGCTGATGACGGAGGCAAGGCTCTAGACAACTTAGTATTTAATTTGAATAAAGAGTACAAAAATCCAACGTCATACAAATATTATGAAGATTAAAATCTCACCATTTGATTTTATAAATCCTGAAGGAAAAAATAAGCTTGAAATAGTAAGCTACAAAAATAACGTTGAAACTACTCTTTAGCTTTGAAGACCCTTTTATTGACTTTGGCAAGTTTTATGCCAAATGCAATGCTAGTAGCATTCACATTGCATGATTGATCATTTTACAGGTCTTTGTGTTTGGGATTGGACCCAGAGCTGCATGCATGCTAGGTAGGTAGGTGAGCTATACCTCAGTGCCTAACTTTTTTCTTCCCACTGAGTCAACACAGTTTATTACTGACCTGCACTTTCACTTTCACACAGACTATTTTAAAGAGCTACAACAACTGAAGGAGAGAGGGGGGACAGGTACCTCTCAGGAGCTAAGACCCCTAGGACAGCTTTCCTGGAACAGGGCAGGGGAAGGAGCATTAATTAGGCCGCCAATCTCCAGGCACCAGCTCTCCACCTGCACGCTCACAGCAAGCCAGCAGCTCCTCACACGTGAATACACACACACACACACACACACACACACACACACACACACACTTAATAAAAATAGTATATCATCTTCACAAGGAATGAAAACTTGTCTGGAATATGTACAGCAGAGGGCCTGGGGTGGACAGTGCTATGCTGGGACTCCCAGGGATGAGACAGGACAAGGCTGGAGTAGAGGGAGGACTGAAGGGCCAGGCCACTTTGACCTTGGCAGCCTGGATGCCCAGGATGGACAGTAGGGCAATATCTACCTGGTCAGACAACACAGGCCCTTCCAGTCAACCCCCACCCACTGGCCTGTGCCCTAAGGTCTCCTTCCCACCATTCCTTCCTGAGGTAGGGAAGACCCCAGGGCTCCTACTGCTGTTCTCTATATTTCCCCTTTACATCTGGGGGAGTCCCCTGAATCCCTGTACCCAATGGACAGTAGCCCAGGGAAACGATGCCACAGGATGATCTTGTAGGAAGTGAGGCAGCTGAGGCCATAAATAGCTCTGAGGCAACTGTCTTGGGCCCAGATGGTCCCTCGGTCATGTTCATGGGAGCCAGGAGAGAGGAGGGAAAGGGACTAGCGGGGGGTGTTAAACTGCAAGGGCCACCCTAGGTTTAGCATGGGGGTACTTCCTGCAGCAATAGCACCCTCCCTCCTAATTAGGACTGGCTTCTAGCCAGAGGCCTTTGGAAAATATTCACACTAGGAGTGGGGACTTGGTCCAGGCCAGAGGGGAGGAGGAAGTCCTGATCCTTGCTTCTTTATCCCAAGCAGCCTCTATTCCTAATTGTCAAAAGTGGCCTCTAAATGGTTCTTGGGGGTAGAGATGGAAGGAATAGGTCCAGATGGGATGGAAAATGATGATATATAGTCTTTTTCTAGGGAAGTGGGTCAAAAACTGTTCTAGCTTCTAAGAAAGCAGTCTTAGAGGCTAAGGGGTAGTAAGGATTCTACCAACCAGGTAGGGCCCTTCTGCTCCTAGCTGCCCCTACCCACTGCCAGCCTTCATAGGACAGATTTTAGGGAAAATCTGTAGACTTCAAGGCCAAGAGAACTGAGGTATGCAGGAAGGTGGCTGTCATAGAATCGTGGTAGATCTAGAAAACTAACTGCAGGGACCCAGGTATAGGCCCAAGCCAGTGATGGACGGTGGGTGTGGCCTGCATGTAATGGTTCTCCTGGTGGAAATGCTGGTTGGACACAGGGATGTGGTAGGGTGGGGTGGAGTGGGAGGGAGGGTGAGTGGGTGGTCAGTGTCTGGTCATTTCCAACTGAACAGCCAGACCAGCAGAATCATGCCAGCCACAGTCATGCCCATCAGGAAACAATGGTTGAAGCACTCCTGGCCCTTCTAGCTCTTCACTGCCACATTATTCTCATAGAGTTCCACAAAATGTCCCAGCCGCCATTCTCCTGGATCCAAGTCTCTAGGTGATCATTCAGGTAAATGGCCATCCAACTTGCGATCTGACTCACCAATACCTGCGTCTCCTTGTCTATGCATTCCACACACTATGTTCCCTGAAGGACAAAAAGGCTACAATGTGACCCCAGTTTACCTCATCCTGGAAGAGTTCATTCACTACCTGTTCAAAGCTCTGATGTCCCCAGAGTGATGTGGAGCTGGGATATCATGTCACTGAATGCCTTCCACCACCATAGTTCAAACTTGTCACCTGCCTCCCTTAGTGCTTGCTTCACTCCTGCCATGGGGTCACCTCAGGGGCATCCAAACTCCTGTTGTGGCCAGTGGCTCCACTCACCATGGGGCTGTCCATCAGATGCCAGGATGGGTTTCCATTGATGGCACTGGTGGGCTCCGCCTCTGATTCAGTCCCTTCTGGGGCTTCAATCTTATTCTCTTCCACATCACTAAACTGACTCCAGCTGTATTCTTTCTGGGAACGCTTGTAGGACAGAAAGTCAATCACTAGCTCCTGGTTGCTCTGAGCCATTTTAAAAATAGAGATTGGCTCAATCAGTCCAGTGTCCAAAACATCTGCTCACTCACTGTGTCTGATCTCTGCTTAATGATTCTCTTCTAAGATCCAAAGCCAAGATAAGGTTCTGAGAGGACCGGCTGTTCTTTGCTGAATTCCTCGTCCAGACTCTACTCCACAGTGCCCACCCACTGCTCCGGGTCTCCGCCTGTGCTGCCACCCACCAGTTGCACAGGTGTCCTCTCCAAGATGGACGAGGCATGTAAAGTTGCCACCGCCAACGCACTATGTTCCCCCCTAGACATGTTTCTCTGCAATGCTTTCTGGCTTTCTCTTGCAGCCTGATTTCTGGACTCAACAGGAGACTTTAAAAATGGTAAATGGCTAGTTTCCCCTTAATGGAAACACATGAGGATGATGGCAATGTTAAATTCAAATTTGTAACTTAAAAACAAACAGCATTGACAAAGATGTGACGATCAAACACATGTATGTACGCCTTTGGGTTTACTCATGCACAGTCTTGCTAATGAGGACCAGGACCAGAGCAGGCAGCAACTTCGCTGCAAATCTCTGAGCCAGCCTCAGCCTTGGTGCTCCTTACCCCAGCAGCTAGGCCAGAGGCCACATGAACTTCCCTTAAGCAGGAACAGCAGGTGCCTTGGGCAGTGTGGGACAACCCTTTTCTGAACATTATTCTGTTTTCAGGAACTTAGCTCAGACCTGCTAAAGGAATATGCTACAACACTTGACCTAAATAAAGGTTTTGAAGGTGGTGAATAAGAGAAACTAAAGATGAGTCAAAGCCAGAGAAAGAACATAGAGTTCTAAAACCTTTTACTCGTTTCCTTTTGCTGGCTGGTGTGAGAAGTTCTAGTTTGGTAACAAAAGAGGCAACTATTTGGTCAGTGAAAGGCCTGCAGCTTGAGAGATGCCAATGTTGTCCATCTCATGAGTTCTGATCCTTGGCGGAGTCTGTTGGGGGGCACAGCATGGGAAGTGGGCAGGAGTCAACCCCCCCCCCCACAGACACTTGTCCATGGAAGAGACTTTGTGCCACGTCTGGAACAGCTGGGTGGGTACAAATACACCCACCAGAGGTGTCCTGAGAAAAAGTATCTGCTGCAAAATAATAATTATTAATAAAAACAAATCTGAGAGCGTTAGGAGGAGAGGAAGCAAGACCAGTTACCCAGGTTTGCCCTGGGATTCTCTTAAAGCCTCCTCCAATTTCTGTCTAAACTTGTCATACTTCTTCTGCACTTGCTGGATTTTGTCCTGTTCCTCCTTTTCCAAGATCCTTAGGAAGTTCTGGAACTCAGGGATGGAGAATGTGTCCCACTCCCTCCTCCAGTTTCATTCTCCTTTAGCACAAAGTTGAGGACATCTGTGTCTGGCCAGCAAGGAGGCCCAGATAGAGGGAGCAGTCAGCAACAAAGAGTTTCTAGAAGAGCACTTGACCATCCTTGTGTATTTGCTTAAAAAGTGCAAACTTTGGGGGATTTTCCACAACCATAAACCTCTTGAGCAGCCTGTGATTGTGCTGCTGATGTGCAGCTACTAGATGACATCCAGTGGCATGTAGAAAGATGTCTGCTTGCCCATCATCACCCCAGGTTCACTTCCTTGATGGCATCCTTGATGGACTGGGGCCTGATCCCAGCAGGCACTGCCATGGACCGCAGAAGTTTCAAATGCACTTTGATGAAACCCGTGTAGGTGCCATGTTTGCTAAGCTTCATGTCCAGGCAGTTCTTCTCCAGGCTGTTGTGGCTGTTGATATGCTTGATCTCCTGCAGTGTAGGCAGAGGAGATTCCTGAGATTCCCTCCTCCACCATCTTACAGATGCTCTCTGACAGATGTCTGCTCTTCACATTTCTTAAAAAGGTCCTCTTGGCCATGAAGAAGCAATCTTCCAACTCCTCCTCTAGGCTGTAGTACTTCTTACTGCTCATACTGCTCTCCACCCGCGTCTGGACCAGCTGGCTAGCTCGCTCAGCCCAGGGGCACCATCTCCTCTGTTTTTGAAGAATTTGTCGAATAAATTCTCCAGAGCAGCTGCACAATTTTACATCCCCACCAGCAATGTATGGGAGTTCTAATTCCTCCGCATTCTTTCTTACCAATATTTTTTTTTCCATTTTTAAAAGCTAAAATCAAACTGGTGTACAACTAGTATTTTGGAAAGCCTTTCTTGAAACTTTTTAAGATCTGTAGAGGATGACTGATGACATTGAACATCTTTTCATGGACACAGGGCCAATGGGGCCATTTATACATCTCCTTTGGAGAAATATTCATTGAGTTCCTTTGCACATTTTAATTGGGCTTTTTGTCTTTATCACTTAGTTGTGAGAATTCTTTATATATTTCTACATATTAATACTCTTACAAACTGATATGCAAATGTTTTCTCCCATTTGTAGGTTGTTTATTAACTTTTCAGATAGTGTTTGTTGATACATACATGCTTTTTATTCATCTATTCTTGCTTCTGTTGTGAGTTTTTTTTTCTGTTTTGTTATTGTTGTTTGTTTTGTTTTGGTCATAGCCACCGAACCACAGCTAAATCCACCTTCATGAAGATTACTCCTACATTCTAGGAGTTTCATAGTCTTAGCTCTCATATTTAAATCTTTCAGTAATTTATGTGTTACTGTTTGTATGTCTTCTTTTGAGAAATATCTATTTCAGGACCCTTGCCCATTTCTTAATGGGATTATCTATTTTCTTTCAATAGAGTTTGTGTTCCTTAAATATACTGGATATTAATCTCTTATCAAATGCATGACTTGCTAACAAAGAATATTTGTGTATTTTATTTTTCTTTATTTCTTTCATCAGTGCTTTATATTTCTTGCTCCTATAGATCTTTGATGTATTTTTGTTAGATTTATTCCAAAATATTACATTTTAGGGAGATGAGAATAAAAATGACATTGTGTTTTTAATATAAAATTCCACATTCTCATTGTTAGAGTGCAGGAAATCAATTGACTCATGTATATTAGCTTGAATCATACAAACTTCCTATAACTATTTGTTAGTTATGGAGTTATTTTGTGAACTTTTTTTGGTTTACTACTTAGAGGACCATGTCAGCATCAGACACAGTTTTATTTCCACTTTTCCAATCTATCACTATTTGTTTTTCCCCTCTTATCACATTAGCCATGATTCTAGTACTATGTTGAAAAGCGGAGATGATAAGCAACATGCTTGCCTTGTTGATGATTTTAGGAAGAATGTATCAAGTTTCCCACCATTAAGTATATAAGCTGTAGGTTATTTGGTAGCTATTCTTTCTGAAGTTGAAGTTCTTCCTATCTATATCCAACTTACCAAGGGTTTTTTTTTTTTTTTTCATGAATGGGTACTGGATTTTGTCAAGCGATTTTCTCTGCATTTAATGATTTGATCATGTGATTTTTTTTCTTTAGGTTGTGATGTGATGGATTTTACATTATTGATTTTTGATTGTTAAACCAGCCTCATATATCACTTGGATAGATTTCACTTGGTCATGGTTTATAATTCTTTTTATACATGATTGTATTTCATTTGCTAATATTTTTGGTTGAGAATTTTTACATCTGTATTCATGAAAGATATTTGACTGTACTTTTCTTGTAATGTCTTTATTGGGTTTTGGTATTCTGGTAATTCTGTTCTCATAGGATGAAATAAGAAGTATTCCCTCTTCTTCTTTATTCCAAAGGGGTTCTACAGAATTGGTATCATTTTCTCCTTAAATGTTGGCAGAATATACCCAAATATACTATTTGGGTTTGGTACTTTCTCTTTTGGAAGGTTACTTATTGACTCAAGTTCCTTGATTGGTACAGGCCTATTCTGATCATCTATTGTTTCCTGGGTGCACTTGTGAGATTTTTTTTTCTTCCAAGGAATTGGTCTCTTGCATCTAGATTATCGAACTGATGATAATATAGTTGTTCACAATATTATTTTATTCCTGATGTAAGTATTTATGTCATTTCTCTCTATCTCTTCCTTTCTCTCTCTTAGTCTGACTAGAGGCATCTTAATTTCATAGATCTTTTCAAAGAAGCAGCTTTCAGTTTCACTGGTTTTCTTTATTGATTTCCTGTTTCAATTACGTTGATTTCTATTCTCATTCTATTATTTATCTAATTCTATTTAATTTAAATTTAATTTACTCTTCTTTTTATAACTTGATAAAATAGAAGTTTGGAGATATGATATTGATTTCCTAAAAGGAATTAAGTACATTCGACAATGTCGTCTACCTTCAGAAATCTTTTGATATCTGTTACTCAATGAAATGTCATCATATATAAATAAAGAAATATTTAGGCATTGTACTCTGTAAAAAAAAAATAGAAGTTCGGACAATCATCTTTAGATCTTTCTTACTTTTTAATACATGCATTTAATGCCATAAGTTTTTCTCTAGGTAACTGCTTTTGTTGCATCCTGGTAATTTTTATAAAATGTACTTTCCTTTTCATTGAGTTCAAAGTAATTTTAAGGATTATTTGAGAATTGAAAAATCAACCCTTTTATTATTATGTGATGAGAAAGGGCAAAAAAAGAACATGATAATTATTTCTGGAATTTTTCATTAAATATTGTAGGACTGTGGTTTAGTGGAAGTAACTGAAATCAGGAAAAATGAGAACATGGATAAGTGGGACTATTGTGTCTCAAAAGTATAAAACACTGATTAAAGAAACAAAAGATGTAAGAAATGGAAATGCATACTATGGTCTGGACTGGAAGACTCAATATTGTTAAGATGTTGACTCTTCAAAAACTTCTCTCAGGATTCAGCGAAATTCCAATCATAATTCCAACAAGATTCTTTTGTGTACAAATTGATGATCTTGCTATAGAATTTATGCATGAAGGCAAAGCTAGAAATTAAAATCAGTTTTGAAAGAGAAGAACAAAATAGAAAGTTTCACATTTCTTATTTCTAGTCTGTTAAGTGACAATGACCAAGTAAGTGTGATATTAAAGAAAAGATAGAAACATATATCACTGTTGAGAGTCATAGTAGCATAAAATGCAGAACTAGATTCACTCTTATATCCGCCATTGATTTTTAATACTGTAAGCAAGGCAAATCAGTAGAATATAGCCTTCAACAAATGATGCTGGAAAAATCAGATTTCTCATGCTAAAGAAACAAAACAACAACAACAAAGCCCTTTACTCCATTCCTCTCATTCTCTAAAATAATTAACTTAAAATGCATCATAGACCTTGTTATTTGTGTGAGTATGAGGAGAGTTCCCATGACATCTTTCTCTGGAGTCATAAAAGTCCCAGAGACAGGTGCAGTGGCACACACCTGTAATCCCAGCGTCTTGGGAGGCTAAGGCATGAAGATTGTGAGTTCAAAGCCAGCCTCAGCAACTTAGTGAGGCACTAAGCAACTAAATGAGACTGTATCTCTAAATAAAATTCCAAAAAAAGGGCTGGGGATATGGCTCAGTGGTTGAGTATCCCTGAGTTCAATCCCAGTACCAAAATAAAATAAAAAGTCCCAGAACAAAAATTAAGGAGCAGGTGGAGAAGGATTGAAGGAAGGTGATGTCAAGTTGCAACCACTCAAGCTGGTTGAAGCCAGTGCAGAGCTGGCTCCTGCAGCTGTGGCTGAAAGAAGAGACGAGACTGATGAACCTAAAATGGTGTATCAAAATATGTATTTCTCAGTGAATGTGCTCTTCTGCCAGGGATGTAACAACTGTTTCACTGATTTGGAAATTGGAAATATAGTACAGTCTCTTTCTCTGTATTTTGTTTTTTGGCTAAACCAATGCACAAAAAGCAGAGGCGATTAATACTGATACCAAGGAAAAGGTTGTTTGTACACAACTAGAGTGGGGAGGACTGAGTCTGAAAACCTGGGGTAATTTTTGGGTATCACATCCTATTTTCATGTCCAGAAATAAATGTTAATATGATCTATAACAACCCAATAAAGGCAAGACTATAGAGGATGCATATTCCTTAGGAATGAAGTTTGCACAGTATCACCATGCACAGAACTTAATTTAGTTGGTGACTTCCAATTTCTGGGGCCATATGGAGCAGGCAGTTGAAGAAAGGAATATAAATGATGGTATGGCCTTGTAATCAATTTCAGGAACATAGAACATGACATTAGGAAGTCATCTGATATATATGAAGAGTATTTGGGATGGTGTTAATGATGGGTGCTACAAAGGTTTTCCTAGAGAGGTAAGGAGGCAAAAGTAACTAAATAATGTGGAATCTGAGCTTCTTTTTCTAACTTGACCTGAGAAAGTATTGGACATGATGTGGAGGTGTTCATCTTTTTTTTTTTATTCCTGTCCTTTCCTTATATAGGCATATATGAGCAGGCTGCACCAGCACAGAACTCCTGCCCATTCCCCAAGCAGCCAGTGATTAAGCATCCATCCCTGAGCTTGTTTCCATCCTCAGTGTTCCCCAAAGTATAGTCAGGTGTGATCAATGGCTATAATCACTCACTGTGGCAGGACTCTGAGAGAATTGTCTTAATGAGGTCCTGATTAATTACTTTGTTTATAATTAGTTATCCCAGGATCTGAAGTCCATCGGGAGCCGGTTCCCTAAGGTGCAGCAATGAGTAGCAAGAGATATGAGCTGGGGTGGTGTAGATACAGATTATGACTATAGAGGTTTTTACTTCACATGCCCACAATGAATGGAGGGAGATGGATCTCAGGTCAGAGGTCACTCTTAGAAATCCTAGGTAAATCAAGAAGGGTGGTGCTTATTTCACCTGTAGTGTCTTTTCATTTTGAAGGTATAGTTTTTCCAGGTTATGCATACTCTAAGATGTTTTTTTTTTTTAATGGGATGGCTTATCTGTTCTATAACCCTCTGCCTCTCACATCTTCCCAACATTCTATAAGTATTTTGTCTAATGTCTGCAAGTTGAATTGTTAATGATAACATTCATAAATATCAATGTGCAGTATATCTTATGACACAACGACAAGATTATATCATTTCAACATAATGACAGCTCTGTGAGCTAGGTAGGCTTTAATGCAATAGGCTTTAAATGCAATTGCTTTCTTTTCAAATCATCTGTAAAGAATTAACATTTTTTGGACAGCCCCCCTCTTAAGACATTGTGATTAAATTTTTCTGAGAGGATCCAGTAATCTGCAATTTAAAGAAAATGTTTGTCCTTCCTATTTCTGTTCAACCAATCTACCAAAGCATTGACTCTCTGTGGGTATTAAGGAAAAATATAAAACCTGAACCATGAAGTCAGAATAAGTATTTTAACAATTTGCCCAAGTGAGCTGCATGGACACTAAAGTCTAGAAGCACTGCCATCACTGATTCCTACATGCACCCCACACTGAGAATTCCTGATTTTAAGGGTCAGGGAGACATGAAGGTTAATCCATCCTCAGCACAGCAGCTGAAAGTGATGCCTCTTGTTTGTGACTCTTAGTCACACTCTTGACATTTGGGATGGAATTTCCTCAGTTACAAGGAAAGAAAAATTGTGAGAAACCAGGTATATGATTTGCAGTAGAGATTTTCTTCCCATTGCAATGTCAGCAGATAATGTTCAAGTGTAAAAACTGCTAATGCAGCAGAATTAAACACCACTAGCAGGGTGAAGATCCCAGTGGTTGGCTTCCATTATGTCTTTTTAGTTAAGGAGCTCCTTACATCTCTTAATGCCCCTCCTCTGATTTATTTGTCAGATTTGGGGTACAATGGGCTATATAAGAGTCAGAATTTTCCAGAAATCAGAACCAGACCATTTACACAGATAAACATTTGTAGACAAAGAGGAAGGGGTAGAGAAGAACTGGGATAAAGAGTGAGAAAGAGGGGCTGGGGATGTGGCTCAAGCGGTGGAGCGCTCGTCTGGCATGCGTGCGGCCCGGGTTCAATCCTCAGCACCACATACAAACAAGGATGTTGTGTCCGCCGAAAACTAAAAAAATAAATAAATAAATATTAAAAAAAAGAGTGAGAAAGAGATTCATTTTAAGAAATTAACTGTCATGATCATGGGACTGGCAGGTCTGAAATTTACAGGGCAGGTCAGTAGAGAGGCTGCCCAGTAGTGTTGATGCTACCATCTTGGGTCTGAAGACAAACTGGAGTAGAACCCTTTTCTCATCAGCAGACTTTCCTTTTAAGGCAAGACCCACCCCCCATGAAGGGCGATTTGTTTTATTGATTTGAATGATAATCATATTACAGTGCCTTCCCAGTACCATCTAGATTGGTGTTTTACCAAAGCAAGGTGATATGGTTTGGATCTGGAATGGCCACAGTCTCATGTGTTCATAGGTGGGGCTTTGGGGAAGTGATTGGATCTAAGGCCTCTGACTTCATCAGTGGATTAATCCATTGAGGGTTGAATGGACCACAGGGAGGTGGGACCTACATGGAGGAAGCAGGTCACTGGAGACAAGCCCTGGAAGAAGTTTATCTCTGGGCCCTTCCCTCCCTCCTTACTCTCTTTCTGCATCCTGGCTGCCATGAGCTGAGCAGCTTTCCTCCACCACACCCTTACATCATTTTGATCTGCCTCACCTCAGGCCTAGAGCAACAGAGCCAGACATCCATGGACGGAAACCCCAAACTGGGAACCCAAAGAAACTTTCCACCTTTAAGTTGCTTATGTCAGGGATTTTGGTCATAGTGATGAAAATCGAACTAAGCCTTACACATTAGGTACCAGGGCCTAGCGGAGTTGATTGTGTATCAAGTAGTCTGGGCCCATGTCGCTGGAATGGACTTATCCTGTCCTTTGGTCTTATCTGGCCCCTCATCAGAGGAGAAGTGACAGACTGTTAAGAGTGAGTGTCAAAAGACCCTTTCCCAGGTTGGTCAGCTCTTCCCTAGAGGAAGTGTTGGGGATTGATAGTGGGTTCATCTTCCCTGTCTTTAGTCCAGATTTTTGGGGACATACTCACCATGTTCTGCTCTGTACCCAGTGGGAGGAGCAGCACTGAGGGGAGGAACAAGAGCTCCAGACCCAGCAGATCCACACATCTGGGTCTCCCAGCTTCGTTCCTGTAGATGGCACTGCTTCTATGGGACAGGTGGAGGCAGATCAGCATTTTCCTTTGTTTTGGCCAAATGGAGATTGAATTTATTATTTTTTTTCTTTTTATATTGTCTTTTCTTATTTGTGATGTTGGTGAGTGCCCCTATCCAGTCAGCAGAGACTCTAGACTGTTGGGCCCTGGGAATAAAAAAAATGTCATCCCCGATGCTTGCTCCCCTGCTGAAACTCCCAAGGGTTCCCAGCCAACTGACCCTGGGCCCCTCACTGAGGTGCTGACCATGTCCCCTGCACAATTAGAGGCTATGACCATCCTGGGTCTGTGGTATCCCAGCTTCCAGTGTCTCTTCAGTCCCCTCTTGGACTCCCCACCTTTCTTCCCTGTTCCCCCGTGTGCCAGGCCCCTTCATCAAGTCTTCCTAAGGGCATGGAGCCCCCACCTTCCCAGACCACCCTCAAGCAGCTCCTGGGCTTCAGGGCAGGTCACTGGGGCATAGTCAGGGCTGGAGTGAGAGTCCAGAGAAGAGGGCCTCTGAGCCTCACTCTGGAGGCCCACCCTATGGTTAATATCCCCCTCCCTAGTTTTGCATTCAAAGAGGCAGCAGCTGGAGTCCAGCTCACTGGAGAAATGTGAAGGACATGGGGCAAATTCCTTCATTGGAAAGCCCCTGGAATCTGGGTCAACAGAAGGAAAGGTGAGGGGTGGAGGGAGTCCACAGCTTGAGGGCATGGGGAAACTGAGTTGTGTGGTGTGGCTGCTGTCCTGTGGATACCCAGGTGTGGCCGAGGGATGGGCAGCAGGAGGGCTGGGTCCTGATCCCTCAGTGTATCACTAGATGCAGCTGGGCAGGAAGGGCTCAGGAGGGCCCAGGAGGGTGAGCCCCAGGGGAGTGCAAGTCCCTCCTCCAGGTCCCAAGGCCTCCACGGCCACCCCATACGGCCCAGGAAACATAATCGGCAGCTGCAGGACACAAGGACACATGTGCACAGAACTTTCCATATACTGGCTGAATAATGAACCACTAAAAAACTTTAATAACATTCAAAGTATGGTGTGGATGGGCAGTGTGTGTGTGATGTGTGCATGTCATGTGTGTGCTGTGTTTGTGTGTGGATAGTTGGGTGCTGTGCATGTTATGTTTGTACAACACAGTTTGGACAGGATGGTGTGTTTCTTGGTATCTGAGTTGTCATACTGTGTGTTGAGTGGGGATATGTGACTATGTGTGTTGGGTTGTGTGATGTGCAAGGAGGTGTGTGTGTGTACGTCTGGTATGTGTGTGTGTAGTTTTGTCCGTCAATTCTAGTGTGATTGTTCCTTTGCAGAGCCAGACCCTCAGGGTCAAGGTGCCACCAACCCTGTGTTGGTGAGTGGCAGTTATGTTAATGACAGTGATCCCTTTGTCCACAGAACAGCCTGTGGCAGACAAGGGACTCCTGAGATTGATATATAAGGCAAGGCCCAAGTGTCCATCATAGAATTCCTGTGTCAAGATGGCAGGTGGCTAGTGGGCCTGGTGCCCAGCAGGATCGTGGTTTCCCGTGGCCTCATGGAGGACTTCATCAATTTTCTCTCCAAATATGCTACAAGCCCAACAAGCCAGTAGGAAGCATTTAGGAAGCAAGTTGGTAACTGGAGCATCACACAACCCAGCCTCAAGCTCACATGTCTTGGGCTCAATAATGCAGATGAAGCAATCGAAGAAACTCTGCTCACTTGGCCACTTCTAGAAATTGTCAAGCACTTGAAAGGGGAAGAGGAGGTGTTTATCCAGTAAGGCAGGATGAGTCCATGAAATGTGCACTGCAATGTGAAGTGGAAATCCTGTTTCAGACCAAGGGAGGAAACACTTCTGTGATGAGGAGTGAAGGTGAAGGAGCTGAGAAGCTGGACAAACTGGACAGGGCCATGGTGCAGCTTCACAGAAGGTCACAGGGAGGAGGAACAGACCCTCCTGTCAGATGAACTCAGGCCAAAGCACCCCAGCTCTGCACATTTTTGGTTCTGAGGTTTTGACCGTGGGTTCTATGCATTGGCCCATAGGTATGTGTTTATGGAGTACTCTGTGTGCATTCATTATTTGGGTCTTCAGGGAACGTCTGTCTGCTAGATGCTAGACAGTGGTCCTTCCCCCACAGGGCTCTGCCCTGGCCATTTGCCCTGTGCCTCCAGAGCCCTGCACTGCTGCCTGCCACTCCCTACGGCTCTCTCCCAGCAGCCCTGGAGCATTCTTCTTTAGGGCTCCATCCCTCAGCAGTGCCCTGGCCAGGCCTGTGTGCCACGCTGAACCAGAACACAGCCACAGAGCTGGCACCATCACCCTCCTAGCCATGTTGGGCCTCCCTGGGCTTCTGCACCAGCTCCCAGCCAAGGAGTGGGACTGAGCCTCCTTATGGGTGTTCTGGAGGCTATGGGGGAGCCAGACAGTGGAAGTTGGAGGGGGAGAGGGAGAGGGAGAGAATGTGAGCGCAGAGCAAGTGGGGGCTGGGGTACAGGAAATGCAGGCTGCTGAGGAGGAGGCTTCCAGTGAGGGTGCTGACTTCAGGGTGTGAAGGCAGGAGGAGCTTCCAGTTCCACCCTGCTGGTAAGACTTTGGAAGAACAGAGCTTTCCTATGTTGACAGCACCTTTTCTGCCCTGAGTCTGACAGGATGCTCGACACACCTCATGTCATGAACCATCTGCCTCCAGTCTGTAAGGGAACAGTGATCGCCTCAGTTTCCAAATGGCAAAGGATGCTCAAGGGGTTTATGTGACTTTGCCAGTGGTACCTAAGCAACAAGGGGCAGGGCATATACCAGAACCCAGGCCCATCTGCCCCTGGGCCCATACTCTGTGTGGTACTAGCAGCACCCTCCAGGGGAGGACACAGTCAAGAGCTGGTCAAGGAGGGGCCAGGTCCTGTCCTCTTGCCTGTGAGGATGTTCTGCCTGGGTGTTCCAGTGAGATGACAGATGCTGTCTATCAAGCAGTTGTCCCCGCGAGAGCACTGTGAATTGATGGGGTCATTCAGACTTGAACATATCTAGATTTAAGTCAATTCTAGGAGCACATAGAAGCCTGTTTCTACAGAGCAGGGTAAAGCACAAGGCCAAGGTTGTCAAGATGAAAACCAAAGCCTAGACCAAGTCCAGGGTTGAGCTGAGCCAGGTCAAGACAAAACCAAATACCAAGATAAAGGCCAGGGCAACCCTGTCCTAGACACACCTGAGCCAAGCTCAGCTGACAGCGGACAGGCAGCAGGACCAGGCGTGCTGAGGCAGGGCCAGGTGTGGTGGTGCTGGGTACTTGCTCCCTCCACAGGCAGGTCTGGATCATCCTGGACCCTGATGCTGGCTCTTGGCACATCAGTGTGTGGATCTTTAAATATATATATATTTGTTGATGTGTGATACCTGAAAGGGAACCCAGAGGCACTCTGCCAGACATTTTTTTCTTTTTAATTTCAACACAGGATCTCACAAAGTCATCCAGGAAGGCCACAAACATGTAATCCTCCTGCCTCAGCCTCCTGGTACCTGGCATTAAGGTGTGGCCACTGCACCAGGCTCTATGAATGTTTTGACCTGGTGACCACACTCAATGGAAGACTTGTGCACACTGCAGGGTGAGTTCCCACATCTCTTCTGGAGTGACCTTCTGGCAGATTCTGGGAGTCTCCTGAGTTTCTAGAAGGCAGTCAGGGGTGGGATAATTTTAGTGTTTGGCAGGGAATGTGGCTGCAGAATATACCCCTGACTAGGGCTGAGACGATGGGTTCAGTCCATGAATGAAAGGGACAGATTGATGGGGACCTTAACTAGAAAAGAGGATCTGATTCACATGGTTTGAGGAATGACACAGACCTGAAAAGTGCATCTTTCTGCCCCTGCAGGGAAGAATAGGTTGTAGGGAAAGGTAAATAAAAACATATGCCATCCTCCAGATGCAAAGGCAGTGTTGGCTCTTTGGAAAGTCCAGACTACAGATGTCCACTGCCATCTGCGACAATGGCCTTGCTCAGCCCTGCAGAGTGGAAAGAAGGTGAAGGCCTCGTCCAGCCCTGGTCAGAGGTGGAGTGGAGGCATCTGCCAAGTACCTTCCAGGTCAGCTTCAGGAGCAGATTGTGTAAGGCCTCCATCTCCCTGCTCACAGACCTCAGAGATGCCCACCTGGTGCCAGGGCTGAGGTCTCCTGTGTGTCTCCATGCAGGCCACCGCTTCCTCCTGCTCTCACTTTCTCCACCTTCCCCAAGGTTTCCACAGTGATGTGTGCTGTTTTGTAACACAATAGAGTTCAATAGCAGATAGAATGTTTTCCCAAAGACCCTGAGTGTGAGTTAGCAGCCAGGGTCACCTGGTCACTGTTGTGATGCCTCATTGACCCCACAGCTGGGGCCTCCCGGGAGCCTGCCTCTGATCTCAGATGGTCTCCCACCTAAAACTGCAGGATCCACACTTTTGATGGGGGGAGGATGAGGCAGAGGAGATGCGGGATCCCTTAGCTCTACCATTGGAGGAAGGGTCTGGATTTTGGGACCACACTTGGGTGCAAGTACCCCAAGAGCAAATGAGGAGAGGTTCAGGGTTCAGATAACAAAGTTCTCCATGCATGCAGAATCATGAGGGTGGGGAATAAGGTAGATCTGAGCACTTGTTTTGAGCCCCTCATCCTCACAGATGTCCCCAGTGACCTTCATGGTGGGCAGCCCCAGAGCTCTGGAGAGAAGAGGAGGCCCATAAGGTGAAAGGGGATCCTGGTAACTTGGACATGACAGTGACTGCATCCAGGGAACCTGGAATCTGGGGCTGGGCAGGGGGGCAGATGCTGACCAGGGCCCCATCTCCACTGCAAGCCCTCCTGGTGCTTCACCTGATGGACTCCAGGTAAGTGCTTCATGACTCCAGGTAAAAGCTTAGCCTGGGAACCACTCTTTCTAAGCCTGTTTTGTTGCTCAATTTTTGCTCAGAAAGGGTCTTTTGACACTGACTCTTAACAGTCTGTCACTTCTCCTCTGATGAGGGGCCAGATCAGACCAAAGGACAGGATAAGTCCATTCCAGCGACATGGGCCCAGACTACTTGATACACAATCAGTAATGTCTTCAGAAAAGGTTATTCAGAGACAGGGGAATTGTCAAATGAAGATGGGCAGGTGCCAACCCTACCCAAAGCAGGCATTGCCAAGGCTTCAGAGCAGGTTTCCCAAGTTTTCCACTAGGTGGAAGCAGTGAGCATCTTTGCAGGTTGGCTCTTTTCACTCACAAGCTCAGGGTGCCCTTGAGGGGATCTCAATAAAGGGCCAGATGACAGGGAGCCCCACATCCCTTAAGACTGCAGGATGGACAAGACAAAGAGACTGAGACAAGGCCCAATAAAAATCAGAAAATTTCAAAGAAATTCCATATTGCCCTTTTCTCAATCCCTGCCATTTCCTACCAACATCCCAGCTCCCTGCAGTCAACCATCCCATGCCCAGGATGGAAGCTTTGGCCAGATCAAAGCCCTGGCCCAGGAAGGAATGTAGGGCTGGAGGGAACTGATCATGTCCCCCAGCAGGGTCCCCTGAGCCTACACAACTGATCTCCCAGCTTTGTTCCTGTGGATGGCAGTGCTTCTGTAGGACAGAAGAGGAAGATCAGATTCTCCCTCTGTCTCCTGGCTTCCTTCCTGCAGATGGAAGGACAGGCAGAGGCAGATCAGCTTCATGCTCCATTTTGGCCAAATTGTGATTCAATTCATTTTTCTGTTTTATATTGTCTTCTCTGACACTGGTGAATGCCCCAGTCAGTCAACAGGGACTCCAGATTCTTGGGTCCAGAAGTAAAAAAGTTCCTCCCCAGTGCCTGCTCCCCTTCTAGGGCTCCCAAGGGTCCCCAGTCTACAGACCCTGGGCCCCTCACTGAGGTGCTGTCCATGTCCCCTGCACAGCAGGTGTGGCTATGTGCAGCCTGGGCCTGCGATGTCCCAGCTTCCAGGGTCTCCTTAGTCCCCTCCTGAACTCCCCACCTTTCATCCCTTCTCCCCCTGTACCAGGCCCCCAAAGCATGTCCCCCTAAAAACATGGATTCCCCACTTGCCCAGACCACCCCAAGCAGCTCTTGGGCTTTGGGGCAGGTCGCTGAGGCACAGTTAGAGTTGCAGAGAGAGTCCAGAGAGGAGGGCCTCTGAGCCCACCCTGGAGGACCACCCCATGGTTAATATTCCCCTCTCCAGTTCTGCATTCCAGGGGGAGGCATGAGCATTGGAGAAATGTGAAGGACACCAGGCAAAGTCCTTGGGAGGGAAGTCCCTGGAATCTGGACCAGCAGAAGGAAAGGCCACTTGGGTGATGGGTGGACTTGGCCCACAGCTCTAGAGCATGGGGATACTGAGTTGTGTGGTGTGGCTTCTGTCCTGTGGGTGCCCAGGGGTGTCCTTGACTGACAGGTAGCATGAAAGCTCAGCCCTGATCTCTCAGTGTATCACCAGAGGCAGCTGGGATGGGAGGGGCTCAGCAGGGCCCAGGAGGGTAGGCCCCAGGGGCATGAGCCCCTCCTCTATGTGACTATGGGACCCAAGACCCCCCATAGTCACACCACATGGCCCCGGAACCTGATGCGCAGCCGCAGGACACAGAGACACACATGCACAGACCTTTCCAAACACTCATCATTTAATGAGCCACAAAAAAGCTTTAATAATGTTCAAAGAATGGTGTAGGTGTGTAGTATAATGTTTATGTATGTGGTGTGTGTGCAGTGTGTGTGAGCTGCGTGCATGACGTGTGTGTGCTGTGTTTGTGTGTGGATAGTTGGGTGCTGTGCATGTCGTGTGTTGTTTGTGAAGCACAGTTTGGACAGGATGGTGTGCTTTGTGGCATGTGAGTTGTAGTACTGTATGTTGAGTGGGTGTGTGTGACGTGTGTATTGGGTTGTGTGATGTGTAAGGAGGTGTGTGTTTGCCTGATGTGTGCCTCTGTGTTTTTTCCATCAATTCCAGGGACACTATGCCTTTGCACAGTTAGACCCTCAGATCAAGCTGAGCAGAGCTGGTGCCACCCATCCTGCTGGCGAATGGCAGTTATGGTGATGGCAATGATCCTGTGTCCACAGGACATCATGTGGCAGACAAGAAATGCCCCTGAGACTGACATATAAGGCAAGGCCCAAGTGTCCATCACAGGATTCCATGGCAGTTGGTGGGGCCAGTGCCCAGCAAGATTGTGGCTTCCAGTGGCCTCATGGAGGACTTTGCCAATTTCCTCTTGGTTCTTGTCACCTGAATATTGAAGAATAAGATCGACAGGCAATGATAAAAGGGAAGAGTTAAAGGATCAGGATTTACTTAAGGGAGAAGGGACAGGTCCCGCCATGTGGGAGGAAGCCTGATAGCAGAAAAACCCATTTTGGTGTGTCAACTTAGGAGTTTATACATGGTTCTGGGTAGAGCATGGAGCAAAAGCTATGTTAAACACTCAGAATCAAAGCCACTGTCTTCCTTTTCATCCAGGTTCACCCCCACGTCCTCCTATAACTTCCATCTGGGTTCACCCCACCTTCTGGTTTTCCACCTCTGGGATAAAGGAGTTGGCTGGACTGTTCCATAGGACAGTCCAGCCCACAGGGGAGCCTCAGGTCTTTTACATTTGAATTAGGCCTTGATGGTGTTCATTAATGTCTACCCTTAGCCTCCAGGTGTGCTTCCTGTGACTGAAGAAGACTAACTACATATTCTTACACCCTGTTGCCACTGTTCATTTGCTTGCTTAAAACTCTTTAAAGGAAAAGAAGACTTATCCATATGGGTCCTTTCCATTGTTCTTACCTGTACCCTCCTTTCACATCCTTCAGAGGAGTTCCAGGATGTAATCTACATGATTGGCTAATTTTAGAATTAGGGTGGGCAAAAGGAAAGGGCTGTGATTGGATCCAATAAGGGCTGAATATCAAACTGAAAAAGAGCCACCAGACTTTCTATTTCTCACACTCAGGGCATCTTCCTGTGGATCACCCTGCCTCATCCTCCTGGGGCTGGGGCCAGAGGCTGCCCAGAGCCCTGTTACAGAAGACTTAAAGGGTCTTTCAATGTGGACTCCCACAGTGACCCTGGGGAGATGGAAGGCAGAGCTCTAACCAAGAGGAGGCTGCCAGGTAGGGCCACAGGGTGTGTCCCTGGGGCTGGGTGACAGCCCTCTGGAGCTATGGGGGCTGACAATGGCTCACAGGCTAGGTTTTTCCTGCTCTCTGTTGGTTGGTTAATTTGAACAATTTGGGTGGACAAAGGGGCATAGGACTGCCCCTAGTTGTCCTGTATTGGGCCCTGGGGCTATTAGGGCAGAGCTTCGTGTTAACAGGAGGAGGAAAGTGGTTGGGGACTGAACTTAACTGCTGCTCAAGGAGGACACTGGCTACTCCAGCTGGAATCTCAATATTAGATTGAGACAATGCATAAACAGTAATAAAAACCCAGCTCTGTCTCCCTGCTCAGGCCAGGGTGCTGAGTGCATGGTGAAGGTCGGGCAGCTGACATTCAGAGGCACCTGCAGCCAGTGAGGCAAGAGTCTGAGCTGGAAAGGCTCCAGGTTCAGTCACAGTGTCTCCACCCCATGTTCAGTCTCCCTGCAGTGCCTGCCTTGCAGCTGCATTGGGCCTTCAGGCTGGTGAGCCCCTTGTTGGAAATACCCTGTGCTGCAAGAAATGAGGCACTGCTCAAGTTACTCAGCAATGCAGACATTACTTCTGCAGAAGGATGTGCTCTGGAACAGTTCAGTGAGAAAGCACCCTGGGTGGGCAGGCTGCCTCTTTTTAACCCTAAGGCAGCACTGCCCCTTGCTCTGATAAGAAGCCCTCAGGGCCTACCATCTATGTGATTGGCTCAGTTTAAAACTGTGGAAAAGGGAAGGGCTGTAGTTAAAATGGCAGCAACTGGCTCTTACACCAGATTAGCTAAATACTCATTCTGAAAATGGACCACAGGACTTTGTGTTTCTCACACCTTCACACCCATCCTACCTGCCTGTCAACCCCTGCACAGTCTCACTGTCCCTTTGAAGGGTAGTGCGACTTAGCGAGCACTGGCCCACTGGCTGAGTGACTATCCTCGCAGGCACTGCCCCCGCTTTTGCTGCTTGAGCAAAGGTGACCCCATTTGGGACAGTTACTGGGGTCACTGCTAATGTTACCATAGCAACCACCAACGCCTCCTGGCGGGACAGTCCCTGTTCCTCTGGCTGGTGCAGTCTCCCTGGCCAGGCATGGGGGCTGGCAAACTCCACCCACATTGGCCCTGGATGAGGCCGGTTCCTGGATGGAAATGGGCTGGCCTGGTGTGCCACAGGCTTGGAGAGCGTCCACCTTACAGGGGTGTCCAACCATTGAGTCGCATCCCCAGCCTTTTTTATTTTGAGAGAGGGTCGCGATTGGTTGCACAGGCTGGCCAGAACTTGAGATCTTTCTGCCTCAGCCTTCCTGGTGGCTGGGATCAGAAGCATGGCCAGGAGGACGAGGCTCAAGAGCAGAGGCATTCCCTCAAGCTAGCGCCCTGCTGGTCAGGGTCTGAAGCCTGGGGGAGGGAGCTGCAAGCCACCCTGTCTTCATCCCTTGTGGGTGACGCCGCACCTTTTGCACCCCAGTCTCATTGTGAAGGCTGAGCGGGCGCCATAGTAGACAGCAGCCCTCCGCGGGGTCCAGAGGGGAGCAGGGAGGTGGGTCACCGCGTGCCCGCTTCCTAGCGACCCCTAAAGGTTCCGAAGGAAAACTCGCGCGCGCCCCCAACCGTCGAGAAGGAAACCTCGCAGGCCAGAGGACGGCCGGTTCAGGAAGGAAACCTCCGGGGCCAGGTGGGCGACGCCAAGGCAAGTTGTGGGTTGTGGGTTTATCTTTACTACTATTTATTTATTTATTTATTTATTTATTTATTATTAAGTTGAAATGGAAAACAAGAGAATTTTAAGGGAACGTCCTGTTTTTTATTTTAAAAATATAATTTTAATTTTTTTCTAATTAGTTATGCATGACAGTAGAATGTACTTTGATGTATCATACATAAATGGAGTCTGATTTCACATTCTTCTGTTAGCACATGATGTAGAATCCCACAGGTATTATAGTCATATATGTACATAGGGTAATAATGTCGATTCATTCTACTGTCCTTCCTACCCCCAGACCCCTGCCCTTCTGTCATTTTTGACAAACCCTTACACTACTGGTCAGGACAAGATGCTGAGGATTCTTTAAAAAGCCATCAGTGGTTGAGTGGCTCTGGCCTGTAATCCCTGCACCTTGGATGGCTGAGGAGGAGGATCACAAGTTTTAGAGTAGCCTGGGCAACTTCAAGACCCTGTCTCAAAATAAAATAAAAATAGGTCTGTAACCCAGCAGTCAGTGCCCCTGGGTTCAATCCTCAGTACTACTAAATGAATTGATTAAATAAATTAAATAAAAATAAATAAAGGGGAAAATCTTTGGAGCTGAGTTGGTGGCAGTGCTGCCAGAACAAAGAGGATGTTGAATCCCACAAGTGGCTGCAGGACCCCTGTGGGCCCAGGACACTTGAGGCAGGAAGCCCAGGCCTCTGGGAAGGCCCAGCTTCAGAAACCTCACCAGAACCTGGAAATGCAAAGGGGTTACCCAGGGCTGGAGACCAGAGGCTGCCTGGACCTGTGTTTCGGGGTTCTGGGCTGAAAGCAGCAGCCCCTGGGATGCACACTCAGGGGCTGTGTCCAGTCCCTGCCTGCTGGCAGAAGTGCCAGACCAGTTACACCAAAGTGTGGTCTTGTGCTAGGGGTGCTCCTGGGGTGCCAGGAGGAAGAAGGTGAGAATGGGATTGGGGGTGAGGAATCCCTGGGGTGACAGAAGGCTCTTTCATGGCTGCTTGTCAGGAAGCAATCCCCAGGGAGCCAGATGTGACAGGCACAGAATAGCAGAGCTGGCCCACAGGACTAGAGTTAGATCTCTGGAGAGGGATGACATGTGGACAGCCTTAGGAATCTGGAGACATAAAAGAATAAGTTGCTCTAAACAAGGTTCCCAGGTGTAATGCTAGGGCAGTCCCTGGGTCAGTGGCCAGAGCCTGCCTGCCCCCCACTTGAGATGTGATGCTTGCTCCAACACACCCCTGCTGTTGAGGTCCCCATCGCCATCATCATGAGGCCTTCAGAAGAACTGAGCTGAGGCAGGTGCCATGGTTTTTCACCTTCAAAACTGAGCTAATTGGCCTCTTCTTTTCATAAAGTTAGCTGCACTGGGCATTTTGTGCAGTGATCCAAGTCTGACTAACACGCAGCTGACATTCATGCTCAGTTCCACAGGCTCATAGTCCAAGGTCATGGCACTGGAAGACTTGGTGTCTGGAGAGGGCCACTTTCTGGTTGGCAGACATCACCTCTGGCTGTGCTCTCACATGGCAGAAGCTGTGCTCCTTGGGCCTCTTTCAGGAGAGCACTAACGCCACCCATAGAGCCTCTGCCCCCCTGACCGAATCCTCTCTCCAGTGCTCCACAAATTTCAACATTCAGTTGGGGGAGGAGGTCAGGAAGCATTAAGGCCATGTAGTTCCTCCCAAAGTACACATCCTTCTCGAACATGTAGAATTCATTTGTTCTCTTCCAGTAGCCCCAAACACCAATTTAGGATGAACAGGTTTTCAGGAAATGCCTGGGGACTGAGGGAAAAAAAAAAGTCTTAGAAATTTTCTAACTTTAAATGGGCACCATTACAGTCCACCCCGCTCCCCATTCCCATCTGTTCCTCAGTCTTGAGGGCTCTGGAGTGCCGTCATCTGCCTGGCCAGGTGCTGCTGGGCTGCAGTGGGAACCCTATCAAGGCACCTGGGGCAGAGCAGATGTTTCTTCCTGAACACAGAGCACTGTCACCAACTGCAGAGCAGGAGGCAAGAAGGAGCCCGGGCACAGAGGTGCCCAGGAAGCCCAGTGACTGTGCCTGGTGCAGGATGCCTCAGGACTCTGGGCTGACACCAGTGACTCCATTTTGACTCTGACAATTTCCTCCTCTTGAGGGGCTTTCTCTGAAGACTTTGCTGATCTTCCACCAGGTGGTTTGGTCCCTCAATGCCGAGGTGGATTTGCCTCATCCTTGGTCTGATCTGGTCCCATATCAGAGGGGAAGTCAGTGTGGAAAGGCCCTTTGGGTCTAACTTGGGTGACAGAGTTAGAAGGAGTGGTTCTTAGGCTGAACCTACCTGGAACCCATCATCAAGTTAAGTTACAGGTGCTGTCCATGGTCCTGTAAGGCGATGCAGATGCTATTACTCAGAGTTTTGTCCCTGTGACAAAACACCAGAGAAATCGACTTACAAGAGGAAGGGTTACTTTGGCTCATGGTTCCAGAATTTCAGACCATGGTCACTGGCTCTATTGACTCTGGGCCCCAGGTAGAGCATCATGAGGGGGAGCTCCTGGCAGAGGAAAGCTGCTGGCTTCTTGGGGGCTGGGAAGGAGAGGGAGAGGGAGGGCCTGAGGATGAGATCACCCTTCCTCTCCCTACGCCCCTCGTCCTTCCTCCCCACCTTCCAGTATTCTCCTCCAAGATGACCCAGTAAAGGACTGATCCATCAGAGAGGTCAGAGTTGTCTTGATCCAATCACTTCCCCAAAGCCCCACTCTGAACACTGCTGCCCTGAGGACCAAGACTTCAACACAGGACTTTGAGGGGACAGTTCAGTTGCAAACCCTCTAATGCCTACCATGTGCACACTCCAGATGGACCAGTGCCATGTGCAGGTGCAAATGCTGGTCACTCACCAGCAACAGCAACAGCACACAACAGATTTGGGTATGAAAAGGTCAAGATTTTTGTTTTTTGTTGGTCCTGGAGATTGAGCTTCATCCCCAACCCTTTTCATTTTTATTTTGAGACAGGGTCTCACTAAGTTGCTGAGGTTGTCTTTAAATTCACAATCTTCCTCCCTCAGCCTCCCGAGTTGCTGGGATCACAGGCATGTGCCACCTGGCCTAGCTTAAGATTTTTATTTTTGAATCCTGCAAGACGTTCCTGAAACACCAAATGGATTTTAAAAAGTACATTTTAAAGAATCTAATGTAAGCAAAGGAGCGATAGAAATAAAGCAGAAGCTGACATTTTGCAAAGAAGTCCCTGCTGTCCCTGCTGGCATTGGGCCACATAGTAAAGGGTTCTCAACAGGCAGGAAAGCCAGAGCTGCTGCCTCTATTAGAATAGCCTTCCTTAGCCCATCTACCACAAAGCAAAATATGTTTCCTTCAAACTGACTGCTACCTAAAATAGAAGGTGGCTATTTTAAAGCTTAAGTATTCAATAACTTGTCCTTTTACAAATTATTGACTTGCAGATATTTTAAAATGGATGACAAAAATGATCCTTAAATATCTTAAAACTTCATTGCTCAAAGTCCACTGAAGTATGTCTCCATATGAGATTGCTTTCTAATTAAAGTTTTTTTTCTAGATACTTACATGTTCCTCTAGAATAGTAATTCTCAAAAGATCAGATTATCCTTGATGACATCAGTGTTTTTCTGTACCAAGAATCTGTGAACCACATGGAACAGACCCAAATGTAGTGCCTTTCAACAGACTTCATGAATCTGAATACTTGATTAATACTTAGCAGAGGATGGCTTAGTATTTTAACTCACTTATAAATTATTTGGATGTTTTATTCCTATCACATATATTTATCCTCACCAAATTATTATTATTATTATTATTATTATTATTATTATTATTTGGTTTGGGGTTTGAATTCAGGGATACTCAACCATTGAGCCACATCCCCAGCCCTATTTTGTATTTTATTTAGAGTCAGGGTCTCACTGTGTTCCTTAGCACCTTGCTAAGTTTCTGAAGCTGACTTCGAACTCACATTCCTCCCTCAGCCTCCTGAACCGCTGGGATTATAGGCATGTGCCATAGCGACTGGCCACCAAATTTATTTTTTAAGTTATTTCTTGATTACCTTCTCATGAAATTTTGAGATGCCAGAGAAGCATTGTTAATACTTTAACCTAAAACCCTAAAAATTGCTGTAATAATACTGAACGGCAGGAAACCCCCAGCCCCAAACAAAAACAAAACAAAACAAACCTGTTTCAGTTTTGAAGTCGACTTTATTGTCTGTGACAAATCTAAATTAACCCATTTGTCAGAGATCTTGCTAGGTTAAGATTTTAGCCATGAGTCAAAGCACCATGTATGTAAGTACCAAGTCTATACACAGGCAGTTAGATCTGAGTCATGCTGTGATCTGCTGAAACAAGCTGAGGTCTTGTGGTCATATGATTTAACTTTAGGATACTATGTGCAAGTCTTTATCAAAGTCTTCCATGCCCGAACAGTCTGAGAGTTAATTTTTTTCTTTCTTCCCTCCTTCCTTCCTTCCTTTCTTTCTTTTCAGAGAGGCAATTTATTTAGGAAAGCAGATTCACATTCAAGGGTGCAGGCTAGTTAACTTGAGGACTGGTGAAGAGTCCCCTAAGTAACCTTGAATAAGAGGAGCTTACCAGAAAAGGAGCAGAGAGGGCCCTAGAGCCAAAGCTTCCTTTGAAACAAAACAGATGTATAATTTAAGTGTGCAAAACCAAAGGGTGAATTTATCACTAAAACCCCCCAAACCCATAAGCACAAAAGGAAGAAAGCAAGGCAGCCGTGGACATCCTAGTGAAGTTGCTCTGGGACTTCCGGGAAGTCTGCTCAGGTGGGTTCTGATTCAGTGCTGCGGTTTCTGGCAGAGGCTGGTCTGGTGGTTGAGCTGTGGTCCCTGAAGCCAAACCATGGTCTCTTTCCATCCAGATGGGGCCCAGACACCTCAGGGCTCCTTTAAAACCACAGCCCCCTGGGGAAGTCTGTGGCGGGGGTGAAAGTTGGTAATAAGGACATGCCCCAGCTCTGTAGCCCTGGGGACACTGGGGCTGGCCTGTGGTGGAGGGGCAGGCTCTGCCTGGTCACAAGTGCCCCTGGCTGAGGAGCTTGAGGACTATGAGAGATCCCAGGCCTGTGGTGGGACTTTCTTCCCACCCTTCATTGAGCACCACACAGGAGCCTATGGGACTCCTTTTGGGGTCAGAAGACCCAGTGCAGCATGGCAGTCTGCATGTGCCTGGGGAGGGCTGGAGAAGGGGAGAAGAGAAAGGGGAGACCCAGGCTTCCCGGGGCTGAGTACAGAGGAAACAAGGTTTAGAGCCCAGGTGTGGGGTCCCTATTTAGAAAGCAGCAGGCAGAGATGCCCCTGGCACCAGCAGGAACTAGATGGGAAACTGGGGCTCTCACACTCCACAGTTACACTGTGACCCCAAACCCCTGATGCCCAGGACAGCACCCCCAATGGAATCATTCAATTCAAGGGATAAGAATCAGAAACTGAATTTGGCCAGGGCTCTTCAGGTCTCAGACTTGAACCAGTGGGGGCAGAGGTCATTAGGTCTAACAAAAGGTTAGACTGGAGGACAGTCAGTCTTGAGGGCACTGACACCTCTCCAATGAGCTGTGCCTGCCCCTCCCCCACCCATTATGACATCAATAACATCCTGGATACAAAGGAGAGAGGGTGGGCAGAGCCCCAACAGACTACCTGGAGACACTTCTCAGACCACCAAGGGAGAGGACACAGTGAGTCACAGGACTTAAGGCCCTGTTTACATGACCAGAGAGAACCCAAAAAACCTAGAGACCAGGGCCAATGTCACATCAGAACAAGAGACATCTGAGAACACTGAGTGCTGAATTCACATGAGGAATAAGATATTAAGTGCTGACAAAGGAATTTCCCCAGCAGTACTCAGACAACTCAGGGTCTTGCAAATAGTGCCTTACACACAGGAGTAATCAATACAACTAGGATATTAGTGATAGACATCTTTGCCAAGTAGTGCTCAGGATCCTTAGGACACATGGAGGGTGCATCCCAATCACAAGTTCTATTTCCTCCTTCTTGCGGGGCCAATTAATTTCCAAGGCCTGTGGGGATCACCTGGGACGCGCCACCGGGCGCTCTCTGGGCCCCAGCGAAGAACCCTGTGGGACCCTTGGATCCGGAGCAACGCCCACCTGGGCAGGAGCAGGGGAGATTTGGCAGAGGACATCTCCCCACCGTCACGGAGGACCTGCTGAGACCCGTGAAAAGGGCACCACTGTCCCACCCTGGCCCAGGTAAGGGAGACTTGGGGCTGAGGGCATCTCCGCCAAAGGAGCCCAGGACTCTGAGCCCCGGGGGTGAGCGCCCCTCGCCCACAGGCACTCATTCTCCAGCTTTGCTGCTGCGGGTGAGCTCCCTCAGCCCCCCAGCGCTCAGGCTGCTCGGGGTCCTGGGGGTGAGCGCCCCTCACCCAGCAGTGCTCTGGGCGGCCCTGAGTGTGGAGGGGAGCCGGCCTGGCCCTCGGGGGTGGGGGGGGATCAGGCTTCCTTAGTTCCTGGGGGTGAGCACCCCTCCCTTCCAAAGTGCTGGGCCTGGCCTGCTGGCTGTGGGTGAGCGCCCCAGGCGGCCTGCAGTCCCCAGGGCGCTCTGGGCCCTGCTGGTGGGCGCCCCTTGTCCTCCAGGGCCCCGCGGGTGAGCGCCCCTCGCCCGCGGGTCCTCGGTGTGCCCGGGCCTCTGGGGTTAGCCCCCCAGGCGCGCCAGGGAGCAGTGACCTCTGGGGCCCGCGGGTGAGCGCCCCTCGCCCGCCCGCTGGTCCCCAGTGTCCTCTGTGTCCCCAGGCTGAGCGCCCCTGGCTCAGTCCCCTCTGGGTCCTGAGGGGTGAGCGCCCCTCGCCCAGCAGTGCCCAGTGGGTCTCCTCTGGGGCCCGTGGCTGGTGCCCCTCCCTCGCCAGTGCTCAGTCTGCCCTGGGCCCTGTGGGTGAGCGCCCCTCGCCCGCCAGGGCTCAGTGTCCTCTGGGCCTGTGGGGGAGTTCCCCTTGCCTTTGCCCGCCAGGGCCCAGTCTCCTTGGAGAACCTATGGCCACCTGGCGCCTGGGGAGTGAACTGTGTGGCTGGGGTCTTTCTCTCCCAGGCTGTGACACCCTCTTTGGCCTGAGGGGTGAAGAGTCCCTGTGGAGGAAGCCACCCCCTGAGACTTGGAGCAAGGTGGAGAGCTCCTCCTGGCAAACACCTGGCTTTTGGCCTTTGGTGGGGCCCTGCAGGCAGGCTTGGTGCTCAAAATCTGTGACCCCAAGAACACTGTGAGGGGATCTCAACTCCAAGGGCACCCAGGACCTGTATCCATCCCTCCGGACACACCTTTTTCTGGCCTTTGGGCCCGGGGGGGGCTGCGCTCCTGTGCGTGACCTCAACCTGCCCGGGATTGCGGAGGTCCCTGGCACCAGTGGATGCGGGGCCAGTCTCCAAGGCCTGTGGGGATCACCTGGGATGCGCCACCGGGCGCTCTCTGGGCCCCAGGGAAGAACCCTGTGGGACCCTTGGATCCAGAGCAACGCCCACCTGGGCAGGAGCGGGGGAGATTTGGCAGAGGACATCTCCCCACCGTCACGGAGGACCTGCTGAGACCCGTGAAAAGGGCACCACTGTCCCACCCTGGCCCAGGTAAGGGAGACTTGGGGCTGAGGGCATCTCCGCCAAAGGAGCCCAGGACTCTGAGCCCCGGGGGTGAGCGCCCCTCGCCCACAGGCACTCATTCTCCAGCTTTGCTGCTGCGGGTGAGCTCCCTCAGCCCCCCAGCCAGCGCTCAGGCTGCTTGGGGTCCTGGGGGTGAGCGCTCCTCACCCAGCAGTGCTCAGGGCGGCCCTGAGTGTGGAGGGGAGCCGGCCTGGCCCTCGGGGGTGGGGGTGGGGGTGGGGGATCAGGCTTCCTTAGTTCCTGGGGGTGAGCACCCCTCCCTTCCAAAGTGCTGGGCCTGGCCTGCTGGCTGTGGGTGAGCGCCCCAGGCGGCCTGTAGTCCCCAGGGCGCTCTAGGCCCTGCTGGTGAGCGCCCCTTGTCCTTGAGGGCCCGGGGTTGAGCGCCCCTCGCCCGCGGGTCCTCGGTGTGCCCGGGCCTCTGGGGTTAGCCCCCCAGGCGCGCCAGGGAGCAGTGACCTCTGGGGCCCGCGGGTGAGCGCCCCTCGCCCGCTGGTCCCCAGTGTCCTCTGTGTCCCCAGGCTGAGCGCCCCTGGCCCTGTCCCCTCTGGGTCCTGAGGGGTGAGCGCCCCTCTCCCAGCAGTGCTCGGGGATCTCCTCTGGGGCCTGAGTGGGGGGGGGTGTTGCCCCTCCCTCGCCATTGCTCAGTCTGCCCTGGGCCCTGTGGGTGAGCGCCCCTCCCCTGTCAGGGCCCAGGCTCCTCTGAACCCCAATGCCCCCTGGTGCCTGGGGAGCCTACTGTGTGGGTGCTAGGGTCACTCCCTCCGGGGCTTGCACACCCTCTTTGGCCTGATGGGTGAAGCGTCCCCGTGAAGGCCACCTGGGAAACTCGGAGTGCACCTTGGATACTTTCTCTTGGCCCACACTCTGCTCCGCCTTTGGCCTTTGCTGTGGCCCTTCAGGCAGGCTGGTCCACAAAACCTGCAAAGGCCTTTGCTGTGGCCCTTCAGGCAGGCTGGTCTAAAAAACCTGCGAGCCCAAGACCACTCACCGTGAGGGCATCTCAACTCCCTCTGAGGGCACACCCAAGGACTGGGATCCATCTCGCCTGACACACCATTTTCTGGCCTTTCTGCCCCTGGGGCTGTGCTCCTGTGCACGCCTGGCACACGCCCGGGACTGCGGAGGTCCCTGGGACCAGTGGATGCAGGGCCAATTTCCCAGGGTGTGAGCACACCTGCACTGGGACCCCTGACAGCAGGCATGCGCCACCAGGCGCTATGGCTATCTTGGCCCCAGGGAAGAACCCTGTGGGACCTCTGGATCAGGAGCAACGCCCTCCTCCTCGGCAGGATGGTGGGACATTTGGCAAAGGACATCTCCCCTCCATCTTGGAGGAACTGCTGAGTCCAGTGAGAGGGCACCACTGTCCCACCCTGGCCCAGGTAACGGGGGACATGGGGCCGAGGGATCCTCTGCAACAGGTGCCCGGTACTCTGAGCCCTGTGGGAGAGCGCCCCTCTCCCACCTGCGCTCATTCTCCAGGGTTCCTGCAGGGGAGCACCCTTGGCCCCCCAGCGCTCAGGCTGCTCTGGGTCCTGTGGGTGAGCGCCCCTCACCCGGCAGTGCCCAGGCAGCCCTGAGTGGGTGGCGTGGCGGGGAGCAGCGCTGGCCCGCTGGGGCTCAGGCTTCCCTAGATGCTGGGGGTGAGCGCCCCTCCCTTAGGCAGTGCTGGGCCAGGCCTGGTGGCCTTGGGGGAGCGCCCCCAGGCCGCCTGGGGTCCCCAGTGTGCTCTGGGCCCTGCTGGTGAGCGCCCCTCGCCCTGCAGTGCTCAGTGTGCTCTTGGGGGTGCTGCGGGTGCGAGGTCCCCACCCGGGGTCCCAGCCCTGTTCCCTCTCCGCTAATTCCTGCTTGGGGAGGGCCCCTTGGACACTGGCATTGCTGCTGCACTGCAGCCTTTGGGTGAGCGCCCCTCGCCCATCAGTGCCCAGTGTCCTCAGGGTCCTGCGGGCAGGCAAGCACCTGACTTGCGGGGGTGGGGGTGGGGGTGGGGGTGGGGCCGGGGGCCCAGGAGGCTTCCCTGTCCTCCGGGGCCTGTGGGAGAGCGCCCCTCGCCCGTGGGTCTTCGGTGGGAATGAGCCTCCTGGGTGAGCCTCCCAGGAGCCCTAAGGACCAGTGAGCTCTGGGGCCCATGGATGAGCACCCCTCGCCTGCAGGTCTTCATTGTCCCCTGTGTCCTGAGGCTGAGGGCCGCCCCCCCTCTGACTTAGTGCCCTCTGGGTCCTGTGGGTGAGTTCCTCCTCCCAGCATTGCTCAAAGTGCTGTGTGTCCTCTGAGTGTTGGCCCCTATTCCCAGGCCTCTTTCCTTTTCTCAAGGTCCTTGTTGGTATTGCCCCATGCCTGTTAGTGTTGATTCTTCACTGTGGCCTCTGGGTTTGTGCCCTTTGCCCAGCAGTGTTCTTCTTCTCAGGTTCCTGTGGGTGGCACCTGTCCTTTATGTCCCACCTGTGTTTATTCTTCTTCGGTGCCCAAGAGTGAGCGCCCATCACCCACCACTGCTCAGCAGTTTTGCTCTTTGGGTGAGCGCCCCTCAGCCTTCAGTGCCCTATGTCCTCTTAGCTCTATGCCATCTGGCTCTTTGAATGAACTCTTTGGGTGTGTGCCTTTTTCTTCTTTGCAAGGACACCCTCTTTGATCTTAGATGGGGGTCCCTTGTTGACACTTCCTAGGAACCTTGGAGCCATCTGAGTCTTTCCTCTGTATTTCCAAAGACCATGTTTGGTCTTTCCTGCAGTCATTCAGACAGGCTTCTCAATAGAGCCTGCAACCACAATCCTATAGTTAGTGGATCTAATTTCAAACAGCTTGAATGCCTGGGATCGATCACTCACTCATTAGCCACTATTTCCCCAGTGTTGTGCTCAGTTGGCTGTGCTCTGTGGATGCTTACAACATGCCCAGGATTTTGGAAGTCCTGGAACCACTGGATGAAAGTCAAATATCCTACTCTTTTCAGATCTCCTGTGACTTTCCACTGGGCGTTATCTTTGCTCCAGGGAAAAACTCTCTGGGACTTTTGGATCAGGAACAATGCCCACGTTGACAGGACAGTGGGAACTGTGGCCAAGAACAGCTCCCCACCATCATGGAGAATTCCCTGAGACCTGGGGAATAGCACCCCTGTCCCACCCTCACCAAGGTAACCGAGACATTGAGTGGAGAGATTGTCTAGCAAAGGTTCCCGGGACTCTGAACCCTGTGGGTGAGCGCCCCTCTCCCACTTTTGCTCATTCTCTCTGTTTCTTGTGGTAGCACCTTTAGTCTCTCAGTGTTCAGTCTTCTCTTTTTCTCATGATGCCTGTTAGGTACAAGTGCTCAAAATTTTCTTATTGTTTGTGTAGAGTGTACCTCGCCCTTCAGTGCTCAATGTCATGAGGTCCCTGTGGCCTATCATAGGTCTACACAGTTTCTGAGTTTCTTGCCTTCTTCGGGTGAGCACACCTCACCTAGTATTGCTCAATCTCCTTTCAACCTGTAGCTGAACACAAGGAGCTCACCAGTTCTCTTTCTTTCCTGGGTCCTCTTGATGATCACCTTTTACTCACCAGTTCTCAGTTTCCTCTGGGTCTTTAGGGTGGTGACCCTTGCCCAGCAGTGCTCCATCTCTTCTGCCTTTGTATGTGCGATTCCCATCTTGACACCAGTGCTCAGTGTTTTATGGATGCTGTGGTTTGTTGCCACTTGTTCTGCACTCCTCGGTCTCCTCAGCATCCATGGATGGTTCCCCTCACCTAACAATCCTCAGTCTCCTCTGTGTTCTGTGGATGTGTGCCTCTCTCCTACAAAGGCTCAGTGTCCATGGTCCTGAGTGTAAACATTTTTAGTCCTCTAATTCTCCGTGTCCTCGGGGTTCTGTGTGAGCGCCCCTCTCCCACCAGTCCTCAAAGTCTCTTCTGAATCCTGGGGGTATTGCCCTGCCCCCACCAATGCTCAGCCTTCTCTGATTCCTGTGCTACCTGGCTCCATTTATGAACCTTATGGGTGAGTCCCTTTTCCTCTAGCACCAGTACAACATCTTCGGTCTTAACTGAATGTCCAGGTCAACACTACTGAAGCCTTGGAGAAAATTCTGGATAGTTCTCCTTTCAAACAACCTTGCTGACATTTTGGTGCTGCTATTCAGAGACTTCTCACCAATTTCTGAAAACCACAAGGCAATTGTTGGTGGATCTCAATTCCAATAGCACTGAGGACCTGGTTTTTTGTTCACTCATTTTCCAGAATTTCCACACTCTTGCTCAAGTCACTGTACTCTTATGGATTATTGAAACATGCCCAGGATTTCTGAGGTCCCTGTGACCAGTGAATTAAAGCCAAATTTCCAACTCTTGTCGGGATCTTCATCATAATCTGTGACTCTCTTTTCACCAGAGATGAAGCCCTCTGGGATCTGTGGATCATGTGCAATTCCCACCTTGACAGATGAGTGTGAAATGTGGCAAAGAAAAACTTCCCACCATCATGGAGGACTTCCTGAGACCTGTGAGAATGCACCATTGTCCCACCATCATTGAAATCACTGAGACATTGGGCTTAGGTATATTCTCCAAAAGGTTTCATGGACTCTGAATCCTGATGGTTAGGGCCCCTTGCCCACTAGCACGCAGTCTCCTCAGTTCCCTGCTGGTGAGTGCCCCTCACCCACCAGTGTTCAGGCTCCTCTGTATCCTTCTCTTTTTCTGAAGAGCACAAGCAAGAGCCTCCCTTGCTCCCCTCCAGCATTCAGGGCTGATCTCCCTCCCCTGGCTTCTCCTGGCCCTGCAGCCCCCCCTCCACATCATTCTTCTCCTGGCACTTCTCGCACTGCATCCTTCTTGAGCATCCCAAACCCGTGGTCAGACTGGGTTGGGCTCTGCCTGGCTCCTCTGAACCTGAAGTCAATGTTAAGGAAATCATACTTATCTTCATTCAGAGCCATCAACAGGGACTTTCAGGAGAAAACCAAAACCTAAGAGGTTAGGCAAACACATACACCCTAGTGAGGCCTTAGAACTCACTAGGGTGTATGAAGTTGGAAACAAATAAAAAGTCAAGCCAGGAGGTCAGATTTCACCCTCCTGATCAGGAAGAACCTTTCTCAAAATGAAAATATCAGGAGCCAGTGAGGTTGAGAGGAATTGGACATTTCCAAATATTTACAGGCCAAGAAGCCAGTAGGAAGTATTTGGAAATCGAGTTGGTAACTGGACCAGCACACAACCCAGCCTCAAGCTCACATGCCTTGGGCTAAACAATGCAGATGGAACAATCAGAAGGAACTCTGCTCATTTGGCCACTTCTAGAAATTGTCAAGCACTTGAAAGCGGGAGGAGGATGGTTGTTAAGCCAGTAGAGCGGGATGTGAAATGTGATATGGAAATTTTATTTCAGATGTGTGATGAAGAGTGAAGGTGAAGGAGCTGAGAAGCTGGACAGAGTGGGCAGGGCCATGATGCCGCTGCACAGAAGGCCACAGAGAGCAAGAACAGATCTGCCTGTCAGATGGACTCAGGCCAAGGTGCCACCAGCTCTGTACATTTTTTGTTCTGAAGTTCTGACCATGGGGTTGTGTGCACTGGCCCACAGGCATGTGTTCTTGGAATGCTCTGTGCACACTCATTGGCTGGGCCTTTGGGGAACATCTGTCTGCTAGATTCTAGACAGTGGTGCTTCCCACATGGGGCTCTGCTCTGGCCACTAGTCCTATGCCTTGAGAGCCCTGCAGTGCTGCCTGCCCCTCCCTGCAGCACTCTCCTAGCAGCCCTGGAGCATTCCTCTGAGAGGCTCCATCACTAGCAGAGCTCTGGCCAGGTCTGCAGGCCAATGTCAAGCAGGGCATGGCCACAGAGCTGGCACCACCACCCTCCTGGTCAGGCTGGGCCTTCGCTGAGCTGCTGGACTGGCCTCTGCCCCAGCATTAAGCCCAAGGAGTGGGACTGAACCTCCTTTTGGATGTTCTGGAAATTAGAGGGAGAGAGGGAGAGAATGTGAGCACAGAGCAAGTGGAGGCTGTGGCGTGCTAGAAGGAGAGGCACCCAGTGTGGGCACTGACTTGAGGATGTGAAGGCAGGCTGGGTCCCCAGGTCCATCCTGCTGGTGAGACTGGAGAGAGCAGAGCTTTCCTTTGTTGACAGCACCTTTTATTCCCTGAGTCTGGCAGGATGCTCAACACACCTGATGTCACGGACCATCTGCCTCAAGTCTGTAAGGAAGCAGCATTCCCCTCAGTTTCTAAATGGCAAAGGATGCTCAGGGGGTTTATGTGACTTTGCCAGTAGTACCCAAGCAATGAGGGGCAGAGCAGGTACCAGAACTGTGGCCCATCTGACCTCTGAACCATGCTGTCCATTAGCAAGAACAGATCCTCCCAAGGGAGGATGCAGACAGGAACAGGTCAAAGAGGAGCCAGGTCTGTCCAGTGGCCTGTTGGGCTGTTCTGCCTGGCTGTTCCAGGGAGGTGACAGGCATAGTCTACCATGAAGTTGTCCCTGAGGGAGCCCCATGAGTTGGAAGGCCCATTCAGAGACTTGGACATACCTAGATTGAAGTTAAATCTAAGGTACACAGAAGCCTATGGGTACAGAGCAGGATATGGCACAAGGCCAAGGGTCCATTTAAGATTAGAACCAAAGTCCAGACCAAGACCAGGGCTGAGCTGAGCCAGGTCAAGACAAGGCAAATGCCAAGATAAAGACCAGTATGACCCTGTCCTAGACAACCTGAGCCAAGCTCAGCTGACAGCTGACAGGCAGCAGGACCAGGTGTGCGGAGGCAGGGCCAGGCGTGGTGGTGCTGGCTACTTGCTTCCTCCACAGGCAAGTCTGGGACCATCCTGGACCCTGTTGCTGGCTCTTGGCACATTGTGTATTTGTTTATTTGTGGTACTGCGTATGGATCCCAGGGGCACTCTCCCACACTTTATTTTTTCTTTTCAATTTCAACACAGGTTATCACAATGTTGCCCAGGCTGGTCTCAAACATGTGAACCTCCTGCCTCAGCCTTCTCAGAAGCTGGAATTGCAGGGGTGGCCACTGCACCAAGCCCTATGGATGTTTAGCCCAGTGAACACACTCAGTGGACTCATGCATACTGCATGGTGAATTCCGAGGTCTCTTCTGGAGTGACCTTCTGGCAGCTTCTGGGAATCTCCTGAGTCTCTAGAGGAAAGTTAGGGGCTGGGGTAGTTTTTGTCTTTGGCTGGGAGTGTGGTTGCAGATTGGGCTCCTGATCAGGCCTGAGATGATGGGTCCAGTTTATAGGTAAAGGGACAGAATGATGGGCACCAGAACTAGGAAAAAGGATCTGACGGACATGGCTTGAGGAATGACACTGACATGAGAGGTGCTTGTGCCCCTGCAGGGAAGAAGTGGTTGCAGTGAAAGGTAAATAAAAATATATGACAGCAGAATACATCAGACACTAGAAAGGCAATATGTCAATTAATGGAAGGGAAACTGGTGTGATACAGCAATCTGTATATGGGGTAAAAGCGGGAGTTCATAATCCACTTGAATCAAACCGTGTAATATGATGTATTAAGAACCATGTAGTGTTATGAACGACCAATAAAAAAAAAATATATGCCTTCCCCCAGGTGCAAAGGAAGCATTGGCTCTTGGAAAATTCAGACTGTAAATGTCCACGGCCCTCTGCAAACAATGGCATCACTCAGCCCTGGAAAATGGAGAGGAGGCAATGGCCATGTCCAGCCCTGGTGGAGGTGGAGTGGAGGCTTCTACCAAGTGCCTTGCAGGTCAGCTTCAACAGTGAAATGTGCAAAGCAAGGCTTACTTGCTTCTAATAGCTTCCATCTCCCTGCTCATAGACCAGAAGAGACGGCAGCGTGGCTCAGATGCTGTGGTCTTGGGTGCTCCTCGATGTAGGTCTGGGATCTCCTCCTGTTCTGATCTTCCAAGGTTTCCACAGCAATGTGTGCCATTTTGTAACACAATAAAGAATTTAATTGCACATGGAATCTTTTCCCAACCACCCTGAGTGTGAGTTTGTAGCTATGGTCACTGTGTCACTGTGCTGAGGCTACAGCTGGGGCCTCTGGGAGCCTGCCCCCCATCACAAATGGACTCCCAGCTAGAACTGCAGGATCTACACTTTGGAAGGGGGAGGATGAGGCAGAGGACATGTGGGAGCTCTTAGCTTTACCATTAGAGAAAGTGTCTGGGTTTTGGGACCACACTCAGGTGCAGGTAGCCCAAGGGTGAATGAGGAGAGTGTGGGGGTTCAGATGGCAAAGTTCTCCATACATACAGGTTGGGGAGGATGGAGAATGGGGGAGGTGGTGTGAGCACCCGTTGTGAGCCCCATGTCCTCACAGGTGTCCCTGGTGACCTTCATAGTGGATAGCCCCCAGATCCGTTGAGAGAAGTGGAGCCCCATAAGGTGAATAGGGGGGTCCAGGGAACTTGATAGGATAGTGACTACAGCCAGGGAACCTGGAGTCTGGGAGGGCAGATGCTGACCAAGTCTTCTCCTTCACTGCAAGCCCTCCCGGTGCTTCACCTGGAAGACCCCACACAGGTGTTTCAGGACTCCTAGTAAAAGCTTTAGTCTGGGAATCACTCTTTCTAAGCCTGTTTTGTTGCTCAAATTTGTCTCAAAAAGGATCTTTTGATACTGACTCTTAAAAGTCTGTCACTTCCCCTCTGATGAAGGGTCAGATTGCACCAAAGGATGGGACAAGCCTGCAAGACCACTTGGTGGACGAACAATCAGTAATGTCTTCAGAAAAATTTATTCACAGATCTGGGAGGCTTTGGAGCAGGGTTCCCAAGTCTTCCACTAGGTGGAGCCAGTGGGCAACTCTGCAAGTTGGCTCATTTATGAAGCTTTAAAATATACAAAACCAAGCATTGTTTAAGAACACAGAATGCAATGGAATTGTAAAGAAAAGCACAGAAGTTGGCTCTTTTCACTCAAGCTCTGGGTGCCCTTGAGGAGATCTTTGCACCAACCCAGCAATAAAGGACCAGATGTCAGCGAGCCCCATATCCCTCAAGACTGCAGAATGGCTAAGACAGGGGATGGTGGTGGGGCCCAGTTAAAATCAGAAAATTTCATAGAAATTCCAAATTTCTTTTTTTCTCTACTACCTTATCCCGTTAGTTTCCCAGCTCCCTGCATGCAACCATCCCATGCCCAGGATGGAACTTTGGCCAGGCCAAAGCCCTGGCCCAGGAAGGAATGCAGGGCTGGAGGAAACTGACTGCAGTACCTATCAGGGCTCCCCAGGGTCTACAAATCTGCATCTCCCAGCTTCTTTCCTGTAGATGGCACTGATTCTTTGGGACAGGTGGAGGCAGATCAGCATCTTCCTCCATTTTGGCCAAATTGTGATTTAATTCATTTTTCCATTTTATATTGTCTTCTCTCATTTCTGACACTGGAGAATGCCCGAACCCAGTTACAAAGACTCTAGATTCTTGGGCCCCACCTCATACCCGTACCTGCTACCCTTCTGGGACTTCCAATAGTCCCCAGCCATCTGACCCTAAGCCCCTCACTGAGGCATTGTGCATGTACCCTGCATACCTGGTGGCCATGAGCAGCCTGGGCCTATGGTATCCCAGCTTCCAGGATCTCAGGCCCTTCAGGGACTCCCCAACTTTCTTCCCTTTTCCCCCTCTATGCCAGGCCCCCTAAGAGCATGGAGCCTCCACCTGCCCAGACTACCCCAAGCTGCTCCTGGACTTCAGTGCAGGTCAATGGGCACAGTCAGGGCTGGAGGGAGAGTTCAGAGAGGAGGCCTCCAAGCCCTACCCTGGAGGCCCACTCCATGGTTAATAGCCTCCTCCCCAGTTCTGCATTCCAGGAGGCAGCAGCCAGTCTCCTGGAGAAGTGTGAAAGACTAGGGGCAAAGTCCTTGAGCAGGAAGGCCCCTGCATCTTGGCCAGCAGAAAGGAAGGCCAAGTGGGTTAGGGGTGGAGGGGAGCCCACATGGAGGGCATGAGGATGCTGAGTTATGTGGTGTGGCTGTCCTGTGAGTGCCCAGGTGTGATCCCTCAGTGGGGCCCTGATCCCTCAGTGTATTATCAGGGGCGGCTGGGGAGGGAGGGGCTCAGCATGGCCCAGAAGGGTGAGCCCTAGGGGAGTGCAAACCCTTCCTCCAGGTCCCAAGTCGCCCCATGGCTACCCCACACAACACAGGAACCGTGATCTGTGACACAGGACACAAGGACACATGTGCAGAGAGCTTTTCAAACAATAACCATATAATGAACCACAAAAAAGCTTAATAGGGTTCACAGTGTGGGTGTGTAGTGTAGTGTGTATGTGTGAAGTGTGTGTGTGTGAAGTGTGCTTGTCGTGTGTGCTGTGCTTGTGTGGATAACTGGGTGCTGCGCATGTTGTGTTTTTCGTACAGCATAGTATAGGATGGTATGTTATGTGGCGTGTGAGTTGTAGTACAGTGTGTCGAGTATGTGTTGGGTGGTGTGTGTCGTGTGATATGTAGCAGGTGCGTGTGCACGTGGTGTGTGCGTGTTTTGTCTGTTAATTTGGGGTGACCATGCCTTTGAAGAGCCAGGTCCTCAGAATCATTGGGAGCAGAGCTAGTGCCACCCTGCCCTCTGCTGGTGGACGGCAGTTATGGCGATGACAATGATCCCTGTGTCCACAGGACAGCCTGTGGCAGACAAGCAGTACCCTCAGACTGACATATAAGGCCAGACCCAAGTATCCACCCCAGAATTCCAGTGTCAAGATGGCAGTTGGCTGATGGGGTTAGTGCCCAGCAGGAGCATGGCTTCCAGTGGCCTCATGGAGGACAGGATAGAAGCACCCCTGCCCTCCTTTGTGGCAGCCCCGGGAAAGCCTCCCACAGCTGTGCTCCTGCTCACAGACCCCAGGAGCAGACTCATGTTGCTGGAAAGGCCACAGGGATGAAAAGCCACCAAAGCCAAGACGTGTTCAGTGGCCATGTTGGTAATGACTGTGATCCTGCAGCTGCAGCCTCGAGTGCTCACACACAGTAGAGTCGGATGAAGTAGGAAGCCAGAGCATGCTCGCTGCTGGTCAGTGGCTCTGACAAAGGCCTGGGACAGATACAAGGCCACTCTCCACACCCTCCCCACTCTTATTCCACCACTCAAAGCTTCAAAGTCTTGGACAGATGGTGTCCCCTGGTGGAAGTCACAGGAGGGTACTCCTGGGGGCCCTTCCAGGCCAAGAGCTTCCTCCTCAGTGTCCAGGGTGATACCTGTTCAAGGGGAGCGTCTTGACCAGGATGGGGCTAGAGGGTCCCTTCTCTGGGGCTCTTGGACCAGGGTGCTCTCTATGACGGGAATGCCATCTTTCTTGATGGATATTTTTGGTGTCCCCCGGCACGCCCTCCCAAAACACCTACAGTGCTATGATGGCCCATGTGGATTTGCATAACATACATGGGGTCATGAGTCCTCCCCACAAACAGCCCCAACAGCACCCCATCTGCTATGAATCCTTCTCTGTGCCCTTTTCTGCTGTTTCCCAGGCTTGGAGTCATCCTGTAGCCTTGGCTGGGGGAGAGGGGTGACGTGGCTGAGGGAGGGAAGCCATGCCGTTGCCCAGATTCGGGGGGATATCCCCAATTCCAGTATACACGGCAAGCTCTGCTGAGACAGCAGGTCATCAGCCACCAGGGCAGCCCTAGGAATGGCAAGTGAAGCAGGAGAAGTCAGAGGCCTGAGCCAAGTCCCAGATGCCTCTGTCCTGTCAGTTTGGTCTAACTGACCCCTGAAGAGACGACCCTCATGCTTTCCCCCCAGGATGAAGGCAAGGCAACCCGGCAGCCTCTGGGCCTGCCTCAGCAGCCAGGGTGCTGGTCAGATCTGGGTTTCAGAGAAACATGAATAATTGTAGGTGTGTCTCATGCAGCATGAGGAGTGAATCCCAGCAGGACTGCCTGGAGGACAGAGTGCCCCACAGGCCCACGTGTTAAAGGCTAGTTCCTAGAGAGTGCTACTGGGAGGTGGTGGAACGTAGGAGGTGGGGTCTAGTAGGAGGTTTCAGGTCATTTCAGTGAATCCTTGAAGGGACCCTGGCCTTTTCCTTGTTTCTCTCTTATATCCCAGACATGAGTTGTGAAGATGGCTCTGCCAAGTGCTCCTCCATGGTGTGCTGCCTCACCATAGGCCCCAAAGCAGGCCTGGATGGAAACCTTTAGAACTGTTAGACAAAATAAGCCTCTTCCTAGGTCTCAGGCATGGTGTTACAGCAATGGAAAGCTGACTCTCACACTCCACATCAGTCTCCCTATGGCCCAGCACTTGCTTTCCCAGCCATACGGCCAGGGGGCATGAAAGTCAGCATCCCCAGGGACTTGTGTGTGTCCATTCCCAGTCTGTCCATCAACAGAAGAAAGATGGAATCAGTGTGACACCCTCATCAACAGCACAGCATGCAACAACACAGAGCAGAGAGGACAGGACCATGACGCACAGGCATGCACAGAGTCCAGGCCAACTTCAGAGCAGCGTCCCCCGACTGATCCTACTTATGGAAGTTTCTAGAATAGTAAGGATGGAGAGCTGGCAATAGACATCAGAACAATGGTTACTGGGTGGGTGGTTGCAGGAGTGTAACCCCATATATAAGTTCACAGGGTGCCCTGAAGGGGAAAGCTTTTGTGTGTTTTCCTGTTCGTGTTCTTTGTTTTCAGTGGTGAGAAACACAAACAATGGTGACCGCAAAGCATTCAGAAAAAGGTCCAAAGATGGAGTGAAGTGGGTCTCTGGTCTCAGAGAGCTTCAGAGCTTCCATGGAGACCCAGGAGTCTGGGCTCCTACGGGTGGAAGAGAGGAGCCCTCCCTGTGGGGAAGAGCCCCTGTAGCAGAGCAGGACAGTGGCCTGGTGAGAGGTGCCCTGCAATCAGGATGAGAAAATGGAGGGCAGGACAGAGGGGATGTGGCTGGAGCCTTAGAGAGGGCAGCTGGGATGGAAGGCTGGACAGGTGGGGGCTGGGGGTAGGGACGGGTTTGGAACAGCCCACCAATGACAGCTTGTGGGGCTGGGGCACCAGAGGGATACCAGTGTATAGTTAAGTGACCAGGGGTTAGGGGGACATGAAGGAACAGGTTTGGAACAGGAGAAAATCACAACTGTTTGGTAGAAGGTGACTGGGCAACATCCAGGAGGGGATGATCCCAGGACACAGCTTGGGAGGGACAGTGGAGGACAAGAGGGCACAGGAAGGGGCAAGATGGTGTGGGGAGAGAGGAGGGACTCTGTAGGGCCAAGTCCAGCAGGGACAGTGGGAAGAGAGAGGGAGAGGTGGTGAGAGGGAAGAGCCAGAGCAGGAGGTGGGAGAAGTGAAGATGGGGAGAGCCACGTGGGCAGCTCTTGGCATCTGGGAAATAACCACAGCAAGGACAGCACACGTGTCCAGGGATGGAGCCAGCCACACTCCACACGATACTCCATGCTTCTCAAGGCTCCCTGGCCTCATAGGGGTTGCTGCTCCCTCCAATTTGCAGATGAGAAGACAGGCATCGAGCACACAGGAAGCAGGTGTATGGCCAGGATGGGAACATGGGTTGGCTCCACAGTGTGTTCCCAGGCTCTGAGCTGTCCTCCTACCTCCAGGTGGTGGGGCTGGGCTGTGAGGGGCGGGCAGACGGCCTGGGTGGGGGACCTTAGGGGCTCTTCAGTTTGGGCAGGATTTGTGGTGTGGGCTGTGCAGTTGTAGCTTCAGGACCTTTGGTCGCCTGGTGGCTGCTTCTCAGGCCTTATGCCTCATCCACAGGGAGAGGGTGGATCCCCCCAGTCATGTGGATCGGCCCACTGCCTGACGTTTCCTGGGCAGACACAGGTGTCCTAAGTCTCATATGGCATTGCCAGGGTCCAAGGTCGCCTGGAGGTGGCATTAGGAGGAAAGCCAGGAGCCAGAGAAGTAGGGAGGGTACCTGTGGGCTGCTGACCTGGCGTCCTGCCTCTGGAGCTATGGAGAAGCCATGACTCAAGGAACGTCAGAGGGACTCAGGGGACCAAGGCTGCACATGGCCATCACTGCCATGGAAACTCTGATGCTGCTTGGTATACAGTTGGCTGGCTATGGTGTAGCATGCTTTAGGCGCTCCCTCCATCCCTGGAGAGGGCTGGTCCTGGATCCTCAGGTGGGCCAGTCCAGAGCCTGTCTTCATCACAGTGCTCTAGTCCTTGTGTCTGGGCCACAGCAGAGCAGCTGGCCTGCACAGCCTGGATAGTAGGAAGCCCAGGAAAACCCTCAAACCCCTATCAAAGAGGGTCAGTCTGCAGCAGCCAGACACAACATGGAGGTGAGCATGCTGTGAACTATGTTAGAACTGTAGACCGTGTCTAGGGAGCACCAGGGAAGTTATACCTTAAGAGGATCTGTGTGTATCACACGTACTCCCCCAAACCTTAGGAAGTAGGTGCTGTCATGAGACCCATTTGATACATAAGGCAACTGACAGAGAAGTTAACTAATTAACCCCAGTTCACATAGCAAGTAAGTGGCAGAGTTGTGTTAAAACCAGGCACACTGGATTTGGGTTTCCATCTCCTTATCCTGACCAAAAATTGATGAAACCAAAGTACACAGAACAATGGGGTTTGACTCTATGCACTGGATTGGGGCACAGGGATGCTCTGAGCCAGTGAGGCTTAGGGCATGTGTCTGCAGTGGATAAGTGGGTGGTAGCCCAGAGACAAAAGCAAGAGGGTCACCCTGCCAGACAAGAGCTGCTCTGTGACAGACACCGCAGCAACAGTGTAGAGGTGGGATTCTGGGTGGGAAGAACTTTGGGATCAATTAGATATATAGAGAGGGATGCACAGGGATGTCTTGCTTGTGTGGGCTTTCCTGTCTTCATGTGGCCTGAGGACACAGGTTTGGGAAGGACAGTCTTTGGGCGAGAACATCATCTAAGTGGTCATATCTGCAAGGCATGGAGGGGCATGAAGAGCCTTTGGAAAGAGTGGGTAAAGGTAAGCAAAGTGGGTGGAAACGGTCTGACCCTCACAGCCTTTGGGGCCAGAGTGTAAGAGCCTGTGGCAAACTGCAGTGTGTCCCCAGAAGCCACACAGAAGAAGAGGATCAGAGTGCCAGATAGATACCCCTATGCTGGGCAGAAGAGAGTTTATTTGCCTGTTTATTTCAGTGCTGGGGATTGAGCCCAGGGTTTTGCACATTCTAGGCAAGTGCTCTACCTCTGAGTTCACCCCAAGCCCAACAAGGTGTATTTAGGGGGCAAATGGATGGGTCATCGTAAGGTCACTAAAGCTGAACAGAGCCAGAAATAAATGGAACTCTAGGGACATTAGAGCCCATAGGGCTGTGTGTCTGGGCTGGTGTTTATAAACCCATGATTTTGGGGGAAGGCATTCATGCCATTCCTGAGCTAGACTCATTGTGAGACTTATTCCATTTACTCTCCAGTCACCCATGACCCCACCAAACTGAGTGAGGTAGACTGAGATGACTACCATGGTAATGAGCACACTGAGAATAAGAGTTGGAGCTGGGATTCAAGTCCAAGTGTTAAGGATGCTGAAGATTGAGCTTTAACCATCACCTAGCATTAGCTCATGCCAACTGCAGCTGAAACCACGACACACTCCTTCACCGCCTTCACCACCACTGCTGTTAGCAAATAACCCCTGTTGCTCTGTCTCCACCACCCCCATCATACCCACTGTCACCACCACCGTTAATATCATACCACCATTATTGCCCCCATCACCATTGCCATCATTAGCACCATCATCATCATCATCATCATCATCTCCTTAATGAATAGTCATCACAATTAGAACCATAACACTAACACCATCACCACCATCACTACCATTGTCACCATAATTAACACCATCACTACCACCACACTTTCACCGTAAAAGAAACAGAGCTACCACCATCATCATCAACCCAATTATTAGTCTCTGGTACACAGCAAGAGCTACCACTTCACAGGGCTGTTATCAGAACTGGATAATTTGCTACATATAAGGCATTTAGATACAGTTTTCTCTCATGCTCATGTTTGTGGCCACCTCCAAGATGCAGTGGTTCCCCTTACCTGGAGTTTTTTCCCCTCTCTTTTCCATACACCTAAATTCTAGTCATCCTTTCAACTTTAAAACCATGTTCCAAGAAGATGGAAAATAGAAAGCACCAGAAGTTTGCCCCTTAACTGAATAACATTCACAGTGGTAATATCTGTCTGATGTAACTATTTTGGAATTCCAGTTTTCTGAGGAAGGTTTATTATGTCAATTTTGGTCAATTTCATCTTCTAGCATGGGAGCAGCTATCCATCCCTAACTCCCACCTCTGGAGCAGAAAATCATGCATATCTTGCATACAGCTAATGGGGGCCAGGGTGGGCAAGAAGGACCATTTTCTCCATAATTATGATCAATCAACAAATATATGAAAATATATGTATTCTGATTTGATAATGGCTGCTTTTGATCTTTGAGGGGCAAGCAAAGGTGAGCAACCACTGCTTTATCCCTCTCTGACTGTTGCAAGACAACACTCTTAGTTCAAAAAACATCTAGGGCCTTTCTTTCCCTCTCCCTTTCATTTTTCTGTTTTGCCCCTGTGCCACTTAAATTCTAGGACATTCAAAAGCAACCACATAAACAAGGGAACTTAGAAAGTCACCATTTATACCCAAGGTGTAACCACTGATAACCTAAAATCGACCTGACAAGATCTTAAATTTATACCTTAGGCTGCTTCTTAGCACAGGGATAGTCTACAACAATAACAACAGAAAAATGAAAACAGACAAACCCTAGGGAAGGGGGAGATATGATTTTTAGAATTACTATGGTTTTAATTCTATTTTACAATTTTCTTTTTTTTATTTATATGAGACAGCAGAATGCATTACTATTCTTATTACATATATAGAGCACAATTTTTCATATCTCTGGTTATATACACAGTATATTCACACCAATTCATGTCTTCATACATGTACTTTGGATAGTAATGATCACCACATTCCACCATCATTAATAACCCCCTTCCTTCCCTCCAACCCCCCTGCCCTATTTAGAGTTCGTCGATTCCTCCCATGTTCCCTCTCCCTGTCCCACTGTGAATCCACCTCCTTATATCAAATAAAACATTTGGCATTTGTTTTTGGGGGGATTGGCTCACTTCACTTGGCAATATCTTTTCTAAATTCATCTATTTACCTGCAAGTGTCATGATTTTATTCTCTTTTATTGCTGAGTAATATTCCATTGTGTATATACTCCACATTTTTTTATCTATTCATCTATTGAAGGGCATCTAGGTTGGTTCCACAGTTTAGCTATTGTGAATTGTGCTGCTATAAACATTGATGTGGCTGTGTCCCTCCCTGCAGTATGCTGTTTTTAAGTCCTTTGGGTATAGACTGAGGAGAAGGATAGCTGGATCAAATGGTGGTTCCATTCCCAATTTTCCAAGAAATCTCCATACTGCTTTCCATATTGGCTGCACCAATTTGCAGTCCCACCAGCAACACATGAGGGTACCTTTCCCCCCACATCCTTGCCAACACTTATTGTTGTTTGTCTTTATAATAGCTGCCATTCTCACTGGAGTGAGATGAAATCTTAGAGGAGTGGTTTTGATTCGCATTTCTCTAATTGCCAGAGATGATGAACATTTTTTCATATATTTGTTGATTCATGGTATATCATCTTCTGAGAAGTGTCTGGTCAGGTCCTTGGCCCATTTATTGATTGGGTTATTATTTTTTTTTCGGTGCTTAGCTTTTTGAGTTCTTTATACACCCTAGATATTAGTGCTGTATCTGATATGTGAGGGGTAAAGATTTGCTCTCAAAATGTAGGCTCTCTATTCACCTCACAGATAATTTCTTTTGCTGAGAAGAAACTTTTTAGTTTGATTCCATCCCATTTATTGATTCTTGATTTTAATTCTTGCACCACAGGAGTCTTATTAAGGAAGTTGGGGCCTCATCCCACACGATAGAGATCAGGGTCCACTTTTTCTTCTCAATTTTACAATTTTCAACAAAAAAATCACAAGGTATCAAAAGAAACAGATAATATTTTCATTTAAAGGACAAAAAAGACAAACCAAAAGAAACTTTTCCTGAGAAAGACAAGATGGTACAGTGCTTGACACAGACTTCAAAGCAATTGTCTCAAAAATGTGGGAAGAAATTTAAAAAGATGTGGATAAAGTTAAGAAAATGAAGTATGAACAAAATGGAAATATCAATCAAGAGATATAAAACCTAAATGAAACCAGAGAAATTCTGAAGCTGAAAATAACTGAAATTTAAAAATTTACTGGAGAGAATTAAAGTCAGATTTCAGCAGTCAGGAAAGAGTCAGCAAAACTCAAGATAGGATCATTGGAATTATTGAATCTGAGGGATAGAAAGAAAAAATGTTAGAGAAAAGTGAACAGAGCCTTGAGATCCCAAGGGACACCATCAAGCAGACCAGCACATGTATTGTAGGAATTCAGGAAAAAGAGAGAAAGAAGGTCAGAGGGATTATCTGAAGAATAGTGGCTGAAGACTCCCCAAATCTGCTAGAAGACATGAATATAAACATCCAAGCAGCCCAGTGAACTCTAAGATGAACTCAAAGAGACCTTTGCTGAGATCTCATAGAACAAACCTACAGAGAGAGACTCTTAAAAGCAGCATGAGAGAAGTGACCCATCACACACAAGGGAGCTTCAATAAGGTCCTCAGCATATTTCTTATCAGTACCTCAGGAGGACAGAAGGTAGTGAGCTCTACATAGACAAAGTCCTGAAAGAAAAAAAAATAATACTGTCAATCAGGAATCCTATATTCTGAAAAAAATGCCCTTCAAAATTATGGGCAAATTTAAGACATTCCCAATAAACAAAACTGAGGAATCTTGTTACTATTAGATCTGCCTAGAAGACATGCTCAGGGGAGGAGGTCAAATGGAAGGCTCTAGACAGCAACCCAAGCTGTTTGAAGAAATAAAGACCTCAGGAGGGGTAAATACATGGGCAGTTGCCATGTGGTATTATTGTAACAGTGTATCACTCCAACTTGTTTTCCACATGATTTTAAAAACTAGCACACTTGAGGGAAAAAAAAATCCAAGAGTTACCATGACTGTAGCCTTGGTTTGTAAATCCACATTTTGTTTTCTACATGATTTAAGAGATTAACAAATTAAAAAATTAATGGTGTCTTTGGACACACAATGTACAGAGATGTAATTCTGTAATAATAACTGAAAGAAGATAAAGACAGAGCTCTGAAGGAGCAGAGTTTTTGTATGCTATTGAGGTTGAGCTGGTACAAATTCAATTTAAAGTGTTATAACTTCAGGATATTAAATGCAATCCCCAGGGTAATCACAAAGGAGGGGAAAAGGACTATATTCAAAAGGAAGTGAATACCACTGCAAAAAATCAACTAAATTCAAAGAAGTCATGAGTGCAGGAAATGGGGGAAATAAAGTTAGAAGCCTTTTTTTAATTTTATTTTTTTATTGGTTGTTCACAACATTACAAAGCTCTTGACATATCATATTTCATACATTAGATTGAAGTGGGTTATGAACTCCCAATTTTACCCCAAATGCAGATTGCAGAATCACGTCGGTTACACATCCACAATTTTACATAATGCCCAAAGGTTAGAAGCCTTATAGAAAACAAATAGAAAAATGACACAAATAAATCCCTCTTTATCAGTAATTAGTTTAAATGTAAATGAATTAAACTCTCCAATCCAAACATGAAGATTGGCAGAATGGAGAAAATATATCCCCCCATGATGCAATTATATGATTCTCTGCAAGAGGCTCCCTTTATTTTTATGTATTTATTTTTATTTATTTTCTGTGCTGGGCTCAAACCCAGGGTCAGTGGGTGCTGGGAAAGTGCTCTACCACTGAGCCACATCTCCAACCCAAGACTCACTTTAGATCCAGAGACACAAACAGGTTGAAAGCAAAGGAATAAAAAAAAAAAATCCAGTAAGTTGTAACCCACAGAGAACAGGGGTGGCTATCATAATAGGAGACACAATGGTTACTTGGGACAAAGAAGGACAGTGTATATAAAGCTTCAGTCAGCAAGCAGATCAGTTATAAACGTGTACATGTATGAAAATACATGTGGAAAGGGAGGAAATTCTGACCCATACCATAACATGGAAGAACCACGAAGAAACTACACCAAGTAAGACCAGCCAGGGATTCCATGCCTCTGAGGTCCCTAGGAGCCATGGGGACAGGCAGTGGGTGGTGAGTACTAGGGCTAGGGTCAGGGAGGGGTTAGTGTTAGTGGGATGGAGCTTCAGTCTGGGAAGATGAGGAGGTCCTGAGGCTGGGCTGTTTTATTCCACTAATCATACACTCAAGAGAGGTCAAGATGGTCAATTAGATGGGACATGCATTTTACCACAGTACAAAGTCCTATTAAAAACAAATAAACCGGAGCAGACAGAGTCTCTATTCAGGGTCCCAGGGACACTAAGCCTGCTGCATGGATATTTGCTGACCATGCTCTCACAGGTGGTACTTTCTCTGCCATCAGAGTGAGCCCCTTGCTCAGGAATGCAGCTTTCCTAGGACCAGGGTCATGGCAGCCATTGGGATCTTTCACACAGGGCAGTCACATCTTGCCCCTCTACCACCTCTTCCTGAATATGGAGGAAAGGTTTGTTCTTGGGCCGATCCCTGAGGAATTCTTCCGATTTCTTTATCCTAAAACTGGTTTAACAGCACCCTCCATGCGTGGAACTAGATTTATCTTGTTTCTATCCAAAGAAATCTATGTAGTTATCCCAGAGACCTTCTCTACCATATCAATAGTAAGTAGGGTTACTTTTGTATGTAAAAAATATGGTTCCTCTATTAGAGAATTTATTGATAATCTCAATGAGCAAAAAATTGTCCAACTAGAAGAGGTGAAGCAGGCTTCCATCAAACAAATCCAGGATATGATTTAGTTGGAAAAGTCACAGCAGGTGGCTGGTTCAGAAGTGCCACAATTTTTTTGATGTCCAGATAAATAACATTGCTACGGCCTTGGAAGTTGCTTACCAGGAATGGCTACATGAAGTATACAAGGAAGCAAAGAGTCACCCGGATTATCTGTGAAAAGCCAACGTTCGTCGTCAGAGATTAAAACGCACACACACAGATAGCAGTGACAAAGATGAAGCACTTTATCGCAACTGCTGCTAGCTTATATAGAAAGTGAGAGTTAGTTATCTTAAACCAGGAAGCTCCCGGGGCCAATCATAGTAAAGGTCAGGTCATCACCTATGGTGCACGCACATCCGCCCTGCATAAGATTCATAGGGGGAAGACCGGAGGGCCAATGAGAAGGTTTTCAAAACAACTTGTTATCCACCCACTGGCAACTTGCCCGGCCTGTCATGTTGCAATAGGGGCCCCTTATCTGAAAGGCCGGGGGGAGTTCTAGCCACCCACTGGCAATTTGCCCACCGCCATGTTTGAAAGGCCCAGGGAGGGGGAGTTCTCAGGGAGACTCCCAACAATCTGTACCTCTGTGCAGAATAGGATGCATCAAAAGGGACAAGAGCACATGAGAAACTGGTGGAGAAGCACGTGGTGCAGAGCATCTCTGCACAACAGAAAAAGGAGATGATTGCCAAGTGCATTGCAGGTCTCAAGCTGCTTGCAAAGAGGGCTCAAGCACAGCCAGTTACATAAATGTATCTGTCCCAACTAAGACAGCTATAAACTGTTGCTGAGTAAATGGAAACTAGTTGATGTGACACAATCTTTCTATATTGCTGTCTACTGAAATTACAGTTTACCTTTCCTAACACAGAAAAGTTCAAGTTTCTTTCAGTGAGAAAGCTAAATCTGTTGGCCAGATAGTTCTCATCATATCTCTACATTTTGAGTTGTTATCTGATCACTTTTGAAAAAAGCACTTGGCTTTTATTAAAACATATGGCCTGGTGATCGGTTACCAAGCTACAATTTAAATTTATAATTAATTCCATCATTGTGCAATAAAGTACTGATTAAAACAAGAAAAAATAAATAAATAAACCATCACACCTTGTCTCAGTGCTGCTCCTGAATGAAGTCTCCCTGGAGTGCACCCGTGCTGCCCCCAAAACAGTGTGGGCAGCCAAACTAATGGTCATTCGAGTGAATTTCCTAAGGTACCAAATAAAACACAGACACACAATTTACCTTTAATTCAAGCCCCAGGATGGCTCCTCTGCCCTCGGCCTCAAGCTCCCCAAATGGGAGAGTGAGTAGTGTCACAAGAGGCTGGCAAGAGAGAGAGCTAGCAAGCTCAGAAGTGGACTTTTATTGGAGAGACTCTCATTCTTTAGAAATTTCCATCCAAAAAAGGTCAAGGGGGGCAGGTTTACAAGGACAGGTAAGGTAATTTGACCCCTGGGGCTGTAGGAAGGCACATCTACGCATGAAGACACATTTTGCTATGGGGGCAGCCATCTAGGGCCACTTGGATGTGATCAGATCATGGGAAGTAACCGACAAAGCCTCAACCAATCAGGGAAGGAAAACTCTGGTCACACAGCACAATGGCCTCCCATGCTCCAGGTCACTGTGGCCTGGATCCCAGAGACCAAGGGACCATGTGGGATGGGCAGCTGTCACTTCTTGTGTGTGTGGAGTGCCAGGCCCTGGCTGCATGGGGGGAATGTGGACCCAACAGGCCACCATCATGGTGCTCACTATTAGCAGCAGGACTGCAGGCCTACTAGATGAGAGACGGCTGGGGAGCACCCAGGGCAGGAAATGGGAAGGGCTCTCTGGGAGCAATGCCCTCTCATGAACAAAGCTCAGGCAACACCCTCTACTCTAGGTCTGAAGTGGCCCAGGGTCTTAAGGTCCCTGAAGCCTGTGCCCAGCACCTAGCTCAATGCAGGGGTCAGCAGGCCATGGAGAGTGTTTGGGGCTCATTTATTGGAAGCAGGTGGGCACATAGGAAGGGTCCACAGCTTGTGAGGACAGCAGTGGCATCATAACCTCATCTAGGATCAGCTTAGGCCTCTCTAGGGGACTGAGGCCGACACTGTGGCAGGGTTTCTTCAGGGAGCTTAGTCTCAGGGGTGAATACCAGAGCCCAACAAGGAGTATCTGGCACTGATCCTGCTTTAGACAAGATAACTTGGCTCCAGGGGTCCGGGGAACACGACCTTCTCAACTGCACACTACCTTCTGGGAAGGTCCTACCCTGTTCAGCCTGGCCTGGAAGCCCCAGGGCCACGTGTGCTGGACACATGCAGCTGGAACCAAAGCCAGGCAATGGCAGCAGGTCTGGTGGCTTTGTCACCCACTCCTGTTCCAGGCTCCCTGCTGCATCCAGTTTCCTGCTGTGCTGCAGACAGCCCCACTCAGGTCCACAAGGCCTAGAGACATGGTCGCCATCCCCTTGCCAGACAGTGACAATAAAGCATTTGACGCATCCTGTGTTTCCACAGCAGATGGTGAGTTGAGGCCCGGGGACTTCCCTAGACCCTGTGTCCCCATCTCACTCCCACAACCCCTCATGGAGGAGTAATTGGCCAAAGCAACCACAGCAAGAGGAGCATCAGCTTCAAAGCCTTTTGTGTTATTGTGGTGCTGGGGCTCGGATCCAGGGGTGCTCTACCACTGAGCCATACCCTTTATTTTGAAACATGGTCTCACCACGTTACTGAGATTACAGGCATGTGCCACCATGCCTGGGTTCAGTGCCTTTTAATACTAGCTTGAGCTGGACAAAAGGTCTGGTCCAGTTGCCATAATCCAGAACTGCCGGCACTTGATGCTAGAGGTCACCCCAGGAGTGACTGCACCCACCTTGGGACAGCATGGTGGACTCTACACACCATCCTGCCTCTCTTGCAAAAGAAATGCAGGAATTCATCACATTGTTTTTATACACTCAGGGGAGGGAGAAACATGTCTAAGAGGTGAAAACCCATGCTCAGATCCTCTCCTCCAGTCCCTCTGCTCAAGGGGATGGCTGGCACCCTTCCTCATGCAGGACCAGGCAAAACTAGGGACTGACGCCAAAGCCTTCCTTCCATGTACATCACACACTTCCTTCCACCCATGCTTCTTGAGTCATCAGAGCTGAGGGGGCAGTTATGTGCCTTGGGTTTAGAAGCTAAAGTGACTTTTAGATTTTCATGATGACACCTATAGATATAGCCAATCCCTTTACATTTCAGGAGGCCCTGCATAGCCAGTCCCCTTGATGGCAACTTTTAAGCTGCTTCTGATCTTCTGTGATCACAGCTTGCTCATCTCCTATGCAGGTCTTTCTATTCCTGTTGAATACATTCCTAAAAGTAGAATTCTGAAAAATAAATGTCACCCACTTAAAATTTTAGTTACTCCTGCCAAACTGCCCTTCTAGAAGGTTGCACCGAGCTCGGGGGCTGTCTGGCCTTGGAGGAGGGTTGGAGACAACTGAGAATCACAGCTATGGCTAGTTGGGTTCTGATGGGCAACCTCTACCATCTGGGCTTCTCCCCCATGCTTTGCTGATATATTTCAGAGCAGGGATCCTATGTCAAGATTTGGAACTCACAAGGTGCCCTCATTCCACTCCGAGTACTTTCCCATGTGATTCCTATAAAGGGGACCTCATCTCAGCCTAGTGTGCCCAAATAGGTTTCATCACCTCCCTTTTGTACACCAACTGCAGTTGCAGGTGAGGCTAAGTGACCTGTGAGAGATCAACTCACTGGAGAACAGGAAAGGGCTGGGCTCTGGGCTCACCTCTGACCCATCTGTCCCACCAGGCACCAAACTACTGGGTTAGCTAATAACCATAGATCCTCAGGGTATGGGGACAGGGAAGGATGCTACTGAAGTTACAGTCATGAGATCCAGTGGGTAGGTCAGAAAGGGAAGCAGAACGAGCTGGCATTCTCAGGGTACAAGGAGGGCCAAGGGAGCCTGGAGCCTGATCATGGCTGTGCTTGGGGTCTTTGCGGGTGCAGAGCATGAGGCCTGGAGAATGGACATGAACTTGCTGTTGGACAGTGAAGTTTGGGCATGAAGCTTGGACCACAGACTCCTCGATGTGGCCATGGCACACAGATGCTGAATTCCACTGGAGGCAGGGCATCCAGGATAGTGTCAGGAACTGGGTGTGGGCCTAGGTCTTTTACCAATGGAAGGAGCGCCCAGGACATCATCTCTGACAGGGGCATCTTGAGGGGCACATGCATAGAGACCTTCCCAAAAAATGGCAGCCACTCCCTGGGCATCTGCCAATAGAGCTTATATAAACAAAGTCCAGCAGGCTTCTGGGAATCCCACACATGTGTGGAAGACACTGGCCCACTCACAGAGCCTTGCCAGAGGGCTTTCTGTAGAAGAACCTGGTACCAGGACCAGTTTCCCAACACTCTCTTTCTAGTTTCCCATGCCCTCCCTGGTGTCCTGAGCTCTCTGTGGAGGGTGCAGGGAGCACTGATGCTCAGTTCTGTGCAGTCAGGCAGGGCCTTATCATCCATGGCAAATCAGTTCAGCCATTCCAGAGTCACTCTGCCTGGACTCAATACAATCTCCGACTTTCACCCGAGTCGTTGTGCACTGGAACCCTGTGTCCTGACCAGCATCAGGAAGGCAGGTGCTAGCTGGAGCCTTTAGGTGGAGGCTGCTGGCACAGGTTTCCTACTGCAGGCTCCAGCATCCTGGAAGATCCTTTTGCCTGCTGTCCACAATCTGGCTCTTGGAGTCTGGGGCTATCCCTCAAGTCCATTGCCCTCCACCTGTGGAACCAGGATGTCTCAGCAGAAGAGCTGGACTTCATGGCTTGCTGATACAAGCAGTGGCTCAGAATGCCAGCTGGAAGTCAAACAGGGTGGGTCCTACTTTCCATCTCTCTCAGCTCAAGGTCATCTTCTCAGAGATGCTTTGGCAACCATTCTGATGAGCCAGCTGCTCTCCAGAATAAGATCTTGTTTTATCATTGTCTTCTACACCTGGATGCTGGTGCTCTGGGTACCTCACAGACATATCTGCTAGCACATGTGTCCAGCACACAGATGCTCAGCAAGAACCCCTACTGACTGACCCCTTCCCCAGCCTCCAGCCCATATACCCTACCCCTTCTCTCAGGCACCTTTGGAATGGATCAGTCCTCTATATTGACGTTCTCTTATCCCTTCCTGTGGGGAGCCACTCCAAATGCACCACGGGGATCTGAAAGATCACTGTAGTCTGGTGTGGTAGTGCCATGACTCGTAACTCAGGCTTTTCCTTCACTCAGCTGTGGTCCCAGGAGTGGCCCTAGGAGTAGGCAGCACCCAGAGAGGTTGAGCTACACTCACCTCTTCCCTTGTAATCCTACCCCTTGCCTCATTTGAATGGCTTCCTCCCAATAAAAGGGCTCAGCACGTGCTCTTCTCTCTCTTTCCACGGACTCCTGAGGTCAGAAGAGCCATCACAAGACCCAAAGAAAAAGGCATTTCTCTGTCTCTGCGTGATGATTTCGTGCAGGCCAGTTCACCTGGAGTGACCCTGAGTGTTTAGTCGTGAAACGCAAAACCCTCCCTTTGTAGAAGCACCTGGTCTGGAACAGAGATGGAGAATTTTCTCTACAGTGTGGGGCTCTCTAGCTGAACTGGTTCTTCCTATTGCAGCCTGGGCAAGTTCCCTAATCTCCTTTCTGAGCAAAGGAGAAAAATGACCTGCCTGCCTCTCAAGGGCCTGGGTTGATCAGTCAGTATCTGCAAAGTGCTCACAGTATGAGCTGTCTACTTCTTAATTAAGGAACTGAATAGAAAACAATTATTCCCCTAGGGAAGACATTCTCCATGCAAACGCCCAGTGTGGTGACATTCAAGATGGCAGAGTAGTGGAAGCCACATTTCCAGTTGCTCTGTGACTCAGAATTCAAGCTGTGGGAAATACGGGATTTCAATAAAAATCAACATTGAACAGTCAAGAGTGTCTTAGAGACTCAGAAATTAGGGTGCACTGAACAAAGAAAAAAGAGTATGTTGGAACCAGGCTAGCTGCAGCAGCCATGCTGGTTCACCACAGAGGGGAGGGAGAACACAGATAGAAATGCGATGGACAAATTTGGCACAGAAAGTCTTATAGATCAGAAAGGCAGCCCAAACTTAGCTGATCCAGAGCCTGCACAGATAGCCATCTGGTGTTTGAAAGGTGCACTGTTTCTCAACTGGCCATGGACAACTGAGGTGAGAACCATTTCAAGGAGGCCACACTGATGCTTGGTGCTGTGGAATGGGAGACCATAGCAAACACTGTCCTGGAAAGTGCCTAACATATGGCCCAGGGTGTACCCAGCAGAATGTGAGTGAAACAGGCACAGAGATTGTATCCCGGGCAATTCAAGGAAGGGATACAGAGGGGAGCCCAACTCGCTTTCCTTTTGAGTCTGGCAGATTATGTGACCAGTGGAAGTGGGTTGGGAATCTGAACAGGTGGGTGTGAATACACTCAGGGACTCATCCCAGGAAGGCTGTGTTTGAGGGCAGCATGGCGTGTGGAAGGCCACCCCCAACAACAATGGCCCTGTAAACAGAATTCTTGGGAAGCTCCTGAGATCCAGACCCAGACTCCCAGCAGAGATTGGCAGCTGCCAGGCCCTTGGGGTGTGACCATCCATTCTTTTGTTGTTGTTGTTGTTTTTTAATTTTTATTGTTGGTTGTTCAAAACATTACATAGTTCTTGACATATCATATTTCACACATTTGATTCAAGTGGGTTATGAACTCCCATTTTTACCCCGTATACAGATTGCATTGTTTAATTTTTAATTTGTTTTAATGAGTTATCCATGAGAGTAGAATTCATTTATGCACTATGATATATCATACATAGATGGGGTGTAATTTCTCATTTTTCTGATTATACATATTGTAGAATTACATAAATCTCACACACACACACACACACACACACACATGGTAATAATGTCTGTTTCATTCTACTGTCCTTCCTATTCCCATATCCCGTCCCCTCTCCCTTCACTCCCCTCTACCTAATCTAAGGTAACTATTCTTCCCTAGTGTTCCCCCACTTATTGTGAATTATCATCTGCATATCAGAGAAAACATTCAGCCCTTGGCTTTTTGGGATTGGCTTATTTCACTTATCATGATATTCTCCAACTTTATCCATTTACTGGTAAATGCCATAATTTCATTTCTCTTTAAAGCTGAGTAATATTTCATTCACTATATATACCACATTTTCTTTATCCATTCAGCTATTGAAGGACACTAGGTTGGTTCCATAATTTAGCTTTTTTGAATTGAGCTGCTATAAATGTTGACGTGGCTGTGTCACTGTAGTATGCTGATTATAAGTCCTTTGGATATAGACTGAGGAGTGGGATAGCTGGGTCAAATAATGGTTCCATTCTGAGTTTTCTGAGGAATCTCCAACCACTGTGGTTGCACCAATTTGCAGTCTCATCAGCAATGTATGAGTGTACTTTTTTCCCCACATCCTCACCAACATTTATTGTTGCCATAGAGAACTCAAAAAAACTTGACACCAAGAAAACAACCCCAAAATTAAATGGGCTAAGGAACTGAACAGAGGAAGAAATACAATCAATCAATAAATATGTGAAAAAAGTGTTCATAATTTCTAGCAACTAGAGAAATGCAAATCAAAACTACTCTAAGATTTCTTTTTTTTTTTTTTTTTACTCTAAGATTTCATCTCACCCCAGTCAGAATGGCAATCATCAAGAATACAAGCAACAATAATTGCTGGTGAGGATGTGGTGACCATTCATTCTTGTTGATAATTTTGACCACTTCAGTGGAGACCATTCCTTCATTTTTCATTAAGAATATTCGTGTGTGTGTGTGTGTGTGTGTGTGTGTATGTGTGTGTGTGTGTGAGCACGCACACGCGCATCCTTGCTGGCCTGGTTGGTTTATGGACATATATACATATACATATTTCTTTCTTTTTTCTCACTTTCAGCATTTCTTAATGTTATTTTTTCTTGCCGTGTCTTTTGAGGGTTAACGGTTTTGTTTTATTTTGTTTTTGTTTCTTTCTCTCCTTTTGTCTCCCACTAATAGGAAATTCTTTATTCTTTATTCTTTACTTTGTTTTTCCTCCTTCTTCCTTATAATCATAACCTGATATATTTCTTTTGCATTTTCTCTGTTCACATTTTGAACATTGTGAACTCTCTTCTATCTTCCTATTAAATTTTCTTTTCTCTTAATGAACCATATTTGACCATCTTTTAGATCTAATTCAGTTATAAAACTTCTGCCCCCACCACTCATGTTGCATTATTGCTGCTGTAGATAACATAATTGACTCACCTGCTGTTTGCCTTACTGCCAAATCTAATTCTAGTTATTGTTGTTTTTGCTTTTGGCAATTTCTGACTCTGCCCTGGAAACTTCCAGAGTGACTAGGTGAGCTCTAGTCACATCACTGTGACAAGGTCCAAGCCATTGTCCTCCCACTTCTCAACAGGTGCTTCCTACATCATTTTCTCAAGGATATGTGTTTTTTTTATACTTATGGATAATATTTATTAGAACAGAAGTATATAAACCAAGAGCATCAGGAAAAGATATGTATCAGGAGGAATCCAGAGACGTCGGGCACAGGCTTTTGACCATTTCCCCACCTGGGGCCATACAGGACATGCTTTCTCTTTAGCAGTAAAGTATGTGGACATGTGCAGAATGTCTCTGCACACACAGAGAAAACTGTTCAAGCTTTTGGGTCTGAGGCTTTTATTGAGAGCCAGTCACAAGAGACATCATGCTACATGACAGTCACAGCCACTGAAACTTAGTGTCCCAATGATGAAACCGGACACACATCAAGTATGCTGATGTATGTGCAAAGCAATCCTGACAGGCTGAAATGACATGGCCCATTTCTCCAGGTATATAAAACATCATGGTCAACCACTAACTTAACAACACTCAAAGGCCACATTACCAGGGGTTGGCCAAATGTCAGTCATGATTCTAGGTTTCCTTGAAGACATACAAGGATTGAACGGCAAGACCTACTCAGGAAACACTTTCCTCACACTCCACACATGCTATTTAAAATTCAACAGTGTCCCTTATATGGGGGATTGTATGCGTAAACTCTTACATGTATCAAGATCACATCTAGTCTCTGGTTGAACTGAGATTTGAATCTATGGTGGGTTTTTGCTCACTTAAGCTGTACTGCCTTCTCACTTTGAGTATTTACAGATCATCCAATCCATTTTTATGAGCAAAACCCCTACTTGAGTATAAATTAGTCTGAGCCATCCTCCCACTCTGCTGGGGGCATATAAAGATGTCTTAGGCTCATTCATATCCAACCTCCCTATGGCCTCTGTCTTTGCAGAGCTATTTTCCCCAGGTGTGTGTCTATAAGTTCATCATGACATTTACAGGTGTTACAATGTTGCTGCTTTTGCATAAAAGTATTAAGTAGATAGTTCATGCATTGGCCGGGGGGAGCATGGTGGGTCAGGCATGATAGCACACACCTGTGATCCCAGCTACTCAGAAGGTTGAGGCAGGAGGATCACAAACTTGACTCCAGCCTAGACAATTTAGTGAGACCCTGTTTCAAAATAAAAAAGAGAGTACTTGCCTAGCATGTGTGAGCCCCTGCCCTAGATTCAATGCCTTGTGCAAAAAAAAAAAAAAAAAAAAAAAGCATTATGATACCTATAGACCTGAATTTCCTATTGGTATTACCTATTTTAAAAAGAAAATTGAGGGGGCTGGGGATGTGGCTCAAGTGGTAATGCACTTGCCTGGCATGCGTGGGGCCCTGGGATCGATCCTCAGCACCACATAAAATAAAGATGTTGTGTCCATTGAAAAACTGAAAAATAAATATTAAGAAATTCTCTCTCCTCTCTCTCTCTCTCTCTCTCTCTCTCTCTCTCTCTCTCTCTCTCTTTAAAAAAAGAAAGAAAACTGAAAAGGAATAAATTGCAAATTATTCTGGGTTAGAAAAGCCTGATCTTTTAAAAAATCCACAAATGGAAGCAAAATTTGTAATCAAATTTTAAATTATCATGACAAAATTCTAAATATGAGCAAAAGTAAGGTGAGTAATATGCTGAACTCCCATATAATCATTACTCAGATTAAACACTTATCACTACATGGCCAATCTTGTTTCAATTCGACTTTTATTCATTATCCATTTGTATCCTAAAATATAGTGGCTTTTAAAAATGCACAAACATATCAGCACTGTGGTGCACACCTGTAAACCCTCCCAGCTCAGGAAGCTGAGAAAGGAGGATCACAAGTTCAAAGCTAGCCTCAGCAAAAAAAAAAAAAAAAAAAAAAAAAAAAAAGAAAGAAAGAAAGAAAGTGAGGCACTAAGCAACTCAGTGAGATGCTGTCTTTAAATAAAATGCAAAATAGATCTAGGATGTAAGGAAAAATAATAAGGGAGGCACAGAGACAAGGTGCAGAGGCAGGAAAGTGGCTGCTTACACAAGTAATCACGTTTATTTAAACCAATAGGTTACATTAGGTCATTAGTACCATAACTACATTATTAAGGTTGCTTATTCTGCAGTTACATTCACAGTTACAATATGCAATGTAAGGAGCTTTGTGCAGTTTTAAAGAAATTCCATTGTATAAAGGTACTATTACATGGACAGATTTAGGTTCAGTGAAACATTGTGTTTTTTTAACAAGAGAGTCCCTATATTCCCAGGAGCTGTGTGCCTGAGATGAAGGTCAAAGCTGATAAGAGCTACTTCATGAAGGACACTGCTACAGCAGCCAGGCATCCTGTGTCTTTATACAGAAGTTTCCCAGCAGCCAAGCATTCTGAGCCTTTGCACAGAAACTTCCTAGTTACCAAGCATGCCACAATCACGAAGTTTATCAGAGTCCCCAATCCCAAACACAGAATCCCTACACTAAGGATATGGCTCAGTAGTGGAGTGCCTCTGAGTTCAATCCCTGGTACCCACCCACCCCCCCAAAAAAGTGCACAAACACTACCATTATTTCATTTACAAAATAATGATAATATCTTATGTTTTTGTTAGCTTTTTTGTCACTGTCACTAAAAGACCTGACAGGAACACATAGGAAGAAAAGCTTATTTTGGTTCATGGTTGTAGAGGTTATTTCTCGGACCAGCTGACTACATTGTTCTGGGCCCACAGTGAGGCAGAATCTCATGGCGGAAGGTGTGGCAGAGGAAAGCAGCTCTGACATGGCAGTCAGAAGCAGAGAGAGCTCCTTTCACCAGAGACAAAATAGAAACCCCAAAGGCATGCCCCCAGTGACCTACCTCATCCAGGGAATCCTACCTGCCCACAGTTACTGCCTAGTTAATCCATATGAGTAGATGAATCCACTGATTAGGTCACAACTCTCATCATCTGATCATTTCATCTGTGAAAATTCTTGTATTATCTTATACTTAAGCTGTTGGGGGACATCTCATATCTAAACCATAACATTCTATCCTGGCCCCCAAAAGTTCATGCCAACTTCACAATGAAAAACACATTCAGTCAATTTCCCAGAGTCCCCAGAGTCTAAACAGTCCCAGCAATGCCCAAAAGTCCGAGTCCAAAATTTTCTTTGAGGTTCAAGGCAAACTTTTTCCCTGCAAATATGTACATTTTTCCAGAAGCAGGATCTCTAAAGTAGATGCATCAGGGCAGTTATCAAGAGCCCTGCACTTTACAGAAGACCCTTTGCTTGTGGGCAAAGAAGTAAGCTCTGGGAGGCAGCCTGCTGGAGATGGGTGACTGTGCTGTCCGCTGATACACCAGAAGAGCTGGTATTATGTGCCACGGATTCTGACAGTTGAAGTAGGAGGAAGTTAGTTTTTGTAGCTATTTATGGAGTTGGTCCAATGAAAGTGCCAGCTGATGGTCTACCTATCATAGCCATCTACAACAGCTTTCTACAACACCTGGGTTTCTTTAGAAACTGTGAAGAGACACTTGGTAGATGAGAAAGGGGAGCTTTTGCAAGTAACCCCCGCCACCTGCACCCCAGGTCCAGGATCTGCACAGTGCCCGGCCAGTGCCTTCTAGTCCTCAGAGCAGTGACTCCCCAGGCTCCCCAGGCTGAGTGCTGGAGGACAGCACAGGCCGGGCCAAGGAGGGGCTGTCATCAAGAGCTGGGGCTGGGTGAGGAAGGCTGAGGCTCCTGGCAGAGACAAGGGAGCAGTGTCATGCAGAGGCAAGGCAAGGGGATACACCCGGAGCCTTGAAAGAGTTTCCTGTTTCCTGAGAGGAGTGTCTGCAGAAGTCAGCTCCATATATGGTCTCCTGTGGGAAGTGGAGAAAAACTTAATTTTAGTCATAAAAGGAAGGCTTACGGGGAGGAGGCGGCAGGGCTCTGGATGCAGCACCCAGGGCTGTAGATGCGGCACCCAGGGCTGTAGATGCGGCACCCAGCTCAGAGACCCTGCCTGCCTCACTTGGCAGCTGCATCAGGTGTAGAAATTGTCACAGGCTTGGGAGGGGCTCCTCAGAGGGCGTGTCATAAAGATATGTGCCACAGTGGCCCTTATTCTGCCAGGAAGACACTGCATCTTTATGTCACGGTGGCTGGAGCCCTATGTGTGGGGTAAGTGTGGTCCTCTCTCAGGTTGTGGCCCATGTTGCTGTCTGCCTTTGGACAAGTGTTAATCCTGTTGTGGTTTCTCATTTGCTGAGCCTTCAGAGGCCTGCTGTTAGCCCACAGAACTGTCATTGCCATTCTAACTTGGGCTCCATCCCAGGCTCTGTTCATTAGTGTTTCTTGCTGAGACCTGTGCAGCTTTGCCTAAGCCTGCTGCAGGTTTTCTCCTGTGAATGCATGGCCCCTGAAGCCCACCCAAGTGACTCAACCTTGGCCAGCTCAGGTCTGAAAGGTGGAGTACTCCTCAGGCTCCTGGGCATGAGGGGGCTGCAAGCCAGTGGCTGAATGAAACCCACTGAGTTCCAATGTCCATCCTTCTGGCTGTTCACCTGTGGATGGCTCTGCAGGGCTGGTGCTCAGCACACTGACACATATCCTGACAGCCTAGCAGTGACCATCCCCCCATGGGTATTGGGAATGAAATCAGAGAGGAGGGAGGGGGGGGGCTCAGAGCCCTGTGGCACCACTTCTTAGCCCTGTATCCTGAGGCAAGAGTCCCTGTTTCTCTGGGCCTCCATTTCTTATTAATAAAATGGTAATGTCAGCGGTTCTTACCACGTGATTGTTCTTCCACAGTTGTGTGTCTCATTGATGCATGATTTATCTTTTAAATTTTTATTTTTTATTTTTCTGGCAATGGGGATTGAGCCCAGGGGACTCTACCACTGAGCTGCACCCTCAGCCCTTTTAATTATATTTTGAGACAGACTTTCACTAAGTTGCTGAAGCTGGCCTACAACTTGCATCCTCCTGCTTCAGCCTTCCCAAGTTGCTGGGATTACAAGCCCCCAGCAAGCTGACACAGTTTTTACAGAGTGAGACTTGATTTTGATGAAGATGCTCCACACACACACAAAGCACCCTGTAGTCTACCAAGGCAGACATGGAGACTCTGCTTTGGAAGCTTCCAGCAAGTGTTTCAGGTTCTAGCAAATCTGAAGTAGCAACCCTGAAAATCCTCTGCTTCTAGGAACTACACACATGAAGTACATGTCTGGGCTGGCCAAAAGGACAGGACACCTCCAGGATCCAGGAAGGAGGAACCTGGCTGAGGGATGGTGGGCTCAGAAGCCAACACTGCATGCAGCCTTGGGCATGGCTGCCACTTGTAAGATCCTGGCAGCATGAGTGCTACAGGGAAGAGGACATAAACTGACGAGATACATAGGACTGGAGACTAGAATTGGAAGCACACATGGAGTCTGGATTTCCAAGATTGCAAATTCAATGAGAATGTTCTCCTAAAACTTCCTACCTAGCAGCAAGAGATGAGAAGGAAGCTCACCTCTTTGAGGAATGAAGGGGAAGGAAACACTTGCTCCTAAGAACCAGGACGAACGCCCTCATGTTGGTTTAGGATTTATGTCATCCACACCTTAGAGGCAGTCCAAGCCACATAGTTATACGGAAAGTATAACTACTACTCCAGGAGGATCAGCAGGACCAGTGAGACCCAGAAGGCCTTCAGCTCCATCCCCCAAAGAACAGCCCTGGATTGTCCATGCTAAGAGATGTCACATCCAAAAATGGCATCAGCAGGCAGCCCTCTCCTAAAGTCAAGATGATACATAAACCTCAAGTATATAGAAAAAGTACCATGGAGAACATGGAGAAAATAAGAGGAAGGGATTACTAACTATGAAAGCCAAAAAATCAATGGTGCTGAAAACCAAAAATACAATAGAATTAGCATCAGTTAAGCTAAATATTCTTTGAAAAGATTAACCTAACAGGGAAATCTTCAACATGCAAAACAAGACAAAGCAGAGAAAAGGCATAAATAAAGAACACTAAGAATAGAAAAGGAGCCAAGTGAAGATCAAATGAGGGAATTCAATAATTAAGAGTGGGAAGGGGTGGACTTGTTCAGTGCATACTGTAAACATGCATTGAAACATCACACAAAACCCATTAATATGTAAAGCTAATGCATGCTGATCACAAAATTTAAAAAGGAAAAAATAAACAGGAACAATTAAAATGAATAAGATAAAAGAAAAAAGGTAGCCATAATTACACTCCAAGAATTTATATATTATTAAAAGTTTCTCAATACAATGAAAAGGATTGAATATATGAGAAATCACTGAAGGAGATGAAGGACTTAGACTTACAACTTACAATCACTTGATTTCTCTCAATCTGTTTTTACTCTTATACTATGGGGAAGAAATGGTTTCTTTGTGGAAACTTCAATGGACTGAAATAGATGCATGAAACACTTAGGATTGTGCTTGTTCCTCACTAAATGTTGATTTTATTTTTTTGCAAGAATATCCATTACATCCTTATAATACTAAAAAAGTGGGAAAACATTTTTAAATATTTATTAAAACACTTATTGATAAGGAAATGATTAAATAAGCCACAGAAGATATATAGGATCTAGTATTCTGGACCTGAGATTAAAAATGAATACATTCTATTTGTAGCAAAAAGATCCCCTACATGTCTTGTTTTATGCAAAAAAAAAAAAAGGAAATTGCAGAGTAGTATATAGTGGAAGATACTATTTATGTTTCAACAACAGACAGGGAGAGAGATTGAAGGGACAACTGGGATGGCAGTGAAGGTTGATTTGGGTGGGTAAAGGAAAATTTTTATCCTTATTTTTGAATTTTCACAATGAAAGTGGTTGGTATAATATAGGGGGTAAATTTTTAAAATTTTAAAATACTTTTAAAATAACTAGATATTTACTGAAGTTTCCTGGGGAGGAGTCTGCAAGGCTGTATTACAATACATTCAGCAAAACCTCCTTAATACCCTTTCAAAGGGAAAATTCATTATAGCCAAACTATGGAACCAGCCTAAGTGATCATCAACAGATAAATGGGTAAAGAAAATGTGGTATATATACACAATGGCGTTTTACCCAGACATAAAGAAAAAATGAAATTATATTATTTTCAGGAAAATTAATACAAACTAGGTACCATCATGTTAAGTGAAATAAGCCAAACTCAGAAGGTCAAGGTCAAGGGCCCTCTGTTTTCTCTCATTTGTGGAAGTTAGAGAGGAAAAAGCAAAACAAAAAAAAAGAGAGAGAGAGAGAGAGAGAGAGAGAGAGAGAGAGAGAGAGAGAGAGAGAGAGAGAGAGAGAGAGAGAGAGAGAGAGAGAGAGAGAGAGAGAATGGAGTGGGAATCTCATGAAAATCAAAGGGAGATCATAAAGAAAAGGGGCTAGGGGATGGGAGGTGAGGCGGGAGGGGAGAAATGCTGGGGGTGATATTGACCAAATTACATTGCTATATTGTGTGCATGTATGAAAAAGTAAAAATAAATCCCGTGGTTATGGACAACTCTAATGCACCAACAAAAAATGTGGAAAAAACTCCTCAGACCTGCCCTGCTTCCCAACATTCCTCTCCACCCCTCTTTGCTGTGTCACACTCTTCTTTCCCTTTTCCACCAACAGGTAAAGTTTCTTTGCCATACCTTCATTGTTGTCCCCAGTTTTTTTAAAGTCAAGTCTAGTTCAAGCGCTCAGGCAACACTGAATAGATTTGACTTACTGCTATGCACCCACCACTATAATCAACATGTCATATTTACTTGGTCTAATTTTTTTTTTATTGGTCGTTCATAACATTACATAGTTCTTAATACATCATATTACACGGTTTGAATCAAGTGGATTATGAACTCCCGCTTTTACCCCGTATACAAATTGCTGTATCACATCAGTTACCCTTCCATTGATTGACATATTGCCTTTCTAGTGTCTGATGTATTCTGCTGTCTGTCCTATTGTCTACTATCCCCCCTCCCCTCCCCTCCCCTCCCCTCCCCTTTTCTCTCTCTACCCCTTCTACTGTAAATCATTTCTTCCATTTGTATTCTCTTGACTTACCCCTCCTTTCCTCTTATATGACATTTTGTATAACCCTGAGGATCGCCTTTCATTTCCATGCAATTTCCCTTCTCACTCCCTTTCCCTCCCACCTCTCATTCGTCTAATTTTTTTTTTAAACAAAAAATAAGATGTCATAGGATCAAAATTGAGAAACTTAGATTTGGGTTATTTTACTAAAGTGCTGGTGAACCCAGACCTGTCCTTACGCATCTTGGGGTGCAGCTCGGCATCTGAGCCCCCTTTTTAGAGCGCCTTTGACCTCTTTGTTGCGAAGGCTGTAGATGAACGGGTTCAAGGTCGGTGTGACCACTGCATACACCACGCTGGCCAGGCGGTCGTAACGCGCGGAGTAGGCGGATGAAGGTCGGAAATACACCGACAGGACAGAGCCAAAGAAAAGCGACACCACCACCAGGTGGGCCCCGCAGGTGGAGAAGGCACGGCGACTGCCTCCTGCGGACCGACCGCACTCGAAGCACCGCGACTAGGATGTGCGCATAGGAAAGCGACACAAGAAGCAGAGGGGTCAGCACCACCGCCAGGCCCTCGGAGAAGATGGCAGTCTCTGCAGTGGACGTGTCTGAGGTCGCCAAGCTCAGCATCACCATCATGTCACAAAAAAAGTGACGCACGGGGGCAGAGTGGGGGTAGGAGAGCGCGGAGATGAGCAGGGTGTGGAGCAGCGAGTGCAGGTGGGCCACCGCCCAGGACGCACCCACCAGCGCCCTGCAGCGCCAGGGTGTCATGACCGCAGTGTAGTGCAGTGGCCGGCAGACCGCCACCGCGAGGTCGTAGGACATGGCCGCCAGGAGGTAGCTCTCGGTGATGCCCAGAGCCACAAAGAAGTACATCTGGGCAAAGCATGCTTGGAAGGATATGGCCTGAGCTGGGTGGAGCAGGCTGATCAGCAGTCGGGGGACTGTGACCGTGGTAAAGCAGGCATCCACAAAGCTCAGATGACCCAAGAAGTAATACATAGGGGAGCACAGAGCCCCATCGGACCTCACCAGTACCACCATGCTCAGGTTGCCCATGGCATTGAGCAGATAGACGCTGAGGAAGAGCAGGAACAACACTGGATGGGCGACTGTGTCATCCATCAGGCCAAGGAGGAGGAACTCGGGGCCGGATGTGAGGTTGACCAGAGCCATGGAGTATCTGGCCAGGTGGGAATGCTGAGAAGTGAGAAGAGACAGCAGGTCTAAGTTCTGAGGAACCCCAGGGGTACTTCCTGTATGTTGATGTTCCATATGTAAATTTTTTTACACATCGGGATCACAGAGTATTTACAAAAATTTAGATTTTTGCTTGCTAAAACAGATTGAAAACCACATTGCTCACTGATCCTAATTTTATGAAGAAACCACATATCACAAGGGTGTTTTAAGGTAATGATTGGAAGTCTCAAGTTTTGTTGTCATACCTGATTTTGAGTCTTCACTTTACTAATAAGGTAGTATGTGCTCTCAGTTCCTTCTTCTTTAATGAGGAAAATACTAGTTTCTATCTTTGGACTTGGTAATGAGGATAAAGTGAATAGTAAATTTAAAATTGTTAACACAGTGCCTGACACATAATAAGTTGTATAACTTTTATCTGTCCACTCATCATTAGTCTATCATCATCATCATCACCTATTTAGTCAAAGAGTTAGGACCCAGGCCATATAAATATTAATCTAAATCTCTTCACCAGACACCTTACTGTATTTGCCATTCATTTCCACCACTCATTATGTGCTAATTCACAAATCAACCATTTTTTTTTTCTGTAAAGTATCATGTAGTAAATACTTTAGGCTGTGGGCCATACAGTTTCTGTTGTAACCACACCACTCTGATTTTTGTGGTGCAAAAGCAGTGGCCCACAATAAGCAAATGTATGGCCATGGCCATGTTGTCATAAAACTTTATTTACAAAACAGGTGGAAGACTGGACTTTCCCAGTCAGGCATGATTTGTTGACCCTGGTATAGGATACTGTGGGAGACTGCAAGATGGAAGAGTCTCAGCTTCTACCCTCAGTTAGATCTGGAGCAACATGCTGAGTATCTTAGTATGTTTCTAATTTCATGAACCACATTGGAGTAAATTATTCTTCCTGGAGGAGCTTGGGAAGAACTAAAGAAAAAGGGGTGGGACTTGAATCAGGCCCTGAAGAATGAATAGGAGTTTATGAAATAGACATGCTCTGGTGTAGGAGGAGAGGGTACTCCTGAGAGTGGGAAGAGACTGTGTGGAATTGTTGGTAGAGAAGACATGGACTAGAAAGAATAAAGCATCCACATTATGACACTGAGACCCTGGGCAAAGCTTATTCTTGCTGTTATCTCTGTGTGTAAAATTGATTGTACATAAAACTATTACATTTCTCACTTAGCCAACGACTCCAGTGATTTCAGAAATAATGCACTCATTTTGTCTCCCATTCAATTTCTTCCTTAAAACACCACAATCTCCTGTTGTTCCAAGGTCTCTACAAATGTCCTGCTACAAAGCTGATCAGCCCACCCTTTGCCAGGAAAACTGGTCAGATCTCAGAAAATGGACCAAGTCAGTGCCTGACAAAAAAGCTCCTCCCAGGAAGAAACTACATCTCCCTGCTTTGTCCAGTGAGCTATATACAAAATGCATCTGAAAATATTTGTTGAATTAGGTTTTTTGAGGAGCAGTGAGTGATAAACAGAAATGAAGGGAGGGTAAAGAAGAGAGGATGTATCCTGCTTTCATTTTTCTGCTTCTCTGTCATTGTCACCTGTTAGCCGTCCCAGAGAAATCACCTCCTTAGTTTCTGCAAGACTTACTCATTGGCCCATCACAGAATAGGAGCATGGAAGAGCTGGACTTTGGCACCCCTCAAATCTATCCATTTTTTTTTAGTGCACTATTCTCCTTTACCCTTGACCTTGACCTTCACTTCCCAACCCCTCCTCAGGCAGCTGTGTAATGCAGCAGAAAGAGCATTGGCTGTGAAGTCACAGCCACGTGGACTTTGATCCTGACTGCTGTGTAAACATGGATCCTCCTTCATTTAACCTCCAGTCATCTCATCTAAGAAATGAGGATATTGATTCCTGCTTTACATAACTGATGTCAAGATTAAGTGAGGTAATGTATGTACAAGGAGTAGCAGAGAATGGATGCTGATAGATCTTGGTTCCTTTCCCCCTATATAGAAATCCACTGGTTTTTTCCTATGGCTTCTTTAAATGGTTCAGTCCAGTACTGGAGGGATATAGTTATTTAGTTGTTTTTCTTAATCTCAACTAAAAAACTTAATTTTCTGCAAGAAATGACACCAATTTTGGCCTCTAGGGACAACACGTGCCAAATCTACTTTCTCTGCATTTTTTGTTTTTTGGGTTTGTTTTGCTTTGTTTGTTTTTATATAGATATCAAGGGGATCTATTCTGGGTCTACAGATGTTTTCTTCAACCTGAAGATCACTGGAGCCTTAGATCCTTTCTTACAAGATCTTATTTCTGGTCCTTTTTCATTCACTCTTTGCTTTGTCAGTGTTTTCTCAGCAGGAATTGGGCACAATGTTCAAGCTGGGGTTGATCTGTGTGGAGTTCCCTGGGTCAATAAAATGGCTCAAGCTCACCATTCCTGCCTATTTATTGAGTGCTTGCTGGGGGAAGGCTTTGTGGGCTCTGGGGCTACAGAGGTAAGGCAGCCATTGTCCTTGACCTCCAGCTGTGCACAATGGAATAAGCACAACATTAATTGTATGAACAAAGTGAGGGTGATTTCCTCTGCCTGGCTGATATGAAGAAGATCCCACAGAAGAGGTGAGGCTCAAATTAAGTTAGGAAGAATGAATACAAGATCACTTGGGAATAGAAAGGGCAGGGCAGGTTGGGGAGAGAGAATGTGAAAACAAAGGAAGATATTTTTGTGTGTGTGGGAGAGTTGGAGCTAAAATGTGGCTTCTTCCTCCTTAATACTTAATGCAGAGTGGATGGAGAATGGGGTGGGAGGAAGACAGGACACATGGTAAGAAGATAGCAGAGAAACGTTGGGTTCTCTCACCTGAAGGGCAACATGCCAGACCTTAACCTCTTTTGCAGAGTCTGTGGGCTGGTCTCTCTTCTGGCCAAAGGTCCCCAGTCTTGGGGACAGGTGTGTGACCATCCATCTTAGCCCAGAGACTTCAGTGTGTTTCCTGTGGACTGCGACAACGGAACTATGTAGAGAGAGGCAGACAGACAGAATTGCAGGGATTTCCTGAGCCATGCTCTTCCCACTCAGCTTACTGCCCAGCCAGTCTCCATGCTGCCTGTTGGATTCAGTGCAGACTGCTCAGCCCAGTGTCCAAGACCTTTCAGCATGGCTCCCAATATTCTCTCACAACTGCTTCCATAGGCTTCTGCTTCCCCTGACCCCAGCCAGGCTGGCCTTTGTGCTGCCTCTTACAGCTTTCTCACACGCCTCCCCTGCCCTCTCTACCCTACTGGAATGCTTTTTCTACCCGATTCCAATATCCAACTCTGGTTCCGCTTCCTCCCAGAAGCCCTGTGCCCTTTCGGGACTCTGCAGCCCCCACATCTGCCTCTCTCCTCTGTCTCTTGTAACTCTCATTGGAACTCAGCCCTCCTTTGCTGACACTAAAGTGACTTCTTCTGCCGTGATGCTCATCTTCCCCACTAGATGTTGAGGCTTCTGAGGACAAATGTTTAGTTATCTTTTCCCATCTGACCCTTGGTCTTGCACAGGGGTTTTCCCTAACACTCTCGACAGTCAGGGAAGGCTCCAGAGAAGAGGTGGCACTTGAGCAGGGCCAGCTAGAAGGTGTTCACTGGACAGTCAGGGTGGAAGATAATTTTAGAATAAATAATACATACAAAAGAAATTACAAGGAAAACTTTAGGGAAATTTCTTAATGTCTTGAGCTCCATTTTTTTTTTTCTAAAAATGGATCATTATACCCTCCTCATGGTATAATGGTTGAAGCAAAACGCAGCAAATAATAGGTGCTTAGTAAATGTCAACCCCCTACCTCCTAACTCCTTTCAATGAGGAGATATGTTTACTGGATTCATGTCAGTTCCCCTTGAAATGTCTGGCACAGGACTGGGGTTCTTGGGTACTGACCTGCTTCTGTTGATGCAGGACCCTTTTCCTGAGGCCCAGATATTATGGGTGCTGCTTTGAAGGAGGTAGGAAGGACTCACTTAAAATAGAAAAATGAAGCAGGGAGGCATCAGATGTAGAACTAGTCCCATGTCTCCAACACAAGTTGCTGCCCTAAACCCTACTGCAGACAATGCCACTCAGTTACATCAAGACACAGAAGTATGCAGGGCACACACCTGCACAAAAGTGCAGGCATATCTTGATACACTCAGATACATGGGCATGCCAATTACACGCTCACACTCACTAGGACAGGATCACACACATGCAAGCACACACAGACAGTCATAGTCACTAACACACAGACACAGACATGATCCATGCACTACAGAAAACATAGCACATGTGCCACTTATATATGAAGATGTACACACAGATCCCCACACACACATAAATGACTGCTCGCTGCTCCCTCCCCACCTCCCACCCTTGCACAGGTCTGTCTGCCCTATTAGAGAGGTAGTGGGCAATGGTGCACAGGGGAGACCATCACTGGCCCCTGCACTCTCATTCCTGGGGGCTTCTATCCAATTCCATGAATCCAGTCTCTTCCTGGACAGTCCAGATTGTTCTATCAATGGGGTGCAAAATAGCTTTCTCCTTGATGACAGTGTTAACCCGAAATAAGCTTTTCCCATTTCAAACATCTCCCCCCCCTCCTCTAATTCTGTCTGTCAACATCTCACTCACTTCTTCAATAATCTTACCTGTTGTGTCTACTCCGTGTCAGGCAGGCACTGGAGCAGAAGGCAGGAGAGGGGCATTCAGAGATGAGCAAGACATGGTCAAGGAGTTCCCCTTCCTGTCTTGATATCAGGCAACTAGTAATGATTCTTAGATATCATCTTACTCTATACTGTGTTATAAGCCAGGGAAGCAGCACCTGGAGAAGACTGTGCCTAAAGCCATTCAGCAATCAGGGGATGAGCCAGGATTCCAATTCTAGGTTCTGAATCCCACCTGTGGTTAGTCACTTCCCTGTGCTGTCTGCCACACGTGGGCAGGTACTTCTTTAACTCTCTTCCTCAGGCACTTGACCTACCTACCTTGCCTTTCTCCTCTGATTATTCTACTCCCCGCCAACAAGTCTCCTGCCTGTCAACTCAGCTGTGGGCATGATCAGGCTCTGGCCACCACAACACAGACCCAGGGGCTGGTCTCCTTGCAGCTGAGGGGAGTTATGGCAGGTGTACCCTGGAGAGGAAGACTTGGCAAGTCAAGGGAGGGGAAGAAGAGTCACAGGTACTGGCAGTCACCCCAGGACAGCAGGACTGAGATTGGGGCAGCTGAGCCTCGCATCCCAGGTGGAGCTGCTCTTACTGGATTCGTGAGGTACTGCCCTCGCTCCATGGCCAGATTGGAGATGCTAGGATCTCAGTCCTGTCCAGCTTGTGCCAAAGCAAATTGGAGTCTGCTTCTCATTTCAAAGCCTCTTTACTGTCCAGACATCCTTACTGACCTCAGCAGAGAATCTTCCTGGATCTGGAGTAGTACACTCAATTTCCCAGGCTGGACCAGTGTCTCCCAAGCTTGCTCTCTCTGTCTCTGTCCTGTGCTCTTCATTTGCCTAGCTGCCTTATAATGCTTATGGAGATGATAGTCCCATCTCATGGGATGAAATTCTCCAGCTCAACCATTCATTTGCAACATTTATTCATTTTTCTTGGGGGTGACCAGCCCTTTTGCTCTCCCAGGAAAGTCAGAGGAGTCTGGGGTATGTGTGGGACATCCAAGTCCTGGCTGCAGATAGACTCTGGCCAAATTCACTTCTCTGCTCTGGGTCTGTTTCCTCATTGGCACATCGAGAAGGGTGAACCAATGGCATCTGATAATCCCTAGTTTTAATTTCTTTTGGTTATTAAGTGATCTCTCGTATAACAACATGATGTATACCTGTGATCCCCTGTGTATACCTGCCTGTTTTCTGAACAGTATAGTCAACTCTAAACCAGGGTCTGATCCTGTCTTGTTTTCTTTAATGTAAACTATTTTAAATAAACTCTATTTTATATCGGCCTAGTTCTAATTCTCAAACAAATGGATAAATAAATGATTATCACCAAGTTTTACATGGTTTGAACTGACTTGTGGAGCAATTTCCAAAGATGTTGTATACTGTGGCAAGGTGTGATGGCCCATGCCTGTAACCCCAGTGACATGGAAGGCTGAGACAGGAGGATTGCAAGTTCAAGGCCAGCCTCATCAACTTTGCCAAGCCCTGTCTCAAAAATAAAAAACAAAAAGGGCTAGGGCTGTGGCTCAGTGGTTAAGTGCCTCTGTGTTCAATCCACTATACAAAACATAGATCAATAAAGTATGTCACGTGAACACAAGTTGCAATGTAATAAACCTAAACATAACTGAGTTCTTGTGATATTTATATTTCCTTCTAAAGTATCAAAGTGAAAAATTACACAATATTTCTTTCTGCTGTATAATTATTAGCATCGCTATTTTGTGAAAAGGATATCACATGAGTTTTAATGAATTCTTCTTAGGTATCTTCTAGGGAATAAGATGTTAAATCAGTTAAAGACAATATTTTAAACTTTGTAGCTCTGCTTCCTAAACTGTTAATCTTAAATAAAATTTGTATAAGAGTCACCTGTGACCATATAGTAAGGAACACACGTTAGTATCTCTGATATTCACAGCACAAGACATACCATTAGGTGTAGAAAACATTGGAATATAGAAATCAAGACTTCTCAGTAAACAGTCTATAAAGAAATATCAATTTGTCAAAAAATTGTGAGAATGTTCTTAACGGGAATAAATTGTTAGGTTTTGTTGTTAGTCAAGATAGTTGCAAATATTATCTCAGAGGAAATGAAGTAAAGTGAGAGTCCTCTTGAAGAAACATAGTAAGAAAGAGAATACAACAGAGTCAGATTTGGTATTAAGAACCCATATCATTTAAAAATTAAAATTTAAAGGTGATGAAATATGCAAACTAGGGGCTGGGGATGTGGCTCAAGCGGTAGCGCGCTCGCCTGGCATGCGTGCGGCCCGGTTTCGATTCTCAGCACCACATACAAACAAAGATGTTGTGTCTGCCAATAACTAAAAAATAAATATTAAAATTCTCTCTCTCTCTTTCTCTCTCTCCCTCTCTCACTCTCTCTTTTAAAAAAAATATATGCAAACTAGAATAAAATGAAGTCTTATATGTGAACAATGTTTGGGTCCTCATAAACATGCTTAGGATGGGGGAGTCTTCCACATACCATTTTATTTAGAACTTAGAGATAAATGCATGTTTGAAACAACAAACACTGAATATGTAAAATGGAGAGAGAAAACTTGCTATTCAGGAAGAAAGACAATACCTAAAAGAAAGTGGAATTCAACCCAAAGATTGACAAGATGCAGATGTGAAGAATTGGACTCCTACATATATCATGATGTAAGTAGATGGGTCATTGTACCCACAATGACAAAGTTTATGAGACAATTGCAGACATCTTAAGGAGGAGAAGATGGGCTCACTTCTGTCTCTAGGAGTTGTTTAAGAAACCAGTCCAATTTGACAGGCTAGATCATGCTTTTACTCAACCAACCAAAAAATTGCCTTTCTGTGGATGGACATGGTCATGGTGGATGGGAACTCACTCACTGTTCTGGCCATTGGTGCCAACACATGTCTCTACACCTGGATGTACTTTTTCCTCTCCAACTGGTTCCATGTAGACATCTTTTATACCTCCACCACCATACACGAAACCTTGCTGGACATCTAGACCCAAAGTAGATCCATCTACAACTCAGGATAACCAATTCAGTTCCTCTGTACATTATGGAGCACAGGGCTCAGAACAGTGACCAGATTACTTCATTCACAGACTTAAGAATTCCTGCCAAGACTGTTTTAGAGCTTGTGTGTGTGTGTGTGTGTGTGTGTGTGTGTGTGTGTGTGTGCGCACATGCAAAAAAAAACTGAGACAATGAGAAATAGTTGGAAATGTGTAGATAATGGGGTTAAGGTAGAGTGTTATCTATTCTTGGGAGTGTTAATAGTCCTTCCTGTTTTCCTTTAACTATTGTCTGAGGAAGTTTTTCACAGATACTGTAACAATTTTTATTTTTTTTTCTATTTCCAAGCTCTTGAGGCATTGGGAACTATAACAGGATAAACTATAATCTGGGTTTTCCAAAATATTTTCTGACTGTGAGAGACTCCTCATTTTAAAATCTCAACTAAATATTCCTTATTTCCCCTAATTTTCTTGCTTCAAATTAAGAGAGAGGTCCCTATAACAATTTCCCTGGATTCTGGGCTTAGTCAAGTTGGAACCACAAAGATCAAAATGAAGATGAGAATATCAACATCATAGCAGCTCATCAATGCATGCCTCGTATGCACATGGCCCTAGATTCTATTCCTGGTACATAACGCGTGCACACACACAAACGCACAAATTGGCTGTCTAGCTATAATAGTGCAATTGTGATAGAACCAGGCCCATGAGCCTTCCAAAAGCATAACTCAGCCTCTTCCAGATCAGCAAATGCTTCTAGAGAAGAAATTGCCCCAAGTACATACAAGTACATAGACTGCAACTATTAAGTAACCCTCTGAACCTAGTCCTCTCCCTGATCCTAGCCTGTGAGCTCTCTGATGCTTTTTTTCTGAACAGAATTATGGGTGGTGAAATATACATCAAATATACCATTTTAACCATTTTTAAGTGTGCCATTCAGTGGCATTAAGTATATTCACATTGTTGTGCAGCCATAACCACTATCCATATTCTTCCCAAATTGAAACTCTGTACCCATGAAACACCTTTTCCCTTGCCCTTTCCTCCCAGTCTTTGGTAACCATTGTTCTACTTTCTATCTATGGATTTGAATACCCCAGATACCTCATGTAATTGGATTTATACAATCTTTGTTCTTTTCTGACTTATACTTTTATGATTTTAGGAAGATGATCTCATGCTGGGCTCAGTGGTGCATACCATCCCAGCTACTTGGGAGGCTGAGGCAGGAGGATTATGTTTGAAGCAAACCTGAACTTAGCAATACCCTGCCTTAAAATAAAATAAAAAGGCTGGGAATGTAACTCAGTGCTAGAGTGCTTGTCTATCATCCACAAGACCCTAGGTTAAATTCCCAGTACAGAAAAAAAAAAGAAAAAAAGAGAGAGATAGAAAGAGGAAGAGAGGGAAGAAGGAAGGGAGGAAGAAAGAGAAAGAAAAAGGAAAGGATGAGAAGGGAAGAAAAACAGACACAAAGGAGAAGAGTAGGTATTCGAGTAGGGATGGATTTTTACCTTGACATTATGGAAATAAATCAGTATGGGACTGGGGCTGTAGCTCAGTGGCAGAGCACTTGCCTAGCATGCGTGAGGCACTGGGTTCAATCCTCAGCACCACATAAAAATAAGCAAATAAAGGCATTATGACAATCTACAAGTATAAATTTTTTAAAAAAATATTATAAGCCCCAAATTCTTTGAATCAGACTTAGTTAAAATTATACTTTAAATCATGGCCCATAAGTTTCAATAGTACTTAATGGAAACCTTCCAGTGAAAAGATTATTAACACAAGAAGTTTTAAACTCGATACTTGCCATGTATGACTGCATACGTGGTGTGACGCTACATCATGTACAACCATAGAAATGTAAAGTTGTGCTGAAATTGTGTACATGAATCAAAATGTATTCTGCTGTCATGTTTACCTAATTAAAATTGATGAATTAATTAAAAAAATTTAAAAGTATTTATTTATCACTTCCATGTGAGCTGGGTTCTAGGAACATGTCAAGAAATAATACAGAAGTTATTTTTTCAAGCCCAGGGCCTCTCACATGCTGAGCAAGTACTCTACCACTGAGCTACAACCCAGCCTCTAGAGAATGCTTGACCTCATGAAGAACTCTGTCTAGTCTAAAGGAGGAAGTGTTAAGAGCACATCTCAGGTTTGGGCACAGCTAATCTGAGGTGTCTGGGCTCACAGACTGATATTTGGATACATCTTCAAAATTATATTCTTCTTACATTTATTCAAATATTATTCATGGTGGTGTGTTGAATAGATTTTCAATTAATAATAACTGCTCAGCTCCCTCCATGAGTGCTGTTAATAGAATTAACACTTACATTGAACATAATATTTCAACTTATTTTAAATTCTCTTTGATTTCATTTCCCCCACCATTTATGTTTCTGGACATCACTAGTTATGGTATTTAGGAACAGAAAATGTTTATAAGAATATAGTTTAAAAGTTTTGTCCAAATACATGTTAAGATTATTGTTTTTCTGACTTTTGCATCAGCAAATAGAATCACATTGGTTCTCACTTCAGTTTTCTCTTCTGAATCTCCAAATCCTGATAGTTTTTTAAGATACAGAGTACAGAGTTTAAAATTTAGGTAATAGAAAAATATGAATTATTATCTCTAAAAATGACTATACCATAGGTTGTTCAGGTTTAGAATTTTAGCCCAGGTCACCTACTGTATTCAAATGGTACATACCTGGTTGATGTCAGGACTAGTGACATGTTGTTAAATTTCCACCACTATATATTAAATGAAGATAAGTCATTCTCCTAGCATTGGCCAGGAGAGTTTTTAAATTTACCACTGGAATGCTATGTGTATTTCATCAGGAATGAAATATAGTTGGGGTTACATTTTGTTACACATAAAAGAAATTACACAAGGAAATCCATGTGATGCTTTAGCATCTGTTGTGCTGTGGGTCCTTGGGTGCTTAAAATTAATTTTGGGGATTAAGAGAAGCTGGGTAGTTTATCTTCAAACAACCTGAAAAATCAATGAAGATAATGTTAGACTGTGTTCTCTCCTCAGAATCCACTCCCCTCCCCTGCAAGCTAGCTTCATCTCTAAGTAAAAACTGTAACATTTGCCAAAGAGAATTTTGGTTACAAGGATTAAATGAGATGGTGTATGTAAAGCTTAGTTTCTAGCTGGTGATATGAAAGGGAAAAAATGAGGGCAGTTGTTGTAACAGTGTAACAATAATAAAGCCATTCTGATTTAGGAATAGATGGAATGGAAGATAGACTACACACATACTTTTGGATTTATAATAATTTAATATATGAAAAAAATTAAACATCACCAATCAGTAGGGAGTGAAGTAGGGAATGAAATGTGCAGTAAGTAATGTCAAGGGAATTGATTGTTCACTTGAAAAAATTCTGTTAGATACATATATTATAAGATGTGTCAAAACAAATGCAGGAGGGATTAACATTCTAGGTACACAATCAACAGAAGGGACTAAGGAAAAAGATCAATAGATCTGACTATATAAACAGTTTTAAATTGTTTTTTTTAAGGTATGGAGAATCATCCAAGTTGAAAGGCAAACAATGAACTTGGAGAAATATTTGCAGAAAATATGAAAAGGTTAATATCTTTACCCTCTAAAGATCTAATAGAAATATGTAGGAAAACATTGAGATCTCAAAAGACAAATAAGCCACAAACAAGCCAGGCATGGTGATGCACACCTGTAATCCCAGTGACTCAGGAGGCTGAAATAGGAGGATTGCAAGTTCAAGGCCAGCCTCAGTGAATTAGTGAGGCCCTGAGCAGGTTAGCAAGACCCTGTCTCAAAATAAAAAATTTAAAAAAAGGGATGAGGGTGTAGCTCAGGGGTTAAGTATCTCTGGATTCAATCCTGGTGCCAGGATATATAGATAGATAGATAGATAGATAGATAGATAGATAGATAGATAGATAGATAGATATAGATATAGATATATAGATATATAGATATAGATATAGATAGATAGATGATAGATATAGATTTATATTTATATTTACATTTATAAATATATTTATTTATATTCCAAGAACATAAAGGCAAGTTACAAAGGACAAAAATGCAAACACGATTAACAGGAGAAAATACTCAGCTTCAGTAGTAAGCAGGAAAAGCAAATCAAAATTATCATATTTTGCCTCTCAAATTAGCAATGATTTAAAATAATAAAATACTGTGATGGTATGGTGAAATGGACACTGATTGTTTCCCAATGGAGACAAAGATGCCACCATCCAGATGATAGACAAAATTAGCAAGATGTATCAAAAGTCCTAAAATATTCGTATTAACATTAAAATATCCACTTCATAATAGTAAAAAAAAAACCTGTTACATATTGAGAAATAAACTTCATAAAAAGGCAAAAATCTCTGGATTTTAGAAGCCTACAAAACTGTTCTCTAGAAATAACACTTAATATATGACCCTCTCAGGAAAGATCCAATATTGTAAAGCTATCCATATCCCCAGATCAATCTATAAATTTAACATAGATCTGAGTAAAATCTCAGTGGGAGAAAATCCCAGTTGCAAAATGATGCTATCTATAGTTAAACAGGAAGATAAAACATGTGAGATTAATCAAGAAGGTATGGTAGGAGAGAGTCAGAGGACCCCTTCCCAGAAAGCCAAGCAAGCTGAGAAGCTGAGGCTGCAGTGCTGAAAACACTGTAGACCAACACAAGATGGTGGAGAATGTAAGGCTCAAACACAGACTAATGTATATATTGTGGTTGGATCTGGAATGTCCCCATAGGATCTTGTGTTGAAGGCTTGGTTCCCCCATGAAACAGTTCAGAGGTGGGGCTTTGGGGAAGGGATCAGATCATGGGGACTCTGACCTCATCAGTGGATTAATCCATGGATAGCTGAATGGACTACTGTGAGGTGGGGTCTAGCTGGGGGAAGTAGGTCACTGGGGACATGTCCTTGGGATCTATATCCCTGCCCCACCTGCCCCACCCACTGCTTCCTGGCTGCCATTAGATGAGCAGCTTTCCTCTGTCACACCCCTCTACCCTGACATTATGCCTCACCTAAGGCTCAAAACAATGAAGCCTGCTGACCATGGACTGAAACTTCTGAAACTGTGAGCCAAGATAGATCTATAAATCTTTCCTCCTTTAAGTTGTTCCTGTATTTTGGTCACAGCAACGAAAAGATAACACAGATATATATATATATATATATATATATATATATAGATAGATAGATAGATAGATATAATTTATATATACTATATATATAATTTGTTAAAAAGTGACACTTCAAATTATTGGAAATAATTTTGGGACACAAGCTAGAGTTAAAAAATATATAAAGGTGTATTCCTACATCATATCGTGTACTAAAATGAATTTGGATAGAAAAATTGTAAAATGTAAAATGTATAAAATAAAGTCATAAAAGAAATGCTAGAAAATAGGTGGCAATTTTTATAAACTTAAAATGAGAGCCACAACAGAAGTCATAAATATTTATCTGACTATATAAACTATCAAAACACCATTAGCATTAAAGAGATAAAACTGTACTAGGAAAAATATTTGCAGCATTTATACAAAATTCAATATTTTCATTAATATAAAATGGAAATCTCAGGCTTACTCATAAAAAATGTGAAAACTTAAAAAATAGTGCTTCATGTATCACATCATAAAGATTTTTTGAATGGTAATATCTAGGGTTGGTTAGGGTTAGAGAAGTGGCCTTCTCACACTGAATTGAAAGGAAAGTCAAATAATACAATCTGGCTAGTTGAAGTTTTTCAAATTTATAAAACTCTTGAAAATTCCAGGAAATTGTGCAAAGGCCTATCAAAGTGTGGCTCTTGGTTGCGAAAAACTGGAAACCATCCAAAGGGTTAAGACAGGGCTTTGATCAAATAAATCAGGACACGGTTATAAAATGACAGCCATTGCAGACTATGAAGCAGATGGATTTATTAATATGGAATCAAAAAAACAAACAGCTTGTGATAGGAAAAAGAGCCGGAGAACAGGAGAGTGGGGTATACTGATGAGAGCAAGAATGAAAATACCAATAACCAGGCAAAAAAGTCAGGAACAACTGGCTCCTATTTGCAGGAGGCTGGCCCAGGCCCAGGCCTTCTCTTTATGAACACCTTTTCCCTCCCCTCATGACATGGCTAATGAGTCTTGCTAATGACACTACTGAAACCACACATTGTTAATTGGCCTCCTTCACTCTCCAAGGTCCCAGTTCCTTTCAGACTAAAGTACCAAAAGGAAAGTAACTCTTTCTTGGAGGCCCTTCCCCCTGGTCTTATTAGCAGAAGACAATCTGCAAATCCCTGGGCTTCCCTAAGCCCCTAGGCTGCCTTATTCTAAACCCTCATTTGGGAGCTAATTAGAGGATTCTGTTCATGGAACTCACAAGGACTTCAGTCCCCAATTCTGGCCCTGGCTGTCTCAATGGAAATAGTTGCTGGAGGAGAGACTCCTGAGGCCCTGCACAGCTGAGGAAGTTTACAAAGTTTATCAATTAGTTTCCTCTTGTCTGATATATCAAAATATATCAGTTTGGGGACTCAAGAGATGAATCCCAGTGTGGGGGGAAGACACGGTGGTTTCTACAGGTCTGAGTCCTTCACTCGTTCTTTCATGGAAAGGGCAGTCAAGTGTGGTACAAGGGCCATAGCACCGGCCAGAGGATTGGAATGACTATTATTTAGTGGATTGGGTGGATAAATCCATGCTCTACCCCTTATTAGAGAGAGAGAGCACAGACTGTAGAAATATGGTAACTCCTTCAACTAAAAATCTAATGGAATTTTAACAGCTACACTATACCTAACATCAACTCAATAATCCTAAACTCAAGTCACTTAATCCTCAGAATAATCATTTCATAGATGAAAAAAATTAGCTTGCAGAGCTGACTTACCTGATATCATATGGCGGTATTAGCCCAGGATCCAGCTCTCAAAAACTATTCTTCACCCAATGCTGCCTTCACTGGGTGGCCTGATGCAGCAAGAGCCTGGGCCTTCCAGCTTGTTCCCTGCCACATCAAAGATTCAGGAATCATATTTACCCTTCCTGATATTCTGGCCTGGAAAAGCATCTTTAACTACCAAATAAATGTCTGAACCCCACTAGGGCCCTGCTATTTTTGTTGCCCCAGATTCCATGAACACAAACTCTAACAACAAAGTTAAATACTTTCTGATCAATGTTCCAAGGCTCTTTCTTGAGGTCACTTCTTTCTGTTTCCATTCATTGCTGCCTCTCAGGCCTTCACATCTCTTCCTGGCTCACGGCCACCATATCCAATTTGGGCATCTGTTCAGTTGCTGATGCCCCCCAAACAGTTCTATCCATCAGAGATCCACGGTGGTGAATTGTTGATGGGTTTATGTACCTCTTCTCAACTTTATTGGTGAGAACTTTCCATTTAATTGCCCATAGTCACTTATTTCCCTCTGTCCTTTGGCATTTTGTGTGGGTCTGAGAATTTACCATGTAGAAGATCAATGAAAAAAAAAATGTCTAAAATTCTTGGAAGAGACTAATTTTATAGATACAGGAATTGAACCTTCAAGAACTCACTAAGGTGCTTCAGACCTGGATCAGACTGGGGTCTCCTTATGTCCTGTTGATGGCTTTCTTCATTCAGCTTTACCGCCTTTTGTATTTCTGAGACTTGTTGCACCTAGAATCAGTATCACTCTGTGAATTTTGAACTACTCGGTGATTTTCTATAGACAGGGAGGAGATGAAGACACTGTCCTAGAAGCCAATACTTGGAGGCTGCTCTATGCTCTAACTTCACAGGCTCTGGCAAATCACTTAGCTTGTCTTTTACCTTTTTTATCTGTGAAGTAAGGATTTTTTTTAAAAAAAGGCTGTCTTTCTTACTCTCTAATCCTGGCCCTTATTGTCACTGTGGATGACATTCAACTGTGCTGTTGCAAAATCCAAATGAAAACTTAGATTTTAAAATGCTTTATAACTACTGTTATGTGCTATTAGAATAGTAAGAGAAAGCGACCTACTGCTAGAGTTCTCCCGAATCCCAGGAGCACTTTTCTCTGTGCTGAACACATGGAGGATGTGGAAAGTAGAATGGTTGCGACGTGTGGGTGCATTTCCGGGTAGACACATGCAAATGCTCCACTTCACAGGTGGGTCATGGGATGGCCTCAAAACTCACAGGTGTGTTGAGGACTGATCAGACATGGAATGTGTTCCTTTGGATATGAACCATCTGAAGTTGGGGCAGGTGGACTAAAATATTGCTTTGAGTTCCTTTAACTGTCAGGAGTCTGCACCTACATTCACAAAGGGCACACATTAATCTCAACCAAAGTTGAACATTATCTTCAACTGGAATTACATAAAAAGAGTTAAAATAGGCAGTCGGGCAGAGGTGCTAGGGCTGGGTAGATGTTGAGGAGGGTGACAGATGAGGTTTGGTGTGGCATGGAGCATGAGATTTCAGTTTTCAGGCCAGGACATGGGGAGAAGCAAAAGGTCCACTGGAAGTATTCTCTATAGGTAGAGACCGTTTGGTTTAGCTTTCCATTTGGGAGAGGAGGGATGGACAAGATAACCACTTCATGTCTTTCCCAGGCCTCTGAATCCTAGGAAAATGGACACAGTGGCCTTGTAAAGGATGGAGAGGCCAATGTACTAGTTTTCTCAAAGGTGAGGATGACAACAAACACTTTGAAGGCTAGAGAGAAAACATCACCAACAACTCACTTTATCCCTTCCCACACCTTCACCACTAGCACTTTTTAAAATCTTTTTTTTTTTTTTAAATTACAGTGCTTGGTGAAAAACTTCAAACAATGTCAGATAAATGGGATAAAACTCAACTTCCTTCTCCATTTCTCAGTGCCCTCCCAGTACTATTCCCCTCCACAGAGGAATCATCACATCCAATCGGAGGTTATTTACCAGGATGCTCTTCCCCCAATTCAGATGTCACATCACCATCACTTTCTAAATTTAGCAATATCTGCTAAATAGCTTTTCAGGTCAATAATGAAGTTCTTCTTTTTAAACAAAAATATGCTTTTTATTTAAATTTACTACCTAAACACAAATTACTCATATTTGCATAGCAGAGTTAGGAACCATTCGCTTTAGAACAAGAATTAAAGAAAGATAAACACTTTTGCATAACTTATGATCATTTATTTATTATCACTATCCCTATTATATTCTCCCAGTCTTTGGACACTATAAGATTTCCCACTCTGGTGCTCTGTGATCAGCTTTTGCCAACTCAATGCTGATTTTTCAGTTCTTCACAAGGAGACACTTTCTTCAGTTTTAGCTTCAGACAGTTTTTTCTTAATTTTAAGAACTGATAATGGGGTTTTTGCACAGTCAGAAAAGCTTCTCCCTATTATGCCAAATATAGTGATCATTTTGCTGCATCAGAAGAAAACTTATTTTTTAAAAAATTTCCTTTTATATCATCCTAATATTGGGTCTTCTAGGGTGTTTTGAAAACGTCTGGCAGTTTCACTGATCTCTGATAGAAGATAGGTCTCTTCTCATAGGTCATGCCTCCTACTATCAGTTAATCCACAAGACTGCTGGAACCTGGACTATCTACTCAGCTCTCAGCTGGGTGTTTGGAGGACGTGGTGTAATATAATGCATGGAAGCTTTCCTTAAGGGGCTTGGGATCTAGTTGGAGAGAGCAAAGGAAGCTGCAAGAAATACCGAAATGATTGTGACAGTGTCTTTCTTTGTGAGCCACAGAGAAGATTAAGAGTAGTGACTCTAAGCAAAGGGAGGCATGAGTCACCTGAAAGAGCCTGTGGTTGAGAGACAAAAATAGAGTTGGAGGGGCTAGGAAGAAAAGACGGAGGGTCTCACACACCTGTGTAATAAAACATCCTCATGGTTTTGGAGGAGGGTCTTGAGAATCAGCTCATACACTAGCATGTAAGTGTGTTCTGCCTACACCTGAGTTAGTCAGGAAGTGAACACTGGTTTGGGGAATAGGTGTCTGATGATCCTGTTCTGAAGAAGGTGTCGGCAGGATGCTCCGACAGGTACCAACACTCTGCTCCTAGAGTATGTCAAACCCCAATTTAACATTATAATCCTAGACTTATTTCTTAAAGAAAGAACTGGAAAAAAATTACCAAATAATATTTATACAAATATAGCTCATCTAAAAGTGGGGACAAGCATTTTTCTTTTTATTAACGTTTTAAATATGTCAGGTGAACAGTCATTAAATTTAAAACAAAAACCCACAAAATAGTTCATCTCTCATTTCCTGACCCACATTATAATTTTACTCCCATCCCTCTTTAGTCCATTTTCTATCAGTAACTTAGATACTCTTTAAGCTCTTTAGCATTTGTCCTCCATCCAAGTCTACCCTGAACCATTAGAACCAACGCTGAAGATTTCCTCTGCCCGCTCCCAGGCCTTCAGCCTAAGCAAGTTAGGTGGGTGATCAAGGAGGGAGGAAGGGACATTTTGATACTCTTGTCCGGCTCATGCTGGGGGCCTCTTCCCTGTCAGCACCCTCTTCAGGGCGCCCTGCACATCAGGGTTCCGGAGGCTGTAGATGACTGGGTTCAACATGGGACTGAGGATAGTATTGAGGATGCCAATCCCCTTGTCCTTATCCGAGGCTGAGACTGAACCCAGGCGCATGTAACTGAAGAAGCCGGTTCCATAAAAGATACAGACCACAGTGAGGTGGGAGCCACACATGGAGAAGGCCTTCTTCCTGCCCTCAGATGAGCGGATCCGCAGGACTGCAGCAGCAACGTGGGCATAGGACACTGAGATAAGGATCATGGGGATGACCCCCATAAAGGTGGCTCCCACAAACAGTAGCTGCCCATTGAGGTGGATGCTGGAGCAGGAGAGCTGGAAAAGGGGAGGGAGGTCACAGTAGAAGTGATTGACCACATTAGGGCCACAGAAGTCAAGCACTGATACAGCCACTGTGTGAGTCAAAGCATTGATGAAGGAGACGGTGCAGCAGATGCCCACCAGGGCACCCTGGACTTCACGGCTCATGTGAGTGCTGTAGGTCAGGGGCCGGCAGATGGCCAGGTAGCGGTCGTAGGCCATGGCAGTCAAGAGGTGACAGTCCACACCAGCCAGAAGGTGGAAAAAGAAGAGTTGTGAAATGCAGGCGGCATAGGGAACTCTGCACTGGGAGGCCAGGAGACACACCAGCATGGGAGGAACGGTGACGGTGATGCACCCAATGTCCAGCAGAGAGAGGTTCCCCAGGAAGTAGTACATGGGGGTGTGGAGTTTGGGCTCCACAAAGATGGCAGCCAGAATGCTGAAGTTGCCCCCCACTGTGACTAAATAGGCAAAGAAAAAAATGACAAAAAGAATGGGTTGCAGTCCTCTATTTCCTGTCAGTCCAAGAAGGATGAACTCAGTGACACCTGTCCTGTTTCCCCAGGCACCAGGCTCCATAGGCCACTGCTGGAAGCTGCACTGAGAAGAGGAGACTTAGACCTGCCAAAGGTAGAGAGTGACACACAGTAGGCACATAATCTATGTCTATTAGATGGTGGAGTGCTCCAGCTAGAACATCTCCCAATCAGGAGGGATACCAGCCTACACTGAGGCCAGGTTCCTGAAGGTTCACCATGCCAGACATTAACACTTTAGTTACTGGTTAAGAGAGAGAGATGCAGGGAATCCCAAGAAAAGGGCCTGGAGCAGAGGGAATTATTCCAGGGACCCAGGACAGGAGGACAAGACCCCATGAAAACAAGAGACACGAGAAAGATTAAGGAAAAAGAGGAGCGGGAAGCAGACAGTGGGATTTGGGGAAATATTAACATTTTAAACTGTATACTCTGAGTGTTAAAATAAGCACTTCATTTTTTTTTTAAAATTCTCATAAAAACTGTATGGAGTAACTACTAGGATTTCTATGTAATCAGGACACTGAGATTTAGAAAGGTTAAATAAGGACCTAAGATCATCAAACTCCTGACAGAATCGTGTCTCAGGCCTAGCACTTTCTGCCTTCTAACCTACACTTTAATGCTATATTGCTTGGACATGGTTGTTGTTGAGGATTTATTAATGAATTGTCTATAATAAAGAAAATAATGGAATTTTAAAAGTTTTAGGTATTAGGATGTCTACAAATATTCAAGAAAGCCAAGACCCCATTATTTTATCCTTTCATTCAATTATTTGTTGAAGGTCATGGTACTCTGGGTATATTTTTCTAACATATTTATTTATATATGTATTTTTTTAGTTTTAGGTGGACATATTATCTTTTGTTTTTATGTGGTGTTAAGGATCGAGCTCAGTGCCTCATGCACGCTAGGTGAGCACTCTACCACTGAGCCACAACCCCAGCCCCTAGGTATATATTGATGACAAATCTAACATTCTGGTCATGAGGTGTGGGAGGAAGAGAAGGTACAAAGATGATTTTAAGGTTCTTGGGCTGAGAAACTGGGAAGATGAGTTGCTAATAAATGTCACCAGGAAAACAGATGATTTTGTGCATGCATGTCAGGGAGGTGGGATCAGGAGCTTTTCCAAGGGAAAAGGGAGAAATTGAAGTCCTTGAGAGCACTGAGGTGGCTTCCACTCCATCACATATGTCCAGGTACCTGGATGATTGAGGAGTGAACCCTAGTGTGACTGGGAAGGGGTCTTCAAGGCCTCTTTATTTCTTTTTTACATTTAAAATTGTTTTATTAAACTATACAGTCCTTGTCTTGAAGTCTATTTTCTCACTGGAACCACTTTCTGCCTCTACAGCTACCATCAGCGCAGACGATGCTGGCTGTCTACATGGATTATTCCAGTAGCCCCTCAACTGTTCTTCCCCTCCTCACACCATCGCATCCCTTCATGGGAGCTGGGAAGACATGAACATCACATCTACAATTTTTCAATCTGTATTTTTACCTAACATCCTGTAATGGCTCATTTGGTTGGTAATTTATAAAGACAATTGGGAATCAAACAGATGTGAAATAGGATAATAGATTTTAATATCCTTATGAGATATTTATGGATATTCTATTTCGATACAAATTTCAACAAATGATAATTGCAATGTGGAATCTGAAAAACTCAACAAACTTTTCAATTTTAAACACGTTAATGTATCCTGCGTTTTTAATGCATCTTTAACCAATTATATGACTCTGTATCATCAAGTCCTTGGTCATTGGAAAGTATTGATTCACTGACCTACAGATCTTCCAAATATTGGCCTACTTCATTAAATAATATTTTTAAGGGCTGGGGATGTGGCTCAAGTGGTAGCGCGCTTGCCTGGCATGCGTGCGGCCCGGGTTCGATCCTCAGCACCACATACAGACAAAGATGCTGTGTCTGCCAAATACTGAAAAATAAATATTAAAGTTCTCTCTCTCTATCCCTCTTTCTCACTCTCTCTCACTCTTACTTTAAAAAAAAATATTTTTAAAAGATAACCTTTTTCTCTACTGTACAAATAAAAAAATAAAATAAAATTTAAAAAATACATAAAATGCCAAAGGGAATTTCTGGAATGTCTCCAGGGACACATTAAGCCTGGTTACAGGCATAGATATTCCTCCTTTGACTAGACTACAGAGCAGCAGTTCTCCAAGTGTTATCCATGGAGAATTGTGAAACTCTGTGCATCACTCAGCCAGTTTGTGTGTTAAAATTATTTTCAAAATTATGGCTGTTTTTCACTGTGCTGATATTTGGCCTGATGGTACAAGATCAGCTGTGAGTGAAACTATGAGTGTCTTAGCAGGAATCACAACACTGACACTGAACCTTGGTGTTTGTACTCCTCAATACAATACACATGCAGAAAAAGAAGGTGTGGTGGGTGAGGGGTGGGAGGAGGCAGGAGCAGCAGCAGCCATCATCTTCAGTCAGGAATTAAAAAAAAACACCTCAACCCTATGGTAATATATTTTAATACAATGACTGATGAAATTGAATGTATTCGTAAAGCATTTCTACTACATACTAAAGTGCAATTATCTAAGAAAAAATACTATATGGGCTGGGGATGTGGTTCAAGCGGTAGCGCGCTCGCCTGGCATACGTGCGGCCCGGGTTCAATCCTCAGCACCACATACAAACAAAGGTGTTATGTCCGCCGAAAACTAAAAAAAAATAAATAAACATTAAAAAATTCTCTCTCTCTCTCTCTCACTCTCTTAAAAAAATACTATGTGATTGTTTGAAATAAAAATCAAACAGCTAACATTTTAATGGAAAACTATTTTTATTTGGAAGGATGGTTGACAAATAAACTCTATTTATTTGTATTTCTGTATTTGATTGTGTTTTCTTAAAAATAAAAGAAGTGAGCAAGTCCTCTAAGTAAACAACAGAAAGTACTTGTTGCAATGATAAAACTTGAGCTTCCAAGTAAAAAATTAGAATACTGAAATACTTGCATTTGACGATTTTCCAAACTTCAAGGCCTCCTTCTTCTGGTTGCTTGCATAAACTGGGCCACTCTCACTCTGTTGCTAACTAGTGTCTTTTTTTCCCCCCTCAGTACTGTCCCCTTTCTGTGCTTCAAAAATCCAACCCTCAATTCTCAGGTCCAACTCATCATCCCAATTTCTTAAAGTGATTTTCCTTATTCAGCCCAATCTTTACTGGAGCTTGCCCTCCTGTGACATCACAGACAACAGTAACCTGACTCATTCCAGTGTTTCATATATGGAAAGGGATAAGAAGCATTAAGAAGAGTAGTTTGTCCGGAGTCATGAGAGAGCCATTCAGAATCAGTAGCACAAAACACGGAGCGAAGATTATGCTAACAGGCTACCATAGGTGAGCCTTTATGCTCCCAACACCTCCATCCTGTCCTGTTCTACAAAATCTATTGGCCCCCATCTATTGCCAGATAGATGAGAAAAGTCAAGTTCAAAAATATTAACTTGACTAAGGTCACATATGTCAGATTATGTTCTGAGAAGAGAATTTATTTATTTTCAGCCAATTCCTGCTGTCTGCCAGGGACCTTGCCATGTATATGAATATGTAGATTGGGTATAGATGTTCATTTTCCCTTCCCTTCCAGTGACTTAGAATGAAAACCTCATCATTATAGTTTCTACCATTCTCCTATAGATCAGGAAGAAGCCACCTGAAGCTCATGAGTGAGCAGAAGGCCTGGAGCTCTGGGCAGGCCCGTGGTGCACTTACCTTCCTGAGAGTGAGCTGGACACCTGGGGGTCAGTGAGTGCCAAGCTGACCCAAGGTTGCCTGTCTCCAATAGGCTTAATAAAGGGAGCAAGGCAGGGGCCCAGAGAATCTGTCCCAGTGTTCTCTCCACTCAGGAGCTAATTAGCATTGAGAAGCCCCAACACCAAACTTCCCCAGGGGCTGCACAAGAAACCAGAGACAGACAAACAACCTTAGTCCTTGAGGATTTCTCCTATCTGCCTAGTATTTTGGACTCTTAAAGAATCATTAGATTCATGACATCACTCCCGCATCCTAACATTTCCAAAAAGGAAGAAAGTTATAGTCAACAGATTGCAGATCTGGAAAAGTGTCACCAAAGAACTCTGATGACTTGCGGTGTCCAGAGAATGGGTTTGGAGCTCACACTGAGCCCCTGATAATAACTGATTTGGGTACATTTCTTTTCTCGTTTATTTTTCATATTTTTAAAAGTGAAATTTTTAAAGTTGGTTTAATTAAAGTATAAATTTAATTGTAAAGTTTTATGGGTTTGAGTAAAGATCAAGTGGTACTTATAGTACCTCCATCAATTCAGACAACATTTCAGTGATTCCCTTCAGGACCCTGGTGGCCCTTTGCCATCAGCCTCCCTTCTCTTCACACCTTAACCTGTGGCAACCTCTAATCTCACTTCTGTCCCCATGGTTTTGCCTTTTTCAGAGTGTCATTGTTAGAATTTGGATGTGGATTGTCCCTCAAAGCTCATCTTCTCTTTTGTTGCTGTTTTCTTACCAGCATATAAACAATACAGCTACTCTCATCTTAAAAAAAAAAAAAAGAAACTTTTAAAAAATTCAATACTCCTTTAATATTTGTTTCTCCATTGGCTACCTTCTTCCAATCATAGCTGAACTTCTCCAAAGAGTTGCCTTCATCTGCAGTCTCCACTTCCTGACTTTCCATTTACTGGATCCTCCAACTGCACCTGCTCCTACTCCAACCACCTCTCTCCGAGTGCCCTTGGAGGGGCCACACCCTGCTGGAATGGCCTCCTCCCTATCAACTTGGCAAATACCCAACCCATGGCTTCATCTCTATCCCCTCATTTATTAATTAAGAGCACTTTTAAAAAACTTTATTTAAAAAAGAAATATGTAAATTTAATATCTTTATGTAAAAATAGCTTTCTAGCCCTTCACTATACAAACACATACAATTAACTGAGCAGTGAGTTATAACATTTGGCTTATCATTATCATTTGACAAGGACAGAAGTAATTGGTCATTGGAAGTGTTGATTTGTTCAGCTGCTTCTGAGTGCCAACCTGGCCAAATATTGTCTTGTGCCTTGGAGAATTTTATAGCCTTTCAAGTACAAACGCTACTCACATGTTTTTATCTTTAGCAATTAGAAGAGTGTATACAGGTGAATGTACAGGAACACTTGTTGCAGCATTCAGATTATTTGAACCAACACAGGTTTACCAATAGAAGGTTATTAAGTCTATTTTCCTCCATTCAGTCAAAGGAATACTATGCAACCACAGAAAAAAAGATAAGAAGACCTATGTTTAATGTCATGGAAAGATGTTTGCCTATATTATTAAGGTTACAGAGCTTTAGATGTAGAAAAATTCTTTTTTGTAAATATATCTTATGAATAAAAAATGTTTACACATATATGCTATATATTCATAACCATTATCTATGAATGGTCAACTTATGGGTGATTTTTCATTTTTCTATTTTGGTGTATTCGTGGTTTTTGTTGTTGGTGGTGGTGGTTTTGGTGGTAGAGGGGATTTAATTCGGGGGTGCTTTACCACTGAGCCACATCTCCAGTCCTTTTTGGGGTTTTTTTTTTTTTTATTTTTCTTTATTTTGAGACAGGGTCTCACTAAGTTGCTTAGGGCCTTGCTTGCTAAATTGGTGAGGTGGGCTTTGCAATCCTCCTGCCTCAACCACCAGAGCCACTGGGATTACAAACACTTGCCACCACATCCAGCTCTTTTGTATTTTCTAACTTTTCAATAAACACACATTTTTTTTGAATTATGGAAACAGTTGTTTAAAGCTATAAATTCAATAAATAAAATGATAGAAATGTGCAGACAGGGGCTTGCTTCAAGTTTCAGTCAGGGGCAACAAAGATCTCCATTTAGTCAAGAAGACTTTTCCATGTGGGCCAAATCTCTTTCTCTAATTAACTTTTTCAGATTTCTTTTTTTGTTGTCAATGGTCCATTATGAAAACATTTGACCTCTCTGTGGTTTTTCTAAACAGTACTTATTCTTTCAGAATTGACTTTTTTTTTTTTTTTTGGTACTGGGGTTTGAACTCAGGGGCATTTGGCCACTGAGCCACATCCCCAGCCCTATTTTGCATTTTATTTAGAGACAGGGTCTCGCTGAGTTGCTCCGTGCCTTGCCGTTGCTGAGGCCGGCTTTGAACTGGTGACCCTGCTGCCTCAGCCTCCCAAGCCTCTGGGATTACAAGCACACGCCTCGGCACCCAGCTCAGAATTGACTTTTTAAATTCAGTTTCGTCTTATAGGTTTATTTCTTAAAATTGACATCCAGCAATACCTCAACCTGGACCAACTGCTTTGGAACAAATCAGATTTGTTAAGGAAATACAAACTTCCTAATTCATATTTTCATGTTCCTTTTCATATTTTTTAGTCTTTATTGTCCATCCCATCTCTTCACCTTAAGATACCCTTTCTCCTAGAGATGGTTTATTACTCTTTGAGAGGCAGTAATTACAGGTGTAGCTTGCCCTGGGTTCAAATCCCAGCTGTGACATTCATTAGCTTTGTGGCTTTTAGCAAATTATTCAAACCTTCTGAGGTTCAGTTTTATAAAACGCAGTTTATAAATCTGTAACCACTTCAAAAGGTTATGAGAACTGGATGAGATAATAGAGTCCACTCACTGAGAACAGAGGCAGGCACATGGTAGTTATTATGGTATAAGGGATTATTCTCATCATTTTGATTGCACCTTCCTTCCTGAGCCAGTCTCGGACCCCATTCCATCATACCCACACTCTACTTCCAGTAGGGACAATACCTGTTAGAAGCTTAAGTAGAGCAATGCATTTGTTAAGACCAGAGGCAGAGAGTCTCACTTGGGGGGCAACTTCCCTGTGAGCACCCTCCGCAGGGCGCCCTTCACATTGGGGTTCCTGAGGCTGTAGATGAGTGGGTTCAGCATGGGGCTGATGACAGTGTTGAGGATGCCAATGCCCTTGTCCTTGTCTGAAGACTCCACAGAACCCAGCCTCATGTAGCTGAAGACGCCTGTCCCATAGAAGATGCCCACCACGGTGAGGTGGGAGCCACACGTGGAGAAGGCCTTCTTCCTGCCCTCCGCAGAGCGGATTCGCAGGACGGCAGCCACCACATGGGCATAGGACACCATGATGAGGACCAAGGGGGCCACACCCATGAAGGCTGCTGCTGCAAAGAGCAACTGCTCATTGAGCTGGGTGCTGGAGCAGGAGAGCTGGAAGAGCTGGGGGAGGTCACAGTAGAAGTGATTGATCACATTGGGGCCACAGAATTTCAGAGTAGACAAGGCAACAGTTTGAGTGAGTGCATTGGTGAAGGATAAGACACAGGACATGCCGGCCAAGGCCTTCTGCATCCCCCAACCCATACGGGTGTTGTAGGTGAGAGGCTGGCAAATGGCCAGGTAGCGGTCGTAGGACATGACAGTCAGCAGAAAGCAATCTGTCCCGGCCAGCAGGTGGAAGAAGAGTTGTGAAAGGCATGCCCGATAGTGGATGGTTTTGTTGTGGGATATGAAATGCCTTAACATGGCAGGGACAGTGACACTGATGCTCCCAACATCTAGTAGAGACAAGTTTCCCAGAAAGAAGTACATGGGGGTGTGGAGTTTGGGTTCCATAAAGATGGCAGCAAGGATACTAAAATTACCACCAATAGTCGCTACATAAGCAAGAAGGAAGACGACAAAGAGGATGGGCTGTAGAGCTGGAGTCTCTGTGAGGCCCAGCAGGACAAACTGGGTCACAAGTGAATCATTTCCCGAGGCTCCCAGATCCATGACTGTCTTCCACCTGCAGTAGATTGAACAAAGTTTGAAGGCACCAATGGTGGTAAAAGGAGAATGAGATCTTTATAACAACCATCAAGTGTGACAATGTCCAGGAGAGTAAAGACACACAAAATTTAGGGAGGAGAAAGTTAAAGATTGAGCTATATTAAGAAAAGGCTTGATAAATCAGACTCTTCATGGACAAGAACAGAGGCATTGGACAGCCACAAACAGAGACAGATAAACTGATATAAAAAGAAGAACAAGGGTAACATTGAGTTACAGGGACAGACAATTTTCCAGAGGCCAAATTTCCAGGAAAGAAACCTCAAGTCTGCAGGTGGTGGCATTGTGATAGTTTGGGGTACATAGATCCCAGAGGATGAAAGGGAAGCTTTGGGAGAAGGGGGTAGACACGGTGCCTCCAACCTGCATCTCCAACCTCTACATATGAATGTCATCATACAGACATCCCTTGGTAACCTCGGGAGTTTGGTTCCAGGACTCCTTGGATACCAAATCCTGCAGATGCTCAAGTCTCATAGATAAAGTGGCATAGTCTTTGCATGTAATCTATGCACATTCTCCCACATACTTTAAGTCATCTCTAGATTATGTATATTACCTCTTGCAATGTAAAAGTCAGTAAATAGTTGTAACACTATGCAGTTTAGATAATAATGACAAGTAAAACTTCTCTACAGGTTCAGCACAGATGCAATTCTTTTCCAAATATTTTTTTTTATCTGTGCTGAGTTGACTCCAAGGATATAGAACTCACAGAGACAGAGGACTGACTATGAGTGATGGTAGCAGTGAGGTGATTCCTGTGGCCCAGACTATTAAATGATTAACTGGTGAAGCCATGAGCCTCCACCTGAACTCCTCAGAAAAAGGTAAAAATGCAATGAAAAATCTGGAAACTGCATGAAGACACATCATTGAAGACATTTCCAGCTCCAAAATCAGTGACTGACAGCCTTTTAGATTTTCTAAATAGTCAGATTGTTTTGCATTTCTCAGTATAGAATCTAGGAAATTTGGGGTCCAAAGTACTGACATTTTACTGAATAAGAATCTAAAATGAGCTTCGAGAAGAGTGAAAGTTTCAAGGTTTAAGCTCTCAAGTGATGGAGCAGATACAAAGTTGAGCTGCCTCACTGGATACGCAGTTGATCTCTCCCAGAAGGAGTGTTGAATAAGAAGAGAACCAGACCCCAAATTCCACTCTGCTTCCAGTTCTACCACCACTTAGCTTTTTGCTCTTCTTTCTACTGAATCGAATCACTCATCATGTAGTATCATGGGCTTAATGACCAGATAAAGCCACAGTTACAGAGCCATGTATGATGATCATGTGTGGGAGCCACTGCTTAGCCCCAAAGTGGCCACCCCAACAAAATACCTGGTAGCCGACATAGACCTCTGCCTAAGGGGGTAGATATTGAATTCACTCACCTGGAGCCTAATTCACATAGGAAATGGTTTGAGTCAAAGATCCTCCAGGGCAAAAGGCAAGAGCAGAAGAAGACACATCTGGAGGAATAGTGTCCTCAGGTCCATAATAGGTCAACTGCCATCTGCAGGTGTGACCTTTACCGCATGGACATGTTCTTACCGTTACCTCCAACCCAGTCTCTCCAAAGCTGAACTGCCCTCTTTCCATCCTGATCTGCCCTTCATGGAACTATTTTGGTAACAGGCTTGCCATCCTCTCAGTTAGTGTGGCTCAAAAACTTAGTCTTTGCTGACTGCCTCCTTCTGCCCTCTCACAATCAAATACCTAAGTCCCACTGGAGTTTTGCAGGGGAAGGAAAAGCTAGTCCAGAGTCCAGAGGGAGGATTTCACTTTCATGGAAACTCAGTTGTGAGTATGCAGCGGGGATGGCACTCACCTGGCTAAAGAAGACTTAACTGGCACTTCATGGGCAAAGAAGAGGGACAGTCATGCCAGCCCAGTGGACCCCACAGAAGGAGAGCTTATAAAGGACCAATAGACACAGAGACAAACAACTTGGCTGACGTCATTTTCACATTGGGATTTTTCTTCTCCACCTTGTTACCCCTTGGAGGCTTCAGAAATAAGTGTCTTCAGGGGACCCAGAACAGGTAAACATCTGCCTTTGCCAAACAGATAATGATCTCTAGTAACTTTAAAATTTTTATGAACTTTCTCAGTATTTCCAGGTACAACTTTTGCAGAAAAATTCATTTATTTTACATATGTGGTTTTATGCACTTATTAAGAATCAGCATTCGAGCGGACACTCTGCCGAGCCAGTCAGCGGCCACCATCCGGGAAAGCTGAAGGATACACCGCCACTCTCCTTCAGAGTGCGACATCAAAACAGGTCGGTGTCATTCAGCTCACCCCCCAGACAGCGGGAATTCGCATAAAATCTCTCCTAGGCTTGCCGGGAGAGGGAGTATCAAGCTGAGCCTCCATACAGGCTAGGGGGAAACCAGAGACACCTGACCTCCAACCCCTCCTCCCAGTAGCAGCCAAAAGGAAACCTGGCTAGCCAGCGCTGGGGGAGGGGCAAGCAGAAAAAATCAAAGTGATAGAGTGCCAGGGATCCCAGCAGCCTGCAGCAGGGCCCGGAGAGCCAGGCCAACTGATTCGCGTGGCCTGCCCTGCGGCTACAGAAGGCGTGGCGCCTCAGTGAAGCCATTAATTGGCAATCAGGGAGGTTAGGGAAGGCCATTAGGTGGAATCCCACCAGCCAAGCCCACACGGACCCTTGGGCCGAGCACGGGTTCTCAGAAGGGGAAGGAAGCGGTACAGTCCCATCCCCCACAGCGGACACTCCGCCGAGCCAGTCAGCGGCCACCATCCGGGAAAGCTGAAGGATACACCGCCACTCTCCTTCAGAGTGCGACATCAAAACAGCGGACACTCCATCCAGGCAGTCAGTGGCCACCATCCGGGAAAGCTGAAGAATACACCACCACTCTCCAACAGCTTGTAACATCAAAACAGCCAGCAGCAGGACCCCGGAGATCCAGGCCAACTGATTCGCTCGGCCTGCCCCGCAGCTACAGAAGGCGTGGCGCCTCAGAGAAGCCATTAATTAGCAAGCAGGGAGGTTAGGGACTGCCATTAGGTGGAATCCCGCCAGCCAAGCCCACCGCCCACGCCCGGAACAGGCCCAGCGATCTGCCAGCATTGTAGTCACGACACCCCAATTGGAATAGGGACAGAGCAGAGCCGCCTTCCACTCCCGGAACAGGCCCAGAGAGCCGCCAGCGTGATAGACACGTCACCCCAATTGGAGTAGGGGCACAGCCGCCGCCCGCACCTGCAAGGGAGACTTTTCAAGTATACAAGAGCAACATAAATAAATAGGGGGTAAATTTCAAAACACAACAGTTGCACCAAGCAGAAAGAAACGCGGGCAGTATGAAAAGACAAGGAAAGAAAGGACCACAAGCAATGCAGGTCAACTCAACTTTAGAAGAGGTAATAGCTGCAACAGATGGAATATCAGATAAAGAGTTCAGGATATATATGCTTCAGATGATCTGGAGTCTCAAGGAAGACATGAGACAGCAAAATCAGACAATGAAAGATCACATTGACAAACAAATCCAGGAAGTCAAAGATCAATTTCACAGGGAGATAGAGGTAATAAAAAACAAACAAATTGAAATTCTAGAAATGCAGGAAACAATAAACCAACTTAAAAACTCAATTGAGAATACTACCAGCAGAGTAGATCACTTAGAAGAGAGAACATCAGACAATGAAGACAAAGTATTTCAACTGGAAAAGAACATAGACAGCTCAGCAAGTCTGCTAAGAAACCATGAGCAGAACATCCAAGAATTATGGGACAATATCAAAAGACCAAATTTAAGAGTCATTGGGATACAGGAAGGCACAGAGCTCCATTCCAAAGGAATAAACAGTCTATTCAGTGAAATAATACGAGAAAACTTCCCAGAATTGAAGATTGAGACAGAATCCCAAATCCTAGAAGCCTACAGGACGCCGAATGTGCAAAATCATAAGAGATCCACACCTAGACACATTATAATGAAGATGTCCAACATATAGAATAAGGAGAGAATTTTAAAAGCTGCAAGAGAAAGAAAGCAGATTACATTTAGGGTAAACCAATCAGGATAACAGCTGATCTCTCAACACAGACTCTGAAAGCTAGAAGATCCTGGAATAACATATTTCAAACACTGAAAGACAATGGGCTCCAACCAAGAATCGTGTATCCGGCGAAATTAAGCTTCAGGTTAGAAGATGAAATTAAAACCTTCCACAATAAACAAAAGTTAAAAGAATTCCCAGCTAGAAAACCATCTCTTCAAAAAATCCTTGGCAAAACATTACAGGAAGAGGAAATGGAAAACAACATTGAAAACCAACAATGGGAGGTAGGACAGTAAAGGGGGGAAAGTAGTCATAGAGGATAACAAATCAGGTTTAGTAACATCAATAAACAAATATGGCTAGAAGAACAAACCATATCTCAATAATAACCCTAAATGTTAATGGCTTAAACTCACCAATTAAGAGACACAGGCTAGTAGAATGGATCAAAAAACAAGACCCAACAATATGCTGTCTACAGGAGACACATTTGATAGGAAAAGATATACATAGACTGAAGGTGAAAGGTTGGGAAAAATCATATCACTCATATGGACCGCGGAAACAAGCAGGAGTGTCCATACTCATATCTAATAAAATAGATTTCAAGCCAAAGCTAATCAAAAGGGATATAGAAGGACACTTCATACTGCTCAAGGGAACCATACACCAACAAGACATAACAATCATAAATATATATGCCCCAAACAATGGTGCAGCTGTATTCATCAAGCAAACTCTTCTCAAGTTCAAGAGTCTAATAGACCAACATACAATAATCATGGGAGACTTCAACACACCTCTCTCACCACTGGACAGATCTTCCAAACAAAAGTTAAATAAGGAAACTATAGAACTCAATAACACAATTAACAACCTAGACTTAATTGACATATATAGACTATACCACCCAACATTAAGTAGCTACACTTTTTTCTCAGCAGCACATGGAACCTTCTCAAAAATAGACCATATACTATGTCACAGGGCAACTCTTAGACAATACAAAGGGGTAGAGATAATACCATGCATCTTATCTGATCATAATGGAATGAAACTGAAAATCAATGATAAAAGAAGAAAGGAAAAAGCAAGCATCACCTGGAGAATGAACAATAGGTTGCTGAGTGATCAATGGGTTTTAGAAGACATCAAGGAGGAAATTAAAAAATTCCTAGAGTTAAATGAAAACACAGACACAACATATCGGAATCTATGGGACACATTGAAAGCAGTTCTAAGAGGAAAATTCATTGCTTGGAGTTCATTCCTCAAAAAAAGAAAAAACCAACAAATAAATGATCTCATACTTCATCTCAAAATCCTAGAAAAAGAAGAGCAAAACAACAGCAAAAGAAGTAGAAGGCAAGAAATAATTAAAATCAGAGCTGAAATTAATGAAATTGAAACAAAAGAAACAATTGAAAAAATTGACAAAACTAAAAGCTGGTTCTTTGAAAAAATAAATAAAATTGACAGACCCTTAGCCATGCTAACGAAGAGAAGAAGAGAGAGAACCCAAATTACTAGCATACGGGATGAAAAAGGCAATATCACAACAGACACTTCAGAAATACAGAAGATAATCAGAAATTACTTTGAATCCTTATACTCCAATAAAATAGAAGATAGTGAAGGCATAGATAAATTCCTTGAGTCCTATGATCTGCCCAGATTGAGCCAGGAGGATATAGACAACCTAAACAGACCAATAACAATAGAGGAAATAGAAGAAACCATCAAAAGACTACCAACTAAGAAAAGCCCAGGACCGGATGGGTATACAGCAGAGTTTTACAAAACCTTTAAAGAGGAACTAACACCAATACTTTTCAAGCTATTTCAGGAAATAGAAAAAGAGGGAGAACTTCCAAATTCATTCTACGAGGCCAACATCACCCTGATTCCGAAACCAGACAAAGACACATCAAAGAAGGAAAACTACAGACCAATATCTCTAATGAACCTTGACGCAAAAATCCTCAATAAAATTCTGGCGAATCGGATTCAAATACATATCAAAAAAATTATACATCATGATCAAGTAGGATTCATCCCTGGGATGCAAGGCTGGTTTAATATACGGAAATCAATAAATGTTATTCACCACATCAATAGACTTAAAAATAAGAACCATATGATCATCTCAATAGATGCAGAAAAAGCATTCGACAAAGTACAGCATCCCTTTATGTTCAAAACGCTAGAAAAATTAGGGATAACAGGATCATACCTCAACATTGTAAAAGCAATCTATGATAAGCCACAGGCCAGCATCATTCTGAATGGAGAAAAATTGAAGGCATTCCCTCTAAGATCTGGTACAAGACAGGGATGCCCTCTCTCACCACTTCTGTTCAACATAGTCCTCGAAACACTGGCCAGAGCAATTAGACAGTCAAAAGAAATTAAAGGCATAAAAATAGGAAAAGAAGAACTTAAATTATCACTATTTGCAGATGATATGATTCTATACCTAGCAGACCCAAAAGGGTCTACAAAGAAGCTATTAGAGCTAATAAATGAATTCAGCAAAGTGGCAGGATATAAGATCAACACGCATAAATCAAAGGCGTTCCTGTATATCAGCGACAAATCCTCTGAAACGGAAATGAGGACAACTACTCCATTCACAATATCCCCCCAAAAAATAAAATACTTGGGAATCAACCTAACTAAAGAGGTGAAAGATTTATACAATGAAAATTACAGAACCCTAAAGAAAGACATAGAAGAAGACCTTAGAAGATGGAAAAACATACCCTGCTCATGGATAGGCAGAACTAACATCATCAAAATGGCGATATTACCAAAAGTTCTCTATAAGTTCAATGCAATGCCAATCAAAATCCCAACAGCATATCTTGTAGAAATAGATAAAAGAATCATGAAATTCATATGGAATAATAAAAGACCCAGAATAGCAAAAACAATACTAAGCAGGAAGTGTGAATCAGGCGGTGTAGCGATACCAGACTTCAAGCTATACTACAGAGCAATAGTAACAAAAACAGCATGGTACTGGTACCAAAACAGGCGGGTGGACCAATGGTACAGAATAGAGGACACAGTAACCAATCCACAAAACTACAACTATCTTATTTTTGATAAAGGGGCTAAAAGCATGCAATGGAGGAAGGATAGCATCTTCAACAAATGGTGCTGGGAAAACTGGAAATCCATTTGCACCAAAATGAATCTGAATCCCTATCTCTCGCCGTGCACAAAAGTTAACTCAAAATGGATCAAGGAGCTTGATATTAAATCAGAGACACGGCATCTGATAGAAGAAAAAGTTGGTTATGATCTACACGCTGTGGGATCGGGCTCCAAATTCCTCAATAGGACACCCATAGCGATAGAGTTAACAAATAGAATCAACAAATGGGACTTACTCAAACTAAAAAGGTTTTTCTCAGCAAAAGAAACAATAAGAGAGATAAATAGGGAGCCTACATCCTGGGAACAAATCTTTACTCCACACACTTCAGATAGAGCCCTAATAACCAGAATATACAAAGAACTCAAAAAATTAGACAATAAGATAACAAATAACCCAATCAATAAATGGGCCAAGGACCTGAACAGACACTTCTCAGAGGAGGACATACAATCAATCAACAAGTACATGAAAAAATGCTCACCATCGCTAGCAGTCAGAGAAATGCAAATCAAAACTACCCTAAGATACCATCTCACTCCAGTAAGACTGGCAGCCATTAGGAAGTCAAACAACAATAAGTGCTGGAGAGGATGCGGGGAAAAGGGCACTCTTGTTCATTGCTGGTGGGACTGCAAATTGGTGCAGCCAATTTGGAAAGCAGTATGGAGATTTCTCGGAAAGCTGGGAATGGAACCACCATTTGACCCAGCTATTCCCCTTCTCGGTCTATTCCCTAAAGCCCTAACAAGAGCATGCTACAGGGACACTGCTACATCGATGTTCATAGCAGCTCAATTCACGATAGCAAGACTGTGGAACCAGCCTAGATGCCCTTCAATAGATGAATGGATAAAAAAATGTGGCATTTATACACTATGGAGTATTACTCTGCATTAAAAAATGACAAAATTATAGAATTTGGAGGGAAATGGATGGCATTAGAGCAGATTATGCTAAGTGAAGCTAGTCAATCTTTAAAAAACAAATACCAAATGACTCCTTTGATATAAGGGGTGTAAACAAGGACAGGGTAGGGACGAAGAGCTTGAGAAGAATATTTACAGTAAACAGGGATGAGAGGTGGGAGGGAAAGGGAGTGAGAAGGGAAATTGCATGGAAATGGAAGGCGATCCTCAGGGTTATACAAAATGTCATATAAGAGGTAAGGAGGGGTAAGTCAAGAGAATACAAATGGAAGACATGATTTACAGTAGAGGGGGTAGAGAGAGAAAAGGGGAGGGGAGGGGAGGGGAGGGGAGGGGGGATAGTAGACAATAGGACAGACAGCAGAATACATCAGACACTAGAAAGGCAATATGTCAATCAATGGAAGGGTAACTGATGTGATACAGCAATTTGTATACGGGGTAAAAGCGGGAGTTCATAATCCACTTGAATCAAACCGTGTAATATGATGTATTAAGAACTATGTAATGTTATGAAGGACCAATAAAAAAAAATAAATAAAAAAAAAAAAAAAAAGAATCAGCATTCTTGGGCTGGGATTATGGCTCAGCGGTAGAGTGCTCACCTACCACGGGCGGGACCCGGGTTCGATCCTCAGCACCCCCTTAAAAATAAATAAATAAATAAATAAATAAATAAAGGCATTGTGTTGTATCCATTTACAAAAAAGATTCTCTCTCTCTCTCTCTCTCTCTCAAAAAAAATCAGCATTCTTATTCCTAGCATTTTATAGTGTTATTCCTAGCGTTTTATAGTGTTAAAATGAATCTCAAAATCTTAAAGTCTAAAAAGTCATGTGGTGTTGGGGGCTAGAATTGAGATTTGGGGTTTCTGGTTTAGACTAGCCTGTCATTTCAGAAGAGAAAACGACTTGAGACTCTTCAGCTTTGTTTGAAACGTGGGGAGAAGTGGAAGGTGAAGTCTGGGAAGAGATCTGCTCCTAGTGCATCCCTGGAACAATGTCCTCTCCAACGTCTCACAAGTTTACCTCACATGATATGACCATCCTCGAATCCAGCTTGTCTTCTAGTCTCATACAAATGTCTTCCCTTTTTCTCTGCTCTCATTGTACAATCTAGATCCTGTAGCATCTGATTCTAGATGTTTTCTAGCCTCCTGTCTCCAACACCATAAGGGCAGATAAAGGTTTAGAGCATCTACTAGACCAGGACCACCCTATTTTTACTAATTCCTGAAAGTGACTTTAGGCAGCAAATAACATTTTTAACAACTCCTTGTTCATTAATAAAGATTTCCCACTGGCTTGAGGCTGCCATGGGCCAAGAACTAGGATGAGCTGAGATTTCTGTTGACAGTTATCTGTGGAAAAGGACCTCTGGGTTACAGAACCCAAATGGAATGCATCATATGTATTTCCTTCCAACTGACTAGCAAAAGCTTTGTTTACTTCCTAGACATTTCCATTTCTCACACACTGTTAGCCCAGGAAACTCTATTCAGGAAGACCCGGTGCAGGTCTTCTGTCTTCTAGGAAACCATCCATAAGCTTTGGGGTCTGGGCCAGATAACCTTCCTTTATAGGGTTACAGCAACCTGAAGGCAATTGCATGCTGGTGACCCTGAATTATGTCCATCCCAGACACTACTCTGTTTGCTCTAATACCTATATGTGGATATTTCTATCTGAAGAACTCACAGGGACCTCAAGAAGAAAAAGTAAGAGTATACCATGTCCCCTTTTTGTACAAAATATATGTGTGCTCATGTGCACACACACAAACTAATAGAACCACACAATTTATGGTGGAAGAAATTACTAGACCAGGACCACCCTATTTTTACTAATTCCTGAAAGTGACTTGAGGCAGCAAATAACATTTTTAACAACCCCTTGTTCATTAATAAAGATTTCCCACCTACTTATATTATTCATATTCTTTTCCCACTCTGTATCTTTGTTTTAAGAGAGTTTTTATTGATGGCTTGGTTTTTTTAAAACTTTATTTGTTCTTTTAGCTATACATGAGTGTAGAATTCATTTGGATACAATTATATAAGCATGAAATATATTTTATTCTAAGTAGTACCCCATTTTTATAGATGCACACAATGGTGGGATCACTATGATATATTCATATTAGAAATAGGAAATCATTCCACCATCTTTCCTTTTTCTATCCCCCTTCCACCTTTTCTTTCCCTCTAATATACTGAATATCTATTCTTCCCATCTTACCCCTTATTGTGGATTAGCTTCCATAGATCAGCAAAAAGTTTCAACCTTTGGCTTTTGGGGACTGGCTTATTTCACTTAGTATGATAGTCTCCAGATCTATCAATTTACTTGCAAGTGTCTTAAAGTCATTCTTCATTATGGCTGAGTAATATTCCATTGTTTATGTATAACACATTTCCTGTATCCACTCATCTATTGAAGGGCAATTTTGTTGGTTCCATAGCTTAGCTATTGTGAATTGAGTTGCTATAAATATTAATGTGGGTGCACTGTAGTATGCTGATTTTAAATCCTTTGGATATATACCAAAAGGGATAATTGGGGAAAATGGTGGTTCCATTCCAAGTTTTCTAAAGAATCTTCATACTGCTTTCCAGAGTGGTTGCACCAATTTGCAATCCCACTAGCAATGTATGAGTGAATCATTTTCCCTACATCCTTGTCAATATTTACTGTTACTTGTATTCTTAATAATTGCCATTCTGACTCAAAAAACTTAGCACCCAAAAAACAAATAACCCAATCCGCAAATGGGCAAAGGAACTGAACAGATACTTCTTAGAAGAAATATAAATGGTGAACAAATACATGAAAAATTGTATCTCTAGCAATTAGAGAAATGCAAATTAAAACTACACTGAGATTTCCTATCATTCCAGTCAGAGTGGCAATTATCAAGAATACAAAGCAGGGCCCCGGAGATCCATTCCAACTGATTCGCGTGGCCTGCCCTGCGGCTACAGAAGGCGTGGCGCCTCAGTGAAGCCATTAATTGGCAAGCAGGGAGGTTAGGGAAGGCCATTAGGTGGAATCCCACCAGCCAAGCCCACACGGACCCTTGGGCCGAGCACGGGTTCTCAGAAGGGGAAGGAAGCGGTACAGTCCCATCCCCCACAGCGGACACTCCGCCGAGGCAGTCAGCGGCCACCATCCGGGAAAGCTGAAGGATACACCGCCACTCTCCTTCAGAGTGCAACATCAAAACAGGTCGGTGTCATTCAGCTCACCCCCCAGACAGCGGGAATTCGCATAAAATCTCTCCTAGGCTTGCCGGGAGAGGGAGTATCAAGCTGAGCCTCCATACAGACTAGGGGGAAACCAGAGACACCTGACCTCCAACCCCTCCTCCCAGTAGCAGCCAAAAGGAAACCTGGCTAGCCAGCGCTGGGGGAGGGGCAAGCAGAAAAAATCAAAGTGATAGAGTGCCAGGGATCCCAGCAGCCTGCAGCAGGGCCCCGGAGATCCAGGCCAACTGATTCGCGTGGCCTGCCCTGCGGCGACAGAAGGAGTGGCGCCTCAGTGAAGCCATTAATTAACAAGCAGGAAGGTTAGGGAAGGCCATTAGGTGGAATCCCACCAGCCAAGCCCACACGGACCCTTGGGCCGAGCACGGGTTCTCAGAAGGGGAAGGAAGCGGTACAGTCCCATCCCCCACAGCGGACACTCCATCCAGGCAGTCAGCGGCCACCATCCGGGAAAGCTGAAGGATACACCGCCACTCTCCTTCAGAGTGCAACATCAAAACAGCGGACACTCCATCCAGGCAGTCAGCGGCCACCATCCGGGAAAGCTGAAGAATACACCACCACTCTCCAACAGCTTGCAACATCAAAACAGCCAGCAGCAGGAACCGGAGATCCAGGCCAACTGATTCGCGCGGCCTGCCCCGCAGCTACAGAAGGTGTGGCGCCTCAGAGAAGCCATTAATTAGCAAGCAGGGAGTTTAGGGACTGCCATTAGGTGGAATCCCGCCAGCCAAGCCCACCGCCCACGCCCGGAACAGGCCCAGCGACCTGCCAGCATTGTAGTCACGACACCCCAATTGGAATAGGGACAGAGCAGAGCCGCCTTCCACTCCCGGAACAGGCCTAGAGAGCCGCCAGCGTGGTAGACACGTCACCCCAATTGGAGTAGGGGCACAGCCGCCGCCCGCACCTGCAAGGGAGACTTTTCAAGTATACAAGAGCAACATAAATAAATGGGGGTAAATTTCAAAACACAACAGTTGCACCAAGCAGAAAGAAACGCGAGCAGTATGAAAAGACAAGGAAAGAAAGGACCACAAGCAATGCAGGTCAACTCAACTTTAGAAGAGGTAATAGCTGCAACAGATGGAATATCAGATAAAGAGTTCAGGATACATATGCTTCAGATGATCTGGAGTCTCAAGGAAGACATGAGACAGCAAAATCAGACAATGAAAGATCACATTGACAAACAAATCCAGGAAGTCAAAGATCAATTTCACAGGGAGATAGAGGTAATAAAAAACAAACAAATTGAAATTCTAGAAATGCAGGAAACAATAAACCAACTTAAAAACTCAATTGAGAATACTACCAGCAGAGTAGATCACTTAGAAGAGAGAACATCAGACAATGAAGACAAAGTATTTCAACTGGAAAAGAACATAGACAGCTCAGCAAGTCTGCTAAGAAACCATGAGCAGAACATCCAAGAATTATGGGACAATATCAAAAGACCAAATTTAAGAGTCATTGGGATACAGGAAGGCACAGAGCTCCATTCCAAAGGAATAAACAGTCTATTCAGTGAAATAATACGAGAAAACTTCCCAGAATTGAAGATTGAGACAGAATCCCAAATCCTAGAAGCCTACAGGACGCCGAATGTGCAAAATCATAAGAGATCCACACCTAGACACATTATAATGAAGATGTCCAACATATAGAATAAGGAGAGAATTTTAAAAGCTGCAAGAGAAAGAAAGCAGATTACATTTAGGGGTAAACCAATCAGGATAACAGCTGATCTCTCAACACAGACTCTGAAAGCTAGAAGATCCTGGAATAACATATTTCAAACACTGAAAGACAATGGGCTCCAACCAAGAATCGAGTATCCGGCGAAATTAAGCTTCAGGTTAGAAGATGAAATTAAAACCTTCCACAATAAACAAAAGTTAAAAGAATTCGCAGCTAGAAAAGCATCTCTTCAAAAAATCCTTGGAAAAACATTACAGGAAGAGGAAATGGAAAATAACATTGAAAACCAACAATGGGAGGTAGGACAGTAAAGGGGGGAAAGTAGTCAAAGAGGATAACAAATCAGGTTTAGTAACATCAATAAACAAATATGGATAGAAGAACAAACCATATCTCAATAATAACCCTAAATGTTAATGGCTTAAACTCACCAATTAAGAGACACAGGCTAGTAGAATGGATCAAAAAACAAGACCCAACAATATGCTGTCTACAGGAGACGCATTTGATAGGAAAAGATATACATAGACTGAAGGTGAAAGGTTGGGAAAAATCATATCACTCATATGGACCGCGGAAACAAGCAGGAGTGTCCATACTCATATCTAATAAAATAGATTTCAAGCCAAAGCTAATCAAAAGGGATATAGAAGGACACTTCATACTGCTCAAGGGAACCATACACCAACAAGACATAACAATCATAAATATATATGCCCCAAATAATGGTGCAGCTGTGTTCATCAAGCAAACTCTTCTCAAGTTCAAGAGTCTAATAGACCAACATACAATAATCATGGGAGACTTCAACACACCTCTCTCACCACTGGACAGATCTTCCAAACAAAAGTTAAATAAGGAAACTATAGAACTCAATAACACAATTAACAACCTAGACTTAATTGACATATATAGACTATACCACCCAACATCAAGTAGCTACACTTTTTTCTCAGCAGCACATGGAACCTTCTCAAAAATAGACCATATACTATGTCACAGGGCAACTCTTAGACAATACAAAGGGGTAGAGATAATACCATGCATCTTATCTGATCATAATGGAATGAAACTGAAAATCAATGATAAAAGAAGAAAGGAAAAAGCAAGCATCACCTGGAGAATGAACAATAGGTTGCTGAGTGATCAATGGGTTTTAGAAGACATCAAGGAGGAAATTAAAAAATTCCTAGAGTTAAATGAAAACACAGACACAACATATCGGAATCTATGGGACACATTGAAAGCAGTTCTAAGAGGAAAATTCATTGCTTGGAGTTCATTCCTCAAAAAAAGAAAAAACCAACAAATAAATGATCTCATACTTCATCTCAAAATCCTAGAAAAAGAAGAGCAAAACAACAGCAAAAGAAGTAGAAGGCAAGAAATAATTAAAATCAGAGCTGAAATTAATGAAATTGAAACAAAAGAAACAATTGAAAAAATTGACAAAACTAAAAGCTGGTTCTTTGAAAAAATAAATAAAATTGACAGACCCTTAGCCATGCTAACGAAGAGAAGAAGAGAGAGAACCCAAATTACTAGCATACGGGATGAAAAAGGCAATATCACAACAGACACTTCAGAAATACAGAAGATAATCAGAAATTACTTTGAATCCTTATACTCCAATAAAATAGAAGATAGTGAAGGCATAGATAAATTCCTTGAGTCCTATGATCTGCCCAGATTGAGCCAGGAGGATATAGACAACCTAAACAGACCAATAACAATAGAGGAAATAGAAGAAACCATCAAAAGACTACCAACTAAGAAAAGCCCAGGACCGGATGGGTATACAGCAGAGTTTTACAAAACCTTTAAAGAGGAACTAACACCAATACTTTTCAAGCTATTTCAGGAAATAGAAAAAGAGGGAGAACTTCCAAATTCATTCTACGAGGCCAACATCACCCTGATTCCGAAACCAGACAAAGACACATCAAAGAAGGAAAACTACAGACCAATATCTCTAATGAACCTTGACGCAAAAATCCTCAATAAAATTCTGGCGAATCGGATTCAAATACATATCAAAAAAATTATACATCATGATCAAGTAGGATTCATCCCTGGGATGCAAGGCTGGTTTAATATACGGAAATCAATAAATGTTATTCACCACATCAATAGACTTAAAAATAAGAACCATATGATCATCTCAATAGATGCAGAAAAAGCATTCGACAAAGTACAGCATCCCTTTATGTTCAAAACGCTAGAAAAATTAGGGATAACAGGATCATACCTCAACATTGTAAAAGCAATCTATGATAAGCCACAGGCCAGCATCATTCTGAATGGAGAAAAATTGAAGGCATTCCCTCTAAGATCTGGTACAAGACAGGGATGCCCTCTCTCACCACTTCTGTTCAACATAGTCCTCGAAACACTGGCCAGAGCAATTAGACAGTCAAAAGAAATTAAAGGCATAAAAATAGGAAAAGAAGAACTTAAATTATCACTATTTGCAGATGATATGATTCTATACCTAGCAGACCCAAAAGGGTCTACAAAGAAGCTATTAGAGCTAATAAATGAATTCAGCAAAGTGGCAGGATATAAGATCAACACGCATAAATCAAAGGCATTCCTGTATATCAGCGACAAATCCTCTGAAACGGAAATGAGGACAACTACTCCATTCACAATATCCCCCCAAAAAATAAAATACTTGGGAATCAACCTAACAAAAGAGGTGAAAGATTTATACAATGAAAATTACAGTACCCTAAAGAAAGACATAGAAGAAGACCTTAGAAGATGGAAAAACATACCCTGCTCATGGATAGGCAGAACTAACATCATCAAAATGGCGATATTACCAAAAGTTCTCTATAAGTTCAATGCAATGCCAATCAAAATCCCAACAGCATATCTTGTAGAAATAGATAAAAGAATCATGAAATTCATATGGAATAATAAAAGACCCAGAATAGCAAAAACAATACTAAGCAGGAAGTGTGAATCAGGCGGTATAGCGATTCCAGACTTCAAACTATACTACAGAGCAATAGTAACAAAAACAGCATGGTACTGGTACCAAAACAGGCGGGTGGACCAATGGTACAGAATAGAGGACACAGTAACCAATCCACAAAACTACAACTATCTTATTTTTGATAAAGGGGCTAAAAGCATGCAATGGAGGAAGGATAGCATCTTCAACAAATGGTGCTGGGAAAACTGGAAATCCATTTGCACCAAAATGAATCTGAATCCCTATCTCTCGCCGTGCACAAAAGTTAACTCAAAATGGATCAAGGAGCTTGATATCAAATCAGAGACACGGCATCTGATAGAAGAAAAAGTTGGCTATGACCTACACGCTGTGGGGTCGGGCTCCAAATTCCTCAATAGGACACCCATAGCGATAGAGTTAACAAATAGAATCAACAAATGGGACTTACTCAAACTAAAAAGGTTTTTCTCAGCAAAAGAAACAATAAGAGAGATAAATAGGGAGCCTACATCCTGGGAACAAATCTTTACTCCACACACTTCAGATAGAGCCCTAATAACCAGAATATACAAAGAACTCAAAAAATTAGACAATAAGATAACAAATAACCCAATCAATAAATGGGCCAAGGACCTGAACAGACACTTCTCAGAGGAGGACATACAATCAATCAACAAGTACATGAAAAAATGCTCACCATCGCTAGCAGTCAGAGAAATGCAAATCAAAACTACCCTAAGATACCATCTCACTCCAGTAAGACTGGCAGCCATTAGGAAGTCAAACAACAATAAGTGCTGGAGAGGATGCGGGGAAAAGGGCACTCTTGTTCATTGCTGGTGGGACTGCAAATTGGTGCAGCCAATTTGGAAAGCAGTATGGAGATTTCTCGGAAAGCTGGGAATGGAACCACCATTTGACCCAGCTATTCCCCTTCTCGGTCTATTCCCTAAAGCCCTAACAAGAGCATGCTACAGGGACACTGCTACATCGATGTTCATAGCAGCTCAATTCACGATAGCAAGACTGTGGAACCAGCCTAGATGCCCTTCAATAGATGAATGGATAAAAAAAATGTGGCATTTATACACTATGGAGTATTACTCTGCATTAAAAAATGACAAAATTATAGAATTTGGAGGGAAATGGATGGCATTAGAGCAGATTATGCTAAGTGAAGCTAGTCAATCTTTAAAAAACAAATACCAAATGACTCCTTTGATATAAGGGGTGTAAACAAGGACAGGGTAGGGAGGAAGAGCTTGAGAAGAATATTTACAGTAAACAGGGATGAGAGGTGGGAGGGAAAGATTTTGTTTTGAATGCTATTTTGGAGCAAAGAGAGAAAAGATCTTAATTTTTTTTCCTTTAGAATTGATCTGAGGTTTTTGTTTGTGGGTTTTTTAGTTTGACTGTTTTGATTTTATTTGTGTGTGTGTTTGTTTTTGTCTCTTCCTAGTTACCTATTCTTTGTTTTTGTTTTTCGTTGTTGTTATTTTTTGTTTTTTAATCATCAGTAATAACATAATGACATATAACAATACTGGCATTCAATATAAATTTTTCCTAGAACATTCAATATAAATTTTGCCCCTTCAATTTGTAGATTCAAATACACTCTTATTTCTGAAATGTTTTCTCATTGAAATTTGCCTTTAAATTGTTGGTCTTTTCCATTATCTTTCCTTGTTTAGTGACTCCAATTTTACAACTACTGAATATCCTTTGTCTAGCCCTGTTTTTATAATTTTCCCTCTATTTTCATTTCATTTGTCTTTTTATAAAATGCTGTTCCTGAATCTATTTGAATTTTTTTCATTGTGCTGTTTCTAATTTTGCTTTTCTTCCTGTAGTTATTATAAATTTTCTTTAACATTTTTCTTGTCTTCTTCAAGCTCATATTTTAGGTTCTTTTTATTACCTCTTCCCTCAGCTCTTATATTTTTATTCTGTCTTCTTGTTTTATAAAGGAAAATTATTCCTTGAGATTTTTTTTGGATAGATTGAAATGTTTGATCACAATTTTCATCCATTCCATGGCAAGATCCTCCCATGGGCTGAATTCTACCTTTTATTATTTTTCTTCTTTCTTTTCTTTTTCTTGTAGAATCCTTGTATCCATCCTGTGGTTTCTTGGTTTTGAATCCTTGACTGAAGTGAGTTATTGCTAAACTAAATATTTGTAAGCTACTTGTGTCAGGAGAGTCTAAGAATATGTTTTGGCCTAGCAGAAACTCACTTTGTGATTTCAAGTTGGAGAGAATTTATTTTAGCCTTTATCAGTCTATGATCAATGTTGACACATAATTTGGAGCTGTTATGGTATATTTTCCTCTCTCACTTTTAATCTTATGCCTTATCTGTAGTCTGTGTATTAGATTACAACTTGTCTGTGTATTTGATTCTTCATTTAGCCCTTCCTCTGCTTCTTGAATGCAACTCTAAAAAAAATGATGCAAAACTTTGTACCCTACTCTTGTTATTGCAAACAAGTTCTTTCAGTATTGGTCCTTTTGACTGCCCCCTTTTATTCACAGAATTATACTCATCTAGCTCTTGACGGCCATGGATTCCCTCTCTCCACTTCTTACCACTCTCCTATTTGATCTCCACTCTTCTCAAATCTTTCCATTCTATTTTATAGATTGGAGTTTTAGATATTTAATTGTTTCTTTGAAGACAGAATCTATATGTTTATTCTCCTGCTTGGTTTGGTAAAGGATGAGATCTGAGAAGAGAAAGTGCTAGATTTACTCTTATGTATTCAGACCAGAAGTATCCTTCTTGCTTATTTATTTTTCTCAAGGGTTTTAATGCCTCCTAATCCTACAAATAGATTATTTCAGCTAGTGGACGGAAGGAAGTCCAGAGTGGTAAATGTCACCTGTCCTGGTACCTCACAAGAAGTAAAGGTATTGAAGTAGATGTAGTGAAGGAGTTAAATACAGTGTGGCCTGGGGAACAGAAAAGTCCTTTCTTGGACAGAGGGAATTTAGTAGAGGCCTGGGAATACAGAAAGCTTATTTTTGGTTAAATAAGCCAATTTAGAGGACTGATTTATTTTTTTTTTCTTCTTCTTCTTTGGGTGTTTCCCTGCAGGAACTCATGCAGCCGAAATCTGGGGCCAATGGAACAGCAGTTACCGAATTCATCCTGCTGGGATTGGTGGAGACACCAGAGCTATGGCCAGTGATCTTTGTACTTTTCCTCCTTGCTTATGTGGTCACAGTGGGGGGCAACCTCAGCATCCTGGCAGCCATCTTGGTGGAACCCAAACTCCACACCCCCATGTACTTCTTCCTGGGGAACTTATCCGTGATGGACATTGGGTGCATCACTGTCACTATTCCCTCAATGTTGGGTCGTCTTGTGTCCCACAAGCGTACAATTCCATATGGAGCCTGCCTCACACAGCTTTTCTTCTTCCATCTGCTGGTTGGGGTGGACTGCTTCCTGTTGACTGCTATGGCCTATGACCGATTCCTGGCCATCTGCCAGCCCCTCACCTACAGCACCCGCATGAGCCACAGTCCAGAGGATACTGGTGGCTGTGTCCTGGGCTTGTGCCTTCACCAATGCATTGACCCATACTGTGGCCATATCCACACTCAACTTCTGTGGCCCCAATGTGATCAATCACTTCTACTGTGACCTCCCCCAGCTCTTCCAGCTCTCCTGTTCCAGCACCCAGCTCAACGAGCTGCTGCTCTTCGCTGTGGGTTTCATAATGGCAGGAACCCCTGTGGTTTTCATTGTCACCTCCTATATCCATGTGGCAGCTGCAGTCCTGCGAATCCGCTCAGCTGAGGGCAGGAAGAAGGCCTTCTCCACGTGCAGCTCCCACCTCACTGTGGTTGCCATATTCTATGGTTCTGGTATTTTTAACTACATGAGACTAGGTTCAGCCAAACTTTCAGATAAGGATAAAGCTGTTGGAATTTTTAATACTGTCATCAACCCCATGCTAAACCCAATAATCTACAGCCTCAGGAACCCTGATGTGCAGGCTGCCCTCTGGAGGGTGGTCCTGGGGAGGTGGTCACTGGTTTAAGGAAGTCTCAAGTGTCTCTTCTCCCTGTGGGTTTTTTTTGGGGGGGGATAAAGAAAAAAATCCTCTAGAGCCAAGAACTAGCCCAAATAGTACAGAACAACTTCTATCTCCCTGAACTTGAGGACTTTTTGTAAGGGATAATTATCATTTCCCAAAGAAGCCCTACCCAGTTATAGACAATGGGTTTATAGATTCCATCAGGCCAGTCCCTTCAACAAATTATAACTTCAGTTACTGTGGCTTCCCTTTACTGAGTAAAGGTGAAATGTAAGAACATGCAAATGCTTATAGATTCATATCCTAAGTGGAAGGACATAGACTCAGTTATGGTTTGGGTTCCAAAAGCATTTCAGAACTCCCACCCCTGCCGAACCCTGCCAAGAGATCATATTTTTCCCTCAAGTTCAGATATGGCTGTGCTGTTTATGAAATATAACCCGAGAAAGTAAAACAAAACAGAAAAAAAGTAGTTTTTCCTGTGATACAAAGATCTCATGAGACACAGAGAGGCAAAAGGAAAGCTATGCAGCTACATAGTCTCTAATAACTCTAAGTAATATGAAGCTTGGTACAGCTCACAGACATATTTCCAAATGCCAAACTTCATATGTATGATATGTCTTATGATACAGAAATGGATTTCCCGCATCCATCCTTCCCCGTACACGTCAAGTCTTTTGAAAAGAATTAACTATCTAAACATTTTTTAAGTATTTCAGCAATCCCAGATTACTCGTTATGAAATTTCCCCCCTAAATTCTCACTTTTATTGGCCAACCCTCACAGCTGAGACAATCTATAACTATAAATGCAAGTCACATGATGACTAGTTTCTCTAAATTTCCCATTGTCTGTAGGGGAGTATGGCTCTGACCTGGAACATTGGCTCATCCTGCTTCCTGTTTTCCAGACATTAGTCCAGCCACTATTTAGCTCTATCTTCCTTCCAGCATCCTTTTCAGTACTGATGGCCCCTTCCTGGCAACTCTCTGGTGCTATTGATATTTCTTTATTCACTTCTTGAAATCTTTTCTTTGACCTGCACCTATGATTTGGTTTCTCCATGAGATTGGATATGGGTGAAGGGATTTGCAGGATTAAAAAGAGAAGAAGGCAAGAGATATGGAAGAGAGAAGAAAAACAAGATTGGAGATGGAAAGTTTGTAATAAAGTAAAAATTAAAAATGAGGAATAGGGAGGAAACAGGATAGAGTTGCAAGCAAAGGAGGCTGAGAAGAAAGAAAGGAAGTATTGGAGAGGACCAAATGAAGTACCAGAGATGGTGGGGGATTGAGCAAGAATTGGGGAACTGGAAAAGATGACTTAAGACTGTTAAAAGATCAGAGGAGAGAGAAAATTGATGGAAGATGTGCGTTTCCCATACTGTGTTATCTAACAATAACCAGTTCTGGCAGTCCTGAAACCATCATTGTAGACCATATTTTTACTACAAAGAAAATAACATTTTCAGATTTGCTGAATGTGCTAAAGAATGCACAGGAGCTCATTCTCCACTTCTCTAGATTAAGATGCTTTCAGAAAGTCAGGAAGGATTATAAGATGAGAAAAGAGTATTTTGACCTGGATATTTTTAACCAACTTAGATCTTTAATATCATCAAGGTTTGCAACCAACTGCCCAAATTACAATTTTTGCCTGCCAACAGTGTCAAAGAACAGGGAAAACATGGGTCTTTCCTGATTCTCTGAGTCATCAGATAAACTTGAAGGATACAAAAGTGTGAGCTTCCTTCAAGGGTCAAGAAAAGTGTTGGGCCAGAACTGTGACATGACACGGTTCCCAGGTCATCACCTCTACCATCCACAGCATCTGTGACCCTGAATAAGTTCTTTCCCTTCTCTGGGCCTGTACCTGGCAGAAGGCACGAGGTAATCATCACGGTTCTCTGGTTCACTGGTGTCCTCTGGTTGCACTATCCTGAGTGAACAGAAGGGCTGTCTCAATCTGTTAACGCTGAGAGTCGCCATGTCTTCCACCATCAAGTCTTCCCACCAGTATTTGGCCTTGCAAGGAAAGGGAGTATCTTCTCTGCCTGCAAGAGCCCCATGCCTCTAGCATTTTTTTTTCCCATCGGGCCATTCATCTCAGGCCTCAAGGGATGACTCTCTCCACCATCATCACTAGAGCCAAGCAGAGTAACTGGGTTCAGCATCACAAAGAAAATTCCAGCTCTCCATTCACCTTCCAGGATCATAGGGTTTCTTTAACCACTCAAGAGATTTCTTTTCCTTTGTAATTGTTTTCTCCTCTTTTTTTTTAATTCCAAAGTAAAAATATCTCAAGACTTAAGTTTTTCATGGAATATGAAATACAACATGTTGGAAAAACTCACACATTACAGAATGTCATCGCCACCTTCCTACACATAGCCACAACAAAAAAGTAACTACTGTTAAGAATTTGTTGTTAAATTTCCAGAACATACACATGCACAATCATACACCACATACACACACACACTTTCCTAAATAAAAACTTAATGAACATATTTAGCAGTCAAATGTTTTCCAAACATCATAGTGTTTTGCAATTTACTTTTATCTCTCCCATTTCATAGTATAATTCTTTACATAAACCTACAAATCTGTCTTATCCATATTAAAAGCTGATTAATATTCCATTTTATATATATTTAACCAAACTCCATCCATGCAACTAAACTTACATCCTATTTTTGCAATTGCTAAAAATACAGAAATCAATACTTATGTACTTTTCTATACATCTGAAATTATCTCCATACAACTGAAAAGAACAGATGACATGTATGATAAAGGAAATACAATGCAAAATAAAAATTGGGTAAGTATTCTGGCTCTCTTTCGCCAAAATAATACACACCATTTTACATCTTGGATGGCAATGTATGAGAATGCCTATTAGTTTACATCTCTGACTTTATGGGTGTTATATCTTTTATCTTTGGAAATTAGATAAAATATCGGATAATTTTATGATTTAAGTTTCTTTGTTTTTAAGTGTGGTTAGATAGATTTTTATATATGTTTCTGATAGCTGTATTTTTTCTTCTTTGCAAATTGTCTGTAGCTCCCTCCCCACTTTGGGCTAGTTTACTTTTTAAATTTTTGAATTTTTATCTCAATTAAATTTATTTTAACTGTACATAAAAATTGTACATAGTGAAGTAAATGTTTTCATATATGTATATGTAATACTTATAATGATTGATAGAAACTCTTCAGGTTTTAAGATAGTAACTCTTAACCATATATGTTGCAAATATAGTCCCCAATTTCCCATTTATATTTAATTTTGTTTAGAGCATCTACTGCCCAAATTAAGTTTCACATTTCTGTGAACTTCACCTTCTTTGTTCCATGTCATGCTTAGGAAAAAAGACTTTTCCATTTAAATGCTGTATAAATATGTGTCAGTGATATTTTTCTAGTACTTCTACATGTGTCTAAATGTCAAATATTTGATGTATCTAAATATTATTTTGTGTGTGTTCTAATTTTTCAGTTGGTAGTAATTGTCTCATCACAGTAAAATGCAAGCTTGATCACATATATAATATACATGATCTATTTAGCCAAAGAAAAAATATTTGAACTAAAACCAGAACTGCCACCCAAGAAGTGAGTCTGTAGTCAAGCCCAGCCAAGAGAATTAACTGCTGAAATATACAGTCATAAACAGCCAAATTTAGAATCTCTGTAACTTAATATTCAGTGTCCAGAATACAACCCCAAATTTCCTAACATATGAAGAATCAAGAAAATGGAACACATTCTCTAGAAAAAGAAATATAGCAAGTCGAACTTTGAAATGAACTTGAAGTTGAAATTAACAAATATTTATTTATTTTTTTTTTATTTTTATTTTTTTTAAAAGAGAGAGAGAGAGAGAATTTTTTAATATTTATTTTTTAGTTCTTGGCGGACACAACATCTTTGTTTGTATGTGGTGCTGAGGATCGAACCTGGGCCGCACGCATGCCAGGCGAGCGCACTACCGCTTGAGCCACATCCCCAGCCCGAAATTAACAAATATTTAAAGCAGTTATTATAACTACCCTAAAAATCCATGTTATTAAAAAACCATGTTTTCAATTTATGCAAATCTTAGTATAGAAATAGAGATAATTAAAGGAAATTCTAAAACTAAAAAATTATTTCCTAAATAAAATCTTAATGAACATATTCAGCAGTCAAATGGATATGACAGAAGAAAGAGTAAGCCAACTGGAAGATCAAGAAAAATTATCCAAGGTGAAGCACAAAGAGAAATAAAGTTTTTCAAAGGACAAATAAGGTAATATTTTTAAAGTCCAGCACATGAGGAATTAGAATACAAAAATAAAGGCATTTCCAGATCAAAGAAAGCTAAGATAATTTATCATGTATTGCTAATAGAACTGCAAATTCTATAGGAATTCTTCAGGTGAATGATACTAAATGGAAACTCTGATCCTCTCACAGTTATAAGGGGAAGACAAAAATTCAGTAAAAATGAACCAGGAGAGGAGAGTGAAAATTAGGCAGAAAAAAATATTTGAGAAAATAATGGCTAACAATTTTCCAAATTTGAGGAAAGATATGCATGTTATGAGAAACTAAACAAATACAAAACAGAATAAACACAAAGAAGTTCTCGTTAAGATTGAGGCTATAACACAGTACCAGAGCTCTTGCCTAGCAGGTGCAAGGCCCTGGTTTCAATCCCCAGTGCTGCAAAAGCAAACAAATGAACAAAAAATCAAAACAAAGAAATCTACACTAAGCCACATCAATGTCAAATTGTTGAAATCTGAACAAAAAGAGAAAAGTGTTGAAAATCTAAGTAATAAAGACATATTACATACTAGGGAACAATGAGCTAATTCACAGCTCAGTTGCTCATGAGAAATCATGGAACAGGCAGTAGCTAAGCAGATTACAGGCCAGCTGTCCTTGTCCTTCAAAATGTGTTTTTTTTTTTTAAATACTGCTGGGTATTTCAGCAACTCAGGAGACTGAAGCAGAAGAATCAAAGCCAGCCTCAGCAACTTAGCGAGGCCCTAAGAAACGCTACAACAATTTGTCTCAAAATTTTAAAATAAATAAATAAATAAAAAGGGCTAGGTATATGGCTGAGAGGTAAAGCACATTGGATTCAATCCCTGGTACCAAAACAAACAAAAACAATACTGTTGAATATAATTATATACCCAGGGACAGTGTCCTTTAATATTGAAGACAAAAGTAAAGGCATTTCCAGATCAAAGAAAGCTAAGATAATTTATCATTTATTGCTAATAGAACTGCAAATTCTGTAGGAATTATTCAGGTGAATGATACTAGATGGAAACTCTGATCCTCTCACAGTTATAAGGGGAAGACAAAAATTCAGTAAAAATGAACAAAAGACATTTAAAGACACTTTAGCAAGGAAGATATAGAAATGACCAGTAAATATGCAAAAGATGCTCAACATCCCCAGTCAACTGACAAATGAAAATTAAACTATAAGATAGCTAACACTGAGTTTGTCAGAGACTTTTTTCCCTTCACCAGAACATTTCTTATTTTTTTTTCAGTAAATAGAATGTTTTTCCAGACTTTCCCAGCTAACTTAATCAGGCAATGGTTCCTCTGATCCTATATAAGATCTCTAGTATCCTCTGAGCCTTCTAACTCCTTCCTCAGTCTTCTTCAAAAGCCGGGCTGACATCTCCACCATCATCTTTCCAAGCTTCAAGGAAACATCTCAGCAGTTTATTGGGACCATTTCCTGGCATTCTTACCAGGAGGTTAAATCCTGAGCCATGAAAACATGTTCCTATGTCAATTAATTCTCCTTATGTATCTCTACATTCAACCCCATCCCTTGGTCCTCATGATCCACTCTTACAGTTGTTCCTCTGCAAACAAGAGTAACTTAGAGCAGGATGTATCATCAGTGAATCAGTTCCCTACTGCTACTATAACAAATCATCACAAACTTAATAGCTTAAAACAACTAAAACTTATTCTTTCCTGGTTCTGGAAGCCAAAAGTCTGAAGTGACTCCTATAAAACTCATTTTAGAGTGCTAGCAAGGCCAGCTCCTGGAGGCTTCAAGGAGAATCTCTTTCTTGGATCCTCCAGCTTCTAGTGGCTGCTAGCATTCCTTGACTTGTGGCCACAACACTCCATTTCCCACTTCTATCAACACATTGCCTTCTCCTCATCTGTGGTCAAATACCCACTGCTTCTCTCCTCTAAGAACACATGTGAGGACATTTAGGCACCACCTGGCTAATCCAGATAATATCTCCATCTCAAGGTCTCTAACTGCATGGGCTCTCTCTTGTCCAGCAAGGAGGTCCACGAAACAGGGTAGAGGAGAGTGTGGCTGCAGAGTCGTTATTCAAGACCTCCAGAGATCAAGCAGGAAGCAAGTCTGATTGTGCAGTTACCATGTATATATACTCAGGCAGTAGCTAAGCAGATTACAGGCAGCCACCAATACAATTTCCGGCCAGCTGTTCTTGCAGCGACCAATCGAGGGGCCGGCCTGGAGCAAGCACAGGGACTGAAACCCCTAGAGCTGTGCCTACTGGGTAAGGAGTTTGTCACTCAGAGGCCATTTGCAGACAGTAAATTATTTCCTCTTGATTTATTGAATGGGATTTCCTTTCTCATAGAATGCTGAGACCTGATCTTAATTATTTTGGAGGCACTGAGGGAAGTGGATGAAGTTCTTGAGGAAGACAAGAATAACCTCATGAGAGATCTGCTTCAAAGGCGGCATTTGCCTGGTCTTCAGGCAAAAATAAGCTGCTTTCTCTAGGAAGGGGGAAGGTGCTCTGACTTCAGGAAGTGGATTTAGGGGAGTCAGGATAAAAAATTCTCTGTTTATTCACTCAGACACGCCCATCCCAGGACTCGGAGTCTTGCATCTTCCCTACCAGGGCATAGCAGATTTGCCCAAGCTATACACTCAGTCTCCCTTGTAGCTCTGATTTTCAGCACCATGTGCCTATAGCTGCAGAACAGTCATATCTCACCAAATGTTCCATTGGAAGATTTATGGCTTTTACTACAAACCCTGAATTGATAATTGGCTAACCTGAGCTAAGTATTTTTTCTTCCAATGTTCCATCCCTATTCTTAAAATTCTACAGTTTTGATCATTGTTGTGGTTCTCACAACATTAGAATGCTAAAGCTTATATATTAGTGTTTCACCTCCACCTGTCCTTCACCCCTACCTGCCACCAGTGAGTCTTAGTGATTATTATGTTATCTATCACATATTGTCACCAACTCCACCTACCCCAAGCCATGGTGAATATATTCTGGAATTCCACCTCAAGAATATGCTTCCTAGGACTACTCCCAGTGCTGCCGAAGCAGAGTCTAGCACAAGATTGTCAAGGTGTGTGTGTGTGTGTGTGTGTGTGTGTGTGTGTGTGTGTGAGTTTTAGTCAAGAAGTCATCTCAGGGAGCAAGGCTGGGGTTATTTATTTGAAAGATGGTTCCAGGGTATAAGACTGAGTTATGAAGACAGGAAGACAGAGAAAGAAGACCCGTGCCTTACTGTGGGGCACACTACCCCAATCCCTGCTATGTACAGCAGAGACTTAATTGTGCAAGCACATACAGAGTGCCCTCTGGGATTGTGTGAAGAAGCAGGTAAACATTTATCCATTCTTTCCCAGTCCCATTGTCAAGCTGCCTCTGCATCTCTGAGCCCCACCTGTGCTGAGATGGAATACACTCCCCCATTATTCAGGGCATTAGAGGATCCCAGGGAAGAGGCCACACTGTAGGCTTGCAATGACCAGAAGCTTACAGGGAACTGTCCACTCCAGTCATGGCTGAAATAAGATGACAGGCTAAGCAGACATAAGTCAGGACATCAGATGTATCCGCTACAACCTACTTCATAGATTGTGAGGCCTGAAAGGGATTTCCAGACTGTGAAGTTCTTGGTTCCATAACTATGTGCGTAACAGAAACTCGTATTATCAATGCATAGGTCAATGTATTGTCAAATTCCTTCTAGAAGACTAATGAATCTTACTTATTTAAGGTTCACAGCATGATCCACGGCAGAGGATATGTGCATTTCATGGATGAAGAAACTGCGGCCCAAAAGGGTTCAGCAGTTTGCACAAAATAAAACTACTAAAACCCCAAAGAGCCTATCTGTCTATAATATTTTCCCTACTGCACCAGATCTCCCTGGTAGAAGAGAGAATACTCTCTCAGAGAATGGGTGTTGGGTAAGGAATTATTAGTGGGAATAGGTGTTGCTGGAACACCCTTTCACCTTCTCATATCTTCAGTTCATTTGTCTGTGATCTTCATGGGGTCTCTCAATTTCTAAGTGCCTGGCTTAGAGAATTATATTGGTAGACAGCCTCCCAGGAGTCCCACCATGAGATAGCTCTGAGCCACCTCTTCCAAAGTCATTATAGGATCCCCAAGTCATGGTCCCAGTGGCCCCAATAACAAGGCCCTGAGAGAAAGAGGTAAAGCACCACATTCCCGAGGGGTCATTAAGAAGCTGGGTTTGAAGAGGCTTCCCTTTCCTCATGCCTTTTCTCTGGGGCTTCCTCCTCCTCCTCCCCATATCCAAGGAAGTTCTGATATTGACTTGTCTCCATTCTAGACCCTGGTCTAACAGCTAGGAAAGAAGACACTCCTTTAGGAAACCCATGCCTAGTCCCAGTCACCCCTCTTACTCCCTGGGGGGCTGTGAGGATATGAGCAAGGCCTCTAGGCCTCAGTGGCCCCACCATTAAGCAGAGCTTGCATTACCTGCCCTCACTACTCCCTGCCCATGAAGCCAGAGCTAGAGAAAACCTAAATTCCAGAAAGTGCCAGATGTTTCCATGTGTATGAGGGGCTTGTATGTTACCCTTTGTTGTCTCTTGTTTTCCATCCTTCTCCTCTTCCCTGGGAGAGCTAATGTCTGAACACCCTGGAGGATAGCAACAGAGGCGATGTCTGCTTGCTCTTCCCTCAGTTATATTCCTGACATATAGCCGTTCACTTGCTTTCTGGGTGCAGTTCTTTTCTGGAAGAAAACTAACTGGCTTCTATTCCCGTTCCAGGTGAGTATTCTCACAAGTCCTTCCTCTGCTCTTACAAAACAGAGAAGGGGCCTCTGGGGCCATCAGCCCAAACCTAATATTATCCAGGGCGCAATTATGTCCCTGAAAGGGGAAAAAAATGATGTAGGGGGAAAGTTGGGATAATGGGCCAGAGATCCTGGCTCCTTTTCTGGTCTTCTTTGCCCAGAACCCTGTCTCTTGGATGAAGCATGCACTCTGTTACTTTTAGGAGAGAGTATGAGGGGATTTGCAGAGTCCAGTTCACTCTCCAGGGTCTCCTGCATCAGGAAGCCCAGAGGCTTCCCTCCGCTGAAGTCCTGGTCAAGCTTTTCACCACTGGGAGCAAGTAGGGTTGGCGGAGTTCCAGAGCAGGGACTGTTGCTGCTCAGTGAGGGAAGCCCCCTGTGTGGTCATGCAGGAGAGTTCCTCAGCAGGCCACAGGTGAGCCTGTCAGACTCTCTGGATAACTCGGAGGGTCAGAATCCCACATGGACTAAGCAAGCAAATGTCAGGCCATCTGAGGATTGGCAGCAGCTGTCTTGGGGCTCTTCTGTCTGGCTCTGACTCATCTGTCTGTAAGATGGACCCTTCCTAATAATAGGAGCCTTATTTGGGGTAAGATCATATGTCCTGTGAATTGCTACGGGACCTGCTTGTCTCATCAACACAATGGCAGCCCTGCCACCACCTTGCACCCCACCCTCACTCATCACCTCCCTTAATTCGCACTAATCCATGAAAGTTTAGACTAATTCCAATGAGTTCAGAAAGTCCTCCAGGATGACCCAGCTAATACCAATACTCTCTTTTGCTGGAATTACATGGACATTTGAACCATCCGTTTGTTTATTTAAGTCATATTGAGTACCTACTATGCGTAGAATGTGGTGATGAGTCTTTCCATTGAAAGAGTTCATTAGACTTGTGTTCTGTCCTCAAGTCACAGAGAAGGAGGGCAGGTGTGCACAACTGAGAAATGATTCCACCAAAAGGTAAATAGAAATGAGTTCCAAGAAATTGTGTGTAGTTGGGGTTTAGGAAACAGGTGGGGGAGTTCCCAGGAAAGATGAATTCAGCAGCCAAGCCATTGAGACTAGTCTTGAAATATTTTGGCTGAGTTGAGGAAGGGTCATTGCAGGCAGCAAAAGCAACATGAGCAAGGAGGTGGAAATCACAGAGTCATAATTAACTGCTTAAAAGGAATCCAAGAGGGAAAATAGGTAGCAGTTACCTACTTTAATATAATGTTTGTTACCAAAAAAAATGTTATTATCCACTGATTTGTCCATTTGCAAAGCATTGATCAGTTACCAATTTCATCAGTTGATAATCAGGTAGGTATCCCTACCACATGTCCTGAACACACAGGATGGAGACCTCACTGGAAAGACTGGTCACTGAAGTAGTCTCACATTGGAGTTGACCTCTTGTTATAAAAAAATATGAGCAATGAGATGAAATTGAAATAGAGATCAATCTATATAGTTCACTGCAAGTATAGTGAAGGGTTCTTTGCAGAAGGTCTGTATAACCTAGAAGGTCTGGTGGCCTTCCATCCCCTATAAGGATGAAGCAAGGAAAATGGCAGCAAGAAGCCATAATCACACCTCTCAAATTGCAAATATATCAGAGATTCTCCATCCTGGTTGGACATTTGAGCCACCTGAGACACACACACTCATACTCCATGCTATGACTTTAATAAAGTGACTCGAAAAATCCTCAGGCCACTCCATGATGTGATGTTGGTGCCATCCCTATCCTCATGGGCACTTTCAGGGTAAGTGGAGGGTCCTTTACAGAAGGTCTGTATAACCTAAAAGAGCTTGTGGCCCCAGCCACCTTCTGGCCCCTCACCAGCAGCCCCTGCATAAGCCAGACAGCCCAGAGGATATTGGTGGCTGCATCCTGGGCTTGTGACTTCACCAATGCATTGCCATCAATTAAACTAATTAGATCAGAATTCCTGATGAAAAGCTTGGGCATCAGTATTTTCTTCTTAAAGCATCCCAGAAAAAATCCAATTACCATGGGGACTGGAAATCACATCTAACAGAGGGTTAGGAATCATAGCTGGAAATGTTGGTCACCAAACCTTTGTCAGACCCACCAAACAATTTGACAATCACAATCATTGGTGTCTTCTGATTCTTGCTATACTTTCACTTGACTTCATTCTTTAGAGAAGTTTTTTAAGACATTTCAAATTTCTGTAACTTTTCTGCATGTCAGCTTTTAAACTATTGTCTCTTCTTAAGGACTATCAAAGTAAAATGAGCCAGGACTATGTCTTAAATTTAAGAAAATGGAAAGAGCTGCTGATTGGAATTGCTCATTGAGTGGAATTTCCGAGACAGCAGCCATCGGGAGGGAGCTTTGAAAAATACTAATGCCCAGATCTCACCTTTAGTGGTTCTGATTTAAGCACCCTGGAGGTGGAGTCCAGATATCAGGACTAATATTTCTAATACACAACCAAGGTTGAGACTCCTACAAAACGCTTGATTCATGATTGCTTCTGTGTAGGTCTTATCTTTATTTCTCTATAGTCCCTGCTGATAAACAGCCATGGAACTGCTGACCATGCAGTCTTTTTGTATTTCTGGTCTCACCTGAAGACTGTACAGTCGGTCTCCCCCAAGGGCTTCTCCTTCAGTCCTGCTTCCTATGCATCTCAGATCCAAGACCAGCAAAGTCCATGCCACCATCCTGTGTGTTATTTTTCCTTTTTTATGACCAAGAGCTTTTAAAAACTTTTTTTGGAGATCATATCCCCAGACAGTCATATCAGTCATTACAGTATCTCTGATTTCTGCGATCTCTCTCGAACCACTCCTGCCTTGAATTGCACTGCCTCAATTATCACCCATTCCCTTCTGTGAGTTGCCAGACTCCGGCAACTTTCTAGCCTCTGGTTTTGCTCTATTCTGTGCAAGGGAATGACATTACATTCTTTTCCTCATGTTGTTATTGGTGCATGATAGTTGTACATGACAATGGGATTTGTACCTACATATAATATAACGATATAATTTGGCCAATATCCCTACCCAGCACTTCCTCCCTTCCTGCCTCCCACCCCTATTGCCTTTCCTATCCTGATCTCCCTTTGATTTTTAGGAGATGCAACCCCCCCACACACACACACCTTTGTTTTCCTTTTTTCTCTGAAGCTTCTGTATAATGACATTACTTTTAACTAAGCTCTGGCTTTGCTTATTCCAAGGGCAATAGAGACAATGATATTTTTGATCCAGAGTTTAATGTATGTAAAAGACAATTCAATATGGCTCTCTGTGTACATGCCTGCTTAACTGGAGGATATCCCCTTAAACTGATGTCTCATTGGTCAATCTACCATGCCTAGCTGAGGGCAGAACAAGTAGAAAACAAGATGCTATGCAATATAAAATTCTAATCACACCAAGAAGCAATCAACATTTGGGGTATGCTTACTGCTTTGATTTTGGAGAGGCCATATTAACAGAATAAATAACCTTAAATCAAGCTGCAATCCAAAGACACATAAGGGCTTCAGTAACAACAAGAACACTAGCAATTCATTGAACTAGAGATTTTGAACATACAATTCAGAGTAGGGCCCCTCACTGTGGAAAAACATACTTGGTGGGTCTGACAATCACACTCATGGGTGTCTTCTGATTCCTGCTATACCTTGACTTCATTCTTTAGAGAAGTTTTTAAACCTAGATTATGTTTTTAAATGTTTTCTAGTTTCTCTGAAAATATTAATTTTTCTATTGCAAAAATCTGCTTATTAGTTTGAGCTCATCCCTCAGAGGAAAAAAAAAGGTAGGGAAATTCAACTAAACCTTATTACATTTAAAGTGGAAGTCTGCTTTTAATATGTTTTGCCAAGTATTCTGACCCTTTCAGCTAGGAGACTATGGGAGGTAGGAAGTGGGGGCAGCACTAGGCATCTCTAACAAGAGCAAAGTGAAGGTATTGAGGTGATAGAGGAGGTCGACCAGTAAGGTGTGGTTGGGGGTGGGAAAATATTCACGTAGACAGGTAGAAACATTCCCAAGGGACTTTGCAAGTAAGTGATTTAGAACATTTATGTTGTATAAATGAATACCCCCTCCTAGGACATTTCACTACAGCAACTCATGGACCCAGAAGCTGGGATCAATAGGACAGCTGTCACCGAGTTCATTCTACTGGGCCTGGTGGAAACAGAAAAGCTACAGTCCATGCTGTTTGTGCTCTTCTTCTTTGCCTACCTGGTCACAGTTGGGGGCAACCTCAGCATCCTGGCAGCCATCTTGGTGGAACCCAAACTCCACACCCCCATGTACTTCTTCCTGGGGAACCTATCAGCACTGGACATTGGGTGCATCACTGTCACTGTTCCTCCCATGTTGGATCGTCTTGTGTCCCACAAGCGTACAATTTCCTATGGTGCCTGCCTCACACAGCTCTTCTTCTTCCATCTGTTGGCTGGAATGGACTGCTTCCTGTTAACAGCCATGGCCTATGACCGATTCCTGGCCATCAGCCAGCCCCTCACCCACAGCACCAGCATGAGCCAGACAGTCCAGAGGATACTGGTGGCTGCGTCCTGGGCTTGTGCCTTCACCAATGCACTGACCCATACTGTGGCCTTAACTACCTCAACTTTTGTGGACCCAAAGAAGTGAATCACTTCTACTGTGACCTTCCCCAGCTCTTCCAGCTCTCCTGTTCCAGCACCCAGCTCAACGAGCTGCTGCTCTTTGCTGTGGGTTTCATAATGGCAGGAACCCCTGTGGTTCTCATCATCAGCTCCTACATCCACGTGGCAGCTGCAGTCCTGCGAATCCGCTCAGCTGAGGGCAGGAAGAAGGCCTTCTCCACATGCGGCTCCCACCTCACCGTGGTTTGCCTTTTTTATGGGACAGGCATCTTCAACTACATGCGTCTGGGTTCAGAGGAGGCTTCAGACAAGGATAAAGGGGTTGGGATTTTTAACACTGTCATCAACCCCATGCTGAACCCACTTATCTACAGCCTCAGAAACCCTGATGTGCAGGGTGCTCTGAGGCGAGTATTTGTGAGAAGGCAGTGGCTGACCTGAGAAGTGACAGGATTCCTCCTTTCCTGCCTTCTCTGGACAGGAAACTTTGCCATGAAGGCAACAATCAATTAAAAATGGTCCATAACCATTTTCCCTATCTCTTAATGCCTGAAGACTAGTGTTATGTGTTTGTCCTACAAGGAGACCCTGCATAATTCATTCGTTTACCCATTCAATAAGTACCTGTTGAATTACTTCTATAATTCAGACTGTCTTTGAAGAAATTGGTGGACAGAATAGACAAAAGTCCCTTGACTCGTGAAACTCACAGGCTGTAAAATTCAGCAAGATTTATTTAGACACCACACATAGTGTATCACACAGTGACACTGCTATAAAGAAAAGCAAGTGTGAGGGCTATAAAGTTAGATACTGCCAAGCAAGGTACCTGGGCACGTGGCTACCTTATTTTTTACTATGCCCACTTTCTGGGTGGAGTTGAAGCCCCAGAAGCCCTGTATGTCTGGGATCAATGTCAAGGGATATTGGAAATGGAAGGGGACATTGGAAATTGGAAAATTCCATTTGGTTTATCACAGCTAAAGTATCTAAAAATGTCACTGTAAAGTTTCCTTCTGGTGGGTATATGAGATTCCCTTCAGACCAGAGTGCAGAAAGTTTTCTTTAAAAACCACAGGCCCAGGACCAGGGATAATCTCACTCAACTTAGCCGTTCACTCCAAGAAGATCAGTTCCTTTCTCCACTGTCACATAAGAATCTCATGGATGTTTAAGGGACAGGAACAGTATAGATAAGGAAAAACTCCACAGAATAGAAATTACATTAATGTACACATGATCCATATTAAGATCAAAAAAAAATAATGACCCATCTCCACCCCTTGTCATGTATTTTTATCTATTTGATAGGTCACCTTCCTCACACATATGGTAAAGCCTTTGAAAGAATATTTACATCCCAGCCAGGTTCTTGGCCTATTCAATGTGAAACACCCAAGATAACCTTCCTTTTCCAACCTCCTTGCTCAGAAATTTTACATATCATTAAATGTCCCTGGGGGTGATAGTGATGTCTATCTGTGTGCTGTGTGTCTTCCTTTCTTCCACGCATCCTTCCTTCCCACCGCTTTTTCTCTCCTTCATCTTTTTCTCTCTTTCTTTCTTTCATGGACTAACCTGAATATTTGATTTAAGGCATACAAGTGAAACTCGCTATTAAATACATTTTCTTATTTGTGCTTGAATTACCATTCCCTTTCATTTCCTAAATATGTTTAACAAGTATATACCACATCTTCCTGCCTCCTTGCCTGTCCTTCTTTTTTCATTATCCCATTTCTAACCATTCAACTTTTGGTTATGCTTCTAACTTTTTTTTATTAATACATCAGCACAGCTCTAACTCAGAACATTTCCTCATCGTGATGTTAAGCCAAACTTTAGCCCATTGTTCCTGATTCCTGTCTTCTCTCCAGTCCCCCTGGGAGGATCACTGACTCTCTGGATGATTCTTCTGGCTCTCTGCTGTGTCGTCCCTGTGCCTGTCCTCTGGCTGCACCTGGGGCTTGGCCTCATTGTGATTTCTTCTCAGAGACCAGAGATTGAAGGATGGACTGAGATGGATGCAAAGAAAAAAAATCTGAAAGCGGGAGGTAGAATGGTTTGGAGTAGAGCAGTGGAAATTGAATATGAGACTATAAGGAGGAGAGTGGTGGATGGGATGGTGAGCAAAAGAGGTAAGAAGGAGGGACAGAGGTGAGGGAAAAAACATGAAGGAACAGGAGATGAGAAGGGATGAGGGGATTTGGGGAATCAGACAAAATACTTCAGGAATGTCAATGAGAAAACAAATGACTGCAGAATAAATGAAGAATGGGCAGGGAAGGAGGAAGAGGAGGAAAGTCATTGTGTGGAATCCCTTCCATCAGTGTGTGTGACCGACTAATAACCTGCTTCAGCAGCTTTGAGGTCATTGTTGGGCCTTGACCTTCCTACCAAGAAAAACAGAGGTGTCGTGATGCCATTACCTGGGTACTTCTCCTCTTCAGCGTCCTCTGCTAGGGGGTGATTATAGAAGGACCCAGCATGACAGTGACATGCAGGAGTGAGGCGGGGGGGGGGGAATGTGTGTTCTGGGAGATCATCCTCCATAACCATCAGCCATCAAAGCCCTCAGCCTCTCTGCCTTTGGGCCCACACCTGACAATTCTGTATGAAACACAAGATGAAGTGTATCTCTTTCCTGACGCTCTTGAGTCTCCAGATACTTTGGGGTGGAAGACAGTATTCTTCTCTCAAAGGGAAAAATCCTTGTGAACAGAATCTTAGGGATGTGGGTTGTACTCACAGCATCCCAGCTCCTCCTCTGCTCTGTGGTCCTGGCAGGTTCCTGACCATGGTGGGCTCATTCCCTCCTCTACAAGGGAGTGGGACAAGATCATCTCTCCACAGTCTTTGTGTTTAGTGACATCTGAGTATTATCATCTGCCTGTAAACATCAAAAAACATTTTGAGGGCATTATCTACCACCCTTCATTATATCACTCCATGTACCCCAGTAGCATTTAACACAGCCCCCAACTCATCTTACATATGACCCCAAAAGGTCCCCAGGGCCTTGGCAGTGGCTACTTCTGAAAAGTTACCTCTTTCTCATCTCCTGCCCATCCTCCTAGACCAAAATATTTCCTGACAAGTGCAGAAGTTCTATTTCCCTTGGGTTTTCTCTCTTTGTACCCCAAATGTATATATATACTTATTTTAAGATTTTCCAGAAATGTCATACCTGATTATGGAAACATTTACTTGATAGCATTTGTCAATTAGAAAATAAAAATCAGTATAATAGAGGAAAGGGACCAGGAGTTGGAGGAAGGGAGGGGTGAAGGGAGTGCTAGAGAGTGATATTGGCCAAATTATATTGTTATGTTGTGCAAATATACAAATGTGTAACAACAAATTCCATCAATGTTTACAACTATAATGGATCAATAGAACAAGTGTATGAGTGGGGGGGGGGAAATCATACAAAAAAGAAAGCACCAATCAAAAATAAATAAATTTAAAGAGTGAAAGGAAGATCAGTAGAGATGAGGAAGGAGAAGAGGAGGAGAGAGGAGAGGAGGGAGTGGAAACAAGGATTGAAATGCAGTAGTCCAAATTCCATGCATATATGATTTTACCAAAATAAACCCAAGTACTGTGCATAATTATAATGCTCCAATAAAAATATCTCACAAAAAAGCCAAGTGTTCCTTCACTGTGCCAAAAAAATCCCATTATTAAGAAGACACAGAGACAAACCCACATAAATACAGCATATCTTATTTAACCCAATGATCTAAAATATCACCATTTTAACATGCAATAAAGATTAATATCGGATCCGGTGGCCTAAACATGGACGTGCACCCAAGGAACTTCCGAATTCAGGGGCCTAAACATGGACGTGCATCTGACAAACTTCCGGATCCTGGGGCTTAAACATGGACGTGCACCCGAGGAACCTCTGGATTGGTGGGCCTAAACATGGACACCTGAGGAACTTCCAGATCCTAGAGCCTAAACATGGACGTGCACCTGAGGCACTTCCGGATCTGGGGGCCTAAATATGGACGTGCACCCATGGAACTTCCGGATCCTGCTGCTTAAACATGGATGTGCGCCTGAGGTCCCAGGGCCTAAACATGGATGCCTGAGGAACTTCCTGATCCGAGGGCCCAAACATGGACGTGTCCTTGGAACTTCTGGGTCCTTGTGCCTACAAAGGGCAGGGCATGACTCTCAGAAGTGACATGGCCCATGAAGGGGAGCCAAATATGGGGCCTGTTGGGGGGCAGACTGAGCTGTTGTACCCTGAACTTGAATGTGACGGTGGCCTCACTTCCCGGCCTTCCCCTGGGTATCACTTTCTTCCCTTCCAGGCAGTGCCGGGGAGGAAGTAAGACCAGGGGCAGGGGCCAGACCCTGAGGAGGGACACTGTCTTTCTCCTTGCTTAGCCAGGCGCCTGGCCTGGCTGGGGACGGGGACGTCTTGTAACACTGGCTACCTCATGCATCCCTGCCCCAGGACCTCAGGGACCACAGGTAGGGACAGTCGTTGATTCTCCCCTGGCCGCTGACCCTCAGCCTCGGGTCTGCCCAGGGAGAGCTCTGTCTCCCAGAGGGTCGGGGGCCCCTGTGACCTGCTGCTCCTGACCCACCATCATCCTGGGAGAGCACAGGTCAGGACACCAGACGCTACTGAGAGTGACATCTCCTAGATGGGCAGCTGGGGACTTTGCCTCTGTCCCCAGGCCTTGGACACCAGATGATCCCCCCAGAGACAGAAAATAACCCCACACTGCCCGAGACTTATTTTGAAGCTTTGGATTCTGAAATTTTCCTGCTGCCACCTTCTTTGTGAAGCCAGTTTTTCAACAGAGACAATATTCCGGGGGGGTGGGGGTGGACATGGAGTCAATCAAACCAAGCTGACACATCTGGTCCTCCAAGAGAAAACTGGATTGGAGGGAGAACAGCCATTCTCAATTGGTGAAATAGTGAGGTTCCCTTGTCCTTATTTTGTGTGAGCAACATAAACAATCTGATGTTAACTCATCAAATTATTTTTGAGGAGTGCTTGGCTCATAGGAAAACTGATTCTGTTTTATGGAATGAAGTGTTACCTGATTCTAAAATTTAAAATGAAGCCAATTAGGATTGTTAAATCACACTGTCATAATTCTGTTCATTGATAGCAGAAATAAGTAAACCTTAAAAAAAAGATTAAGAAATTATAAGTGAGATATCTTACATTCTTGTTTTTATGCTGTCTTGGGAATCTGATGTAGATTTTAAACTTACAGAAAATCTCTATTGGCTGCTGAATTTTCATCAGAAATAGTAGATTTGGTTCTTCTCATGAGCCTAGAGCCCAAGGGTCATCCTGAGATCTAGCCCTCCCAGGGCTGGACTGGGGAAGGGGAAGTGTCTGTGCTCATTCACGTGGTCTCTGGTGAAATTCAATTCCTCAGTTGTTGGACTGAGGGTCCTGGGGCCTCGCTGGCTGTCGACTGGAGGCTGCCTTCACTTCCTTGCTGCTGGGGCCTCTCAAAAATATGGTGCTTCTTTCCTCAGATCAAGGAGACAAAGGACCAGAGAGTAAAGAGATGTAAATAATAGTCTATCATAATTCATCTCCAAAAACATATCCCTTTGCTTTTGATGTATTCTTTTTATTAAAACAAATTGGCCCACAACAAAGAAGGGGATTGTAGAGAGACATGAATTCAGAAGGAAGAATCATTGGGAGCCATTGTGGAAGCTGCCTACCCACCACCCAAATTCCCATCAGTGGGTTACAGGACACAAATGGAGCATCAGTCAACAACAGAAGGGAATGCATGCCTACATGTTAAACCATTAGGCTGATGAAAGAAGTCAGGCATAAATGATTCCACTTGTCTTAAACTCTAGAAAGTACAAACTAATCTATAGTGAAATAAGCAGATCTGTGGCTGCCTAGGTCTCGTAATGAAGGGAAGGATTCATGACAAAAGAACCATGAAACTCAAGAGAAGAAAAACATTCTGCATTTTGGTTGTGGTGGTGGAGTTTAGTATATGTACATTTGCCAAAAATCATCAAATGTTATGTTTTAAGTTTTATGTAAATTATGTTGTATGTAAATTTTACCTCCATACACCTGTTTTAAAAGAATATTTATAACATGGCAATATTTACATTTAATTCCAAAACACTGCAAACGTAAGTAATGCACATGTTTTCGGATACATATGTGTAATAAAACTACAAAAAAAGAAGAAAATGACAAACACAAAATTCAAGATCATGGTTATTTCTGAAGTAGAGATATACATAAGGATTCCATGTGCCAAGGTCAAATTAAACATAGGGATGAATTTCCAAGTATAAAAATTTTGTTTGGGAATAATATAAAAATTAGGATTGCAGTCTGGGGCATGCACACATAGACAAGGATGGCCTCCAGTGCATTGAATGACAAAGGAAGTCTAAGTGTTTTATTAGGAAAGAAGAACACTATAAGCTGTTTGAGAGGAAGCTTATTGGCACTTGCAGCATTTTGCAGAAGCTGGTGGGCTCCAATTGGCAGGTGGCTGCAGCTACCAAGTAAAACTAGTTTGAAAATCATAGCGGGGAGTTTCATCTTAAGTTACTAGTGAAACTATCAAAGTCACAGCTGATTGTTTCATGGGAATGGCCTTGTGGAGTAATTCTCGGAATCGATGCTGGCAACCTGAATGTTTTCCCCATTGGGCTCTTGGCTCTGTGGTTGGGTACAACTAAAAACTGTATTTATATAATCAATTTTTACATTTCCTTCTTTTAATTAAGATATTTTTTCTGAAAGTATCACTGACCAACCATCCTGAAGTTGATTGCCCCTCAATGCTGGGGATGAACCTGTTCTGGTTGTTGGCCTGGTCCCATGTTGGGTTATAGGGGCCAACTTCAGGGACCCAGGTCACACATGAGGAACAAAGAGGCCAGTAGGAAATTTTCTCAGGGCAAGTCTGTCTGGAGTTCAGTGCTAAGTTCCACCTTACTGGTTCTATAGGACCCATCATCTCAAAGACTTCGACTAACATTATCCTGTTAGAAGAGCTAACTTTACTAAGATTATACAGACAATCTTGTTAGAACAGAGTTTAAATATCATAATGCAAAGCAAAATCAGCAAAAATTAGAGCAGACACAGTTTGAACACTAGTTCTGAACCTAGTCTTTAAGGCATACATGGTACCGGAAATTGAAAAATATAACACAGTAATGATTGAGAAAAAATTTCAAATCACTAATACTAGGAAAGATTCATTACTACATCAGAGCAATTCAAATGACAAACATAGGATACACTTTTTACCCATGTAATAAATAAAACTTTGTTTAAATGACAATGTATAGTGTTACTTAGGACAAGGGGAAATGGTTACTACTCCTGACATGGAAAAGCCAGCAGACCTTCTTTATCTCTACCTGCCTTCCCATGTCAGCTTCAGACAGGGAATCTCATTTTATATACTACTAGTGCCTGTTGGGAAGAGAGGTGTGTTGACAGGAACCACACTGGTCATTTGCTTTCCACTGACCTCCAGTCAACGTGGGCTTTTATTCCCCAGGACAAATGTTTAACCTTCAGAACTTTTACCTAGCCGTGGGGAAAATGTCTAAGTGTGCTCTAACCACAATAGCTTGTCACAATCTGCCACAGCTGAAAAGGTCAGATTCAGCACTATTAACTCTAAGAATTCTAAAGAAAAGATATTTTTATTGGAGTGAAAAAGATAGAAGAACGCACAGGCACCAGCTTCCATGCAGCATGGCTCCTGTGGGGACCCCACGATCCCACCAGGCAGTGAGCAGCATTCCTGCAGCAGCTGCCCAGTTAGTGGCCCAGCCCCACCTACCACAGACAGTACCTTCCTCCCTCCCTAGATGTGATGATTGACAGGGAGCTGTTTCTCACCTGCACAACTAGCCCCAGGTTATGGGTTAGAAGTTGGAGCATGCTTTTCATTGGTTCTCCACTTATTTTTTTTAATAACAGAAACAGATAACAGAAAGCCCCACCCACTTTTTAGTATAATGTTGACTAGCACAGTGTGGCCAGTGAAGCACAAGGTTACTTTAGCTTTTGCTTGTGGTACTCAGAAGTTCCTAAAGCTTCCTCTGCTTCCCATGTGTCACAAGGCAAAGAAACACAAACAAAACAAGTGTTCCTGCTCACACTTGGAGAAAGTGTAGACTGGTGCAACTTTGCAGAGGCCAATTGAGCAAATGTATCAAAGCCCCCTGCCCCACCCCAAATAAATTTTTTTGACCCAACAATTCCAGTCACAAAAGAGTATTTGTGCTATGATTTCATTTCTATAAAGTTAAAAAAATAAAGAAAACAGGGAAAACTAATCTATGGTGCTAGTTGTCAGAATACTGGTTACCCCATGGGGAAGATAATGATTGGAAGTAGTCATGAAAAAGTTTCTGGGGTGCTGGTTATTTTCTGTGATTTTTGTTATCATTGCTGTTTTCTTTTGTTTTTATCTTGATATGGATTATAGGTATGTTCAGTTTGGGAAAGCCATCAAATCTTACACCCATAATATCCCACCTTTATATATGCCAATTTATACTTCAAAAAATCAAAAACAAAGGAGAATTTTCCATATTTCACAACTACAGGTTTTTCATAGTAAAAGATAGTATTGGTGCCTGTATTCATCTATTTTCCATTACTGTAATGAAATACCTAAGGCTGGGTGCATGATAAAGAAAAGAGGTCTACTTAGCTCACAGTTCTGGAGGTTCAAGGGCATGGCACTAGCTCTGGTAAGGATCTCATGGTAGATGGAAACAAAATGGTGGAAATATTGTTAGAGCAAGAGATCACACGAAAAGACAGGAAGCCAGAGAGTGAGGAGCAGCCAGTAACAGCCAAGCATTAGGCCCCTCCACTGAAAGATCCCCCCCACCTCTCGACATGACCACACTGAGGACCAAGTCTTCAACACATGAACCCTTGGGGGACAACCCATATTCCAGTCATAGCAGAACCCAATGCAACTAAAGATAAAACCCTATTTTCCATATCACTGTGATACAAAAACAAATCTAGACGTAAGTAAGGAAAGACTTTTTTCCAAAAGATTGTTGCAAATGAGGAACCCTTTGACCATAAGATCTGCACTTGTCAGGCTGCTAGAAATTTTTTTTTTCTAATAGAAAGTAGTTCACAGGACTAGAAAGTACAAGGTGTGGTAGTGTGCTCTAGCCTTTTAACAAAAAGTCATTTTCCCTGAAGTTAGCTGGGAGTTTGCTTTCGGTTCTGATGTTGGCATAACCTTTTTAGTGAGTCAGAGTTCAGTGTCCTGTGGAGAATGGAGACAATGAACTGAAATTCAGTCAAGTCAATAGCTATTAGCAACATCCAAGATATGGAATCAACATAAATGTCGATCAATTTGGATGAATGGATAGAAAAACTGAAACATATGTTCCAATGGAATATAATTCAGAACATTATTCATGATAAGAATGATATCCTATCATTTATAGCAAAAATGAAAGGAACTAGAGGACATTATGTTAAATAAAATAAGTCCAGCATCCAAACACAAAAAACAGACATTCTTTCCCATATGTGGATGGAAGAAAATGTTGACCTGGGTGAAAATTTGTTTACTAGAGGATTCAGGGAAGGGGGATAGAGGGAGGTGGATAACAGGTACAAAAACACAGATCGAAGAAATAAATTCTAAAGTACAGAGGAGTGACAATTTATGACCTATTTTATAAGAAATTAGAAGGATTCAAAGGCTCCAAACACTAAGTAAGGATAAGGAGATAGAATCGTTAATTACCTCATTTGATCAGTACACACTGTAGAAACATTAATTACCTCATTTGATCAGTACACACTGTAGAAACATTAATTACCTCATTTGATCAGTACACACTGTACACATCATGCTGAGAAACCTGGATGTCATATATAGAAGAATGAAAATAGATCCCTACTCATACCTTGAAGAAAATCCAACCCAAAGTGGTTCAAAGACCTAGAAATTATACCAGGAAATTTTCAACTGCTAGAAGTAAACACAGGGACAATGTTCCAACATATAGGTGCAGGCAATGACTTCCTTAATAGGTCTCCTAAAACTCAGGAAATAATACCAAGAATTCATAGGTGAAACGGCATCAAATTAAAAAGCTTCTGCATAGCAAAGAAAACAAGAATGTGAAGGGAGAGGCTACAGAATGGGAGAGATTTTTGCCAGTTACTCTTCCAACTAATATTATAAATATGTAAGGAACTCAAAAATGAAATAATCCAATCTACAAATAGGCAAAAGAGCTAAACAGATGTTCTCAAAGAATTAATTTAGATGGCAAAGAAATATATGAAAAAATATTCGAAATTTATGGCAATCAGGGAAGCATAAATCCAGACTGCTTTAAGATTTCATCTTGCTCCAGTTAGAATGGCAATCTTCAAGATACAAGTAATATGTAATGCTGGTGAGGGTACAGGGAAAAAGGCATCACACTGTTGGTGTGATTGTAAATTAGCACAAACCGCTATGGAAATCAGTATGGAATTTTCTAGGAATGGAACCACTACATGACTCAGCTATCCCATTCATTTGTGTTTACCTCAAAGAATTTTTTTTAATTAAAGTCAGCACAGTCTAGTGATACCTACATACCCATGTTTATGGAAGTGCAAATCACAGTAGTCAAGTTATGGAAACAGCCTAGTTGTCTGTCCACAGGTGAATGGGTAAAGAAAATGTCTCTATGCACAATGAAGTTTTATTCAGCCATAAAGAATAAAATCATGTCATGATAGATGATATAATGATAGAACTGGAGAGCATCATGTTAAGCAAAATAAGGCAGACTCAGAGAATCCAGGGTAGTATGTTTTCTGTCATGCATGGAAGCTAGATAGAAAAGAGGGGAAAGAGAGGATCTCCTGAAAATTGAAGGGAGACTAGTAGAAGAAATGGATCAGGGGGAGCGAGCAGCAGATGGAAATGGGAGAGACTGGGGAATGAAACTGATGAAGATATGTTGTGCACATGCATGAATATGTCACAATGATTAACATTATTATGTTTCATTATTATGCACCAATAAAAAAAATTGGTTAAAGCTGAATGACTCTCCTGTAAGAGAGATGTAGAGGCATCAAGGAGCAATAAGATCATGAATTTAAACTATGAAAGAAAAGAAAAAGTGCTACACATTTCTGGGATTTTTGAAAAGGAGGAAGAATTATCAAAGGGATAGATAGTAGAAAATCATTATGGGAGGCTGCTTGGTTGCAAGGGTAGAATTAAGTTGATATGAAGAATGATGTTGGAAGGAATAGAAGAGAAGGATGTAAGGATGAGGAAAGGAAATAGACAAGAAAATCCTGTGTGTGTTCATTCCAATGTCTTGGGTAGAAAGTAACCATCTCATGATGTCATTTGCATTACCTCAAATTCTTAGAAATGTCGTCTACTTCAGGAAATTATCTGCTATTGGGATCTAGAGAGGTCCTCAGTTTCAGATCTCCAGCTGGAGTAAATTTTCATTGTAAGTAGCTCTTGGGCTTTTTAAAATTGTGAGACATGCACCCAGAGTCGAATCCCCTCAGGATTGGCTGTTGTATTAGCCATAAGAAGGGCAGCACAGGGCCCTCTGAACAGGGTTTAGAGTTAATTTTTCAACGTTATCATTTCCAGAGAACAAAATCTCCAACATCTTGGTTGTGGCGTGGTTTAGGTGGAAGGGCTGGATCAAAAAGGAGCCTTGAGCTGCTTAGAAATGTGGATACAGCTAATGAGTTCTTTGCAATATTTAAGAATGTCTGAATTAAATTGATTGGAGTCCTCTATTGCCTGAGTTGAAGGGGGCATTCTCATAGTTCTGCTAGTAATATTTGATGGATCTAATGTGGTCTACCAGGGGAAGAATGGAAAGCAATTAAGACCAGGACAAGACCTTCAGCCATGGAAGACTGACTTCCCTGAGACTTACCTCTTGAAGAATATCTTTTTTTGCTTCAAATTTTTGACAATTATGAATAAAATCTTTATAAACACTCATACAGGTTTTTGTGTGGACATAATGAGTTTAGTTCCTATGAATACAATTTTGCCAGATCATATGACAAAAGTACATCTAGCTTTTCCTGGCGGGGAGTGGGGTACCAGGAATTGAACTCCAGGGCACTGGGCCACATCCCCAGCCCTTTTCAGATTTTATTTAGAAGCAGGCTCTCACTGACGCTGAGGCTGGCTTGGAACTCGCAATCCTCCTGCCTCAGCCTCCAGAGCCACTGGGATTACAGGCATGCACCACCGCACCCCTGCAAAGGTACATTTAGTTTTGTAAGAAACTTTCAAACTATCTTCCAAAGTGGAAGTGCATTCCCAGCAACCATGAATGAAAAGTCCTCTGGCTCTGCATCCTGGTCAGCATTTGGTACTGGCAGGTTTTTTTTTTTTTTTAAATTTTAGCCATGCTAATAGATACATAGTGATTTTCATTATAGTTTTAAGTTGAAATTTCCTAATGACATTATGGAAAATCTTTTTGTTTTGTGTATCAGTTAAAAATAAAAAATAAATACTGAAGAGAGAGGGAGGGAGAGGGAAAGAGAGAAAATGTATGAGAAGCACATCAGCTCTCTCATTTATGCTAAGCCTCTAGGTCCCAAAATGGGTGTAGCTTGTGTTAGACCAGGTGGAAAGGAGCACAGTGTGGCACAAGAGGATGGAGGCCAGGAGAAGTGGTGTGAATGCACTTTGACATGAACTGTGCTGCTGTGAACACTGTTGCAGCCTCATCCCTACAGTATGCTGGTTTTATATATTTTGCATGTACATCAAGGAGTAGGATAACTGGGTCATACCATGGTTCTATTTTTAGTTGTTTTTTTTTTTTTTGAGAAATCTCCATACTATTTTCCAGAGTGGTTGTACTGATTTGCAGTCCCACCAAAGTAGGAGTGTGTCTTTTACCCCACATCCTCGACAACACTTCCTATGAATGTGTATTCTGGATAATTGTTATTCTGACTGACATGAGAAGAAATCTTAATGTAGTTTCGATTTGTATTTCCCTGATTGTTAGAGATGTTGAACAATTTTTGATGTGTTGTGTTGACCAATTGTATTTCTTCTTTTGAGAAGTATGTGTTTAGTTCGTTTGCCCATTTTTTAATTGGATTGTTTGTTTTTTGAGTTCTTTATATATTCAGGATATTAATGCCATATTTGAGGAGGAGGTGGCAAAGATCACCCATTCTGTAGGCTCCCTCTTCATGCTCTTAGCTTCTTCCTTTGCAGTGCAGTTTTTAATTCGATGCCATACTACTTACTGGGTTTTGGTTTTATTCCTTGCACTTTAGGAGTCTTGTTAAGGAAGTTGGTTCCTGTGCCAACATGTTTGAGTGTTGGGCCTACATTTTCTTCTAGAAGTTGCAGAGTTTCTGGTCTAATTCCTAGGTCTTTGATCCACTTTGATTTGGCATTTATGCAGGGTGGGAGATAGAGGTCAAGTTTCAGTCTTCTATATATGGTTTTCCAGTTTAGCCAAGCTATGGAATGAACCTAGGTGCCCTTCAACAGAAGAATGGATAAGGAAAGTGTGGTATATATACAGAAGGGAGTATCACTAAGCCATAAACAAGAATGAAATCATGACATTTGCTGGTAATTGAATGGAACTGGAGACTATCACGCTAAGTGAAATAAGCGAGACTCAGAAAAACAAAGGTTGAATGTTTTCTATGATATGGAGAAGCTAGTCCAAATAAGGGGGGAAAGAAGGAAGGGGAGATGAAGGGGGTGAGTATTCCATCAAAAGAGAAGAAAGATTTATGAACTAGAGGAAGGAGATTAAAGGGGAAGGAGAAAAGAAGAGATAAGGGAAGAGGAGTGGAATGAATCTGACCTAACTTTCCTATGTACATAGATGAATGAATATACCACAGTGAATCTCACCATCATGTGAGATTGTGAAGACACTTATGTTTAAAAAAAAGAAAGTAAATAGAGTAGAGGGAATGGAACAGGTGGAGGGAGGAGGGGAGGGAAAAGAGAAGTATCAGGGACTGAATTAGAGCAAATTATATCCTATGCTTTTATAATATGTCAAAATGAATCCTAAAGCTATGTATATAACTAATGTATAACTAAAAAGAACCAATAACATATTTTTTTAAAAAGGGTATATACTTAAAATGGTGCTGGGCACTAAGATGAAGCCTTAATAAGTGTTGAATATTACACTTTACATCTATCATATGTATTTCATATAAATACCTTGTTCTAAATAAAGTATCAAGTCCTTTGGGGCTAAAAAAAAGAATGAACTTTGAGATGGGAGTTTTTTTTTCTCTTTTTTTATTAGTTACACATGACAGTACAATGATCTTGACAATTCATACATTTGAATCAACTGGAGTATAATTTCTCATTTTTCTGAGTGTACAGGTTGCAGAATTACATTGGTCATACAGTCACCTATATACCCACAGCAATAATAATGTCTATTTTATTCTGCTGTCCTTCCCTTCCCCCTTACCCTCCCCTCCCCTCCCATCACTTCTCTCTACCCAATCTAATGTGACACACTTCTTTTTTTATTTTTTCCCCTCACATCGTCATACATGTATTCTGTATAATGATGAGGGTCTCCTCCCATCTTCCGTGCAATTGCCCCTCTCCTCCCTTTCTCTCCCACCTCTCTTCCCTATTTAGTGATAATCTTCTTCTCATGCTCTTTCTCCCTACCCCATTTTGAGTCACCCCCCTTATATCAGAGAAGACATTCGGCATTTGTTTTTTAGGGATTGGCTAACTTCACTTAGCATAATCTGCTCTAATGCCATCCATTTCCCTGCAAATGCCATGATCTTGTTTTTTAGTGCTGAGTAATACTCCATTATGTATAAATGCTACATTTTTTAATCCATTCATCTATTGAAGGGCATCTAGGTTGGTTCCATAGTTTAGCTATTGTGAATTGAGCTGCTATAAACATTGATGCGGCTGTGTTCCTGTAGTATGCTGTTTTTAGGTCTTTTGGGTATACTCCGAGAAGGGGAATAGCTGGGTCAAATGGTGGTTCCATTCCCAGCTTTCTAAGGAATCTCATACTGCTTTCCAAATTGGCTGCACCAATTTGCAGTCCCACCAGAAAAGTATAAATGTACCTTTTTCCCCCACATCCTCGCCAGCACTTGTTGTTTGACTTCATAATGGCTTCCATTCTTACTGGAGTGGGATGGTATCTTAGAGTAGTTTTAATTTGCATTTCTCTGACAGCTAGAGATGGTGAGCATTTTTTCTTGAATTTGTTGATTGATAGTATGTCCTCTTCTGAGAAGTGTCTGTTCAGGTCCTTGGCCCATTTTTTGATTGGGTTATTTATTTTTTTGTTGTTTAACTTTTTGAGTTCTTTATGTATACTGTAGAGATTAGAGCTCTATTTGATGTTTGAGGGGTAAAAATTTGTTCCCAGGATGTAGGCTCCCTATTTACCTCACATATTATTTCTCTTGCTGAGAAAAAACTTTTTAGTTTGAATTCGACCCATTTGTTGATTCTTAGTTTTAACTCTTGTGCTATAGGTGTCTTAAGGAATTTGGGGCCTGATCCCACGTGATGGAAATTAGGGCACCTTTTTCTTCTATTAGACGCAGAGTCTCTGATTTGATATCAAGGTCCTTGATCCATTTTGAGTTAATTTTGTGAATGGTGAGAGAAAGGGATTCAATTTCATTTTTTTGCCTATGAATTTCCAGTTCTCCCAGCATCATTTGTTGAAGATGCTATCCTTTCTCCAGTGCATGCTTTTAGCACCTTTGTCTAATATAAGGTAGTTGTAATTTTGTGAGTTGGTCTCTGTGTCCTCTATTCTGTACCATTGGTCTACCAGCCTGTTTTGGTGCCAGTACCATGCTGTTTTTGTTACTATTGCTCTGTAGTATAGTTTAAAATCTGGTATCGTGATACCACCTGTTTTGACTCTTCCTACTTAGAATTGCTTTAGCTATTCTGGTCTCTTATTTTTTCCAGATGAATTTCATGATTGCTTTTTCTATTTCTGCAAGGAATGCTGTTGGCATTTTGATCGGAATTGCATTGAATATGTAAAGTGCTTTTGGTAATATGGCCATTTTAATAATATTAATTCTGCCTATCCATGAGCAAGGTATATCTTTCCATCTTCTAAGGTCTTCTTCTATTTCTCTCTTTAGGGTTCTGTAGTTTTCATTGTATAAATCTTTCACCTCTTTTGTTAGGTTGATTCCCAATTATTTTATTTGAGGATATTGTGAATGGGGTAGTTTTCCTCATTTCCATTTCAGAGGATTTGTAACTGATATACAAGAATGCCTTTGACATAAAATCTCTCCGAGGCTTGCCGGGAGAGGGAGTATCAAGCTGAGCCTCCATAAAGACTAGGGGGAAACTAGAGACACCTGACCTCCAACCCCTCCTCCCAGTAGCAACCAAAAGGAAACCTGGCTAGCCAGCGCTGGGGGAGGGGCAAGCAGAAAAAATCAAAGTGATAGAGTGCCAGGGATCCCAACTGCAGCAGGACCAGGGAGATCCAGGCCAACTGATTCGCGCGGCCTGCCCTGCGGCTACAGAAGGCGTGGCGCCTCAGTGAAGCCATTAATTAGCAAGCAGGGAGGTTAGGGACTGCCATTAGGTGGAATCCCGCCAGCCAAGCCCACACGGACCCTTGGGCCGAGCACGGGACCTCAGAAGGGGAAGGAAGCGGTACAGTCCTATCCCCCACAGCGGACACTCTACCGAGGCAGTCAGCGGCCACCATCCGGTAAAGCTGAAGGATACACCACCACTCTCCAACAGCTTGCAACATCAAAACAGCCAGCAGCAGGACCCCGGACATCCAGGCCAACTGACTCGCGCGGCCTGCCCCGCAGCTACAGAAGGCGTGGCGCCTCAGTGAAGCCATTAATTAGCAAGCAGGGAGGTTAGGGACTGCCATTAGGTGGAATCCCGCCAGCCAAGCCCTCCGCCCACGCCCGGAACAGGCCCAGCGACCTGCCAGCATGGTAGTCACGACACCCCAATTGGAATAGGGACAGAGCAGAGCCGCCTTCCACTCCCAGAACAGGCCCAGAGAGATGCCAGCGTGGTAGACACGTCACCCCAATTGGAGTAGGGGCACAGCCGCCGCCCGCACCTGCAAGGGAGACTTTTCAACTATACAAGAGCAACATAAATAAATAGGGGGTAAATTTCAAAAACACAACAGTTGCACCAAGCAGAAAGAAACGCGAGCAGTATGAAAAGACAAGGAAAGAAAGGACCACAAGCAATGCAGGTTAACTCAACTTTAGAAGAGGTAATAGCTGCAACAGATAGAATATCAGATAAAGAGTTCAGGATATATATGCTTCAGATGATCTGGAGTCTCAAGGAAGACATGAGACAGCAAAATCAGACAATGAAAGATCACATTGACAAACAAATCCAGGAAGTAAAAGATCAATTTCACAGGGAGATAGAGGTAATAAAAAACAAACAAATTGAAATTCTAGAAATGCAGGAAACAATAAACCAACTTAAAAACTCAATTGAGAATACTACCAGCAGAGTAGATCACTTAGAAGAGAGAACATCAGACAATGAAGACAAAGTATTTCAACTGGAAAAGAACATAGACAGCTCAGCAAGTCTGCTAAGAAACCATGAGCAGAACATCCAAGAATTATGGGACAATATCAAAAGACCAAATTTAAGAGTCATTGGGATACAGGAAGGCACATAGCTCCATTCCAAAGGAATAAACAGTCTATTCAGTGAAATAATACGAGAAAACTTCCCAGAATTGAAGAATGAGACAGAATCCCAAATCCTAGAAGCCTACAGGACACCGAATGTGCAAAATCATAAGAGATCCACACCTAGACACATTATAATGAAGATGTCCAACATACAGAATAAGGAGAGAATTTTAAAAGCTGCAAGAGAAAGAAAGCAGATTACATTTAGGGGTAAACCAATCAGGATAACAGCTGATCTCTCAACACAGACTCTGAAAGCTAGAAGATCCTGGAATAACATATTTCAAACACTGAAAGACAATGGGCTCCAACCAAGAATCTTGTATCCGGCGAAATTAAGCTTCAGGTTAGAAGATGAAATTAAAACCTTCCACGATAAACAAAAGTTAAAAGAATTCGCAGCTAGAAAACCATCTCTTCAAAAAATCCTTGGCAAAACATTACAGGAAGAGGAAATGGAAAATAACATTGAAAACCAACATTGGGAGGTAGGACAGTAAAGGGGGGAAAGTAGTCAAAGAGGATAACAAATCAGGTTTAGTAACATCAATAAATAAATATGGCTAGAAGAACAAACCATATCTCAATAATAACCCTAAATGTTAATGGCTTAAACTCACCAATCAAGAGACACAGGCTAGCAGAATGGATCACAAAACAAGACCCAACAATATGCTGCCTACAGGAGACGCATCTGATAGGAAAAGATATCCATAGAATGAAGGTGAAAGGTTGGGAAAAATCATACCACTCATATGGACCACGGAAACAAGCAGGAGTGTCCATACTCATATCTAATAAAATAGATTTCAAGCCAAAGCTAATCAAAAGGGATATAGAAGGACACTTCATACTGCTCAAGGGAACCATACACCAACAAGACATAACAATCATAAATATATATGCCCCAAATAATGGTGCAGCTGTGTTCATCAAGCAAACTCTTCTCAAGTTCAAGAGTCTAATAGACCAACATACAATAATCATGGGAGACTTCAACACACCTCTCTCACCACTGGACAGATCTTCCAAACAAAAGTTAAATAAGGAAACTATAGAACTCAATAACACAATTAACAACCTAGACTTAATTGACATATATAGACTATACCACCCAACATCAAGTAGCTACACTTTTTTCTCAGCAGCACATGGAACCTTCTCAAAAATAGACCATATACTATGTCACAGGGCAACTCTTAGACAATACAAAGGGGTAGAGATAATACCATGCATCTTATCTGATCATAATGGAATGAAACTGAAAATCAATGATAAAAGAAGAAAGGAAAAAGCAAGCATCACCTGGAGAATGAACAATAGGTTGCTGAGTGATCAATGGGTTTTAGAAGACATCAAGGAGGAAATTAAAAAATTCCTAGAGTAAATGAAAGCACAGACACAACATATCGGAATCTATGGGACACATTGAAAGCAGTTCTAAGAGGAAAATTCATTGCTTGGAGTTCATTCCTCAAAAAAAGAAAAAACCAACAAATAAATGATCTCATACTTCATCTCAAAATCCTAGAAAAAGAAGAGCAAAACAACAGCAAAAGAAGTAGAAGGCAAGAAATAATTAAAATCAGAGCTGAAATTAATGAAATTGAAACAAAAGAAACAATTGAAAAAATTGACAAAACTAAAAGCTGGTTCTTTGAAAAAATAAATAAAATTGACAGACCCTTAGCCATGCTAACGAAGAGAAGAAGAGAGAGAACCCAAATTACTAGCATACGGGATGAAAAAGGCAATATCACAACAGACACTTCAGAAATACAGAAGATAATCAGAAATTACTTTGAATCCTTATACTCCAATAAAATAGAAGATAGTGAAGGCATAGATAAATTCCTTGAGTCCTATGATCTGCCCAGATTGAGCCAGGAGGATATAGACAACCTAAACAGACCAATAACAATAGAGGAAATAGAAGAAACCATCAAAAGACTACCAACTAAGAAAAGCCCAGGACCGGATGGGTATACAGCAGAGTTTTACAAAACCTTTAAAGAGGAACTAACACCAATACTTTTCAAGCTATTTCAGGAAATAGAAAAAGAGGGAGAACTTCCAAATTCATTCTACGAGGCCAACATCACCCTGATTCCGAAACCAGACAAAGACACTTCAAAGAAGGAAAACTACAGACCAATATCTCTAATGAACCTTGACGCAAAAATCCTCAATAAAATTCTGGCGAATCGGATTCAAATACATATCAAAAAAATTATACATCATGATCAAGTAGGTTTCATCCCTGGGATGCAAGGCTGGTTTAATATACGGAAATCAATAAATGTTATTCACCACATCAATAGACTTAAAAATAAGAACCATATGATCATCTCAATAGATGCAGAGAAAGCATTCGACAAAGTACAGCATCCCTTTATGTTCAAACCGCTAGAAAAATTAGGGATAACAGGATCATACCTCAACATGGTAAAAGCAATCTATGATAAGCCACAGGCCAGCATCATTCTGAATGGAGAAAAATTGAAGGCATTCCCTCTAAGATCTGGTACAAGACAGGGATGCCCTCTCTCACCACTTCTGTTCAACATAGTCCTCGAAACACTGGCCAGAGCAATTAGACAGACAAAAGAAATTAAAGGCATAAAAATAGGAAAAGAAGAACTTAAATTATCACTATTTGCAGATGATATGATTCTATACCTAGCAGACCCAAAAGGGTCTACAAAGAAGCTATTAGAACTAATAAATGAATTCAGCAAAGTGGCAGGATATAAGATCAACATGCATAAATCAAAGGCATTCCTGTATATCAGCGACAAATCCTCTGAAACAGAAATGAGGACAACTACTCCATTCACAATATCCCCCCAAAAAATAAAATACTTGGGAATCAACCTAACAAAAGAGGTGAAAGATGTATACAAGGAAAATTACACAACCCTAAAGAAAGATATAGAAGAAGACCTTAGAAGATGGAAAAATATACCCTGCTCATGGATAGGCAGAACCAACATCATCAAGATGGCGATATTACCAAAAGTTCTCTATAAGTTTAATGCAATGCCAATCAAAATCCCAGCAGCATTTCTTGTAGAAATAGATAAAAGAATCATGAAATTCATATGGAATAATAAAAGACCCAGAATAGCAAAAACAATGCTAAGCAGGAAGTGTGAATCAGGCGGTATAGCGATACCAGACTTCAAACTATACTACAGAGCAATAGTAACTAAAACAGCATGGTACTGGTACCAAAACAGGCGGGTGGACCAATGGTACAGAATAGAGGACACAGTAACCAACCCACAAAACTACAACTATCTTATATTTGATAAAGGGGCTAAAAGCATGCAATGGAGGAAGGATAGCATCTTCAACAAATGGTGCTGGGAAAACTGGAAATCCATTTGCACCAAAATGAATCTGAATCCCTATCTCTCGCCATGCACAAAAGTTAACTCAAAATGGATCAAGGAGCTTGATATTAAATCAGAGACACGGCATCTGATAGAAGAAAACGTAGGGTATGATCTACATACTGTGGGATCGGGCTCCAAATTCCTCAATAGGACACCCATAGCGCAAAAGTTAACAACTAGAATCAACAAATGGGACTTACTCAAACTGAAAAGTTTTTTCTCAGCAAAAGAAACAATAAGAGAGATAAACAGGGAGCCTACATCCTGGGGAACAAATCTTTACTCTACACACTTCAGATAGAGCCCTAATAACCAGAATATACAAAGAACTCAAAAAATTAGACAATAAGATAACAAATAACCCAATCAATAAATGGGCCAAGGACCTGAACAGACACTTCTCAGAGGAGGACATACAATCAATCAATAAGTACATGAAAAAATGCTCCCCATCGCTAGCAGTTAGAGAAATGCAAATCAAAACTACCCTAAGATACCATCTCACCCCAGTAAGATTGGCAGCCATTAGAAAGTCAAACAACAATAAGTGTTGGAGAGGATGCGGGGAAAAGGGCACTCTTGTTCATTGCTGGTGGGACTGCAAATTGGTGCAGCCAATTTGGAAAGCAGTATGGAGATTTCTTGGAAAGCTGGGAATGGAACCACCATTTGACCCAGCTATTCCCCTTCTCGGTCTATTCCCCAAAGACCTAATAAGAGCATGCTACAGGGACACTGCTACATCGATGTTCATAGCAGCACAATTCACGATAGCAAGATTGTGGAATCAGCCTAGATGCCCTTCAATAGATGAATGGATTAAAAAAATGTGGCATTTATACACAATGGAGTATTACTCTGCATTAAGAAATGACAAAATCATAGAATTTGGAGGGAAATGGATGGCATTAGAGCAGATTATGCTAAGTGAAGCTAGTCAATCTTTAAAAAATAAATACCAAATGACCCCTTTGATATAAGGGGAGTAAACAAGGACAGGGTAGGGACGAAAGTTTGAGAAGAAGATTTACATTAAACAGGGATGAGAGGTGGGAGGGAAAGGGAGTGAGAAGGGAAACCGCATGGAAATGGAAGGCGATCCTCAGGGTTATACAAAATGACATATAAGAGGAAAGGAGGGGTAAGACAAGATAATACAAATGGAAGAAATGATTTACAGTAGAAGGGGTAGAGAGAGAAAAGGGGAGGGGAGGGGAGGGGAGGGGGGATAGTAGAGAATATGACAGACAGCAGAATGCATCAGACACTAGAAAGGCAATTTGTCAATCAATGGAAGGGTAACTGATGTGATACAGCAATCTGTATACGGGGTAAAATTGGGAGTTCATAACCCACTTGAATCAAACTGTGAAATATGATGTATTAAGAACTATGTAATGTTTTGAACGACAATAAAAAAAAAAGAATGCCTTTGATTTATGGGTGTTGATTTTATATCCTGCCACTTTGCTGAATTCATTTACTAGTTCTAGAAGTTTCTTGGTAGAACCTTTTGGGTCTGCTAGGTATAGGATCATGTCATCAGCAAATAGTGATAATTTAAGTTCTTCTTTTCCTATATTTATGCCTTTAATTTCTTTCATCTGTCTAATTGCTCTGGCTAGTGTTTCAAGAACTATGTTGAATAGAAGTGGTGAGAGAGGGCATCCCTGTCTTGTTCCAGATTTTAGAGGCAATGCCTTCAATTTTTCTCTGTTTAGAATGATGATGGCCTAAGGCTTAGTGTAGATTCCTGTTATCCCTGGTTTTTCTAGAGTTTTGAACATAAAGGAATGCTGTGTTTTGTTGAATGCTTTTTTCTGCATCTATCGAGATGATCATATGGTTCTTATCTTTAAGTCTATTGATGTGGTGAATTACATTTATTGATTTCTGTATATTGAATCAGCCTTGCATCCAAGGGATAAATCCCACTTGATTATGGTGCATGATCTTTTTGATGTGTTTTTGTATCCGATTTGCCAGAATTTTATTGAGGATTTTTGCATCTAAGTTCATCAGAGATATTGGTCTGTAGTTTTCTTTCTTTGAAGTGTCTTTGTCTGGTTTTGGAATCAGGGTGATATTGGCCTCATAGAATGAATTTGGAAGTACTCCCTCTTTTTCTATCTCCTGAAATAGATTGAAGAGTATTGGTATTAGTTCTTCTTTAAAGGTTTTGTAAAACTCTGCTGTATATCCTTCCAGTCCTGGGCTTTTCTGGGTTGGTCATCTTTTTATGGCTTCTTCTATTTCCTCACTTGATATTGGTCTAAGTAGTGTATATCCTCCTGACTCAATCTGGGCAGATCATATGACTAAAGAAATTTATCGATGCCTTCACTATCTTCTATTTTATTGGAATATAGGGTTTTAAAATAATTTCTAATTATCTTCTGTATTTCTGTAGTGTCTGTTGTGATATTGCCTTTTTTGTCCCGTATGCTAATAATCTGAGTTCTCTCTCTTCTTCTCTTCATTAGCATGGCTAAGGGTCTGTCAATCTTATTTATTTTTTCAAAGAACCAACTTTTAGTTTTGTTGATTTTTTCAATTGTTTCTTTTATTTCAATTTAATTTATTTCAGCTCTGATTTTAATTATTTCTTGCCTTCTACTGCACTTGCTGTTGATTTGCTCTTCTTTTTCTAGGGCTTTGAGATGTAGAGTGAGATCATTTATTTGTTGGCTTTTCTTTTTTTGAGGAATGAACTCCAAGCAATGAATTTTCCTCATAGTACTGCTTTCATAGTGTCCCAGAGATTTCAATATTTTGTGTCTGTGTTCTCATTTACCTCTAAGAATTTTTTAATTTCCTCCGTGTTGTCTTCTGTGACCCATTGTTACAGAAGTAGCATATTGTTCATTCTCCATGTGATGTAGGAATTTTCCTTCCTTCTTTTATCATTGATTTCCAGTTTCATTCCATTATGATCTGATATGATGCATGGTATTATCTCTACTCCTTTATAATTGCTAAGAGTTGCCCTATGGCATAATATATGGTCTATTTTTGAGAAGGATCCATGTGCTGCTGAGAAAAAAGTATATCCACTTGATGATGGTTGATATATTCTATATATGTCAGTTAAGTCTAGGTTATTAATTGTGTTATTGAGTTCTATCATTTCTTTATTCAACTTTTGTTTGGAAGATCTGTCCAGTGGTGAGAGAGGTGTGTTAAAATCTCCCATGATTATTGTGCTGTGGTCTATTTGTCTCTTGAACTTGAGAAGAGTTTGTTTGATGAACGTAGCTGCATCATTGTTTGGGGCATATATATTAATGATTGTTATGTCTTGTTGGTGAATGATTCCCTTTAGCAGTATATATTGTCCTTCTTTATCCCTTTTGATTAACTTTGGCTTGAGTCTATTTTGTTTGATACAAGTATGGACACCCCTGCTTGCTTCCAAGGTCCATGTGAGTGGTATGATTTCTCCCAACCTTTCACCTTCAGCCTGTGTATGTCTTTTCCCATCAGATGAGTCTCCTGTAGGCAGCATAGTGTTGGATCTGTTTTTTTTTTAATCCAGTCTACTTGCCTATGTCTCTTGATCGGTGAGTTTAAGCCATTAACATTTAGGGTTACTATTGATATATGGTTTGTACTTCCAGCCATGTTTGTTTATTTTTTTATTTAACTTGATTTGTTTTTCCTCTTTGATTAGTTTTTCCCTTTACTGTGCTACCTCCCACTGTTGATTTTCATTGTTTTTCATCTCCTCTTCGTGTAGTGTTTTGCCCAAAATGCTTTGAATACTGGTTTTTTAGCTGTGAATTCTTTTAACTTTTGTTTATCGTGGAAGGTTTTTATTTCATTGTCACACCTGAAGCTTAATTTTGCTGTATACAAGATTCTTGGTTGGAACCCATTATCTTTCAGCGTTTGAAATACATTGTTCCAGGGTCTTCTAGCTTTTAACGTCTGTGTTGAAAATTGGTTTACTCCTAAATGTAATCTGCCTCCTTTCTCTTGTGGCTTTTAAAATTCTCTCCTTGTTCTGTATGTTGGACATTTTCATTATAATGTGTCTCGGTGTGGGTCTCTTGTGGTTTTGTACATTAGGCGTCCTGTAGGCTTCTAGGATTTGGATTTCCATTTCATTCTTCATGTCTGGAAAGTTTTCTAAAATTATTTCATTGAACAGTTGCTCATTCCTTTGGTTTGGACCTCTATACCTTCCTCTATCCCAATGACTCTTTTTTTTTTAAACCTCTGCAATTATTAGTTTATTAGTATCATCCAGGACTCAGATGTTCAGTATTCCTCCTGAAATTACATAAACAAATGCAAATGGAAAGAATCCAAGTCAAAATTATATAACAAAACAGCACTCCATCACAAAAGCATGTAAAATTACAAGAACGCTATTTTAGAACACCGGCACTTTAAGAGAACGATGAACTCAAAAACCACAAAATTGCCAAATTGTTCCCTAAACTTCTAAGTAGATAAACATGACTCTAATGAATGAGTTTGGATTTTTGTTAAAAATTTTTAAAAAACATCAAATAAGTTGGATAATTGGTAGAGATGCAAAGTTTTTTCCTCATGTCTATTTTGATTTATAAATAGGCAAACCACAATATAGGAAAATATACCCTACTTCAAACTTGGCATTGTAATTTTATAAGCTGGCCCAATTAAGTAAAAATACTTTCAATGGAGTCTCAAGTTTCCTGAGCAGTCCATATTTAGATAAATGGGAAAAGGCATTTACAGCCAGGACTCTCAGAACCTTTGCTGGGACTAATCTCAACAAAAAATTTAATATGGCAGTCTTGTATTTTAAGCTCACGCTTTTGGGGATACATTCTCAGGTCTTCTTTAATGTGTTAACTGCAAAATAAAACTGTCATTACATGGTAATGGGAGTTAAGAATATAGACCCTCATGTAAAGATCAGAACATACTTCTCTATTAGTCCTTCAAGGACAGACTTTCAGATTGTTTGATTCTAATAATCCCATGCTGTGAATAGAATTGGCTACCCTTCACTTGGTAAATGTAAGTGGGCTATGTGAAATTTGCTATCAATTGATCAAGGTTTTGGAGTTTCAGTTATGGATGAAAATGTCTTCAATTCAATTTTTATTAACCCCATCATGATATGCAGGGTGTGTAGACAAAAAGTTTTTTATCATCTAACTATGAAAAGATAAACACTGTAAAAATTCATGTGATCTAAAATGGGCAAAAGCAAGACTAACTTCCCCTCAAGAAGAAAAATTTCAGACCTATGAAAAAGACAACAATACTAATAAAAAAATTGTATTTACTTAGAAGCATTCAGAATGTCAACAAAACAGCTGCAACTTTTTTTTTTTGCAATTACAGAGTGGTATTCAGTTAACAGAACAACAATTATTTCGTATAAGCTGCATCAGAGACAACTGAAGATGAAAAACTACCATCCCCATATATAACTAATTTGTGCTGTGCACCAACAAGAACCTGCTTTAAATTTCCATGCCAATTTACAACCCCCATACTGTACCAGGCAAGGTTAGTGGCTATTGAAAATACCACCAGGACAGGGCTATCTAAAGACACATTTGGTAGTGTGTTAAGTATACAAAAAAAGACACTGTACAGTTTAAAAACAAATCTTGCACAGCCTTACATTTCAATTTTTTTTCTTTAAAATAAGTGAGTTGTGTACAGGGGGGTTAAATGCTTTATAGACAAGAAAAAGAAAACTGCGCTAGAACCAACTTATTCATCATCATCTTCTTCTTCGTTTTCATCTTCTTCATCTTCCTCCTCCTCCTCATCCTCTTCATCTTCCTCATCTTCCTCCTCTTCCTTCTTTTTCTTGCTTTTTTCAGCCTTGACAACTCCCTTTTTTGCTGCATCAGGTTTTCCTTTAGCTCGGTAGGCAGCAATATCCTTTTCGTATTTTTCCTTCAGCTTGGCAGCTTTCTTTTCATAAGGCTGCTTACCATCCGCAGTGTTATTCCACATCTCTCCCAATTTCTTTGCAACATCACCAATGGATAGGCCAGGATATTCTCCCTTGATTTGGGGGCGATAATCAGAACAGAACAAGAAGAAGGCCGACGGAGGCCTCTTGGGTGCATTGGGATCCTTGAACTTCTTTTTTGTTTCCCCTTTAGGAGGGATATAGGTTTTCATTTCTCTTTCATAATGGTCCTTGTCCGCCTTTGCCATGTCTTCAAATTTTCCTTTCTCTTTAGCAAACATGGTCTTCCACCTCTCTGAGCACTTCTTAGAAAACTCTGAGAAGCTGACTGAAGCATCTGGGTGCTTCTTCTTGTGTTCCTCCCAGCAAGTTTGCACAAAGAATGCATATGATGACATTTTGCCTCTCGGCTTCTTAGGATCTCCTTTGCCCATGTTTAGTTATTTTTCCTCAGCGAGGCACAGAGTCGCCCAGTGCCCGTCCGGCTCTCACTTGCCACAGCACTGTCTCTATGGAGCTCAATGTACTGCAATGGCTCCCAATGACTCTTAAGTTTGGTTTTTTTATGTTATCCCAAATCTCTTGGATGTTCTGCTCATGGTTTTTTACTAGCCTTTCTGAGTTGACTAGACTCTTTTCAAGATGATATATTTTGTCTCCGTTGTCTGATGTTCTGACTTCTAATTGGTCTACTCTACTGGTGATACTCTCATTTGAATTTTTAATTTGGTTTATAATTTTCTTCATTTCCAGGATTTCTGTTTGTTTTTTTTATAACCTCTGTCTCCCTGTAGAGTTGCTCTTTTGCTTCATGGATTTGTTTATGTAATTCATTGTTGAAGTGATCTTTCATTGTCTGCATTTGCTGTATAAGGTCTTCCTTAAGACTCCATAACATTTGAAGCACATATATCTTGAAATCTTTATCTGACAATCTCTCTGCTGTGGCAACAAACTCCTGTATTGTTGAGTTGTCCTGCATTGTTTGTGTTCCTTTTTTTTCCTTTTCTATTCATGATGCTCATGTTTCTTTCCAGCTCTGTGTGACTGCTGTTTTATTATTTTCTCCTATAAATTTGTTTTGCTTTTGTATAGCTCCGAGATCTCTCCTTTGTGATGGGAGACAATGTCTAGAGATGTTGGGTTCACTTGTAATTTAAAGTAAATTCATTAGTTTCCTAAGAGGCATACAGATTCTGATGGCATATAGAGAACTGAGGTTTGGTCGTAGGACTTTATGTTTAGGGGGAAAGATGTGAGGATCTGGGGGTTAGTATATCTTAGCTACTTTGGAGGAGAGCTCTAATGAAGGGAGATATTAACAGGAGAATAGACAGGAGTATTTGGGGGTAGCTAAGTACTTAGGAGGACGATAAAAAGCCTAGAAACATTCACCTATTTGCATTTTTATTAAATTACATGTAGTAGAAGTAGTAAAGCTTGGGAGATTGGGAGGGGGAGAGAAGAAGAAAGAAAAGTACAAGGAAAAGAAGAAGAAAGAAAGAGAGAAAAGGAAGGAAAAAAGACAAATAAAAAAAGAAAGAAAGAAAGAAATGCACTCTTAGAGTTCTGTTTTCTTCTCTTCCAGTAGGTAGCATTGTGCTTTCCAGGCTACGTCTCTGCCCTCAGGATGTAGGAAGCAAACTGTGTGAGGTGGCTCTCCCTCCCCTGCCGGGTGACTCTCCAATCCGGTCACTTTGGGTTGCTCCCAGTCTCTAGCCTCCTCACTTCTCCTGCCCGCCAGGCCCCACTTACTGGGGTTCCTGTCCACAGCTCTAGCTTCACTCTGGGCATGCACTGCCCTGGCCACCCTGCCCTCTTGAATAACTGAGCGCTCTCTTTGTTTGTTAGTTACCCAGTCATCATGGCTATGGAAAGAGGGAGTTGGAAACTGGCAACCTGTTCTGTCTGATTCCCTCTGATAGCCACGCCCACCGAGAGCTGGCGAGAAAGGTTTCGGTTTTTGCTGCTGGGGGGAGGGGGAGTTGGAGGTCAGGTGCCTTTTCAGTTTCCCTCAGCTCTGATATTCATGCACACAGAGAGCTGGCAAGAAAGTTTTTGAGTTATCCCAGCTGGGTGGAGGGAGGGGCTGGGGGTCACACACCTGATCTGTCGCCAAACTCTCTGCTATGAGATCTGCCCAAAACTGCTGAAGTGGATTCTCCAAGAAGGTGACCGCCCCTTTCCACACCTGGGTGTCCGGTGAGGAGGATGGACCTGGGCCGTTTCTCCACTAAGTCCCCCCTTCAGTTCTCTGGTGCCCTGTGGAGGCACTGGTGACAGATCTCCACAGGATCTGAAACTCTGCTTCTCTAAGCTGCCAGAACTCCATAGCGCTCAATTTCGCCCGCTGCAGCATGCTGTTGTCCTGCTGGTCCTGAGTTGGGAGTTTTAAGAGAAATAATCTTACGAATTGAATTGAGATACTACTACTAATATTCTACTCCCAATAGGATAATTTTGGTCTTATATATGGCAGAATTGATTGTTCTAGAAACCCATTTCAAGCTAACTTAAGCAATAAAGAGGGGGTATTGGAAAGACACTTGGGTGTCTCATAGAACCCAAGGAGAAGAAGTGAACTAGGTCTCATAGGACCTGGAAAATCCTCAGGAACTCGGTTTTTCTTTCTAGTCACAATCTTCAGGAAGGGGAAAATGGCTCATGGGTTGAGTAGATAATTCACAGTATTTAAATTTACTACAGATGAATTTTAAGTGATAAGAAATGAATTCTGAGTTGTGATTGGACTGTGAGCATCTGAAATGTGAAAAATGGGTCTTCACAGGCAGAATCGGTGGAGGGAATATGTTGCCATAGTGTAAGAAGGGTCTTTTTCAAAAAGAAATGGAGGCTCTGGATGACGGTGGCAGGTCAAAGGTTGTGAGAGATTGGGGTCCATGGGGAGCATAGGAGAGTTTCTCATTGTGAGGAGGAAGGAAAGAGGGTTTTGTGGTGAACGGTGTGACCTTCACAAGAGGGTCACTGACAGATGGCTGCTGGGGGAGCAGGAAGGGTTGTGACCATTTATGTTCCCAGGATTCTTGAGTATTGGAAATGTGGGCATGAACAGAGAGGCATCCAAGAAAAACTAGACTTTACAGTAGAGGTTTCCAAATCTTAGCTGCACTTAGCCAACTTACCAGATGACTGACATGGTACATGCCCTCCAGAAAGCCTGGCATGCCCACAGCATGCCAAATGCAGATAACAAGGAGGGTAATTTATGACAACCTCAGCACTTTGAACTCCACAAGTTGAAAGTTTGTGTTTATCAAGAATAGTCGTGTAAGCTTTCAAAACTCTTTACATCAGTTAAATTGGTTATTGTTATTATGCAACTTATAGAGGAAATAATGGTGGAATAGCAGTATAAACTTACGGGTATTCTTTTTATTAAAGTCAAATTGAATACTTTATGACCATATAAACAGCAACCATTAAAAAAATCGCTGTCAAATTATGGTCTAGCAGTATGCAAGATAACTGTTAAAAGGTTTGTGGAAAACTGCAAAAGGTCTAGACAGATGCTGCCTTTGGTGTTTTTCCCCACAACAACCTTTAGGTTTTAGCTCCATTTTAAATAAATGTAAACACACCTGGATGTGGTTTATGTAGGGAAGAACTAAGAGAGCTTGTTATGGACCCATACTCAAAGAAAACACTTTGGCCCTATAGAAAAGAATTCATGAATGACTCTACATTTAGGATGTCAGAGTTAAAACAAATGTTTAAGGTACATCTGAATACTTTCAGATTTCCCACTTTCGTCACCTATTTTGAATGACTATTTCAATATGCAGAGATGGAGCATTTATACAAAAAGTTATAGATTCAGTGGGTTTTGTTCACTATAGGGCAGGAAGTTCAGGGATAGTAAGCCCAGATGAGCAGGATTGCTCAGGGCTGGGAGAGTAGACATGGACATGCAAAGATGGAATAGTTGAGATGTGTACCTGGGCAGCACTTGTCAGGATGAGAATGAGGAGGACCAAAACCTGGGACTCAGGCTGGGAAAGAATTAGTTCTGAAGGGAGCATACCCATGGGGCACATTAAGGGTGCTCAGCCTGTGGTGCAGGCTTCAAATAAACCCTGTTTCAGGATAACCCAATGGAAACTTCATGATTCAACCTGAAGGGGAATTCCAAACTCTTGGCTCCTGAATCTGGACAACAAACATGTCTATTTCAGCTGTGCAACATTACCTGTATTCAACCTCAACACAAAGCTCTGCATCTTTGCCAAGATGGCTTACTCACTTTCCACTGAAAAACATTCCCACACTTCAAGATTTTCTCTCTCTCTCTCTCTCTCTCTCTCTCTCTCTCTCTCTCTCTCTCTTCTGTAGGATCCATTGCTTTCTCATTGATTTTTCACATCAAAATTAGGTTGGGGGGTGATTCTAGTATTGAGCTGTCATCTTCTGCATAGCTGGGTGTTAGAGAGTGCTTGCAAGGTAACATTGTACTTCTAGGATAGCTGGGAGAAACCCTGGGTGCAGAGACTATAGTGAAACAGATACCTGCATCTGAGTGGGAGAGGTGAGAGAAGGAGCCCTTTCAACCCACACACAATAGGGGCTTTCCTCTGGGTGTGGTGCCTTGGGAGCTGGGTCTCAGATCCTCTTAAGTGCTGACTTTCTTCCAGGTTCCTGTCCTGGTTCAGGCAAGATGGGCAAGTATGTGATCCGACTCGCCACCGGGGACTCGCTCTTGGCGGGCTCCACCAACCTGGTGCAGCTGTGGCTAGTCGGGGAGCACGGGGAGGCGGACCTGGGGAAGCTGCTAAGGCCATTGCGGGAGAAGGTGAGTGCAGAGCCTGGGAGCCAGGGGGAGGAGGAGCAGCCCGCACGTTCTGGAGCCCCAGGCCAGAAGCAAGGGGAAGCTGGGCCAGGGAATGAGATGGTGCGAGGGTTGGGTGCCTGATAGAAAAAAAGGAAAGTGAGAAGAGAGAGAATCGAGTAGTATCTCTGCTTGGGTGGAAGGAGTAGGGAAGATGCTATTGGAGGCTGGAGGCTGGAGCCCCGCAGAGCTAGCTGTTCCTCCCCACCGCCACCTGCTTCAGGTCTCTCCCTGGGTGTCCCCCGAGGGACAAACAAAGCCAAGTTTCCTCGAAAGCATCCAGACTACACTGTCCTCGCTAAGGACCTCATAACCTGCCTCTGGGGAATGTTCTGTTGCACAGAAAACGGAGTTGGAGATCGATGTCCCCTTTCACCTGGGGCGCCTCCTGCTGGTGAAGCTGCGCAAGCACAAAAGCCTGTTGAACTTTGACTGGTTCTGCAAGTGGATCACGGTGCAAGGCCCAGGGACCCAAGGAGAGGTCCATTTCCCTTGCTACAGCTGGATCCAGGACGACAGGATTCTCTGTCTACCCGAAGGCACGGGTGAGGGCTCTGGGTAAAGGGTGTGACTCCTCCAGGAAGCGGGGGTCGGGATAGGGGATGCTATGATATAAAAGGGAAAGAGGAAAAAGTTGCAGAGGTAAGAAATGCAAGAATGGGATTCAAGAAGAGAACTGATGGAAAGGCCCTGCCGTGGGGCTGAGTGTGAGGGGGGTTCCAGGAAGGACGCCTGTCTTTTGTTTCCCCCTTACCCAGCCCGGTCCGTGAGTGATGACCCCCAGAATCTGTTTAAGAAATATAGGGAACAGGAGCTGGAGGACAGAAGGAAGGCTTATCGGTGAGTCCCAGAAAGCTTCTGATCCCTACTACAATTAGGAAAACCTCTTGCTCCACCTACTCCCGACTCTATGTTCTTCCTCCAGGTGGGGCTCCTGGAAGGATGGGTTAATCCTGCCTGTAGCAGGGAAGACGCAGAGGGACCTTCCCAGAAATGAACGATTTCTAGAGGATAAGGATTTGGATTTCACCCTCTCTCTAACAAAAGAGTGAGTGCCAGGTCTGGGTGGTAGCCCACACCTGTAATCCAATTACTCCAAAGACTGAGGCAGGAGAATCACAAGTTTGAGGCCAGCCTCAGCAACTGAGCAAGACCCTGTCTCAAAAAAATAAAAAGTTTTGGGATGTAGCTCAGTGGTAAAGCACCATGAATTCAATCCCCTGGTATCTCAAAAGAGAGTGCTGGATTGAGGTTGGGCACTTTCTTCCCAGGCTGTGAGATTTTTTTCTTATTTCTGCTTGCATGTCATTCTTTACACAGGTTGAAGAACTTGGCCATTAAGGAGATATTGGATCTTGCAAATTGCGTACATAGACTGGAAGATTACAAAAAAATATTCCCACGTGGAAAGACTGCCCTGGCAGGTCAGTTACCACAACCTACTAATATATATATTCCAGCTCAGGGATCTGACAAAAGAGGGGTGATAGAGGGTAGAAGACTGATGTCAGTGCAACGAGGAGCTCACAACATGTCCCCAACTGACGTCCTCAGTGCGGGTCTGTGATTCCTGGAAGGATGATGACCTCTTTGGATACCAGTTCCTCAATGGTGCAAACCCCATGCTCCTGAGGCGTTCTACAAGTCTCCCAGCCCGGCTGGTGCTGCCTCCAGGGATGGGAGAGTTACGAACTCAACTGAACAAAGAGCTCCAGGTACTGTGCTTTTCACCACCCCAGCCATCCCCCTACCATTTTGCCTCCCATTCCTCCCATCTCTTCCTCCCCTTATTTCTTTCATGTTCACCTCCACTACCCTCTTTCACGTACACTTAGAATTTCTCAACTTTGACATGATTAACATTGTAAGCCAGATAATTCTTTGCTGTAGAGGACTGTCCTGTGCATTGTTGGATTCTAGTAGAAACCCTTGACTTTTACCTTCTAGAAGCCAGTAGCATCCTCTGTCCTGGTAGTTATGACAACTGGAAGCATCCCTAGACATTGTCAAATGTTCTGAGGGGAGGGGGGCATCACTCCTGCTTGAGAACCATGATCTGTATAATCTCCTCCTGTGTCTCGTTTTCTTTCCTCTCTTCCATCCCCACCTTCTTGGTTTCCTACTTCATTAGACGGACCTAAGCCTCAGTCTCAGGAAGGAGCTTGAGCTTCTAAAGAGAAACAGCAAAAAGACTGACCAAAGCCTTGAAGAACCAGCCTTACATTTTAAAAAAGAGAGGATAAAGGAAATATTTTGTGCCCCATTTGACTAAAGCCAGCAAGCAGGAAGACAATAGTTGAGAGTGTGGCACATGGTGGAGAGTCAATTCAGGGGATTTGAAGTCTGGTGGAAGACACTGGTCATGAAAACTTTCATTCGGGCCTTTGGTTCTGGGGAAAGTGGTTAGTGCTTAAAGCAAAAGCCTGGATGGATAGAGGAAGGATCCACCTTGGGAAATGAGAGAAGGGCAGGTTCAGAATGACTCCAACCCCTTTCTGTGTCCTTGACATTGACCCTACAGGCTGGATCTCTGTTTGAAGCTGATTATACCCTGCTGGATGGGGTCAAACCTAACATGATCATTTTTAAGCAACAATATGTGGCAGCCCCTTTGGTTATGCTGAAGCTACAACCTGATGGAAGACTCTTACCCATGGTTATCCAGGTAAGAGGACCCAGGTGTCTTTCTCCTAGACATTGATCCATTTAGAATTGATCCATTTAGGGACTTAGATACATAGTTCTTAGCTCCCATTCTCCCTCCTTCTCTAGCTCCAGCCACCTCGACATGGATGCCCCCCACCTCTGCTCTTCCTGCCTTCAGATCCTCCCATGGCCTGGCTCCTAGCCAAGACATAGGTCCGTAGCTCTGATTTCCAGCTGCACCAGTTACAGTCACATCTGTTAAGGGGACATCTTATGGCTGAAGTTATTTCTGTGGCCACAATGAGGAGCCTGCCCAGTCTGCATCCTATCTACAAGGTATTTTAGCATCTGTGTCATTCTGCATTTGATTGTTGTTCATAGTTCATAATCCTAGCCTTTGAGGCCCAGGGTTTAACCTTGTAGCATATTATATTAGAAGCAATCTTAGTTTATGTGTGCGTGCTCATGTGCATGCGAGTGCGTGCGCGCACACACACACACACACACACACACACAGTCTGCTATGGAAATACCCAGGACACACACTTGCTATAAGGTAGGGAAGGTAAGAATAGGTTTTACAAAGGAGTTTACATTTGGACTGAGGAGGTTGTCAAGGGTAGAAAGGGATGGGGACATTCAAGTCCAATCTGTAAAGGAGAGGAATGAAAGGAGCATGGATAATTGTGGATGTTAGGTGTGAATGATTGGAGTGTTGTGTAATAGAACAAGTAAGTGAGAAAAAATAAGCAAGGAAGCCATGTTACTTGGTGGGGAGAAGAAGCAAGGGCTCTGTTTTGACCCTGCAAGGTTTCCAATCCCGGTAGCCATTCATTTGAAAATGTCAGGAGGGCAATGGATATATGAGCCTGGAATTCCTGGAAAAATTGAAGATATAGATTTTAGGGTTATTAGGAAACAGAAGTCTCTAAAGCCATCATACTAGGGAAGATTCTCTGTGGTTTGTAGCCACAGCAGAACATTTCACCCAGGATATAATTCTAGATTACTTCAACCTTTAGAAACTCCTCAGAGGAAGAAGTAGAGTGAGAAAAGTAGCAAGAGAAGGGTCAGCCACTGAGGTGGGGGGAAACAAAAAAGAAAAGTGTGTAACTCATGGCCGTCAGAGGACAGGGTTTCAACAGGGAGGTAGGATTATATGTTTCTGATGCTGTTGAGAAGCCCACATGGTTAAAGAGAAGGCATATCTGGGTTTGTCAACATGGAAGTCAGTGGTTAATACACTGAAAAATGCTATTCAGGGAAGCAGAGGTGCAAGAAACCTGATTGGTGTGGGCTGAGCGGAAACTGTGAGGTGAGAAAGTAGAGACATCATATGACTTTTCAAAAGACATGGACCCTGGGAGCTCTATTTGATTGTGTTCCATTTCTTTTCTCTACCATTAGCTCCTGATCCCCCACTTTCGCTATACCATGGAGATCAACATCCTGGCCCGGAATAATCTTGTCTCTGAATATGGAATTTTTGATCTGGTATGGAAAGGGATGGATGAAGAGGGAGGAGGGTTCGATGTTGGAAGAATCCCAAGGTTTATATCCCTCTTTTATTGTTCCCCCATGATCTGCTTTCTCTACTAAAGGCCTCTCCCTAATCTGTCTCATACCTGAAGAGTCTTCTGGTCCTAAATCTCCCTCGCTTTCTCACCTGGGTTGGCTAATCCTAGGTTTGTCCTCAGGTGGTGAGTACAGGTAGTGGAGGCCATGTGGACATTCTCCAGAGAGCCACAGCTTGTTTGACTTACCGTTCCTTCTGCCCTCCTGATGATCTGGCTGACCGTGGGCTCCTGGATGTGAAATCTTCTCTCTATGGCCAGGATGCCCTCAGGCTATGGGAAATCATCAGTAGGTGAGGGTGATACAGAGAGTGATAGAACCAGGGGGACCACAGGTACAGAAGGTCCTCTGTTGGCTGGCTGAGTCACAACAACCTTTTCCCTGTGGAACAGGTATGTGCATGGGATGGTGGGACTCTTCTATAAGAGTGATAAAGCCGTGAAGCAAGATTCAGAGCTGCAGGCCTGGTGCAGAGAGATCACTGAAACTGGACTGCAGGGTGCCCAGGACCGGGGTTAAGGCCTGGATCCTCCCCAGAAACCTGTGTCAACACCCACCCACCTGTCAACTTTCCCTGCCTCACAACACCATAAGACAGCCTTCCTTGAGGACCCTGAGAATTCCCTGGACTTTTCCACAGTATCCAGAAATCTTAATGATCACTCCTGATTTTCCCAGTTCCTTTCCTTTATCATCCTCTCATATACTCTTTTACTCCTTATGCACGAAGAACTTTCTCCAGAATCAGATACATGACTTCTCTTAGATATTTTTTCCTTACTTGTTTCTACTCTTTCCCCCATAGCTCTAAGGTTTATCCCAAGTATATCCTATTTGAATTCACATTTTCTGTGAATCATAGAATTCAGAGTCCAGGTCCATAGGAAATTCTTTAATGTATCTCTGAATATCTTTCCCTCATGTCCAAATATCTGCCTCATGCCCTGGTCTCAAATTCTCTCATTCTCATTTCACCCAGGTTCCCCCTCTCCTTGGAGTCCCTGGATCAACTCTGCCACATTGTTACTATGTGTATCTTCACATGCACTGGTCAGCATGCTTCGGCCCACCTGGGACAGGTAACCTGTGGGATCATCCCCCAGAGACTCCTGGGATTAGAATATGAAGGGGGTTAAATGCCTGGGCCATTAACCTGGGTTTCTGAGTGGCTCTTCTACCCATAGCTAGACTGGTACTCCTGGATCCCTAATGGCCCATGCACCATGAGGAAGCCTCCACCCATCTCCAAGGCTGTGACAGAGAAGGATCTAGTAGACTCACTGCCTGATCTCCACCAGGCCCATATGCAGAAGACATTCATCAAGTTCCTTGGCAGACGTCAGCCAGTCATGGTTAGAAACAGATGCCTGGGTTCTGGGGGAGGTGATAGCTAGAGGGAGGGGCAGTAGTCTTGGCTGAGAGGCCCAAGGAGCTGAGCCATCCTGTTCTCTTCTCAGGTGGCCTTAGGGCAGCATAAGGAGAAATATTTCTCAGGCCCTGGACCCCAGGCTGTGCTGCAGCAATTCCAGGAGGAGCTGACTGTCATGGACAGGGAGATCAAGGCCCGGAATGCAGGCTTGGACCTTCCCTATGAATACCTTCAACCCAGCATGGTGGAAAACAGTGTGACCATCTGAGAGGTCTTGCCCACTTCGATTCCAAAGCTCACTGTCCCCATACACCCTTATACTCTTGTTCTCCATGCCCATGTTCTCTGCTAAACAGCTGCCCCCAAAAGCTGTGTCGTCAAGGTGCCTGGAGCTGCCCATCACACAATGTGGGGAATAAACAATGTTTGTTCCCATTGCACATTGAAACCTGGGACCTTCTGTACTTGCCTACCTTAATGCCTACAAGTTCTATGCTTCCTTAACCTTTGATCCCTCTTACCTCTTTCCCTTTCCCAAAAGAGCTGGTCTCTGTATAAATAAAAGACCTGATTAAATTGTCATGTTGATTATATGGTAAGTGAAGGTGAGAGAAAATATCTTACTTTGTTTCTTGCCTTCTTATTTAGTTTCCAAGGGATAAAAGAAAGGCGTTTTCCTGAAACAAAAAAAAATTCTTCCAGGAATCAACACTGACTTCTAGCCTTTCCTTAAGCATCTCTAAGCTAAATGACAGAAGTTCTGGCCCACTGAGCCCCTATGGGGCTGAGGGATCTGGCTTTTAACAGTGGTGTTTAGCTTGAGGTTTCTCTAAATCCTCAGTCACATGACCCTTGGGCCACCTGCAGTAACAGTTTCTGTGTGACTTCCCCAACCCTGCATCCCCCTGCCACTCTCCCTTTCCACAGCATCTCACTCTTCCTTTCAGCCCTTTCCCAGGACTCTTGACAAACCTTATCCTTCATTTCATCCCTATATAATAGAATCTAGCCCACAGTCCTACATACTGAAGATGGATGGACAATTGAAGGAGCAGTAGGCCAGCCACTGTGTTACGAGTTTTTAAATATATGGTCTCAATTTATTGTCACAACATCTTTGTGGGGTTGGTATCATGATCCCCATCTAATAAATGAGGAAAATAAGGGCTGAAGAACTAATAGATAAATGACATTTAACCAAAACACAATGGGGTAAAATTCCAGTTGATAAGGAGGAAAACCCAGAACTGTGACCACAGCAAAAGCAATGGTATAAAAATCCAATGATAATAATTAAGGTCTGGGTGCCAGAGGACACACCTATTATCACAGCTGCTTAGGATGCTGACAGGTGGGAAGATTTCAAGTGGGAGGCCAGCCAGAGAAACTTAGCAAGACCCTGTCTCAAAATAAAAAATAAAAAGGATTGGGGATGTAGCTCAGGGGTAGAGTACCCCAGGGTTCAATCCCCAGCATCAGTGAAGGTCTGAAATGAGGTCTAATGAAATGGGAAAGAAGGGACATATAAAGAGACTTTGACTATTTTAAGGAATCTTGCACATTCGATTTATTTATGCTATCTATGCATATGCATACATGTATACAGTGTAGTTAGAAAGCCAGAAGCAGAAGAGAGTGTTCCATCCAAATTCACCTGCTAATGCCTCCAACTTTCTAATATCCCAATCTATGCATCACAAAATAAAGAGCTGAGTCGTCAAGGTTCCTGAAGCTGCCATCACACAATTTGGGGAATAAGCAATGTTTGTTCTCATTGCACATTGAAACCTGGGACCTTCTGTACTCGCCTACCTTAATGTCTACAAGTCCTATAACTTGGTAGATGATGATAGAATTTTCAGATAGCCACAAAGATCATAGACTCAATCTTTGACTTGTCTGCCTAGAGGTTTTGTTAGTCCTTAAGTCCTATTATCCCACTGTCAGTGGAGAGGAAAGAGGTATAGAGGAAAGTTAAAAATCAAACAGAAAATTTCAGTCTGGGCATGACTGGCTAGAAATACAGAATGGAAGGCAAGTTAAGTTGAGGTAATGGTGGAACTCTTATTGAAAATAATTGTCAGAGAATCAGACCAAGTTGAAGAAGGATGGGAGGTAAGGTCTGCGGTGTTAATCAAATGAGTTGAATTTTATGAACAAGGGGGAAAATTAGATGAGCAGACACCAAAGACAGCTTGGGATATGCTCATAGTTGGGAGTCTAAATGGGAAAAGTGAAGCTAGGAAATGAGAATGAACCTAATTTGGGAGGTAAGAAGAAAAGCCAGACAATGTGGATCACAGAAGTCAAGGGAGAAGAAGTTCAAGGATTAAGGGGCTGCCAACTGTGTCTTCCCCCATCTCCAGACATCATTCCATACCCTCTCAGTACTCTCTCCTAGCTCTACCATTTCCTGCACATCACCTCTTTCTCCATTTCCCTCCAGAATATACCCCATCTTCTCCCCAAATCTTCTCAGCAGGTGTCCTCATGTCTTTTGCATAGTACAGTGGAGAAGTCCTTTGTCTGGCCTTCAATTTTTTTCACCCTCATTTCCAGGAGATGCTGATGCAACCACTCTTACTGAGACAGTCTTCCCAGGCAACTGAGCACATTAGGGGCTGTGTTAGCTTCCTGTAGCTACGATAATATACCAGAAATAAACAACTGAAATGGATGAAACATTTATTTAGGCTCACAGTTTTGGAGGTTGTGGTCTACAGTCACTTGATCCCTCCCCCATTTGGGGACTGTGGTGAGCTAGAACATCATGGTGGGTAGCACATGGCAGAGCAAAGCTGCTCCCCTCATGATGGCCAGGAAGGAGGGGCAGGAGAAGGGCTTTTTATAACAAATCCCCTCTTTCATATGCATTGAATTTTTTCTCCTCCTCCTTCTCCTCCTCCTCCTTCCCCCTCCTCCTCCCCCCTCCTCCCCCCTCTCCTTCCCCCTCCTCCCCCCTTCTTCTCCTCCTCCTCCTCCTCTTAGTTTTTATTTCATTTTAATTTATTTATTCCAATGTTATTGGTGCATTATGGTTGTACACAATGGTGGGATTTATTGTTGCATATTCATATATGAACATAAAACAACAATATAATTTGGCCAATATCATTCCCCAGTATTTCCCTGCTCCATCTCCACCTGATCTCCGTTTGCTTTTCATGAGATTCCCCTCTCCATCTTTCTTTTCCTTTTTCCTCTTTAGCTTACACATTTGAGAGAAAACTTATGACCCTTGATTTTTTGAATTTGGCTTATTTTGATTCACATAATGTTCTCAAGTTCCATCCAGTTCTCCAAATGACACAATTTTATTCTTCTTTATGACTAAACAAAACTCCGTGGTGTTTATCCATTCATCCATTGGCAGGCACCTAGAGTGGCTCCATAGTTTGGCTATTGCAAATTGTGTTACCACAAACATGAATATGCATGTATTGCTATAGAATGATGACTCTAGCTCTTTAGGACAAATACAGAGAGGTGGGATAGCTGGGTCATATTGTGTTTCCATTCCTAGTCTTTTGAGGAACCTCCACACTGACTTCCAGAGTGGTTAGACTAATTTGCAATCCCATCAACATTGTGAAAGTGTTTCTTTTTCTCCCCATCCTCTCCAGCATTTATTATTGTTTGTATTCTTGATAGATGCTATTCTAATTGGAGTGAGATGAAATTTCAGTGTAGTTTTGATTTGCATTTCCCTGATTGTGAATGATGTTGAATATTTTTTCAATATATTTGTTTGTCATTTGTATTTCTTTTCAAAATTGTCTTGTTTAATTCATTTTCCAATTTATTAATTGGGTTATTTGTTTTATGATGTTAATATTTTTTTGGTTCTTTATATATTCTGGATATTTGGGTTTTGTCAGAAGAGTAGCTAGCAAGTATTTCCTCATATTCTGTAGGTTCTCTCTTCACATTCTTAATTGTTTCCTTTGCTGTGAAGAAGCTTTTTAATTTGATGCCATCAACATTTATTGACTCTGCATTCTTTCCTGAATTTTAGGGGTCATATTGAGGAAGTCATTGCCTGTACCTATATGTTGGAATGTTGATCCTACTTTTTCTTCTAGGAGTTGCATAGTTTATGGTCAAATTCCCAGGTCTTTAATTCTTTTTGAGTTGACTTTTCTGCAGGGTGGGAGATAAGGGCCTCTTCTCATTCTTCTACATAAAGATAACCATTTTTCCAGCACTATTTGTTTAAAAAGATGTCTTTTCTCCAACATATGATTTTGGCACTTTTGTCAAAAATCAGATGACTGTATCTGTGTGGGTTTGTCTGTGCATCTTCTATGCTGTATCTTTATTCTATGTGTTCATATTTATGCCAGTACCATGAAGTTATTGATGCTATAGGTCTGTAGTCTAATTTGAAGTCAGATATTGTGATTCCTCCAGCATTGTTTTTTGGCTTAAAATTGCTTTGGTTATTCTATATTTTTTTATTCTTTCAAATAAATTTTAAGACTGTTTTTTTCTCATTCTGTGAGGAATATCTTTGTATTTTGATGGGGATTTCATTGAATTTGTATATTGCTTTTGGTAGTATGGTCATTTAAACAATATTAATTCTGCCTATATGAACATGGGAGGTCTTTTCATCTTGCATGTTCTTCAATTTCTTTCTTCTATATTCTATCATTTTCACTATGAAAGTCTTTCATCTCCTTGGTTTGATTTATTTGACTGTTGTGAATGAGATTGTTTTTCTGATTTTTTTTCTCAGCAGATTCATTGTTGGTGTATAGGGAAACTGTTGATTTTTTAATATTGATTTTATAAACTGCTACTTTGCTGAATTTGGACCTTCAAACAGTGCTAATTTGACTTCTTCTTTGCCAACTTTTATTCCTTTTATTTCCTTCTCTTCCTATTGTTCTGGCTAGAACTTTTAGTACTATATTGAATAGGAGTGGTGAGAGTGAGCATTCTTGTCTTGTTCTGGATTTAAAGGAAAAGTGTGCAGGTTTTCCCCCATTCACTACAATGTTAGTTTGGGGCTTGTTGTATATAGACTTTATGATGTTGATGTAGGTTTCTTCTATCTCCTGTTTCCTTTGTATTTTTATCATGAATGACTCATAAATTTTGTCAAAAGATTTCCCACCATCTATTGAGAGGACTGACTATGTGATTTTTGTCCTTAATTCTGTTTATATGGTAAATTACATTTTTGCATATGTTAAAATATCCTTGCATCCCTGAGATAAAACCAACTTGGTTATTATGTGAAATCTTTTTAGTATTTTGTTGAAAATGATTTATACCTAAATTCATCAGGGGTATAGATTTGTAGTTTTCTTACCTTGATGTGTCCTTATCTGGTTTTGATATGAGGGTTATAACTAGATTCATAAAATAAATTTGAAAGTGTTCAATCCCTTTCTATTTCATGGAATAATTTCTTCTTTAAACATTCTTTAAACATGATAGACTTTATTCGAATGCAATAGCATCAGGGCTGGGGTTGTGGCTTAGCGGTTAGAGTGCTCGCCTTGCTGGTTCGAGACCCTGGGTTCAATCCTTAGCACCACATACAAATAAATAAGTGAAATAAAGGTATTGTGTCCAATTACAACTAAAAAAAATAAATAAATTTTTTTACAAAGGGATTAGGGATATAGCTCAGTTGGTAGAGTGCTTGCCCTGCATGCACAAGGCTCTGGGTTCAATCCCTAGCACCAAACAAACAAACAAAAAGTTTAAGCTCAGATGCAATAGCAGCATCAACTCTTGTACATTAAATTTTCTTGGTATTTTCTAAATTGGAATGGCCAAATCCAGTGCTATTAAAGCAGCCTGAAGAATACAGTCTTAATTTTCCTGTATGAGATCCAAGGGTAAACACCAGTGATAGATGCCATCTTATGCCTATAATTCTATCAGCATACTCACAGCAGAATTCCATATACAACATATCCATTGTAACATGTATGGTGGTCATGGTTAAGGAGTTGTTAAACAAGGTCTTGCTATCACAGATGAAATTTTTCTGAATAAGACAGAGTGTTCCAAACTTTTAAAAACTCCAATCCTTTCAAAAGTACAAGTGCTATATTGGACTTCTAGCAAGTGCACCAAGAGAAAAACAATGCCCAGAATAGGTAGGCTTGGTGAAATAAAAAAAATCTGAATGCTGGTTGGAAGTTTGGAGAAGAATGATTCTATTTCACTGGCTCATGAGAATCCCTAGTCATTTCTAGCACCCAAAGAAAATTCTGAGAAGGAAGAATTTAGCACAATGTAGGTGATTGTATTAGTTTTTTAAAAAACAGAAAACTCTGAAAATCTTAGTGTTGGTCCTACCTGCGATATTCAGTCTTTCACAGGTATAGTTCATAGGCAAGCAATAAACAGCAAGATGTTTGAGATGGGTATATAAATTGCTGCAATTCATATAAAAAGAAAGCAATTCCATCAACTACTACCTAATCATGTGCTTCAGGAAAAAAAATCAACAGAAGGAATCAAATTAAACAATCTAAATGAAAGCTGCCTTGACTTGTTTATGGACAGTGATAACCACACGTCTGTACCTTCACCTCCTAATGCTATGAAGATCAGTCCATTGAAAAGTTCTGCCAGTTCTCAGGCCAGAAACAGGGCTGCTTCCGCTATGATTCAGCTACTGAATTTTCCATGTCACACGTAAATTCCAGTGAAAGCTCAGGGGGTACATTGAGGGAAAGCATTCCTCCAACAGCCACATGCCAGTCATTTCTCCACCACCAAAGCCTACAGTTTCCAGAGCTATTTCCTCAACACATCTGATAAACCCACTATCTAGACCTTTAGGAAATGCAACAACAAAAATACCTAACCCTATTTTGGGAGCCAGGAGGACATCATCACTTCTTAAGGTGGATAAGAGTCCCACCTTATCCAGATGGGTGGACTTCAAGCCAATGAGATAGGGAAAGACAGTGGAATTAATCTGACCTCACTCTCCTACGTACATATATGAACATACCACAGTGAATCTCACCATCATGTATATCATGTATATCCAAAAGACACTAATTTAAAAAATTATAAGTAAACAGATCAGTAGAATAGAGGGAAGGGAATGGGGGAGGATAGAAGGGAGGAGAAAGCACTGGGAACTGAATTAGATAAAGCTAAAAATCTAATAGTTATACTTTCTAATAAAAAAAATATTTTGTGGGCTAGGGATGTGCCTCAAGTGGCAGTGCGCTCGCCTGGCATGCTTGGGGCGCTGGTTTCGATCCTTAGCACCGTATAAAAATAAAATAAAGATGTTGTGTCCTCCAAAAACTAAAAAAATAAATAAATATTAAAAACCTCTCTCTCTCTCTCTCTCTCTCTCTCTCTCTCTCTCTCGATCACTCACTCTCTTTAAAAAAAAATATTTTGTACTGCAAATTTTCCAAACAATACATAAAACATAAATCTAATCCAGATCTCAATTATGGATACAAATATAGCTTGAGGGTTTTTTCATATTTATAAGCAGTAATTGGGGAGGATAATTAATGCAACTGTTGTTAACATCATTATCATCATCATCATCATAATAATACTCCTGGCTTTACATACTATCCTAGGCTTGTGGTCAAATGCTGATTAGCCCAGTAAGGGAGTTCACCCAAAAAACCTAAATCCATTTTCAGTCATGTCTAATCTTGAACACTTTATTCTCCTTTGTTAGCATTTTTAAGACAAGTTGGCAAATATTGTTTATGGATCTCCAAGGTTGTTTTTTACCAGTTCAATCTGTTTTATTGAATTCTTGATAACAGGAACAGGACTTGCAAAGTGGGATATCAGAAAGGTCTGTGTTGGATGTTTTCTTCATGGCCAAGAGAAAAGTGGCTGTCTGGAAAGTTCTGCATTGAGTTGTACTTGTCTCTACATTGAGTTGTTCCTTTGTTTCTTTTTATTGTGTCCAATCAGCCAGCAAATAGATTTCTTTCAGCTTACTGAAGCTCTGTGTTCTTTTGCATTAATCTGCTGTCTTCAAAATGAATTTTAAAAGCTGTTTTAGTTTCCCCTCTTTTCTTTTTTTTTCCTTTTGCTTGCATGCACAAAGTGAGGCTTATTTCACAACAAAACAAAATGCCCATATTTTCTTAAGCCATAATGTGAAACCAATAACCCTGTGACTATGTGGCATAGAGCACTAAACTTTGGTCCCATGGCTAAAATTTTAAGATGACTACAAGGAATGCCTGTGACATATGACATCAATCTTGGATGACCATTTGATCTCTAAATAAGAGGAATTTTGTATACTCCAAAGAACTTTCCTATTCTTATTGACACTAAATTGATTTTTCAATTTAAATATGTGGGCAAAAAGGTATTTTTTTAAGATTTTTAATTAATTTTTATTTTAGCTGGTTTACCACTTGTCAGAAAATTTTACATACGGAAACATTTTGAAAATCATTTTTAGTAAGCATTTGACATCTGGTCAGTCAGCTCTCTACCCTTTTTATGTTGTTTTGTTCTATCAAAAGATTGGGAACTTGATATATATCCAAAAGAACTAAAATCAGCATACTATAGGGACACAGTCACATCAATGTTTATAGCAGCACAATTCACAATAGCCAGACTACAGAACCAAACTAGGTTCCCTTTAATAGATGAATGGATAAAGAAAATGTGGCATATATACACAACAGACTGAGTATTATCCAACCATGAAAATAATGAAATGATGTTATTTGCTGGCAAATGGATGGAAATAGAGACTATAATAAGTGAAATAAGTCAGACTCAGAAAGTCAAGAGGTGAATGTTTTCTCTGATACAGGGAAGATAGTCTAAAATTAGGGGAGAAAAAGAGAAAAGAGATGGGGGGATTCTATAAAAATAAAAGAAAGATCAGGAGAGTATAAGAAGGGGACTGAGGGGGAGGGGGGAGGGACCAGATAAAGGAGAAACACTGTAATGAATCTGACCTAAATTTCCAAAGTACATTTATGAATATACTACAGTGAACCTCACCATATGTATATCCACAGAACACTAATTTTTTTAAATGTAAATAAATAGATCAATAGAGTGGAGAAAGAGGAATGGGGGAGGGAGAAGGGGAAGGGTAAGAGTAAACACTGGAGCAAACTATAATCCATGCATTTAATATTTTTATGTCAAAATAAATCCTAATGTTATGTATATTATTATGAAACAGTAAAAAAGAAACAAAAGATTAGAAACTTCCTTTAAAGAAAATAATTTCTCATAATTGAGCGGCAGAACATTCATTTTTATGCAATATAAGGGATGCTAGATGTTTCACAAACTTACTGTTTCTTAATTTGGACAAAGCAAATCTGGTAGCAAATCTGCTGAGCATGTTTTATGAATCCTCTATTGTGTTCCATTCTATCCTCTGTGCATTTTTCATGCTAAACTGCAATTACTTAAACTCTTCCCATATCCTTCTAAATTAATTTTCCAAATTTGGAGTATAGTCTTTCCACCTTTAAGCGATGCATTAATTGAGGCTTTCTTCTCACCATGACTTTATAATGTCTACTTTGTAATATTTCTACCTTTCACATTTTTGTTCCATACAGTTACCTTGCCCTTCCTCCCACCACCTAAGAAAAAAATAGTAGTCAACTAGCAAGTGAACTGCACAAGGAGTCTGTGTGTTTTGTGCAGCGTCAGAGTTAGATTGAAATTTCCAGACCCAGATTTAATCTCTTCATTTTATTTACACATTGGGGGGAAATTCGGTTTATTAAATATTTTATGTAACTGCATCCAAGTTTTCCCGGCTGACAACTTGGACCTTTTCTGTACAGTGACTTTTTAATTCTAGTTTTCACAAACTGGAAGTCAGCCTTTCATTTTTGCATGATGTGTATTGTTGCTGGAGTTTGCTTTGTTTTATGGTATCTATACACCTTATATTTTTCAAGAGCTATTTTGTAAGCAGATTATGTATTTCTCCATTGAAAGAGTAAATCTTAAAAAGCAGAACAATTCCAAAAAAAATTAAAAAATTAAGATCTGATACAATTCAGCAGAGAATCCATCTGGTCCTGGATTCTTTTCTTTGTTGGAAGACTTCCTATTACTGCTTCTATCTCATTGCTAGTTACTGGTTTGTTTAGGTTTTCTATGTCCTCTAGATTCAATTTCGGCAGATCATTTATGTCTTAAAAATGTATCCATTCCTCCTAGGTTTTTTAATTTATTGGAGTAAAAATTTTCAAAACAGTTCCTAGTGATCTTCTGGATTTAAGTGATGTGTATGGTGATTTCTCTTTTTTCACTTTGAATTTTATTAATTTGTATCTTCTATTTCTTTTCATTAGTTTGGCTAAGGATCTATCAATCTTGTTTATCAATTCAAAGAACAAACTTTGTTTTATTGATCCTTTGTATTATTATTTGTTTTAATTCTGAATTTTGGTTTTGACTCTGATATTATTTCCTTTCTTCTACTGGTTTTATAGGTTTTTTCCCATGTTTTTAAGGGTCTTAAGATGCATCAATTGGTTGTTTATTTGGGATCTTTCAGATTTTCACATGAGACACTCATAACTATGAACTTTCCTCTTAGAACCACCTTCCTACTGACTTCTTTATCTCTTCTGATTAATTTTGGCTTGAAGTCTTCTTGATTTAATATGAAAGTAGCTAAATGACAAAAGTTCTGGCTGACTGAGCTCCATGGGGCTGAGGGATCTGGCTTCTAACAGTGATGTTTAGCTTGAGGTTTCTCTAAATTCTCAATCACATGTCCCAGAGGTTCTGGTATGTTATATTATTACTCAAGTTTCAGTCTAAGAATTTTTATAATTTCTCCCCTGATTTCTTCTATCACCCATTCATCATTCAAAAGCCTATTGTTCAATCTATGTGTGTTTATATAGTGCTTTTGGTGTTGGTTTCTAATTTTACTCTACTATGACCAGAAAAGATGCAAGGAATTGTGTTTTTTGTATTTGCTAAGAGTTTCCTTATGGAATAAAATATGGTATATTTTGAAGAAATATACCTTCTTCTGAGAAGAAGGTATATTCTGCTATTGTTAGATAACATATTCTATAGATGACTGTAAAGTTCATTTTATTTATAATACTTTTTAGGTACAATGAGTCTTTACTGAGTCAGGCATAGTGACACACTCCTGTAATCCCAGCAGCTTGGGAGACTGAGGCAGGAGGATTGCTAGTTCAAAGCCAGCCTCAGTCATGGCAAGGCACTAAGCAACTCAGTGAGACTCTGTCTCTGAATAAAATACAAATAGGGCTGGAGATGTGGCTCAGTGGTCAAGTGCCCCTGAGTTCAATCCCTAGTACTCCCCCCCCCCACACACACACACACAAAAAGAGCCTTCACTGAGTTTATGTCTGGATGACCTATTTATTGGTGAGAGAGGTATGTTGGAATCATTCAATATTATTGTACTGGGTTCTGAGTCTTTAATTCAAGTAGTGTCTGTTTTATGGAATTAGGTGCACCAGCATTTGGTGCATAAATGTTTACTATCATTATATCTTCTGTTACACTCTTCCCTTTACCAGTATGAAGTGACTTTTTTGTCTCTTCTGATTAATTTTGGCTTGAAGTCTTCTTTATTGAATATGAAAGTAGCAGAATGACAAAAGTTCTGGTTGGCTGAGCCCCATGGGGCTGAGGGATCTGGCTTTTAATAGTGATGTTTAGCTTGAGATTTCTCTAAATCCTCAATCATATGTCCCTTGGGCCACCTGCAATAACATTTTCTGTGTGACTTCCCCAACCCTGCATACCTCTGCTACTGTCCCTTTTCCATAACATCTTGGGAAATTTTGCATTATTATTTCCCTGAAGAAGTCATCTATTAGCCTGCATCTCATAAACCTCTTCAATTCCAGTGATTCCTGAATTTGGTCTCTTAATGTTGTCCCAGAGTTCTTGTATGGTCTGGTCATAGTTACTTATTTTCTTTTCTAATACCATCTGAATGTTCAAGGCCAAACACTTTGTCCTCCAGCTCTGAGATTCTATTTTCAGCATTGTCTCCTCTATTAGAAAGACTTTCTTTTTTTGCCTCATTAAATTATGTTTTAGTAAATATAATAATTAACATTTTTATTAAAAAGAAAGATCTCAAGAAATTCAGATCTGAAATCAAGGATTCAAGGTATATTGAAATATATGCTGCATATTTTATTGTTTTCACCATCTTACTTATTATAATCCAGTTAGTGAATGTTCAAAGAACATAAAATCAAAGTGAAAACAAGCACCAATCATTGCTGCTTTGTCACATCTAGGTCTGTAGAAATGTGTATTCCAAAGCATGGACATTTGTAAAGATATCATTTACAAATCCTGACCAATATTTCAAAACCTTACCAATTGTAAGCTTTTCATTAATGGTTTTCACCTCAAAATGCACATTTCCAAAACAGTCACATGTTGCACAAAAGGAACAAAAGTATCTTCTTTGTTTGCAGTTTGCATCTTGAATTTGGGTTGAAAGAGGTTTTATTTCTGAGTAACATAACCAACTAAGGGCTTGGATTTCTAACTCTTGCAGGTAGCAAGAGCACCAGCAGCTGATAGATATCAAGTTCCTGTTTACTCTAATCAGCTCTTGACCTGACTTTTCTGTGATTCTTAGAATTGCAGAGTGAAACAGAAAGTATGATTGAAGCAGCTGCTTTCTTCCACTGACAAGTAAATAATTTGTCCTGAGCTAATTTTAATCTAATATGTTTGGAGATCTCAGTTTCTAGTATCATTCCAGAACCTCCACTTGCTGGTATACAATTATCAGTTCTAATTTTTCCTCTGCAATATGATTTATCTTTGGTTTCCTGAAATTTAATTACTATGTGTCTTGGTGTGGGTTCTTTGATATGTATTCTGCTTAGGGATCTCTAAACTTCTTGGGAAATTATCAGCCAAAATGTTTTTTCTGCTTTATTTTCTCTGTTTTCCTGAAGGATTCTAATTACAAATATCTTAAACCATTTGATTTTGTCACACAGATCTTGGATGCATTACCTTCTTTTTTCCTTTCCCATGTTTATTCATTTATTTATTTCTTCCTTTCTCCCTTCTCTTTCTCTTTCCTCCTCTTTCTCTTTCTCTTTTTCTTTCTTTCTTTTCCTTCCTTCCCTTCTTCTCTTCTTCTTTTTCTTTCATACTAGGGATTGAATCCAGGGACACTGTACAACTGAGCTACATCCCCAATCCTTTTAATTTTTTTTTTTTTTTGAGACAGGATCTTGCTCATTTGTTCAGTCTGGCCTTGAATTTGCAATCCCCATTTCAGCCTCCTAAATCGCTGGAGATTACAGGTTCCCAAGAACATCCCCCTAAGAAAACTCAACTGACTCTTAACTATAGATAGGAATAAGGTCAATTTGATCAGTTGGTCTTAAACACCTAGCAAAACTAGTTATAACCAAACTACAGTCACACCTGAACATTTAAAAGGAGAGGCAATATTTCTTTTAATGTAATTTAAGATATACAGTTGAGTCAGCCCCACCAAGAGTAAATAAAGCTGGAGACTTAAAAAAAAAAAAGAATTTTTAGACAGGAGTGCCTAATAACTATCAACAAAGATTATCAGAGTCAAAAGTTTATTTTGGTCAATTTAAGGCCTATAAATTTTCCTAACCTCCTACATAGACAGACTTAATCTGTGTTTGCTAGTATGATTATCTAGCCCTCCATGACATGAATAAAGGGATCTCTATTAAACACAGAGGTTATACCAATAAAAAGGTATTTTACAAAAATCAGGTGAGATTAAATATCTTAACTACATCTTATGGGGACATCTGTGACATTATAAAAATCAAGAGTTATGTTTACATTTTGGATAACTCTGACAATGTAACTAATATCCTTAAAGATTTACATTCCCAAATAGAGGCCATGTCAACATTGGTCCTGTCATGGGAACAACTTCTTAGCTCTTGCATCTCCTGTTAAAAAAAATTACTGGTTTCTATCATCATCATGATATTCATTGACATGTTCTAGATGCTGTGACATTTATCTTGTATTAATCTTAATCCAATACTCATGTCTTCTTTGTTTCTCTTATAGAAGCACCCATCTCTACAATGACTTTACAACCTGTTCACTTTGAACTAAAATTTTGCCACTGATCCAAAAAATTCCTAAAACTGCTTGCCCCATGTCACTCCCTCTCAACCTGAAGCAGCCAGAGCCATCATCACCCATTTCCCCTTATAACAGTAAGGATTCCCTATTCAGGACAGTGAGACCAGAACAAAGGACAGATAGCTGATTATAAATAAAAATAAAAAAATTAAAAGGAAAAAATTTTAAAAAGTGATAATCAATTAGGTTCTACACCAAGAGACTTTTAAAATCAAGAGGCTATTGATAGTAAACTTGGGGCTAAGTTAAATGCTTTCGAAGTTACTGTAATACGTTTAGGCAATCAGATAGAGTCTTAAGGTCAGACAACAATTATAATGCTATGTTTCTTATAAATTTATTTGTGTAACACCTGTTTATACAATAGCTCTCAATGGGATTGGAAAAACATAAAGATGCATCTATTAGTAATTTAGAATCATAACAATGTTAGTTTAGTGTGGGGAGCCACTCTGAATGACCCACACCTTTTATCCTGAAGCAAGAGGCTCTGACCTATCACTACATTTCGTGGTGACTTGGGCATTGTCCCAGCCCAGGAAGTAGAAGGCATGTCTTCAGGAGCAACACTCACCTATTCCTTTGTATATACCTCTTTGCCCTGTTTGGGATAGAATATTCCATGGAAATGCCCTTTGTGTGTCCCCTTCTCTTGCTCTGCCTTTGGATGTGGCCTTCCTAGATATCAGTCAACCTGCAGACAGCAGACATCAGGAGGCTAGACTCAACCCTCTGAAACCTGACTTTTTGCCTCATTTTAATGGCTTCTCCTCAATAAAAGGGTTCAGCAAGTGCTCTTTTCTCTCTTTCTGTGAACCCTTAAGGTCAGAGGAGCCATCACAGGACCCCCAAAGAAAAAGGTATAACTGTCTCTTGTGTGATTATTTCGTGCCAGTCCAGTTCACCTGGATGACCTTGAGTGTTTAGTTGTGAGAAACGTGACAGTTTAAATCTCTTACAACTGCACCACTACATCCAAGTCATACAGAAAAGTAAGATTCCTATGTCATCTCCTGCCAATTTTGCAAAACAGCTTTTAAATGACCTAAATGGTTTCAATCCTTAGAATATGTTGTGTCACTATTCCTCCATCAGAGGACAATGTCCCACCTGGCCCCATTTTTACTTAAAAATGTCCCTGTGTTTTCTTTGTGTTTTTCTCCATCTCCCATCACCCCTACTCAAGATCCTTTGTTGATTCTATATGGGTAGTGGCACATTTCCCCAAGTTTCAAATCAGCATATTTTTTTTGATGGTGCCAGGAATGCAATGCCCTGTGTCAACTTTATTCAGGATGTGTCTAAGAGTTGTGTTTGCAGCAAGAAACCTGGAGGATGAGGTGATTTCTCCCAGACACAGAACAGACTTGCTTCTATTTACTACAAAAGTAGTAAGTCCCTCAAACTCAGTGGTCCTCTCCTATAACACAGATCATCTAGGCCCATCTGTGTCACCCCATGGAATTGCGGGTAGGGGGAGCTGATGTGAACATAAAGCGATGAATAATTCAATCCTTTTTCTCTGAACCAGGGGTCTTGGGTCTTTTGTCAGCCTCTTCCAACTGGTAATGGGCTAACCCATTAATGAACTCATTAGCTTATAAATGTGGTAAAATTCCAGACCTTCCATCCAACTAATTGTTCACTTTTTACCAAGTAAAAATTAAATGTGATAACCCTTTCTGTTGGTAAAGATGCTAGGAAAAAAACTTTTTGCATTTTTTAAAAATTTTAATTTTTATATGTAACAGCAGAATACACTACAATTCATATTACACATATAGAGCGCAATTTTTCATATCTCCGGTTGTACATAGAGTCACACCATTCATGTCTTCATACATGTACTTAGGATAATGATGTCCATCTCATTTCACCATCTTTCCTACCCCCCCATACCCCCTCAGAACATTTTGATACCATGATGCCTTTTTGGAAAACAAATTTACAATATGAGCATAAAATATGTGGATACTATATTACTCAGTAATGCCATTTTTGAAAGTCTATAATATAAAAGCTCTGTGTATTCAGAATATATATATGTAAATATGTGTGTGCACACACACACATATGTATGAATGCTTTAAAGCACTCATCATGGTTGTAACTACTAATAACACCATAAAGATTCACCAAAATGAGAATCCTAAAAGTTAGTGAAAACAATAATTAGATCTCTACCTAATGATCTGAATATTCCCATCATGGATTTCTCTCCCATCATGTGTTGTTATTTGTATCATGTACTGTGAAAAGCATGTTCCAAGAAAAAAAATTTATGTTACCTCATGTTTCCATATAAAACAACATATAAATAATTCTATGAACAGGAAAGAGTGGAAATAAGGAATCAAAATGGACTACTGAAAAAAAAATGACTTCTCTTGGGGTGGGTATGAAGGACAGAAAATAAAAGAAAATTTTAAAATGAGCTACTCTCTAAGTGGATCAACATATAAAATCATATTACAGTGAAGACTATAATTTCCCCCCTGAACTCTTGATTGTCCCTCCAAAGGAGCCTTCTGGAACCAAAAAGGACAATCCCAATGCCCTTCAGGAGGCAAGATCTGGCAGAAGAAAGGAAGGTGGGTACAGTTGACATGGGCACAAGGTAAGGCTGTAAAGACCGGACATTGCCAACCAAGATCTTTCAGGAAATGCTCACCCTGTGCTACTCAGTATCAAAACAGGAGGGGAGGAAGAGAGAGGCCTGGAGAGAAACTCTGATGGACTCAGCCTGTCCCCACTCCCCTTCTTCGTGCCCCCTCGCTTGGCCCCTCACCTTCCTCAAAGTCGCTCTTCTCCACAGAGAGGAGCAGCCATCTCCACCCCCACATGGGGATAATTGCAGGTTCAGGCCTGTCTGGGGTGGGTACCTGAAACGCCCCAATCCTTCAGTGGGCGGACACACAAAACCCTGCTTTATTAAGCTGGGGGCTGGTCCTTCGGGCAACGCATCAAAAGCAGGTCCCCTAGACCTTTCCCAAGGCTTATTAACGGACAGCTATTACAGAGGCAGCAGGCAGGGGGCGCCAGGAGCCGCTAGCGCATCCTGGTGGCCACTGGGGTCTGGGTTTTCTCAGGGTCGCAGAACCGCGTGCAGCTGTGGCTGGTGGGGGCTCAGCGGGAGGCAGAGCTGGAGCTGCAGCTGCGACCCAGGCCTGGCGAGGTTAGTGGGTGGGCGCCGGGATACCCGCCATCAGCCAGGCTAGGATTGCAGAACGATGTGGGCGAGCAGTAGGAGACTGGGGGAGAGTTCCAGCGGGACAGCCCGCCCTGGTACTCCCGCAGCGTAGGGAGAAAGGGGGTTCGCGGAGAAGCGGGTAGTGTTAGGAGTCATAATTCCGGATTAGGCTCAATCCCCTTCTTCATTTCTCCGACCCTGGTCCTGGCGGCCTCCAACTCCATCTCCAAATGACCCCAGAGTCAGGTAACTATACCACCAGTGGTCAGCCTTGAAGCTCCTGCAAGCATGATCCCGGTGACAGCTCAGAGAAGGATGATGCTCCGTCGTCAGTTCAAGTCACTGCTTGCAACGCACTGCGGGGCCCCCGCTTGCTCGCGCTGAAATGGAGCCTAACAGAGACCCCTGGGACAGGTCAAGCGGAGGAGGAAGGGAGGTGATACTGTCTTCCGAGGCCCTGATTAACTGAAGTTCCACAAAGGGCCCGTTCTGCCCTCATAAGGGCTTCTCAGGTCCTTCAGCTAAGTCTGGCGAGTCTGGCCCCCACAGGAGGAGGAGTTTGCTCTGGACACTCCAGAGAATCTGGGGCCGCTGCAGTTCGTGAAGCTGCGCAAACAGCACTCATTGGTGGACGACGCGTGGTTCTGCGATCGCATCACCGTGCAGGGTCCGGGAACCTCCGCGGAGACCGCGTTTCCCTGCTACCGCTGGGTGCAAGGCAAGAGCGTCCTGAGCCTGCCCGAGGGCACTGGTGAGCCGGCAGCGTTGGGGAAGTGGGAGCAAGGCCTCCTCAGGAAGTGCTGGGGGCAGAGGAGCAGAATGGGATTGAGTAAGGTCGGTGGTGCTTAGAGAAAGGATGGACCCGGAAGCACGTGGAGTGCAGGGATTCCAGGATGCACGACAGGAAAAGGGAAGAAGTTATGAAGTCCCAAAGTTTTACCCAGAGTAAGTGATGCTGCGAGTGAGGCTGGAGAGGGATAAGTGAGCTGGAGATTCTGTCTTCCAAAAAGGTGAAGATAGGGAGTGGGAGATGCAACAATGAAGGAAAACAGAGAAACAAAGTAGAAAGGATTCCTCTATGTTAGGGCAGCAGCAGGTAAGGGGCCCATGGAATAAAGGTGGTCAGTAACTTGTGAGCAGGACACCGCTATGGAAACAAATGACAACGATGTTGGAGAGCTGGTTTGGGTGGCATAACAGGGAATTCAACTGTGACAAGTGGAGACATGGTAGAAGATGGGGATGAATGAGGACAGCAAATGCTGAAATTGTTACCATGGGGAAAAAAGGAGAAAAACATCGTGACACAATTAGGGATATGGACATGGTAAGAATAGAAACATGGACTATGTACTTCTGAAGAACAAGTGAAGTTAAATACAGGTGAGAACAGAAACAAGTTAGGTTTATATAAATTATGGGATGGGGAGACTGATAGACTCTTGGAACCTTTTGTTAGGTAGGATAAGAGGCTGAAAGTAATGTGCACAGAAATTCTTGTAATCAGGAACAGGTGAGGGTGGAGGTGGAGAAGGGTCGAGTATATAAGTAGAGCTAACATGAAATATGTCATTTGGAAGACAGGGGAAGATGAGGACAGGGAAAGGCCAGGACTGGCTAAATGTACCAAAGTAATATGTGATTATGTAGGCTAGGTATGGACATGACAGGAGACTAAGCAGAGGATTCAGAGATAATGATGAGTAGGGACTGGAGGATGAATGTGAATTAAAGAACAAGAAATTATAATAAACATGGGATATTTGCTTTAGGGAAATTTTCACTGAGATTGGTGGAAATCAGGAATAAGGTGTGAATAAAAATAGATAAAGGATGCCACAGACAAATCAGGGGAGGAGGAGCCAAAGAGAAAGGTGACAGCATGCTGTAATATAATTAAGAATAGAGATGAGAACAAACCAAGAATGGCACCAGTTTGGACAAAACTGTGTGATCTATCATCTCCCTAGCTTGCCTGGAAGGAGACAATGCCTTGGACATCTTCCAGAAGCATAGAAAGAAAGAACTGGAGGAAAGACAGGCATACCTACCGGTGAAAACCCACCCTTATACCTCCCAATTGTTCCACATCTTCCTATCTCCTGCTCCATTCCTGATCCTATTTCTTCCTCAACTCTTTCCCATCTGCTAGTTGGGGCATCTGGAAGGAAGGGATACCCCTGAAAATAGCTGCAGACACGGAGAATGATCTGCCCCCAGACATGAGATTCCATGAGGGCAAGAGGCTGGACTATGAATGGACAGCAAAGACAGAGTAAGGAGAAGGTCAGAATGGAGTGGGGGCTATCAGGAGGGATTTGGTTGGTTGATTGTTTCCTCTGATGCTGTCCTAGGGCCCTGGAGGTGGTTTTCAAATGTATTTACACTCTGCTGACATCCTGGACCCGCCTGGAAGAATTTGATCAGATATTTTGGGGGCCAGAAGAGCGCCCTGGCTGGTCAGTGGTTCCCCCAGGCCTCCATGACCCCTTGAGGTCTTTTTTTTTCTCCAAAGTCATCCATTGCACTTGAGAGTCTCCCATATCTTCTTGCCAGATGAGAAATAATTATAACTCGCCGTCTCAGAAAGGCCTGAGGATGAAAACATGAGGGCTGGGTAGGGTATGATCATATGCCTGAATTCTTGGGATAGAACCTGCAAGAGAGGAATATCCAGGTAACTATTTTCCTCCCATTCTCCATCCCCACCCCACAGAGAAGGTTCATCAGCGCTGGCAAGAGGATGAACTGTTTGGCTACCGGTTCCTCAATGGTGCTAACCCCATGCTGTTGAGATGCTCTACTTCTCTGCCTTCCAGGCTGGTGCTTCCCCCAGGGACAGAGGAACTTGGGGCCCAGTTGAAAAAAGAACTCCAGGTACTTCCTCCCATACTCAGTTGATCTATCCTTGGCAATGTGGCCCAGAGATGTAGTGATGTTAAGAGACCAAATGCAAGTCAGAGGGAGGAATGTTGTCTTAACCTGCTGTCCTTGGTGTAGAGCGCTGTGCTGGGAAGATCTAGAGGGAATAAAATATGTAGGAAAAAACATTTGACACTGGTGAGAGCTAAATACAAGTAGCAGGTGTTTAGGATATGATGGGAAACGGACGCTGGATATTCGCACAGTTCTCCTACCCCAACACTGCTCCTACCCTCTGATCCTCCACTTGCCTGGCTCCTGAAATTAGTGTGCCTGTGGTTCACAGTAGATTGGACAGGTATGGTCCAAAACTACCTCTGCACAATGAAGGGTTGTTCCTAGGGAGACTTCCCAAGATAATGGCATGAAGACAGATTGAACATCTTTACATTTCTTTTCCTTTGCTCTGATGCTGTGGGGGCATTCTTCCAATCTTATTTTTTTTAGTTGTAGTTGGACACAACACCTTTATTTTATTTATTTTATTTTTATGCGATACTGAGGATCGAACCCAGAGCCTCACACATGCTAGGCAAGCACTCGACTGCTGAGCCACAACCCCACCCCCGTCTTCCGATCTTAACCATGCATACATTTCTCCTTTCCCCAGAATGGTTCCCTGTTTGAGGCTGACTTTATCCTGCTGGATAGAATTCCAACCAATGTGATCCAAAGAGAGAAGCAGTACCTGGCTGCCCCCCTTGTCATGCTGAAGATGGAACCCAATGGGAAGCTGCTACCTATGGTCAACCAGTTGAGGTACCCTGAGCATCTCACTCCTAACACTGTTCTCTGTTCATCTTACCTGTCCAAGGACAGAGAAACCTGGCTCTTTCTCTCTTTCCATCCTTACTCCTGACCTCACTCCATGAGAACTATCTTCATATCTATCTGATCGCTCCTTTCTAGTTTTCAGATTGGTCACTACTTATCTGGGCATACCTGAGAATCACAATGGCCTCTCTTGGTTTTCATGCTGAAGTTACTCAATCTCTTTTGATCTTTCAATGCGGTGAATATCCCTTCTTTCTTAAACATCTTTTCTTCCTTAATTTTAATATTTTCATGCTGTTTGCACAGTCATTGATACATACTGTTAATTTCTCATTCTCACCTTCTTTTTCCCATTCTACCACCAAAGCTCAGACTCCCATCCTGTGTTCCCCAAACCACTGTTAGGGCCGCCATACTGATCCCTTCCTTCCATTTCACCTGCATTCACACAAACTATCATGACACTTACATGGAACTATGGCTAGTGACAGGCAATGTGGAAGTTTCCTACTTCCTCCTACTTGGTTTTCACTTCCTCAGAAGCAATTACTTGATTTCAGTCATTTCCATTCCCTCAAAATACCGAGCAAAGTGTCTTGCATATGGCAAAAGGTCAATGAATGTTTGATTCCTCTTTCTTTTAGCTCCAAGCTCCCACCCCCAGTTCTCCTACCCCAACACTGTTCCTGCCCTCTGATCCTCCACTTGCCTGGCTCCTGGCCAAGTCCTGGGTCCGAAATTCAGATTTCCAACTGCATGAGTTCCAGTATCATTTGCTGAACACTCACCTGCTGGGTGAGGTCATTGCTGTTGCCACCATGAGGTGCCTCCCAGGACTGCACCCTGTCTTCAAGGTACAGGCTCCACCCTCCAGGTCCCATCTTGTACCTCAGAGAGAGGAAAAACCCAACAGCTGTATGGGATTTAAAAGCCTAGGTCTTCAAGATATGACCATGACACTGATGATTGGCACTCAACAAGCATAGGTATGGTGACACAGCACAGAATCTTCATAGTGTCTTATGAACAGAGGGAGAGAAAGGAGACATAACTATTGCAAGACCTTGACCTTGGTTTTATTTTAATACTTAAATTCTTTTTATTTTGAGAAAATTGTAGATATACACAAGTTAAGAAATAATGCAGAGTGATCTCATCTGTCCTATGAAGTCAAACACTTGGATTAATTAAGTACACATTGTAAGTCAGCTCTCTGAAATTCTCTGCCAATGGGTCAGGAATAGAGTAGGAATATAATTTGTTAAAGCGAAATGTTAGTTCTGCCTTAGGAGATTTATCATTTGTGTGGAAAGGCCGACAGCAATTTCTGGAATTAGAGAGACATAGAGGAGGTGCTAGAGTATTGGTGGAGATGTTCCACCATAACTGAGGTAGTCAGATAAGCAGAAAATCAAAGGACAGAGTCAAAGAGAGCAGAGAGAGAGAGAGCAAAGCCTGACAGATCTCTTGAACCTGCCAAGAGTGGGGTGGATAAAGAGCTGCATTTGCATGGTGGTATCGGGAGGTGGGGAGGAAGGAAGAAAGGAAGGGAGGAAGGGAGGAAGAGAGGGCGGGAGGGACACCAATGAATGGTGATCATGGGAAACAGTAACTGCAGCATGCCTGAGTGCAAAATTGGAGAGGCAAGGTCAGAGGTCTGTGCTTCTGAAACACCTGGGAGTCCTCAATATGGGTGAGTTGTACAGACCTTATTTTTAAAAGAGTGAGTCTGGTTATCTATTGCTGAGCATAATGCAGAAAAAAAAAGATGTGTAAAACTTGCTTTAAAAATTTTTGGAAATCGTAATGTCACTTTGATACAGGGAACATAGCCAAGAAGGCAGCAAACATGTGCATGCTTAGGCATCAGAGCAATGATCAGAAACTGCAAAGTCAGGTAAAGAAGCCAGTTTGGAGACCAAGATGAACTTTTCAGTTTTAGATACAGGGAGTTTGAAGTATTGGTCAGATATACAAGTGAGTACTTGGCAGGCAGAACAACGGAATTGTAGGTGGATGCAGTGAGACATGCCTGTAATCCCAGTAACTCTGGGGCTGGGGCAGGAGGATCACAAATTCAAGGCCAGACTCAGCCACTTAGTGAGACCCTGTCTCAAAATAGAAAATAAAAAGAACTGGGGATATAACTCAGTGGTAAAGCACCCCTAGTTTCAATCCCCAGTACAAAAACAAAGAAAACTGAATTGTATTGCTTCTTGGAGTTCCCACCCCAATCCTAATCTGGGCTGTAGTCATTTTGGTTTGGGGGGTTAAAAAAGCAAAGTAATTATTAATATAGTTCATGGGAACTTATATATGATGATCTTAAGATATTTTGCATCACCATGTTCTTAACTTGAATTATTTAAGTACATTTTTATACTTAACATCACTGTTTACTAGTTTGGCCCCCTCCATATTTCCCTAACCTCAATATAACAACTTCATCACATGGCAAACAGCTGCATTGTTATCAGGACCCACCAGAGGTATCATTAAAGGTCATATAGGCAGGTTTTGCATGCAGATTACCAGCATCTGAATATTGAATCTTGGCCTCAGTGCTTATTCAGATGTGTGCTTTGGGGTCCTCATCTCTGAATGGAGATAATAGGATCTCCATCATGGGGTTGTTAACGCATTAAATGATAAAATGTGGTGTCACAGAAAAGTATTGGTTTTGTTTTATTCTTTGGGTTATCATAATTAATTATCATCATCATCTTCATTATTGTTAGGGATTCTGATTTGGGTTCTTTATTCCCTTATTTTGGAGGTCTTATGTTTTCTGTGATGCCAATATCCTTCCATGAATTTTCTGAAAAGACCGGTATGAGGGGCCTTAATGCCTTAAAACCAGCAGTGTCACCTCAATCTTGCCCTTGGCCCAGTATCAAACAATTAAAATGCGAAAAAGTATGTGAATCTTGTATATCAATCAGGTTATAATGGGGAAACCCCCACTTAGCATAAAAATAAGCATGTGTCAATGATAAGTGGCCTTCATTAGGGGACATATAGGGCCTAATTAGGAATGGCTTAAACAGGTAGCTTGATGTGACATCTTTAATCCTGATTAAGACCTTAAAAAAAAAAGGAAAATGATGAGTAGTTAGATGTGTGGTTTTGAAATAAGCACAGGCTTATTTAAGTTATGAAGATGTGAAATATAGAGAAAGAACACAATTATATCAAAAGTTAAGGGGCAGATTCTTTAAAATATAACTGTGTTCAAGTTGATTATAATAAAGGCAATGATCTCAAGAACTTCTGTGTGCCAGGTAGTGTTCCAGACCTGCTGCCCAGTCACTCTCAGAAACAGTACTGCAGACACCCTGGTAACTAATGAGGAGACTGACACTTAGAGGGTTCATTATGTTGCTCAGGTATCAAGGTGAGTAGTGAAATGTGCACTCAAACCCCACTTGGTGTGGCTCCAAAGCCCAACTGTCATGGAAGCTGGAGGATATTGAAGTGAGTGGTTAAAGAATCAGGAGACCAGACTGTCAAAGTAGCAGCAGGGACAAAAGCATCAAGAATAGAGCAGGACACCATGCTGTGTGCCAGACCCTACAAGAAAGGACCCAAGCATGGCCTCCATTAACCACCCCTCCAATCTCCTGCACCCCAGCTCCTGGCGCCCCATGTCCACAACACTATGGAAATCAACACCCGGGGCCGGATCCAGTTTAACTCCGATGAAGGAATATTTGCAAAGGTAAAGAGGAACTTGAACATGGGTCTGCCTCATCATCCACCTCTCTATGACTTCTTGACATCCTCAAGACCCCAGACCAACCTGCGTGAATGGCCTGATCCTTAAACTCGTGAGCCCTGTTCCATCACATAGATGACTTTAAATCTGAACAACCCATTTCTGAATCCCTGTATAAAAGGCAATTATTCTGTTCTTCAAGCCCTGTTAACTTTCTCATCCTAGGCAGTGAGCACAGGTGGAGGTGGTCATCTAGATTTGGCCCATCGGGCAATGACTCAGCTGACCTATTGCTCCCTCTGTCCTCCTGATGACCTGGCTGACCGGGGTCTTCTGGGAATCCCAAGTGCTCTCTACGCTCATGATGCCTTGGCCAGTGGGTGAGAAGCAGCTAAGAAATGGGGAGTGGGAGTGGGAGGAGGAGGGTGGGGTTCTGGCTTGAGATCAGCATAGGGCAAAAGCAAAGAGGGTAGGAGAGAGGCAGGAAATGGAGATGAGGAGAGCTGTGAGTGAGTAAACCATAGGATCTGGTGGTATGGGGGATTATGTTAAGAAGAGTGTCTGGCAACCATGTACAGTGTAGGGAATTCCTGGAACTCTTGACTTACAACTTCCTTTACACAATTGTGTCATAAACCTGGGGAATGTTCCAAAAGGCAAGTCTACTAGGACCTGACCCAGGTTTAGTGGCCAGATTAGAGTAGTAGAGGTCAGAGGCTGGAGCCTTCTGGAATCACAGATTTCAGCTCCCTTCTCTGGGCAGGTGTGTGGAGGGGATCGTCCACCTCTTCTACCAGAGGGATGATGTTGTGAGGGGGGATCCTGAGCTGCAGGCCTGGTGTTGGGAGATCATGGAGGTGGGGCTGTGCCATGCCCAGGACAGAGGTAAGATCCATCTCAGAGACAGGAGCGCTTTGGAGACTCTGCCAGAACCTCTTCCCAGCTCTGCTCCTCTGAGACAGAACCCCAACCTCTCCTGACACCACTCCCACCACACCTGAAAGCATCTGAATTCCATTCATAGCCCCCTAAGACTCAGAACAATTCTAGACCCCAAGGATTGTCTCCTCAGAGACCCTGGCCATCAAGCCTACTCCTATCCTCATCCCAGTCACAGATGCCCATAACCTACCATGTCCTGGGACCCAACCAGGCCAAAGCCAGTGAAGGATTCTGTCCAGTTCATGCTGGGTCTCACCTTCTGTCTTCATGGTCCCCTGTTTTCCTGCCTGAAGATATAAATAGGAAAATTTTCACACCAAAGCTTATAAGGACTCCCTCTGGCTTCCCCTCTCTTCTCTTCCTGTCTGTGACTATCCACCATGCAGAGAGGCCCAGGCCAGAGTGCAAGGGCATTTCCAGATGCAACCTCAGTACCATGCATGCTTTGGCTCAAACATGACTCAGTGCCTTATCCTTGGGACTCAGGTTTCTTTGGCCAATTTGTCCACCCCTCTTGGATGAGATCTTTCTTCCCTTCCATAGTTCTCTTCTTTCCATGAAATATAGAGGGTTTACAATACACACTTAGACATATTTTTTAACTTCTGATTCACCCATTGTTCCCCTTATCTTTCAGCATTCTCTTTATCTCATCAGTTAAAGGTTATGTACTAAACAAATTTTAAAGTACTAATTTCGGTCTCTTCCTCTTCCTAGTTATGCAACCTTGAACAATTTACGTATTCTTTTTTCTGGTTTATTTATCTCTAAAATGCACATACTGTTTTCATTCCCTCCTCACCATGTACCTGACCGAACTTTTGTGATGCAAATGAAATGTGTGACAATGCCGAAATGTGTCGATTGCATATTATGAGTTGTTTAATCATAGGCTCCATGCCACCAAAAAATACCTCCCCAATATGGTCAGCATGGAACAGGAGAATCCAGGCTCTGACACACAGTAGATGACTTTGGGCTGATCACAAAGTTTTTTGACCCTGACTCACCATACTAATTTTATCTTTTTATTCTGTGATTTTGATACTTGGACATCTTGGGGATTTGCTGACCCTGAAGGTACTGCCTTTCGCAGGGCTAGCTAACTTCCTGTGTGCATGTCTTTCCTGTGCTAACCAACCATCCCAGAGCCCACACCCCTAACTACTTCCTCTTAGGAGCTCTCACACTCCAGGTCTAAATTCTGAGCCTACATCCCTAATCACTTCCTCTAAGGAGCTCTCACACTCCAGGCCTGAATTCCAGAGGATTGTTAGACAGGTGGGGACAGCCACTGCACCTCAAATGTGACAGAATTATCCAAATGTGAAAACCATAATAGAGGCTCTTGCTCCAGTTGCCCTCTACTCCCTCTGTTCCCTGGCAGGCTCTTGTGCTTCTTTGTGTGGCCCCCTAAGGTATAGCAAGTACCATTCTTTTGGAACCTGTAAGTATAATAAACCATCTTTTCAATGGCATTAATCTCTTGTCTGTTAGCCTCATCATACCTGAAAGGTAATGAAAATAGATGGGCATGGTGTCACATCACTGTAATCCCAGCAATTTAGGAGGCTAAGGCAGGAGGATAACAAGTTTGAGGATAGCCTCAGAAACTTAGTAAGACCCTGTCTCAAATAAAAAAGAAAAAGGGCTGAGGACAGAGCTCAGTGGTAAAATGCCCCTGAGTTCAATTCCCAGTATTTAAAAACTAAAATAAAATAAATAATGAAACTATATTTCAAATATTCACCTGTAAATTGAGTGGAGTGAGATAGCTGACATTTGAGCTACTTCCTGTGTCTGAAATGAGACAATAACTTCTCTTTTCCTAGCATTATTATTCAGTCATCTATAAGAACTGCCTGGAAATAAGAAGGCATGCTTCTGTGTTTGTTTAGGGGGATGTGAATTTTATTAAAATCAAATAGACTAAGAGAAAAAAAAGATATAAGTCATAGGTATACAACTTAAGGACTTTTACTAAGGTGGCCCAGGGGGATAATCACCACTTGGATCAAGAGTCAGAACTTTACCGCTCTCTAAAAATCTCCTGTCATACCCATCCAGAGGCAATTACCATCCTGATTTTTCACAATGCAGGTTGGTTTGATTTCTTTGTAACTTCATATAAATGGAAATATGAGCTTGAACTCACTTATTTCATTCTCTGAACAATGTGAGGATTACACATGCTGTTGGATATAGCATGGACTTCTTTTATTGTCACACCTGTATAATATTCTATTATGTGAATATGGTACAACTTATTTTCATTTGTGCTATTGATAGAAATTATGGTTGTTTCCAGTTTGTAGCTACTAATCTTAATCCTGCTGTGAACACTTTTGAGTAGGTTTTTTCTTTGTACATACCTAGGAGAGAGATTAATGAATCATAGAGTACATGCATGTTCTGTTTTAAATAGTTTATTTTATTTTATTTATTCTAGTTTGTTATATAGACAGCAGAATGCAATTCATTTCATATTACATAAATAGAGCACAATTTTTCATGTCTCAGGTTGAACACAAAGTAGAGTCACACGGATCATGTTTTCATACATGTACTTAGGGTCACGATGTCTATCTCATTCCACCGTCTTTTCTACCCTCACACCCTCTGCCTTCCCCTCCCTCCCCTTTGCCCTATCTAAAGTTCGTCTGTTCCTTCCATGCTCTCCCCCAGCCCCATTAGGAATCAGCATCCTTATATCAGAGAAGACATTTGGCATTTGATTTGGGATTGGCTTTCTTCACTTAGCATTATATTCTCCAACTCCATCCATTTACCTGCAAATGCCATGATTTTATTCTATTTTATTGCTGAGTAATAGTCTATTGTAGATATATACCACATTTTCTTTACTCATTCATCTACTGAAGGGCATCTAGATTGGATCCACAGTTTAGCTATTGTGAATTGTGCTGCTATAAACATTGATGTGGCTGTAGTATGCCGTTTTTAAGTCCTTTGGGTATAGTCCTAGGAGAGGGATAACTGGGTAAAATGGTGTTTCCATTTCAAGATTTCCAAGGAATCTCCATACTGTTTTCCATATTGGCTGCACCAATTTGCAGTCCCACCAGCATTGTATGAGTGTGCCTTTTCCCCACATCCTCACCAACACTTATTGTTGTTTGTATTCTTAATAGCTGCCATTCTGAATGGAATGAGATAAACTCTTACAGTAGTTTTGATTTGCATTTCTCTAATTATTAGAGGTGTTGAATATTTTTTCATATATTTGTTGATTGTATATCATCTTCTGAGAAGTGTCTGTTCAGTTCTTTGGCCCATTTATTGATTGGCTTATTTGGTTTTTTGTTGTTGTTGTTGTTGTTGTTGTTTGTGTGTGTTAAAGTTTTTGAGTGCTTTATATATCCTAAAGATTAGTGCTCTATCTGATGTGTGAGGGGTAAAAATTTGCTCCCATTCTGTAGGCTCTATATTCACTTCACTGATTGTTTCTTTTGCTGAGAAGAAGCTTTTTAGTTTGAATCCATCCCATTTATTGATTCTTGATTTTAATTCTTGTGCTATAGGAGTCTTATTAAGGAATTTGGGGCCTAATCTGACATGATGGAGATTTGAGCCTACTTTTTCTTCTATTAGGTGAAGGGTCTCTGGTTTAATCCCTAGGTTCTTGATCCACTTTGAGTTGAGTTTTGTGCATGGTGAAAAAAAGCAGTCATGAAATTCATCTGGAAAAATAAGAGACCAGAATAGCTAAAGCAATCCTTATCAAGAAGAGTGAAGCAGGTGGCATCACTATACCAGACCTTAAACTATTAACAAAAATGGCATAGTTTTGGCACCAAAATAGACTTGTAGACCAATGGTACAGAATAGAGGACACAGAGACAAACCCACATAAATACAGTCATCTTATATTAAACAAGGGTACCAAAAACATATATTGGAGAAAAGACAGCCTCTTCAACAAATGGTGCTGGGAAAACTGGAAATTTATATCAACAAAATGAAATTGTTTTAAATAGTTTATGACAGTTTGGGGAAGCAATTGTACCAATATTAATTCCTTCTAGCATAGGACGAGTTATAACCATTTCATTTTCTCTTAAGTGTACCACAGAGAATTCTATTGTTTCCTCTTTAGCCATATTAGTGGGTATATTTAAGTTGTATTACCCCAATGACTAGTGGAGCTGAGTACCTTTACATAGAATTAGTAACTGTATGGATATCCTCTTCTGTGAAAGGCCTTTTCAAGTATTTGCCCATTTTCCTAAGATTTATCTGTCTTCATCCTACTGACTTTTAACCATTTTTATAAAAGGAGATATTTGACCAAGAACCTCTTCTACCTCTTTAACTCTCCAAATCTTACCATAAGAGCAATAGCTACCATGTACTGAGGGGATTTATGTAATCATCTCACTAATAAGGTAATTATTGTTATTATTGTTGTTGATGATTATTATTATTGCCATATTCAGAGAAAAATATTAAGGTTCAAGGAAGGTAATCAATTGGTCCAACTGATGCAACTGGTCAACAGCAGAGCCAGGATTGGGACCCAGGGCTTATGCCACAGCCTGTGCTCTGGACCACAGCACTCCCTACGTCACAGGTGATCTTCAGATAGTCTTTCCATGATATATATATATATATATATATATATATATATATATATATATATATATATATATTAATCAAATTATGAAAAACCCTTCCTGAGTTTTCATGTACCCTTTTTCTGTTTTATTTCTAATCTTACCACTATCTAACATAATTTTGTTATTTTATTTTCCTTCCATTTTAGAATCTAAGCTGTAAGAGGACAGGGATATTGATGTGTGGTACCTACCAGTGTAGTCCCAATGGCTTGACAGTGCCTGGTCCATAGAGTTCCAGGGTTTTTGAATTAATGCATAAATGAATGCATGAACACATATTAATAACTAAGTCTGTATTTCTTTATCCCCTCTGGGTAATATTTCTAAAAATTGTTTTTTCTTCTCCTAGGTTTCCCTGCCTCTTTTCAGTCTTGACTTCAACTCTGTCATTTCCTTACCATGTGCATCTTCACACGCACTGCCCAACACGCAGCCATCAATAATAGTTAGGTAGGGACCACTGACAGCAACGGTCCCTGAGGTCTAGGTGGGTGCAACCAAGTGCCTAGACTAGCGGGATGCTTGAAGGGGAAAACTGGAGCTTGGGGTCCTGGTGTTCAGAGTCCTTGAGTGACTCCAGATTCTTCTCTCCCCGCCACCCCTCAAGCTGGACTGGTTTTACTGGGTTCCTAATGGCCCATGCTCAATGTGGATGCCCCCACCCACTACCAAGGAAGATGTAACAATGGCCACAGACATGGGGTCACTACCCAATGTCCAGCAGTCCTGTCTTCAGATGCTTTTTTTCTGCAGCAACTGGGCTGATGGCAGCCAGACATGGTGAGAAGGGCTCTTTGGAACTCCAGGGGTATGCAAAACTGAAGAAAAGCATTGCAGTGAGGGGCTGGACTCTGGGTCCCTCTTTATTGGAACTAGGAGCTACATCTGTTAAAGTTCCCACATCTGTTAAAGTTCTTCTTTTGCTTTCTTTGACAGCTTTGTGACATACTGGGGTTTATTAGGGCTGAGTATAAGAATTAATATGATGCATATATCTATGATTTTGTGTGTGAATTTAAGAATATAATACATATAATTTGAATATTTCTAAATTCACAATCTTCAGTGAAAGACAGCAGATTGTAGACCAGGGAAGAGTGGATGTTACACTTTTGAATCCAGAGCTCTCTGGAGGCAGAATTCTTCCTTAGGGGAGAAAAGTCTTTTTGGGCAGAATTCTTGATCAGAAGAGTATAGTTGTTTTTTCCTCTAAGTTTTTCAACTGATGATACAAGGCTCATCATATAGAGGATAATCTGCTTTTGTTAAAGTCTACTGATTTAAATGTTAATCATATAACAAAATATCTTCATGGCAATGAAAACTTGGCCTCAGGACCACGCAAAGCTGACACATAAAATTTGCCATCATATATGGCTAATTCCTCTGAGGAAGAACTCAAAGGAGAGCTTTAAAAAATATGTTTCTTTCCTCTCCTTTTATAATAATTTACATAATGCTTTCAGATTTATTTTAACAACATCAATTTGATGGCATCTTCTGTATTAAAGTGGAAGAATGTTTCATTCACATCAGTATTGCTGAAAAGGACAGGGCATCTGATGGACCCTAATATTTTCCATGAATAGAAAGCTACATCAGAGAAGTTGGTAATGCAGTGACAAAATGTAGTGCTAGGTGGTGAAGTCTAGAGAGTTTGTGTTCTGGGTGGATGAAAGTAGCGATTATTCTACTTAAGGAGAGTTGACTTCCTTAAAGTTGAAGGGACATGTCTCATCCTGAAGGACAGCCAACAAATATAGATGAAGCATTGGCCACATCAAACACCATGCCAGGGGCTGCCCTATTGCAGGTGTAAAGCAGACATGGCCTTTTCTGTGTGCAGTTCACAACCTGGTGGGAAGTCAGCTATCAACCTGTGATCCAGACACAAGTGATATGACATGAGAAGAGGATATTGTGGAAAGTACTGCAGGACTCCCCTAGCACGTGACACAAGGGAGTTTTAGCTTAGCAACTGTCATGTAATATGCCTGAAAGTAAGTGTGGGTAAGCCAGGTGAAGAGAGAGCAGAAGGACAAATTGATTGGCAGGAGAAACAGCATGTATGAGATGCTATTAATTCCATAATTGCTGCAGAGTAGAGTACAATTATCACTGTGTGGACAGGTGAGAAAGTGGAGGTAGATGCAGGTCAGGTAATAAAGCAACATTTGTGCCTTCAAAGGGAACATTATCTTAAGAGCAATGTCAATCCTCTGAAGCACTAATAAGGAGAGAGTTGATCGATTTCTACTTACAATGCTACTGTGTAATTGAAGCATATTGAAAGTGAAGGGTATTGAGGCATAGAAACAGGGACATGACTTAAAAGACTCTTGAATAGTCCAGGTGAGATATGATGACATCATGGACTAGGAATGTGGCCTTGTGATCAGGAGTGGAATATATGTGATGTGGTATGTTGGAGTTGGTGGTAAGAGAAAAGAATGAAAGAAACAGCTCACAGACTTCAGATCTGATGCTGCATTCCTTTTCTGAAATATGAGAGAGTAGATGAATAGGAGGGTGGAACAGAGGCAGTGCAATCTGATGAGAGTCATTAGTCATTATGGGACACAGAGATTTATTGGTTGCTTACTGATTTTTATTTTATTTAGAAATTTATTTTTTGGACCACTGGGGATCAAACCCAGAGCCTTGAGCATACTAGAGAAGCACTGTATCACCGTGTTACATCCCCAGACCCTAGGTCTGAGTTTAAAATGGTAATCTAAGACATTGGAGTAGATGAGTTTTTCTTGGGGGTGTATATAGATTTATAATAATGGCATAATAAGAACATCAACATATAAGACACAGATGGAATGGGAGTCAGTTTTGTTTCCCTGGGATTAGCAGTCAGGCAGGTATAAAAAATAACAAAGCATTTTGTCCCAAAAGCTAATAGATAAGAATGTTTAGGAAAGGATAAAATATTCAAACATGTTCCCTAGAAGTTAAGAAAAAGACATCAATGATGATGTGGAGAATAGACATTCGGGCATTAAAGATTCCAATTATTATAAAGAAAATGAGATTAATTGTTATAGAATGAGTATCAGATAATGTATGTTAATAGAACTATGTTCATTTCTTTGGATTGTTGAGGGATTTTTAAAAATTATTTTCTCTGAAAGATACTGGAGATAGAGGATGACAGGAAGGAACCAAACTCTCATCTCAGAGTTCCTCCTTGTGGGCCTGCCTATCCAGCCAGGGCACCAGAACCTGTTCTATGCCCTATTCTTTTCCATGTATCTTACCATCATCCTGGGGAACCGCATCATCATCATTCCCATTTGCTGGATTCTCATCTCCACATAACCATGCATTTGTTTCTCAGCAACTTGTCTTTCTCTGATCTCTGCTTTTCCTACGTGACCATTCCTAAACTATTGCAGAACAAGCAGAGTCAAGTTCCATCCATTCCCTTTGCAGCCTGCCTGATTCAAAGGTACTTCCTCCTGCTATTTGGAAACCAGAAGAGCTTTCTCCTTGTTCTCCTTTCCTGTGTGGAGTTCATAGCCTATGACAGCTGTGCAGCCATCTGCTTCTTGTACTACACTGCTGTCCTGAACCCTGAGCTGTCGCTCCCTGATGGTGCTGTCCTGGGTGCTGACCATGCTCCATTCCATGTTGCACACTCTGCTCACGGCCAGACTTTCTGTTCAGACAACCTGATCTTACACTTTTTCTGTGACATATCTGCTCTACTGAAACTGGTTTGCTCTGATACTCATGTGAATGAGTTGATGATGTTTATCATGGGAGGACTCATTATTGTCATCCCATTCCTTCTGATCACCATGTTCTATGCACAAATTTTCCCCTCCATATTCAAGTTTCCTTCTTTTTGTGGTATCTACAAGACCTTCTTCACCTGTGGCTCCCACCTGTCTGTGGTGTCAGTGTTCTATGGTCTCTACTTATGTTCATCATCTAACAAATCTAATGTGAAAAATTCTATTATGGTTCTGATGTACACAGTGGTGACTCCCATGCTCAATCCCTTCATCTGCAGCCTGAGGAACAGAGAGGTGAAGGGAGTTCTGAGAAGAGTGTTGAGTAAAGAGACAATTCTTCTCTGTATCATGGTCAACCTTGTGATACATACATAATTTTATCCAATATAAATGTTGAGTCTGATATTTGATTATTATTGCAGATATTTCTTTCCATGTTTCTATTCAAACAGAAAATTTCCGATAAATAAAAACTGAAATGGAGAGTGTAGTTGATGTAAAAGATAATCTCAATGACCTGATGGGAAGGTGTCCTGTTTGTTAATTCTAGATAACCTTGAAGGCATAATTTAAATCATTTAATTGAAGTTTCTGTTGGAAGCTCTTAAACCACTAATTTATCATGTGTTCCTTTTGAAAACCATAACTTGGCTTTAAATGATAGTCTGTTCTCCCAGGTCAATGCTAAGATTCAAACAACTCAGGTCAGCAGTCACTCTTGTAAATTTAATTTTTCATTTCTAAGTAGAAATCTCTATCTGAGCAAGTGTTTATATCATTCTCAACCATTTTACTTCTCTTTTCTTCTCATGTCTGCATTTTCCTTCCTTTTTACTTGATGTGTATTTAAATGCACATTATGTTTACCTTCTTATAGCAGTTTATTTTGTGTTTGTTGGAAACTAAGTCCTCTTGGGGCCCTAAATGTTGTTGCCTCAAGCATGGTCGAGGAGGCCAGAATCTGCTTTTCAACTTCCCTCTTTAAGCATCACCTTTCCTTCCTTGGTTCTTTAAGTATTCCATAAACTTTACTTCCATGATCTTATTTAACTCCTGTGATGATTCCATGAAGGACAGGAAAAAATTATGATGTCAGAGCTTGAATAGATGAGATGGACATTATCCTAGGTACATGTATGACTGCATATATGGTGTGATGCTACATTGTGTGCAACCAGAGAAATAAAAACTTGTGCTCCATTTGTGTACAATGAATCACAATGCATTCTGCTGTCATATATACCTAATTAGAATGAATAAATAAATATTTAAAAAGATTGAACAATGTGTAATATGAACATGCCAGTGTTCCACTATGTGTCAGTACTGAACCTGTTTAAAACCACCAGATTATTGATTGTGGGGGTTCTTCTCACCTAATCCCACCTGAGAAATAGAACGTGCAGCCTTACATTTTTTTTTTCTGTACCAGGGATGGAACCCAGGACCACTTAACCACTGAGCCACATCCCCAGCACTTTTTATATTTTATTTGGAGACAGGGTCTCACTAAGTTTCTTAGGGCCTCATTAAATTACTGAGGCTGGCTCTGAACTTGTGATCCTCCTGCTCAGGCTCCTGAGTAACTGGTATTACAGGCATATGCCCACCACACCCCAGCTCAGCCTTACACTTTTCAGTGTCAGCTGTGTGTGTCATTGTCTGTTTCCATTCTTGGTCATAGGCTTCCTTGTCCCCTGCAAGTGATGACGACAAAATGTATCATTTCAACTTCTCTTAAATGGCACTGACCTCCACATCTCTGCAGCCAATTTCATAGTTTTTGCCCTCATTTTTTAATGGATATGTTCACTTGATACTTTCTGACACAAAGTTGAACCCTTTATTATCTATGCACATACGCTCTTTGTCCTACATTCCATTTCTTAATTCACATTACCTTCCAAATAGCTACCTAATAAGCTGTGCATGTTTGTGTAAATATGGGTGTATGTTCACAAAAAGGATTAACATTCTCAGTCATATGGAAAAGGATTATCATGTTGGGCACTCATCTTATACCCTGTACTAAGTTACAGGATAGACAGATGGCCAAAAGAGAGGAATATGGTTGTGGCTATTTCCCTAAATTAGTGCTGCCAAGTTACATTTAGCTTTCTAAAAACATCATTTTCAAATGCTGGTGACAACAGACCCAGGTAATTGTTAGCATAATTGCAACCATCTTCCTTTTCCGCCATCCCCACTTTATGAATACTGTTCTTATTCCCAAGATAAAACTTACTGGTCTGGAGACATGCTGGTCTCCCCCTGTTTTCTCATTGAGAGATGGGAAGCAACTTTCCAGCCCCTGAGATAGGGATGTAGTGATTTCCCTGTTCTCTCCTTGAGAAGATAAAACGACATGCTGGTTTTCTTTTCCCCCACCACCCACCACCTTTGGAAAGATAGGGAAACTGCCTGCCTTTGTTTCCAAGAAACAAGACTTGCCTTCCACAAGATCAGGAGATGCTCACTATGTCAGTCAAAACTAAATCCGCCCCTAGCCCCAGCCATGATTCTAGCCTATAAGAGGTAACATTCCAAGGGGGAGTCGCTGCTGCCGTCCCTGCTTGCTGCTGCTGTCCCTCTCTCTATGCAGAGCAGCCTTGTCAGGCTCCTGACAACAAACCCACTTTTTATCCCAGATGTGTGTGTGTGATTAGTCCCGTGCCACTTTTCTTTCAGTAATAGTGTTCTTAATTTGGTTCATGGCTTACTATTTCCTCCAGTTCTTACTCCTTAACATTTGGGGGGATGCCAATGAGGCTCTGTGTGCCTGCCATTTTCTCCCCATCCTTTTCAGGAGAAATAGATGCAAATCAGTGCACATTTTACCCTGTGGCTTTGAACTAGTAGAAGATTCCAGAAAATTGATGAACATTTTTCAAAATTTCGGGGTAATTTGGGGTCCTCTTGAATTCTTACAACTTAGTTATTGATTTCAGGAGTGATCAGGTGATGAGAAATGAATTAATTCCCAATCAATGTCATATACATAAATGTCTTAAGTATTTTTGGGATACTTTAAAATTATATTCAAAGATAACTTTATATTTTTTCTACTTTATAATTATCTTTACTTTTAATGCTAGAAAAGAAAATACATCCTGAAATAATGTACTATTTTTTCATTTTAATTAAACAAATTCTTTCATCATGGTTATATGCAAGGTGAAAATACAATTAAGTTAATATAATTAAGTTAAGCTCTTAGTTTGCATGGTCATATGTATGACATTTTAAAAATGTAGCTTCTGAGTTTTGCATAAATTTAAATATTTTCTTGTATAAAATATTTTTAAAGATTGTAGTTTATATTTAGTGCTTTAGCCATCTAAAATGCACTTTCATTATGTGAGTAAAGAATTCATTTAGTATTTTACCATGTCAATTATTCCAGTACCATTCTTAGGTACTGCCTTCTTCACCTACATTTAATTTAAATACCATATTCATCATAAAACAATCCCCCCCATAGGACTGTTTCTTCAGATACTTCCTCATTTCTTGTAACTTTTTTTCAATTCCTATACAAATGTTTACTTGTATAGGAGTTTTTAAAAGATATATATTGATATTGCTAGGCATGGAACCAACTTACATTTCCAGGTATTAAAACAGAAATTTTACTTATTGTCTCTTTCATGTAAATTTAAATTTAAGTTTTTTCATTTCCATAAAAATAATTCCAGTTGGCATTTGGCATGAATTTCATCAAGTGTCCTTGAGGAGAACTGAAGTTGTTCAAATCTCATCAAATTGTAGATAGTTTTGATCATGCTGATTATGAAACCCAGGGTCTCATGTAGGCTAGGCAAGTGTAAATTGTATAATTTTGAATTGATCGGCTTTATTACATCAAAATTCATCTGCAAAAGCTGTTTAAAATGACCATTCTTCTGATGAGAAATTCTTAGACACAGATACCTTAATACTATTGAATCATAAAGAAATAAAGACCAGAACTTACCAATAACAAGTAGCAAATTAGAATCAATAATAAAAAGCCTCTCATCAAAGAAAAACCTAGAACATAGATGACTTAACTGTTGGGTTCTACAAAATAGTTGAGAATGATTAATTCCAATTTTCCTTATGTTATTCAAAAAATTTTCAAAAGTAATTCTTCCAAACACATCCTATGAGACCAGCATTAACCTGATGCCAAAATCAGTAAGGAAAGAAAATTTCATGCTAATATTTTTTATGAACATATATGCAAAAACTTCTCAGTAGAATAATACTTTGCTGAATCCAAAACCACATTATAAAGATTTTCATCATGATAAAGTGGGATTAATCCCTGAGATGCAAGAATGGTTCAAAATACAAATCAATAAACATGATACATGACATCAATAGAATGAAAGACACAACCCATGATTATCTCAATAGATATGGAAAATGTATTTGATAAAATTTAACACCTCCAAAAAACCCTCAAGAAATACTTCATAGAGGGAATGTACCTAAATATAATAAAAGTCACTTACAATAAGCCAACAACTAAAATTATGGGTACATCTGAAAGCTTTTGCTCTAAGCTCTGGAAGAAAAGGATGTTCACTTTTACAAATTTTATCCAACATAGTGTTGGAAATTCTGTCCAGAGTCACAGGCAAGAGAAAGAAGTAAAGGGCATCCAAAATACAAAAGAGAAGTAAAATTGTTTGAATGACATAATCTTACATCTTGAAACCCCCCAAATTCCATAAAAACATTAAAATTAACAAATGAGTTTAGCAATTTTTCATGGTACAAAATAAGCATACAATTTTATACCAAAAGTGAATTCTAAGAATTGGAAATCAAGAAAACAATCCAAATTACAGTAGCTAAAACGTTAACTAAAATACCTATAAATTTAACCAAAGAGGAAAAAAGATCTCTACTATGATAATTATAAAATATTGTTGAAAAAAACTGAAGAGGACACACACACACCAAAAAAAAGAAAAGAAAGAAAGAAAGAAAGAAAGAAAGAAAGAAAGAAAGAAAGAAAGAAAGAAAGAAAGAAAGAAGCATCCCATATTCATGGATTGAAAAGTCAATATTTTAAGTGGTCCATACAGTTTGTGATTAAAATACATACATTTAAAAAATAGAAGTCCATAATACCCAAAGTGATATATGGGTTCAGTTTAGTCCCAATTAAAATGTCAATACATTCCATCAATGCAATTTCTACAAAAATACCTATGACATTCTTCACATAACTAGATAAAACAATTCTAAATTGTTTAGAATAAAAGGAATAGCGAGGAAGTGAAAGAATTGCTGGGAGCTTTTGAGAAAGTTCTGGCATTCAGATAGTTGTGGGGTCAGCAGATTTATGAATGGAGGAAAGAAATAGGTTTGAATGCCATCACCTACAGAGTACAACTAAGGAAACAAATAAATGAAGAATGGAATCAACCCATGCTATAGAGAGCTGAGTTTAAAAAAAGAATGGGTACTTCCCTCTTTTGGAAGTGGGAGAAAATCAAAAGAAACCTTAGAATCATTCTCTGATTTTGCATAGGCTGAACAACTGATTTTCTGGATGACATGGAAAGTCAATGAATTTCCTATTTTGCAATCCCAAACAATGAGTATCTTTTCTACTTCCTTTGAACTGTCATGAGTGTATAATAAAAATATACATGTCAGGAAATTTTTCAAAGTCAAAATACCAAGCAAAAAGACAACCTTTAAAACTGAACCAATCTCAAGCTTCCTTGCCCAGTCCTGGAGAAATAATTTATAGGGTTCCTGCCTTATGTAATTACAGATAAAGACAGAATTATCAGCATTACAAAAGGGTTAGAAAATGTATTTAGGGTCAGGGAAGGCCAGAAAATTTAACATAGACATGAAAATAAATCAGGGATGTAGGAAAGTTAAGTGATAGAATGATGTCAAAATTTGTGCAGAAAAATTATGTAGGAGATATTAGAAGGAGCCTGGGATTTTGAGATATTTAAATGTTATTGGGCAACAACCTAAGATTATGAAGCACTGTTTAAAAAATTATGCCATATTCAAAGCATGTTTGAGACAAGATAACAAAATACAGGGGTATCTTAAGAATGTAAAGAATGGAGTTCCCATAAAACAGTAGCCCTTATCCTGTGCTTTCCCAGGATCACCAAGAAAAGACAAACAGTAAGGCATAGCCAGGTTAACAAGACCTCCTTCCAACTAATCAGCTAAACTTCCTCTCTTTTATTTGTTGAACAATTAAGTGATAAGCTACTTCATCAGAAGTTACCATGATGTGGGAAACAATCTACAATAATATTCCAATATTAATATCAACAAGTTTACTGGATAAAATGATGTAAAAGCCCCAGTTATTTGTATCATACACAGAAGGGAATTTTCTTCTGACAAAAGACTCTTCCTAGGGCTCCCTTCATGTCTCTGTTCCTCAGGCTGTAGATGAAGGGGTTCAGCATGGGAGTGACCACAGTGTACATCAGAGACATGACAGTGTCTTTCACAGTAGAATTACTAGCTGATGGACATAAGTATAGAATTATGACTGGCCCATAGAACAGAGACACCACAGAGAGGTGGGAGCCACAGGTGGAGAAGGCCTTACGGATACCTCGAGCAGAAGGGACGTTGAAAATGGAGGACACTATCTTTGCATAGGACACAAGAATGAGTAGGAATGGGAAGACAAGAAAGAGTCCTACCACAATAAATATCACCAACTCATTGACATGGGTGTCAGAGCAGGCCAGCTTCAGCATAGCAGACATGTCACAGAAAAAGTGCGGGATTACGTTGTCCACACAAAAAGAGACTTTTGCCATGAGCAGGGTGTGCAACAGGGCATGGAATGTGGTCAGCACCCAGGACAGCACCACCAGGGAGAGACAGAGCTTGGGGCTCATGATGGTGGTGTAGTGAAGGGGGAAGCAGATGGCCACATAGCGGTCATAGGCCATGGCCACAAGGATGAAGTTCCCAAGGTCTCCAAAAAACAGGAAGAAGTATATTTGTGTCAGGCAGCCTGCATAGGGGATGGAGGGGACTTGACTTTGCATGTTCTGTAGCAATTTGGGCATGGTGACAGAGGAAAAGCAGAGGTCAGAGAAGGACAAGTTGCTGAGAAACAAATACATGGGTGTGTGCAGATGGGAGTCCAGGCAAATGAGAGTGATGATGAGGAGGTTTCCCAGGACAGTGGTAAGATACATGGCCAGGAACAGGGCATAGAAGAGGTTCTGGTGCTCTGGCTGGATGGGCAGGCCCAGGAGGAGGAACTCTGAGATGAGAGTTTGGTTTTTTCCCATTATTATTTGTCTCCAATACCTTTAAGAGAAATAAAAAGGCCCTTTAAAAACCCAAGTGAAAATGATCATTTTTTTCTCATACACAGTGTTTACGTGTTCTACAATAGTTGATCCCACCACCATCACAATAAGTAAAATCTTCAAGTGTCTTTTATCTCTATGATCATTTATTACTTTTTCTCATCTTCTTTTCAACATGTTTTAGTAGCCCATTCTTTCCTAAGTACTTATCTGTTTGCTTCTGTCACAAAAGGAGTGTTGGATTTTCTCTTCCCTGCCTGATTGGTCATTCTTCGAAACTGTAATTGGTTTCTCTCTCTCTCTCTCTCTCTCTCTCTCTCTCTCTCTCTCTCTCTCTCTCTCTCTCTCTCTCATACAGACAAACATACACACACGCCACTTTTTGGGGGGTAACCTTGATTGATAAAGCTTAGCATGGTTGGGCACAATGGCATGTCTCTGTAATTCATCAGCTCGGGAGGTGAGGCAGGAGGATCACAAGTTCAAAGCCAGCCTCTGCAACTTGGCAAGGTACTAAGCAACCCAGTGAGACGCTGTCTGTACTAAAACATAAAAAATGGGCCAGAGATGTGGTTCAGTGGTTGAGCTCCTCTGGGTTCAATCCCCAGTACCAAACAAACAAACAAAACCCCAATCTGTCTCCAAGTCATCACAAATGCAGAGGAAGAACATTAAAAGATGTGGGAAACTCATTCACAAATGATATAAATGAGTCCTACTTCTGGGAAGTCCACCCCACTGCTGATGGTGTTTAACAGAACTGCATTAACAGTTTGTACCTTTGGACTTTGGACACCATGTGTTGGCATCATAAAGGGACAAAACATGAGGAGAAAATCATGTACCTAGTTTCTCAGCCTGTTTCTTACCTTTTGAGCTTGTGGGTCTATCTTTGTGTCTAGAAGCTGTGCAGGGATCACAAAACCAGAGATAGCAGCTGCAGACGTTTTCATAGATGATCCACTGAGCTTCCTCTTCTTCGGCCATTAAATCCAATATCCTCACTCTGGGATGCACACAAGAATCATGTAGGGCAGTGTTTCTACACTTAACTCACATGCAAATTACCTATCATTAAGACATTGGTTCTGGTGCTATAGCTCAGACTCTACACTTTAAATGAACACCCAAGTAGGGGTGTCAATACTGTGATCACTGGACTGCACTTGAGTAGCAAATACACACATTGCCGTTTAACTCCGATTACTGAGCACCTTGAGATAACTTAATTGGAATCTCTGTGAAGTGGCTTGTGCAAAGCTTTTTAAAGCTCCTTAGGTGAATGTAAAATAAAGAAAGGTTAAGAACTGTTACTGCACTGAACCTTGTCTTACAGGCCCGGTATGTCAAAATGCTGTGATCTTTGAGGATTCACTGCACAGTAAGTAACATTAATGAGCAGTATTATTAATAAGAAGTGTTATAAGTGTTGAACTTTAGTCAAAATATTTCTATACTGTAGCAAAGTCTTGGAAGGCAGCTTGATGGAAAAGAGGGAAGTTGTCACACCTGAAAACTTACCTGGCAGAACATCATACAACCTGGCATATTGACAACTTACCGAGGGTGTCTGAGGGTAACTCTGGGCTCTGATCCAAGATCTTGCTCCCCTTTATTCATTACAAGCATATGAAGTAACGTCCTCTGTAGGCATCACATGTCTGCCATCCCTTCTCTGCCATCCCTTCTCATGTCTCACCTTCTAGCCATCCACGGGCCCCAGAGGCTCTGTATCCTAGGGGAGTCCAGATTCAGGCCTAACTCATTAGGCACAAAGTAATTATCCAGGACCTCTTCAAGGCAAATTATCAGAGTCCTGTATGGTGATTGATGAAAGCCACTGATCACACCCTTCTGTACTCTGGGGAAAGGTGGGGATGGAGAGCCCAGGGATGTATGATGAATCATTGCCCACGTAGGGAATGGACAGGAATCCTGTGCTGTTGGAGGCTATATTGGGGACTTGAAGAAAAATAGTTGGATAATCCATAAAAATAAATCAAATACTAGACTGAGAATGATTTGAAATATCTTAGGAGTACTGCAGTTTATACCAGTGGCATTAGATTGCCCTTTTTTTTCATTGCTGTGCAATAAGTAAACCTCACATAATGAAACTTACTTTTTAAGGTTCAAGTGAACCTTCAGGTGAGCATTATATTATGTAGCAAATGCTACATAACAAAGTCTAGGTCATTAACCTCACTTTATCTTTCCCTGTGGGCACTTTATCATGATACAGTGTGACAGATAGAAGAAGAATAAATATAGTACAATAAGATTTTAGGAGGAGGGACTGGGGTTGTGTCTCATTGGTAGAGTGCTTGTCTAGCACACGTGAGGCACTGGGTTCGATCCTCAGAACCACATAAAAAATAATAAAGAAATAAAATAAAGTTATTGTGTCAATATCCAACTAAAAGTAAAAAATATTTTAGGGAGAGAGGGACAGAGAGAAAAAGATATATGGAGAGAGAGAGAGATCACTAAGAAAGTTTTGTTACAGTATATTGTTTTAATTGTTCTAAATTATTTTTAGATATTGTTGTTAATCTTTTCCTGTGTGCTAATTTACCATGTTTTAATGTTGGCTGTCTGACAAGGGCTCATACATAAAGGCCTAGACTCAGTATTGCAGTATAGGAGTTGCAGGAACTTGTGGAAAGTCCTCAGGTCATTGTGGATGATTTAAAATGGATCATGGAATCTCCATTCTAGTTTGAGATACTATTCTTCAGCTGCATGTGCTCTTCCATCTCTATCCCATGAGGTGATCATGCAAGGGTTGACCTGGCCAAGGCTGCACTAGGCCATTTGCCATTCTAATTCCTCAAACTGTGAGCTAAATGAACCTGTTTATAAGTTGACTGTGCTAGATATTTCATTGTACTGGTGGAAAGCTGGTTCAGGAGTCTGTTTAATATTTGGTGCTGGAAAAATTGGATTCCCCTTATTAAAAAATTTTAATTTTAATCTACACCTCACATTCTGTACAACAGTTCACAGAAAATGGATGGTAGATTTTAATGTTTATATGAGTGCTGAGGAGATTCCCCATGACATCCTGCTCTGTGGAGCCAGAGATGTCTCAAAGCAAAGGCCATGGTGAGATGGAGCAGGATAGATGTGCAGTGCTTTTACGTGGTAGCTACGGAAGTCAGTTGAGATCACTGCAACACTGATTGGAATAAGTGGCTGAGAAACCTTAGGACAGTGCATTAGAAGTGTGTAGTTCTGAAGGGACATGCTGTTCTGCCAAGGGACATAACCATCCTTTAGGCTATCATTTGACCATTTTCTGTTTCAGATGTGAGCTAATGTGCAAACAGCGGGTTGCTATTGTGCGTGGGTTAGTTGATATTGATCACCAAGGGGAAACTTTGTTATTCTACACAACTGGAATAGAGAAGGTGGCATCTGAAATCTTGCAGAATTGTTTGGGTACCACTTTACAATTCAAGGTCCATGACAAATATTAATGAAAAGTATAAATCCCAATAAAGGAACACCAATAAAGATTCAGGTCCCTACAATGGAAAGTTGCAATGTGTTACTATTTAAAGATCCTGCAGCAGAGATGATGGCTAAATATGAGTGAGTGGATGGTGGGAAAGTGAATTATATATGCCAAATCTGGCTTCACAATCAAATACAGGGCCAGAATAATCTTGGCAGAGGGAAGTGACATGACATAGATGGAGGAAGGGACAATGGTCATGCTGGGGCTTCTTAAAGATTTTCATACAAATGAGCCAAATGTGATGCAAAGGTCCATTTTTCAAATCTGCATGAGGAAGGGTTGAACATGTTCAGGTAAGTTTATTTTTTCTTATTCTTGTGATTCTTTATATCTGCATGTGCTTTAATCATAGAAGTCTGATCCTTGTTAAATGCATTTCTCTCTGTCCTAGGGACTGTGGGCAGAAAGATGGGAGAAATAACAGGTTCTGCCATCCTTGCAATGTTTCTGAAACATGAATTTCATGGCAGTACTCTACTCAAAGACCACTGTATGATGTATGGATCCCTGTTATCCACAGGATAAAGCCTAAACTCTTAAACTCCTAAGATAGGTTGGGACATTCACAATGTGGTCCCTGATTACTTCATGGTTTCTGCAGCCTTCCACCTTCACCTTCTGAAATGTAGGCTGCAGCCACACAGGTCTCCTGCCCCCTCCACACACAGGCAATGAGAAAGCATCTGTTCTGAGCTGCTCAGCATCTTCACCTTCCCCCAAAGGATGGTCTGGTGTGAACTGAGGCTGTCATGAGTCACCACTACAGGACTCTGGGAGAATTAGTTTCTGAGAGGTCCTGGCTAATTATTTTGTCTGTAATGAGTTCCTCCAGCCTTGGTACTCCTCTGGGATGCAGAGCTCCTCAGACTTCTGTGTGTAGAAGGGGGAGAATGAGAAGGGATGGCGCAGTTAGGTGAAGACTATGGAGACTGTTACTTCCTGTGTCTCTAATGAATAAAGGGGAAAAGGATCTTGAGTTGGGTCCTGGAGTCACTCTCAGCCACCTGGATGAGTTGGTAGCAGAGTGAATGAACTCTTGTCTGTCTTTCAAACGTGATTGTCTTGAACTCCCAGGTTGTGTGGTGTTCTGCAGAATAATTTTTCAGGTCTGTTAAGTTTCCATCTTTCTGCCTCCCAAGACTTTTTCACATGGTTTTAATACTTTGACTAATGTTTAACATTTTTATGTTTTATTAATAATAATGTTTATTGCTATAACTTATTGTGCAATAATATCGACAATTCTATCAGTTTGAAATAATAATAGCTCTTTAAGTTTGGGTAGAAAGTTGTAATTTTTAATTCTCCTTCTTCCTCTTCTCTTCCTCCTCCTCCTCCTCCTCCTCCTCCTCCTCCTCCTCCTCTTTCTTCTTTGGGTTTTTCTTCAGAGATTTAAGAAGCTTTTCACAAACCTCTCTTAGAGATTATTATTAAACTATATCTGAAGTTTACAGTAATATATATTTTGATGGCAGTGTATGTACTTGTTACTTATATGCAGTTTATTGACCACAGTATTGCCATTACCTGGATGTTCATTTAATATATAAAAGTCGAGCAATAGAACCAGAATGAATTTTTAAAACAAATCCCCAGGTATTTGCATATATATAAGATTTATAAATAGTGCCATATGTGTTTCTTATGTCAGTGCAGGATGTGAATTATGGATTTTCCCACAGGAGAAGATCATAGTTGATTGGGTCAGCAGTGACAATAGCAGGTGATGTCTCCAGTTTGTGATCCCAGCATATATTCCTGACTCAAGAGATCATCCTACTCACTCAGAAGGGACTCAGCATTCTGAGAAACCAGGTGCACAATTTTCCCTATTAGGGACAAGACTTGAGAAACTGCTTCAATAGTACAGGTGAGAAGAGATGCCATTGTGGATGAGGAACGTGGCCTTGTGATAAGAAGTGGATGAAGTAGCAGGAGAACAAAGTGTAGAATATACATGACATGGTATGTTGGAGTTGACAGTAAGAGAAAAGAATGAATGAAACAATTCACGACTTCTGATCTGATGCTGCATTCCTTTTTTAAAATATGAGAGTAGAGGAGGAAGAGAGAGGTACAGAGGAAGTGCAATCTGATGATTTTCATTAGAGACCTGTTGAGCTTAAGGAACCTATGATTCATTGAATGGAAGACAATTGTTATGGGATATAGAAATTTATAGGTTAGGGGCGTCTATACCTGAGTTTTATTTACTGATTATTATTTTTATTTAATTGATTAATTTTTTGAGGTGCTGGGGATTGCATTAGGGCCCTGTGCATGTTGGATGAGCATTTCACCACTGTGCTATATCCCCAGCTTTCATGTCTGAGTTTTAAATACTGATATAAGCCATTGGAGCATATCAGGTTTATTAGGAGAGTTCCATGTAGAGTTATGATAAGATAGGGTTTAGCAAAATCCATGAGGAATATCAACATACAAGTTACTGATAGAACAGGAGCCAATTATGGTTCCCTAGGATTACCAGCCAGGCATGTATGTAAAAAAGTAATGCATTTTGTCTCAGAAACCAATAGGTAAGTGTTTAGGAAAGGATGGAATATTCAAACATGTTACAAAGAAGTTAAGAAAAAGGCATTCATGATTATAGAGATGATGGACAATTGGATTTTAAAGATAATAATTATTGTAATCAAGGTGGGATCAGTTATTGTAGAATGAGTACCAGATGACATATAAGAGAAAAATGTTCATTTATTTGAATTGTTAAGGGACCCAAGTCTTTCTTTTTTTAAAAAAAAGATACAGTAGACAGAGCATGACAGAAAGGAACCAAACTCCCGTCTCAGAATTCCTCCTCCTGGGCCTGCCCATCCAGCCAGAGCACCAGAACCTCTTCTATGCCCTGTTCCTTTCCATGTATCTTACCACCATCCTGGGGAACCTCATCATCATCATCCTCATTCACCTGGACTCCCATCTGCACACTCCCATGTATTTGCTTCTCGGCAATTTGTCCTTCTCTGACCTCTGCTTTTCCTCTGTGACCATTCCTAAACTGTTGCAGAACATGCAGAGTCAAGTCCCCTCCATCCCCTATGCAGGCTGCCTGACTCAAATATACTTCTTCCTGTGCTTTGCAGACCTAGAGAGCTTCCTCCTTGTGGCCATGGCTTATGACCGCTATGTGGCCATCTGCTTCCCCCTGCACTACACCACCATCATGAGCCCCAAGCTCTGTCTCTCCCTGGTGGTGCTGTCCTGGGTGCTGACCACGCTCCATGCCCTGTTGCACACTCTGCTTGTGGTCAGATTGTCTTTCTGTTCAGACAACGTGATCCCCCACTTTTTCTGTGAAATATCTGCTTTACTGAAGCTGGCCTGCTCCAATACTCATGTCAATGAATTGGTGATATTTATCATGGGAGGACTTGTTATTGTCACCCCATTTCTACTCATCCTTGGGTCCTATGTACAAATTTTCTCCTCCATCCTCAAGGTCCCTTCTGCTCGAGGTATCCACAAGGCCTTCTCCACCTGTGGCTCCCACCTCTCTGTGGTGTCACTGTTCTATGGGACAATTATTGGTCTCTATTTATGTCCATCAGCTAATAATTCTACTGTGAAAGACACTGTCATGTCTCTGATGTACACGGTGGTGACTCCCATGCTGAATCCCTTCATCTACAGCCTGAGGAACAGAGACATGAAGGGAGCCCTAAGAAGAGTCTTTTGTAAGAAGACAATTCTATTCTCTGTATCATGGTAACTCTTGCAATAGGTACTACAGTTTTGTCCAGTATAAATATTGTGATGTACATTTGAATATTTTTGCAGTTCTTTCTTCCCATCCCAAAGTTTTCTGTTCAAATAAAATATCACATCATTTTCCAATGTTAAAAATCTGAAGTGAAAAGAAAAGAGCTGAAGTGGAGATGGGTAGTTGATGTAAAGTCTGTTATCAGTAATCTGCTAGGAAGGTTTCTTGCTTGTTAATTCTAGCTGACCCTGGAAGCATAATTTAAATATTTTAATTGAAATTTCTATCTGTTAAATCAATAATTTACCATGTGTTCCTTTTTAAAAAACCATAACTTGTAAAAAAATTTTTTTAGTTGTTGATTAACACACAGTATCTTTATTTATTTCTATGTGGTGCTGAGGATCAAACCCAGTGCTTCCCACATGCAAAGCAGGTGCTTTACCATTGAGCTACAGCCCCAGCCCCAAAACTATAACTTTTTTTTTAAAGTGATATACTGCTCTTCCACATCAATGCCAAGATTCAAACAACTCAGGCCAATGCTTGCTCTTCTAAATGGAACTTTTTATACCTGAATAGAAAGTGTTTACTTATCTCTTTCTCAGAAAGTGTTCACATCATTCTAAACTTTATTACTTCTACCTTTTTTCCATGTCTGCATTATTCTTTTGTACCCAATCTGTACTTAAAATAAACTTTCCATTTACTGTGTTATAGCAGTTTAGTTTGTATTTGCTGGAAACGAAGTCCCCTTGAGGCGCTAAGTGCTGTTGAGTCTGTTTTTCTGTGGGGACAAGTACATGGAGTACTGCATACATGGCATACGTTAAGGGCATCTGAGTGGCAGGCCACTCCCTTTGTGCTAGGCATGTAAGCGGCAGGCTATTTACCCTGTAGGCACAACCCTGGGCATGAGGCCATGTGTTGTAGTCCCTGTGCTTGCTCCACAGCCCACTACTCGATTGGTCGCTGCAAGAGCAGTTAGCAGAATTGCATTGATGGCTGCCTGTAATCTGCCTAGCTACTGCCTGAGTATATATACATGGTAACTGTGCAATAAAATCAGACCTGCTTCCTGCTTGGTCTCTGGAGGTCTTGGTTAGTGACTCTGCAGCCACACTCTCCTCTACCCTGTTCCGTGGACCTCCTCGCTGGATGAGAGAGAGCCCACACACTTTTCAACCTTACTCTTCAAGGATCACCTTTCCCTCCTTGGTTTTACAAGTTATCAATAAACTTTACATTCATTTAAGTATTTAAAGTATTTAAGTATTTAAGTATTTACATACTTAACTCTTGTGATGAATCCATGGAGGAAAGGGAATCTTAATATGGGCCAAAGATTGAAAAATGTGGGATTTGAACATGCCAATGCTCCACTATGTGTCAGTACTGAACCTGTTTAAGATTGCAGGATATTTGATTGTGGGGGTTCTTCTCACCTCTCCCTCACCTCAGAAATAGGATATGCAGCCTCACATTTTCCAATGTGAGCTACATGTACATTGTCTGGATTGTTATCATTGGCTCATGAGTTTTCCTTGTCCCCTGCAAGTGATGACAACCAACTGTATCATTTCACCTTCTCTTAAATGCCACTGACCTCCACATCTCTGCAGCCTAGACCTCCTCCATATCAAAACATAATAGTTTTTATCCTCATTTTTCAATGAATATCTTCACCTGATGATTTCTGAGTCACAGAAATTTGAGCTCCATTATCTACTCACATATATTCTTTATCCTACATTCTGTTTCTTGATTCGCATAACTTCTATGTAGTTACCGGAAACAAAATAAAATATTGATACATACTTTTACATAAATGTACCTTGAGCTGGGAACAAAAGTGACCAAATTATATTATGCATACATAGCAATGAATCTCACTATTCTATATAATTTAATGCACCTATAAAATAAATGAAAAAACATACATGTACCTTGAAAACAATATGTTAATTGAAATAAGACAGCTGTAAAGACCATATATTGTATAATTCTATTCATATGAAATATTAAGTCTAGGAAAATCATAAAGATAGAATGTTGTTGCAAATTGCTGAGTATTCGTACATATGGAAAAATAAAGAGTAGTTATTAATTGGGTTAATGATTAGGATATTATGTTCAACTATAACTAAAAAATAAATATTAAAAAATCAATGATATTCTTCACATAACTAGAAAAAGTAGTTTTAGGTTTTATATGAGAACAAAAACCCGTAATAGTCAAAGCTATCATGAGCAAAAAGAAAATAACAGGAGGTGTTGTATGACCTGAAAGTTGTAATTAAAACAGCATGGTATTGACATAGAAACACACATAAATCAACAATACAAAGAGAACCTGGAAGCAAACTCATGCATCTACAACCAATTGATTTTTGATACAAGTCCTAAGAAAACATTGGAGGACCCACAGTGTTTTCAATAAATGGTGCAAGGAAAATTGAATATCCACCTAGATATCTCTCTCTCTCTCTCTCTCTCTCTCTCTCTCTCTCTCTCTCTCTCCTATCTCTTTACACTCTATCTAGTAAAAACCAACTCAAAACACATTAATAACTTAAAAATAAAAATGAAGCAACTAGAAACAACAGAGAGGAAATGCTTTAGAACATTGGAATGGGCAAGGAATTTTTGCACAAGATCCCCAAAGCACATGAAACAAAAGCAAAAATAAACAAATGGGATTACTTCAAACCAAAAAATTTCTACACTGCAAATAAAAGAATGAAGAGTTAAGAAACAGGCAACACAATGGAAGAAAATATTTGCAAAGTATACTTCTGACAATATTTTTACATACAGAGTATATAAGTAATAAAAAACTTCAATAGCAAAAAAACAAAAACCTGACTGAAAAGGGGGCAATAGAGCTAAACAGACATTTCTCAAAAGAAGACATACCAACATTTGAAAAAATGCTCAACATCACTTATCACCAAGAAAATGCATATCAAAAGCACAATTAGACATCACCTTACTCCAGTAAAAATGGCTACTATCAAAGAACATAACAAGTGCTGGGTGGCAAGGATGTGAAGTAAAGGAATCCTTGCTCACTGTGGAGGGGAATGTAAATTAGTATAGCTGATATGGAAAACAATGTTAAAGTTCCTAAATAATTAAAACTAGAACCACCACATTCAGCAATCCCACTCCTGGGTATAGATCTAAGGAAATGAAGTCAGTATGATGAAAAGACATCTGAACTCCCATGTTCCTTGCAGTTCTATTCATAACAGCTAAGAGATGAAAACAACCTTAGTGTCCACCAGGTGATGAATGGGTAAAGAAACTGTAGCATATATACATAATGGAATACAATTCAGACATGAAAATAATGAAATCCTTTCATCTGTGACAACATGGATGGAACGGGAGACTATTATGTTAAGTGAAATCAGTTAGGGAAAGATAGACAAGTCTCACTGTAATGTTGAATCTAAAGAAGTCAATCTCATAAAAATTGAGAGTAGAATGGTGGTTATCCAAGGCTGGAGAAAGTAGGATGGGGCAGGGAAGAATGGAGAGACATTGATCAATGGCTACAAAGTTATAGTAAGGTAGGAACAAGAAGTTCAGTGTGCTATTTGGCTGATAGGTTACCATAATATACTGTGTATTTCAATAAGCTGGAAAAATTTTTTTGAAAATTTTCCCCATAAAGAAATGGCAAATGTTTGAGGACATAGAAATCTTAATTTAAACATTATACAATATTTACATTTGTCAAAATGTTGCAAGTTGTCCTGATAATATATATGTACAATTTTCATGTTTTTTTTTCTGTGACAGTTTAATATAAATGAAAATAAAAATGAAAAAATATCTTTAAATGTTACAAGATTTCTGAGGTCATTCTATGTGTCCTTTTATTGTAATATTCTTTTGTATCTATCAGGAGATAGTTTTTTTTCCTCCCTATAGTTCTTGTACTTAGTTTTCAGTGCAATTGAGTATAGGATTCATTTTTTGTTAGATTTTTTTCTGGTGTAAAAGAAATTGATTTAATTGAAATATTAATCCTTTGTCTTGTCACTAATACTTTTTTGTTGTAGTTTGACACTGATATTTCAGAGTTTATCTATGATAAAAACTGGTGTTACCTTAACAACCACCGGAAATTAAAAAAAAAAAACAATTGAGAATAATACTCAAAGGAATATTGTATGTATAGTGCAAAATTTTGTGAACCATAGTCTGCTTCTTTTATTTTGGGCAGTTTAAAATAATAGAAATTTATTTTCTCTGTGTTCCCGAGAAAAGAAGTTCAAAGTGAGGTGTCGGCAGGGCCTTGGTCCCCATCAGACTGAGCAGACCCTCCCTTGCCTCTGCCCAGCTCTAGGGGTAGTCATCAGGCCGTGGGTTTTTTAGCTGGTAGCTCTATTTCTTTGTTTTCTGCTTTCAGCATCACATGGTGTACTCTCTGTGTCTCTGTCTTCAAATAGCTTTTTTTTTTATCTCCTTAAATGGGCATTGCTTATATTAGCCTACAGTTCACCCCCATGGCTTCATTTTAACTTGAATACAAAGTACTAAGTAAGGTCATATTCACAAGTGCTGTGGGTTGTGACTTCAACATACCTTTTTGGGTGAGACAATTCAACCCATAATAACAGATGTTTAGGTCTGATATGCTGGTGGGACAGGATATAATGGGACCTATTTCTACTAGGTAATTGGGACAGGAGTGGGGGCTAGGTGTGTGCCTGAGCAGGGGAGAGAGGGAAGCAGGATGGACTGGTCAGTGTGAGATCTGTCATATCCCCTGGTTCACTCAAAACAACAACATCAACAACAACAAAACAAACAAACAAAAAACAAAGAGTCTGAGGATTGGAGAAAGGATACAAGCTCTGCTTTCAGCCAACTCTGTGAGGCATAGGACATAGACAGGGGCTGCTCAGGGGTCAAGTGTTAAAGTGTGCAGGCAGGGAGAGAGAGAGAGAGAGAGAGAGAGAGAGAGAGAGAGAGAGACTTTCTTTGCCTTTTCAAGGAACACAATGCAGCTTTGGCACAAGGAGGGTCTCAAGGACATATACTGCAGCCTCAAGATCAAGGGTACTGGGAGATAGCAGAAATATTAATGGGGGCCATTGCCAATGGCAGAATAGGGCCCTTTCAAGATAGTTTTAGAGAAGATCAAGGGGAAAGTGCAAGTCCCAAATGTGGGGAGCTGCTCTGAATGACCCATACCTTCCGGTCCCAAAGCAGGAGGCTCTGAGCAATCACTACATTTCCTGGTGACTTGTACATTGCCCAGCTCAGATAGTAAAGGTGGGTCTTCAGGTGTAGGTGTCGCCCTTGGGTTGCGTTTCACTTACCTGATCCTTGTAACCCTGCCCCTTTTGGCCTTTTTTTTTTTTTTGGATAGAACTTTCTAAAGAACAAGAGTCCCCCAATAAAAGCCCACTTCCAAACGTGCTCTCTCTCTCTTGCCAGTCTCTCATGACTTTCTCTTGCTCTCCTCTTTGGGGAGCCCAAGGCTGAGAGTTGAGAAGCTATCCTGAAGCTTGTGTAAAGGTAATTTGTGTCTGGGTTTTATTTGGTGTCCCTGAAAATTACAAGTGACCTGAAGTTCAGCGCCCGTGCAGATCGGGGGCGGCACCCAAAGCCCCCCCAAATCATCATAATCTACTTTTGTGAATACACCCCCCACCACTTACACACAGAAGTGGTTTCTCAGGTCACCACATGGGAGGTTGATATCATTAATCATTGTATGAGGAAAAGGAAAAGGAGAACACTTGTTTGGAACCTAGAGTTTGAGGTTGTGCATTGTGCTAGGTTTTTGTTTTTGTTTTTTTTTTTTTGTCTGTGACCCACACAAGAAAAACTGTGACTTAATAAGAAAAACTTAGAGGAGGAAAAGTTTATTTTAGCTCAGATTTGCAGATTCAGTCCTTGGTTGGCCAACTCCATTGTTTTGGGGCCCAGGGTGACAGTCCCTGGCCAGGTTAATAAAGCTCTCATTGATTTGAACTTGAACGTAAGAGTGTTTTCTGAACATAACAATCAAGTCTTGTCTGGTGAGTACCTTACTGTGTTATCATTGGTCTTAAGACAAAGGCAAAGTCACTTTCAAGGGACAAATTGTACTTCATTATTTGACCTGTATCTACCCCCACTGTCTCCTCTGTCCCCACCGTGACCCTTGCATCCCACTCTCCAGCAATGCTGGACCTAAGGTTGCAAATTATTGTCTCTAGCACGTTAGACTCAGTGTTCCCCCAGCCTATCACTTTCTCCCCTCTGCTTCCTCTTTGCCTGGCCCATCCTGATTTACCCTTCAGGGATGTTATATGGCACTTGCTAGTACAAACCTTGCTCTTTTCCCCAGATCAGGTGAGTCCTGCTGCAGGTCCCACAGCCTCCTGCACTCATGTCACACCAGTGGATGTTCTGATCACTGGTGGGTAGCTGACTTCCCACCAGATTGTAAACTCCATGCAGGAAACTCCGTGTCTGCCTCACACCTGCAGCAGGGCAGCCCCTGGCATGGTGCCTGATGTGGCCAAGGCTTCTTCAGTATTTGTTGGCTGTCCTTCAGGCTAAGACAGATTCCTTCAACTTTAAAGGCAACAAAGTCCCGTTAAGTTAGAATTACTCTCCTGCTAAATCTTCCCAGAATTAGAATTCACTAGACTTACGCATTTAGCCCTAAATTTTGACATTCTAGTACCAAGGTCACACATGTAATTTTGTATCTACAAAAAATATTAGGGTACATGGAATGTGCTATTCTTTTCAGTGATACCAGTGACTCAAAACAAACATCCTTCTATTTTAATCCACATGATTCCATTGATGTGGGAAAAATAAATATGATGAACATTTTGTAAGGTATCGGGGTGGAAAAGGCGCATTTTTTAAGACTTTGCTTCAATTCTTCTACAGATGTTCACACCGTAAGTGATGGTTAATTGTTATGTGTCAAATTGGCTAGACCCTGATACCAAATAACAGTTCTAAATGTTGCTGCGAAGGTATTTTATGAGATGGACATCATCACCCTAGGTACATGTGTGACTGCACATATGGTGTGACGCTACATCCATGTTCAACCACAGAAATGTAAAGTTGTGCTGCAATTGTGTACAATGAATCAAAATTTATTATTCTGTCATATATACCTAGTTAAAATAAATTAATTAATTTTAAAAATACATTTAAAAATTTTAAAAAGTATTAAAATTTAAATCATTAGACCTTAAGTAAAGTAGATTACCCTCTGTTTTAGGCAGCTTTTTTGCTGCTGTGACTAAAGGACCTGATTAACACAATTGTAGGGGAGGAAAAGTTTATTTAGGTGCTCAGTTCCGGAGGTTTCAGTCCACAGGAGGCCAGCTCCATTCCTCAAGTCTTGAAGTGAGGTTGAACATTATGGCATAAGAGTGTGGCAGAGGGAAGCAGCTCACATGGTGATCAGAAAGCAGAGAGAGAGAGAGGTCTTCACTTGCCAGATACAAATATATACCCAAAGCCACATCCCAATTCCCATCTCCTCCAGCCACACCCTACCATTTCAGTTACTACTCAATTAATCCCTCAAGGGATTAATTCACTGATTGGGTTAAGGCTTTTGTAACACAATGATTTCTTCTCTGAACCTTCTTGCATTGTCTCACATGTGAGCTTTTGCGGGACACCTCACACTCAAACCATAATACCCTCCCTAATGTAATGAGCCTTGTACAGTCATTTGAAGGACTTAACAGAAAAATCTTGAGTCTCTAAAGACAAAAATTTCTTCCTCCAGAATATTCTGGACTCAAGACTATAACATTCTCCTCTTTCCAGGGATCCCAGTAGGTGGGCCTGCCCTGCAGATATCAGACTTATCAGTCCCCAGGACCATGTGAAATATATCTTTAAAATGAATCCCCCACCCAAACACACACACTTCTGTTTTCTTCTGCACAACCCAAACTGTTAAATAAAACCGAGGAGGCGCATTAAGAGATGTAGGAAGCTCATACCTGAGCTCAGATTGCTGGAACCTTCACTCTGCTGATGGTGTTTAATACAGCTACACCAACAGTTTTTATATGTGGACAAAAGAAAATATCCTCTGAACAAACACTTGCACACTGAGCAACACAACCATAGAAGGCACTACCAGCAGTCACACCACCTCTGGGAGGGAAGGAAACCCAACGTCACTTCCAAAGGCTCAGATCTCAGCATAGGTCCCAGGTCTAACTGTGCTTTAAAGTCTGAATTTTCCTGTAATTTTCTTATTTTATAAACACCCTTTCTCTTTATATATAGCTATATGCCCCCATATATATATATGTGTGTATGTATATATACACACACACACACACACACACACACACAACTTTTTTTTCCTTCTCAAAAATAAAATAGCCATCCCAATCAAGAGACTATCAGCAGAGACATGCAGGACAAAGGGAATAATATGCAGCAGGGACAGGGAGAGATTTTTCTTTTTAAGGGAGGAAAGTGATAAGACTGAGCATGAGGCAGCAGATAAACAGGCTTTTTGTGGCTTAAAAAATTGTTGTTATCTCATGTTGTTTTTGTAGTTCTGAAGATGATGCACAGGGTTTATGACAAGGGATTAGCATTGCTCTGGGATGGGACATTATGGACTCGGCCTTGGTAAAGGAGGAAAATTCTGAGGCTACATGAAGCTTGGGTTGGAACTGACTCAAGAGGGACTTGGGAAAGCAGAGGACAGCAAATAAACAGTCATTCAGAGGCTGGTTGAGGACACCAGTTCTATTTTTGAGAAATGGCAAGTCCTTCTCCCTTTGCATTGGAGCGTCTCTGCGGTCCTGGCTACTTGCTGGAATCATCTGGCTAATTTATTTTAAGCTTGACCCTGAACAAGGAGCCAGTACAAATATTCAGAGTCAGGAATCTGATCCTCCCTGTCAAAAACCCTGATATTACTTCTTGGGAAGTCAAAGTCCAGGAAGCCAGATAGGTAGGAGGTATGAGACCCTCACCCTATGCTTCAAGTGAGGGCTCCCCTGGCCTTGTCTCCCACACTGCTGATGTCCACCTCCCGGCAGAAGCAAGCCAGCAGCAGAGCTTCATGCAAACACACCCTGCTCCCATCTCTCTGCAACAAAAGGCACTGAGGTCAATGGGGAGCCAGGCCCACAGGTTCACTGAGCACATGCCTGGCCAGCATCACAACAGCAAGGACTCCAAGTTGGCCCAGTTGGAGGATCTCCCTCTGTCATCAAGGCCACACCTCTGGCAGCACCTGGAGACCCGAGAGTTCCAGGGGGAGGAGGAGGCCGTGCTGGAGGCCCAGGGGGAACCTAAGGCAGCCAGGCCCTTCTCTGCTGATGACGGAGGCAAGGCTCTAGACAACTTAGTATTTAATTTGAATAAAGAGTACAAAAATCCAACGTCATCCAAATATTATGAAGATTAAAATCTCACCATTTGATTTTATAAATCCTGAAGGAAAAAATAAGCTTGAAATAGTAAGCTACAAAAATAACGTTGAAACTACTCTTTAGATTTGAAGACCCTTTTATTGACTTTGGCAAGTTTTATGCCAAATGCAATGCTAGTAGCATTCACATTGCATGATTGATCATTTTACAGGTCTTTGTGTTTGGGATTGGACCCAGAGCTGCATGCATGCTAGGTAGGTAGGTGAGCTATACCTCAGTGCCTAACTTTTTTCTTCCCACTGAGTCAACACAGTTTATTACTGACCTGCACTTTCACTTTCACACAGACTATTTTAAAGAGCTACAACAACTGAAGGAGAGAGGGGGGACAGGTACCTCTCAGGAGCTAAGACCCCTAGGACAGCTTTCCTGGAACAGGGCAGGGGAAGGAGCATTAATTAGGCCGCCAATCTCCAGGCACCAGCTCTCCACCTGCACGCTCACAGCAAGCCAGCAGCTCCTCACACATGAATACACACACACACACACACACACACACACACACACACACACACACACTTAATAAAAATAGTATATCATCTTCACAAGGAATGAAAACTTGTCTGGAATATGTACAACAGAGGGCCTGGGGTGGACAGTGCTATGCTGGGACTCCCAGGGATGAGACAGGACAAGGCTGGAGTAGAGGGAGGACTGAAGGGCCAGGCCACTTTGACCTTGGCAGCCTGGATGCCCAGGATGGACAGTAGGGCAATATCTACCTGGTCAGGCAACACAGGCCCTTCCAGTCAACCCCCACCCACTGGCCTGTGCCCTAAGGTCTCCTTCCCACCATTCCTTCCTGAGGTAGGGAAGACCCCAGGGCTCCTACTGCTGTTCTCTATATTTCCCCTTTACATCTGGGGGAGTCCCCTGAATCCCTGTACCCAATGGACAGTAGCCCAGGGAAACGATGCCACAGGATGATCTTGTAGGAAGTGAGGCAGCTGAGGCCATAAATAGCTCTGAGGCAACTGTCTTGGGCCCAGATGGTCCCTCGGTCATGTTCATGGGAGCCAGGAGAGAGGAGGGAAAGGGACTAGCGGGGGGTGTTAAACTATAAGGGCCACCCTAGGTTTAGCATGGGGGTACTTCCTGCAGCAATAGCACCCTCCCTCCTAATTAGGACTGGCTTCTAGCCAGAGGCCTTTGGAAAATATTCACACTAGGAGTGGGGACTTGGTCCAGGCCAGAGGGGAGGAGGAAGTCCTGATCCTTGCTTCTTTATCCCAAGCAGCCTCTATTCCTAATTAGTCAAAAGTGGCCTCTAAATGGTTCTTGGGGGTAGAGATGGAAGGAATAGGTCCAGATGGGATGGAAAATGATGATCAACTCTGAGGTTACTAACATTAAAAAAAAAGGCAATATAGTCTTTTTCTAGGGAAGTGGGTCAAAAACTGTTCTAGCTTCTAAGAAAGCAGTCTTAGAGGCTAAGGGGTAGTAAGGATTCTACCAACCAGGTAGGGCCCTTCTGCTCCTAGCTGCCCCTACCCACTGCCAGCCTTCATAGGACAGATTTTAGGGAAAATCTGTAGACTTCAAGGCCAAGAGAACTGAGGTATGCAGGAAGGTGGCTGTCATAGAATCGTGGTAGATCTAGAAAACTAACTGCAGGGACCCAGGTATAGGCCCAAGCCAGTGATGGACGGTGGGTGTGGCCTGCATGTAATGGTTCTCCTGGTGGCAATGCTGGTTGGACACAGGGATGTGGTGGGGTGGGGTGGAGTGGGAGGGAGGGTGAGTGGGTGGTCAGTGTCTGGTCATTTCCAACTGAACAGCCAGACCAGCAGAATCATGCCAGCCACAGTCATGCCCATCAGGAAACAATGGTTGAAGCACTCCTGGCCCTTCTAGCTCTTCACTGCCACATTATTCTCATAGAGTTCCACAAAATGTCCCAGCTGCCATTCTCCTGGATCCAAGTCTCTAGGTGATCATTCAGGTAAATGGCCATCCAACTTGCGATCTGACTCACCAATACCTGCGTCTTCTTGTCTATGCATTCCACACACTATGTTCCCTGAAGGACAAAAAGGCTACAATGTGACCCCAGTTTACCTCATCCTGGAAGAGTTCATTCACTACCTGTTCAAAGCTCTGATGTCCCCAGAGTGATGTGGAGCTGGGATATCACGTCACTGAATGCCTTCCACCACCATAGTTCAAACTTGTCACCTGCCTCCCTTAGTGCTTGCTTCACTCCTGCCATGGGGTCACCTCAGGGGCATCCAAACTCCTGTTGTGGCCAGTGGCTCCACTCACCATGGGGCTGTCCATCAGATGCCAGGATGGGTTTCCATTGATGGCACTGGTGGGCTCCTCCTCTGATTCAGTCCCTTCTGGGGCTTCAATCTTATTCTCTTCCACATCACTAAACTGACTCCAGCTGTATTCTTTCTGGGAAAGCTTGTAGGACAGAAAGTCAATCACTAGCTCCTGGTTGCTCTGAGCCATTTTAAAAATAGAGATTGGCTCAGTCAGTCCAGTGTCCAAAACATCTGCTCACTCACTGTGTCTGATCTCTGCTTAATGATTCTCTTCTAAGATCCAAAGCCAAGATAAGGTTCTGAGAGGACCGGCTGTTCTTTGCTGAATTCCTCATCCAGACTCTACTCCACAGTGCCCGCCCACTGCTCCGGGTCTCCGCCTGTGCTGCCACCCACCAGTTGCACAGGTGTCCTCTCCAAGATGGACGAGGCATGTAAAGTTGCCACCGCCAACGCACTATGTTCCCCCCTAGACATGTTTCTCTGCAATGCTTTCTGGCTTTCTCTTGCAGCCTGATTTCTGGACTCAACAGGAGACTTTAAAAATGGTAAATGGCTAGTTTCCCCTTAATGGAAACACATGAGGATGATGGCAATGTTAAATTCAAATTTGTAACTTAAAAACAAACAGCATTGACAAAGATGTGACGATCAAACACATGTATGTACGCCTTTGGGTTTACTCATGCACAGTCTTGCTAATGAGGACCAGGACCAGAGCAGGCAGCAACTTCGCTGCAAATCTCTGAGCCAGCCTCAGCCTTGGTGCTCCTTACCCCAGCAGCTAGGCCAGAGGCCACATGAACTTCCCTTAAGCAGGAACAGCAGGTGCCTTGGGCAGTGTGGGACAACCCTTTTCTGAACATTATTCTGTTTTCAGGAACTTAGTTCAGACCTGCTAAAGGAATATGCTACAACACTTGACCTAAATAAAGGTTTTGAAGGTGGTAAATAAGAGAAACTAAAGATGAGTCAAAGCCAGAGAAAGAACATAGAGTTCTAAAACCTTTTACTCGTTTCCTTTTGCTGGCTGGTGTGAGAAGTTCTAGTTTGGTAACAAAAGAGGCAACTATTTGGTCAGTGAAAGGCCTGCAGCTTGAGAGATGCCAATGTTGTCCATCTCATGAGTTCTGATCCTTGGCGGAGTCTGTTGGGGGGCACAGCATGGGAAGTGGGCAGGAGTCAACCCCCCCCACAGACACTTGTCCATGGAAGAGACTTTGTGCCACGTCTGGAACAGCTGGGTGGGTACAAATACACCCACCAGAGGTGTCCTGAGAAAAAGTATCTGCTGCAAAATAATAATTATTAATAAAAACAAATCTGAGAGCGTTAGGAGGAGAGGAAGCAAGACCAGTTACCCAGGTTTGCCCTGGGATTCTCTTAAAGCCTCCTCCAATTTCTGTCTAAACTTGTCATACTTCTTCTGCACTTGCTGGATTTTGTCCTGTTCCTCCTTTTCCAAGATCCTTAGGAAGTTCTGGAACTCAGGGATGGAGAATGTGTCCCACTCCCTCCTCCAGTTTCATTCTCCTTTAGCACAAAGTTGAGGACATCTGTGTCTGGCCAGCAAGGAGGCACAGATAGAGGGAGCAGTCAGCAACAAAGCGTTTCTAGAAGAGCACTTGACCATCCTTGTGTATTTGCTTAAAAAGTGCAAACTTTGGGGGATTTTCCACAACCATAAACCTCTTGAGCAGCCTGTGATTGTGCTGCTGATGTGCAGCTACTAGATGACATCCAGTGGCATGTAGAAAGATGTCTGCTTGCCCATCATCACCCCAGGTTCACTTCCTTGATGGCATCCTTGATGGACTGGGGCCTGATCCCAGCAGGCACTGCCATGGACCGCAGAAGTTTCAAATGCACTTTGATGAAACCCGTGTAGGTGCCATGTTTGCTAAGCTTCATGTCCAGGCAGTTCTTCTCCAGGCTGTTGTGGCTGTTGATATGCTTGATCTCCTGCAGTGTAGGCAGAGGAGATTCCTGAGATTCCCTCCTCCACCATCTTACAGATGCTCTCTGACAGATGTCTGCTCTTCACATTTCTTAAAAAGGTCCTCTTGGCCGTGAAGAAGCAATCTTCCAACTCCTCCTCTAGGCTGCAGTACTTCTTACTGCTCATACTGCTCTCCACCCGCGTCTGGACCAGCTGGCTAGCTCGCTCAGCCCAGGGGCGCCATCTCCTCTGTTTTTGAAGAATTTGTTGAATAAATTCTCCAGAGCAGCTGCACAATTTTACATCCCCACCAGCAATGTATGGGAGTTCTAATTCCTCCGCATTCTTTCTTACCAATATTTTTTTCCATTTTTAAAAGCTAAAATCAAACTGGTATACAACTAGTATTTTGGAAAGCCTTCCTTGAAACTTTTTAAGATCTGTAGAGGATGACTGATGACGCTGAACATCTTTTCATGGACACGGGGCCAATGGGGCCATTTATACATCTCCTTTGGAGAAATATTCATTGAGCTCCTTTGCACATTTTAATTGGGCTTTTTGTCTTTATCACTTAGTTGTGAGAATTCTTTATACATTTCTACATATTAATACTCTTACAAACTGATATGCAAATGTTTTCTCCCATTTGTAGGTTGTTTATTAACTTTTCAGATAGTGTTTGTTGATACATACATGCTTTTTATTCATCTATTCTTGCTTCTGTTGTGAGTTTTTTTTTTTCTGTTTTGTTATTGTTGTTTGTTTTGTTTTGGTCATAGCCACAGAACCACAGCTAAATCCACCTTCATGAAGATTACTCTTACATTCTAGGAGTTTCATAGTCTTAGCTCTCATATTTAAATCTTTCAGTAATTTATGTGTTACTGTTTGTATGTCTTCTTTTGAGAAATATCTATTTCAGGACCCTTGCCCATTTCTTAATGGGATTATCTATTTTCTTTCAATAGAGTTTGTGTTCCTTAAATATACTGGATATTAATCTCTTATCAAATGCATGACTTGCTAACAAAGAATATTTGTGTATTTTATTTTTCTTTATTTCTTTCATCAGTGCTTTATATTTCTTGCTCCTATAGATCTTTGATGTATTTTTGTTAGATTTATTCCAAAATATTACATTTTAGGGGGATGAGAATAAAAATGACATTGTGTTTTTAATATAAAATTCCACATTCTCATTGTTAGAGTGCAGGAAATCAATTGACTCATGTATATTAGCTTGAATCATACAAACTTCCTATAACTATTTGCTAGTTATGGAGTTATTTTGTGAACTTTTTTTGGTTTACTACTTAGAGGACCATGTCAGCATCAGACACAGTTTTATTTCCACTTTTCCAATCTATCACTATTTGATTTTCCCCTCTTATCACATTAGCCATGATTCTAGTACTATGTTGAAAAGCGGAGATGATAAGCAACATGCTTGCCTTGTTTATGATTTTAGGAAGAATGTATCAAGTTTCCCACCATTAAGTATATAAGCTGTAGGTTATTTGGTAGCTGTTCTTTCTGAAGTTGAAGTTCTTCCTATCTATATCCAACTTACCAAGGGTTTTTTTTTTTTTCATGAATGTGTACTGGATTTTGTCAAGCGATTTTCTCTGCATTTAATGATTTGATCATGTGATTTTTTTTCTTTAGGTTGTGATGTGAAGGATTTTACATTATTGATTTTTGAATGTTAAACCAGCCTCATATATCACTTGGATAGATTTCACTTGGTCATGGTTTATAATTCTTTTTATACATGATTGTATTTCATTTGCTAATATTTTTGGTTGAGAATTTTTACATCTGTATTCATGAAAGATATTTGACTGTACTTTTCTTGTAATGTCTTTATTGGGTTTTGGTATTCTGGTAATTCTGTTCTCATAGGATGAAATAAGAAGTATTCCCTCTTCTTCTTTATTCCAAAGAGGTTCTACAGAATTGGTATCATTTTCTCCTTAAATGTTGGTAGAATATACCCAAATATACTATTTGGGTTTGGTACTTTCTCTTTTGGAAGGTTACTTATTGACTCAAGTTCCTTGATTGGTACAGGCCTATTCTGATCATCTATTTTTTCCTGGGTGCACTTGTGAGATTTTTTTTTCTTCCAAGGAATTGGTCTCTTGCATCTAGATTATCAAACTGATGATAATATAGTTGTTCACAATATTATTTTATTCCTGATGTAAGTATTTATGTCATTTCTCTCTATCTCTTCCTTTCTCTCTCTTAGTCTGACTAGAGGCATCTTAATTTCATAGATCTTTTCAAAGAAGCAGCTTTCAGTTTCACTGGTTTTCTTTATTGATTTCCTGTTTCAATTACGTTGATTTCTATTCTCATTCTATTATTTATCTAATTCTATTTAATTTAAATTTAATTTACTCTTCTTTTTATAACTTGATAAAATAGAAGTTCGGAGATATGATATTGATTTCCTAAAAGGAATTAAGTACATTCGACAATGTCGTCTACCTTCAGAAATCTTTTGATATCTGTTACTCAATGAAATGTCATCATATATAAATAAAGAAATATTTAGGCTTTGTACTCTGTAAAAAAAAAATAGAAGTTCGGACAATCATCTTTAGATCTTTCTTACTTTTTAATACATGCATTTAATGCCATAAGTTTTTCTCTAGGTAACTGCTTTTGTTGCATCCTGGTAATTTTTATAAAATGTACTTTCCTTTTCATTGAGTTCAAAGTAATTTTAAGGATTATTTGAGAATTGAAAAATCAACCCTTTTATTATTATGTGATGAGAAAGGGCAAAAAAGAACATGATAATTATTTCTGGAATTTTTCATTAAATATTGTAGGACTGTGGTTTAGTGGAAGTAACTGAAATCAGGAAAAATGAGAACATGGATAAGTGGGACTATTGTGTCTCAAAACTATAAAACACTGATTAAAGAAACAAAAGATGTAAGAAATGGAAATGCATACTATGGTCTGGACTGGAAGACTCAATATTGTTAAGATGTTGACTCTTCAAAAACTTCTCTCAGGATTCAGCGAAATTCCAATCATAATTCCAACAAGATTCTTTTGTGTACAAATTGATGATCTTACTATAGAATTTATGCGTGAAGGCAAAGCTAGAAATTAAAATCAGTTTTGAAAGAGAAGAACAAAATAGAAAGTTTCACATTTCTTATTTCTAGTCTGTTAAGTGACAATGACCAAGTAAGTGTGATATTAAAGAAAAGATAGAAACATATATCACTGTTGAGAGTCATAGTAGCATAAAATGCAGAACTAGATTCACTCTTATATCTGCCATTGATTTTTAATACTGTAAGCAAGGCAAATCAGTAGAATATAGCCTTCAACAAATGATGCTGGAAAAATCAGATTTCTCATGCTAAAGAAACAAAACAACAACAACAACAAAGCCCTTTACTCCATTCCTCTCATTCTCTAAAATAATTAACTTAAAATGCATCATAGACCTTGTTATTTGTGTGAGTATGAGGAGAGTTCCCATGACATCTTTCTATGGAGTCATAAAAGTCCCAGAGACAGGTGCAGTGGCACACACCTGTAATCCCAGCGTCTTGGGAGGCTAAGGCATGAAGATTGTGAGTTCAAAGCCAGCCTCAGCAACTTAGTGAGGCACTAAGCAACTAAATGAGACTGTATCTCTAAATAAAATTCCAAAAAAAGGGCTGGGGATATGGCTCAGTGGTTGAGTGTCCCTGAGTTCAATCCCAGTACCAAAATAAAATAAAAAGTCCCAGAACAAAAATTAAGGAGCAGGTGGAGAAGGATTGAAGGAAGGTGATGTCAAGTTGCAACCACTCAAGCTGGTTGAAGCCAGTGCAGAGCTGGCTCCTGCAGCTGTGGCTGAAAGAAGAGACGAGACTGATGAACCTAAAATGGTGTATCAAAATATGTATTTCTCAGTGAATGTGCTCTTCTGCCAGGGATGTAACAACTGTTTCACTGATTTGGAAATTGGAAATATAGTACAGTCTCTTTCTCTGTATTTTGTTTTTTGGCTAAACCAATGCACAAAAAGCAGAGGCGATTAATACTGATACCAAGGAAAAGGTTGTTTGTACACAACTAGAGTGGGGAGGACTGAGTCTGAAAACCTGGGGTAATTTTTGGGTATCACATCCTATTTTCATGTCCAGAAATAAATGTTAATATGATCTATAACAACCCAATAAAGGCAAGACTATAGAGGATGCATATTCCTTAGGAATGAAGTTTGCACAGTATCACCATGCACAGAACTTAATTTAGTTGGCGACTTCCAATTTCTGGGGCCATATGGAGCAGGCAGTTGACGAAGGGAATATAAATGATGGTATGGCCTTGTAATCAATTTCAGGAACATAGAACATGACATTAGGAAGTCATCTGATATATATGAAGAGTATTTGGGATGGTGTTAATGATGGGTGCTACAAAGGTTTTCCTAGAGAGGTAAGGAGGCAAAAGTAACTAAATAATGTGGAATCTGAGCTTCTTTTTCTAACTTGACCTGAGAAAGTATTGGACATGATGTGGAGGTGTTCATCTTTTTTTTTTTTATTCCTGTCCTTTCCTTATATAGGCATATATGAGCAGGCTGCACCAGCACAGAACTCCTGCCCATTCCCCAAGCAGCCAGTGATTAAGCATCCATCCCTGAGCTTGTTTCCATCCTCAGTGTTCCCCAAAGTATAGTCAGGTGTGATCAATGGCTATAATCACTCACTGCGGCAGGACTCTGAGAGAATTGTCTTAATGAGGTCCTGATTAATTACTTTGTTTATAATTAGTTATCCCAGGATCTGAAGTCCATCGGGAGCCGGTTCCCTAAGGTGCAGCAATGAGTAGCAAGAGATATGAGCTGGGGTGGTGTAGATACAGATTATGACTATAGAGGTTTTTACTTCACATGCCCACAATGAATGAGGGGAGATGGATCTCAGGTCAGAGGTCACTCTTAGAAATCCTAGGTAAATCAAGAAGGGTGTGCTTATTTCACCTGTAGTGTCTTTTCATTTTGAAGGTATAGTTTTTCCAGGTTATGCATACTCTAGGATGTTTTTTTTTTTAATGGGATGGCTTATCTGTTCTATAACCCTCTGCCTCTCACATCTTCCCAACATTCTATAAGTATTTTGTCTAATGTCTGCAAGTTGAATTGTTAATGATAACATTCATAAATATCAATGTGTAGTATATCTTATGACACAATGACAAGATTATATCATTTCAACATAATGACAGCTCTGTGAGCTAGGTAGGCTTTAATGCAATAGGCTTTAAATGCAATTGCTTTCTTTTCAAATCATCTGTAAAGAATTAACATTTTTTGGACAGCCCCCCTCTGAAGACATTGTGATTAAATTTTTCTGAGAGGATCCAGTAATCTGCAATTTAAAGAAAATGTTTGTCCTTCCTATTTCTGTTCAACCAATCTACCAAAGCATTGACTCTCTGTGGGTATTAAGGAAAAATATAAAACCTGAACCATGAAGTCAGAATAAGTATTTTAACAATTTGCCCAAGTGAGCTGCATGGACACTAAAGTCTAGAAGCACTGCCATCACTGATTCCTATGTGCACCCCACACTGAGAATTCCTGATTTTAAGGGTCAGGGAGACATGAAGGTTAATCCATCCTCAGCACAGCAGCTGAAAGTGATGCCTCTTGTTTGTGACTCCTAGTCACACTCTTGACATTTGGGATGGAATTTCCTCAGTTACAAGGAAAGAAAAATTGTGAGAAACCAGGTATATGATTTGCAGTAGAGATTTTCTTCCCATTGCAATGTCAGCAGATAATGTTCAAGTGTAAAAACTGCTAATGCAGCAGAATTAAACACCACTAGCAGGGTGAAGATCCCAGTGGTTGGCTTCCATTATGTCTTTTTAGTTAAGGAGCTCCTTACATCTCTTAATGCCCCTCCTCTGATTTATTTGTCAGATTTGGGTACAATGGGCTATATAAGAGTCAGAATTTTCCAGAAATCAGAACCAGACCATTTACACAGATAAATATTTGTAGACAAAGAGGAAGGGGTAGAGAAGAACTGGGATAAAGAGTGAGAAAGAGGGGCTGGGGATGTGGCTCAAGCGGTGGCGCGCTCGTCTGGCATGCGTGCGGCCCGGGTTCGATCCTCAGCACCACATACAAACAAGGATGTTGTGTCCGCCGAAAACTAAAAAAATAAATAAATATTTAAAAAAAAGAGTGAGAAAGAGATTCATTTTAAGAAATTAACTGTCATGATCATGGGACTGGCAGGTCTGAAATCTACAGGGCAGGTCAGTAGAGAGGCTGCCCAGTAGTGTTGATGCTACCATCTTGGGTCTGAAGACAAACTGGAGTAGAACCCTTTTCTCATCAGCAGACTTTCCTTTTAAGGCAAGACCCACCCCCCCATGAAGGGCAATTTGTTTTATTGATTTGAATGATAATCATATTACAGTGCCTTCCCAGTACCATCTAGATTGGTGTTTGACCAAAGCAAGGTGATATGGTTTGGATCTGGAATGGACACCAGTCTCATGTGTTCATAGGTGGGGCTTTGGGGAAGTGATTGGATCTAAGGCCTCTGACTTCATCAGTGGATTAATCCATTGAGGGTTGAATGGACCACAGGGAGGTGGGACCTAGATGGAGGAAGCAGGTCACTGGAGACAAGCCCTGGAAGAAGTTTATCTCTGGGCCCTTCCCTCCCTCCTTACTCTCTTTCTGCATCCTGGCTGCCATGAGCTGAGCAGCTTTCCTCCACCACACCCTTACATCATTTTGATCTGCCTCACCTCAGGCCTAGAGCAACAGAGCCAGACATCCATGGATGGAAACCCCAAACTGTGAACCCAAAGAAACTTTCCACCTTTAAATTGCTTATGTCAGGGATTTGGGTCATAGTGATGAAAATCGAACTAAGCCTTACACATTAGGTACCAGGGCCTAGCGGAGTTGATTGTGTATCAAGTAGTCTGGGCCCATGTCGCTGGAATGGACTTATCCTGTCCTTTGGTCTTATCTGGAGAAGTGACAGACTGTTAAGAGTGAGTGTCAAAAGACCCTTTCCCAGGTTGGTCAGCTCTTCCCTAGAGGAAGTGTTGGGGATTGAGAGTGGGTTCTTCTTCCCTGTCTTTAGTCCAGATTTTTGGGGACATACTCACCGTGTTCTGCTCTGTACCCAGTGGGAGGAGCAGCACTGAGGGGAGGAACAAGAGCTCCAGACCCAGCAGATCCACACATCTGGGTCTCCCAGCTTCGTTCCTGTAGATGGCACTGCTTCTATGGGACAGGTGGAGGCAGATCAGCATCTTCCTTTGTTTTGGCCAAATGGAGATTGAATTTATTTATTTTTCTTTTTATATTGTCTTTTCTTATTTGTGATGTTGGTGAGTGCCCCTATCCAGTCAGCAGAGACTCTAGATTTTTGGGCCCCGGGGATAAAAAAAAAAGTCATCCCCAATGCTTGCTCCCCTGCTGAAACTCCCAAGGGTCCCCAGCCAACTGACCCTGGGCCCCTCACTGAGGTGCTGACCATGTCCCCTGCATAATTAGAGGCTATGACCAGCCTGGGTCTGTGGTATCCCAGCTTCCAGTGTCTCTTCAGTCCCCTCTTGGACTCCCCACCTTTCTTCCCTGTTCCCCCTGTGCCAGGCCCCTTCAGCAAGTCCTCCTAAGGGCATGGAGCCCCCACCTTCCCAGACCACCCTCAAGAAGCTCCTGGGCTTCAGGGCAGGTCACTGGGGCATAGTCAGGGCTGGAGTGAGAGTCCAGAGAGGAGGGCCTCTGAGCCTCACTCTGGAGGCCCACCCTATGGTTAATATCCCCCTCCCTAGTTTTGCATTCAAAGAGGCAGCAGCTGGAGTCCAGCTCACTGGAGAAATGTGAAGGACATGGGGCAAATTCCTTCAATGGAAAGCCCCTGGAATCTGGGTCAACAGAAGGAAAGGTGAGGGGTGGAGGGAGTCCACAGCTTGAGGGCATGGGGAAACTGAGTTGTGTGGTGTGGCTGCTGTCCTGTGGATACCCAGGTGTGGCCGAGGGATGGGCAGCAGGAGGGCTGGGCCCTGATCCCTCAGGGTATCACTAGATGCAGCTAGGGCAGGAGGGGCTCAGGAGGGCCCAGGAGGGTGAGCCCCAGGGGAGTGCAAGCCCCTCCTCCAGGTCCCAAGGCCTCCACAGCCACCCCATATGGCACAGGAAACATAATCGGCAGCTGCAGGACACAAGGACACATGTGCACAGAACTTTCCATATACTGGCTGAATAATGAACCACAAAAGAGCTTTAATAACATTCAAAGTATGGTGTGGATGGGCAGTGTGTGTGTGATGTGTGCATGTCATGTGTGTGCTGTGTTTGTGTGTGGATAGTTGGGTGCTGTGCATGTTATGTGTGGTTTGTACAGCACAGTTTGGACAGGATGGTGTGTTTCTTGGCATTTGAGTTGTCATACTGTGTGTTGAGTGGGGATATGTGACTATGTGTGTTGGGTTGTGTGATGTGCAAGGAGGTGTGTGTGCATCTGGTATGTGTGTGTGTAGTTTTGTCCGTCAATTCTAGTGTGATTGTTCCTTTGCAGAGCCAGACCCTCAGGGTCAAGGTGCCACCTACCCTGTGTTGGTGAGTGGCAGTTATGTTAATGATAGTGATCCCTTTGTCCACAGAACAGCCTGTGGCAGACAAGGGACTCCTGAGATTGATATATAAGGCAAGGCCCAAGTGTCCATCATAAAATTCCTGTGTCAAGATGGCAGGTGGCTAGCGGGCCTGGTGCCCAGCAGGATCGTGGTTTTCCGTGGCCTCATGGAGGAATTCATCAATTTTCTCTGGGTTATTGTCTCCAAATATGCTACAAGCCCAACAAGCCAGTAGGAAGCATTTGGGAAGCAAGTTGGTAACTGGACCAGCACACAACCCAGCCTCAAGCTCACATGCCTTGGGCTCAATAATGCAGAAGAAGCAATCGAAGAAACTCTGCTCACTTGGCCACTTCTAGAAATTGTCAAGTACTTGAAAGGGGAAGAGGAGGTGTTTATCCAGTAAGGCAGGATGAGTCCATGAAATGTGCACTGCAATGTGAAGTGGAAATCCTGTTTCAGACCAAGGGAGGAAACACTTCTGTGATGAGGAGTGAAGGTGAAGGAGCTGAGAAGCTGGACAAAGTGGACAGGGCCATGATTGGTGCAGCTTCACAGAAGGTCACAGGGAGGAGGAACAGACCCTCCTGTCAGATGAACTCAGGCCAAAGCACCCCAGCTCTGCACATTTTTGGTTCTGAGGTTTTGACCGTGGATTGTATGCATTGGCCCTTAGGTATGTGTTTATGGAGTACTCTGTGTGCATTCATTATTTGGGTCTTCAGGGAACGTCTGTCTGCTAGATGCTAGACGGTGGTCCTTTCCCCACAGGGCTCTGCCCTGGCCATTTGCCCTGTGCCTCCAGAGCCCTGCACTGCTGTCTGCCACTCCCTATGGCTCTCTCCCAGCATCCCTGGAGCATTCTTCTCCAGGGCTCCATCCCTCAGCAGTGCCCTGGCCAGGCCTGTGTGCCACGCTCAACCAGAACACAGCCAAAGAGCTGGCACCATCACCCTCCTAGCCAGGTTGGGCCTCCCTGGGCTTCTGCACCAGCTCCCAGCCCAAGGAGTGGGACTGAGCCTCCTTATGGGTGTTCTGGAGGCTATGGGGGAGCCAGACAGTGGAAGTTGGAGGGGGAGAGGGAGAGAATGTGAGCGCAGAGCAAGTGGGGGCTGGGGGACAGGAAATGCAGGCTGCTGGGGAGGAGGCTTCCAGTGAGGGTGCTGACTTCAGGGTGTGAAGGCAGGAGGAGCTTCCAGCTCCACCCTGCTGGTAAGACTTTGGAAGAACAGAGCTTTCCTATGTTGACAGCACCTTTTCTGCCCTGAGTCTGACAGGATGCTCGACACACCTCATGTCATGAACCATCTGCCTCCAGTCTGTAAGGGAACAGTGATCGCCTCAGTTTCCAAATGGCAAAGGATGCTCAAGGGGTTTATGTGACTTTGCCAGTGGTACCTAAGCAACAAGGGGCAGGGCATATACCAGAACCCAGGCCCATCTGCCCCTGGGCCCATACTCTGTGTGGTACTAGCAGCACCCTCCAGGGGAGGACACAGTCAGGAGCTGGTCAAGGAGGGGCCAGGTCCTGTCCTCTTGCCTGTGAGGATGTTCTTCCTGGGTGTTCCAGTGAGATGACAGATGCTGTCTATCAAGCAGTTGTCCCCGCGGGAGCACTGTGAATTGATGGGGTCATTCAGACTTGGACATATCTAGATTTAAGTCAATTCTAGGAGCACATAGAAGCCTGTTTCTACAGAGCAGGGTAAAGCACAAGGCCAAGTTGTCAAGATGAAAACCAAAGCCTAGACCAAGTCCAGGGTTGAGCTGAGCCAGGTCAAGACAAAACCAAATACCAAGATAAAGGCCAGGGCAACCCTGTCCTAGACACACCTGAGCCGAGCTCAGCTGACAGCGGACAGGCAGCAGGACCAGGCGTGCTGAGGCAGGGCCAGGTGTGGTGGTGCTGGGTACTTGCTCCCTCCACAGGCAGGTCTGGATCATCCTGGACCCTGATGCTGGCTCTTGGCACATCAGTGTGTGGATCTTTAAATATATATATATATTTGTTGATGTGTGATACCTGAAAGGGAACCCAGAGGCACTCTGCCAGACATTTTTTTTCTTTTTAATTTCAACACAGGATCTCACAAAGTCATCCAGGAAGGCCACAAACATGTAATCCTCCTGCCTCAGCCTCCTGGTACCTGGCATTAAGGTGTGGCCACTGCACCAGGCTCTATGAATGTTTTGACCTGGTGACCACACTCAATGGAAGACTTGTGCACACTGCAGGGTGAGTTCCCACATCTCTTCTGGAGTGATCTACTGGCAGATTCTGGGAGTCTCCTGAGTTTCTAGAAGGCAGTCAGGGGTGGGATAATTTTAGTGTTTGGCAGGGAATGCGGCTACAGAATATACCCCTGACTAGGGCTGAGACGATGGGTTCAGTCCATGGATGAAAGGGACAGATTGATGGGGACCTTAACTAGAAAAGAGGATCTGACTCACATGGTTTGAGGAATGACACGGACCTGAAAAGTGCATCTTTCTGCCCCTGCGGGGAAGAATAGGTTGTAGGGAAAGATAAATAAAAACATATGCCATCCTCCAGATGCAAAGGCAGTGTTGGCTCTTTGGAAAGTCCAGACTACAGATGTCCCCTGCCATCTGCGACAATGGCCTTGCTCAACCCTGCAGAGTGGAAAGAAGGTGAAGGCCTCGTCCAGCCCTGATCAGAGGTGGAGTGGAGGCATCTGCTAAGTTCCTTCCAGGTCAGCTTCAGCAGCAGAATGTGTAAGGCCTCCTTCTTCCTGCTCACAGACTGCAGAGATGCCCGCCTGGCGCCAGGGCTGAGGTCTCCTGTGTGTCTCCATGCAGGCCACCGCTTCCTCCTGCTCTCACCTTCTCCACCTTCCCCAAGGTTTCCACAGTGATGTGTGCTGTTTTGTAACACAATAAAGTAGAGTTTAATAGCAGATAGAATGTTTTCCCACAGACCCTGAGTGTGAGTTAGCAGCCTGGGTCACCTGGTCACTGTTGTGATGCCTCATTGACCCCACAGCTGGGCCTCCTGGGAGCCTGCCTCTGATCTCAGATGGTCTCCCACCTAAAACTGCAGAATCCACACTTTTGATGGGGGGAGGATGAGGCAGAGGAGATGAGGGACCCCTTAGCTCTCCCACTGGAGGAAGGGTCTGGATTTTGGGACCACACTTGGGTGCAAGTACCCCAAGAGCAAATGAGGAGAGGTTCAGGGCTCAGATAACAAAATTCTCCATGCATGTAGCATCAGGAGGGTGGGGAATAAGGTAGATCTGAGCACCTGTTTTGAGCCCCTCATCCTCACAGATGTCCCCAGTGACCTTCATGGTGGGCAGCCCCAGAGCTCTGGAGAGAAGAGGAGGCCCATAAGGTGAAAAGGGGTCCTGGTAACTTGGACATGATAGTGACTGCATCCAGGGAACCTGGAATCTGGGGCTGGGCAGATGCTGACCAGGGCCCCTTCTCCACTGCAAGCCCTCCTGGTGCTTCACCTGATGGACTCCAGGCAAGTGCTTCACGACTCCAGGTAAAAGCTTAGCCTGGGAACCACTCTTTCTAAGCCTGTTTTGTTGCTCAATTTTGGCTCAGAAAGGGTCTTTTGACACTGACTCTTAACAGTCTGTCACTTCTCCTCTGATGAGGGGCCAGATCAGACCAAAGGACAGGACAAGTCTGTTCCAGCGACATGGGCCCAGACTACTTGATACACAATCAGTAATGTCTTCAGAAAAGGTTATTCAGAGACAGGGGAATTGTCAAATGAAGATGGGCAGGTGCCAACCCTACCCAAAGCAGGCATTGTCAAGGCTTCAGAGCAGTTTCCCAAGTTTTCCACTAGGTGGACGCAGTGAGCATCTTTGCAGGTTGGCTCTTTTCACTCACAAGCTCAGGGTGCCCTTGAGGGGATCTCAATAAAGGGCCAGAAGACAGGGAGCCCCACCTCCCTCAAGACTGCAGGATGGACAAGATGGAGACACTGAGACAAGGCCCAATAAAAATCAGAAAATTTCAAAGAAATTCCATATTGTTCTTTTCTCAATCCCTGCCATTTCCTACCAACATCCCAGCTCCCTGCAGTCAATCCCATGCCCAGGATGGAAGCTTTGGCCAGATCAAAGCCCTGGCCCAGGAAGGAATGTAGGGCTGGAGGGAACTGATCATGTCCCCAGCAGGGTCCCTTGGGCCTACACAACTGCATCTCCCAGCTTTGTTCCTGTGGATGGCAGTGCTTCTGTAGGACAGAAGAGGAAGATCAGATTCTCCCTCTGTCTCCTGACTTCCTTCCTGCAGATGGAAGGACAGGCAGAGGCAGATCAGCTTCATGCTCCATTTTGGCCAAATTGTGATTCAATTCATTTTTCTGTTTTATATTGTCTTCTCTGACACTGGTGAATGCCCCAATCAATCAGCAGGGACTCCAGATTCTTGGGTCCAGAAGTAAAAAAGTTCCTCCCCAGTGCCTGCTCCACTTCTAGGGCTCCCAAGGGTCCCCAGTCTACAGACCCTGGGCCCCTCACTGAGGTGCTGTCCATGTCCCCTGCACAGCAGGTGTGGCTATGTGCAGCCTGGGCCTGCAATGTCCCAGCTTCCAGGGTCTCCTTAGTCCCCTCCTGAACTCCCCACCTTTCATCCCTTCTCCCCCTGTACCAGGCCCCCAAAGCATGTCCCCCTAAAAACATGGATTCCCCACTTGCCCAGACCACCCCAAGCAGCTCCTGGGCTTTGGGGCAGGTCGCTGAGGCACAGTTAGAGTTGCAGAGAGAGTCCAGAGAGGAGGGCCTCTGAGCCTACCCTGGAGGCCCATCCCATGGTTAATATTCCCCTCTCCAGTTCTGCATTCCAGGGGGAGGCATGAGCATTGGAGAAATGTGAAGGACACCAGGCAAAGTCCTTGGGTAGGAAGTCCCTGGAATCTGGACCAGCAGAAGGAAAGGCCACTTGGATGATGGGTGGAGGGAGCCCATAGCTCTAGAGCATGGGGATACTGAGTTGTGTGGTGTGGCTTCTGACCTGTGGGTGCCCAGGGGTGTCCTTGGCTGACAGGTAGCATGAGAGCTCAGCCCTGATCTCTCAGTGTATCACCAGAAGCAGCTGGGATGGGAGGGGCTCAGCAGGGCCCAGGAGGGTGGGCCCCAGGGGCATGAGCCCCTCCTCTAGGACCCAAGACCCCCCATAGTCACACCACATGGCCCCGGAACCTGATGCGCAGCCGCAGGACACAGAGACACACATGCACAGACCTTTCCAAACACTGATCATTTAATGAGCCACAAAAAAGCTTTAATAATGTTCAAAGAATGGTATAGGTGTGTAGTATAATGTTTATGTATGTGGTGTGTGTGCAGTGTGTGTGAGCTGCGTGCATGACATGTGTGTGCTGTGTTTGTGTGTGGATAGTTGGGTGCTGTGCATGTCGTGTGTTGTTTGTGAAGCACAGTTTGGACAGGATGGTGTGCTTTGTGGCATGTGAGTTGTAGTACTGTATGTTGAGTGGGTGTGTGTGATGTGTGTATTGGGTTGTGTGATGTGTAAGGAGGTGTGTGTTTGCCTGATGTGTGCCTCTGTGTTTTTTCCATCAATTCCAGGGACACTATGCCTTTGCACAGTCAGACCCTCAGATCAAGCTGAGCAGAGCTGGTGCCACCCATCCTGCTGGCGAATGGCAGTTATGGTGATGGCAATGATCCTGTGTCCACAGGACATCATGTGGCAGACAAGAAATGCCCCTGAGACTGACATATAAGGCAAGGCCCAAGTGTCCATCACAGGATTCCATGGCAGTCGGTTGGTGGGGCCAGTGCCCAGCAAGATTGTGGCTTCCAGTGGCCTCATGGAGGACTTTGCCAATTTCCTCTTGGTTCTTGTCACCTGAATATTGAAGAATAAGATCGACAGGCAATGATAAAAGGGAAGAGTAAAAGGATCAGGATTTACTTAAGGGAGAAGGGACAGGTCCCGCCATGTGGGAGGAAGCCTGATAGCAGAAAAACCCATTGTGGTGTGTCAACTTAGGAGTTTATACATGGTTCTGGGTAGAGCATGGAGCAAAAGCTATGTTAAACACTCAGAATCAAAGCCACTGTCTTCCTTTTCATCCAGGTTCACCCCCACGTCCTCCTATAACTTCCATCTGGGTTCACCCCCATCTTCTGGTTTTCCACCTCTGGGATAAAGGAGTTGGCTGGACTGTTCCATAGGACAGTCCAGCCCACAGGGGAGCCTCAGGTCTTTTACATTTGAATTAGGCCTTGATGGTGTTCATTAATGTCTACCCTTAGCCTCCAGGTGTGCTTCCTGTGACTGAAGAATACTAACTACATATTCTTACACCCTGTTGCCACTGTTCATTTGCTTGCTTAAAACTCTTTAAAGGAAAAGAAGACTTATCCATATGGGTTCTTTCCATTGTTCTTACCTGTACCCTCCTTACACATCCTTCAGAGGAGTTCCAGGATGTAATCTACATGATTGGCTAATTTTAGAATTAGGGTGGGCAAAAGGAAAGGGCTGTGATTGGATCCAATAAGGGCTGAATACCAAACTGAAAAAGAGCCACCAGACTTTCTATTTCTCACACTCGGGGCATCTTCCTGTGGATCACCCTGCCTCATCCTCCTGGGGCTGGGGCCAGAGGCTGCCCAGAGCCCTGTTACAGAAGACTTAAAGGGTCTTTCAATGTGGACTCCCACAGTGACCCTGGGGAGATGGAAGGCAGAGCTCTAACCAAGAGGAGGCTGCCAGGTAGGGCCACAGGGGGTGTCCCTGGGGCTGGGTGACGGCCCTCTGGAGCTGTGGGGGCTGACAATGGCTCACAGGGTAGGGGTAGCTAGGTTTTTCCTGCTCTCTGTTGGTTGGTTAATTTGAACAATTTGGGTGGACAAAGGGGCATAGGACTGCCCCTAATTGTCCTGTATTGGGCCCTGGGGCTATTAGGGCAGAGCTTCCTGTTAACAGGAGGAGGAAAGTGGTTGGGGACTGAACTTAACTGCTGCTCAAGGAGGACACTGGCTACTCCAGCTGGAATCTCAATATTAGACCGAGACAATGCATAAACAGTAATAGAAACCCAGCTCTGTCTCCCTGCTCAGGCCAGGGTGCTGAGTGCATGGTGAAGGTCGGGCAGCTGACATTCAGAGGCACCTGCAGCCAGTGAGGCAAGAGTCTGAGCTGGAAAGGCTCCAGGTTCAGTCACAGTGTCTCCACCCCATGTTCAGTCTCCCTGCAGTGCCTGCCTTGCAGCTGCATTGGGCCTTCAGGCTGGTGAGCCCCTTGTTGGAAATACCCTGTGCTGCAAGAAATCAGGCACTGCTCAAGTTACTCAGCAAGGCAGACATTACTTCTGCAGAAGGATGTGCTCTGGAACAGTTCAGTGAGAAATTACCCTGGGTGGGCAGGCTGCCTCTTTTTAACCCTAAGGCAGCACTGCCCCTTGCTCTGATAAGAAGCCCTCAGGGCCTACCATCTATGTGATTGGCTCAGTTTAAAACTGTGGAAAAGGGAAGGGCTGTAGTTAAAATGGCAGCAACTGGCTCTTACACCAGATTAGCTAAATACTCATTCTGAAAATGGACCACAGGACTTTGTGTTTCTCACACCTTCACACCCATCCTACCTGCCTGTCAACCCCTGCACAGTCTCACTGTCCCTTTGAAGGGTAGTGCGACTTAGCGAGCACTGGCCCACTGGCTGAGTGACTATCCTCGCAGGCACTGCCCCTGCTTTTGCTGCTTGAGCAAAGGTGACCCCATTTGGGACAGTTACTGGGGTCACTGCTAATGTTACCATAGCAACCACCAACGCCTCCTGGCGGGACAGTCCCTGTTCCTCTGGCTGGTGCAGTCTCCCTGGCCAGGCATGGGGGCTGGCAAACTCCACCCACATTGGCCCTGGATGAGGCCGGTTCCTGGATGGAAATGGGCTGGCCGGGTGTGCCACAGGCTTGGAGAGCGTCCACCTTACAGGGGTGTCCAACCATTGAGTGGCCAGGAGGAAGAGGCTCAAGAGCAGAGGCATTCCCTCCAGCTAGCGCCCTGCTGGTCAGGGTCCGAAGCCTGGGGGAGGGAGCTGCAAGCCGCCCTGTCTTCATCCCTTGTGGGTGGTGCCGGACCTTTTGCACCCCAGTCTCATTGTGAAGCCTGAGCGGGCGCCATAGTAGACAGCAGCCCTCCGCGGGGTCCTGAGGGGAGCAGGGAGGTGGGTCGCCGCGTGCCCGCTGCCTAGCGACCCCTAAAGGTTCCGAAGGAAACCTCGCGCGCGCCCCCAACCCTCGAGAAGGAAACCTCGCAGGCCAGAGGACGGAGGGTTCAGGAAGGAAACCTCCAGGGCCAGGTGGGCGACGCCAAGGCAAGTTGTGAGTTGTGGGTTTATCTTTACTACTATCTATCTATCTATTTATTTACTTATTTATTTATTTATTTATTAATTATTAAGTTGAAATGGAAAACAAGAGAATTTTAAGGGAACGTCCTGTTTTTTATTTTAAAAATATAATTTTAATTTTTTTCTAATTAGTTATGCATGACAGTAGAATGTACTTTGATGTATCATACATAAATGGAGTCTGATTTCACATTCTTCTGTTTGCACATGATGTAGAATCCCACAGGTATTATAGTCATATATGTACATAGGGTAATAATGTCGATTCATTCTACTGTCCTTCCTACCCCCAGACCCCTGCCCTTCTGTCATTTTTGACAAACCCTTACACTACTGGTCAGGACAAGATGCTGAGGATTCTTTAAAAAGCCATCAGTGGTTGAGTGGCTCTGGCCTGTAATCCCTGCACCTTGGATGGCTGAGGAGGAGGATCACAAGTTTTAGAGTAGCCTGGGCAACTTCAAGACCCTGTCTCAAAATAAAATAAAAATAGGTCTGTAACCCAGCAGTCAGTGCCCCTGGGGTCAATCCTCAGTACTACTAAATGAATTGATTAAATAAATTAAATAAAAATAAATAAAGGGGAAAATCTTTGGAGCTGAGTTGGTGGCAGTGCTGCCAGAACAAAGAGGATGTTGAATCCCACAAGTGGCTGCAGGACCCCGGTGGGCCCAGGACACTTGAGGCAGGAAGCCCAGGCCTCTGGGAAGGCCCAGCTTCAGAAACCTCACCAGAACCTGGAAATGCAAAGGGGTTACCCAGGGCTGGAGACCAGAGGCTGCCTGGACCTGTGTTTCCGGGTTCTGGGCTGAAAGCAGCAGCCCCTGGGATGCACAGTCAGGGGCTGTGTCCAGTCCCTGCTTGCTGGCAGAAGTGCCAGACCAGTTACACCAAAGTGTGGTCTTGTGCTAGGGGTGCTCCTGGGGTGCCAGGAGGAAGAAGGTGAGAATGGGATTGGGGGTGAGGAATCCCTGGGGTGACAGAAGGCTCTTTCATGGCTGCTTGTCAGGAAGCAATCCCCAGGGAGCCAGATGTGACTGGCACAGAATAGCAGAGCTGGCCCACAGGACTAGAGTTAGATCTCTGGAGAGGGATGACATGTGAACAGCCTTAGGAATCTGGAGACATAAAAGAATAAGTTGCTCTAAACAAGGGTCCCAGGTGTAATGCTAGGGAAGTCCCTGGGTCAGTGGCCAGAGCCTGCCTGCCCCCCACTTGAGATGTCATGCTTGCTCCAACACACCCCTGCTGTTGAGGTCCCCATCGCCATCATCATGAGGCCTTCAGAAGAACTGAGCTGAGGCAGGTGCCATGGTTTTCCACCTTCAAAACTGAGCTAATTGGCCTCTTCTTTTCATAAAGTTAGCTGCACTGGGCATTTTGTGCAGTGATCCAAGTCTGACTAACACGCAGCTGACATTCATGCTCAGTTCCACAGGCTCATAGTCCAAGGTCATGGCACTGGAAGACTTGGTGTCTGGAGAGGGCCACTTTCTGGTTGGCAGACATCACCTCTGGCTGTGCTCTCACATGGCAGAAGCTGTGCTCCTTGGGCCTCTTTCAGGAGAGCACTAACGCCACCCATAGAGCCTCTGCCCCCCTGACCGAATCCTCTCTCCAGTGCTCCACAAATTTCAACATTCAGTTGGGGGAGGAGGTCAGGAAGCATTAAGGCCATGTAGTTCCTCCCAAAGTACACATCCTTCTCGAACATGTAGAATTCATTTGTTCTCTTCCAGTAGCCCCAAACACCAATTTAGGATGAACAGGTTTTCAGGAAATGCCTGGGGACTGAGGGAAAAAAAAAAGTCTTAGAAATTTTCTAACTTTAAATGGGCACCATTACAGTCCACCCCGCTCCCCATTCCCATCTGTTCCTCAGTCTTGAGGGCTCTGGAGTGCCGTCATCTGACTGGCCATGTGCTGCTGGGCTGCAGTGGGAACCCTATCAAGGCACCTGGGGCAGAGCAGATGTTTCTTCCTGAACACAGAGCACTGTCACCAACTGCAGAGCAGGAGGCAAGAAGGAGCCCAGGTGCAGAGGTGCCCAGGAAGCCCAGTGACTGTGCCTGGTGCAGGATGCCTCAGGACTCTGGGCTGACACCAGTGACTCCATTTTGACTCTGACAATTTCCTCCTCTTGAGGGGCTTTCTCTGAAGACTTTGCTGATCTTCCATCAGGTGGTTTGGTCCCTCAATGCTGAGGTGGATTTGCCTCATCCTTGGTCTGATCTGGTCCCATATCAGAGGGGAAGTCAGTGTGGAAAGGCCCTTTGGGTCTAACTTGGGTGACAGAGTTAGAAGGAGTGGTTCTTAGGCTGAACCTACCTGGAACCCATCATCTAGTTATGTTACAGGAGCTGTCCATGGTCCTGTAAGGCGATGCAGATGCTATTACTCAGAGTTTTGTCCCTGTGACAAAACACCAGAGAAATCGACTTACAAGAGGAAGGGTTATTTTGGCTCATGGTTCCAGAATTTCAGACCATGGTCACTGGCTCTATTGACTCTGGGCCCCAGGTAGAGCATCATGAGGGGGAGCTCCTGGCAGAGGAAAGCTGCTGGCTTCTTGGGGGCTGGGAAGGAGAGGGAGAGGGAGGGCCTGAGGATGAGATCACCCTTCCTCTCCCTACGCCCCTCGTCCTTCCTCCCCACCTTCCAGTATTCTCCTCCAAGATGACCCAGTAAAGGACTGATCCGTCAGCGAGGTCAGAGTTGTCTTCATCCAATCACTTCCCCAAAGCCCCACTCTGAACACTGCTGCCCTGAGGACCAAGACTTCAACACAGGACTTTGAGGGGACAGTTCAGTTGCAAACCCTCTAATGCCTACCATGTGCACACTCCAGATGGACCAGTGCCATGTGCAGGTGCAAATGCTGGTCACTCACCAGCAACAGCAACAGCACACAACAGATTTGGGTATGAAAAGGTCAAGATTTTTGTTTTTTGTTGGTCCTGGAGATTGAGCTTCATCCCCAACCCTTTTCATTTTTATTTTGAGACATGGTCTCACTAAGTTGCTGAGGTTGTCTTTAAATTCACAATCTTCCTCCCTCAGCCTCCCGAGTTGCTGGGATCACAGGCGTGTGCCACCTGGCCTAGCTTAAGATTTTTATTTTTGAATCCTGCAAGAAGTTCCTGAAACACCAAATGGATTTTAAAAAGTACATTTTAAAGAATCTAATGTAAGCAAAGGAGCGATAGAAATAAAGCAGAAGCTGACATTTTGCAGAGAAGTCCCTGCCGTCCCTGCTGGCATTGGGCCACATAGTAAAGGGTTCTCAACAGGCAGGAAAGCCAGAGCTGCTGCCTCTATTAGAATAGCCTTCCTTAGCCCATCTACCACAAAGCAAAATATGTTTCCTTCAAACTGACTGCTACCTAAAATAGAAGGTGGCTATTTTAAAGCTTAAGTATTCAATAACTTGTCCTTTTACAAATTATTGACTTCCAGATATTTTAAAATGGATGACAAAAATGATCCTTAAATATCTTAAAACTTCATTGCTCAAAGTCCACTGAAGTATGTCTCCATATGAGATTGCTTTCTAATTAAAGTTTTTTTTCTAGATACTTACATGTTCCTCTAGATTAGTAATTCTCAAAAGATCAGATTATCCTTGATGACATCAGTGTTTTTCTGTACCAAGAATCTGTGAACCACATGGAACAGACCCAAATGCAGTGCCTTTCAACAGACTTCATGAATCTGAATACTTGATTAATACTTAGCAGAGGATGGCTTAGTATTTTAACTCACTTATAAATTATTTGGATGTTTTATTCCTATCACATATATTTATCCTCACCAAATTATTATTATTATTATTATTATTATTATTTGGTTTGGGGTTTGAATTCAGGGATACTCAACCATTGAGCCACATCCCCAGCCCTATTTTGTATTTTATTTAGAGTCAGGGTCTCACTGTGTTCCTTAGCACCTTGCTAAGTTTCTGAAGCTGACTTCGAACTCACATTCCTCCCTCACCCTCCTGAACCGCTGGGATTATAGGCATGTGCCATAGCGACTGGCCACCAAATTTATTTTTTAAGTTATTTCTTGATTACCTTCTCATGAAATTTTGAGATGCCAGAGAAGCACTGTTAATACTTTAACCTAAAACCCTAAAAATTGCTGTAATAATACTGAACGGCAGGAAACCCCCAGCCCCAAACAAAAACAAAACAAAACAAACGTGTTTCAGTTTTGAAGTCGACTTTATTGTCTGTGACGAATCTAAATTAACCCATTTGTCAGAGATCTTGCTAGGTTAAGATTTTAGCCATGAGTCAAAGCACCATGTATGTAAGTACCAAGTCTATACACAGGCAGTTAGATCTGAGTCATGCTGTGATCTGCTGAAACAAGCTGAGGTCACGTGGTCGTATGATTTAACTTTAGGATACTATGTGCAAGTCTTTATCAAAGTCTTCCATGCCCGAACAGTCTGAGAGTTAATTTTTTTCTTCCTTCCCTCCTTCCTTCCTTCCTTCCTTTCTTTTCAGAGAGGCAATTTATTTAGGAAAGCAGATTCACATTCAAGGGTGCAGGCTAGTTAACTTGAGGATTGGTGAAGAGTCCCCTAAGTAACCTTGAATAAGAGGAGCTTACCAGAAAAGGAGCAGAGAGGGCCCTAGAGCCAAAGCTTCCTTTGAAACAAAACAGATGTATAATTTAAGTGTGCAAAACCAAAGGGTGAATTTATCACTAAAACCCCCCAAACCCATAAGCACAAAAAGACAAGAGCGAGGCAGCCGTGGACATCCTAGTGAAGTTGCTCTGGGACTTCCGGGAAGTCTGCTCAGGTGGGTTCTGATTCAGTGCTGCGGTTTCTGGCAGAGGCTGGTCTGGTGGTTGAGCTGTGGTCCCTGAAGCCAAACCATGGTCTCTTTCCATCCCCATGGGGCCCAGACACCTCAGGGCTCCTTTAAAACCACAGCCCCCTGGGGAAGTCTGTGGCCGGGGTGAAAGTTGGTAATAAGGACATGCCCCAGCTCTGTAGCCCTGGGGACACTGGGGCTGGCCTGTGGTGGAGGGGCAGGCTCTGCCTGGTCACAAGTGCCCCTGGCTGAGGAACTTAAGGACTATGAGAGATCCCAGGCCTGTGGTGGGACTTTCTTCCCACCCTTCAATGAGCACCACACAGGAGCCTATGGGACTCCTGTCGGGGTCAGAAGACCCAGTGCAGCATGGCAGTCTGCATGTGCCTGGGGAGGGCTGGAGAAGGGGAGAAGAGAAAGGGGAGACCCAGGCTTCCCGGGGCTGAGCACAGAGGAAACAAGGTTTAGAGCCCAGGTGTGGGGTCCCTATTTAGAAAGCAGCAGGCAGAGATGCCCCTGGCACCAGCAGGAACTAGATGGGAAACTGGGGCTCTCACACTCCACAGTTACACTGTGACCCCAAACCCCTGATGCCCAGGACAGCACCCCCAATGGAATCATTCAATTCAAGGGATAAGAATCAGAAACTGAATTTGGCCAGAGCTCTTCAGGTCTCGGACTTGAACCAGTGGGGGCAGAGGTCATCAGGTCTAACAAAAGGTTAGACTGGAGGACAGTCAGTCTTGAGGGCACTGACACCTCTCCAATGAGCTGTGCCTGCCCCTCCCCGACCCATTATGACATCAATAACATCCTGGATACAAAGGAGAGAGGGTGGGCAGAGCCCCAACAGACTACCTGGAGACACTTCTCAGACCACCAGGGGAGAGGACACAGTGACTCACAGGACATAAGGCCCTGTTTACATGAACAGAGAAGAACCCAAAAAAACCTAGAGATCAGGGCCAATGTCACATCAGAACAAGAGACATCTGAGAACACTGAGTGCTGAATTCACATGAGGAATAAGATATTAAGTGCTGACAAAGGAATTTCCCCAGCAGTACTCAGACAACTCAGGGTCTTGCAAATAGTGCCTTACACACAGGAGTAACCAATACCCCTAGGATATTAGTGATAGACATATTTGCCAAGCAGTGCTCAGGATCCTTAGGACACATGGAGGGTGCATCCCCATTAAAGTTCTATTTCCTCCTCTCCCGCCCTGACCCAGGTAAGACAGACATGGGGCTAAGGGATCCTCTGCAAAACATGTCTACAACTCTGAGCCCTGTGGGTGAGCGCCCTAGCCCATCAGCACACATTCTCCAGGGTTGCTGCTGCTGGTGAGCTCCCTCAGCCCCCCAGCGCTCAGGCTGCTCGGGGTCCTGGGGGTGAGCGCCCCTCACCCAGCAGTGCTACAGGTGGCCCTGAGTGTGGAGGGGAGCCGGCCTGGCCCTCAGGGGTGGGGGGGGATCAGGCTTCCTTAGTTCCTGGGGGTGAGCACTCCTCCCTTCCAAAGTGCTGGGCCTGGCCTGCTGGCTGTGGGTGAGGGCCCCAGGCGGCCTGCAGTCCCCAGGGCACTCTGGGCCCTGCTGGTGGGCGCCCCTTGCCGTCCAGGGCCCCGCGGGTGAGCGCCCCTCGCCCGAGGGTCCTCGGTGTGCCCGGGCCTCTGGGGTTAGCCCCCCAGGCGCGCCAGGGAGCAGTGAGCTCTGGGGCCCGCGGGTGAGCGCCCCTCGCCCCCTGGTCCCCAGTGTCCTCTGTGTCCCCAGGCTGAGCGCCCCTGGCTCAGTCCCCTCTAGGTCCTGAGGGGTGAGCGCCCCTCGCCCAGCAGTGCCCAGTGGGTCTCCTCTGGGGCCCGTGGCTGGTGCCCCTCCCTCGCCAGTGCTCAGTCAGCCCTGGGCCCTGTGGGTGAGCGCCCCTGGCCCACCAGGGCTCAGTGTCCTCTGGGCCTGTGGGGGAGTTCCCCTTTGCCCTTGCCTGCCAGGGCCCAATCTCCTCTGAGAACCTATGGCCACCTGGCGCCTGGGGAGTGAACTGTGTGGCTGGGACACCCTCTTTGGCCTGAGGGGTGAAGAGTCCCTGTGGAGGAAGCCACCCCCTGAGACTTGGAGCAAGGTGGAGAGCTCCTCCTGGCCAACACCTGGCTTTTGGCCTTTGGTGCCGCCCTGCAGGCAGGCTTGGTGCTCAAAACCTGCGACCCCAAGAACACTGTGAGGGGATCTCAACTCCAAGGGCACCCAGGACCCGGATCCATCCCGCCGGACACACCATTTTCTGGCCTTTGGGCCCAGGGGGCTGCGCTCCTGTGCATGACCCCAACCTGCCCGGGATTGCGGAGGTCCCTGGCACCAGTGGATGCGGGGCCAATTAATTTCCAAGGCCTGTGGGGATCACCTGGTACGCGGCACCGGGCACTCTCTGGGCCCCAGGGAAGAACCCTGTGGGTCCCTTGGATCCGGAGCAACGCCCACCTGGGCAGGAGCGGGGGAGATTTGGCAGAGGACATCTCCCCACTGTCATGGAGGACCTGCTGAGACCTGTGAAAAGGGCACCACTGTCCCACCCTGGCCCAGGTAAGGGAGACTTGGGGCTGAGGGCATCTCCTCCAAAGGAGCCCAGGACTCTGAGCCCCGGGGGTGAGCGCCCCTCGCCCACCGGCACTCATTCTCCAGGGTTGCTGCTGCTGGTGAGCTCCCTCAGCCCCCCAGCGCTCAGGCTGCTCAGGGTCCTGGGGGTGAGCGCCCCTCACCCAGCAGTGCTCCGGGCGGCCCTGAGTGTGGTTGGGAGCGGCCTGGCCCTCAGGGGTGGTGGGGGATCAGGCTTCCTTAGTTCCTGGGGGTGAGCACCCCTCCCTTCCAAAGTGCAGGGTCTGGCCTGCTGGCTGTGGGTGAGCGCCCCAGGCGGCCTGCAGTCCCCAGGGCGCTCTGGGCCCTGCTGGTGAGCGCCCCTTGCCCTCCAGGGCCCCGCGGGTGAGCACCCCTCGCCCGAGGGTCCTCGGTGTGCCCGGGCCTCTGGGGTTAGCCCGCCAGGCGCGCCAGGGAGCAGTGACCTCTGGGGCCCGCGGGTGAGCGCCCCTCGCCCCCTGGTCCCCAGTGTCCTCTGTGTCCCCAGGCTGAGCGCCCCTGGCTCAGTCCCCTCTGGGTCCTGAGGGTTGAGCGCCCCTTGCCCAGCAGTGCCCAGTGGGTCTCCTCTGGGGCCCGTGGCTGGTGCCCCTCCCTCGCCAGTGCTCAGTCTGCCCTGGGCCCTGTGGGTGAGCACCCCTCGCCCGCCAGGGCTCAGTGTCCTCTGGGCCTGTGGGGGAGTTCCCCTTTGCCCTTGCCTGCCAGGGCCCAATCTCCTCTGAGAACCTATGGCCACCTGGCGCCTGGGGAGTGAACTGTGTGGCTGGGACACCCTCTTTGGCCTGAGGGGTGAAGAGTCCCTGTGGAGGAAGCCACCCCCTGAGACTTGGAGCAAGGTGGAGAGCTCCTCCTGGCCAACACCTGGCTTTTGGCCTTTGGTGCCGCCCTGCAGGCAGGCTTGGTGCTCAAAACCTGCGACCCCAAGAACACTGTGAGGGGATCTCAACTCCAAGGGCACCCAGGACCCGGATCCATCCCGCCGGACACACCATTTTCTGGCCTTTGGGCCCAGGGGGCTGCGCTCCTGTGCATGACCCCAACCTGCCCGGGATTGCGGAGGTCCCTGGCACCAGTGGATGCGGGGCCAGTCTCCAAGGCCTGTGGGGATCACCTGGGACGCGCCACCGGGCGCTCTCTGGGCCCCAGGGAAGAACCCTGTGGGACCCTTGGATCCGGAGCAACGCCCACCTGGGCAGGAGCGGGGGAGATTTGGCAGAGGACATCTCCCCACTGTCATGGAGGACCTGCTGAGACCCGTGAAAAGGGCACCACTGTCCCACCCTGGCCCAGGTAAGGGAGACTTGGGGCTGAGGGCGTCTCCGCCAAAGGAGCCCAGGACTCTGAGCCCCGGGGATGAGCGCCCCTCGCCCACCGGCACTCATTCTCCAGGGTTTCTGCTGCGGGTGAGCTCCCTCAGCCCCCCAGCCAGCGCTCAGGCTGCTCGGGGTCCTGGGGTTGAGCGCCCCTCACCCAGCAGTGCTCCGGGCGGCCCTGAGTGTGGAGGGGAGCCGGCCTGGCCATCGGGGGTGGGGGGGGATCAGGCTTCCTTAGTTCCTGGGGGTGAGCACCCCTCCCTTCCAAAGTGCAGGGCCTGGCCTGCTGGCTGTGGGTGAGCGCCCCAGGCGGCCTGCAGTCCCCAGGGCGCTCTGTGCCCTGCTGGTGAGAGCCAGTTGTCCTCCAGGCCCGAGGCTGGTGCCCCTCCCTCGCCAGTGCTCAGTCTGCCCTGGGCCCTGTGGGTGAGCGCCCCTCGCCCGCCAGGGCTCAGTGTCCTCTGTTTCTGGAATCCTAGTGCTCCTGTGTGAGTCTCCTCAGGGTCCTGAGGGGTGAGCACCCTTTGCTCAGCAGTTTCCAGTGGGTTTTCTCTGAGGCCTGTGGTTGATGTCTGGTCTCTGTTTTTGAGTGCTCCTTGCGTACCAGTGTCCTCCTCTGTCCTCATCCCAGGTCCTCTTCTTTCCTGGGCTCTCAATCACTCTGGTCTGCCTGCTCAGTCACCTGGACTCTTTTGAGTATTTCCTTTTTTGCTTGTTTTTTAGAGCTTGTTATGTGGTTTCTTTTGGGCTCTTGAGATCCTGTGAGTTTGAATTTCTTGCCTGCCTATGGTGCGGTGCATGGCTGCTCTAAATGTGTAGCTGACCTTCATGGCCCCAGCTTGTGATGTTTGCTGGAGACATTTGGCTGTTCTGGATTTTCCTTCCTGGAGGAAGTGTTTGGGATTTAGAGTGGGTTCTTCTTCCCCATCTTGAGTTCCAGCATTTTGGGGACATACTCGCCATGTTCTGCTCTCTACCCAGTGGGAGGAGCAGCACTGAGGGGAGGAACAAGAGCTCCAGGCCTAGCAGGTGAGTGGGGAAAGGATCTGAGTGGGGTGGGCCTGGGCCCTGCTTTGTCCTGGGCCTCACCCAGTGGTGCACCATGCCCTGTAGCCCTCCTGGGACTTCAGAGGCCCCCAGTGGGCCCCTCCCTGCACCCGACCTGTGGTTCCATTGGATGTGGATCAGCAGGCTTTCTGAAGAGCACTTGTGTACTCATTATTAACTTCACTGGTACAGAGGATGTGACACACACTTCACAAGTCATCTTAAAATAAACCTCTCTTGATTGTAAATTCCACAGATCAAGGGCTTTTCACCAAATGCTTCAGTTCTGGCTGGACTTTTGTATCTGTAGCCAGCTGATGGTTGCCACAGAACCAATCTCATAGCAAATGCTTCACTGCTATCTGATTCAAGAGAGAATTTGCTTGTGGTGTTCACTGGCTGATATTGAGTGTAGTTCTGACAAGAATGTTGGTTGATAATTTCATTTATACATAAGACAAAAACAAAGCAAGCAGAACATTCATGTGCATTGCACTACTTTGTGTAGGGCAAAGGGGTGCTCTTGGTTGAATGGATGCTAGTGTTGAGTACTGGAAGTGTAGTTCCACACACTTTTGTAGCTCTTCACAATGGAATAGCTACAGACATAAACATTCCTGCATTATTAATCTTTTCTCCATCTCATCATTAAATTGAGACAATTATCAAAACAGCAAACTAGCCTGCAAAGTTGGTGACTGCCAATTTTCCTTTTGTAGATGCCTCATGCGACCCATACTCTGCATGGCTAGGAAGGGACCTGGAGTAGAGCACGCCATGTTTGCAACTGAAAAAGAGTCATGTGATAGCAAGACTCAGTGGAGAGATCCCCAGGTCGTAAGCTATGAGAACAGCAGGGAATAGGAGGCCCAGAGTCTGGTCCTAGCAGCATAGGCTGGGCTGAAATGTCCAAGCATGAGCCCTGCCATGGCCGAGCATGGCTTCTACTGCATGTTCCCATGCACAAGGAAATATGCACATGGCATTGAGGGAGGATGCACAGAGCTGGCAGGGTTTGGGGCCACAGGGCCAGCTCTGTCCTAGAGCCCAGCTGTGAAGGCTAATACCCTTTTGCTGTCTCCCCTGCTTCCATCCAGCTTCCAGGGCTGCTCTCCCTCCCCAGGCTTCTCCTGGCCCTCTGGTCCCTCCAAATGACTCTTCTCCTGGAGCCTCCACCACTGCTTCCCTCTAGAAGAACCCAAACCAAAGATCACAGCTTGGCTTGGGCTCTGCAAGGCTCCTCTGAACCTGAAGTTAGAGTTTAAGAAAACCATATATACCTTCAACCAACAGGGACTTTCAGGAGAAAAAGAAACCGCTGAAAACTGAGAGATTGGGCAAACGCATCCACCTTAATAGGGCTTTAGGATCTGGCACTCAGAAACATAAATAAAAGCAAAGCCACCCTCTAATCAGCAAAGTCATTTCTTAAAATGAAAATATCAAGTGTCACTGAGAATGAGTTGAAATAGATATTTCCAAATAAACTAAATGCCAAGAAGCCAGTAGGAAGTATATGGAAAGTAAGTTCATAACTGGACCAGCACACAACCCAGCCTCAACACACATGCCTTGGGCTCAGTAATGCAGATGGAACAATCAGAAGGAACTCTGGCTCACTTGTCCACTTCTAGAAATTGTAAAGCACTTGAAAGGGGCAGGAGGAAGTGTTTATCCAGTAAGGCAGGATGAGTCCATGAAATGGGCAGTGCAGTGTGATAAGAAAATTCTATTTCAGACCAAGGGAGGAAACTCCGTGTGATGAAGAGTGAAGGTGAAGGAGCTGAGAAGCTGGACAGAGTGGGCAGAACATGGTGCAGCTGCACAGAAGGCCACAGGGAGCAGGAACAGACCCAGCTGTCAGATGGTCTCAAGACAAGGCACCCCCTCTCTGCACAGTTCTGGTTATGAAGTTTTGCCCTTGGAGTTGTGTCCCTTGGCCCACAGGTATGTGTCTGTGGAATATGATTCGTGCATTCATTAGCTGGTCTAGGAGAAGGTCTATTTGTCTACTAGATGGTATATAGCAGCCTTTCCCACACAGGCCTCTGCCCTGGCTGCTTGCCCTGTGCCTCCAGAGCCCTGCACTGCTGCCTGCCACTCTCTGAAGCTCTCTCCCAGTAGCCCTGGAGCTTTCTTTCTTTCCTTCTTTCTTTTTTTTTTTTTTTTTTTTGAGAGAGAGAGAGAGAGAGAGAGAGAGAGAGAGAGAGAGAGAATTTTTTAATATTTAGTTTTTAGTTTTTGGTGGACACAACATCTTTATTTTATTTTTATGTGGTGCTGAGGATCGAACCCAGTGCCCCGCACATGCTAGGCGAGCATGCTACCGCTTGAGCCACATCCCCAGCCCACCCCCCCTAGAGCATTCTTGTGCAGGCTCCATCCCTCAGCCAGGCCTGCAGGCCACCCTCAAGAAGGGCACAGCCACAGAGCTGGCACCATCACTCTCCAGAATAAGCAGGGCCCTCTCTTGAGCTGCAGGACTGGCCTCTGCCCCAGCACCCAGCTCAAGGCGTGGGACTGAGCCTCTTTTTGCAGGGGGAGAGAGGCAGTAGGATTGGAGGGGAACAGGGAGAGGATGTGAGCATAGAGCAAGTCGGCCGTGTGGGAGCAAGAACTGAGGGGCACTGGGAAGGGACTTCATAGGTCTGGTCCGACTTGAAAAGGCACAAGGGTAAGAAGAGCTTCTGGCTCCATCCTGGGGTAAAACTGGGGAGTAAAGAGCTTTCCTAAGTTGAGAGGTTTTTTCCTGCCCTGAGTCCAGCAGGATGCTCGACACACCTGATGTCATGGACCACCTGCCTCAAGTCTGTAAGGGAGCAGGGATCCCCTCAGTTTCCAAATGGCAAAGGTGCTCAGGGGATTGATGTGACTTTGTCAGTGGAACTCAAGCAACGAGGGGCAGAGCAGGTACCAGAATCCAGGCCCATCTGCCCCCGGGCCCATGCTCTGTGTGGTACTAGCAGCACCCTCCAGGGAAGGATGCAGACAGGGGCCGGTTAAGGAGAGGCCGAGTCCTGTCCTGTGGCCTATGAGGCTGTTCTGCCTGACTGTTCCAGTGAGATGACAGGCGCTTTACCAAGCAGCTGTCCCCAAGGGAGCCCCATGGGTTGGTGGGCTCATTCAGAGACTTGGACATACCTAGACTGAAGTTAAATCTAGGAGCACACAGAAGCCTGTGTAAACAGAGTAGGATAAGTCACAAGGCCAAGGGTCCATACAAGACTAATAGCCCAGACCAAGTCCAGGCTGAGCTGAGCCAGGTCAAGACAAAACAAATGCCAAGATAAAGACCAGGGCCACCCCATCCTAGACACACCTGAGCCAAGCTCAGCTGACAGCGGACAGGCAGCAGGACCAGGCATGTGGAGGCAGGGACAGGCGTGGTGTGCTGGGTACTCACTTCCTCCACAGGCAGGTCTGGATCATCCTGGATCCTAATGTTGGCTCTTGGCACATCAGTGTGTGGCTGCAGATTGTGCTCCTGACCAGGCCTGAGATGATGGGTCTAGTCCATAGATGAAAGGGACAGACTGATGGGGGGACTATAACTAGAGAAAAGATCTGATCCACATGGCTTGAGGGATGACACTGACCTGAGAGGTTCTTATTTCTGCCCTTCCAGGGAAAAAGTGGCTGTAGTGACAGGTAACACAAGCCATCTTCACATGGAAAGGCAGCCTTGGCTCTTTTGGAAAATCCGGACTGCAGATGTCCCCTGCCCTCTAAGACAATGGCCTTGCTCAGCCCTGCCATGTGGAAAGGAGGCAAAAGCCAATGCAGCCCTGGTCAGAGGTGGAGCGGAGGCGTCTACCAAGTGCCTCCTGATCAGCTTCAGCAGCGGAGTGCTCAAGGTTTGGCTGCTCTGCTGGCCTCCATCTCCCTGCTCACAGACCGAAGAGATGCCCACCTGGCTCCGGGGCTGAAGTCTCCTGTGCGTCTCCGTGCAGCCCACCGTTTCCTCCTGCTCTCACCTTCTCCACCTTCCCCAATGACGTGTGCTGTTTTGTAACACAATAAAGATAGAATTTAATTGCAGATAAAATGTTTTTCCAAAGACCCTGAGTGTGAGTTTGTAGCCACAGTCACTGGGTCACTCTGCTGATGCCTCATTGACCCCACATCTGGGGCCTCTGTGAGCCTGTTCCTGTACACAGATGGACTCCCAGCTAGAGCTGCTGGATGCACACTTTTAAGGGAGAGGATGAGGCACAGGAGGTGCAGGAACTCTGAGTTCTACCATTAGAGAAAGTGCCTGGCTTTTGGCATGGCACTCAGGTGTAGGTAGCCAAAGGGTGAATGAGGAGAGAGTGAGGGCTCTGATGGCAAAGTTCTCCATGGACCCAGGGTTGGGAGGATGGGGAATGAGATGGGAGGTGGGTCTGAGCACTTGTTATGAGCCCCATGTCCTCACAGACTTCCTCAGTGACCTTCATGGTGGACACCCACAGAGCCCTGGAGAGAAGTAGGATCCTGGGAACTTGCACAGGACAGTGACTGCAGCCAGGGAGCCTGGAGCCTGGGGCTGGGCAGGAGGGCACATGCTGACCAGGCCCGCTCCACACTGCAAGCCCTCCCGGTGCTGCACCTGGCAGACCCCAGGCAGGTGCTTCAGGACTCAGGTAAATGCTTATCCTGGGAACCGCTCTTTCTAAGCCTGTTTTGTTGCTCAAATTTGGCAAAAATTTGGTCTTTTGCCACTGACTCTTAACAGTCTGTCCCTTTCCCTTTGACAAGATCATTTAGATCAGTCTAAATGACGGGACAAGTCCATCCTGGTGACATGGGCTCAGACCACTTGGTGGACAATCAGTAATGTCTTCAGAAAAAATTATTCAGAGACGCGGGAATTGTCAAAATGAAGATGGCCCAAACCAGGTGTTGACAAGGCTTTGGAGCACGGTTCCCATGTCCTCCACTAGGTGGAGCCAGTGGACATCTTTGCAGGTTGGCTTTTTCACTCACAAGGTTTGGGTGCCCTTGAGGGGATCTCAGCATCACCCCCTCAATAAAGGGCCAGATGACATGGATCCCGACATCCCTCAGGACTGTGGGATGGACAAGACGGAGGACAGTGACACCGCCCAATTAAAATCAGAAAATTTCAAAGAAAAGCTCCTAGTTACTTTTTTCTCCGTCCTTGCCATTTCCTGCTATGTCCCAGCTCCCTGCAGGCTAGAGTTCCTTGACCAGGATGGAAGCACTTTCCAGGCCAAAGCCCTGGATCAGGAAGAAAAGTAGGGCTGGAGGGAACTGACCATGCTCCTTAGCAGGGTTCCCAGGGCCCACCCATCTGTGTCCCCAGGCTTCCTTCCTGTAGGTGGCAGTGTTTGTGGGACAGGCAGATGCAGGTCAGCTTCTTCCACTGTTTTGGCCAAATTGTGATTAAATTCATTTTTCCTTTTTACCCTGTCTTCTCCTAGTTCTGATGTTGGCCAATACCCCAGTCAATCAGTAGGGACTGCAGATTCTTGGGCCCCAGGAAGACAAAAGTTCTTCTCCTGTGCCTATGACCCTGCTGGGACTCCCAAGTGTCCCCAGGCTACTGACCTTGGGCCCCTCACTGAGGTGCTGTCCATGTTCCCTGCACATCCAGTGACCATGAGCAGCCTGGACTTGCAGTGTCTGAGCTTCCAGGCTCTCTTCAGTCCCCTCCTGGACTCCCACATTTCTTCCCTTCTCCTCCTCTGCCACACTCCCACAGCAAGTCGTCCTGAGGGCAGAGCCCCACCTTCCCAGGCCACCCCAAGCTGCTCCTGGGCTTTGGGGCAGGTCACTGGGGCACAGTCTGGGTTGGAGGGAGATTCCAGAGAGGAGGGCCACCCTTCTGCCCCCCATCTGCCTAGACCAGATGGGTGAAGTGGCTGAGGGAGGCCATGCCATCCAGGAGGCAGGGAAGGCTCTGGCTGAGACAGACACTGGGGTAGCCATGGGGGTGGCAAGTGAAACAGGAAATGTCAGTGGCTCTGTCCTGCCCTTACATTCAACTCACCCCTGAAGTGGCAGCCCTCATGCTTTCCCCACAGGGTGAAGATGGGCAACCCCATAGCCCTGGGCCTGCCTCAGCAGAAAGGGCACTGGTGGGATCTGGGTTTCACAGAAACAAGAATAATTGTTTAGTGTAGGTGTGACTCATGCAGCAAGAGGAGTGAATCCCAGCAGGACTGCCTGGAGGACAGAGTGCCCCACAGGCCCACGTGTTAAAGGCCAGTCCCCAGATGGTCCTTCTGCCAGATGGTGGAACTTAGGAGGTCGGGCCTAGTGGAAGGTTTCATTCAAGTCACCCTATTTCTTCCTTTTTCTCTCTTGCATCCCAGACGTGAGTTGTGAAGTTGGCTCTTCCATGGTCTCCTCCATGATATGTTGTCTCACCACAGGCCCCAAAGAAGCCCTGATTGGAAACCTTTAAAACTGTGAGACAAAATAAACCCTTCCTCAGGTATTGTGTTACAGTAATGGAAAGCTAATCTCACATTCCATATCAGCCTCCCTGTGCCCCAGCAATTGCTTTCCCAGCCACACAGTCAGAAGGCATGAAAGTCAGCATCCCAGGGACGTGTGTGTTCATTCCCAGTCTGTACATCAACAGAAGAAAGATGGACCCAGTGTGACACACTCGTCAACAGCACATCACTCAGCAGCACAGAGCAGAGGGGACAGGACCATGGCGCACAGGGACAGCATTGAGTAAACACTGAGTTCAGAGCAGCCTCACCGCTGCATTCTATTTGAGGATGTTTCCAAAGTAGAAAAGACTGTGAGCTGGCAACAGAAATCAGAGCAGTGGTTATGGGGCAGGGGTAGCACAGGGACTTCAGGAGAGTGGTTGCAGGGGTGTATCCCTGTGTAAAAGTTCAAGTAAGAGCTTTTGAGTGTTTTCCTGTTTGGGTTTGTTCTTTGTTTTCAGTGGTGAGAAACACAACAGCGACAGCAAAGCATTCAGAAAAAGGTCCAAAGATAGAGTGAAGTGGGTCAGGGGTCACAGAGGACCTCTTAGCTTCAGTGGGGACCCAGGAGTTTGGGCTCATTCTGGTGGGAGGGAGGAGCACTTCTTGGATAAAAAGTCCCTGTAGGAGAGCAGGGCAGTGACCAGGTCAGAGGTGCACTGCAGCGAGGACGGGAGGACGGAGGGCAGGACAGAGGGGAAATGGCAGGGCCTTGTCCATGCAGCTGGGATGGAGGGCTGGACAGGTGGGAGGCGGTGGGGTGCTGTTGCACCAGCCCACCAGTGGCAGCTTCTGGGACTGGGGCACCACAGGGCTAATGCAGATACGAGGTGCATTGTTAAGTGACTGGGGTTGGGGGGATGAGAAGGAGCAGGCTTGGAACAGGAGAAAATCACAACCATTTGGTAGAAGGTGACTGGGCAACATCCAGGAGGGGATGATCCCAGGACACAGCTTGAGAGGGACAGTGGAGGACAAGAGGGCACAGGAAGGGGCAATATGGGGTGGGGAGAGAGGAGGGACTCTGTAGGGCCAAGTCCAGCAGGGACAGTGGGAAGAGAGAGGGAGAGGGGGTGAGAGGGAAGAGCCAGAGCAGGAGGTGGGAGAAGTGAAGACGGGGAGAGCCACGCGGGCAGCTCTTGGCATCTGGGAATTAACCACAGCAAGTGCAGCACACGTGTCCAGGGCTGGAGCCAGCCACACTCCACACCTTACTCCATGCTTCTCAAGGCTCCCTGGCCTCGTAGGGGTTGCTGTTCCCTCCAATTTGCAGATGAGAAGACAGGCATCGAGCACACAGGAGGCAGGTGTGTGGCCATGATGGGGACATGGATTGGCTCCACAGGCTCTGAGCTGTCCTCCTACCACCAGGTGGTGGGGCTGGGCTGTGAGGGGTGGGCAGAGTGTCTGGGTAGTGGACCTTAGGGACTCTTCAGTTTGGGCAGGAGTTGTGGTGTGGGCTGTGCAGTTGTAGCTTCAGGACCTTTTGTCACCTGGTGGCTGACTCTCAGGACTTATGCCTCATCCACAGGGAGAGGACAGATCCTCCCCCCCCCACCCCCAGCCATGTGGATAGCCCCACTGCCTCAGGTTTCCTGGGCAGACACAGTTGTTCCTAAGACTCATATGGCAGTCTCAGGGTCCAAGGTCCCTGGGTGTGTGCTCATACAGTGGCGGTGGAAGGAATAAGATATAAGGAGTGTGCCTGTGGGCTGCTGACCTGGAGTCCTGCCTCTGGAGCTATGGAGAGGCCATGACTCACCACGGGAACTTCGGAGTGACTCAGGGTCCAAGGCTGCACAAGGCCATCACGGCTATGGAAACTCTGATGCTGCTTGGCACGCAGTTGGCCGACTGTAGTGTAGCGTGCTGCAGGCGCTCCCCCCACCCCTGGAGAGGGCTGTGCCGGGCCAGGAGCCTCAGGTAGGCCAGGCCAGCACCTGTGTTCATCATAGTGTCTGGGCCACAGCAGAGCAGCTGACCTGCCCAGCCTGGATAGTAAGTAGGAAGCCCAGGAAAGCCCTCCCACCCCTATCAAGAGGGTCAGTCTGCAGCAGACAGACACAACATGGAGGCGAGCATGCTGTGAACTATATTGGAACTATATTGGACCATGTCTAGGGAGCACCAGGGCAGTTATACCTTAAGAGGATCTGTGTGTATCACACGTACTCCCCCAAACCTTAGGAAGTAGGTGCTGTCCTGAGAACCATTTGACACATAAGGCAACTGACACACAGAGAAGTTGACTAACTCGAGTTCACATAACAAGTAAGTGGCAGAGCTGTATTAGAACCAGGCACACTCGATTTGGGTTTCCATCTCCTCATCCTGATCCGAGATTGATGACATTAAAGTACACAGGGAATGACCTGTGCACTGGATTGGGGCATGGGGATACTGGGAGCCAGCATGGCTTGGGGCATGTGTCTGTAGTGGAAAAGTGGGTGGTGGCCCAGAGACAAAAGCAGGAGTGTCACCCTGCCAGAAAAGAGTTGTGCTGTGGCAGCAACAGTGTAGAGGTGGGATTCTGGGTTGGATGAACTTTGGGACCAATTAGATATAAATAGAGGAAGGCAGATGGATGTCTCGCTTGTGTGGGCTTTCCTGTCTTCATGTGGCCTAAGGACACAGGTTTGGGATGGACTCTCCTGGGCCGAGGACAGCATCTAAATGGTCATATCTTCAAGGCATGGAGGGATATAAAGAGCCTTTGCAAAGAGTTGGTAAAGATGAGTAAAGTGGGTGGAAACTGTCTGACTCTCAAGGCCTTTGGGGCCAGAGTGTATGAGCCTGTGGCAAACTGCAGTGTGTCCCCAGAAGCCACACAGAAGGGCATCAGAGTGCCAGATAAATTCACCTTTGTTGGGGCAGAAGAGAGTTTATGAATTTGTTTATTTCAGTGCTGAAGATTGAACCCAAGGCCGTGTACATGCTGGTCTATGAGGAGCCACTCTGAAGGATTCATGCCTTCCATCCTGAAGCAGGAGGCTTTGACCAGTCATGACATTTTGTACTGACCTGGATGTTGTCCAGGTTCAGGAAGTTGAGGACGTGTCTTCAGATGTAGGCTTGTCACCCCTTGGGTCGAATTACACTCACCTCTCCCTGTAACCCTGCCCCTTCAGACCTTTTTTGGATGGAACTTTCTAAGAATAAGGGTCCCCCCAATAAAAGCCCACTTCTAAACTTGCTCACTCTTGCTCTTGTGACTTTCTCTTGCTCTCCCATTTGGGGAGCCTGAGGCCAAGAGCAGAGAAGCCATCCTGAAGCTTGTTTAAAGGTAAAGTGTGTGTCTGTGTTTTATTTGGTGTCCCTGGGAATTCACATAAGCGACCTTAAGTTCAGCTGCCTGCGTGGGTCAGGGGCAGCACTAGTCAAGTGCTTTACCTCTGAGCTCAGTCACAACCCAAGAAAGTGTATTTAGGGGACAAATGGGTGGGTCATGGTAAGGTCACAAGAACTAAACGTAGCCAGAAATCAATGGAAATCTGGAGACATTAGAGCTAGTAGGGCTGCATGTCTGGGCTGGTGTTTGTAAACCCATGATTCGGAAGAAGGCATCCATGCCATTCTTGGGCTAAGCTCATTGTGAGACTTATTCCATTTACTCTCCAGTCACCTTAGGTGAGTCCCATGACCACCACACTGAGTAAGTAAGTGTGGCAGACTGAAATGACTAACATGGTAATGAGCACGCTGAGAATAAGAGTTGGAGCTGGGATTCAAGTCTAAGTGTTAAGGATCCCAAAGATTAATGTTTAACTACCACCTAGCATTGACTCATGCCAACTGCAGCTGAAACCATGATACACTCTTTCACCTCCTTCACCACCACTGCTGTTAGCAAATCACCACTATTGCTCTGTCTCCACCATCCCCATATTCTCACTATCACCACCATCATTAATATCATACCACCATTACTGCCCCCATCACCATTGCCATCACCTTCATAAATAACACAGGCGCCACTACCTTCACTACCATTACCATCACCATTACCAGCACCAGCAACACCACTATAGCCACTACCACCACCATCACCACCACCATCAACACCTCCACCACCACCTTCACCACCTCCATCACAACCTCCACCACCTCCATCACCACCTTCACTATCATCACCATCACCATCACCATTACCATCACCATCACCACCACCACCACCACCTTCACTATCACCACCATCATTAGCACCATCATCATCACCCTCATCACTATCATCTCCTTCCTTAATACCATCACACCCTTAGAACCATGACCACAATTGTCATCACTATCATTATCACCACAACCATCACCATCATCACCACCATTGTCACCACCATTAACACTATCACCACCATAAAATATTCACTGCTACCACTAACATAAACAAATCCTTTTTATCAGTAATTACTTTAAATGTAAATGAATTAAACTCTCCAATCCAAACATGGAGTTTTCCAGAATAGAAAAAAATATATCCCCCTTGATCCAATTATATGCTCTCTACAAGAGACTCACTTTATTTTTATTATATATTTATTTTTATATATGTGCTGTGCTGGGGCTCAAACCCAGGGCCTTGTGCCTGCCAGGCAAGTGATCTACCACTGAACCACATCTCCCACCTGAGACTCAATTTAGATCCAGAGACACAAACAGGTTGAAAGCAAAGGGATAGAAAAAAATCCAGTAAGTTGTGACCCACAGAGAACAGGGGTGACTATTCTAATAGGAGACACAATGGACCAGATCAAAAAAGGTTACTTGGGACAAAGAAGGACAGTGTTTACCAGTAACGCTTCAGTCAGCAAGAAGATCAGTTTATTAACGTGTACATGAATGAAAATACATGTGAAAAGGGAGGAAATGCAGACACACAACACAACATGGAAGAACCACAAAGAAACTTACACCAAGTGAGACCAGCCAGGAATTCAACTCCCCTGGGACGTGTATTTTATCAGAGAAACAAAGTTCTATTAAAAACAAACCAACACACTTTGTCTCAGTGCTATTCCTGGCTGGGGCCTCCCTGGTGTGCTCCAGGTCACAGTGACCTAGATCCCAGAGACCCAGGGGCCAGGTGGGATGGGCAGCTGTCACTTCTTGTGTGGGAGAAGTGCCAGGGACTGGTTGCATAGGAGAGATGTGACTCACATCGGGAATCCTGGTAGTTTAAAAGAAAGACCAAATTCCCACACTTTGCTGTGTATTTATTTATTTTTTATTTTTTGACAGAACCAGAACCCTGTCAGGCCACACAGGGCTGGTGGAAACTAAAAACCTTCCAGAGACCCTTCTTCCACCCCCAGCATCCCAGCAGGTGCCTGCCCCTCACCCCTATTTTCCCTTCTGGTTATGGAGGTGATGTGTTCCTGGACTCATCTTCTATCTCTCACTTGCAAGGGGAAATAGCCCTGCCAGCAATGTTGGAGGAGCCAAGGACCTGGGTTCCATGGACCCATCCATCTCTTACCTGCTACATGGCGTAGGGCAGGGTCTGACCCACAGGGCACCTTGGCTTCTGGATCCATGGGGCACTTGGTGAGGTGACAGTGTCCAGGGCCAAGGAGTCCTGGCTAGGTATGGTGGCAATAGAAGGGGACCTGAAGGCAGGGAGGAGAGAACCTGTAGCAATCCAGAGGAGCACTTCCTCCTAGTCTGTGTGGAACCAGGCAAAATGCAGCTTGGGCCCCAGTCCAGGCTTGAGAGTGTGGGTCTGGACCCAGGTGTATAGAGCTTCCCAAGCTCTCACAGAGAAACAGCCATGCTGTGCAATTCATTCCCAGAACCCCCACACCTGGGCTCAAGGGGCTCTGGAGAGGCTGGTTGAGCTCAATTGACTGCCTCTGTGATTAGCTGCAAGCAAACAGCCTCTAGCCATCTGGGCTACTGGGGTGGAAGGGATCTGGCCAGTAGTGGTAAACAGTGTGGAATCTCCCAAGGTCAAAGGCACCTGGGCCTGAGTCCAGTCTCTGCTGGTGGTGAACAGGGGGTGGGTTTCAGCTGAGACCCCCTGGGTATGCAGTCATGCCCCCGCCATGAGGAGGGCTCTGTCTTAGCACTTGACTCTCTTGATTTCTAAGGGACACTCATACCCAGTCATATCCTTCCCTCTGGAGTTCTGCACCTTTGAAATTCAGACAGAAGGTACACACTGTGTCCTCTTCATTCTTGATGGAACACAAAATAAGACCCCCTACAGCCCATGGTGTGGTGAGGCAAAGAAGTAGATGTTATCTCCATGTGACACCTCTCATCCCTCCTTGGCCAGTGTCAGTCACACTGGCCCCTACCATGTCCCCTCTGGGGAGGCTGTGGCTAACCGGTCCCACAGAGCACCCAGTGACTGTGCATCACACCTACACCCCCACATGAAAAAAGACCAGCCCCTGTGTCATGGGCTGAATTGTGTCCCCCAAATTCATATGTTGAGGCCCTGACTGCCCAGTCCCTCAGAGTGTGACTGTTTGGAGATGAGGTCTTTAAAGAAGTGACACAGGCTGTGAAGTCACTAAAGTGGCCCTGATCCAATCCTCCTGGTGTATTTGTGAGAAAAGGACATCAGGACACAGATACATAGAGGGACAGCCATGGGAGGACACAGAGAGAAGATGGCAAGGTAAGGCCTCAGAGGAGCCAGCCCTGCAGGCACCTTGCCCTCAGTCTTCAGTGTCCAGAATGGGGAAGATGCTTCCCTGTGGTTCTGACCCTGTCTGCAGTATTTGTTATGGTGGAGCAGATTATGCTGCCAGGGAGGGGCCCCAGCAAGAGGCAGAGCAGCATGGTTGTCCTGGCCCACAAAGGGAAGTGGGGCAGTAAGGTCCAGTGGCTGGCGGAGGCCTGGACTAGGCAGGTGAGTTCCAGAAGTGTTCATCATCTAACCATACCCCAGTGACAACACGTGACAACACATACCATTAGCTAGGAGTGAGCTAGGATTGACACTCCACCCACCGCATCTGGTGGAGGCTTATAAAAGTCAGCTGGCCTCATGCAGGCCAGACACTTGCTCTGTGCACCTGCCTGCCTGCCTACTTGGACCAGGGATGCGACACCTGCTCTGGTTGCTGCCTCTGTTCCTGTTGGCATGTCCAGGTAAGCTTGTGGGTGCCCTGCTCTGTGTCCCCAGGGCTCTGAGGACCCTGGCTGCCATCCTGAGAGTCTGGGCTGATGTACATGGGCATGCCCCCAGAATGATGTGCCCCTCTGCTGCCCAGAGAAGGAGCAATGGCACAGGGCAGGACTTGCTCAGAGCCTCGGTTTCCTGTCCTGGAGGGAATGTATGATGCTATTGAAGTGGCACCCCCTTTCTCAACTGAAAAGTCTTGACTAGGCCTCTCCAGAAATCTTCACCATGGCTGATTTTAGGAATATCAGCAAAAGAGTCTCTGCAAAAGAGTTCAATGTAGATAAACTTCCTATTTTCATGTCACCCTGTGGCCACTGGCTGAGAAGATACCAGCACTCCAGGTGCTGGACACCCCCTTACTAGCTTTTCACAAACATATCCAGTATAGTACTTTGAAGAAATGTGCAAACAAGGCCTTTGGCCTTGAGCTGGACTTCACAGATATATCTACATTTTTAAGATAAGTTACAAATGGGCTCCATGGTAACAGCTGGCAGGGGGAGGAAAGAAAGGGGAGAAGAAGCTCTCCCCTTCTCAGGTGTTGTCCTTGAAGGGTTAACTTGCCCAGAATAGTGAAAGAAAAAGTTGCTTTTATGTGGACTTTTGCAGACTGTGAACTTCTGAGCCCCTCAACTTACATGCTGGTTATAAAACTCTGAAACTCCCTGAACTCGGGAAAATTTCTCTTCCCACCTGGCAGGAAGAGAAAACCACGTAGTCAAAAGCTGTGCCCTCTGAACCTGGCTGCAGCCAAATAAAACTATTTCCTGCTATCTTCAGTGCCTTTCCTCGTTTGTCCCTACAACATTTTTGGCGACCCAGATGGCACAGAGGAGGTAAAGAAGGCTATTCTGCCTCTCTTGTTTCTGGGGTCCGGCTTCCCTGGGCGATGGGGGACAGTGGTCCCCTTGGCACTCCCAGGCCACTTTTGGCCTGAAGGATGATCAACTCACCCAGCGCCCTGGGGCTGCCACCCTGGGGCTGCCACCCAGAGCACAATGGAACCCACAGGCAGCAGGAACCAGAATTAGGGTTTTGGAGCACCACCCAGCTGAACAGGCAGGACCCGGGGCCATTTGGTTTTGCAGCCCACCTGACTTCCCCTTTGAGGCCTAAGCGGGTGGAAGAGAGACTTGATCACCCTCTGTTGGGTCCCGAGTACCCTCCAATATGGTTGGAGCTGAAATGGACCCGGGAAGTCGCCCGAGTAGTCTGTTCGGGGTCAGCGAGCAGAGGGGAAACCGTGACTCCCTTTTTGTTTGGTTTGGAATTGTAGGAATTTGGGCGGTATAGAAATTCTGTCCTGGCCATGTCTGTGTGAAAGTGTGTGAAAGTGTGTGAATGAGACGGACAAAGGGAAGGGTTCCAACCCAACCCGAGGGCCGAAGTGAGTGCAGAGTCCTGATCTGCGCTTCCGTGGCACCTCTTACAGTCTATGGCGGAATTTCACCAACCAACGTCTAGGTGAAAGCTCCAGGTCGGGGGTTGATACCGACCCACAAGGCTAAGAGGGCCCTAAGTCCCCACGAGGGGAGCGGCCAGAGATGGACGAAGCGAGTCTTGTCCTAAGTGTGTTTTGTTCTAAGTGTGCGACACCAATGCAGGGTGGAACACGGAGGCACTCTAAGGAAACTGAGCCTTCTGAAATGTGTTAGAAACCTTTAGGAAGGTTTTCCTGGTAACTGAGGGGTGAGACTCACTCCACAAAGGTTGCATACTCTGTGAATTAGAATGGCCCACCCAAGACGTGGGCTGGCCACCAGAAGGATCTTTAGATGAGAGAGTCATTGCTGAGGTCCTTTTGATTGTTGTTGGAACCTCTAAACCAATTCTCTTATATTGAGTGCTGGCAAGAGATAGTACAGCCCCCTTGGTTGAGAGCCTGTCTAGATGGACAGTTCAAGCTGATGTTAGCCAGGAGCATAGTGGTCTCTAAGACCCAGTGGAAAACAGCTAAACAGAAAACCTGACTAGGAAAGACAGGAAGGGAAACAGTTTTCCCCTGAGCCAGAAGAGGACCCACAACTTTAGGTGCCACTCTACTCAACTTTGCCAAGACCACTGGGACAACAGACTGTCCTCTAGTCCCCTTGCTCTCAGAGGCAACAAATGATGGCCCCCAATACTGGCTATTCCTTCCTCTATGATGTCATCAGAGCCAAAGGTTTCCTAGGACCAAAGACTCTTTCACCTCCCAAGATTAAGGTGGGAGATTTGTTCCAAGACTAGAGCCACAACTCAGATGAGAACTCTCCAGATTCCCCTGCAAGGGACTAAAGGACCTGCTCATATTGACCAGAGGTAAACACCTGAGGGAGACAAGGCAGTTTTGTGTGGCAGCCTTTCTCCACCATTGTGCTCATAAGCTGGAAAAATGATACTCCCTCCTACACGGAGAAACCCTGGGCCATGACTGATCTGATGCAGCCCATTATCCAGACCTAAGGATGGGGCCCCAACAAAGAAGAAGGTCTAAAGATAAAGAGATGTGAAGAAACCCTCAGAGAAAGTCTAAAAAAAACAGAAAAAAAAGAGAACAAAACACACTGAGTCCAAGAGTTAGGAGGAATCGGAGCCAGCCCTGAGCCCTAGCCTAAGCCGAGCACATCTCAGACAAACAGAGCTGAGATAAGCCTCCCGCTGCACTAGCATCTCCCTCTTGCACCCTCGATAGCCCTGAACATTTCTCTCAACCCCACATCTGCTAAGGCCTCTCTGCCCTATGAAACTGGCAGCAATAATCAAAAGAGATGTGCCCAACTGACTCAGAGCTAAATGTCCAGGCCACCGTGCTGCCGCCCCTCTCCCTGCCCAGAGGCGCCCCCAGGAGGAGGGGCATCATACAAACATTGCAGCTGCAGTGCAAGTTTGTCAGTGAAGAAATGCACAGGTGCAAGCAACAGGTGATCAATGCAGCCTTTGTGGAACAGGCTCAGAGAATCATTTGCCAAAAATTACAATCCTAGAGGACTTTACTGAGAAGTGTGCCAGTGAGCTGATTAAGGTGGCCATGACAGTTTTCATCAATAGAGATACAGAGACTCAAAGACAGGCAGACTGAAAGATAAAGAGGAGGTTGGATCTCCTTACAAACCCAGAAGTCACCCAAAGGGGGTCTCACTAGTACAAAAACAATGGTCCAAATGTTTACAAGAAAAAAAAAAGTGTGGCCAGACAAAAGTGGAAGGCTCCAATGGCCCTGTTGGGCAAGCACCCACTGCCATGCTCAAAAGCTGACTTGAACAGAGAAGGAGTGAATGTTTTCCCCCAAGACTTTGGCCCCAGCCCCTTCTTTCAGTTTCTTCCCACTTGCTCAGAAGTTGATGATTGATGAATGTGGCAGGGGTCTCACAGACACACACAACTGCATCTGATGCACAGGACCCAGTGGCAGGGGTCCCACAGACACACACAACTGCCTCTGATGCACGGGACCCAGCGTCTCAGGAGGGCTCAGCTGCTGCAAGCCCCCAAATGAACCAGGAATATGTTCATGTTAACAGCCAATAGTGGGCCATAGGGTGCTCACTCCTTAAAGACATGCCACCCTGGCTCCAAGCCACACGCTGTGAGCTACCAGCAGGAAGGGCCACAGAGCCCCATGCACCCAGGCATACTGAACAAAAACATAAGCAGGACAACCACTATATAAAATTTCTCTTCCCACCTGGCAGGAAGAGAAAACCACGTAGTCAAAGAGCAACACATAGGTGGGCATAATGTGGCTGCCACACTGGGACCTGCACGGGTCAGCACGCTGCTCTCTAACCTTGGCAGACGGCTGATGGTGAGATTGACATGGGTGCCTTTTATACAAATAATGTCCCAGGTCATCAGTCTCTGCTAAGATTTACGTTCGATTTAAGAGTTGGAGAATCCCAGCAGCCAAGATCCTGCACCAGGAGATAACAAAATAATTCCTGCCTCTTAAAACTCCAGAAGCCCTATGTAAGCCTCCCTTTCCCTAAATGACAGTTCCTCCCATGGGCTTGAGTACACCATCCTTGGGGCAGCACTGGACTCTGACTTAAAAGTCCATATCTGTTGGGCAATATCCGGGGTCACAGTTTTGCAAGGAACTCAGTCTTGTGACAGTTAGTCTCTTGAGGCATGCCTGTGATTTCCGTGAATGTGTCTTGACACACTAGGACTATGGCTTCCGAGTCTGTGCCTGCCTATGGCTTCCACATACGCAAACCTAATTCTGATAAAGCCCTTAGCAACAAGGGCGTGCCTGATCTCTTTTGGCTTCAGCTACTTCCTCTATTCTTCTCCCTCCTCAACTCTATAAAAAGCCTATGTACACAATCAAAGTTGAGTTGCTGCGCCATTATGGCTGACTCAACTCCCGACTCGGTGTGATTCTTGGCCAGGTGGGGTGGCAGGGGCCAGGTCGCAACACTCATCATCTCATTCAGCCCCGGAGACACTAACTGGTCTAGTGCTCTCCCCTAATCTCTGTCAGAGGGTGGTTCCAACACATATCTATCAAGAAAAAGGTCAAATACTTTGGTTACCATCTGACTCAGCAACAGAACAGAACAGAACAACCACTGAGCCTCAAAAGAAATAGGAGATCTGCTCAATTCCAGTCCCTTCTACCTGCCATCAGACTAGAGAATTCTTGCCATATATGGATCCCTAACTTTTCAGTCATGGCAAAACCCCTCTATGAAGCCACAAAGGAGGAAGAACAAGATCCTCTGATGTGGGGGCCAACTAAGCAAAAGGCCTTTGAGGACATTAAACAAGCACTCACCAGTGCACCTGGATTAGGGCTCCCTGACCTCACAAAGCCTTTCTTTCTGTATGTCCATGATCAGTCTGGAGTGGCTATGGGAGTTTTGACTCAGATGCTGGGTACATGGCACCATCCAGTGGCCTATTTGTCCAAACAGCTGGACTCTGTAGCCCAGGGCTGGCCACCTTGTTTATGGGTCCTTGCAGCCATAGCTCTTCTGGTGTTGGAAGCTGATAAACTGGCCATGGGACAAGAACTGGTTTTCAGAGTTCCTCATTCAATTTTGACATTGTTAAAATATAAAGGACACTATTTGTTGACTAATGAAAGAATGGTCAAATATCAGGGCATGTTATGTGAAAACCTACATATCCATGTTGAGGTCTTCAGAACTCTAAACCCAACAACTTTGCTGTTCATTGGACCTGGAAAACCTGATCACAAATGTGTCGAGGTCATAAATGAAGTGTTCTCCAGCAGACCAGCCCTAACAGACCAGCCTCTCAAGGACGCTGATGCAGAGTACTTCACAGATGTAAGCAGTTTTATAAAAGATGAGGTATGTTTTGCTGGATATGCAATGGTCACTCTGGACTCTACTGTCGAGGCAGAACCTCTGCCTCAGGAAACTTCAGCACAAAAAGTAAAACTTATTGCTTTGACCCGAGCACCTCAGTTGACAGCAGGAGTCTGTGTGGATATTTACATAGACTCAAAATATGCGTTTGCTACCCTTCATGTTCATAGGGCCTTATGTAGGCTAATTAACTCAGGAGGAAAAAAAAGGAGGCATGATGGATGGACAAGAAATTCTTAAACTTTTGGATGCACTGTGGGCTCCCAGGAAGTTGTGATTATATATTGCCAAGGTCATCGAAAGGGAAACACTGTGGTTTCTCAGAGCAACTGGAGAGCTGACAGAGAGGCCAGGTTTGTTGTCTGCAAGAAACAGGAAGAAAATTCAGTCCCAGGTTTAAATGCTGCCCTTCTGCCTGGCCAACTCGCTAATAGAATGGGAGCCAACATACTCCCAACATGAAAGTAAGTGATTTAAGACTGAAAAAGAAAATTTTCTCTCAAGTGGATGGTGGAGATTTTCTGATGGCCGGCATAGCCATCCAAGAGATTTTAGGCCCAGCCTTTATCAGACAATCACGCAGGAAAAACATGTTGGACATACAGCACTTGAGACAGTTCTGAGTCAACAACATTTCTATGTCCCCCAGCTCACAAGCAACACCTGGATGATCTGCAAACAATGTGAGGTTTGTGCTCACAACAATTCTTGTCAGGGACCAGAGCTCCCACCAGGAATCCAAACTATAGGAGGGGCACCTTTTGAAGACTTGGAAGTAAACTTCACTGAACTACCAAGCTCACGGGGCTATAAATAACTTTTGGTTTTTGTGTGTTCCTACTCTGAACTAAAAAGCTAGCACTAAAAAGGCTAGGGAGATAACCAGGATGTTTCTCTGGGAAATGATTCCCAGATTTGGTGTCCCAATAGCTATTGGCTCAGACAATGGGCCAGCTTTTGGGCAGAGGTGATATGATTACTGACCAATAAGTTTAAACATCAGATGGAAGTTACATACTGCCTATAGGCTACCGAGTTCTGGTAAAGTTAAAAGGATGAACAGGACTTTAAGGCTCAATTGGGTAAGCTGTGTCAGGAGACTCACATTGTGATGAACTTCTCCCTCTTACACTGCTGAGGATTAGATCCACTCCCACTAGGAGGACTGGATTCTTTTCTTTTGAGATAAAATACGTGTGGCCCCCCTCTTATTAGGGGACTACAGGGAGACTTAAGAGAGATAAGAAAATTAGCCCTGAGATGACAGCTTCAGGTCTTAGGGAAAACTTTACAGGTTCTCAACTAATGGGCTAGAAAAATATTGCCAGTAAGTTTGACCCAGGTATACACACTCCTTCAAGCCTGGAGATTGAGTCTGGGTAAAAAAAAAAAAAAAAGAAAGAAAGAAAGAAAGAAAGAAAGAAAGAAAGAAAGAAAGAAAGAAAGAAAGAAAGAAAGAAAGAAATATTCAACCCCTGAACTTCTTTAGAAGGGCCCTTTAACTGTTGTTTTATCCACCTCAGTAATAAATGTTGCAGTGATAAATGCCTGGATTCTCTGCACCGGATTGAGCCCTGCAGCTGCAGACTGGAAGTTCTCTCCAGATCCTGCTATGAAGCTGACCATCCGGAATAAAAAGGAGCTCTGGAAGAAGCATGAGGATCAGAAGGACAACAACCCTGCTCCAGATGAGAACGACAACAACTCTGCTCCGGATCAGAATGACAACAACCCTGCTCCAGACCAGAACGACAACAACCCTGCTCCAGACACACCAGAAGCTGGCTGATCTACGCACAACTAAAGCTTGAGGAGACTACGGCCCTGTTTCAGCCACACAGGAGGGACTGGCTGATCAATGCATGGAGAAAGATAAACTTCCCACCAGGACTAATGAACTCTTTCAACCTCTAAGGTAGTTCTTATACTGTAATGTATTGCCACCCCTTGCTTCTAGATATATACATAATTCTCTGTTTGGTTTCTGCTACTGGTTTGATAACAGTAACTCCTATTGACTCTAGGTAACAGAATTTCACTTATATTTTTTTATCTTGCTTATATAAGTTTTCTAGGATTTACTTGGTGTTATTAGTTTGGCTTTGTTAATTTATGCTGTTTAACCTATGCTAAGTGAAATGTTAGTCTATTATTTAGTTTGGTTTCCTTTGATAACTTTAAGGGATTCTGCCCTACTCTTATTCCAACCATGGATGTGTGCTCAGGCACACAAACAGTTAAGTTTTGCTGTGCTTAGCAAAACAAGGAGTTCTGTGAGAAAGTATGAATTCTTTGAACTGTGTCCTTGTTGCTGTCTTAAGAAGATAGGAGAAAAGAATGTTCTGCCAAGTGTAATATATATATTACGAGAGAGAGAGAGAGAGAGAGAGAGAGAGAGAGAGAGAGAGAGAGAGAGAGAGAGAGTGTTTGCCTGGGAATAACTAACCACAAGTTAATTGATAAGAAATACGGGGCACTGTGACCATAAACAAAGTTTTCCTGAGAATGTTTATCCATGCTTGTAAGGATTAAGCTGATGAAAGGATGTTTTTTCTTTCCCCTTGTTTTAATTAATAATGCTGTATAAAAGAAGGAGAGAAAAAAGTAAAGGTGATGCTCATTTTCTACTGAATGCCTGTGTGTGCATGTGTCTTTCTTAAGCATCTCTGCTGTACCAGGAATTACAGATTGTCAGCGAGTCTGACAGATGGCATCCCTGGGTGGCCAGCAGAGAGTCCCCTTACTGGCAAAGGTAATGAAGGGGAGAGGTACCATGGTATCAAAAATCTCAAGAAGTCAAATGCAACAGGCAATTATGACTTTGCTTAAGGAGCAAGGAATTGTAATTTATAGAAAAACAGCTTCTGCTTTTATGCTTGCTATTAAAACTGCATCTCCTTGGTTTTTGCACTCAGGGAATTTAATGGTTCCTGATTGGGAACATGTAAAAGAAGATTTGCAAAAATATTTAAGGGAAAAGGGTCCAGAGAGTTTACCTGTAGCTACTTTTTCTTTGTGGAAATTGGTAAAAGATGCACTTTTATCTCCAGATGTAAAAGTGCATGAATTTTTACAGCAGACACGGGGAACTTGGATGGAGGTTCAGGACAGGGAATCAATAGTTTCAGTGAGTGAAAGTGATTCCTCAGCTGATGAGGACCCCATTTATGACGCTTCTAAATTAAAAACAGGATCTACCACCTACAAAAGAGGAGCTAATCTTGTAAGTAAAAGGAGGGACTGAGGGACTCCCAGCAGCTGCAGAAGCCCTTTTTTGCTTCCAGGACCTCCCACCTTCCTTCCTTGCACTGTAAGGATTGTGCTACCTCTGTCTACTTATCTAAATGGGTTTTAGAAGCATTGTACAATCTTGCAGTTAAAAGTTGGGTTTAGGTAATTGCTTAGTTTATGATTTCAGAAAATTCATGCCAGAGAACTTAAACACTTAGGATGGAAAACTAAAGAACTCTACTTCCAAGTTGGCAAGTAACTCCCAATCATTCAGTTTTTTCACTATTTTTAAATTGGGTAGCCTAAATAAATGTCACTGTATGTACCAGTGCATTAATTTGGACAAGGATAGTAAATCATAGTATGGTATCTGTTGACAAAACAAGATGTAAAGATATAAAATTTTGTGAATTGTGTCTTAAACTTTTATCATAATTTTCAACATTCAAACCTAAAAATTATGACTTACATGAGGTGTCTGCTCAGAATAACAGTTTTCCCTGCTCCTTCCAGACCTCAGTCAAAACTTATGTTAAACTTACATTAAAATGCAAATGAAAGAAGCCTGCAAGCTCAGTAGGAGACTGATCTGAGGACTAAGAAAAAAAAAAGTAAATTGTATGGTATTTACTAATTATTGGCAGGTCATTTTTTCTAGGACTCTTGCTTTTTCTTAGATTCTGTATTTTTCTGAGCTCATGATTTTGATCCTACAGACTTGGGTTAATGTTTTTCTGATCAGTTCTATTTGTAATCAACTATGGAGTTTTAAAAAAAAAAAAAAAAACATTGCAATGGAGATTTCACCTGCAAAAAGCTACAAGGCCTTTACTATTGTGTTATGTGTTGAGAGCCACAGCCGAAGGGGCCCCAGCAAACTTCCAGCTGCCAGCAAACTTCCAGCTGCTGGCTGATAATTGGCTCACAGTGGCCCCAGCAACATCTAGCTGATTGGCTCCTCTGTGGTGATGCTCATTGGAGATGCTCATTGAGCTGTTTCCCTGCCCTTTCAGACCACGGAGCTGCTCATTGGGGGACTTTTTTGGCTCCGCCCACAGGACCCAGCCAATCGGCCTCAAGAGCAGGAGGATTGTGGGAGGTGGTGAGGCTTGTGGTTGAGGGAGAGGCTTGTGGGAAGCCGATGGTGGCAGTTGGGCTCTGAGGGTTTTTCCTGAGGAGCTGTTTTGTTTGGCCTGTGTGGTTCTAAAAATAAAGTTAGTTTCTTTTGACAAGTGGCTCCTGAATTGTGCCCAGCCAGACTGCGGCATTAACATTTCTCCCCCTCTCTTTTTAAACAACAAGCATGTGGCTTAGGGACCGTGCCTGCCTTAGGTTGTCCAATAGTATGGTCCTTACCCGTTATTGGATGAGCTGACCTCAAGGCGTCAGCCTCCTGTCTTAGGTTGGTACCATTGCAATTGGATCTTACCCGTCACTGACTACCGGTCCAGTATACAGCCACACCTGTAGAGAGGTCTTTGTACCAGCAGGCGGGGGTGAGGTTCTTTGCCTCACCTCTATTGGCCCCCAAATTTTAGCTGAACGATCATGACAAGCAGGAGGGAGGAAGATACACCAAGCCAATTGAAGGCTCCTTTTGGAAAAATTGTACCACCGATGACATCATCAGCAAAAATACCCCAACACTACCACAATTCACTGTACCAACAGATAGTTCACAATGCATACAGGTGAGTTCACAATGCATACAAATGATACATGGTCCAGGCAAGTTCTGCAAGCAGTTCAGTGATGGCTACTGCAGAAGCTGTAGATTGGTTTTATCTTTGTCTTCACCAGCACTGGGATGAAGATAGGAATTCTGGCAATAATGGCTAAAGAAAAAATTATGTAACATTCCAGAAGGCACTAAAAGAAAACAATTTTCTTAACAATTTACATTATCTTGAAGAGAATTATTAAATATAATGAAAAGGAAAGGTGAAAGTAAACAAATAGATCTGTTAACCTCCTTTTTTGTTCATATATTAAAGCAATCCTCAACAGCTGTTTACCCAATTTAAATTAAACCATTTAAATCACGTGAAAAAAAATTTGGATCCATTTTTTCATGAGCGCTCATCATATGTGATATGTGGACATACATACATTCAAACATATAACACAAAACACAAGTGTGCACACATAATATAATACATACAACACATAACATAATAGTAAGGGCCTTATAACTTTTTACAGGTAAAATCTCCATTGCAATGTTTAAAAACTCTATAGTCAAAAAAATAGAACTGATCAGCAAAACATTAACCTAGGTATGTATGAGCTCAAAAAACAAAAATAGAACTTCATGATATGGAAAAGGGCAATAATAAAATAGATATTGAAAAAAGCATCCTGGTTCAGCCAGATGTAAGGATAGCCAAACTGGAGTTTTGGATATCAGTTGTTATGGATTTGAGCCAAATCATCTTCTTTTTGGTCTGTAGAAATCGCTTTAGTTAATCTCTCTGGAATCCAAATCGGCTGCTGTTCTCCCTGTGGAAACACATAAACAGACCCCTGACTCCAGACAATCACTGGGTCAGAACCTTAGTTAATCTCTCTGGAATCCAAATCGGCTGCTGTTCTCCCTGTGGAAAAACACAAACAGACCCACGACTCCAGACAATTACTGGGTCAGGACCCCTTCCATTGTTCTGTTAGAATATCCTTCCAAAGTACCTTGGGCTTATGTACATTTTTTGGACACATATGCCTTTCTGCAGCACTAAGCCCTGATGAATCCAAATTTTAAAAGTTTAGAGTAAAAAGGGTTATTTTAAGTTTATCTTTGGGGAATATATACCCCTTCCCAATTCCTTCTTTTTGCTTTAATAAGTACATTTTAATAGTTTGATGAGCTCTTTCAACTATGCCTTGTCCCTGTGGATTGTATGGGATTCCTGTTATATGAGTAATGCCAAATGTTGAGCAAAATTGTTTAAAAGAGGTGGAAGTATAACCAGGGGCATTATCTGTTTTTAACTGTTTTGGAATGCCCACAGTGGCAAAATTTTGTAAGCAATGAGCTATAACATCTTTAGTTTTTTCTTTGGCATGAAGGAAGCCCATCACAAATCCAGAAGTATCAACTGTAACATGCAAATATTTTAATTTTCCAAATTCTGGCAAGTGTGTGACGTCCATCTGCCAAATATGGTTAAGTATCAATCCTCTAGGATTGACTCCAAGATTAACTTGTGGTAAAAAGGTCACACAATTTTGACATTGTTTTATTATTTGTCTAGCTTGTTCCTTAGTTATTTTAAAACACTTTTGTAAAGTATTAGCATTGACATGGAACCTTTTATGAAAATTTATAGCTTCTTCTAGTGTAGAGAAAATATGTATGTCATGTGAAGTTTTATCTGCTAAATCATTGCCCAAACTAAGGGCTCCAGGCAATCCTGTATGTGCCCTGATATGTCCTATAAAGAATGGATCTTTTCTGTCCCAGATTAGACTTTGTATAGTGGAAAGCAAAGAGAAAACAGTAGAGGAAGGGGAAATCCTACCAGCATCTTCAAGGGATACTATAGCATTAACTATATACTGACTATCGGAAAATAAATTAAATACAGAATCTTTAAACATCACAAAAGCTTGTAATACTGCATTAAGCTCTACCTTTTGAGCTGATTGTTTGGGTACTAAAAATGTAAAAGTTTGATCAGGTGTAACTATTGCTGCTGTACCATTATTTGACCCATCAGTGAATATATTTGGAGCATTCATGATAGGTGTTTTTCTTGTCATTTTTGGAAAAATTACAGGATGCAATGACCAAAAAGACAATAAAGGATTAGATGGTAAGTGGTTATCAAATGAAACATTAGATTTGCACATGATTATTGCCCAAGTATTTAACTCATTAGTTAACTCATCAATTTGATTCATAGTATATGGAGTAATAATTTTATTGGGAGAAATTCCAAACACTCCCTTTGCTGCTTTTATTCCTTTGAGTATTAATTGTCCTACATTTAGCACAGCTTTACACATATTAGCCTAATCTGCTGGCGTCATGTTCAAGTTGTTAATGGATTCAACCATGCTTACTGTGAAGGGTGCTTGAGGATCATAGGTTGTTACAGCCTCTTTTAGCTGCTTCACTGTTTTGAAATTTAAAGCATGGTGAACTCGCTGCCCTCCTGCCTCAAATACAGGGCATGTTAATATTTGAGATCTTGTCTCAGGATCCCAACTATCAACTGTGGGGGTTGGGGGCCTCCCAGCATATGGAGGTGGCCTTGTTAGTTGGACACTTATGTCCTCTGGTGATAGAAAGGTGTTAGTAGCAGTCTCCTGTAGAGGTGGTGCTGTTGGTTGGACACTTACACCCTCTGGTGATAGAAAGGTGTTAGTAGCAGTCTCCTGTTGTAACTTTCCCCCTGATGGCTTTTTCTGCTTTACACTTTCTTTCTCTGACTAGCTTGAGAGGCCTTCTCTTTTACTTGAATTTTTTCCTCTGTCTGACTAGTTCGAGAGACCTTCTTTTTTACTTGAATTTTTTTCTCTGTCTGACTAGCTCGAGAGACCTTCTCTTTTACTTGAATATTTCTACTATAACTATAATACAACCCAAGAAGATAACGCCAAACAAAACTGAAACAGAATGAAACAAAATTGAAACAACACAAAATCATTATAGCCTTTCTATCCTCCTGAAATGTCCATCCATCCTTTCTCTCTATCTGTTCCTCAGATGTGAGAGGTTTTTCTTCCATCTTACACATCTCCAGGGACAGGCAACTTAAAACAAAAGTGAAGCAAAACAAAAGAGGAATCTTAAAATGGCTACCCATCCTCTCGCCCTGCCCTCAGGGGCGAGCAGTTTACCTTATCACTTACCCTCAGTCGTTCCCCATGTGGGCCACCAAATGCCGCAGTCTGGCTGGGCACAATTCAGGAGCCACTTGTCAAAAGAAACTAACTTTATTTTTAGAACCACACAGGCCAAACAAAACAGCTCCTCAGGAAAAACCCTCAGAGCCCAACTGCCACCACCGGCTTCCCACAAGCCTCTCCCTCAACCACAAGCCTCACCACCTCCCACAATCCTCCTGCTCTTGAGGCCGATTGGCTGGGTCCTGTGGGCGGAGCCAAAAAAGTCCCCCAATGAGCAGCTCCGTGGTCTGAAAGGGCAGGGAAACAGCTCAATGAGCATCTCCAATGAGCATCACCACAGAGGAGCCAATCAGCTAGATGTTGCTGGGGCCGCTGTGAGCCAATCATCAGTCGGCAGCTGGAAGTTTGCTGGGGCCCCTTCGGCTGTGGCTCTCAACAGTTATGTGTGCACACTTGTGTTATGTATTGTATGTCTATATGTGCATATGTGCATATATCATATATATGATTTACAAATTAACATATATAAGGAGAGCTCATAAAAATTTTTATAAAATTGATCCAAAGATCTTTAATTCACGTGATTAAAATGGTTCAATTTAAATTTAATAAACAAATAAAAATAAATGTCTTTAAATTTAAATTTACAAGTTTTTCTAGGTGTTCAAAAAACTAATAAAATATTAATGTCTATAAAATGTCTAATATGCCTTGGTTCTAGGACTTTTCCTTCAAAAAAATAGAAATAAAAAAACTAACACTGTTCAATATACTTGTCTAATATTTTGATAAAATAAGTAAAGCAAATTTACTATGGGATTACTCATTCATGAGTACTTTTGTTAGATATCTGATTGATTTACTAAGGTCTGTATGAGTCTGTTTTTACAATCAGTCATGTGTTAAAAAGACAAAATTTCTTAAAATATGTTTACCCATAACATTGTGTTTATTGAGTTTTATTTTTTCTAGAACAAGTAACCATAAAAATTAAACAACTGGTTAAATAAGAACTGTTATTTTAGAGCATTGTACTGTCACTTCTTTAAAAGCTGAACTTTGTTAATATAAAAACATTAATGTAATTGTGATGCTATTAATGTGCTCATATCTTCCAGGTATACAAGTCGGTAAGGTAGAAGCTTTAAAAGAGCATTTTATCAAGCTGGTGTTCTAAGGTTGTATGGTAATTTTAAGCTTAAAAAAACATATTGGGGATTTATTTACCTGTTATCAATAAGATATGTAAAGTTTTATATTATTTTTTACATTGGGAAATAATTTAAATGTATTTTTAAGTTGATGAGAGCCTAATCTATGTAAAGGTTAATATTGATAAGCACAAAATATTTTGCTACCTTTCCACAAATGGTTAAAAATTTTCAGCCTTTCTTTAATTCATGTTTTAAATGTGATAGTATATGGTGTTAGCTAATGTTCATGTGACCTCAAGCAATTTATGTAAACTTGGAAAAATGATATTTAAAAGACAAAAATCAACTTAAGAACTAAAACACTTAAGATTTATAAAAAGCCCTGCCTTACCTGAGATAAGGCTCTGTGTCCCATCTTACTACATGTGAGAATGACTACAAAAGCAGTAGGCCAGATTTTAGTTCATTTAAAGTTATGTTCAAAAGTTGTTGTTTTTTCTATCAAGATTATTAGGATCTCAAACAGGGGATGTAATGTATAACTCAGCCAAAATTCAAGGTAGCTATTTCATGAACTAAATATGTTTTCACTATTGTTAATTTTATTTTGTAATTTTCTTATAAATGGCCTAAAGATTGCCTGTTAATGTTTTACAGAGGTACTTCTTTAAAAACAGACAACCTGGGTTAATTTAAGATAATAAGCCATCACATACAAGACATATAGGATAATACAGACCCCCATTAATAAAAAAGATAAATAATTATAAAGTTATAGACATTAAAGCCCAGTCTTAATATAAGGCTGTTAAAATTTATTTGCTAGATATTTAAGATTAAAATTTAAAATTAAAGTTAAATCAAAAGGACCAAGAAAATCAATATTTGGCTCTTGCCCTCTGAGTCAGTCTGAATCCAGGGAACAGGGGACTTCTCTAAAGAGCTTTGTAACTCTGGGCCACATGACCCAGGGAGATTAATGAGACCACTGGAGAACAGAAAGCCAATCAGTGCATTTGCTATAAAGAGGAGGGTCATTAGAGAAGGGAGACATCCCTGATGCTTCCAAGGGAAGCCACATGGTCAAGCAAGACCTGGACCCATCCTAGCACAAATGGCACTAGCAGAACTGAGAAGCTGCTGTAAAGTTTCCCCAGGAATGACTCCCATAAAACTTCAGCTGACTATTAATAATAGATAAAAACAAAAGTCAGTTTAACTGCTTCATCTTAAACACTCAGCAAAGTCAGTTAAAACCAAAACATAGCCATTCCTGGGCATTTTAAATAATAATTTTAATAATAATTATTATTATTATTATTTAAGGTATACACCTTATGATAGCCTGAGATAAGTAAGATAAGTAAGACTGGAGGCTACAAAGAAGGATTCTAGACAGAAATGTCTGATAACTATAAAAAGAGACTATCAAGAGGAGATGCCAGAGACAGAAGTTTTCAGTTTAAAGCCTACAGATATTCCTAACCTACACAGGTAGGCTTGGTGTTTGCTAGTATGATTATCCAGCACTGAGTAACAGAATTAAAGGTTTCTCTATTAAATACAAAGGTCATTCAACTTTACCAGGACCACTTAGTGAGAAAAATGCTGCCGCTGATTTAGCCTCCAAAATGTCTGCCTTTCTATCTATGGATCCCCAAACTTTACATTCTCAATTTCACTTTAATGCTTCTTCTTTAGCTCATCATTGTAAAAATTATCGTGAAGCAGCTTCTCAAATTATTCGAGATTGTTCCCTCTGCTCTACACAGATACACTCTCCTGATTTTGACATTAATCCTAGAGGCCTTTTACCAGGTCATTTATGGCAAATAGATGTTACTCATTAACATTTTTGGAAAATTAGCATATGTTCCTGTGTCTATAGATACTTACTCTCATTTCATTTATGCTTCTCCTCATTCAGGAGAAAGGGTCAAAGATGTAATTGCTCACTGTATGGAAGCCTTTTCTATTATGGGTCTCTCTAAACATATTAAAACAGATAATGGACCAACATATACTAGTACATCATTTGCAAGATTTCTTCACACTTATGATGTAAAACACATGACAGATATTCCTTATAACCCTCAAGGACAAGGTATAGTAGAACGAGCTCATCAAACTCTTAAAGCATATCTGTCAAAAACAAAAGGGGGGCTGGGGATGTGGCTAAAGCGGTAGCGCGCTTGCCTGGCATGCGTGCGGCCCAGGTTCAATCCTCAACACCACATACAAACAAAGATGTTGTGTCCGCCGAAAATCTTAAAAAAATCTTAAAATTTCTTTCTCTCTCTCTTTAAAAAAAAAAAAGGTGGTGGTGTGGGGGGGGAGTAGCGAAAGTCCCCGCTCTCGTTTAGCACATGTATTATTTATTTTAAATTATTTAACTGTAGATCCAGCTACAAAACTGACAGCTGCAAATAGCTTATGGCATGCTAAGGGACAAACAGCCCATCCACTTGTAAGGTGGAAAGATGTTTTAACAGGACAATGGATGGGTCCTGATCCTGTATTAATGTGGGGAAAAGGAGCTGCCTGTGTTTTTCCGCAAAATGATCCCGGACCTCTAGGGATTCCTTCTTGATTGATATGGTTTGACTCTCCTAAAACTACATCATGAATGCTTTTATCTCTTTGGTTTGTTTTATATCTTATCTGCTGTCCCTAACCTTTTTTCTCCTTTTCGGAACTATGGAAGTTGCCTCTTTCAAGCATAACAATGTATGGCTGAGATTGGCTCAATTGGCAGGGACTGATAATATCTGCCTAAAACAAGATGTCCATCTGGGAGCAGTATTGGGTTCCTGTTTACTACCTGTCTGACATCCAGCAGAAGAAATAAAAAATATGACCTTTTCCTCCAATTTTGATAAAACTATTACTTATGCTGATTATTCTAATTGGGGCACCCCTTCTTATCACCTACTCCGCAATGCAGTTCAAGTTATTGTAACAGGTAATGACACCTGCGCTGAGTTTCACAATTGTGCAGCTAAATGTAGATCTATGGGACCTTCCTTTGCATGTAATAATTCCTTTGCGGTTCCTTCAAGTTATGGACATGTGCCACTTCCAAGAGGCTTTTTTTTTTTTTTCCTGTGGAACTTATACATTCAACTACATACTGGCAAATGTGACTCATGGAACATGTTGCTGTCTTAGTCATCTCACAGTTTTCCTTCCATTCATTGGTGATTGCTGCTTCCTGAACATTCCTCTCGTCGCTTACAAAGAATGGCTACACTAACATCAGACTGTAAGGACGATATAAACTTATTATCTAAAGCAGAGTTTGATGCATTGACTTTTTCCCTTGTAGGGAACCCCTGGATTGGCAGTAGGAGCTTATAAGACAGCTATGAAATTGGCATGCGTAATGGCAAAAAACATTAATCGTACATCTACTGCTCTAGCCTTGTTGAATGAAGAACAGCAGGTTTTACGACAAGGAGTTTTGGATAATAGAGCTGCTATAGATTATTTACTATTGTTACACCATAAAAAATGTATTCAAGTAAAAAATACATGTTGCTTTAATCTGACAGATAACAGTGTTCCTTTGATACAGAAATTCATCATTTGAAAGAAATGATTGATAATATCAGACAATATGAAGGAAATGAAGAATTATTTTCATGGTTAACATCTTGACTTCCTAATATTTCCTAGTTAAAATAATTAATGATATGTGTGATTTTGATACTTGGCATGTCTATCCTTTTTTGTTTCATTGGTCGCTGTATGATCACTTGTCTCTTATCTTGTCCTCCTGTGGTGACTTCATACTTCCCCCAACGGTTTGGATGATTGTTGCCAATGACGGGTAAGATGAATCACTGCACATATCAACCTAAGACAGAGGCTTTTTTTTTTTCCATCAATGGAAGTCTTCCATGACGGGTAAGAGTGTTGCAGTATGGTTCACAACCTAAGACAGGCGAAATCGCCGTCATTGTTATTTAAGGGGGAACTGTGTGCTCATGCACACAAACAGTTAAGTTTTGCTGTGCTTAGCAAAACAAGGAGTTCTGTGAGAAAGTATGAATTCTTTGAACTATGTCCTTGTTGCTGTCTTAAGAAGATAGGAGAAAAGAATGTTCTGCCAAGTGTAATATATATATGTGTGTGTGTGTGTGTGTGTGTGTGTGTGTGTGTGTGTGTTTGCCTGGGAATAACTAACCACAAGTTAATTGATAAGAAATATGGAGCACTGTGACCATAAACAAAGTTTTCCTGAGAATGTTTATCCATGCTTGTAAGGATTAAGCCAATGAAAGGATGTTTTTTTCTTTCCCCTTGTTTTAATTAACAATGCTGTATAAAAGAAGGAGAGAAAAAAGTAAAGACGGTGCTCATTTTCTACTGAATGCCTATGTGTGCGTGTGTCTTTCTTAAGCATCTCTGCTGTACCAGGAATTACAGATTGTCAGCGGGTCTGACACATGGAGATCATGTGAACCATGTGTCAAGACAATCCACTATAACTAAGAGGTGGTAAAACATATATTTAGGACCTGTCTCACCAGAGGAATGCTATAGATGGATGACAGTTTGGAAAGAAAAAAGGGATCCATTAGAAAGAAACTTGATTTAGGAGATCACCAATCTTGGGGTGAAGGTAACTGGCCACCCCAGAGGATTTATTGCCACTTTTGTTCCTGCTACCTGAGCACAAAATGGCTGTTGGAGTTATAGAACTCCAACAGAATTATTCACTTACAAGCTGTACTAAAAATTATTATCAATCAGACTGTCACATCCTTTGACCTCCTGGCCACACAACAGACCAGATGCGAGTGGCTATCTATCAAAACCGCTTGGCATTAGATTACCTACTGTCTGAGGAAAAAGAAATATATGGAGAGTTCAAAAGTTCAGATTGTTGCATCCAAATAGATGACAATAGACAAACAGTTAAGGATATAGCCAACAACACAAGAGAACTAGCACATGTGCTCGTTCATAACTAAAGGGCATTAAAGTTTGGGTCCCAAACATGCTTTTGGGAGATGGTTTTCAACTCTTGATAGATTTAAAAGCTTAACTGGTAGAGTGGGTATTCTACAGCTAACCTGTTTATTGCTCCCATGTTTGGCTCCACTGTGCATCAAAACTATTGGGTCCACTGCAGAAGTTGCTGTTGAAAGGATGACAACAACTAAGGTTTTGACATTGTATAAGGCTTTAAGCCAAGATAATGGTAATGATGCTCTTAAATTTAAAGGATTAAATTATGGGGAGCACATTAAAGGGGGGAATTGAAGTGGCAACCCCTTTCTCCACAGAAAAGCTTTCTTCACCATGGCTGATTTTAGGACTGTCAGCAAAAGAGTCTATGAGAAAGAGTTCAATGTAGATAAACTTCCTATTTTCGTGTCGCCCTATTTACTTGGCCACTGGCTGAGAAGATACCAGCACTCCAGGTGCTGGACACCCCCTTACTAGCTTTTCACAAACATATCCAGTATAGTACTTTGAAGAAATGTGCAAATAAGGCCTCTGGGCTAGAGCTGGGCTTCATAGATATGTCTACATTTTTAAGATAAATTACAAATGGGCTCCATGGTAACAGCTGGCAGGGGGAGGAAAGAAAGGGGAGAAGATCTCTCCTTCAGGTGTTGTACTTGAAGAGATAACTTGCCCAGAACAGTGAAAGAAAAAGTTGCTTTTATGTGAACTTTTGCAGACTGTGAACTTCTGAGCCCCTCAACTTACATGCTGGGTATAAAACTCTGAAACTCCCTGAACTCGGGGTCCAGGGGGATTGATTGATTACAGCAAAAGCTGTGCCCTCTGAACCTGGCTGCAGCCAAATAAAACTGTTTTCTGCTATCTTCAGTGTCTTGTCACATTTGTCCCTACAAAAACCCAGCAGTGCTCAGGCTGCCCTGAGTGTGGAGGGGAGCCTCCCTGGCCCTCTGGAGCTCAGGCTTCCCTAGTTCCTGGGGGTGAGCGCAGCTCCCTTAGGCAGTGCTGGGCCTGGTCTGCTGGCCTCCAGTCCCCAGGATGCTCTGGGCTCTGCTGATGAGCGCCCCTCGCCTTGCGGTGCTCAGTGTGCTCAAGGGTGCTGTGGGTGAGGGTGTGTGGCCCTCCCATCCACCAGGGTCCCTGCCCTGTTCCCTTTCCCCAAGGTCCTGATTGGGGGAGGGCCCCTGGGTCCTTAGTCTTCATTATGCACTGGGGCCTGCAGGGGAGTTCCCCTGGCCCTTCAGTGCCCAGTGTCTTCAGGATCCTGTGGGTGAGCAGCCTGTCTTGTGGGGGGGCCCAGCAGGCTTCCTGGTCCTTTGGGGCCCACAGGTCCCCAGTGTCCTCTGTGTCCTGAGGTTGAGCGCCCCTGGCTCAGTCCCCTCTGGGTCCTAAGGGGTGAGTGGCCCTTGCCCAGCAGTGCCCAGTGGGTCTCCTCTGGGGCCCATGGGTGGTGCCCCTCCTTCGTCAGTGCTCAGTCTGCCCTGGGCCCTGTGGGTGAGTGCCCCTTGCCCGCCAGGGTCCAGTCTCCTCTGAGCCCTAAGGCCACCTGGTGCCTGAGGAGTGAACTGTGTGGCTGGGGTCTTTCTCTCCCAGGCTGGGACACCCTCTTTGACCTGAGGGGTGAAGGGTCCCTGTTGATGCTACCTTGGAAACTTGGAGCAACAAGGATAGTTCCTCCTAACAACTGACAAACACTTTGCTTGGCCTTTGGTGTGGCCCTTCCAGGCAGGCTTGTGCACAAGCCTGTTAGGGGATCTCAACTCCAAGGACACCGAGGACCCGGTGCCTTTTTTGCCCATGGGTCTGTGCTCCTGTGCATTACTGCAAGGTGCCCGGGATTGCGGAGTTCCCCGGGACCAGTGGATGCGGGATCAGTTTCCAAGGCTTGTCAGAATCTCCTGGGACGCGCCACCGGGCACTCTCTGAGCCCCAGGGAAGAACCCTGTGGGACCTTTGGATAGGGAGCAACACCCACCTGGGCAGGAGAGGGGGTGAGATTTGGCAAATGACATTTCCCCACCATCATGGAGGACCTGCTGAGACCGGTAAATGGCACCACTGTCCCACCCTGGCCCAGGTAAGGGAGACATGGGGCTGAGGGATCCTCTGCAAAAGGTGCCTTGAGACTCTGAGCCCTGTGGGCGAGCGCCCCTCTCCCATGGGTGCTCACTCTTCCAGGGTACTGTGGAGTAGCACCCTCGGCCCCCTAGCGCTCAGGCTGCTTGGGGTCATGTGCCCCTCACCCAGCTGTGTTCCGGGCAGCCCTGAATGTGGAGGGAGAAGCCCTGGCCCTTGGGGCTCAGGATTCCGTAGTTCCTGGAGGTGAGTGCCCCTCTCTCGGGCTTTGCTGGGCCTGGCCTGCTGGCTGTGGGTGAGAGCCCCAGGCGACCTCCAGTCCCCAGGGCGCTCTGGGCCCTGCTGGTTAGCGCCTCTCTCCCTGCCTTGCTCAGTGTGCTCAAGGGTGCTATGGGTAAGGGTGTGTGCCCCCCCACACCCACCAGAGTCCCAGCCCTGTTTCCTTTCCCCAGGGTCCTGCTTGGTAAGGCCCCTGGGTCCTTAGCTTCAATCTGCAGTGGGACCTGAGGGGGAGCGCCCCTTGCCCATCAGTGCCCAGTGTCCTCAGGGTTCTGTGTTTGAGTGCCTGTCTCCTGGGGCCCAGTAGGTCTCTTGTCCTCTGGGGCTCCTATGTATGCGTCCCTTGTCTGCTGTTTTTCAGTGTTTTTCGGCCTCTAGCAGGGGAGCTCCCCAGGAGCCATAGTGAGTCCACCTTAGTGTAGTTTTCATCTTGTCATTTTTTTCTGTTCCATGTTGGTGATCGTGCCTCACCCAGCAGTGCCCAGTCTCTTTTGGGGTGTGTGTTTATGCCCCTCCCTCATTAGTGTTCAGTCTCCTCTAGATCTTGTCGTTAAAAGCCCCTAGCCTACCAGGGCTCAGTTAGTTTTCGGGTCCTATTGCAGAGCACATGTCACTCACACCTTTTCAGGACTTTCTGAGGCCCACGTGTGATTGCCTTTTGCCCTTCAGTTCTCAGTAACTCTGGTTCTTTGGGGTGAAGTTCCTTGCCCTGTCTCTGGTGCTCATTCTCCTCTGATCCACATGCCATAGGGCTCCTTCAATGCACTATGTGGGTGAATGCATTTCCTTCCAAGGCACGAACACCCTCTGTGGGTCCCATCAACACTTCCTAAGACACTGGGTTGAATCTGGGTAAGTTCCTCTTTCCTCAAAACCTTGTTTGGCCTTTAGTGGACCCATTCAGGAGGATTCTAAACAGAGCCTGCAATCACAGGACAATTGTTAATGGATCCTAATTCCAAGAGTGATGAGGACCTGGATCCATCACTTATCGTCCACCATTTCCTCATTTCTTTCCTGTGGCTGTGCTCTTTTGGATAACTGAAACATGCCCAGGATTTATGATTTTCCTCTTACCATTGAATTAATGCCAAATATCCAACTATTGTTCATATCTCTTGTCACATGCAACTATATCCTATCTTTTCCACAGAGTAGAAACCCTCTGCTTTTTCTGGATATCTCACAATTCCCAACTTACAGGATGAGACCTGTGAAAATCCGCCAATGTCCCACTGGTACTGAGGTGTCTGAGACATTGAGCTGAGTGATATTCACCAAAAGATTCCATGTTCTCTGTATCCTGAGGGGGAGCACTCCTTGTTCTGCAGTTGCCAGTCTCTTTAGTGTCCTGAGCATGAGTGCCCCTCCTGCTCAAGGGTAAGTCTCTCCTTTGTGTTGAGGGTGAGTGCCCCTCGCCCAACAGTGCTCAATGTCTCTTGCTTACTGTGATTGTGCACTCTTTGCCCACCAGTGCTAGACTCCTCTGGGTCCTCTGTGTCTGAGCCTCTTTCCCACCAATGTTTAGGTCCTCTGGGTCCTTTGTACCCATCCCATCCATCTTTACTGCAGTTGTTCCTTGGTGTCTTGCTGGTGAGCACCACCCTCTCGCCTAGTGTTAACTTCCTTATAAGAATATGGTGAGTATTTTTCCTGCAGTGTTGACTGTGGGCACCCTTCTTCTTTGTTTTTGAGTATTTCCTTTTTTGATTGGTTTTATTTTTTTTATTTCTTCTTCTTTTTATTTTTTGTAGAGCTTGTTATGTGTTTTGTTTGGGGCTCTTGAGATACTGGGAGTTTGAATTTCTTGGCTGCCTCTCATGCGGTGCATGACTGCTCTAAATGTGTGGCTGACCTTCATGTCCCTAGCTTGTGATGGTTCCTGGAGACATTTGGCTGTCCTGGCTGGGTTGTTCTGTCCTTTCCTTTAGTGGATAGATCTGTGGCTGCTGACAGACTGTCTGCGGGGCGCCTTTCCACACTGTGCCAGAGCTGTTGTCTTGAGGTTTAGAACCCCTCAGTTAGATATTTCCTGCCCCCAACCCTGAGTCTCCTTTTACACAGGCAGCCTCCTTCCCAGGGGCCTCCCTGAGGAAAGCCTGGAAATAGGGTCTCTGTCCTCATCCCAGGTCCTCTGCTTTACTGGGCTCTCATTCACTCTGATGACAGCCACTGTTAGCTTCGTGGTCTGCCTACTCAGCCACCTGGACTCTTTTGAGTATTTCCTTTTTTGCTTGTTTTTTGTAGAGCTTTTTATGTGGTTTCTTTTGGGCTCTTGAGATATTGGGAGTTTGAATTTCTTGGCTGCCTATGGTGAGGTGCATGGCTGCTCTAAATGTGTAGCTGACCTTCATGGTCCCAGCTTGTGATGTTTGCTGGAGACATTTGCCTGTCCTGGCTGTTCCTTCCTGGAGGAAGTGTTGGGGTTTGAGAGTGGGTTCTCCTTTCCCATCTTGAGTGCAGCATTTTGGGGACATACTCGCCATGTTCTGCTCTGTACCCAGTGAGAGGAGCAGCACTGAGGGGAGGAACAAGAGCTCCAGGCCTAGCAGGTGAGTGGGGAAAGGATCTGAGTGGGGTGAGCCTGGGCCCTATTTGTCCTGGGCCCCACCCAGTGGTGTGCCATGCCCCTTAGCCCTGGTGGGACTTCAGAGGCCCCCAGTGGGCCCCTCCCTGCACCCTACCTGTGGTTCCATTGGATGTCGATCATCAGGCTTTCTGAAGAGCACTTGTGTGCTCATTATTAACCTTACTGATATAGAGGATGTGAAACACACCTCACAAGTCATCTTAAAATAAACTTCTCTCGATTATAAGTTCTACAGATTAAGGGCTTTTCACCAAATGCTTCAGTTCTGGCTGGACTTTTGTATCTGTAGCCAGCTGATGGTTGCCACAGAACCACGATGGACAAGATCAATCTCATAGCAAATGCTTCACTGCTATCTGATTCAAGAGAGAATTTGCTTGCAGTGTTCACTGGCTGATATTGAGTGTAGTTCTGACAAGAATGTTGGTTGATAATTTCATTTATACATAAGACAAAAACAAAGCAAGCGGAACATTCATGTGCATTGCACTACTTTGTGTAGGGCAAAGGGGTGCTCTTGGTTGAATGGATGCTAGTGTTGAGTACTGGAAGTGTAGTTCCACACACTTTTGTAGCTATAGACATAAATATTCCTGCATTATTAATCTTTTCTCCATCTCATCATTAAATTGAGACAATGAACAAAATAGCAAACCAGCCTGCAACAGGTGGTGGTTGCCGATTTCCCTTTTGTAGATGCCTCATGCAACCCGTACTCTGCATGGCCAGGAAGGGACCTGGAGTAGAGCAGTGCCATGTTTGCAATTGAACATGACTCAGGTGAATCCTGAGCATGGGTGATAGCAAGACTCCGTGGAGAGATCCCCAGGTCGAAATCCGTGAGAATAGCAGGGAACAGGAAGCCCAGAGTCTGGTCCTAGCAGCATAGGCTGGGCTGAAATGTCCAAGCATGAGCCCTGCCATGGCCGAGCATGGCTTTTACACACATGTTCCCATGCACAAGGAAACATGCACATGGCATTGAGGGAGGATGCACAGAGCTGGCAGGGTTTGGGGCCACAGGGCCAGCTCTGTCCTAGAGCCCAGCTGTGAAGGCTAATACCCTTTTGCTGTCTCCCCTGCTTCCATCCAGCTTCCAGGCCTGCTCTCCATCCCCAGGCTTCTCCTGGCCCTCTGGTCCCTCAAAATGACTCTTCTCCTGGAGCCTCCACCACTGCTTCCCTCTAGAAGAACCCAAACCAAAGATCACAGCTTGGCTTGGGCTCTGCAGGGCTCCTCTGAACCTGAAATTAGAGTTTAAGAAAACCATATATACCTTCATTCAGAGCAACCAACAGGGACTTTCAGGATGAAAACTAAGAGATTGGGCAAACGCATCCACCTTAGTAGGGCTAAGGCTCCATCCCTCAGCAATGCCCTGGCCAGGCCTGCAGGCCACCCTCAAGAAGGGCACAGCCACAGAGCTGGCACCATCACCCTCCAGAACAAGCAGGGCCCTCTCTTGAGCTGCAGGACTGGCCCCTCTGCCCCATCAACCAGCCCAAAGAGTGGGACTGAGCCTCCATTTGCAGGGGGAGAGAGAGAGTAGGATTGGAGGGGAAGGGGGAGAGGATGTGAGCACAGAGCAAGTCGGCTGTGTGGGAGCAGGAACTGAGGGGCACTGGGAAGGGACTTCATAGGTCCGGTCCGACGTGAAAAGGCACAAGGGTAGGAAGAGCTTCTGGCTCCATCCTGGGGTAAAACTGGGGAGTAAAGAGCTTTCCTAAGTTGAGAGCTTTTTTCCTGCCCTGAGTCAGCAGGATGCTCGACACACCTGATGTCATGGACCACCTGCCTCAAGTCTGTAAGGGAGCAGGGATCCCCTCAGTTTCCAAACGGCAAAGGTGCTCAGGGGATTGATGTGACTTTGTCAGTGGAACCCAAGCAACGAGGGGCAGAGCAGGTACCAGAATCCAGGCCCATCTGCCCCCGGGCCCATGCTCTGTGTGGTACTAGCAGCACCCTCCAGGGAAGGATGCAGACAGGGGCCAGTTAAGGAGAGGCCGGGTCCTGTCCTGTGGCCTATGAGGCTGTTCTGCCTGACTGTTCCAGTGAGATGACAGGCGCTTTACCAAGCAGCTGTCCCCAAGGGAGCCCCATGGGTTGGGGGGCTCATTCAGAGACTTGGACATACCTAGACTGAAGTTAAATCTAGGAGCACACAGAAGCCTGTGTAAACAGAGTAGGATAAGTCACAAGGCCAAGGGTCCATACAAGACTAAAAGCCCAGACCAAGCCCAGGCTGAGCTAAGCCAGGTCAAGACAAAACAAATGCCAAGATAAAGACCAGGGCCACCCCATCCTAGACACACCTGAGCCAAGCTCAGCTGACAGCGGACAGGCAGCAGGACCAGGCGTGCTGAGGCAGAGACAGGCTTGGTGTGCTGGGTACTTGCTTCCTCCACAGGCAGGTCTGGGATCATCCTGGATCCTAATGTTGGCTCTTGGCACATCAGGGTGTAGATGCAGATTGTGCCCCTGACCAGGCCTGAGATGATGGGTCTAGTCCATAGATGAAAGGAACAGACTGATGGGGGGACCATAATTAGAGAAAAGATTGGATCCACATGGGATGACACTGACCTGAGAGGTTCTTATTTCTGCCCTTCCAGGGAAAAAGTGGCTGTAGTGACAGGTAACACAAGCCATCTTCACATGGAAAGGCAGCCTTGGCTCTTTTGGAAAATCCGGACTGCAGATGTCCCCTGCCCTCTAAGACAATGGCCTTGCTCAGCCCTGCCATGTGGAAAGGAGGCGAAGGCCAACGCAGCCCTGGTCAGAGGTGGAGTGGAGGCGTCTACCAAGTGCCTCCTGATCAGCTTCAGCAGCGGAGTGCTCAAGGTTTGGCTGCTTCTGCTGACCTCCATCTCCCTGCTCACAGACCACAGAGATGCCCCCCTGGCTCCGGGGCTGAGGTCTTCTGTGCATCTCCATGCAGCCCACCGCTTCCTCTGCTCTCACCTTCTCCACCTTCCCCAATGACGTGTGCTGTTTTGTAACACAATAAAGATAGAATTTAATTGCAGATAAAATGTTTTCCCAAAGACCCTGAGTGTGAGTTTGTAGCCATGGTCATGGGTCACTGTGCTGATGCCTCATTGACTCCACATCTGGGGCCTCCAGGAGCCTGTTCCTGATCACAGATGGACTCCCAGCTAGAGCCGCTGGATCCACACTTTTAAGGGGGAGGATGAGGCACAGGAGGTGCAGGAACTCTGAGCTCTACCATTAGAGAAAGTGTCTGGGTTTTGGCATCACAATCAGGTGTAGGTAGCCCAAGGGTGAATGAGGAGAGAGTGAGGGCTCAGATGGCAAAGTTCTCCATGGACCCAGGGTTGGGAGGATGGGGAATGAGATGGAAGGTAGGTCGGTCTGAGCACCTGCTATGAGGCCCATGTCCTCACAGACTTCCTCAGTTACCTTCATGGTGGACACCCACAGAGCCCTGGAGAGAAGTAGGGTCCTGGGAACTTGCACAGGACAGTGACTGCAGCCAGGGAGCTGCGCAGGAGGGCACATGCTGACCAGGCTCGCTCCACACTGCAAGCCCACCCGGTGCTGCACCTGGCAGACCCCAGGCAGGTGCTTCAGGACTCAGGTAAGTGCTTATCCTGGGAACCGCTCTTTCTAAGCCTGTTTTGTTGCTCAAATTTGGCAAAAACTTAGTCTTTTGCCACTGACTCTTAACAGTCTGTCCCTTTCCCTTTGACAAGATCATTTAGATCAGTCTGAATGATGGGACAAGTCTATCCTGGTGACATGGGCTCAGACCACTTGGTGGACAATCAGTAATGTCTTCAGAAAAATTTATTCAGAGACGCTGGAATTGTCAAAATGAAGATGGCCCAAACCAGGTGTTGTCAAGGCTTTGGAGCAGGGTTCCCATGTCCTCCACTAGGTGGAGCCAGTGGACGTCTTTGCAGGTTGGCTTTTTCACTCACAAGGTTTGGGTGCCCTTGAGGGGATCTCAGCATCACCCTCTCAATAAAGGGCCAGATGACATGGAGCCCGACATCCCTCGGGACTGTGAGATGGACAAGACGGAGGACAGTGACACCGCCCAATTAAAATCAGAAAATTTCAAAGAAAAGCTCCTAGTTACTTTTTCCTCAGTCCCTGCCATTTCCTGCTATGTCCCAGCTCCCTGCAGGCTAGCCTTCCTTGACCAGGATGGAAGTCTTTGCCAGGCCAAAGCCCTGAGCCCCTGGCTCAGGAAGAAAACTAGGGCTGGAGGGAACTGACCATGCTCCTTGGCAGGGTCCCCAGGGCCCGCCCATCTGTGCCCCCAGGCTTCCTTCCTGTAGGTGGCAGTGTTTGTGGGACAGGCAGATGCAGGTCAGCTTCTTCCACTGTTTTGGCCAAATTGTGATTAAATTCATTTTTCCTTTTTACCCTGTCTTCTCCTAGTTCTGATGTTGGCCAATACCCCAGCCAATCAGTAGGGACTGCAGATTCTTGGGCCCCAGGAAGACAAAAGTTCTTCTCCTGTACCTATGACCCTGCTGGGACTCCCAAGTGTCCCCAGGCTACTGACCTTGGGCCCCTCACTGAGGTGCTGTCCATGTTCCCTGCACATCCAGTGGCCACGAGCAGCCTGGACCTGCAGTGTCTGAGCTTCCAGGGTCTCTTCAGTCCCCTCCTGGACCCCCACATTTCTTCCCTTCTCCTCCTCTGCCAGACTCCCACAGCAAGTCCTCCTGAGGGCAGAGCCCCACCTTCCCAGGCCACCCCAAGCTGCTCCTGGGCTTTGGGGCGGGTCACTGGAGCACAGTCAGGGTTGGAGGGAGATTCCAGAGAGGAGGGCCACCCTTCTGCCCCCCATCTTCCTAGACCAGATGGGTGAAGTGAATGAGAGGGAGGCCATGCCATCCAGGAGGCAGGGAAGGCTCTGGCTGAGACAGACACTGGGGTAGCCATGGGGATGGCAAGTGAAACAGGAAATGTCAGTGGCTCTGTCCTGCCCTTTACATTCAACTCACCCCTGAAGTGGCAGCCCTCATGCTTTCCCCACAGGGTGAAGATCGGCAACCCCATAGGCCCTGGGCCTGCCTCAGCAGAAAGGGCACTGGTGGGATCTGGGTTTCACAGAAACAAGAATAATTGTTTAGTGTAGGTGTGACTCATGCAGCAAGAGGAGTGAATCCCAGCAGGACTGCCTGGAGGACAGAGTGCCCCACAGGCCCACGTGTTAAAGGCCAGTCCCCAGATGGTGCTTCTGCCAGGTGGTGGAACTTAGGAGGTCGGGCCTAGTGGAAGGTTTCATTCAAGTCACCCTGTTTCTTCCTTTTTCTCTCTTGCATCCCAGACGTGAATTGTGAAGTTGGCTCTTCCATGGTCTCCTCCATGATATGTTGTCTCACCACAGGCCCCAAAGTAGCCCTGATTGGAAACCTTTTAAACTGTCAGACAAAATAAACCCTTCCTCAGGTATTGTGTTACAGCAATGGAAAGCTGACTCTTGCACTCCACATCAGCCTCCCTGTGCCCCATCACTTTCTTTCCCAGCCACACAGTCAGAAGGCATGAAAGTCAGCATCCCCAGGGACTTATGACTGTTCATTCCCAGTCTGTCCATCAACAAAAGAAAGATGGACCCAGTGTGACACACTCGTCAACAGCACATCACTCAGCAGCACAGAGCAGAGGGGACAGGACCATGATGCACAGGCACAGCATGGAGCAGCCTCACCTCCGCATTCTACTTGAGGATATTTCCAAAATAGAAAAGACTGTGAGCTGGCGACAGAAATCAGAGCAGTGGTAATGGGGCAGGGGTAGCACAGGGATTTCAGGAGAGTGGTTGCAGGGGTGTATCCCCATGTAAAAGTTCATGTAAGAGCTTTTGTGTGTTTACTGTTCGTGTTTATTCTTTGTTTTCAGTGGTGAGAAACACAACAGCGACAGCAAAGCATTCAGAAAAAGGTCCAAAGATAGAGTGAAGTGGGTCAGGGGTCTCAGAGGGCCTCTTAGCTTCAGTGGGGACCAGGAGTTTGGGCTCATTCTGGTGGGAGGGAGGAGCACTCCTTGGGTTAAAAGTCCCTGTAGGAGAGCAGGGCAGTGACCAGGTCAGTGGTGCGCTGCAGCCAGGATGGGAGGACGGAGGGCAGGACAGAGGGGAAATGGCAGGGCCTTGACCAGGCAGCTGGGATGGAGGGCTGGACAGGTGGGAGGCAGTCGGGTGGTGTTGGATCAGCCCACCAGTGGCAGCTTGTGGGGCTGGGGCACCAGAAGGCTGCTGCAGATGCCGGGTGCATAGTTAAGTGACTGTTAGGATGAGAAGGAGCAGGCTTGGAACAGGAGAAACTCACAACCATTTGGTAGAAGGTGACTGGGCAACATCCAGGAGGGGATGATCTCAGGACACAGCTTGAGAGGGACAGTGGAGGACAAGAGGGCACAGGAAGGGGCAAGATGGGGTGGGGAGAGAGGAGGGACTCTGTAGGGCCAAGTCCAGCAGGGACAGTGGGAAGAGAGAGGGAGAGGTGGTGAGAGGGAAGAGCCAGAGCAGGAGATGGGAGAAGTGAAGTCGGGGAGAGCCCACACGGGCAGCTCTTGGCATCTGGGAAATAACCACAGCAAGGACAGCACACATGTCCAGGGCTCGAGCCAGCCACACTCCACACGTTACTCCATGCTTCTCAAGGCTCCCTGGTCTCATAGGGGTTGCTGTTCCCTCCAATTTGCAGATGAGAAGACAGGCATCGAGCACACAGGAGGCAGGTGTGTGGCCAGGATGGGGACATGGGTTGGCTCCACCGTGAGCACTGCAGGACTAGTTGGGAGAGACACACCTGGCCCAGATCTTGGAAGGGCTGGGACTGGAGAAACTGAAGATTGAACCAGAGACTAGGAAATGTGGGGTCTGCAGGGACACCAGTCTTTCCTTGGTGACAACGTGGACACTGCTGCCTGGCAGGAAGTGGTGTTGATGGGGTTCCAGGAGCACAGCTTGCAGCACCCCCCCCCACTCCCACCAATGAAGAGAGTTGATTCCAGTGGCTTCCTTGGAGAGACAGGATTCAATTAAGATCTGGTCAGGAGAAGCCAGAAAGGGCACAAGGGAAGGGGCTGGGATTTGGGTTTGGGGAAGAAGAAGAAACTGCCTTGGTTCTTCTCTGCTCCACCTCACTCCTGTCCATGGAGACCTTGACTGAGTTCATGTTCTTTGAGAAGACTCTCCTGGCCTCACTGCCCTCCTGATCTGCCCGTGCTGCCCATCTGGCCCTGTCCAAAGGCCAGGCTGCAGGTCGACAGGGGGACCAGTGGGCTGTAGCAGCTCATATCGTGGATGCCGAGGCCTTCCCAGGACCAGCTCCAACTCTCCTTTTCACTCTCCTCTGAGGCCCACCTGAGCCTTCTGGAGCATTTCTTTTTCTCTACATTTCATTACGTTTCCAGATTCCCTCCAAGTTATGTGAATAGATGTTGAACACAGAGGTCAAAGCGATACCCATTAAGTGTGGATTTGCAAGAATGAACCCTTTGACCTGCCCAACCTGCCTCCCATAAAATATCCCCAGCCTTACGTAAGAGTGGTTGGAGTTTTGAAACTGCTCTTGAGCTGAAAAAGGAAGTTGCTCTTTAGTCCTAATGCCCTGCATGTCACTTAGCATGAAGTGCTTTTCTGCCTCTATGTTTTTCCTTTTAATATTTTTCCTTTAATCTATTGAGGTAGAGGATCACGTTGATTTTCACATTAAACCTTGCATTCTAGGATTAATGTTATGTATGTATGTATTTACCCCGTGGGAGAATTATATATAGTATTACTGGGAGAAATGATAATGAACACATTTTACATTGCACTTGATTTGCTAATGTTTAGTGAAGAATTTTTGCATTCATGTTTATTAGACTGGCCTAGAATGTTCCCCTCATATTGTTCATGTGAAATGAGGAATGTCGTTTTTCAGTACCCTGGAGTATTTTGTGTAAAAATGAAATTTAACATTTGATAAAACTTGCTGGCAAAACCACTTGAGTCTAATGTTTTCTGGGTGAGGAGATTTTAAGTTACCATTGATGGTACGGACTATAAATGGGGGTCCACATTCTGGAATCCTGTTATCACCCCACATTTTTGAAAGGGAGTGCATACCTGGGGCTATGGAACATGGGCCGCTTCCAACCTCAATCGACCTAGCTATACTACTGGTGCATGTTCCTCCTGTTGATAACAGGCTGACACAGAGTCCTGGAGATGGCAGTGTGCTCACAGACAACAGTAGAGACATGGTAGTTCATATTCCAAATATAAGTGTCTTTCTCTATTCATAAAGCTTCTGCTACTATCACTATTCATGGATTTACAGGATGCCTTGTTTACTGTCATGAAACTTTAGCTCCAAACAAGGAACTCATCTTACTGCAATGGTACACCAAGATGCAGGTCATTAGGGTTGACAAGGGACTCCAGGAGAGGGGGAAGTTGAAGGTCTAAACCTCAGTGCTTGTGTTCTAAAGACAGAAAAATTAAAGGCAGACACCAGAATCCACGCAAAAGAACTTCATTATAAGTAAAAATAAAGTAAGGCTCAAACAAAGAGCACTCCTAAGAGAGTGGGTCATCTCCCAACAGAGAATGACAACAGTGCTGTCTCCAAATGGATTGGGGTTTTAGGGCTGCCTTGAGAACTGGGGTCCACCTTCAGCACTCTTTGCCAATCAGGTGTTTGACTCCTTCATGTCAGGGAATAGAGTTTTTTTGGCCCTAGTTGGTTCTTTCCAGAACTGTCATGGTGGCCATCTTATGGGGGGGGGTGTATTTATAAGTCAATCCTATGTTAATGTGAGAATTGGGGTCAATGATCAGATAGAATTTACCTGTGTACTCTGGCACTATAAGAAAATTTCTCTTCTGAAATATATTGAGACACCTATGGCCATAAATTCTAGCTTTACAATGACCCCCAAATGACCCTGTAAAGAGTTAGCCTTATTAAACCTTCTCTATGTATTTCTTAATTGGCTCCTTTGTTCTCTTTATTTGTATACTTGTTGTTTTATGCATTATCTAATTACCCACTCACCTTAAAATTAATTTAAAGAAACCGTTAAAAGTAACTTAAAGAAAACCCATGACCTTGCCCTGTTACTGGTTTGCATTTCACTTCTCGCTACTCACTGCTACCTAACATCTCCCACCGCTTGAGAGAACTGACAACGACCTTCTTTGGTTTGGCAGGTACAGGTCAGAGCAGGGTACCTTTGCCTTGAAACTGGCAGGCTGCATGGCCGATGAACAGGAGTCCCCCTGCCTTCCACAGGGACGACACAGGAAAGCAGGTAGAGGGCAGTCACAGAGGCAGCTTTGGCAGGGGGCCCCTCATCACACTGTAGACCAGCCAGACTTCATTAAACTTGATAAATTTCATCACTGATCCTTAACAGCCCTGTGGACAGATTGCACAAATGTTCTCACAGATGAGAAATTAAAGCAGAGCACAGCAGTCACGGTGCCCCAACATGAGCAAGTTAGGGGGCTGGAATGCAGGTCCCACCACCCTGGGTTAGGGCTCCTATTTACTGAGTGGCAAAGAGCCAGGCACAAACGGGGACTTCCCTGGTCAGGCACCACACTGTGTCTTCACCAGACTGAGGTTCTGATGGAGTTGATGTCTGCCGCCAACCTTTAATTCAACATGTTAGCTTTAAAAACTGGAAAGCATAAATTCTAGTCACCAAATTATCCCCTTTACTAACAATATTACAATACAACATTCTGATGTCTTTTTCAGATTTAAAAAATATGATCACATTATTAAATATTGTTACAGCATAGTATTAGAAACAACACAAAATGCAAACATGGCATTCAGATTTCTCACAAAACATGTTTATTCAGATGTATCATTTCTATATCCTTATGGGTTATGTCATAGCAATTATATATATGTATACAAGTTTTATCATGCAACATTGGATTCACTTCCAGGAAGTCACCATAGTGTAATCTCCCCTTAGTTTTTTGTGATTAATTACTTTACATAGAATTCATACTGTGGCAGAGTCAGACTGTCTTTGTGTGCCCTTCTAGAATGGGGACATTCTAGCATTTCAAGCAGGTATTGATGTAGGACAGATAAAGATGGACACTTGAGGAATTTGCAGACTGCTGCAATGTGCCAGGGCCTCACACCACTACCCAGAGGCCCAGAACCCAGATGGCTCTGTCTCTGGAATCCAGAGTCACCTTTAGTCTGAGAATATATTTCTGCATGGAAATAATGCTGAATGCCTACCTAGCTCCAAGTTGAGGTAGTGCAGAACAATTTAATCCAGAGGGGCTAATGCCAAAAAGTCTCTGGCCCCAGGTATGAAAATTCTCTGAGATTTCTACTCAGTGGGTTACACAACACAAAGGTTAACATAACAGTTACTTTTTCTTCCATGCTCTTAGATTGAACAGAGTTTTCACAAGTTTTTACTAAGAAAAGAGAAACAGTAACTTTTGCACATCAACAGGCTTGATTGCAGATATAACTTTTTTTAAAGTTGTAGATGTGCACAATACTTTTATTTTATTTATTTTTATGTGGTGTAGAGAATCAAACCCAGTGCCTCACACCTGTGAGACAAGTATTCTATCACAGAGCCACAATCCCAGCCCTGCAGACCTAACTTCTACAAGAAAGAGAAACCTGACCTTTACAAAAAAGAGGAGCTCAGACCACAATGAGAGCTCTAGAAATCTTGTTGACTTAAAAAAAATATATATCTTGTTGATTAGGAGAGAGGCTATATATTACAATTAAGGTGTGGGGTCTTTTGGGCACTGCATCATTTGGATTACATCATTACTCCTTTGAAGCTCATTATTTACTCCTTTAAATCAAAAAACTTCATTTATCTTCTTGGCTTAAAGTTTTATATAATGTCATAATCTTAATATCTCTCTCTCTCTCCCTCTCTCTCTCTCTCTCTCTCTCTCTCTCTCTCTCTCTCTCTCTCAACAGCTGCTTCAATAGTTTCAATGTAAAGGGGAGACAAACATGGAAGCAATAAACAAGTTAATAGCATAATTCATACTATGTCAATTAAACTTTTGAAAATACCAAGAATAGAACACCAGCCTCCAAATAGTGAGCTTGATGCCTTAATGCCCTTTCAGGTTTGAACTTGTACATGTGCCAGGTTAGGGGTTTTTTTAAAGCAATTTTATTAATAAGTTTTAATTATATACAAGAAAAGTGTACATATTTTCATGATGAGAAAAGTTCCCAGACTTCCTTTTAAGCCTTAGTCCTTTATGAATTTGTCTTTTCTTTTTCAATTATAGCAGAATGCATTTTTACTATTATACACAAATGGAGCCCAACTTTTCATTTCTCTGGTTATATACAGTCACACCATTCCTGCAATTATACATGTACATGGGGTAATAAAATTCATCTCATTCCATCATCCTTCTCACTCCCATACCCACTTCCCTCCCCTCACTCCCCTCTGCCCAATCCAAAGTCCCCCAATCTTCCCTTGCCCCTCCCCATTATGGGTTAGCTATATGATTGATGGATTGTTATCAGTCCTGTATTAAAGACCAAGGAAAGGACTATGTATGTGATAGAAGTAAGGGTGGCAATTTGTCACAGTATGAGAGCCCTCTTAGAGGATGAAACAGTCCATTTGTCCTCTTAGTTAGTTAATCTTCCACCTTGTGCTGATCAGCCAGCCCCCAAGTGGCTGAAGCAGGGCTGCTGTTTCCTCAAGCTTCGGTGTGTGCAGGCCAGTCAGCTTCCAGGGTGACCAGAGCAGGGCTGGTGTCCTTCTGATCCTCAAGCTTCTCTGGTGTTTCCTTCTTCCTGATGGTCAGCTGAAGGGGTGCAAAAGACTGTATATGAGATTCTATTTTCAGAAGGTCCCAAAACAAACCAAAAGGAACAAAATATTACATAATCTGTATCTATGTATGTGTATATACATGTAATGATATAATTGGTGACACTGTACAGAGGAGTACAAAATTGTGGACAGTGCTCCTTGTGTGTGTGGCAGAGGTGGGGGATATCTCAGGGGGTTTGAACTACACAGATTTATCTCAATGTAACTTTAAACAAATTTGAAAACAGCTTATAATTTCATGAGCCTGACCCAACATTTCATGCTTTGGCTTATGATCTTCCATATATTATTATAAAAAAACATGAAGTAAGTTTCAACTCCTTACCTCAGAGGTCAGTTGTCTTCCAAAGGTACATTTTAAGTGTGTCACCTTTAGTCTGAGAATATATTTCTGCATGGAAATAATGCTGAATGTCTACCTAGCTCCCAAATCGAGGTAGTGCAGAACAACTTAATTTAACCCATGGCTTATCATCCTCCCTGTTTTCTTTTACCAGATGCAAAACCAAGGTTGTACTTGTTCTGTTCCCTGGTCAAGGTCACCCAGTTAAGAGGGATTTGAATCCAGCTGTACCAAATCTGATGTTTTTGCCTCTCCCCACACTACCCTTTGCAAGACAAAACTTGGTAACATATTTTTCCTTTCTTGATAATCTCTTGAAAGAAGCCAATGGCAGGCTAAGTTTGGTAGATCTAGGAGGGTATTTTCCCAAGAGGCTGCTTTTCCCCAAGTCCAGGTGGCTGGAGTCTGATCAGTCTGGCTGTCACCAGACTGCTGCAATGTACCAGGGCCTCACACCACTACCCAGAGGCCCAGAGCCCAGATGGCTCTGTCTCTGGAATCCAGAGGCCCCTTCAGAGAGGAGTGTGAGGGTGGGGGAAAGGGAGAGGGTGGGAAGCTGCTTCCAGGCTGGGCTCCCAGAGCAGCCAGAGATCCCTCTTCAGCTTGCACCACAGGGTCAAGGTCCAGACCAGGCCAGCAGCCCCCAGGCTCTGCCCAGCCTCCTCACCAGCAGGCTGGACCCACCTAGCCTCACCCACTACCTGCTGTGAGGACTGCAACCTTTATTTAAAGTACTCACTTGTTTTCCTTGGGTGAGTTCCCTGAGTTAGCACAACAACTCCTCAAGCACACAGAAGGAGTGGTGGCTGTTCCTGGAAGAGGAAAGGCAGGTGGCAAGCGGTGGACGCTGGTGAGGTGACTGTGATGGAGGATGCCCAACTTCCAACTTCTGTGGTCTTGGGCAGCACAGCAGAAGCCGTGGGACAGAGTTGCTGAAGGGGCATTGTGGAGTGGCAGCATCTGGTGGCAGCAGCACAATATGTAACTGCTTCAGGCATAGGGCGTCAGGCCTCAGAGGTCCGGACTTGAGCATTGGTGTGCGGGGTGGCATCTGTGGAGGTGTTCACATCCAACTGCAGTTTGGGAGATCCGTTGCTGCATACTCACAGTGGTGGTGGCAGCAGAAGAGTCCAGAAGCAGCAGTGGTGACAACAGAGGGATGTTGCCATGATCAGTTTCATCCTGAAGTGCTGACAGGAGTCTGACTGCAGAGGGTGAAGTCGGCATCCAGTGCTGAGTATCGCTGTCTTGAGTCCATGATGGAGTCTGGTGGCAGCATCGAGGATCTCCAGAGTCCGGTGGTGGGATCAAAATCCCAATGGTATTCCTCATACAAATAGAAAAAGCAATCATGAAATTCATCTGGAAAAATAAGAGACCCAAAATAGCTAAAGCAATTCTAAGCAGGAAGAGTGAAACAGGTGGTATCGCTATACCAGACATTAAACTATACTGCAGAACAATAGTAACAAAAACAGCATGGTACTGGCACCAAAACAGGCTGGTAGACCAATGGTACAGAATAGAGGATACAGAGACTAACCCACAAAATTACAACTACCTTATATTAGACAAAGGTGCTAAAAGCATGCAATGGAGAAAGGATAGCATCTTCAACAAATGGTGCTAGGAGAACTGGAAATCCATTCCCAACAAAATGAAATTGAATCCCTATCTCTCACCATGCATAAAAGTTAACTCAAAATTGATCAAGGATCTAGGAATCAAACAAGAGACTCTGTGTCTAATAGAAGAAAAAGTTGGCCCTAATTTCCGTCACGTGGGGCTAGGCACCAATTTCCTTAATAATTCACCTATAACACAAGAATTAAAACCAAGAATCAACAAATGGGATGAAATCAAACTAAAAAGTTTTTTCTCAGCAAGAGAAATAATATGTGAGGTGAATAGGGAGCCTACATCCTGAGAACAAATTTTTACCCCTCACACATCAGATAAAGCTCTAATTTCTAGGGTATACAAAGAACTCAAAAAGTTAAACAACAAAAAAACAAATAACCCAATCAACAAATGTGCCAAGGACCTGAACAGACACTTCTCAGAAGAGGATATACTATCAATCAACAAATACACACAAAAAAATGCTCACCATCTCTAGCAATCAGAGAAATGCAAATTAAAACTACTCTAAAATACCATCTCACTCCAGTAAGAATGGCAGCCATTATGAAGTCAAACAACAAGTGCTGGCGAGGATGTGGGGGAAAAAGGAACACTCTTACATTGCTGGTAGGACTTCAAATTGGTGCAGCCAATTTGGAAAGCAGTATGAAGATTCCTTGGAAAGCTGGTAATGGAACTACCATTTGACCCAGCTATTCCTCTTCTTTGACTATACCCAAAAGACCTAAAACCAGCATACTACAGGGACACAGCTATATCAATAGCAGCACAATTCACAATAGCTAGACTGTGGAACCAACTTAGATGCCCTTCAATAGATGAATGGATACAAAAAATGTGGCATTTATACACAGTGCACTAAAAAATAACAAGATCATGGCATTTGCACGGAAATGGATGGCATTAGAGCAGATTATGCTAAGTGAAGTTAGCCAATCCCCCCCAAAAAATGCCGAATGTCTTCTCTTATATAAGGGGGGAGACTCAAATGGGGTAGGGAGGAAGAGCATGAGAAGAAGACTACCTCTAGATAGGGAAGAAAGGTGGGAGAGAAAGGGAGGGAGAAGGGGAATTGTATGGAAGATGGAAGGAGACCCTCATCATTATACAGAATATATACATGATGATGTGAGGGAAAAAAAGAGAGAAGTGTGTCACATTAGATTGGGTAGAGAGAAGTGTTAGGAAGTGGGGAGGGAAAGGGGGGAAAGGAAGGACAGCAGAATAAAATAGACATTAGTATTGCTGTATGTATATACATGACTGCATGACCAATGTGTTCTGCAACCTGTACACTCAGAAAAATGAGAAATTATATCCCATCTGATTCAAATGTATGATATGTCAAGGTCATTGTACTGTCATGTATAACTAATAAAAACAAATTAAAAAATTTTAAAAAGATCAGAGCCAAAATAATGAACTTGAGCCTAAGAAAGTAATAGTATAAAGGATCAATAAAACAGAATTCTTTCTTGGAAGATAAACAAGATTGATAAGCCCCTATGCAAACATAACAAAGAGAAAAACATAGAAAAGCCATGTTCATAAAATTAGGGATGAAAGAGGAGAAATCACCACAGATATCACAGAAATCCAGCAAATCATTAAGGACTATTTTGAAAACTTTTACTCCAATACACTGAAAAAACCTAGAAGAAGTGGATACATTTCTAGATAAGTTGCTCTGAGGACTGATAATGTGTGGGTGCAGAAGAAAGATCTGCCAAAACAGAATCAAGAGGAAAAAGAAAACCTAAGCAGACAAATAACTTGTAGTGAGATAGAGGAGACAGAGAGGTAGATTAAAAGACTTTCACAGGCTAGAGTTGTGGCTCAGTAGTGAGCGCTTGCCTAGCATGCATGAGGCACTGAGTTTAATTATTAGCACCACATATTAATAAATGTGGGTTAAGGTGTGCCAGGGTGTACTGTGAAGCCATTCAGCTCTTAAAGGCACCTGGACAAAAAAAAAGAAAGAAAGAAAGAAAAATGCAGTATTATTGACATTCCTTTCCTTCCTCAAGGCTGAGTGAACTGTATCCTCTGCTCTGGGTGGAGGCCAGGGGGATGGACTGTTATCCAGGCCACTAGGCCTGTAAGCCATACTTGATGTCTGTATCAATTGTTTTTTTTCCTTTGATCTTGGTTCCAAACAGAGAATTGTCACCCCGTTCTCATTAGTGGTGCTGACTCTTGTAAGTTGTAATTTATAGTTATATTCTTAATGGGGTTTTTTTTTGTATGTGTGTGAAGCTATTCAAGAAAGGACTCATAGAAAGAGTGAAAATATTTTAATCCCATTGAAGAAATGCCTTTTTGATTTCTAATAAATATTTATTTTGCCTTGTTATGGCCACGTTTTATTCTTGGTATGTGAATGTGAAGACTGACTAGAAATCCTGGAATATTGCTTAACAGGAATGGATATGAGGAAGGCCAGTTTTTGGACCAAAAACATTATTGGTCCCAGTTCAGGGCCAGCATGCTGTAAGACATGTGACCTTCACATACTGTCTACACTTCAATGTGCATGCCTGTCCAGGATTCTATCTGAACCACTTAGCAATGGTGGAAGCAGCTTGAGTAAAGGATTCACAGTCAGATGGTGTTAGTGGTTCAGGCCACAAGATGCCCATGCAGTGCTCTACCCATCTGGCCCTGCTGGCTCTCAGCTTATTTTGCATGGCTATAACCCCACGGTTCCATGAGGAGACCAAAGGTCCAAATCTTCCTATCTGACTTACAGAATTTTCATGAGGAGGCAATGGAAGAATGAGCATGAAAGAGCTGCTACTGTTACTATCTTTATTGCCCATCAGCCCAACTCATATGTGTGAGCATTTTTATTCTTTTAAAAATCTGTTATAATTAGTTAAGCATTAAAATAGAATGCATTTTGACATTGTACACAGAGAGCACAACTTCTCATTAGTTATTTCATAAAGATGATTATTTTCAACTTGATTCTTCCCATACTGCTTTATCTTGTGGAAAGTGTGACCAATTTATTAAGTGAAATACTGCATTTAGTGTACTGGATTTAAATGGTTCCCAGAATATCTTCCTTCACTGAGGCAAGTCTTATTGAGGGGCCAAGAAAAGGCTATTTTTCCAGGCACAGTGATGCTTAGGAGGCTGAGGTGGGAGCATTGGGAGTTCAAAGCCAGCCTCAGCAATTTAGCAAGGCCCTAAGCAACTCAGTGAGACCCTGTCTCTAAATAAAATATAAAAAAGGCATAGGGATGTGGCTCAGTGGTAAAGCACCCATGGTTTCAATTCCTGGCACAAAAAAAAATGCTCTTGTACACAATCACATCTTAGTGTAAATAGGTTTTAGTTCAGGATCTAGGAATGGGCCATTCATGGGAACATTCTGGGTAGGCTGATAGAAAAAGGGTGGAAACCCTTCTTGGAGGATATATTTCTGGAAATGGGACACCTAGGTCAATGGTCATGAACATTTTTATGGCACATGATACTGTGAAAAATGAACTGCCAAAATGGTCACAGCAGTTTTTTCAGCCTTTGAAACAATAGGCTATCCTCTATAGCTCTTTCATTTGTGTGTTATCTTAATAAGATAGTTTTATAGGTTCAATATTATATCCCAGTTTAATAGGTGGGGAAATTAAGACCTGGAATAAATGGCATGAGATGCAAAGGTCATGAGTTTTCCTGGCCTGAAGATCCAAGTTCTATGAAGTTTAGGTTTAGTTAGGCTGGTATCAAGAGAGACCACTTTTTTTTTTTTTTTTTTTTTTTTTTTTTTTACTGTACCAGGCCGTTTCTCTGACAATGCAGCAACATTTCGCAGAAAGGAAGGGATACAATGCAATTCTATAAAAATGTATCTCACCTGCTGTGTGTGAGGACTTAGAACTAATTCAATAAAAATTAGACATCCAATATGCCCAATGATAGAGGAGACAAATATGAGTGAGAAATTTCTTTCCTTAAAAATGGTGGAAGGAGGGGGAAGGACATGAACATTGAGTGCCTACAACATGCCATGCATTTTACCTACAGAGTCTTATTTAATCCTTACAATACCCCAGTGGTTACTCTAGTTCCTTCATCAGTTCTGTTATATTTTCCAGTAATTATTTCAAAGCTGTCATTCTTGACCCCATTTCTCTTTAAAAACCTATAGGTAGTTTAATCTCCTACTTAGTGGGGAAAATAGAAGCCATCAGATGGAAACACCTTCAACTTTTGACCACCAAACCTACAAAGTTATGTGTATTCATACCCACAGCATTGAAATATCCTGTCAGGGGATGCTCTCTACTTCCTTGAGATTTCTTATGCTATTTCATGATTGTGAAATTTATTTCTCCACTTAACAGATCTCTTTTCTAAAATTAATTTTAGGGTCTAACCGAAAGGGCCTAAAATGATATTTAGGGCTTAACCTAACCTGTGTCACACTAAATATCATAAAATGTTTTATGATATTTAGCTAATTTGGCTCTAATATTTTTCTTTCTAAATTTTCACTTCATATTAATTATATGTTAATCATAGCAATCTTCTATAGACCCCAGTTTTTTTGAGGGCAGTTGAAACTAGTTGATCAAGTCCCTGTTCTTTTTCTCAGCCAAGAGAGGAAATACCAATTCTGTTTTTCAGTTTGATAGGGTGTAAACCCTGGGCTGACCATTCACTTTATGTTGTATGTGAGTACAGCCCTGCTTCCCTGGAGTTGTGTACTGTGTGACCCAGGAAGCCTTATATGGCATCCCTGGGTGAAATACTCCATAGAGAGCCTCCAAGTCATTGATCTGATGTGTTAAGGAACTACTATCTGCCCAGCACTAGACTTTGTGTGTCTTTGGGGTTGGGGGTATAAAGAAGGTCTCTATGGGTAAGTTATATGTCTCTTGATGGCAATATATGTGGAAATACAGGGGTATTAAAAGGTTTGGGGAGTCCCTATGCAGTCAATTCCCTTCAGACTGTGCCTGCTTGGGGTATGCAAATGCAGGCCTTGCAGATGTGCCCTGGTCCAGTTCACCTGGAGCACCCAGGACTTGTAGGCTCCTCTCTCAGTGCGATGGCCTTGGTCACCTCGGTCTTCAGAGTTTCCCCGCTGCCCCTTCCCACTTGCTCTTCCTATTAGAGCAGTAACTGTATGTAGGTCACCATTCCTGTCCCAGTGGCATCTAGTGGTCTCCAGGCACATCTTCTGTGGTCTCTGAGTCAATCTGCCCTTCGGAGGAAGCCCTCTGGGGTGGCTTTACACTCATCAGATCAATCTCATGTATCCAACAAGACTGACCGACTCCTAGGTGGTAAGCAATGTATTCAAAGTTATGGATACTTCAAAGAACAAGACACTCTCCCTGCTCCCTTAGAGCTTTTGCAGTTTAAGTAAACAAATAATTAACTGCCCTCTACCCCAGTTTCATAAATTAGTACTTTTACAGTTGTGGTATGTGCTAGTCTGATATAAAAGTTAGTGTGTTTGTATAACAGAGGGGCCTAACCTAGGCTGAATCACACTGAGGACAAGTGTCATCTGGGTCAAGGGATGAGAGGGTGGGACAGACTTTCAAGAAGTGAAAATACATGGGCAACACCCCCCAGGTAGTAGGGAGCTTGGTGCATCTGAGGTCTGGAGAATCAAGCCTGTGTGGCCCAACTGCTGGAGCAAGGAGCCAAGTGACATGAGATGATGCTGGAGCAGTGGCCATGCCCAGAGCATGTAGGGCTTGTCCCATCAAGGTGAGGCTTTGGCACTTCATTTCAAGAGTAAGTAGAAGCCACCAAAATGTCTCACATGGGGGAACTACTGAGTGGGAACATTTCCCTGTTTAATCTGATGGGATTGTAGGCTTGAAAGTGTGTTTTATTACTACTATTTTTCTCCTGCTGTCCTTTGAGATACAGTAACAGTCTGAAGAGTGTGGGATGGAGTGAGTTTCACTCAAGAGAGGTGGTGAGAAGACCCAGGAAGTGACTGAGAAAGAAGGAAAAAAGAAGGAGGGAGATTGGTGGAATGTGGAGTCGTTTAGGTAGAGAAGGGCATTTGGGCTCACTCATTTATTCAACTCACCTTTCTTAGGCATTTAATAGATTGAAGACTCTGAAAAAGACTCTGTTAATGTCCTTGAGATGGCATAGATGGAAGGATGGGCAAATGGGGCAACTAAGTCAGATAGAGACGAAGGCTTCATACCCAAAATGAGAGTTGAGTTGCAGGAAACACAGGAATTAGCTAGAGCAAGGCCTGAGGTAGGTGTATATGTGTGTGGGGGATATGCATGAAATTGGGAGAAAATTTTAGGGGGAAGAATCAGTTTGGATGGAGGTGTTCAGGAATAAAACAACACAAAGGCCTTGGAACAGAGAGAATGGGAATGGAGTCTAGAGAGGCTGTGGGGGAGGGAGCAGCTCACAAAGGGTCTTTTGTGCTATGTTTGAACTAAGTGCTGGGCACTGAGCTAAGTGCTGGCATGCATTAACTTGCTTAATTCTCATAGTAACATCTGGCAGAAGCATTATTATTATGAGCACTCCTACTTTATACATGAGAAAATAGAGTTGGCAGATTGTCAGAAATAATAAAAATAAAACTGAAAATGACTAACACTACATAGCCATGTGTTGTAGATTAAGAAAAAAAAGTCACATCTAATTAGAAACACTGAAGATGATAACAATTGAGTCAGGAAATATTAGGCTCAATAGAAATAATGAATCTCCAAAACTGAAACCACAATAGAAATAATGAATCTCCAAAACTGAAAACACAATGACCTAAATGGCACATTAGAAATTTTATAAATAACTAAAACTCGATGAAAGGATAAAGTTTTCTTGCCAAAATTTACGACTGGAAAAAATGACCCTGAGGATTTGGACTCAAATAAAACATAAACAGAACATTTACAGTGGGAGAAGGATGCTTGGTAAAACTTTACATGCTAAAGTCGATTGAGCTGGGTGCAGTGGCACATGCCTGTGATCCCAGCAGCTGAGGATGGTGAGGCAGAAGGATCATAGGTTCAAAACCAACCTCAGCAACAGTGAGGCGCTAAGCAATTCAGCAAGACCCTGTCTCTAAATAAAATACAAAATAGGGCTGGGGATGTGGCTCAGTGGTTGAGTGCCCCTGATCAGTCCCCAGTTACCCTCCCCCACCCCAAATACATAAAGTCAACTGACAAATTTTTACTACAACATTCAGAAGGAAGTTTATTCCAATAGAATATGATTTTTTCTAGTGCAAAATTTAGAAATAATTTAGTTGTGTTCTATAAAACAATAAATATGGAATGGAATTAGCTTAGTGGAGTTAGTTCTGGAAGAATGAAAATGTTTATGTATCTATATAAGTTCCAGATAATGTTAGTTGTTAGGTCGGTGGCAGGGACTTGGTGTCGACTTAGTGGCAACTTAGAACAAAGCAGCCCGCGCTGCTTTGAACATCAATCAGATGCCAGCGGAAACACCTGGCAATCAGCCAGATCTCCTGACTAACGCCTGTCAATCAGCAGGACCCCCTGGCCAATCCTGGAATTCAGCCAACTCCTCTGACCAACTCCAAGGGGACAAGGGACCCTAGAGACACCTTTTCCTGTCCCAAGCCCTTCCCTTCCTGCTGTAAGCCCCATAAAAGTCCAGTCCGGTGGAGCTTCCACTGGGTTTCTCCTCAGACCCTTCCCCTGTCCCCTCTGTGGGTCTGATCCAGTTCGGCCAGGGAGTGATATCTCAATAATGCCTGTTCAGCGGCCCTTTTAAATCTGCCAACTTTGGTTGCTGCCTGCCAAGCCTGATCTGACAAGTATCTCCGTAGCTCATGGGCTCTTTTGCTCTAGCAGCACTGGCTCTGCCTTACTGACTGCTCTCTGCCTTGCATGACTGTCACCCACAGGCAGGCCTCAGTTCTCCCACCAACATCCTGGGAACTCTCATCCCAACAGATAGATCTGACTCAGAAATGCAGCCAGACCAAGCAAGATAGTTTCGCTTTGGTTTTGTGTTCCTGGGAGTCATCCTCTTTTAGACACAGTCCAGGTTGCCACCAGCATCTTGAAAATTGAAGTCTAGAAGTTAAGAGATGACCAGGGGTGCAGGAAAGAGGGAGTCACAATTTTCCCCTGCAGCTGGGACAGAGGATGACTGGATGGAACATCTGTCTCTGCCTCTCCAGTGACCAGAACAAGCGCCTTCCCTGTCTGGGCAAAGGGCTGAAGACGTAGGGCCATCTCCTTACAGTATGACAATGCAGGAGAAGTGCTTTAAAGTTGTCCTTCCCGCGGTTCTCAGGGGCAAGAACGCCAAATGCGCCTGCACCAATGCACAGGTGGCATGTGCGCCTGCGCAGTCAGCTGCGAGGCCAAGTGCGCCTGCGCGGGTTTCTCTTCTTCGGAAGTGTGAAGGCCGGCAGTCCTTGACTGGGGTGTCTTGTGGAAGGTTGACCAAGGTGGAGGAATTTGCAGGTTCTGGTTGTGTGTCATGTAATGGTCGAGGTCAAGAAGGGAAAGCCCCTGCATTTCCCTAGTGACAAAATGCCGCAGGGCCCTGGGTGGGTCAGGGAGGTTTGGGGAACCTAAAGACCATAGACCCTAATGGGCACAGCGCCTCCTCCCCCGCAAGGGGAGACCCAAACATGCCCATCTGGCAACAGTCTTTGGGGACGAGAAGTGTTGGCAAGTTGAACAAACTTTTTGTACACCTGTGCCACACAACCGCATCACTAAGGCACTGAGGTCCAACTGGAAGTAGGAGTTCTGCGAGGTAGGGGATCCAGGGGAGGGTTTTTTCACTTTAAAAATTTGTTTCTTTTGACTGTAGAATAGTGAAAGATGTAATGGCCCTTTTAAGCACCCTTATGATTAGGATATAAATTGCACTGGTGTTTCTGTTTTGAGAAAAAGTGGCACAACCTCTGTTTTGGTTCCTAGAATAGAACCAGAAATATTTTCAAAAGAGCCTACTATATCTAGTTTCAAGTCAAAGTAGAGAAACAAAGCAGGGGCAGTCCCTCACCTCATGTTTTCCAAATTTGATTTTTATAGTGATATTTGGAAGTTAATATTTACCTAAATCTGATTTGCATCATTCCTTATTTCTGTTTATGTCCATATGTATTTCGGGGTATGGAATTTGGAAATGATCTTAATTAAGTTTGTATCTTTCCTTTTCACCCATGCAATAGGCAAGTATTTGTTGGATTTGATTGAAATATATTAGGAAGCTATAGGTGGAAAAATCACCACAGTAAATATGTTGTAAAAGAAAAAAAAAACCCTTTTATTTCATTTGATGAAATTGTGAAAACTAAGTGGAAATTTATCATTGTATTTGTTTTCATATGAAGTGAGGATTTAGTCTTTGGTAGTCTCAAACTAATGTCCAATGCAGGTGATTATATTTTAGAGTGTCATGAAGTAGGACACAGACCATGTTCTCATATGACTAGTTCAGTACTGTATATTTCCTACTTGTGAGTTTTCCAATGCTGTAGTCCATTTCCCTCTTTATAGATCTGACTCAGAATTATGGTGTTTCCTTGATTCTGAAATACATTTTATAGACAATGTAAAAATATGCACATATTAAGAAGCAAGGTTATATTCACCCCAATCAGCTTATTTTGAACAATGCTGGAAAAATAAGATTTGTTGTAAAAACTCAGAAGCAAAGGAATACCTAAAATGTTTACAGTATCAGGTTTCAGAGTAGTTTTCAAACATAATTTCCATAATTATATGCTGGGAATTTATTTTGTTGTTGATACAATATGAGTTACAAAGTTCTTTCTTGGAAGGTTTGGTTACACAACTTCACTTTGTGAATGTAGAATGCAAAAGGAATCTTAATAGACTAATATAAAAGAAAATGAAGAGAAACTTAAATGAAAATTAATCTTGTAGTACAGCAGGTACTGAACAAGTTTATTTTTGAAGCCTCTTTATTTTGTATATGCCATATAAAGCTTGTGTAGTTTCTAGGTGAAACTTTTTGAAAGGAACTTTAAGAAAGATGAAACACTGAGTCTTACTTCTTTTCTTTTTAGGTCAAGGGGGTAAAATAAAACTTACTCAACCAAAAGTATTTAGTGGCAGAGGTGGGAGTAAAATAAAAATTTACATTCATTCTGGTGTTATTCCACAGATCTTAGGAGCTTGAGTTATTCTATGCTTTTTAAGATGAAAACAATAGATCTATTTTTAATTATATTCATGATTGATTTAGTAAAAATATTTCCAGAAGTACATATGTTTCCTAACAGCTATCATTTCTGTTTTCCTAACTTATTAGGTAATATAAGTATAGGGCAAGAATGGTGAGAACCAAGGGATGAGTATGATCCACAATGAAGATAATGATAACTATTATTTATGGTGAACATTTCTAGACATTAACATAATTCATTTAATTCTTCCACCAACTCTCTAAGATAGTTGTTATTATTGTCCCTGTTTTTCCTATAAGAAACTAAGACACAAAGTGGTTAAACAAGAAATCTATTAAATGGTAGAACCAGGATGTAAACCTAGGAATCTGGCTCTAAAACTCATGTCTTAATAATTATGTTATTTTGCCTCTCAGTTTGTGTCATGTTGGCACAAAGAGTTTAAAGAAATTGCCCATGATTATATTTTGAAGTTGTGATTCAAATATATAATTATTATGCAGGTAGTCTGACTCAAGAGTTCACATAATTTAATATTTCATCAGAGAGTTTTTAGACTCAGAATTCTCCTGTAGTACAGCTAGACAATAGTGGCTAGAGATCTGAACTGAGATTTAAGAAGCTTGGGTCCTATCTGAGTTCTTCCAGTGACTCTGTTTGAAGAAATAGACAAACTTTTTGGACCTCTTTTCCTCTGAGTTTCTTTATAGGTTTTAAAGTCTATACATTGTGAATTCTGGCCTGACTTGAGATCCTAGTTCTGCTGTCTAGAGGAAGTAGAGATTTTTTTTTCTTTCTCATTTGGATTAGATATTGTTTCTCTCTAAGGCATTCTTAAAATTACCATAAGAAATATCATTACAGACACTGAGGGTGCTTGTTGAAATCATAGAGTTTGGGCTTCAAACTATACCTGTTGAATTAAAATTTTATAAGAATGGGTTTATGTTCTAAGAACTTGCATGTTAAGCAAAATTCTAGATTAAATTTAAGTCAAACTAAACATGGAGAACTCTGACCCTAAAAGATGTGCTGGTACTATCCAGATAATGGTTGGGGTTTTGAAAAGCATGGTTGAAATTTTGATTTTTCCTCATCTCTGTTGTACATCATGGATTCTCTACAGTTGAAATGGTAGAAGGTAGGCACATGAGAGAAATAAGGAAATCAAAAAGTGGAATGAGAGAAGAATGGGAATTAATTCCAAACAGGAGGAAAGCAATGTTAAGGTAGAACAAAAAGTACTTTTTAGAGAGACAAAGGAGGCTATTTAGGATTTTAAAAAGAATACAAAAACCAATTCAAGGGCATAGAAATATATCTATAATAAGTACATTAAAATATAGAAGTAGAAATTAAATTGATGCATTATATATTAGTAATCATTCTATAAGTAGATCTGATTGCTTTTCTGTTATGGACTAATTTATTGGAATATTCAATGTAGGCTGTTTGCCTGTACCTTTGTTCAATCAGAAGAAGAGGAATAGTTAGCCCTTAACATCTAATCCACTTAAAAATGATCCAGGTATCAGTATTGCTTCTGATAGTTATGATTTCCCTCTGATACCAACAGGTAAGAAAATGAGTAAGGTGAAATATTTCAGTTAACAAGAACTGGGATTGTAGAAGATTGGAAATTTTGTTTATAATGAGAGTAGAAATTTTTTATCTTCTTTTACTATACAAATGCAGAGATTTCTTGGCTTTTCCTGAATACTCTGGAACAAGAATATGAATTTCTGTCTACAAGCGTTGCTTAGTATTAAAATGGAGTATCTTAGATTTGTTCTAATGAAGTAGTAACCTACGCTGCAAAGATTTTTTTTTTCTTTTTCAAACAGATATAGATTTTGTGATCTGTAGTAAAGAATGAGGAACTCAAGTTGCCTCAGGAACAGGGATAAGTATGCATGGAACACAGGAAAAATGTGGAAAAAAAATTAGACTTTAGGTAGGGGAGGAGCCCAGGAATTTCTGGTGCTTTGTTCTAATTTCTTCTTTCTCTTTTTATGGAATTGTTTTGCCTTTCTTCATTTGCTGATTCTTTACTTTCTTCTATGGCCTGAAAATTCATGTGTTGAAACTTAATCAACAATGTGATAGTAGTTTAAAAGATGGGGCCTGTAGGAGGTGATTAAGTCATGAAAGTTCTGCCCTCAAGGATGGGATTTGTGACACACACTGTGCATGTATCTGAGGGAGTTTTTTGCTTCTTCTGTCATGTAAGATGTGCCATCTGTGAAGTAGAGAGCGAGCTTTTGTTAGATACCTAAACTGTTAGTGATTTAATAAGGCATCCCAACCTCCATAAGTATTAAAAAGTAAACTTCTATTATTTCTAACATATCCAGTAAAGGTATTTTGTTATAGCAACCTAATTGGACTAAAGCACTCCCATCCAGTTTGCTTCCTTTATAGCTTCAACTATCACATGAGCTAAGTTGCCATGGCTAAGAGTTTACATAATCATTTTTGGAGGGTTGGGGGTACTGGGGAGTGAATTCAGGGACATTCATCCATTGAGCCACATCCCCAGCCCTATTTTGTGTTTTATTTATAGACAGGGTCTCACTGAGTTGCTTAGTGCCTCACTGTTGCTGAGGCTGGCTTTGAACTCGTGATCCTTCTGCCTCAGCCTCCCGAGCTTCTGGGATTACAGGCATGCACCCAGCTACATAATCTTATAGTTCTAGCTCTCAAAGGTCATTGATTGACTGCCTTCTGTATCTCTTTATTAAATTCTAGGGAAAGGGAGATTTGGTTCTTTTTGTTATTTAAGTGAGACCACTAAAATCATGACTTAGCTTTATGTGTAGACTTCTCAATTCTGAACCAATTAGCTATCGTTGTGAGTACTTGGAGATGTGTTTATACTTCCCTCTGGATGAAGGAATGGGCAGGCAGATATTTGGAAGTGTATTTGGTGCATGATGACTGTATACATTTAAGTTTGGGAGATACTTAAAATTATTACTATCATATTATGCAACTACAATTTTAAAAGATCTTTATATATAGCAATACTCGTATTGTTAATTTCTTTTAGTTTTTTTCCCAGAGACATTAATGTAGTTCTAATATTATTTTTTCTTCCATGTTAGAGGAATTTGAGGTATAAAGTTCCTATTATTCCCATTTTTATGGATAGAAAATTAGAAATTCAAATGGGTAGGCACAAGTCAGCATTTATCTGGTCATCACCTACCATTTTAAAAAATTCTCCACCATTCCTACTGGGAATGGAACCATCATATAACTGAACTAAACCATTTCTTAGTATTCATCCTGAAGAATTACAGTTACCATACTGTAGTGAGACATGTATAACCATTTTTATAGAAGCACAGTTCACAATAGCCAAACTATGGAACCCACCTAGGTGTCCATTACTGGATGAATGGATAAAGAAAATGTGATGTATATACATAATGGAGTTTTATTCAGCCATAAATAAAAATGAAATTATGCCATTTGTAGGAAAATGAATGGAACTTCAAAGCAATATGTTAAGCCAAATAAGCCAAACTCAAAATGTCAAGGGTCATATGTCTTCTCTCATGTGGAAGCTAAAGAGGAAAATAAAGTGTGTGTGTGGTGTGGGATAGTATCTTATAAAAATCAAAGGGAGATCAGTAGAGAAGAGGAAAGGGACCATGGAGGAGAAGGAGGGCAGGGAAAGGGGAAGGACTGGAGAATGATATTGGCCAAATTATATGTTATATTGTATATACTATAAATATGTAACAACATTTCCCACCATTGTGTACAACTATAATGCACCAATATAAATATGGAAAAAATTAAAAAGTTCACCACCACTTAAAATATTTTTTATAAGTAGTATGAATATTGACTTGAAAAATAGCAAGTATGAACTACTTCATAAGGAAATGTGCATTTTCCTCAGTTACTAAACCGTTCAAGCTCTGACTAGGATTACTATTTGTACAGATATAATAAGATTCTTACACTGGATAAAAGAAAGGACTACATCAGTGTATTCCAAATTTTTGTCTTGACTCAGTAGTTGGGCTGGGATATAACCAGTCTAAAGAAGGAAGGAAGGAAGGAAGGAAGGAAGGAAGGAAGGAAGGAAGGAAGGGAGGGAGGGAGGAAAGAAGGAAGGAATAGAAGAGACCAGAGTATAATAGAAAATACCAGTATGTGCCCTACATAATAAGGATAAGATATGATGGTGAAATTTTGTTTTGTTCTCTTACCCACTATTGGTCTGCCTCTATTCATCTCTCTCATAACACATGTATGTATCTGTTATGGGTTATGATGTATTTCCTGCTGCAGTATAGAATAGAAAAACTGGGGTAGACTGCATTTATGTTACAAAGTACAAGATACAATATTAGAATTTTTATGTTACAAAGTATAAGATTCTATATTAGAATTTATTATATTTGCTTAAATACAAAGAGGAAGAAAGATCTATAAAAATCAATAGGGCAGGCTATGGCAAATTCAACAGTAAACTACTATTGAAGAGGCCTTTAACTTCAAGTTTTTACATTTCCTAGTTAAATAAATATGAAATAGTTATTTTGAAAAATGCTATCAATTTTATTTTTGTCTGTTCTTATTCTTTTGAGATTGGGCCTGGGAAGCTATAAATCCAGAGTTGACTCCTTTAACAACAACAAAAAAAATGAATATAGGGTGTGGAGAAAAAATATAAGCCAATAAATGTGTGTCTGATGCCATTTTTCTGTGTATATTTTACATTTATTGATTTGAAACAAATTATTTATATTTAACAAGAGCTATTTCCTTGAAAGCCAAATACCACCTTCAGTTTCTCATCTCCTAAGAAGCCAAGATTCTGTCTCTGAATCAATTAAATCAAATACTACAAGAAGCCAAAGTGGTTGGAGGTGAGTCTACTTAAAATTTGTCTTCTATTTTTGACTTTTCCCTCTCCTCCTCATTGCCCTTCTCCCCTCCTTTATCTTTTCCTCCTGTTTTAGACAGAATGGCATTTAAGAAATTTCTATATGGTATTTACATATAACCTATGGACATTCTCATTTTACTTTTAAATCATTTCTAGATTATAAATAATAGCTAATATAACAAATTCTGTGTAAATAGTTGTCATTACTATATTGTTTAAGAAACAATGACAAGGAAAAAGTCTGTCTTTGTTCAGGACAAACACTATTTTTTTCCAAACATTTTTGAGCTCTGGTTGGTTGAATCTGTAAATGTGGAAACCTATGAGTACTAATTTTATCTACATACATACCTTTGCCAATGAGTTTCATAAATATAATCTCATGTTGCTCTTTAGCATCTTTCTCTTGCAACTTGAAGAACTCTAGAATTTCTTGTAATATATAACCTATTGAGATCTTTAAGTTTCTTGGCAACTGCTGGTAATTTAACCTTAGCTTAAATACTTGTGAACCAGATGTTTCCATGTCTTTACAGGCATTCGGTGAAGGGAGAAGAAAATTTTAGTTTTTTTCTCTTAAAATTAGCATGTTATCTTTTCTTTTGTATTAGTTGTGCTTCTCCACTCCAATAGCTTCTCTTCTCTTCGATGATTTTTGATTTGAACCTAAGTTCTAACTTCCCTCTGAGGTGTTTCTAGCCTCACTTCTCCAATAATTAGGTCCAGTAATTTGCAGGGTCTTCATAGTTTTTTAAATTTGTTACACATATTCTCTTAAAGTATGTTAGAACAATATGCATTATAGAATTTATAGCAAAAATTTTAGAAAATGTTAAAATACATATATATGAATTTTTGATTGATTTTTCATGATGTTTTATGGCAGTCCAAGGAGATTTTGTTTTCCTATTGATGTGAACTGTTAGTGATTGAGTATAGTTCAGTAGGGTATTCAAAGTGTAGGAGGTTTATTTAGAATATCAATCATCAAAAACACAAATAATAATAAATGCTGGCAAGGATATGGGGGGTGAGGAATACTTATACACTATTGGTAGGATTAGAACAATCACTATGGAAATCAGCATGGAGTTTCCTCAAAAGACTGGGACTGTAACTACCATATTATCCAACTCTACCACTCCTCAGTATTTATCCAAAAGGACTAGAATCAGCATACTGTAGTGTTACATGCATACCCATGTTGATAGCAGCATAATTTACAATAGCCAAGTTATGGAACTAGCCTAGGTGTCTGTCGGCAGACAAATGAATAAAGAAAATGTGGGATACATACAGAGTAGAATTTTACTCAGTCATAAAGAAGAATAAAATTATATGATTTACATGAATATGAATGGAACTTGGGAGGATTATGTTAAGCAAAATAAGCCAGGCTCAAAAAATCAAAGGGCCATATGTTTCCTCTCACATGTGGAAGCTAGAGAGAAAAGAAAAACAAAAGGCAGAAGGAGCTCATGAAATTATAAAGGAGACCAGTAGAGAAAGGGGATCAGGGGGAGGGAGGAAGAAAATAGAGATACTGGGGAATGAAATAATGTTATGTGCTTGTATAATGTGCCACAAAGTATATTCCACTATTATGTGTAATTATAATATGCCAATTAAAGAATTAAAGGACAAAAAAAGCATGACAGTTTTCATTAGCAGAGGAGAATTTCCCATGAAATTAATGATGCTTACTCATCAAGGCCTCATTTACATTGTCCCCTTCAAAGTCATGTCCCCATCCATGGGCGAGATAAGAAGACAGCAACTTTTACCTTATAGTGTCATCTTAACCTAGAGTCATCTGCTACATTCATATCCATCTGGACTCAGCAACAGCTTGCTTTGGGGGCTTTGTTGACTATTGGACCTATAGTTTCTCCAAAAAGAATGATTCAAGGAAGACACTGCTGCTTGCATGCTTAGAAGCCCCTGCAACGTGGGCTTTGTTGTCTGGTTGGGTGTTGAGGACATGGCTGAGTTAGATTGGCTTCTGAGACAGCATCTCTGTGTGGGCCACACTACAAAGGTGGAAGGACTGTAGTTCTCCCAGGGATAGTCCCCAGGCCAGGAATACCTTCTGAGTAAAAATGTTGCTGATGTTAGATGAACTATTATGTAATTGTGAAGCTGAAAGAAACCTTCCTAGACTATAATTAATAAAAATAATTTGAATAGCCATGAGAGAGGAAAGACAAAATTGTACTTCTGTACTCTCTACTGAAATAAAGAAACAAAATTGTTGTCATAGGAAAAGGAGGTGATCAATGTTGGAAAAATGTCTGTGTATCAGACAGTTAATAAATAATAAACCTTGCTATATTTTTCCTGGATATTGTAAGATTTGTAGTATAACTTAATTTTTTAAATTGTGATTTTTTAAAATTCTATCTTGTTCACATTTAATTTTGTACTTAATTTATTCACCTGTGCTTTCCAAATTATACAAGCTTTAGGTCACATAAAACCTAGATTTATTCCTGTCACTAGCAAATCTAGACCTTTTCTTGGATTATTTTCTTAAACAAGAGATGGATTGTATTGATTGCCCTCTTGTAATAATACTGGTGATATTTCCAAGAAAATTATTCAGGAAGAATTTGTGACTTGTACTAGTTTTTTTCCTTTGGAAAACTACTAGCCTACTTAGAAAACACGCTTCTGATTTTACCCTCATTAACAACATGTTCTGATCAGTTGATACAACTCCATTTAGGTTAATGTAGTTAGTAAGCACTACAACAGATTGACTAGTAGGCTTTTTTAGCTACACAGGAAAAGCATAACATATCTATCAAAGAGGTATATACCCTGTGTATATTCATTTTTCCTTGTGATTTATAAACCATAGTTTAACTTCAAAAATTTACTTTGTAGTGATGTATAAATGTATAAAGAATTAAGCAAACTCTTTCCACTTGGAGACAATCACTATCATGTGAAGGCTGGCATAGTTTAAAAATATATGGTATAGTGTTCTCTTAGTTCTAAACTTGTAAGTAACTTGATAAAAGACTTTGAGTACATTATTTGCACACTAAGGTTCTTTATCCTCATCTGGAAAGAGAGCTAATTTATTGAACGGTTGTTGTGATGATGTGTTTGTAATTTCAAACTAGTTAGTTATGTAGTTTGTAAACCAGGAATTGCCATATAAATAAAAATTTTTATGATTCTCCTTTAATTTAAAAAAGTATATAGAAATAAGCATTTTACCTTTTCCCCTTCTTTCTTCCTAATACATTTACAGAGATGACAACAAAAATACTAGCTTGAAAACTTGGGATAAAATGACTTAATCCCTCAATGTAAAAGAATAAACCTAGTGACAAATGATGGAATAAATTCTTTTCCAGTGAATTTGAGATGCAACCACAGAAACCATTAAGGTACTCATCACAGAAAAATTGAGGTACTCAAGACAAATGCGTTCCTCAAAAGTTTCTGGCTCTACAACAAAATGCCCAGACAAAGTAGTGCATTACAGGCATTTAAGCTCAATTTTCTTTTTTTTTAAATATTTATTTATTTTTTTTTAGTTCTCGGCGGACACAACATCTTTGTTGGTATGTGGTGCTGAGGATCGAACCCGGGCCGCAAGCATGCTAGGCGAGCACGCTACCACTTGAGCCACATCCCCAGCCCTTAAGCTCAATTTTCAACAAAATTAATTTAAGAACAAAATGTTGGATGATATTCCAGAAGAAAGCACTCTGAAGGTAAACATTTAAACATTAATGAATGAGTGACTTATGTATATTTTGAAAATGTGAAGTAAATAGATATTTAGAAAGTTATAGAGGTTAAGAATATTTGAATTCAGTCCCCTGGTATGTTTCTTGATTAGCATAAATATCCAGTTCCACTGGAAGGGATGAATATTAGTTTCTAAAATATTTTCTTAGCATGTAGCTGCTTTTTTTCATAACTGCTTTAGAGTTTCTTAGTGAATACTAGGTTTCATTGATTATTGATTTATGATAACAGTTTATTCTTTACTTTCAGAAATTATCCAACTTTTGTATGTCATTCTTACATATTTTCCCCCAACAGAGAACAGAAACATTTTTCTGTAAAGGGCCAAATAATAAGTATTTGTGGCTTTATGGGCCATACTATCTCTGTTGCAATTATACAACTATGCTACTCAACTCTGGCCACTCTAACTTGGAGCAGCCATAGACAATGTGTAAATGAATAGGCATGGCAGTGTTCCAGTATAAATAAGTGTAAAGAAACATACAGCAGGTTAGATTTGGAGTACAAGCCATTTTTTACTGATTTCTGCTTCATCATCTGGTCTTATTCTACCTTTCCAGCCTCATATTCCACATTCCACTAATTCTTCAATGTGCTGGTCATTCCAAACTCTGCACAGTTCTCCAAACATGGCATGCGCTCTAATTAATTCCTGCTTTTGTTTATATCTTCTCTATACCTGTACCTCAGCTTCACATTCTCTTTATGCACAGTATTCTACTTGTTTTAATAAATGTCTTCTATATAGTATGTGTGCTGGTTATTTGTCCCTGTCTCACCCCTGCCCCAAGGGATTCTCCATATCTTCTTCTCGTACCCTAAAAGGCTGAATCATCTACATAGTGCCTCATCCTGGGATCCCTTACTTGCTGGCTTCTGCTAAAGATCACCCAATGGGAATCATTGGGAGGACATCAAAGGGTGGGTGGAGAGGTTGTGTTTTCCCATTTTTCTCTCTACTTAAATGTTGTACTGATGGAAGGATCTACATGACATAGTCTGTCCAGTAGTCTGGCTTTCAAAGATTTGATAATTTTATTTCTTTCCCTTGTTCTTTCAGCCTGGGAATGGTAATAGTTTCATACTAATGTTAGCCTTTGGGTACTTAAGTACCCCATGTTTGTTTTGTCCATATGTCTGAAAAAGCAGTCTTTTAAGTAAGTCATCAGGGTAAATTCCACTTTTCTTTTTTCTCTGGAGACCAATATAGCATGTGACCAATATACCATGTTTTATAGTGATTTTCAACTTTATGTTTCCTTGAACAAAAGAATGATATGACATAATCACCTTAGTAACAGTGGCTCCCTATAACATAATCTTCAACAGGAGTCATATTAGAGTTGTAGTTAGGAGGTGGAGAAAGGGTTAACTGTACCTTTTTTCAAAAAAGGCTCCTATCAGGTGACCTTCACAACACTCATCCTGACAAATAAAATTATCTCCCACCCTTGAAAATTGGTATCTTACATTGTATTCTTAGTTTGATCTTCAAAAACGCCCAAAAGATTTCTATCTATGGGCCTTTATACTTCCTATTCTCTCTGTCCCCACTTAACCACCCACCAAAAATAATAATCTCTGTTCTTTTTGTCCTCCTATCTGTTTTTTAAATATGTCAATTCCTATTGTTCTATTATATTTTATTTACTATGTAAATCCCTTTTTAGATTATAAAATAAGTGGAGACTGATATCTTTTTGGTTTTGTTCACTCTACTTCCTTAGAAGCTATATTTAGCACACAATAGGTACCCAATAAATACTTTTGGAATGAATGAATGTGTCCGGTTCACCACCTCACACGTGAGCACATGAGAGAAAGGAATTGTTTTACTCACACATCTATCACAGGATCTGGCACATGATGCTTATTGAAAGAATGAACAAATGAATGAGTGGATAAATGACATATAAATAATTCTCTTCTTGATTGTCTCTGTGTACATCCTGATTTATCCTATTATAGTATACTATTGATGGTTTTAATTTGGGGAAGTAATTATACTGAAACTTTCAGTAGTTCTTTTTATATGTCTTACACACTTACTTATAAAGACCTAGAATCATAACATAGAAGGTAAAAGTATGATGAGGAAATAGAAAGATTTTGTCTAATGTTATGTTTTTATTTTTCAAAAGGAAGCCTCATGTCAGTTATAGTTTAAGGAAAAAATGATTCTCTAAGAATAATTTCTGCAGTTACTGAAAGCATGAAATATTGCTGTGAACATGCACAGAAAACTACTTCTTTGAAGTGCTGGATAGGTATAATACTTCAAAAATATGTGGGGGTCATAGTATTTGGACAAGTTTTTAATATTGATTGGAATACCTAAGGAATCTTGAAGAAGAAAAATTTGCGAAGGGAAAATATGGTTTATTAGAATTTTCTTAAGTTCTTGATTAGGTTTGGCATTGATTTGTGTGAGTTAAGTATTTGGTTATTTGTGGTACTATCCTTCTGATTCATAGTGTTAAAACTGGAAAGAAATTTGCAGGTAATCTATCCTCTTTGAGTTGTGTGAGGAAATGGGGCAAATACTTAAAATAGACTTAATTAAAATTATGAAACTAGTTAGCAGAAATGAATGTAGAATCTGAATCTCCTTATTGTAAATCTAGTGTTTAAATGGGACAAAGCTCATACCAATATAAATTAAATCATATAAAATACTCTGAAAGAACAATAAGAATACTTTACTGATAAGAATAACCACACTATAATTAATCTGTTTTCTAAATTAGCATTTAAAAGTGGGAGAGTTTTGTGGAATGTTTCTGGAGCTTGATCTTACTTAGAATGAAGAGATAAACAAGTAGAGATCCAAAACATATTTTTTCCATTATTTTAATTAAATAAATACTACTTAACTTAAATTATGAAATAACCTAACATATGGAAAAGTACAGAGAATTTAATACATATCCATATGCCCATGTCAGAGGTAAATTTGAAGCCCCCATATATTTGCTTCTCTAGAGATAACTACTGTAGTATCTTTTATGTCTATGATTTTTATAGTTTTATAATGTACATTTGATTCCAATAATTTATTTTTTGATTTATGTATTATAGAACTACACAGCTTGCATTTTCACCCAGTATTGTTTTTGAGATTTAGCCATGGTGTTTCTTCATTGCTTTAATTTCCATCTCTTGTTAGTCCTTTTCCTCTGAAATGAAAGTCTTATTTTTGCTGTTCCATGAAGTATTTCAAAGAATTGCAGTTTTAATGATACTGCCTAAGGTAGTTAAAGTGTTGGTCCCTAAGATGCCTGTCCTAATTTCTAAAGCCTATGAATATTAGCTTATGTGGTGAAAGGGACTTGGATCATATGGTTAAATGAAGGATCTCAGAGAAAGATGATCTTGGATTTTCTGGGTGGGCCTGACATAATTACAAGGGAAGCAGGAAGGTCAAAGTTAGAAGGTCAGAGAGGGAGAGATTGCAAAATACTATCTGCCAGCTTTGAGATGGAGGAAGGAGTCTGAAGTCAAAGAATGCAGTGTCCAGAAGCTTTCAAAAGAAACACAGACTTGCCTGACCTATTTTGACTTACACCACACTGTCACATTCTTAGATGAATTTCTTTTGGTTGCTCTTTCCCAGAAATTAACAAATGAACTTTTGTGTATTGTTATTTCTGGAAACATCCCTATCACTGAAACCCTGACCTGTATATCTGGGGAATGGAATATGCTGAGTGGCTTAAGTGACTTATAGGACACCCCTGGATCTAGGCATGGGGAGAAAGCTCATCCAAATCTAAGAATGGAATAGATCTGGTTTCCAATAGAGATTTCCTACAGGAAAATCTGGATCTTATTAAGATAAATGTAAGTAGACCTCAAAATATCAAATGCCTACTATCAGTACTCAGTAGATAGTTATTGAAAGAATAAGTAATGTAATTTGATAAAAATTTCTGAAGATAAGCATGGATTAGGATTTGCATTTTATAGATAAACAGTTTGGTAAAGAGGTTGAATAATTTGCTCAAGGGGAAGGAAATGGGGAGACTTTCAGTGTTGTAGGATGAATAAGCCTAGAGATCTAATTAATTTATTGCTGGAGGACTGTAGTTAATATTAATGTATTATATGTTGAAAAACTGCAGAGTTCATATCTTAGGTGCTCTTACCATATACAAAAAGGTAACTATGGAACGTGATGGATATGTTAATTTGCTTATCTGTACTAAGCATTTCACAGTTTTTCAATACCATATATGTACATATCTTATTGTACACCCTAAATACATATGAGAAAAACAAATTTCAAAACCAATTTTCTTGAAGTTACAAAATATTAGTTAGTTGAAGAACTGGGACTAGAATGTATGACTTCTGATTATAATTCAATGTTTTTCCGTTAAGCTGTCATGCTTGCTATTATTAATAATGTATTTACTATTATAATGCAGTAGACTTGTCTGGGGATTTAACCATTATGGAGAACATAGTCTATGGAAAAAATCTTCAGATGGCCCACCATTGTCATTTGTATGAACTTGTAATCTCTTTCTGAATAAGAAAGGGCTTGGATTTTTCTTCGACATTGTTTCAGAAATATCATTCCTTTTTAAAAACTGTCTTCTTTATCACTGTTAATAGAACTATAAGAGGTTTATGTGGGAAGTTATTTAAATATCAGCTTATTTGTTACATTTTATTTGCATTTCCAACATTTATTATTTCCCCTTATTTCAATGTGGTTTAGCTGTTCTTGATTCAGCTCTTACACCTGGACCATATTATTCAAAAAGTTTTCTTATGAGAGATGGGAAAAATATTCTGTCTTGTGTGTTTAATGAAATTCTAAAAGGATTCTTTGCAAAGCCTGTGCCAACAAAACAAAAATGCAGACCATAATTTCATGGCAATAGAAATTCCATTTGTTTAGTATTTGAAACATTTTGTTTGCTTTTATTTCAGATATTAAAGTTGTTTATTTGTTTAGCTAATCTGGAGAGCCTCCTGTGTGCCAAGCACTGCACTGGGTGCAAGGGATACACCCTTGAATTCTTAATAAAATGAAATTCATTTTATTAAGAATTTCATTCAATAAAATGAAATTCCTCATTTTATTGTAGTCCTTTTTAAAAATCATAAGTCCTTCCCTCTATTTTAAGTGTTTTTAATGACCTTTTAGTGAAAGGTAAATATAAGTGGTAAATGGCTCCTTCTTTCCAAGAATTTCTAATCTACAGAAAGACAGATACATAAATGTTACACTGTGGTATGACAGAGGTACAAGTAGGGTGCTACACGTGTAGATAAGAAGGGTGGGCCAGATCAGAGAAAGACTTTCAAAGGAGATCATCACTTATATTACCTTAGATATTTAAGAACCCATAAGAGCCAACTCAGCCAAAGTGTTGGTAGGGAAAGAGGTGGGGAAGATGCATTTTAAGGTGAGGGGGCAGCATATGCAAAGACATGAATCTATGAGAAAGTCTGACTTTTTCGGGGAGCTGCAAGTAGTATATAATTAATTACCAGAGAGTGGAGTTAGTAAGTGAAGGGGTTGAGGATAGGGATTCTGAAGTTATGGCAGGAGTGGCCTGAAATATAAGCAAGAGGCTTGGTGAAAAATAAGGTTATAGATCCGAAAGGAGGCTGGAGACCTTACAAGTCCTACATGTTTTGTAAAAGGGCTTGACTTTATTTTCTGAAATTGGCCTTAATTCTGAAATCACACTTGGTTTCCAGTGTTTAGTGTGCTTCATCACTTACCAGCCTTATGACATAAGTAAGCTGCTCAAACTATTTGAGCTTCTGGTTTTTAAAAATCTGTAATGGGGAGATGAATTCCTGCTTTGAAAGGCTGTTGTGGAAATGAAACGATAAAACAAATGCACAGTGCCTGACACACAGTAGGTGATCAAGAAATAGTAATTGTTATATTAATTATTTTAGTATCTTGAATGTTTATTTTTTCCAGTTTAAGCATTTTAAAAAACCTTGTTACTGAAGTATAATATATACAGAAAAGTTCACGAACCCAAATTGTATACCTCAATAAAATATCAAAGTGAACACTTCCCATGTTAAGAAGCAAAATGTTGTCATCACCTCTGAAGCCCCATTGAACCTCTTCCCATTAACTGCCTCTTACCTAAAAGCAATTACTACTCTGACTTTTAATGTCATAAATTAATTATGCCTGCTTTTGAATTTTATATAAATAGTATCATATGGTATATCCTTTTTTAAATGTATGGTTATAACTCAACAATATTTGTAGGATTCATCTATGTTATTGCATGTAGCTATTGTTCATTCATTCATGCTGCTATGTAGATATTTGGTTGTGCAAATATTCCACAATTTAGAATTTCATTTTATTGTTGATGGGTATTTGGGATAGTTGAAGAGTTTTTTGCCATTATGAATAATAAACATAATGAATATGAACTTTCTTGTATATATTTCTTGTGCATATGCATGCATTTCTGTTTGGTATATCTGTAGAAGTAAAACTGTCACATTACAGAGCTAATACAGTGGTTATTGTCAAAGGATTTTCCAAGGATTGTATCAGTTCACACTCCAACAAGGAGTGTAGGATAGTCATGGTTTCTCTGCATTCTTATCAACACTTAGTATTTTCTTTTTATTGTAGCTTCCTTCAGTAAGTTTAGTGTTATCTCACTTCTCTGCCTGGTGACAAGTGTTGTTGAGCACCATTTCATATACCTACTGGCCATTTAGATATCTTCTTTTTCAAAGTCTGTTTCAGTCTCTTGCTTTTTTTCCTAATGATTATTTGTCTTTTTCTTATTGATTTATGGGAATTTTTTGAAGAAAGTTGTTCTAGGTACAAGTTCTCTGTTAACATTTATTGCAGATATTTTTCCTCATACTCCATGATCTGCTTTTTCACTGGTGGCTTTTGATGAAGGGAAATTCTTCATTTTATTGTAGTCCTTTTTAAAAATCATAAGTCCTTCCCTCTATTTTAAGTGCTTTTAGTGACCTTTTAATGAAACCAACTTCAGAATTCTTCACTTTTATTCATGATTGAGGGGATTTGGAGATTTCTGGTCTTTTATTCTAATTAACTAGTCCCCTTAAACGTGTAGCTTTGTTTTGGTTCTAACCCTAAACCTGGGGTGGGGCGGGAGTGCTTGCTAGAATCTCTTTCTTTAAGGTCATCAGACTCCATTTTTTGTTTTCCCAGCTCTAAGACTGTTAAAATCTCTGTTCACTCCTTGTAAATGACCTTTCTGTAGTTGGCAGATATCTTAAGGGAGAATGCACCCCCAAATCAGGCTTCATCTTGAACTTCCATGCTCCCCCAGATGAGGCTTATATAACTCCTCACTGCTTTGATATGTCTGATGCCTATGCAGGGGATTTTAAACAGTTTTTTTATCCAGCTATTCTACTTCTTAGCTGGGAGTTAGTTATGTGAACCACCTGTTCTGCCATGTACTGAAAGTGGAACTCTGATAGTCTGATAGAAGAGTGGATAATTTCTGTGCCATTACATTAGGAATTATTAAGTCATTTAAGAAGCAGCATCTTGTTGTCTTGTAAGAAGCCCTATCCAAGTTCATGTCTTTACTCTGTGACAGGGCATCCATATATGACTGTCATAGTCTTTGTCAGCAGTGGGGCACTGACTCAAGTGAGGAAACTTTAGTGTTGGAGTGATTCTGGTGTATATTTGTTAAAATATAAAATTTAGGTGAAGTAATACTTTTTAAAAAATATTTATGTTTTGAAAAACAGGAGAACTTCTGAGACTGATTAGAGGCATTGTTCATAGGTATAGTGGAAACTATGACCAGAACAAGAATGTTTTCAAATGTATTTCTATCAGGCCAACATCTGTTTCTGAACAACTACTAAACAAACTTCCCAGATGCTTGTTAAAATTGTAGATGTTGAGATGAGTTATTATCCTAAAGTAATGAATGAATTTTAAATAGTATAAATTAAAACATTTTCTTATCTTGTTTAATTTACCATTTGTATAGTTATGGAACAACTGTCTTTCTGTATTTTACTTCTTGAATTAAAATATTTAAGTCCTTTTGAAAATGTGGAAATAGTTTTTCAAAGATAGGATGCATTTGCTAAAATTCAGTGACCATGTCAGATAAAAATGCTCACTATAATAGAAATAGATGGGTGCTTCTTCAACATGGGATAATAATATATCTGAAGCAGCCCAAAAGCCAGTGTCTCACTTAAGCGGGTATCACTAAAGGCATTCTCACTATCAGTACCATTCCTCTTCAGTATTATTATTAAGTGCTGTTCTGGAACTGCTGGTCTATGTGGTTCATTTAATTACTTCATAGTTTTTTTTAAATTTAAAGAACAACATTTTATTCTGTTCCTCTTGTGTATAAAATACTAGGAAACAGTTAAATCAAGGATTTGAAAGATGGTTGCTTAATATAGTTTTAAGCTATAAAAGTCAATTATTTTTATGGAGGCATCTAACTTTACGTAGCTTCAATCGCAGTTCAACAGACATAGCAAGTAACACATCCTGTGTTCCTTTTACTTGGTATCAGTTTATTTCATTCAATTCTGTTCCTTCTAATTTATTTTATATTACTTTCCTTTCTTCTTTCCCATCCTCTTTCTGTTTTTCGGACAGGCTACTGCAGTCTTATCCCAATTGGTCTCTCTCCTTGGTCTACAGGATAATAGACAGATGAAGTAATATGGACTAGTGATAGCTTCTAAAATGTTTTAAGAACTGGTAACAAGGTATGAACTCTAGTGCAAGGTATTTAGGTTCTTTCACTAGTCACAATCTTTAGCCATACTAACCTGCCTGCCATTTTTCATTCCAAAATGCTTCTCTATTTTATTACTTAAAACCCAAACCTATTTTTTATATTTTAATGACATGTTTGTCTCTTCAGAAAAATATGAATCACTTCATGCATTTGTGTGTCATTTGGTGCAGAGCCTATGCTTATCTTCTCTATATTATTTGGTGTCACGAGCCATCCATGGGCTGTGTGTGTGAGCTATGCACACTTGAACGTATGAGAGGACTGGTCTGGCATTGTGCAACAAAAAAAATGTGTCTTTCCTTTCTCTCAGCCCGTGATCCCACATAGCAACTGAGATGGGTGTGACTTGCCAAGATGTCAATTAATCTGCTGACCACAAGACATCACCAAGCAAGACTCACCTTTTGAAACCCTACCCCTTGCCTTATTTGGGTGGAATATTCTATTGAATGTCTTCTCAATAAATGGTGGAGTTTAGGGTGTGCTCGCTCTCTTGCTCTTTCCAGCCCTGCCCAGCATGGAGCTGACCTTTGGGGTCACTGAGCCCTCCTGCCTTTGATCTTAGAAACTCATGTTCATGTGCTACAGGTTTCTTCACCATTTTCTTAGTTATTGATACAGCCAGCTCCTTTGAACCCAGCTCATCTTGCCAGCCTGGCCAGCTGGTGACAATTTGAGTTTAGATGTGTGCCATAAAGAAAGCACTGCTTCAAATATTTATTGAGAATCTACTCTATGTCAAGCATTTTTTTTTCAAATGCTGGAAACAAAGTACTAAACAGAATAACAAAAAAAGTCATTGTAGTCTCTTATAGAATATGATATATATTTGAACCAGAAATCCATTTTGGTGCTGTTTTTGCCATAGACATGATTCACAGGTCTGGGAATCAAAGGGATGGTAGCAGGACATCTCTCATTATTAAACCAAATAACACAGAATTTTTGCTTCTCACAACCAAAGTGTTGGGCTTTGTTGATTTGAAGATTAGAGATCTTACTTTCTGTCATAGCCTGTGATGTAAATAATTTTTTTAAAAAGCAGAGGCTGAGATAAAATCTTATTTGCAAGTAATTTGAGAATTGTATATGATTGTGCGAAGTAAGGAATAGAGGGATATTAAATAGGGAACAAGATATACTACTCTACTTAATAACTTGGCTCTGTGATGACTGAGGCATAAATTCATAATCATTCAGCACTTGTAAGAACTGACTCATTGGCATTAACTCCATGTAATTACCAGTTCTGCATGTGTGAGAGTTGAGCTGGTTTTCCATGATATTCCCTCCATGGAATCAGAGAGACCCAATGGCAGGACACAAGAAGCACATGGAACATGTCTGAGGTAATGCTGTCAGACTAACTACATGCACAAGGCTGGTGGTTGAAATCTATGCAGAACTGCTTACTTCAGCCATGTTTGATGTAAAAGATAATGGCCGAGAGAATTTCCAGTGGCACACACGAAGTATCTGATACAATTCCCAAGGAAGGAATGATTCTACCAAATCTACCAGTTGGCAGTTCTTTATGTCACTGAACAATAAACAAGGGGGTTACTATATTGCCAGAGGCAATTCAACTCCAATTAATAATGGAAATTTGCCTTTTTCTACATCATGAGAAAGAAGAGACCATTGTGATATCCAGGAGATTGGTGGGGGGTGTCATAAGTAAATGTTAATGAGAAACCATTACAGTAACCCAATAAAGGGAAATATAATGAGGATTCAGATTCCCTAGGAATGAAGGATGAATCTAGCTAAAGTGATAATAAAGGAAACATGGAATAGGTGTAGAAGAAGGAATTATAAATATCAATTATGTTTTCATGATCAATTTTAGGGTAAGGAAAAGCTGGCTACGAGGTAATCTGACATAAAGACTAGTTGGGAGCATGGTGGTGATGGGTGCTATTAAATTTTTCCTAAAGAGGTAAGGAGCTAGAATTAACTCAGTGCAATACAAATCCCTGGGTTATGCAGATATCTATGCAGGTGTTATAAAATTGCCTCCATAAAATGCCAAGTCAAACAATTAAAATTTGTTTTAAAAATATACCACATATGTTTAGAGGCAAGGGAAGGTGTCCCAAAATCAAAAGATAGTCATAAGTATCTCAAAAGCTTAATGCTCACCAATTGTATTTTAATCTGAAGCAGCTTATGAATAGATATAATAAATAAAGGAAGTTAAAGCAAATGAGATGGTCTTGCTTTACATACAAAGCCATATGTATGGTTTTGTGGTTAGGATAATAGGGAAGGAAGTGATTTACTTGGGATGCTCTTTTAGTAGAAACCCTTTTTGACTAGCATTGACTGGCAATTGGAAACCCTATTGATAGCTCCTTTCTACCTATTTGTAGGAAGACGCTGGTGCCTGGAAGTTGCTGTTGGGCTTTAAAAATAAATAAACATGGGCTATAGACAGTGGACAGTAGGCAGGGTAAGCTTAACTTAATTTTGCCAGTTTTTCCCTTAACTCTGACTTAAACTGTTAACCCAAGGCCTGAAATTACATGGGGATTATATATCCCTTTATGCAATATACAATTTGTAACTTCCTTGGTCACCAAAAGGTTAGGAACAAATACCATTATGGGTTTGCCATTGGGAAGTTTGGCTTATAGCTATTACATTTTACTATAGCTTCCAAATCACCAATAAAATGTGTTTCCATGGGGCTAGGGCTGGGGCTCAGTGGTAGAGCGCTTGCCTAGCAGGTGTGAGGCACTGGGTTTGATCCTCAGCATCACATAAAAATAAATAAATAAAATAGAGATATTGTGTCCATCTACAACTGAAGATATTTTTTTAAAATGTATTTCCTTATGGGTCACTGCCTCAAGCTTCACAGTTTTCTTTATTCTAAATGCCCACTTCAGTCATCTGATAAAACTGAATATGGAATTCTTCAAGAAGAATTACACACACATGCACTCAAAAGACATCACCAAAAAAAAAAATATTTTTTTCATTAAATTGGCCTGAAACACACACACACACACACACACACACACACATTTTTTCATTAAATTGGCCTGCATTTTCATCCAGGAGAACGCCATTTCACAGTTTACTATTTATTTTTCATATCATTGTCTATTTAAATTTAGACCCACACTTTATATTCCAGAGCAAGTTCCATACTGAATCCTTTTTCAACTCTTGCTAATTGCATTTCAAGAAAACATTAAAAAATTTTAAAAACATTCCTCTAGAATAACCATTTTATACCACATTTTGAAAGTTGTCCGAAAAATCAAACATTTGGAAGTTATGAATAGAAAGAGGGAAAAAAAGCACACTTACCTTATTTGTAGCAGTGGCACTGGATCCAGGGACCGCAGGCACATTTGTCACTTGAACTAAAAGCTAATTATTATCTATGAGTGTCCAGTTCCCTTCCACTTTTTAAGTTTGGAAGTGATCCTTCAAAGTTCTAAGGTAAGGATCCCCGAACAAGCCACACACACACACAAAAAGTAACTGGGGGAGGGTTATGGTCCCCTCCCCTATGTTCTCTGGGTTCTGTGTGGCTGTGATAATTACAAGGGTCATGGGTCACTTCAAGGTTGGTAGAGGATGTGGGTCCACCCTTGGAACAGTTCCTCCAGCGCAGGAGGTCACTGAGCCCTAACACAGCAGAATGATACACCAGGTTGCCAAGGCAGGCTTTCGAAGGCACACAAAGTCCGTGGTACATTTCTGGATTCGACATTAGGGTGGCTGTTGGCAGTCACCTGCGTGGAGAAGTCCAAGGCTGAGCAGCAGCAAGGCCAGCGGCGGTGGACAAAGCCTGGGGGGACCCTGCTGTACAACCCTGGCGTTGGTGACAGTGCAGGCAGCGGTGCAGGATGGTGCTGCTATCAAGCCATGCCCATCCATACAGGTCTCCTGGGCTCCAGCGAGGACTCCGTGGTGGCTCCAGGCCAGTGGCTGCAGCAGCGTGGGACGGACGACACGCCCCGCTTGCTCTTCTCCCTCCTTCAGGCCAGCAAGAAGGCCGCCCTTACAGACGCAGCTCATGGGAGCACAGCCGGCGGAGCAAAAGCAACACCGCAGCAGCCTCAGACTGCGGGCAAGGAGAGAGGAGCGGGAGCTTAAGATATGGAGATGGTGAGGTGAGCTAGCACCAGCCTTGAGAGTGCCAGCGCCCGACCCCGGCCAGCGTGGCCTCAGCGGGCGTGGAGTCCTGGCGTGGACCTACAGGAGGGGCACAAGCTCTCCAAACCCAGGGTCTTATGCATGCTAGTCAGGTGTTCTAAATTTTAGAATATTAAATTGATTGTTTTTATTATATCAAAATTCGTCTTCAAAAGCTGTTAAACTGAGACACACTTAACCAGGCATATGGCATATGCAGTAATCCCCGTGGCTGGGGAGGCTAAGGCAGAAATATCAGGAGTTCAAAGCCAGCCTCAGCAACTTAATGAAGCCCTAAGCAACTTAGCGACACCCTGTCTCTAGATAAAATTTTTAAAAGGTGGGGATGTGGCTCAGTGATTGAGTGCCCCTGTGTTCAATCCCTAGTACCAGAAAAGAAAAAAGAAAACAGGCATACTTCTGATGAACAACAACAGCAACAACAAAAATGGGCAAATACACCTTACTATTATTGAATCGTGAAGAAATAAAAAACCTGAGGAGACCAATAACAAGCAGCAAATTTGAATTTGTAATAAAAATCCTTCCACCAAAGAAAAAAGCTCAGGCCTCATGACTTTATTGTCAAGTTTCATAAAACATTTAACAATTAAAAGAGAGAGAGAGAGAGAGAGAGAGAGAAGAAAAAGAAAGAAAATCTCAGGTCAATATTCTAGATAAACATAGAGGCAAAACTCCTCAACTAAATACTAGAAGATCAAATCCAAGAGCAGACTATGAAAATTATCACAATGGATCAAGTGGGATATATCCCATATGTTCAAGGATGATTCAACATACACAAATAAATAAACATGATACACTATATTATGATTTAGATATAATGGTGTCCCTCAAAAACTCATATGTGAGACAATGCAAGAAAATTTAGAGGTCAAGTGACCTCGCTTCTGGAGGCAACTGCTGAGGCTCCTCCAACCTCACTGCCTCCATTGCTCCCCTCCAGCATCCAGGGCTGCTCTACATCCCCAGGCTCCTCCTGTCCCTCAGGCCCCTCCACATCTCACATCTCACTTCTCCTTGGAGCCTCCTGCACTGTATCTCTGTTGAGGAACCTAAATGGTGGTCAGAGCTGGGCTTGGGGTCTGCACTGCCTCTCTGAACCTGAAGTCAGAGTTTAAGGAAATCGTATCTATATTCATTCAAAACAATCAACAGGGACTTTCAGGAGAAAAAGAAACTACCAAGAGTTAAGAGGCTGGGCAAATTCATGCACCCTTGAGAGGCATTAGGACCAAGCACTCAGAAACATAAGCCTGGAAGTCAGAATTCACCCTCCTGATCAGTGATCTTTCTTAAAATAAAAATATCAGGTGCCAATGAGATGACTTGAAACGGAAGTTTCCAAATACAGTACAAGCCCACAAGCCAGTAGGAAGCATTTGGGAAGCAAGTTGGTAACTGAACCAGCACACAACCCAGCCTCAAGCTCACATGCCTTGGGCTCAATAATGCAGATGAAGCAATCAGAAGAAATTCTGCTCACTTGGCTACTTCTAGAAATTGTAAAGCACTTGAAAAGGGGAGGAGGAGAGTATTTACCCAGTAAGGCAGGATAAGCTCATGAAATGTGCAGTGCAATGTGATATGAAAAATTTTTTCAGACCAAGGGAGGAAACACTTGGGTGATAAAGAGTGAAGGTGAAGAAGCAGTGAAGCTGGACAAAGTGGGCAGGGCCATAGTGCAGCTGCAGAGAAGGCCAAGGGAGCAGGAACGGACCTGCCGGTTAGATGGATTTAGGCCAAGGTACCCCGGGCTCTGCACATTTCTGCTTCTGAAGTTTTGAAGATGGGGTTGTGTGCACTTGTCCATAGGTACATGTTCATGGAATACTGTATGCATTCATTACCTGGGTCTTTGGTGAATATCTCTTTTGCTAGAAGCTGGAGAGTATTCCTTCCCACTTAGGGCTCAGCTCTGACACTTGCCCTGTGCCTCCAGAGCCCTGCACTGCTGCCTGCCACTCCCTGCGGCTCTCTCCCAGCAGCCCTGGAGCATTCTTTGGCAAAGCTCCATCCCTAGCAGTGCCCTGGCCAGGCCTGTGTGCCAACCTCAAGCAGGGATGGCCACAGAGCTGGCACCATCACCCTCCTGGCCAGACTGGGCTCTCCCTGAGCTGGGAGACGGACTGGCCTCTGCACAATCATCCAGCCTAAGCAATGGGACTGAGCCTCCTTATGGGTGTTCTGGAGGCTACAGGGGAAGCTGGGTAGTGGAGGTTGGAAGGAAGAGGGAAAGAATGTGAGCACAGAGCAAGTAGGGGGTGTGGGGACAGGAACTGCAGGCTGCTGGGGAGGAGGTTCCCAGTGAGGGTGCTGACTTGAGGGTGTGAAGGCAGGAGGAGCTCCCGGCTCCACCCTGCTGCTAAGACTGGGGAGGGCACAGCTTTTATGTAGTGACAGCACCTTTTATTCTTTGAGTCTAGCAGGATGCTCAACACACTTGATGTCTTGACCATCTGCCTCCAGTCTAAGGGAACAGTGATTGCCTCAGTTTCCAAATGGCAAAGGAATCTCAGGGACTTGATGTGACTTTTCCAAGCAGCAAGAAGCAGAACAGGTTCCAGAACCCAGGCCCATCTGCCTCCAAGCCCATCCTGTGTGTGGTACTAACATCACCCTCCAGGGAAAGTTGCAGACAGGAGCTGGTCAAGGTGAGGCTGGCTCCTGTCATGTTGCCTTTAAGGCTGTTCTGTCTGGGTGTTCCAGTGAGATGACAGGTGTGATCTACCAAACAATTGTCCCCAAAGGACACCCATGGGTTGGTGGGCTCTTTCAGATACTTGGATATATCTAGATTTAAGTTAAATCTAGAAGCACACAGGAGCCTGTGTATATAGAACAGAGTAAGGTGCAGGGCCAAGGGTCAGTTCAAGACTAAAACCAAAGCCCAGACTAAGCCCAGGGCTGAGCTGAGGCAGGTGAAGACAAGGCCAAATTCCAAGATAATGACCAGGGCAACCCCTTCCTATACACACCCAAGCCAAGCTCAGCTGGTAACTGTGACAGGCAGCAGGGCTAGGTGTAGTGGTGCTGGGTACTCTCTTCCTCCACAGGCAGGTGTGGAATCATCCTGGGCCCTGATGCTGGCTCTTGTTACATCAGTGTGTGAATGTTTAAAGAACATATATGTATTTGTTGATTTGTGGTACTAGGTGTGGTTCCCAGGGGCACCCTGCCAGAATTTTTTTTTTCAAACACAGGATCTTAGGAAGTCATCCAGACTGGTGTCAAATGTGTGTTCCTCTTGCCTCAGCCTCCTGGTAGCTGGCATTGCAGGTTTGGCCATGCACCAGGCTATATGGATGTTTAAACCCAGTGACCACACTCAGGGTGGTACACACTGCAGGGTAAGTTCTGAGGTCTCATCTGGAGTGAACTTCTGACAGGTTCTAGGAGCCTCCTGAGTCTTTAGCCCATGGGGGCTGGGGTAGTTTTTGTCTTTGGCTGGGAATGTGGCTGCAGATTGTGCTCCTGACCTGAGATGATGGGTCCAGTTTATAGATGAAAGGGACAGACCAAAAATGGGACAAGTCCATCCCAGAACTAGAAAAAAGGACCTGGCCCATGTGGCTGGAGGAATGACACTGACCTGAGAGGCACTTGTGCCCCTGCATGGAAGAAGTGGTTATAGTGAAAGGTAAATAAAAATATATGCTATCTCCCAGATGCAAAGGGAGCATTGGCTCTTTTGGAAAACCCAGACCACAGATGTCCCCAACTCTCCGCGATGATGGCCTTGCTCATACGTGCCAAGTGGAGAGAAGGCAATGGCCACATCCAGCCCTGGTCAGGTGGAGTGGAGGCACCTACCAAGTGCCTTCCAGGTCAGCTATGGCAGCCAAATGTGCAACACTTCCCTGATTCTGATGGCTTCCATTTCCCTGCTCACAGAACTCAGACACTGCCGAGGTTCAGAGGTAAAGGTCTGGAGCGCTCCTCCATGTGGGCCATTGCTTCCTCCTGCTCTGATCTTCTCCACCTTCCCCAAGGTTTCCACAGCACTGTGTGCTGTTTTGTAACAAAATGAAGAAAGGATTTAATTGCAGATAGAATGTTTTCCCAACCACCCTGAGTGTGAGTTAACATCCAGGATCACCTGGTCACTGTGATGATGCCACATTGACTTCACTACTGGGTCCTCTGGGAACCTGTCCCCTATCAGAGATGGACTCCCAGATAGATGTGCAGGATCCACACTTTTGAAGGTGGAAGATGAGGCAGAGGAAATGTGGGAGCTCCTATCTGTACCACTGAAGAAAGGGTCTGGGTTTGGGGACTACACTCAGGTGCATGTACCCCAAGGGTGAATGAGGGGAGTGTAGGGGGCTCAAATAGCAAAGTTCTCCATGCATACAGGGTTGGGAGGATGGGTAATGAGATAGGAGGTCGGTCTAAGCATATGCTGTGAGGCCCACGTCCTTAGAGGCATTTCCAGTGATTTCATGGTAGATACTCACAGAGCCCTGGAGAGAAGTAGAGTCCCATGCTGTGAAAGGGAGCCCTGGGAACTTGCACAGGACAGTGACTGCAGCCAGGGAACCTGGAGTCTGGAGCTGGGCAGGAGGGCAGATGCTGACCAGGGCCGCACCTCCACTGCAAGCCCACTTGGTGCTGCACCTGGAGGACCCCAGGCAGGTGCTTCAGGACTCTGGTAAAAGCTTAGCCTGGGAACCACTCTTTCTGTTTTCTTTCTCAAACTTGCCTTAAAAAGGATCTTTTGATACTGACTCTTAATAATCTATCACTTCCCCTCTGATGAGGGACCAGATCAGACCAAAAGATGGGACAAGTCCATCCCAATGACATGGGCCTAGACCACTTGGTGGGACAATCAATGATGTCTTCAGAAAAAGTTATTCAGAGATGGGGAAATTGTCATAATGAAGATGGGCACATGCTAACCCTACCCAAAGTGGGCATTGCCAAGGCTTAGGAAGAGGGTTCCCAAGTCCTCCATGAGGTCAAGCCAGTGGGAATCTTTGCACTTGGCTCTTTTTACCCTCAGGTTCTCGGTGCCCTTGAGGGGCACCGAGAACCTGAGGGTAAAAATATCACCAATTGATATCACCATTCTCAATAAAGAACCCCACATCCCTCAAGACTACAGGATGGACAATACAGGGAAATGTGATGGGGCACAAATAAATTCAGAAAATTTCAAAGAAGCTCCAAATTTCTTTTTTTCTCAGTCCCTGTCATTTCCTGCCAACATCCCAGTTCCCTGAAGATGAACTGTCCCATGCCCAGGATGGGAGCTTTGGCCGGGCTAGGAGAATTCAGGGCTGGATGGATCTCCCCACAATGACTAGCAGGGTCCCCCAGATCTACACATTTGAATCTCCCAGCTTCGTTCCCGTAGATGACAGTGCTTCTGTGGGAAAGCAGAGGCAGATCAGCTTCTCCCTGGTGTCTCCTGGCTTCATTCCTGAAGACCACAGTGCTTCTATGGTCGGGTGAAGGCAGATCAGCTTCTTCTTCCATTTTGGCCAAATTGAGATTAAATCCATTTTTTCCTTTTTATATTGTCTCCTCTTATTTCTGATGCTGGTGAATGCCCCAATACAGTCAGCAGAGACTCCAGATTGTTGGGCCCCAAGAATAGAAAAGGTTTTCCCCAATGCCTGCTCCCCTTCTGGGACTCCCAAGGGTCCACAGCCTGCTGAACCTAGGCTGCTCACTGAGGTGCTGTCCATGTCCCCTACACAGCTGGTGACCATGACCAGCCTGGGCCTGTGGTGTTCTAGCTTCCAGGGTTCCCTCAGTTCCCTCCTGGACTCCCCACCTTTCTTCCCTTTTCCCCCTGTGCCAGGCCCCCAGAGCAAGTTCTCCTAAGGGCATGGAGCCCCCACCTGCCCAGACCACCCCAAACTACTCCTGGGCTTCAGGGTATGTCGCTACACACAGTTAGGACTAGAGGGAAAGTTCAGAGAGGAGGGTCTCTGAGCCCCACCCTGGAGCCCCACCCCCTAATTAATAGCCCCCTTCCCATTCTGCATTCCAGGAAGCAGCAGCTGGAGTCCATCCCACTAGAGAAAATGGAGGATACCATGCAACTTGCATGAGCTGAAGCCCTTGGCATCTGGGCCAGCAGAAGGAAAGGCTATGAGGGTGAGGGGTGGAGGGAGCCCACAGCTCTAGAGCATGAGGATGCTGGGTTGTGTGGTATGGCTGCTAACTCGTGGGCTCCCAGGTATGGCCTGAGCTGATGGTCAGTGAGAGGGCTGGGCCCTGATCCCTTAGTATCACCAGAGGCAGCTGGAGTTGGGGGTGGGGGTCAACAGGGCCCAGGAGGATGAGCCCCAGGGGAGTGTGAGGCCCTCCTCCAGACCCCAGTTTCCCCATGGCCACCCCACATGACACAGGGACCATGATCTGAAGCCTCAGGACATAGGGACACATGTCCATACACTGACCATATAATGAGCCACAAAAACACTTCAATAGCATTCAAAGGCGTGAGTGTGTAGTGTAATGTGTACATATGTGGTGTGTGTGAAGTGTGTGTGAAGTGTGTGTGTGATGTGTACCTGCCCTGTGTGTGCTATGTTTGTGTTGGATAGTAGGGTGTTGTGCATGTCATGTGTTGATTGTACAGGATGGTGTGTTTTGTGGCTTATGAGTTGTAGTACTGTGTGTTGAGTGAATGTGTGTGACATGTGTGTTGGGTTGTGTGTGTGTTGTGTGATATGTAAGGAGGTGTGTGTGGGAAGCATTCCACAATGCCCCTCACCCTGACAACCTTACTATAATTAACCTGAAACTCCCATCCTATTTGTAACATAATTTCCTCTTTTTTTTTCAGAAAGCTTTTTACAGAGGATATCAGACAAACATCTGCAGGGGGCATTGTGGTTGGTACTTTTCTTTTACTTAAATACCAGCTTTGCAGAAGAAGAAGAAAAAGCTTGTAAAACCTCTGTCTAGTCTTTAAAAAATGGAACAAAAAGCACTTGTCATGGAAACCTTCAAACCCTTCCTCCCACTGAGTATAAAGTTCAAAGAATTTCCAGACTCAGGGTCCAGAGAATCTTTTAGGTGATAGCCCTCTGGACCCCGCAGTCAGTAAACCTGCTTCTTGAAAAGTCTTCAGGTGTCTAGCCTCTTCAGTCCTATATAATATGCACCTGGCATGTGTGTGTATGCTTCCTCCCTCAATTCCAGGGTGACTGTGCCTTTGCAGGGCCAGGCCCTCAGGATCATGGAGATCAGAGCTGTTGCCACCCTGCCCTCTGGTGGCGAATGGCAATTACCGTGATGACAAAGTTCCCTGTGTCCACAGCTTGTGGCAGACAAGGAACCTCTCTGAGACTTACATATAAGTCAAGGTCCTTGAGATTGAGAAGTGTCAAGATAGCAGTCAGCTGGTGGTTCCAGTGCCCAGGAGGAGTGTGGCTTCCTGTGGCCTCATGGAGGACTTCGCCAATTTCCTCTGGGTTCTTATCTCCCAAATTTTGAAGAATAAAATCCACAGACAATCATGGAAGAGAAGAGTACAAGGAGCAAGATTTACTTAAGGGAGAAGGGATAAATCTTGCCATGTGGGAGGGGCCCTGACAGCAGAGAAACCCACTTTGGTGTGCCAGCTTAGGAATTTATACATGGTTCTGGGTAGAGCATGGAGCAAAAGGTATGTTAAACAGTCATCTTATCAAGGCCATAGTCTTACTTTCCCCCTGGGTTCACCCCACTTTCTTCCTGTAACTTCCATCTAGGTTCACCTCCATCTTCAGATTTCCACCTCTGGGAGAAAGGAGTTGGTTAGAGATGTTAGTTCCCACAGGGGAGCCTCAAGGTCATTTACATTTGAAATATGCCTTGATGGTGCCCATTAATACGTCTACACTTAGCCTCCTCCGGGTGTACTTCCCATGTTTGAAAAAAACTAAGATATTCCATGTTATCACTGTTCATGTTCTTTCTCAGAACTCTTTAAAGGCAAAAAAAAAAAAAAAAGATTTTGTACATATGGGTTCTTTCCATTGTTCTTACCCGTATTTAGCTCTACAATTTTTATTCCTTGTTTTTGTTAGATTCCTGTAATTAAATTTCCCCCTGTGAAGGATATGGAAAATAGAAAAGGGGAATGACAGTCCTCAGGAAGAAAAGGAGGACAGTGTGATCCTGGGGGGAAGGAGGAAAGGCAAACTATGGGCCCCTGGGCTCGTCCTTTCCCATTGAGTGACATTGGGTCTTTGGTGGAGGAGACAAACAACAGCCTCTGGACTCTGGACTTTCATCCCAGTAAAAATGAGTTTCAAGCTTTTACAATTGTTTTCCTGAGTTAGATTTTAAACCTATACAACTAGTTTCCTGATTGCTCAATGGCACCTAATTATTAAGTCACATTAAACTTTCTGCTATGATTAACTCTCATTAAACCCTATAAAAAAAAGACCCCTCATGTAACCAGTTGCCATATTCTCCACTGAAAATGGGATATTCTGGTGTTGCTGAACAAAGACTGCTTGCTAATCTGTTAAGATCTGTTCCAGTTTAGTTTATTTTGGCTTACCTCCTGTGCATTTAATTTCTCCTTCCCTCTCCCCATTCAATCCCCCTTACTGGGGATTTCTTACACACCCTGTGACCTCATCATGTATTCAAACCCCTATTCTGGGGATTTCTTGCATATTTTAGGTCCCTGTATGCTCCATCTCATTTAGGGATTTCTTGAATACTCTCCCATACTGATTTTCTGTGTGTGATCTTCTAACAGTGATCCACTTCACCTTCATATAGCACTGGCTGCTTATTTTAAGAAGGATGTGTTTTTCTTTTCCTCTTCTCCTTTCTCTCCCTCCCTAACCTGGGGGTGGAGAAAAAGACTCCTCGTGTCCTCCATAGGAAGGAGATGTCACTTGAAGAACTGGGAAGTGACTGACTCTCCAATTGACAAGTGAATTTCAACTCACCATCAGGGTGCACCTGGACCCACTGAACAGCTTCTTTAAAAAGCCCTCTGTTTTCCTTGTTGGGCAGAATCACAGCCTCTGGGACAGGAGTCCCCTGTGTTTGTCCTTTGTTACCAAAGAAATAAAATTTCTTTGCCTTTTTCTCAAACTACATCCTCCGTATTGGGTTGACATTGGGGACAAGGACTGAGTTCTTGGTAACAATCTTGAGTTTGTGAGTCACACACACTCACAAACTTCTGAGGATGGGCCAACCACCAAGGAGCACTTCTCCCTAAAAACTGAGAATAGATTTTCCTACCTTAGTCTATGCATAGAATTACTTGGCCACCTGGGCACTTTCCTGGGCCCTTTGCCTGTGTCTCTGATGCACTTTCAATTTTTGTTGGGTTTGGGGTCCTTTGTCAGCCTCAGGGAGGGTAGTTTCCTCTCTCCTGCTCTGAGACCACCCCAACAATGCAGCAGACATATCTTTTCCTAAGAGGAGGGTCCCCATGAACCCCAACTGGTGTGTGAAGCCCCACATTGGCTGCCAAAATCGTTAGAAATACCAAGGTGCTGCAAGAAGTAAAATGCATGCTCAAAAAGTAGGTAGGCAAGGCAAACTTTGCTTCTCGTGGAGGGCTGCTATGGAACCTGGTCAGCAAGTGTGCCTTGGTGGGCAATCAGCTGGTCTCCAACCTAAGGCAGCAACACCCTTCACTCCCATCAGAAGAGTTCGGGTTACAATCTACATGGTTGGCTAATTTTAAAATTAGGGCCACCAAAAGGGAAGGGCTGCCTAGGATCCAATAAAGGCTGAATATCAGACTGTGAAAAAGAGGCATCAGACTTTCTATTTCTCACACTCAGGGCATCTTCCTGTGGATCACCCTGCCTCATCCTCCTGGGGCTGGGGCCAGAGGTTGCCCAGAGCCCTGTTACAGAAGACTTAAAGGGTCTTTCAATGTGGTCTCCCAGAGTGACCCTGGGGAGATGGAAGGCAGAGCTCTAACCAAGAGGAAGCTGCCAGGCAGGGCCACAGGGGGTGTCCCTGGGGCTGGGTGACAGCCCTCTGGAACTATAGGGAGCTGACAATGGCTCACAGGGTAGGGGTAACTAGGTTTTTCCTGCTCTCTGTTGATTGGTTAATTTGAACAATTTGGGTGGACAAAGGGGCACAGGACTGCCCCTAGTTGTCCTGTACTGGGCCCTGGGGCTATTAGGGCAGAGCTTCCTGTTAGCAGGAAGAGGGAAGTGGTTAGGGACTGAACTTAACTGCTGCTCAAGGACCATACTGGCCAGCTCCACTGGAGTCTCAAGATTAGACCAAGACAACGTATAAACAGTAATAAAAACCCAGCTCTGTTGCCCTACTCAGGCCAGGGTGCTGAGTGCATGGTGAGGGTCGGGCAGCTGACATTCAGATGCACCTGCAGCCAGTGAGGCAAGAGTCTGAGCTGGAAAGGTTCCAGGTTCAGTCACAGTGTCTCCACCCCATGTTCCAGTCTCCCTGCAGTGCCTGCCTTGCAGCTGCATTGGGCCTTCAGGCTGGTGAGCCCCTTGTTGGAAATACCCTGTGCTGCAAGAAATCAGGCACTGCTCAAGTTACTCAGCAAGGCAAACATTACTTCTGCAGAAGGATGTGCTCTGGAACAGTTCATTGAGAAAGCACCTGGGGTGGGCAGGCTGCCTCTTTTTATCCCTAAGGCAGCACTGCCCCTTGCTCTGATAAGAAGTGCTCAGGGCCTACCATCTATGTGATTGACTTTGAAACTGGAGCAGGAAAAGGGAAAGGCTGCAGTTAAAATGGGTGCAATTGTCTCTTACACCAGGCTAGCTAGCTAAATACTAAATTCTGGAAAATGGACCACAGGATTTTGTGTTTCCCCCACCTTCACACCCATCCTCCCTGCCTGTCAACCCCTGCACAGTGTCACTGTCCCTTTGAAGGGTAGGGCATCTTAGCAAGCACTGCTGGCCCACTGGCCGGCTGGCTGTCCTCGTAGGCATTACCTCCCTCAATTTCCAAGTTTCTGAATCTCTGCATGGGCAAAGGTAACCCTGCTTTGGGATACTTGCTGGAGTCACTGCCCTAGCAACCACTAGTGCCTCCTAGCAGGACAGTCCCTGTTCCCGTTCCTCCCTAGTGCAGTCTCCCTGGCCAGGCAGTGCGAGCTGGCAATCTCAAACCCCATTCACAGTTGGCCATGGGTAAGGCCGGTTGGAAAAGATGGAAAAGAGTTGGCCAGGTGTGCCACGAGGCTTGGAGAGCGTCCCCCCTACAGGGGTGCCCTACCACTGAGCCACTTTTTATTTTGAAAGAGAGTCTCAATCAGTTGCACAGGCTGGCCGGAACTTGAGATCCTCCTGCTTCACCCTCCCCAGTGGCTGGGATCAGAAGCATGACCAGGAGGATCATGCTTAAGAGCAGAGGCATTCCATCAAGCTAGCGCCCTGCTGGGACTGAATCCTGGGGGAGGGAGCAAGAAACCATCTCTTGCTGGTGGCGCAAGACCTTTTGCACCCCAGCCTCCTTGTGAAGCCTGAGCGGGCGCCCGCAGAAAGCCCTCGGCGGCGTCCAGAGGGGAGCAGGGAGGTGGGTGGCCGCGTGCCCGCTGCCTAGCGCCCGCTAAAGGTTCCGAAGGAAACCTCGCGCGCGCCCCCAAACGGTCGAGAAGGAAACCTCGCAGGCCAGAGGACGGTTCTGGAAGGAAACCTCGTGGGCCAGGTAGGCGATGCCAAGGCAAGTTGTGGGTTTAGCTTTACTACTATTTATTTATTACAATTTGAGATGGAAAATATGAGAATTTTAAGAGAGTGTCCTGTTTTTTATTTTTAAAATATAATTTTTAATTTTTAATTTTTTTTCTAATTAGTTATTCATAACAGTATTTGCTACAGCCTGTCTGCTCTCGGTACTAGTTGTCTTAGTTCATTCAGGCTTTGCCAACAAAAAAACCAAACTGGGTAGCTCATAAACAACAGAAATTCATGCTCAGGGTTCTGGAGTCTGGCAGACCAGGATCAAGGCACAGCACATCTGGAGTCTGCTCTTCCCTCTGTACATCCCCTGGGGGACTGGGTAGGGAGCTGACTGTGCCTGGTATCTAAGGTCCTTATGAAGGAGTCCATTCTCCTAACCTAGGCAGGTCGGGAGGCCTCCCTCCTTATAACATCACATTAAGGTTGAGGAGTCCATTTGAATTTGGGGTCAGGCAAACATTCAGACTATAAAAGGGCAGGAGAGGGGTTCAGTTGGGGTGACACCACCCCAGGCTGGCATCAGCTGGGTTTGTGCTTGGAACTCTCTCTGGCCTTGGGATATTTGATCCCATGATCCAGGCCAGAGACCAGTGCCTGCCCAGATACCAGTGAACCACGCCTGGGCCCCTGCAGTTCCACACTCTGCTTCTGGAGGCTACCTGCACCCTGCTGTGTTCTAGATAAGTGTCCACCAGAGGCCCCTGGGTTGAAGGTTGGTTCCAGTTAGTGGTGCTTTGGGGAGGTGGAGGTGGTGGAATCCTCAGGAGGTGGGGCCTGTTGTGCAGCGGCCAGGTCTTTGGGGATCTTGCCCTTGCTCTCTGTTTGCCTCCCAGATGCCATGAGGTGGATAGGCCTCCTCTGCCACACACTTCAGCCATGATATGCTGTGCTGCCACAGGCCAGAGCAGCAGGGTCAAATAACCATGGACTAAAACCTTTGAAATCTTTCCTCCTTGCAAGTTGTTTCTCTCAGGTATTTTATCACAGCAATGGAAAGCTGCCTCTCACCCCTTTAACTTTCAGTAGGCTGAGCCCTAGCAAGTGTATTTTTGAACTTATTTTTTATTACTAAAATACACTGAAAGGAATATATTTTCCATCATAACTGGTGCATAGGAATCCTGCCTGTATGTGGTACACTCTGTACTTCCATCCTGTTCAGTAGTACCTTATTTTGTTCTATTTCTCATTTTTTTTAAAATCTAATCAAAATCACTGTACTTTCTAAATCCAGTTAGGAAAGTCATGTGAAAGCCCCAGTGTGTAATGTTTATTTATGAGACGACTGACAGGACTTTCCACAGGGATAGAATCACATCTGTAATAAAAAATAAGGCTGGATAATCAAATGATCAATTGAAGTGAGCTTGGTGTGAGCCATAACAAAGGGATCCCTGCCACCCTTGAGATCCTTCGGAGTTCTCCATTGTGCTTTCAGGCTGTACATGTGGGCTCATGTGTCCATGTGTGTCTGAGGGTGTGTGTGTGTGTGTGTGTGTGTGTGAGGAGCATAGCCTCTGGGGATCCCCTGGGTCATCTGAGGAGATCCTGTGGGGAACACTGAGCTGTATCTTCCCTGAAGAGCTCAGACCTAGGTAGACTGAGGCCGGGTGCCCCTCGAGGATGGGGCAGGGCTGGGAATGAGGCTGTGCCTGGGGAGTGGGAGCAGCTGCAGAGGCTGCAGTGAGATGAAGGGCACAGGCAGAGACAGGAAAGGAGTAGATGTGGTCTGCACAGGAAATGTGGGCAGCAGACACCTGCCAGGTGAGTGCACAGCCCAGCAAGCCATGTGCATGTGGCTAGATGGACTGGAGGGGTGGCCAGACAGTCTCTGAGGACATGTCCCATGCCGTTGGGTTTGATGAGTCCTAAGTCACTACTTGCTTTTCAGTCATTCATTTCTCAGACTCTCACTGGGTGGATACCAAGGAGAGGGCAGGGTGGGCCCATCCCCACCTTTATCCCACCCAAAGTGACTGTAGGTGTGTTGTCCTTCCCTGTCCAACCCTGGGCTTCCCCTGGTCCTAGTCCATGTAGTGCTGATGTGACAGAATGCCACAGACTGGCTACTTTTGAAAAGAGATTTACTCTCACAGTTCTATAATCTAAAGTCCAGGAACAACATGCAGCAGGTCCAACTCAGGATCTGAGGTACCTTTTGGACATTGTGGTGGACGGCAGAGGAGAAGAGGGTGTTCACACCCCGGGACCTTTAATAGCATCGTGGATTCCTCCCAAAGGGCCTCTCCTCCCAACTACACCCTCATCTTCTAGTTCAGCCTTTGGTGGAAGGAAAGAGGGACCTGGGGGAATTGAGGCCTGGCTGCCCTGTGGTCAGGATCCCTCAGGCCCTGGCTCCTCCTTGCTCTCAAGACTTTTTCCTAAGTTTGGAGGAAGTGACAGGATGAAATCCAACCTCCCCCTAAACTCAGGCAAAGATGTGGAGGCTCTGGGGAGATCCCAGGAAGCTGTAGCTGATGATTCTCCATGCCTGGGAGGTGAGGAACAGTGCCTCCCTCCTCTGTTGGCACCCACACCACCAGGAGCCTTGCATGACTGGAGGCTGCCTTGCCAACTCTCCACCCTTCACCTCTGCCATTGGGGCAACAGAAAGCCTCTGTTCTGCTCCCTGGCTTCTTTGTCTTTCCACAAGGCCCTTTCTGGCAGCCTTCTGGTGAAAAGCCCTGGCCAGGCCTTTTCCTGGTTTCCACTAGCACATGTCCAAGAGCCGCTCTGCCATGGGGAGGCACAGCTCCCAGCACCCTCGCAGTGTCCTGGGATCACTGGGGGCCCACAGGCTCCTACCTTAAAGGTCCCTCTGAGGCCTCGTGGCCTCTGTCTTAGGCCCAGATGGTCTAATGTGGTGTCCAGGTCCTCTAGTAGCAAAACCTCTCTCAGGTGTCCATAGCAGATGGGGTCCTCCTCATATTTCCTAAAAGAGTTTGCTTATAACCAAGATCATCATTAAATTTCAGATGGAACCCATCCACAAAGCCACCCGGGCCTGGAGTTTTCTTTGATAGCTATTTCAACTAATATTTTTAGATACAGTCTTACTTAGTGGTTTTTTTTTTTTTGGTAGGTTTTTTAAGTTGTGTTTTTCAAGGACATAGTCCATTTCCCCTGAGGTTACTGAAATTGCACGGTTGGGTTGTTTGGAATATCTGGAGCTAGTGCTGGAGATCAGTGTAGGCAGGCCCCAAACGAGAGCACTGCTGCGGTCCCAACCAAGAATCAGCCTGAGCAAGGCCTCCTGCAAGTTAATGGGACTGGGACTCCCCAGGAGAAGTCCTGCTACGGTGGGGATCAAGACCCCTCCAGAACAGCATTTGTTCTACATTTAATTTTGCTCTTCCTTTCATCTTCTGAAGGCGCAGACTCCTATCATGGGTTTTGTATCTTTGTTTCTATCCTTTTTTTTCAACACTTTTTTTTTCCTACTGGGGATTGAACCTAGGGGTGTTCTACCACTGAGCTACATCCCCAGCCTTTTTTATATTTTATTTTGAAATAGTGTTTTGCTGAGTTGCTTAGGGTCTCACCTAAGTGGCTTAGGCTGGCTTTGAACTTGTTATCCTCTTGCCTCAGCCTCCTGAGGTGCTGAGATTACAGGTGTGCCTGGCTTACGTGCCACTTTTGATGCTTCCTACATGGTTTTGATATGTTGCGCCTTCATTGTCATTAAGTTCCACACACTGTTTGATTTCCTTCTGGATTCTTCTCTGAACCACAGGAATTTGAGATGTACATTATCTTAAACATTTGGGGTATTCCCAGGTCTGAGTTCTTTAATGTGCCTGGCCACGTGTGGCTGTTGGGCACTTGACATGGACTTAGTACAGATTTAGATACTGTTTTAGTACAAAATACACCTGGGTTTTTAAAACAGTTCAGAAGAAAGACCACAAGATATCTCAGAGCTGTGGTGTAGTTCAGTGGTCCAATGCTTGCCTAACAGGTGTGAGGCTCTGGGTTTGATCTCCAACACTACAAAAAAAAAAAAAGAAAGAAAGAAAAATGTTCATTACGGGTTGAAATGATAATATTTTAGATATATTTGTTATTTGTTTAAATAAAGTATGTTATTAACACTAATTTCACTTGTTTCTTTTGTTTTTTTAAAAAATTTATAGTTGTAGTTGGATAAAATGCCTTTATTTTATTTGTTTATTTTTATGTGGTGCTAAGGATCAAACCTAGTGCCTCTCACATGCTAGGCAAAGGGCTATGCCAATGAGCTACAACCCCAGCCCTCTTTTTGCTTTTTAACTGGTCCACTGGCAGTGCCATTTCAATTAGATAGCACTTTCTAAATGTCTTACTTTACCTGCTGCAAATCTGCTTCTGTCTTGGTCTTACTCTGAAGCAGTGCTATCTTTTGAGATTTATCAGTGCTTTTTTTGTGGGTGGGGATGGGGCTGTACCATGATGGTTCAGTGAACTTGGGAAGACTGTTCATTTTACAGTCATTTCACTTCGTGATTGTAGATATGGGGCCTGGCAAGTGGCTAATCGTGTCCTTCAGGTCTCTTCTATTCTTAGTGAATCTTTAATCCTCTTGTTCTATTCCTAGGAGAGAAGTTAGAACTTCCAGCCATGACTGGGCTCATACTCTTCCCCTTATTTCAGGCCTTATTCCTTCAGGAACTTTTGTCACAGGAGATAGGGGAGCTGAAGCTCCCAACCTCTGTTCTTATGTTCCAGTAAGAGAAATTCCAAAGTCGGACACAGGAAGTCACGCAGGAGAACTCTGTGATGAGTGAAGGTGGAGTGGGAGGCCCAGTGGGAGCAGGGTGGAAGCAGAGAGCACTGAAGGGTGTGGGGGGAGTGGGTGGGCTCTCATCAGTGGTCCACTGGCAGTGCCATCCAAGTTTGTCCCTGTCGATACTGGTCTCAGGAGCTGAGGTCCTTCAGCAACCTGTACCCCTCAAGCTTGGCTGGGTGGACCTCTGGTCCCAGTTAGTCCTCTGCAGACTGTTGTAGGGTCCTCCCTATTCTGAGGGCTTCATCTTCAAGTCAGTCCCGCATGGATGTGGGCACTGGGGTCAGAAGTTACCTTAGTGCTCCTGCTCTATCAAGAAAGTCTCCCTTCAGAAATGCATGGAGACCCCTCTGGCTGAGCTCCTAGCTTCCCCTGGCCTCAGAGAACCCATCAGGGGTCAGCCTTGTGAATTCTTCTGTGAATCCTTCTTTCTTGCTGCATCTCCCCAATGAGTCCCCAAGGAGTTCCCTAGTCCTGTTTGCTCACTCTCAAGGCCTGTGTCTCTGATGTTTCCTACACTGTCTGCTACAAGTTACTTACTCATCGGCCTTGGCCCTGACATAAAGAAAAAGAGTAACCAAGTAAACCAGTGACGTTTTGGAGATGTCCGTCAGAGGCAGGCATCCTAAGGACTGTTGCATCTTATTGCCACGTAACCTCTGGTTGCACCCTGGCTGTACCCTGCTCTGAAGGCCACTTCCTCTCACATCAACTCCACTCTGTGCTGTCAGCTGCACTGTGTCTATACCTGTCCACTCTCTTTGAGCCCTGTGACAGCATTCTGTCCAGTGGGGTGCACCTTCAGTTCAGTTCCGACTCCAACCTGCGTCAGTGTCAGCCGCAGTACAGTTAGGGGCAAACACCACTGTTTTCAGGGGAAGGGAGGAGCTGCTGCCCCTGTAAATGACTTAATGCTACATCAGAGGTGTTTTGTTTCAGACCAAACTCTCCAGGGCAACTTACAAGGAACCAGCCCAAGCCCCGATCACTGACTCACTGTTTTTAGGTGACCTAGAATGAACTTTGCTCATTGCAATACTGAATTCTCTGCCCAGAGGCATCCCCAGTTGCCTTTTTTTTTCCTTTTCTATTTTTTTTTTTGAGGATGTGCTATATGACCTCCAACTGAGCATGCCCAGCAGTGTGCCCACCTCTGCATCTGGCCATGAGTCTCCTGGGAGAATATGCTTAAGTATCCCCAGTAAAAGCCCCTTGCTTTGTTTTGGGGGACACGTTGCTTTGAGAATTATCTGCAGTGCTTTCCTAACTGACTGTGAGGAATAAGCCTCTCTTCCCTCTTATTTCCTGGTTGTGTTTAGTACACACATCAGCATCAGACCCAAAGAGTAAAGGACAAAGGCCCATACTTCTATCCATCTTAGGCACAGATTTGGCGCTTCTGTGAACCCCCAGGATCAAAAGTTAGCTAGAAAGGTCTAAAGGTGCATCCTAAAATGTCAGCAACCAGGCAAGGTGGAGGGAACACAGAGCTTCTCTGTGCTACTGTGGAATGGGGTGCTTGGTCCCCAGAGAATTGCCAAAGCACAGGCTAGAACCTGAGTCTAGGTCCAAACCACCTGCATCCGAATAAGAGAAAATTATAGAGAAAGGGAAAAACGAAACTATTTGCAGCTTGGTCATACTAAGAAGACAGCTATCCTCCTTTTCCCAACCTATGGAGCTTAGAAACTTGTAGGAAGTATCACTCATGAAGAGGAAAACTCGGAAACACACACATGTAGAATCTGCCAAGCTGGGGGCCTGTGCAGAAGACCACAGATGGATGTGTTCTCTCACTTGTGCTGTGTTCTCCTGATTCAGGGGCTGGGGCTTTGGGACGGTTCCAGTTTCCCTTCTCTACCTGGGGTGCTTGCCTATAGGAAGCTGGGTAGGAGAAAATAGCTTAACGAACAGATTAGCAGGAAATGGCTGGGGACTGAGGAAAAAATATCTTTGGGGGCTTCTTAGCATTCTTTAACTTCAAATGGGCCCCCATTACAGTCTACCCCCCAATTTCTGTCTTTTCCTCAGCTTGAGGGCTCTGAGTGCCGTGTCATCTGGCTGGTCAGCATTTGCTGCTGGGCTATGGTGTGAACCCCCTCAAGACACCTGGGACAGAGCAGATGCTGATATCTGAACACAGAGCACTGTCGCAAACTGCAGAGCAGCAGGCAAAAGGAGCCCGGTGCAGAGGTGCCCAGGAAGCCCAATACTGCGCCTGGTGGAGGACACCTCACTTACTCTGGGCTGACACCTTTGACTCTGCCAACTTCGTCCTCTTGAGTGGCTTTCTCTGAAGATGTTGCTGATCTTCCACCAGGTGATTTTGTCCCTCGTTGTTGGTGGACTTGCCCCATTGGAGAGGAAGACAGAGTGGAAAGATACTTTGTGTCAAACTTAAGTGTCAGAGAGGGATAAAGTAGCGGTTCTTAGACCGAGCTTACCTGGAACCTATCACAATTTAGCTCCATGGTCCTGTAAGGAGTGCAGATGCTGTTACTCAGAGTTTTGTCTCTGTGACAAAACACCAGAGAAATTGACTTATAATTATATTGGCTTAGAGTTCCAGAGTTTCAGTCCATGGTCACTGGCTCTATTGACTCTCGGCCCCAGGTAGAGCATCATGACGGGAAGCTCCTGGCAGAGGAAAGCTGCTGGCTTCTTGGGGGCTGGGAAGGAGAGGGAGAGGGAGGGCCTGGGGATGAGATCACCCTTCCTCTCCCTATGCCCCTGTCCTTCCTCCCCACCTTCCAGTATTCTCCTCCAAGATGACCCAGTAAAGGACTGATCTGTCAGCGAGGTCAGATTTGTCTTGATCCAATCACTTCCCCCAAGCCCCACTCTGAACACTGCTGCCCTGAGGACCAAGACTTCAACACAGGACTTTGAGGGGACAGTTCAGTTGCAAACACTCTAATGCCTACCATGTGCACACTCCAGATGGACCAGTGCCATGTGCAGGTGCAAATGCTGGTCACTCACCGTCACCAGCAACAGCACACAACAGATTTGGGTATGAAAAGGTCAAGATTTCTGTTCTTTTGTTGGGTCCTGGAAATTGAACCCAGGGTCCCTGTAGCACTGAGCTGCATCCCCAAACCTTTTCATTTTTATTTTGAGACTGAGTCTCACTAAGTTGCTGAGGCGGTCCTGAAATTCACAATCCTCCTGCCTCAGCCTCCCGAGTCGCTGGGATCACAGGCATGTGCTACCTTGCCTAGCTTAAAATTTTTGTTTTTGAATCCTGCAAGATTTTCCTAGAACACCAGAGGGATTTTAAAAGATTCATTTTAAAGAATCTAATGTAAGCAAGAAGTGATAGAAATAAAGCAGCAGCTGACATTTTGCAGAGAAGTCCCTGCCGTCCCTGCCATGGCTGCTGGCATTGGCCCACATAGTAAAGGGTTCTCAACAGGCAGAAAGGGCCAGAGCTTCTGCCTCTATCAGAATAGCCTTCCTTAGCCCACATACCACAAAACCAAAGATGTTTTCCTCAAACTGACTGCCACCTAAAATAGAAGGTGGCTATTTTAAAGCTTAAGTATTCAATAACTTGTCCTTATACAAATTATTGACTTCCAGGGCTGGGGTGGTGGCTCAAGCGGTAGCGCGCTCACCTAGCATGCGTGCAGCCCGGGTTTGATGCTCAGCACCACATACAAACAAAGATGTTGTGTCCGCCGAATACTAAAAAATAAATATTAAAAAATTCTCTCTCTCTCTCTCTCTCTCTCTCTCTCTCTCTCTCTGTCTCGCTCGCTCGCTCTCTCTCTCCCCCTCTCTCTTTAAAAAAAAAAATATTGACTTCCAGATATTTTAAAATGTATGACAAAAATGCTCCTTAACTATCTTAAAGTTACATTGCTCAAAGTCCACTGACTATGTCTTTAATATGATATTGCTTTCTAATTAAAGTCTTTTTTATCCTAGACACTTAAATTACAATAGTAATTCTCAAACTTATTAGAAGATCAGATAATCCTTGATGATGTCAGTGTTTTTCTATACCAGGAATCTGTGAACCACATGGAACAGACCCAAATGCAGTGCCTTTCAACAGACTTCAAGAAGCCGAGTACTTGATTCATACTTAGTAGAGGATGGCTTAGTATTTTAACTAATTTATAAATCATTTGGATGTTTTACTTCTATTGCATATATTTATAAACATTTATCCCATTCTTACCAAATTTACTTATTTATTTATTTATTTATTTACTCACTTACTTTTGGTACTGGAGATTGAACTTAGGGGCATTAACCCCTGAACCACATCCTCAGCCTATTTTGAACTTCATTTAGGACAAGGTCTCACTGAGTTGCTCAGCACCTCACTAAGTTGCTGAAACTGGCTTCGAACTTGCAATCCTCCTGCCTCAGCCTCCTGAGCTGCGGAGATTATAGGTGTCTGCCACAACAATGGGCCTCCAAATTCATTTTTGAATTATTTCTTTATTACCTACTCATGAAATTTGAGATACATAGAAAATACTTTAACCTAAAACCCTAAAATCACATTAATAATCCTTAAACAGGAAACCCCAGCCCCAAACAAAAACAAAACTAAATCAACATGTTATAGTTTTGAAGAAACCTTTATTTTCTCTAAAAAATCTAAATTAACCCATTTGTCAGAGATTCGGCTATGTTAAGATTTCAGCCATGAGCCAAAGCACCATGTATGTAAGTACCAAGTCTATACACAGGGAGTTAGACCTGAGTCATGCTGTGATCTGCTGAAACAAGCTGAAGCCACGTGGTCATATGACTTCACTTTAGAATCCTATGTGCAAGTCTTTATCAAAGTCTTCCATGCCCAAACAGTTAATTTATTTCCTTCCTTCCTTCCTTCCTTCCTTCCTTCCTTCCTTCCTTCCTTCCTTTCTTTTCAGAGAGGCGATTTATTTAGGAAAGCAGATTCACATTCAAGGGTGCAGGCTAGTTAACTTGAGGACTGGTGGACAGTCCCCTTTGAGCAATGTAACTTTAACATAGTTAAGGAGCATTTTAGTCCCCTTGAATAAGAGGAGCTTACCAGCAAAGGAGCAGAGAGGGCCCTAGAGCCAAAAGCTTCCTTTGAAACAAAACAAATGTATAATTTAAGTGTGCAAAACCAAAGGGTGAATTTATCACTAAAACCCCCCAAACCCATAAGCACAAAAGGACAAAAGCAAGGCAGCCGTGGACATCCTAGTGAAGTTGCTCTGGGACTACAGAGTTTGTAGGCACTAACTACCTGGCCTTTCAGGACTCCAAGACTTATAGGACTTTTAAAGAATCCAGGCCTGGAGGAAAACAGGCCTGGGGCTAAAGGTGAGGGCCATCTTTTAGGTACAGAGCTGCAGTCCCTCTTTCCTTCCCTGTTTCCCTCCTTTCTCCAGGTCCTTATTTCTTCTTTGCTACCTCACTGTGAGACCGCTGTGTGTCAAAGTCCACTGACAGTTGTTAGGACCCTGGCCTGTTAGCACCCTGGAGGGAGCATCTGTCTCTTCAGAGTCCCAGGAATATCAAGTTAAGTTTTCAGCAGGACTGTTGTCATCAGGCATCATTTCCTCTAGCCTCTGCCAGTCCAGCACTCAAGATAACAGGGCACATAACTCTGCGCACCCCCAGCTGGTGCTGCTGTCCTGCAGCCAAACCACTGTCCCTGTCCATCCCCATGGGGCCCAGACACCTCAGGGCTCCTTTAAAACCACAGCCCCCTGGGGAAGTCTGTGGCGGGGGTGCAAGTTGGTAATAAGGACATGCCCCAGCTCTGTAGCCCTGGGGACACTGGGGCTGGCCTGTGGTGGAGGGGCAGGCTCTGCCTGGTCACAAGTGCCCCAGGCTGAGGAGCTTGAGGACTATGAGAGATCCCGGGCCTGTGGTGGGACTTTCTTCCCACCCTTCAGTGAGCACCACACAGGAGCCTATGGGACTCATGTCGGGGTCAGAAGACCCAGTGCAGCATGGCAGTCTGCATGTGCCTGGGGAGGGCTGGAGAAGGGGAGAAGAGAAAGGGGACACCCAGGCATCCCGGGACTGAGCACACAGGAAACAAGGTTTAGAGCCCAGGTGTGGGGTCCCTATTTAGAAAGCAGCAGGCAGAGATGCCCCTGGCACCAGCAGGAACTAGATGGAAAACTGGGGCTCTCACACTCCACAGTTACACTGTGACCCCAAACCCCTGATGCCCAGGACAGCAACCCCAATGGAATCATTCAATTCAAGGGACAAGAATCAGAAACTGAATTTGGCCAGGGCTCTTCAGGTCTCTGACTTGAACCAGTGGGGGCAGAGGTCATTAGGTCCAATGAAAGGTTAGACTGGAGGACAGTCAGTCTTGAGGGCACTGACACCTCTCCAATGAGCTGTGCCTGCCCCTCCCCCACCCATTATGACATCAATAACATCCTGGATACAAAGGAGAGAGGGTGGGCAGAGCCCCAACAGACTACCTGGAGACACTTCTCAGACCACCAGGGGAGAGGACACAGTGAGTCACAGGACGTAAGGCCCTGTTTACATAAACAGAGAAGAACCCAAAAAACCTAGAGATCAGGGCAAATGCCACATCAGAACAGGAGACATCTGAGAACACTGAGTGCTGAATTCACATGAGGAATAAGATATTAAGTGCTGACAAAGGAATTTCCCCAGCAGTACTCAGACAACTCAGGTTCTTGCAAATAGTGCCTTAAACACAGGAGTAATCAATACCCCTAGGATATTAGTGATAAAGATCTTTGCCAAGCAGTGCTCAGGATCCTTAGGACACATGGAGGGTGCATTCCCATCACAAGTTCTATTTCCTCCTCTCCCGCCCTGACCCAGGTAAGACAGACATGGGACTGAGAAATCCTCTACAAAACATGTCTGCAACTCTGAGCCCAATGGGTGAGTGCCCCTCGCCCACCGACACTCATTCTCCAGGGTTGCTGCTGTGGGTGAGCTCCCTCAGCCCCCCAGCCACCGCTCAGGCTGCTCAGGGTCCTGGGGGTGAGCGCCCCTCACCCAGCAGTGCTCCAGGCGGCCCTGAGTGTGGAGGGGAGCCGGCCTGGCCCTCCGGGGTGGGGGGGGGGCGGGGGATAAGGCTTCCTTAGTTCCTGGGGGTGAGCACCCCTCCCTTCCAAAGTGCTGGGCCTGGCCTGCTGGCTGTGGGTGAGCGCCCCAAGCCTCCTGCAGTACCCAGGTCGCTCTGGGCCCTGCCGGTGAGCGCCCCTTGTCCTCCAGGGCCCGCAGGTGAGCGCCCCTCGCCCGCGGGTCCTCTGTGTGCCCGGGCCTCTGGGGTTAGCCACCCAGGCGCGCCAGGGAGCAGTGACCTCTGGGGCCCGCGGGTGAGCGCCCCTCGCCCGCTGGTCCCCAGTGTCCTCTGTGTCCCCAGGCTGAGCGCCCCTGGCTGGATCCCCTCTGGGTCCTGAGGGGTGAGCGCCCCTCGCCCAGCAGTGCCCAGTGGGTCTCCTCTGGGGCCCGTGGCTGGTGCCCCTCCCTCGCCAGTGCTCAGTCTGCCCTGGGCCCTGTGGGTGAGCGCCCCTCGCCCGCCAGGGCTCAGTGTCCTCTGGGCCTGTGGGGGAGTTCCCCTTGCCCTTGCCCGCCAGGGCCCAGTCTCCTCTGAGAACCTATGGCCACCTGGCGCCTGGGGAGTGAACTGTGTGGCTGGGGTCTTTCTCTCCCAGGCTGGGATGCCCTCTTTGGCCTGAGGGGTGAAGAGTCCCTGTGGAGGAAGCCACCCCCTGAGACTTGGAGCAAGGTGGAGAGCTCCTCCTGGCAAACACCTGGCTTTTGGCCTTTGGTGCAGCCCTGCAGGCAGGCTTGGTGCTCAAAACCTGCGACCCCAAGAACACTGTGAGGGGATCTCAACTCCAAGGGCACCCAGGACCCGGATCCATCGCGCCGGACACACCATTTTCTGGCCTTTGGGCCCAGGGGGCTGCGCTCCTGTGCATGACCCCAACCTGCCTGGGATTGCGGAGGTCCCTGGCACCAGTGGATGCGGGGCCAGTCTCCAAGGCCTGTGGGGATCACCTGGGACGCGCCACCGGGCGCTCTCTGGGCCCCAGGGAAGAACCCTGTGGGACCCTTGGATCCGGAGCAACGCCCACCTGGGCAGGAGCGGGGAAGATTTGGCAGAGGACATCTCCCCACCGTCATGGAGGACCTGCTGAGACCCGTGAAAAGGGCACCACTGTCCCACCCTGGCCCAGGTAAGGGAGACTTGGGGCTGAGGGCATCTCCGCAAAAGGAGCCCAGGACTCTGAGCCCCGTGGGTGAGCGCCCCTCGCCCACCGGCACTCATTCTCCAGGGTTGCTGCTGCGGGTGAGCTCCCTCAGCCCCCCAGCCAGCGCTCAGGCTGCTCGGGGTCCTGGGGGTGAGCGCCCCTCACCCAGCAGTGCTCCGGGCGGCCCTGAGTGTGGAGGGGAGCCGGCCTGGCCCTCCGGGGTGGGGGGGGGCGGGGGATCAGTCTTCCTTAGTTCCTGGGGGTGAGCACCCCTCCCTTCCAAAGTGCTGGGCCTGGCCTGCTGACTGTGGGTGAGCGCCCCAGGCGGCCTGCAGTCCCCAGGACTCTCTGGGCCCTGCGGGTGAGCGCCCCTTGTCCTCCAGGGCCCGCGGGTGAGCGCCCCTCGCCCGCGGGTCCTCGGTGTGCCCGGGCCTCTGGGGTTAGCCCCCCAGGCGCGCCAGGGAGCAGTGACCTCTGGGGCCCTCGGGTGAGCGCCCCTCGCCCGCTGGTCCCCAGTGTCCTCTGTGTCCCCAGGCTGAGCGCCCCTGGCTCGGTCCCCTCTGGGTCCTGAGGGGTGTGCGCCCCTCGCCCAGCAGTGCCCAGTGGGTCTCCTCTGGGGCCCGTGGCTGGTGCCCCTCCCTCGCCAGTGCTCAGTCTGCCCTGGGCCCTGTGGGTGAGCGCCCCTCGCCCGCCAGGGCTCAGTGTCCTCTGGGCCTGTGGGGCAGTTCCCCTTGCCCTTGCCCGCCAGGGCCCAGTCTCCTCTGAGAACCTATGGCCACCTGGCGCCTGGGGAGTGAACTGTGTGGCTGGGGTCTTTCTCTCCCAGGCTGGGACGCCCTCTTTGGCCTGAGGGGTGAAGAGTCCCTGTGGAAGAAGCCACCCCCTGAGACTTGGAGCAAGGTGGAGAGCTCCTCCTGGCAAACACCTGGCTTTTGGCCTTTGGTGCAGCCCTGCAGGCAGGCTTGGTGCTCAAAACCTGCGACCCCAAGAACACTGTGAGGGGATCTCAACTCCAAGGGCACCCAGGACCCGGATCCATCCCGCCGGACACACCATTTTCTGGCCTTTGGGCCCAGGGGGCTGCGCTCCTGTGCATGACCCCAACCTGCCTGGGATTGCGGAGGTCCCTGGCACCAGTGGATGCGGGGCCAGTCTCCAAGGCCTGTGGGGATCACCTGGGACGCGCCACCGGGCGCTCTCTGGGCCCCAGGGAAGAACCCTGTGGGACCCTTGGATCCGGAGCAACGCCCACCTGGGCAGGAGCGGGGAAGATTTGGCAGAGGATATCTCCCCACCGTCATGGAGGACCTGCTGAGACCCGTGAAAAGGGCACCACTGTCCCACCCTGGCCCAGGTAAGGGAGACTTGGGGCTGAGGGCATCTCCGCAAAAGGAGCCCAGGACTCTGAGCCCCGTGGGTGAGCGCCCCTCGCCCACCGGCACTCATTCTCCAGGGTTGCTGCTGCGGGTGAGCTCCCTCAGCCCCCCAGCCAGCGCTCAGGCTGCTCGGGGTCCTGGGGGTGAGCGCCCCTCACCCAGCAGTGCTCCGGGCGGCCCTGAGTGTGGAGGGGAGCCGGCCTGGCCCTCCGGGGTGGGGGGGGGGCGGGGGATCAGTCTTCCTTAGTTCCTGGGGGTGAGCACCCCTCCCTTCCAAAGTGCTGGGCCTGGCCTGCTGACTGTGGGTGAGCGCCCCAGGCGGCCTGCAGTCCCCAGGACTCTCTGGGCCCTGCGGGTGAGCGCCCCTTGTCCTCCAGGGCCCGCGGGTGAGCGCCCCTCGCCCGCGGGTCCTCGGTGTGCCCGGGCCTCTGGGGTTAGCCCCCCAGGCGCGCCAGGGAGCAGTGACCTCTGGGGCCCTCGGGTGAGCCCCCTCGCCCGCTGGTCCCCAGTGTCCTCTGTGTCCCCAGGCTGAGCGCCCCTGGCTCGGTCCCCTCTGGGTCCTGAGGGGTGTGCGCCCCTCGCCCAGCAGTGCCCAGTGGGTCTCCTCTGGGGCCCGTGGCTGGTGCCCCTCCCTCGCCAGTGCTCAGTCTGCCCTGGGCCCTGTGGGTGAGCGCCCCTCGCCCGCCAGGGCTCAGTGTCCTCTGGGCCTGTGGGGCAGTTCCCCTTGCCCTTGCCCGCCAGGGCCCAGTCTCCTCTGAGAACCTATGGCCACCTGGCGCCTGGGGAGTGAACTGTGTGGCTGGGGTCTTTCTCTCCCAGGCTGGGACGCCCTCTTTGGCCTGAGGGGTGAAGAGTCCCTGTGGAGGAAGCCACCCCCTGAGACTTGGAGCAAGGTGGAGAGCTCCTCCTGGCAAACACCTGGCTTTTGGCCTTTGGTGCAGCCCTGCAGGCAGGCTTGGTCCTCAAAACCTGCGACCCCAAGAACACTGTGAGGGGATCTCAACTCCAAGGGCACCCAGGACCCGGATCCATCGCGCCGGACACACCATTTTCTGGCCTTTGGGCCCAGGGGGCTGCGCTCCTGTGCATGACCCCAACCTGCCCGGGATTGCAGAGGTCCCTGGCACCAGTGGATGCGGGGCCAGTCTCCAAGGCCTGTGGGGATCACCTGGGACGCGCCACCGGGCGCTCTCTGGGCCCCAGGGAAGAACCCTGTGGGACCCTTGGATCCGGAGCAACGCCCACCTGGGCAGGAGCTGGGGAGATTTGGCAGAGGACATCTCCCCACCGTCATGGAGGACCTGCTGAGACCCGTGAAAAGGGCACCACTGTCCCACCCTGGCCCAGGTAAGGGAGACTTGGGGCTGAGGGCATCTCCGCAAAAGGAGCCCAGGACTCTGAGCCCCGTGGGTGAGCGCCCCTCGCCCACCGGCACTCATTCTCCAGGGTTGCTGCTGCGGGTGAGCTCCCTCAGCCCCCCAGCCAGCGCTCAGGCTGCTCGGGGTCCTGGGGGTGAGCGCCCCTCACCCAGCAGTGCTCCGGGCGGCCCTGAGTGTGGAGGGGAGCCGGCCTGGCCCTCTGGGGTGGGGGGGGGGGCGGGGGATCAGTCTTCCTTAGTTCCTGGGGGTGAGCACCCCTCCCTTCCAAAGTGCTGGGCCTGGCCTGCTGGCTGTGGGTGAGCGCCCCAGGCGGCCTGCAGTCCCCAGGACTCTCTGGGCCCTGCCGGTGAGCGCCCCTTGTCCTCCAGGGCCCGCGGGTGAGCGCCCCTCGCCCGCGGGTCCTCGGTGTGCCCGGGCCTCTGGGGTTAGCCCCCCAGGCGCGCCAGGGAGCAGTGACCTCTGGGGCCCGCGGGTGAGCGCCCCTCGCCCGCTGGTCCCCAGTGTCCTCTGTGTCCCCAGGCTGAGCGCCCCTGGCTCGGTCCCCTCTGGGTCCTGAGGGGTGAGCGCCCCTCGCCCAGCAGTGCCCAGTGGGTCTCCTCTGGGGCCCGTGGCTGGTGCCCCTCCCTCGCCAGTGCTCAGTCTGCCCTGGGCCCTGTGGGTGAGCGCCCCTCGCCCGCCAGGGCTCAGTGTCCTCTGGGCCTGTGGGGCAGTTCCCCTTGCCCTTGCCCGCCAGGGCCCAGTCTCCTCTGAGAACCTATGGCCACCTGGCGCCTGGGGAGTGAACTGTGTGGCTGGGGTCTTTCTCTCCCAGGCTGGGACGCCCTCTTTGGCCTGAGGGGTGAAGAGTCCCTGTGGAGGAAGCCACCCCCTGAGACTTGGAGCAAGGTGGAGAGCTCCTCCTGGCAAACACCTGGCTTTTGGCCTTTGGTGCGGCCCTGCAGGCAGGCTTGGTGCTCAAAACCTGCGACCCCAAGAACACTGTGAGGGGATCTCAACTCCAAGGGCACCCAGGACCCGGATCCATCCCGCCGGACACACCATTTTCTGGCCTTTGGGCCCAGGGGGCTGCGCTCCTGTGCATGACCCCAACCTGCCCGGGATTGCGGAGGTCCCTGGCACCAGTGGATGCGGGGCCAGTCTCCAAGGCCTGTGGGGATCACCTGGGTCGCGCCACCGGGCGCTCTCTGGGCCCCAGGGAAGAACCCTGTGGGACCCTTGGATCCGGAGCAACGCCCACCTGGGCAGGAGCTGGGGAGATTTGGCAGAGGACATCTCCCCACCGTCATGGAGGACCTGCTGAGACCCGTGAAAAGGGCACCACTGTCCCACCCTGGCCCAGGTAAGGGAGACTTGGGGCTGAGGGCATCTCCTCAAAAGGAGCCCAGGACTCTGAGCCCCGTGGGTGAGCGCCCCTCGCCCACCGGCACTCATTCTCCAGGGTTGCTGCTGCGGGTGAGCTCCCTCAGCCCCCCAGCCAGCGCTCAGGCTGCTCGGGGTCCTGGGGGTGAGCGCCCCTCACCCAGCAGTGCTCCGGGCGGCCCTGAGTGTGGAGGGGAGCCGGCCTGGCCCTCTGGGGTGGGGGGGGGGGCGGGGGATCAGTCTTCCTTAGTTCCTGGGGGTGAGCACCCCTCCCTTCCAAAGTGCTGGGCCTGGCCTGCTGGCTGTGGGTGAGCGCCCCAGGTGGCCTGCAGTCCCCAGGACTCTCTGGGCCCTGCCGGTGAGCGCCCCTTGTCCTCCAGGGCCCGCGGGTGAGCGCCCCTCGCCCGCGGGTCCTCGGTGTGCCCGGGCCTCTGGGGTTAGCCCCCCAGGCGCGCCAGGGAGCAGTGACCTCTGGGGCCCGCGGGTGAGCGCCCCTCGCCCGCTGGTCCCCAGTGTCCTCTGTGTCCCCAGGCTGAGCGCCCCTGGCTCGGTCCCCTCTGGGTCCTGAGGGGTGAGCGCCCCTCGCCCAGCAGTGCCCAGTGGGTCTCCTCTGGGGCCCGTGGCTGGTGCCCCTCCCTCGCCAGTGCTCAGTCTGCCCTGGGCCCTGTGGGTGAGCGCCCCTCGCCCGCCAGGGCTCAGTGTCCTCTGGGCCTGTGGGGGAGTTCCCCTTGCCCTTGCCCGCCAGGGCCCAGTCTCCTCTGAGAACCTATGGCCACCTGGCGCCTGGGGAGTGAACTGTGTGGCTGGGGTCTTTCTCTCCCAGGCTGGGATGCCCTCTTTGGCCTGAGGGGTGAAGAGTCCCTGTGGAGGAAGCCACCCCCTGAGACTTGGAGCAAGGTGGAGAGCTCCTCCTGGCAAACACCTGGCTTTTGGCCTTTGGTGCAGCCCTGCAGGCAGGCTTGGTGCTCAAAACCTGCGACCCCAAGAACACTGTGAGGGGATCTCAACTCCAAGGGCACCCAGGACCCGGATCCATCCCGCCGGACACACCATTTTCTGGCCTTTGGGCCCAGGGGGCTGCGCTCCTGTGCATGACCCCAACCTGCCTGGGATTGCGGAGGTCCCTGGCACCAGTGGATGCGGGGCCAGTCTCCAAGGCCTGTGGGGATCACCTGGGACGCGCCACCGGGCGCTCTCTGGGCCCCAGGGAAGAACCCTGTGGGACCCTTGGATCCGGAGCAACGCCCACCTGGGCAGGAGCGGGGAAGATTTGGCAGAGGACATCTCCCCACCGTCATGGAGGACCTGCTGAGACCCGTGAAAAGGGCACCACTGTCCCACCCTGGCCCAGGTAAGGGAGACTTGGGGCTGAGGGCATCTCCGCAAAAGGAGCCCAGGACTCTGAGCCCCGTGGGTGAGCGCCCCTCGCCCACCGGCACTCATTCTCCAGGGTTGCTGCTGCGGGTGAGCTCCCTCAGCCCCCCAGCCAGCGCTCAGGCTGCTCGGGGTCCTGGGGGTGAGCGCCCCTCACCCAGCAGTGCTCCGGGCGGCCCTGAGTGTGGAGGGGAGCCGGCCTGGCCCTCCGGGGTGGGGGGGGGCGGGGGATCAGTCTTCCTTAGTTCCTGGGGGTGAGCACCCCTCCCTTCCAAAGTGCTGGGCCTGGCCTGCTGACTGTGGGTGAGCGCCCCAGGCGGCCTGCAGTCCCCAGGACTCTCTGGGCCCTGCGGGTGAGCGCCCCTTGTCCTCCAGGGCCCGCGGGTGAGCGCCCCTCGCCCGCGGGTCCTCGGTGTGCCCGGGCCTCTGGGGTTAGCCCCCCAGGCGCGCCAGGGAGCAGTGACCTCTGGGGCCCTCGGGTGAGCGCCCCTCGCCCGCTGGTCCCCAGTGTCCTCTGTGTCCCCAGGCTGAGCGCCCCTGGCTCGGTCCCCTCTGGGTCCTGAGGGGTGTGCGCCCCTCGCCCAGCAGTGCCCAGTGGGTCTCCTCTGGGGCCCGTGGCTGGTGCCCCTCCCTCGCCAGTGCTCAGTCTGCCCTGGGCCCTGTGGGTGAGCGCCCCTCGCCCGCCAGGGCTCAGTGTCCTCTGGGCCTGTGGGGCAGTTCCCCTTGCCCTTGCCCGCCAGGGCCCAGTCTCCTCTGAGAACCTATGGCCACCTGGCGCCTGGGGAGTGAACTGTGTGGCTGGGGTCTTTCTCTCCCAGGCTGGGACGCCCTCTTTGGCCTGAGGGGTGAAGAGTCCCTGTGGAAGAAGCCACCCCCTGAGACTTGGAGCAAGGTGGAGAGCTCCTCCTGGCAAACACCTGGCTTTTGGCCTTTGGTGCAGCCCTGCAGGCAGGCTTGGTGCTCAAAACCTGCGACCCCAAGAACACTGTGAGGGGATCTCAACTCCAAGGGCACCCAGGACCCGGATCCATCCCGCCGGACACACCATTTTCTGGCCTTTGGGCCCAGGGGGCTGCGCTCCTGTGCATGACCCCAACCTGCCTGGGATTGCGGAGGTCCCTGGCACCAGTGGATGCGGGGCCAGTCTCCAAGGCCTGTGGGGATCACCTGGGACGCGCCACCGGGCGCTCTCTGGGCCCCAGGGAAGAACCCTGTGGGACCCTTGGATCCGGAGCAACGCCCACCTGGGCAGGAGCGGGGAAGATTTGGCAGAGGATATCTCCCCACCGTCATGGAGGACCTGCTGAGACCCGTGAAAAGGGCACCACTGTCCCACCCTGGCCCAGGTAAGGGAGACTTGGGGCTGAGGGCATCTCCGCAAAAGGAGCCCAGGACTCTGAGCCCCGTGGGTGAGCGCCCCTCGCCCACCGGCACTCATTCTCCAGGGTTGCTGCTGCGGGTGAGCTCCCTCAGCCCCCCAGCCAGCGCTCAGGCTGCTCGGGGTCCTGGGGGTGAGCGCCCCTCACCCAGCAGTGCTCCGGGCGGCCCTGAGTGTGGAGGGGAGCCGGCCTGGCCCTCCGGGGTGGGGGGGGGGGCGGGGGATCAGTCTTCCTTAGTTCCTGGGGGTGAGCACCCCTCCCTTCCAAAGTGCTGGGCCTGGCCTGCTGACTGTGGGTGAGCGCCCCAGGCGGCCTGCAGTCCCCAGGACTCTCTGGGCCCTGCGGGTGAGCGCCCCTTGTCCTCCAGGGCCCGCGGGTGAGCGCCCCTCGCCCGCGGGTCCTCGGTGTGCCCGGGCCTCTGGGGTTAGCCCCCCAGGCGCGCCAGGGAGCAGTGACCTCTGGGGCCCTCGGGTGAGCCCCCTCGCCCGCTGGTCCCCAGTGTCCTCTGTGTCCCCAGGCTGAGCGCCCCTGGCTCGGTCCCCTCTGGGTCCTGAGGGGTGTGCGCCCCTCGCCCAGCAGTGCCCAGTGGGTCTCCTCTGGGGCCCGTGGCTGGTGCCCCTCCCTCGCCAGTGCTCAGTCTGCCCTGGGCCCTGTGGGTGAGCGCCCCTCGCCCGCCAGGGCTCAGTGTCCTCTGGGCCTGTGGGGCAGTTCCCCTTGCCCTTGCCCGCCAGGGCCCAGTCTCCTCTGAGAACCTATGGCCACCTGGCGCCTGGGGAGTGAACTGTGTGGCTGGGGTCTTTCTCTCCCAGGCTGGGACGCCCTCTTTGGCCTGAGGGGTGAAGAGTCCCTGTGGAGGAAGCCACCCCCTGAGACTTGGAGCAAGGTGGAGAGCTCCTCCTGGCAAACACCTGGCTTTTGGCCTTTGGTGCAGCCCTGCAGGCAGGCTTGGTCCTCAAAACCTGCGACCCCAAGAACACTGTGAGGGGATCTCAACTCCAAGGGCACCCAGGACCCGGATCCATCGCGCCGGACACACCATTTTCTGGCCTTTGGGCCCAGGGGGCTGCGCTCCTGTGCATGACCCCAACCTGCCCGGGATTGCAGAGGTCCCTGGCACCAGTGGATGCGGGGCCAGTCTCCAAGGCCTGTGGGGATCACCTGGGACGCGCCACCGGGCGCTCTCTGGGCCCCAGGGAAGAACCCTGTGGGACCCTTGGATCCGGAGCAACGCCCACCTGGGCAGGAGCTGGGGAGATTTGGCAGAGGACATCTCCCCACCGTCATGGAGGACCTGCTGAGACCCGTGAAAAGGGCACCACTGTCCCACCCTGGCCCAGGTAAGGGAGACTTGGGGCTGAGGGCATCTCCGCAAAAGGAGCCCAGGACTCTGAGCCCCGTGGGTGAGCGCCCCTCGCCCACCGGCACTCATTCTCCAGGGTTGCTGCTGCGGGTGAGCTCCCTCAGCCCCCCAGCCAGCGCTCAGGCTGCTCGGGGTCCTGGGGGTGAGCGCCCCTCACCCAGCAGTGCTCCGGGCGGCCCTGAGTGTGGAGGGGAGCCGGCCTGGCCCTCTGGGGTGGGGGGGGGGGCGGGGGATCAGTCTTCCTTAGTTCCTGGGGGTGAGCACCCCTCCCTTCCAAAGTGCTGGGCCTGGCCTGCTGGCTGTGGGTGAGCGCCCCAGGCGGCCTGCAGTCCCCAGGACTCTCTGGGCCCTGCCGGTGAGCGCCCCTTGTCCTCCAGGGCCCGCGGGTGAGCGCCCCTCGCCCGCGGGTCCTCGGTGTGCCCGGGCCTCTGGGGTTAGCCCCCCAGGCGCGCCAGGGAGCAGTGACCTCTGGGGCCCGCGGGTGAGCGCCCCTCGCCCGCTGGTCCCCAGTGTCCTCTGTGTCCCCAGGCTGAGCGCCCCTGGCTCGGTCCCCTCTGGGTCCTGAGGGGTGAGCGCCCCTCGCCCAGCAGTGCCCAGTGGGTCTCCTCTGGGGCCCGTGGCTGGTGCCCCTCCCTCGCCAGTGCTCAGTCTGCCCTGGGCCCTGTGGGTGAGCGCCCCTCGCCCGCCAGGGCTCAGTGTCCTCTGGGCCTGTGGGGCAGTTCCCCTTGCCCTTGCCCGCCAGGGCCCAGTCTCCTCTGAGAACCTATGGCCACCTGGCGCCTGGGGAGTGAACTGTGTGGCTGGGGTCTTTCTCTCCCAGGCTGGGACGCCCTCTTTGGCCTGAGGGGTGAAGAGTCCCTGTGGAGGAAGCCACCCCCTGAGACTTGGAGCAAGGTGGAGAGCTCCTCCTGGCAAACACCTGGCTTTTGGCCTTTGGTGCGGCCCTGCAGGCAGGCTTGGTGCTCAAAACCTGCGACCCCAAGAACACTGTGAGGGGATCTCAACTCCAAGGGCACCCAGGACCCGGATCCATCCCGCCGGACACACCATTTTCTGGCCTTGGGGCCCAGGGGGCTGCGCTCCTGTGCATGACCCCAACCTGCCCGGGATTGCGGAGGTCCCTGGCACCAGTGGATGCGGGGCCAGTCTCCAAGGCCTGTGGGGATCACCTGGGTCGCGCCACCGGGCGCTCTCTGGGCCCCAGGGAAGAACCCTGTGGGACCCTTGGATCCGGAGCAACGCCCACCTGGGCAGGAGCTGGGGAGATTTGGCAGAGGACATCTCCCCACCGTCATGGAGGACCTGCTGAGACCCGTGAAAAGGGCACCACTGTCCCACCCTGGCCCAGGTAAGGGAGACTTGGGGCTGAGGGCATCTCCGCAAAAGGAGCCCAGGACTCTGAGCCCCGTGGGTGAGCGCCCCTCGCCCACCGGCACTCATTCTCCAGGGTTGCTGCTGCGGGTGAGCTCCCTCAGCCCCCCAGCCAGCGCTCAGGCTGCTCGGGGTCCTGGGGGTGAGCGCCCCTCACCCAGCAGTGCTCCGGGCGGCCCTGAGTGTGGAGGGGAGCCGGCCTGGCCCTCCGGGGTGGGGGGGGGGGCGGGGGATCAGTCTTCCTTAGTTCCTGGGGGTGAGCACCCCTCCCTTCCAAAGTGCTGGGCCTGGCCTGCTGGCTGTGGGTGAGCGCCCCAGGCGGCCTGCAGTCCCCAGGACTCTCTGGGCCCTGCCGGTGAGCACCCCTTGTCCTCCAGGGCCCGCGGGTGAGCGCCCCTCGCCCGCGGGTCCTCGGTGTGCCCGGGCCTCTGGGGTTAGCCCCCCAGGCGCGCCAGGGAGCAGTGACCTCTGGGGCCCGCGGGTGAGCGCCCCTCGCCCGCTGGTCCCCAGTGTCCTCTGTGTCCCCAGGCTGAGCGCCCCTGGCTCGGTCCCCTCTGGGTCCTGAGGGGTGAGCGCCCCTCGCCCAGCAGTGCCCAGTGGGTCTCCTCTGGGGCCCGTGGCTGGTGCCCCTCCCTCGCCAGTGCTCAGTCTGCCCTGGGCCCTGTGGGTGAGCGCCCCTCGCCCGCCTGGGCTCAGTGTCCTCTGGGCCTGTGGGGGAGTTCCCCTTGCCCTTGCCCGCCAGGGCCCAGTCTCCTCTGAGAACCTATGGCCACCTGGCGCCTGGGGAGTGAACTGTGTGGCTGGGGTCTTTCTCTCCCAGGCTGGGACGCCCTCTTTGGCCTGAGGGGTGAAGAGTCCCTGTGGAGGAAGCCACCTCCTGAGACTTGGAGCAAGATGGAGAGCTCCTCCTGGCAAACACCTGGCTTTTGCCCTTTGGTGCGGCCCTGCAGGCAGGCTTGGTGCTCAAAACCTGCGACCCCAAGAACACTGTGAGGGGATCTCAACTCCAAGGGCACCCAGGACCCGGATCCATCCCGCCGGACACACCATTTTCTGGCCTTTGGGCCCAGGGGGCTGCGCTCCTGTGCATGACCCCAACCTGCCCGGGATTGCGGAGGTCCCTGGCACCAGTGGATGCGGGGCCAGTCTCCAAGGCCTGTGGGGATCACCTGGGACGCGCCACCGGGCGCTCTCTGGGCCCCAGGGAAGAACCCTGTGGGACCCTTGGATCTGGAGCAACGCCCACCTGGGCAGGAGCGGGGGAGATTTGGCAGAGGACATCTCCCCACCGTCATGGAGGACCTGCTGAGACCCGTGAAAAGGGCACCACTGTCCCACCCTGGCCCAGGTAAGGGAGACTTGGGGCTGAGGGCATCTCCGCAAAAGGAGCCCAGGACTCTGAGCCCCGTGGGTGAGCGCCCCTCGCCCACCGGCACTCATTCTCCAGGGTTGCTGCTGCGGGTGAGCTCCCTCAGCCCCCCAGCCAGCGCTCAGGCTGCTCGGGGTCCTGGGGGTGAGCGCCCCTCACCCAGCAGTGCTCCGGGCGGCCCTGAGTGTGGAGGGGAGCCGGCCTGGCCCTCCGGGGTGGGGGGGGGCGGGGGATCAGTCTTCCTTAGTTCCTGGGGGTGAGCACCCCTCCCTTCCAAAGTGCTGGGCCTGGCCTGCTGGCTGTGGGTGAGCGCCCCAGGCGGCCTGCAGTCCCCAGGACTCTCTGGGCCCTGCCGGTGAGCGCCCCTTGTCCTCCAGGGCCCGCGGGTGAGCGCCCCTCGCCCGCGGGTCCTCGGTGTGCCCGGGCCTCTGGGGTTAGCCCCCCAGGCGCGCCAGGGAGCAGTGACCTCTGGGGCCCGCGGGTGAGCGCCCCTCGCCCGCTGGTCCCCAGTGTCCTCTGTGTCCCCAGGCTGAGCGCCCCTGGCTCGGTCCCCTCTGGGTCCTGAGGGGTGAGCGCCCCTCGCCCAGCAGTGCCCAGTGGGTCTCCTCTGGGGCCCGTGGCTGGTGCCCCTCCCTCGCCAGTGCTCAGTCTGCCCTGGGCCCTGTGGGTGAGCGCCCCTCGCCCGCCTGGGCTCAGTGTCCTCTGGGCCTGTGGGGGAGTTCCCCTTGCCCTTGCCTGCCAGGGCCCAGTCTCCTCTGAGAACCTATGGCCACCTGGCGCCTGGGGAGTGAACTGTGTGGCTGGGGTCTTTCTCTCCCAGGCTGGGACGCCCTCTTTGGCCTGAGGGGTGAAGAGTCCCTGTGGAGGAAGCCACCTCCTGAGACTTGGAGCAAGGTGGAGAGCTCCTCCTGGCAAACACCTGGCTTTTGGCCTTTGGTGCGGCCCTGCAGGCAGGCTTGGTGCTCAAAACCTGCGACCCCAAGAACACTGTGAGGGGATCTCAACTCCAAGGGCACCCAGGACCCGGATCCATCGCGCCGGACACACCATTTTCTGGCCTTTGGGCCCAGGGCGCTGCGCTCCTGTGCATGACCCCAACCTGCCCGGGATTGCGGAGGTCCCTGGCACCAGTGGATGCGGGGCCAGTCTCCAAGGCCTGTGGGGATCACCTGGGACGCGCCACCGAGGGCTCTCTGGGCCCCAGGGAAGAACCCTGTGGGACCCTTGGATCCGGAGCAACGCCCACCTGGGCAGGAGCGGGGGAGATTTGGCAGAGGACATCTCCCCACCGTTATGGAGGACCTGATGAGACCCGTGAAAAGGGCACCACTGTCCCACCCACGCCCAGGTAAGGGAGACTTGGGGCTGAGGGCATCTCCGCAAAAGGAGCCCAGGACTCTGAGCCCCGTGGGTGAGCGCCCCTTGCCCACCGGCACTCATTCTCCAGGGTTGCTGCTGCGGGTGAGCTCCCTCAGCCCCCCAGCCAGCGCTCAGGCTGCTCGGGGTCCTGGGGGTGAGCGCCCCTCACCCAGCAGTGCTCCGGGCGGCCCTGAGTGTGGAGGGGAGCCGGCCTGGCCCTCTGGGGTGGGGGGGGGGCGGGGGATCAGTCTTCCTTAGTTCCTGGGGGTGAGCACCCCTCCCTTCCAAAGTGCTGGGCCTGGCCTGCTGGCTGTGGGTGAGCGCCCCAGGCGGCCTGCAGTCCCCAGGACTCTCTGGGCCCTGCCGGTGAGCGCCCCTTGTCCTCCAGGGCCCGCGGGTGAGCGCCCCTCGCCCGCGGGTCCTCGGTGTGCCCGGGCCTCTGGGGTTAGCCCCCCAGGCGCGCCAGGGAGCAGTGACCTCTGGGGCCCGCGGGTGAGCGCCCCTCGCCCGCTGGTCCCCAGTGTCCTCTGTGTCCCCAGGCTGAGCGCCCCTGGCTCGGTCCCCTCTGGGTCCTGAGGGGTGAGCGCCCCTCGCCCAGCAGTGCCCAGTGGGTCTCCTCTGGGGCCCGTGGCTGGTGCCCCTCCCTCGCCAGTGCTCAGTCTGCCCTGGGCCCTGTGGGTGAGCTCCCCTCGCCCGCCTGGGCTCAGTGTCCTCTGGGCCTGTGGGGGAGTTCCCCTTGCCCTTGCCCGCCAGGGCCCAGTCTCCTCTGAGAACCTATGGCCACCTGGCGCCTGGGGAGTGAACTGTGTGGCTGGGGTCTTTCTCTCCCAGGCTGGGACGCCCTCTTTGGCCTGAGGGGTGAAGAGTCCCTGTGGAGGAAGCCACCTCCTGAGACTTGGAGCAAGGTGGAGAGCTCCTCCTGGCAAACACCTGGCTTTTGGCCTTTGGTGCGGCCCTGCAGGCAGGCTTGGTGCTCAAAACCTGCGACCCCAAGAACACTGTGAGGGGATCTCAACTCCAAGGGCACCCAGGACCCGGATCCATCCCGCCGGACACACCATTTTCTGGCCTTTGGGCCCAGGGCGCTGCGCTCCTGTGCATGACCCCAACCTGGCCGGGATTGCGGAGGTCCCTGGCACCAGTGGATGCGGGGCCAGTCTCCAAGGCCTGTGGGGATCACCTGGGACGCGCCACCGGGCGCTCTCTGGGCCCCAGGGAAGAACCCTGTGGGACCCTTGGATCCGGAGCAACGCCCACCTGGGCAGGAGCGGGGGAGATTTGGCAGAGGACATCTCCCCACCGTCATGGAGGACCTGCTGAGACCCGTGAAAAGGGCACCACTGTCCCACCCTGGCCCAGGTAAGGGAGACTTGGGGCTGAGGGCATCTCCGCAAAAGGAGCCCAGGACTCTGAGCCCCGTGGGTGAGCGCCCCTCGCCCACGGGCACTCATTCTCCAGGGTTGCTGCTGCGGGTGAGCTCCCTCAGCCCCCCAGCCAGCGCTCAGGCTGCTAGGGGTCCTGGGGGTGAGCGCCCCTCACCCAGCAGTGCTCCCAGCGGCCCTGAGTGTGGAGGGGAGCCGGCCTGGCCCTCCGGGGTGTGGAGGGGCGGGGGATCAGTCTTCCTTAGTTCCTGGGGGTGAGCACCCCTCCCTTCCAAAGTGCTGGGCCTGGCCTGCTGGCTGTGGGTGAGCGCCCCAGGCGGCCTGCAGTCCCCAGGACTCTCTGGGCCCTGCCGGTGAGCGCCCCTTGTCCTCCAGGGCCCGCGGGTGAGCGCCCCTCGCCCGCGGGTCCTCGGTGTGCCCGGGCCTCTGGGGTTAGCCCCCCAGGCGCGCCAGGGAGCAGTGACCTCTGGGGCCCGCGGGTGAGCACCCCTCGCCCGCTGGTCCCCAGTGTCCTCTGTGTCCCCAGGCTGAGCGCCCCTGGCTCGGTCCCCTCTGGGTCCTGAGGGGTGAGCGCCCCTCGCCCAGCAGTGCCCAGTGGGTCTCCTCTGGGGCCCGTGGCTGGTGCCCCTCCCTCGCCAGTGCTCAGTCTGCCCTGGGCCCTGTGGGTGAGCTCCCCTCGCCCGCCTGGGCTCAGTGTCCTCTGGGCCTGTGGGGGAGTTCCCCTTGCCCTTGCCCGCCAGGGCCCAGTCTCCTCTGAGAACCTATGGCCACCTGGCGCCTGGGGAGTGAACTGTGTGGCTGGGGTCTTTCTCTCCCAGGCTGGGACGCCCTCTTTGGCCTGAGGGGTGAAGAGTCCCTGTGGAGGAAGCCACCTCCTGAGACTTGGAGCAAGGTGGAGAGCTCCTCCTGGCAAACACCTGGCTTTTGGCCTTTGGTGCGGCCCTGCAGGCAGGCTTGGTGCTCAAAACCTGCGACCCCAAGAACACTGTGAGGGGATCTCAACTCCAAGGGCACCCAGGACCCGGATCCATCCCGCCGGACACACCATTTTCTGGCCTTTGGGCCCAGGGCGCTGCGCTCCTGTGCATGACCCCAACCTGGCCGGGATTGCGGAGGTCCCTGGCACCAGTGGATGCGGGGCCAGTCTCCAAGGCCTGTGGGGATCACCTGGGACGCGCCACCGGGCGCTCTCTGGGCCCCAGGGAAGAACCCTGTGGGACCCTTGGATCCGGAGCAACGCCCACCTGGGCAGGAGCGGGGGAGATTTGGCAGAGGACATCTCCCCACCGTCATGGAGGACCTGCTGAGACCCGTGAAAAGGGCACCACTGTCCCACCCTGGCCCAGGTAAGGGAGACTTGGGGCTGAGGGCATCTCCGCAAAAGGAGCCCAGGACTCTGAGCCCCGTGGGTGAGCGCCCCTCGCCCACGGGCACTCATTCTCCAGGGTTGCTGCTGCGGGTGAGCTCCCTCAGCCCCCCAGCCAGCGCTCAGGCTGCTAGGGGTCCTGGGGGTGAGCGCCCCTCACCCAGCAGTGCTCCCAGCGGCCCTGAGTGTGGAGGGGAGCCGGCCTGGCCCTCCGGGGTGTGGAGGGGCGGGGGATCAGTCTTCCTTAGTTCCTGGGGGTGAGCACCCCTCCCTTCCAAAGTGCTGGGCCTGGCCTGCTGGCTGTGGGTCAGCGCCCCAGGTGGCCTGCAGTCCCCAGGGCTCTCTGGGCCCTGCTGGTGAGCGCCCCTTGTCCTCCAGGGCCCGCGGGTGAGCGCCCCTCGCCCGCGGGTCCTCGGTGTGCCCGGGCCTCTGGGGTTAGCCCCCCAGGCGCGCCAGGGAGCAGTGACCTCTGGGGCCCGCGGGTGAGCGCCCCTCACCCGCTGGTCCCCAGTGTCCTCTGTGTCCCCAGGCTGAGCGCCCCTGGCTCGGTCCCCTCTGGGTCCTGAGGGGTGAGCGCCCCTCGCCCAGCAGTGCCCAGTGGGTCTCCTCTGGGGCCCGTGGCTGGTGCCCCTCCCTCGCCAGTGCTCAGTCTGCCCTGGGCCCTGTGGGTGAGCGCCCCTCGCCCGCCAGGGCTCAGTGTCCTCTGGGCCTGTGGGGGAGTTCCCCTTGCCCTTGCCCGCCAGGGCCCAGTCTCCTCTGAGAACCTATGGCCACCTGGCGCCTGGGGAGTGAACTGTGTGGCTGGGGTCTTTCTCTCCCAGGCTGGGACGCCCTCTTTGGCCTGAGGGGTGAAGAGTCCCTGTGGAGGAAGCCACCTCCTGAGACTTGGAGCAAGGTGGAGAGCTCCTCCTGGCAAACACCTGGCTTTTGGCCTTTGGTGCGGCCCTGCAGGCAGCCTTGGTGCTCAAAACCTGCGACCCCAAGAACACTGTGAGGGGATCTCAACTCCAAGGGCACCCAGGACCCGGATCCATCCCGCCGGACACACCATTTTCTGGCCTTTGGGCCCAGGGGGCTGCGCTCCTGTGAATGACCCCAACCTGCCCGGGATTGCAGAGGTCCCTGGCACCAGTGGATGCGGGGCCAGTCTCCAAGGCCTGTGGGGATCACCTGGGACGCGCCACCGGGCACTCTCTGGGCCCCAGGGAAGAACCCTGTGGGACCCTTGGATCCGGAGCAACGCCCACCTGGGCAGGAGCGGGGGAGATTTGGCAGAGGACATCTCCCCACCGTCATGGAGGACCTGCTGAGACCCGTGAAAAGGGCACCACTGTCCCACCCTGGCCCAGGTAAGGGAGACTTGGGGCTGAGGGCATCTCCGCAAAAGGAGCCCAGGACTCTGAGCTCTGTGGGTGAGCGCCCCTCGCCCACCGGCACTCATTCTCCAGGGTTGCTGCTGCGGGTGAGCTCCCTCAGCCCCCCAGCCAGCGCTCAGGCTGCTCGGGGTCCTGGGGGTGAGCGCCCCTCACCCAGCAGTGCTCCGGGCGGCCCTGAGTGTGGAGGGGAGCCAGCATGGCCCTCCGGGGTGGGGGGGGCGGGGGATCAGTCTTCCTTAGTTCCTGGGGGTGAGCACCCCTCCCTTCCAAAGTGCTGGGCCTGGCCTGCTGGCTGTGGGTGAGCGCCCCAGGCAGCCTGCAGTCCCCAGGACTCTCTGGGCCCTGCGGGTGAGCGCCCCTTGTCCTCCAGGGCCCGTGGGTGAGCACCCCTCGCCCGCGGGTCCTCGGTGTGCCCGGGCCTCTGGGGTTAGCCCCCCAGGCGCGCCAGGGAGCAGTGACCTCTGGGGCCCGCGGGTGAGCACCCCTCGCCCGCTGGTCCCCAGTGTCCTCTGTGTCCCCAGGCTGAGCGCCCCTGGCTCGGTCCCCTCTGGGTCCTGAGGGGTGAGCGCCCCTCGCCCAGCAGTGCCCAGTGGGTCTCCTCTGGGGCCCGTGGCTGGTGCCCCTCCCTCGCCAGTGCTCAGTCTGCCCTGGGCCCTGTGGGTGAGCGCCCCTCGCCCGCCAGGGCTCAGTGTCCTCTGGGCCTGTGGGGGAGTTCCCCTTGCCCTTGCCCGCCAGGGCCCAGTCTCCTCTGAGAACCTATGGCCACCTGGCGCCTGGGGAGTGAACTGTGTGGCTGGGGTCTTTCTCTCCCAGGCTGGGACGCCCTCTTTGGCCTGAGGGGTGAAGAGTCCCTGTGGAGGAAGCCACCTCCTGAGACTTGGAGCAAGGTGGAGAGCTCCTCCTGGCAAACACCTGGCTTTTGGCCTTTGGTGCGGCCCTGCAGGCAGGCTTGGTGCTCAAAACCTGCGACCCCAAGAACACTGTGAGGGGATCTCAACTCCAAGGGCACCCAGGACCCGGATCCATCCCGCCGGACACACCATTTTCTGGCCTTTGGGCCCAGGGCGCTGCGCTCCTGTGCATGACCCCAACCTGCCCGGGATTGCGGAGGTCCCTGGCACCAGTGGATGCGGGGCCAGTCTCCAAGGCCTGTGGGGATCACCTGGGACGCGCCACCGGGCGCTCTCTGGGCCCCAGGGAAGAACCCTGTGGGACCCTTGGATCCGGAGCAACGCCCACCTGGGCAGGAGCTGGGGAGATTTGGCAGAGGACATCTCCCCACCGTCATGGAGGACCTGCTGAGACCCGAGAAAAGGGCACCACTGTCCCACCCTGGCCCAGGTAAGGGAGACTTGGGGCTGAGGGCATCTCCGCAAAAGGAGCCCAGGACTCTGAGCCCCGTGGGTGAGCGCCCCTCGCCCACGGGCACTCATTCTCCAGGGTTGCTGCTGCGGGTGAGCTCCCTCAGCCCCCCAGCCAGCGCTCAGGCTGCTCGGGGTCCTGGGGGTGAGCGCCCCTCACCCAGCAGTGCTCCGGGCGGCCCTGAGTGTGGAGGGGAGCCGGCCTGGCCCTCCGGGGTGGGGGGGGGCGGGGGATCAGTCTTCCTTAGTTCCTGGGGGTGAGCACCCCTCCCTTCCAAAGTGCTGGGCCTGGCCTGCTGGCTGTGGGTGAGCGCCCCAGGCGGCCTGCAGTCCCCAGGACTCTCTGGGCCCTGCCGGTGAGCGCCCCTTGTCCTCCAGGGCCCGCGGGTGAGCGCCCCTCGCCCGCGGGTCCTCGGTGTGCCCGGGCCTCTGGGGTTAGCCCCCCAGGCGCGCCAGGGAGCAGTGACCTCTGGGGCCCGCGGGTGAGCACCCCTCGCCCGCTGGTCCCCAGTGTCCTCTGTGTCCCCAGGCTGAGCGCCCCTGGCTCGGTCCCCTCTGGGTCCTGAGGGGTGAGCGCCCCTCGCCCAGCAGTGCCCAGTGGGTCTCCTCTGGGGCCCGTGGCTGGTGCCCCTCCCTCGCCAGTGCTCAGTCTGCCCTGGGCCCTGTGGGTGAGCGCCCCTCGCCCGCCAGGGCTCAGTGTCCTCTGGGCCTGTGGGGGAGTTCCCCTTGCCCTTGCCCGCCAGGGCCCAGTCTCCTCTGAGAACCTATGGCCACCTGGCGCCTGGGGAGTGAACTGTGTGGCTGGGGTCTTTCTCTCCCAGGCTGGGACGCCCTCTTTGGCCTGAGGGGTGAAGAGTCCCTGTGGAGGAAGCCACCTCCTGAGACTTGGAGCAAGGTGGAGAGCTCCTCCTGGCAAACACCTGGCTTTTGGCCTTTGGTGCGGCCCTGCAGGCAGGCTTGGTGCTCAAAACCTGCGACCCCAAGAACACTGTGAGGGGATCTCAACTCCAAGGGCACCCAGGACCCGGATCCATCCCGCCGGACACACCATTTTCTGGCCTTTGGGCCCAGGGCGCTGCGCTCCTGTGCATGACCCCAACCTGGCCGGGATTGCGGAGGTCCCTGGCACCAGTGGATGCGGGGCCAGTCTCCAAGGCCTGTGGGGATCACCTGGGACGCGCCACCGGGCGCTCTCTGGGCCCCAGGGAAGAACCCTGTGGGACCCTTGGATCCGGAGCAACGCCCACCTGGGCAGGAGCGGGGGAGATTTGGCAGAGGACATCTCCCCACCGTCATGGAGGACCTGCTGAGACCCGTGAAAAGGGCACCACTGTCCCACCCTGGCCCAGGTAAGGGAGACTTGGGGCTGAGGGCATCTCCGCAAAAGGAGCCCAGGACTCTGAGCCCCGTGGGTGAGCGCCCCTCGCCCACGGGCACTCATTCTCCAGGGTTGCTGCTGCGGGTGAGCTCCCTCAGCCCCCCAGCCAGCGCTCAGGCTGCTAGGGGTCCTGGGGGTGAGCGCCCCTCACCCAGCAGTGCTCCCAGCGGCCCTGAGTGTGGAGGGGAGCCGGCCTGGCCCTCCGGGGTGTGGAGGGGCGGGGGATCAGTCTTCCTTAGTTCCTGGGGGTGAGCACCCCTCCCTTCCAAAGTGCTGGGCCTGGCCTGCTGGCTGTGGGTCAGCGCCCCAGGTGGCCTGCAGTCCCCAGGGCTCTCTGGGCCCTGCTGGTGAGCGCCCCTTGTCCTCCAGGGCCCGCGGGTGAGCGCCCCTCGCCCGCGGGTCCTCGGTGTGCCCGGGCCTCTGGGGTTAGCCCCCCAGGCGCGCCAGGGAGCAGTGACCTCTGGGGCCCGCGGGTGAGCGCCCCTCACCCGCTGGTCCCCAGTGTCCTCTGTGTCCCCAGGCTGAGCGCCCCTGGCTCGGTCCCCTCTGGGTCCTGAGGGGTGAGCGCCCCTCGCCCAGCAGTGCCCAGTGGGTCTCCTCTGGGGCCCGTGGCTGGTGCCCCTCCCTCGCCAGTGCTCAGTCTGCCCTGGGCCCTGTGGGTGAGCGCCCCTCGCCCGCCAGGGCTCAGTGTCCTCTGGGCCTGTGGGGGAGTTCCCCTTGCCCTTGCCCGCCAGGGCCCAGTCTCCTCTGAGAACCTATGGCCACCTGGCGCCTGGGGAGTGAACTGTGTGGCTGGGGTCTTTCTCTCCCAGGCTGGACGCCCTCTTTGGCCTGAGGGGTGAAGAGTCCCTGTGGAGGAAGCCACCTCCTGAGACTTGGAGCAAGGTGGAGAGCTCCTCCTGGCAAACACCTGGCTTTTGGCCTTTGTGCGGCCCTGCAGGCGCCTTGGTGCTCAAAACCTGCGACCCCAAGAACACTGTGAGGGGATCTCAACTCCAAGGGCACCCAGGACCCGGATCCATCCCGCCGGACACACCATTTTCTGGCCTTTGGGCCCAGGGGGCTGCGCTCCTGTGAATGACCCCAACCTGCCCGGGATTGCAGAGGTCCCTGGCACCAGTGGATGCGGGGCCAGTCTCCAAGGCCTGTGGGGATCACCTGGGACGCGCCACCGGGCACTCTCTGGGCCCCAGGGAAGAACCCTGTGGGACCCTTGGATCCGGAGCAACGCCCACCTGGGCAGGAGCGGGGGAGATTTGGCAGAGGACATCTCCCCACCGTCATGGAGGACCTGCTGAGACCCGTGAAAAGGGCACCACTGTCCCACCCTGGCCCAGGTAAGGGAGACTTGGGGCTGAGGGCATCTCCGCAAAAGGAGCCCAGGACTCTGAGCTCTGTGGGTGAGCGCCCCTCGCCCACCGGCACTCATTCTCCAGGGTTGCTGCTGCGGGTGAGCTCCCTCAGCCCCCCAGCCAGCGCTCAGGCTGCTCGGGGTCCTGGGGGTGAGCGCCCCTCACCCAGCAGTGCTCCAGGCGGCCCTGAGTGTGGAGGGGAGCCAGCATGGCCCTCCGGGGTGGGGGGGGGGCGGGGGATCAGTCTTCCTTAGTTCCTGGGGGTGAGCACCCCTCCCTTCCAAAGTGCTGGGCCTGGCCTGCTGGCTGTGGGTGAGCGCCCCAGGCAGCCTGCAGTCCCCAGGACTCTCTGGGCCCTGCGGGTGAGCGCCCCTTGTCCTCCAGGGCCCGTGGGTGAGCACCCCTCGCCCGCGGGTCCTCGGTGTGCCCGGGCCTCTGGGGTTAGCCCCCCAGGCGCGCCAGGGAGCAGTGACCTCTGGGGCCCGCGGGTGAGCACCCCTCGCCCGCTGGTCCCCAGTGTCCTCTGTGTCCCAGGCTGAGCGCCCCTGGCTCGGTCCCCTCTGGGTCCTGAGGGGTGAGCGCCCCTCGCCCAGCAGTGCCCAGTGGGTCTCCTCTGGGGCCCGTGGCTGGTGCCCCTCCCTCGCCAGTGCTCAGTCTGCCCTGGGCCCTGTGGGTGAGCGCCCCTCGCCCGCCAGGGCTCAGTGTCCTCTGGGCCTGTGGGGGAGTTCCCCTTGCCCTTGCCCGCCAGGGCCCAGTCTCCTCTGAGAACCTATGGCCACCTGGCGCCTGGGGAGTGAACTGTGTGGCTGGGGTCTTTCTCTCCCAGGCTGGGACGCCCTCTTTGGCCTGAGGGGTGAAGAGTCCCTGTGGAGGAAGCCACCTCCTGAGACTTGGAGCAAGGTGGAGAGCTCCTCCTGGCAAACACCTGGCTTTTGGCCTTTGGTGCGGCCCTGCAGGCAGGCTTGGTGCTCAAAACCTGCGACCCCAAGAACACTGTGAGGGGATCTCAACTCCAAGGGCACCCAGGACCCGGATCCATCCCGCCGGACACACCATTTTCTGGCCTTTGGGCCCAGGGCGCTGCGCTCCTGTGCATGACCCCAACCTGCCCGGGATTGCGGAGGTCCCTGGCACCAGTGGATGCGGGGCCAGTCTCCAAGGCCTGTGGGGATCACCTGGGACGCGCCACCGGGCGCTCTCTGGGCCCCAGGGAAGAACCCTGTGGGACCCTTGGATCCGGAGCAACGCCCACCTGGGCAGGAGCTGGGGAGATTTGGCAGAGGACATCTCCCCACCGTCATGGAGGACCTGCTGAGACCCGAGAAAAGGGCACCACTGTCCCACCCTGGCCCAGGTAAGGGAGACTTGGGGCTGAGGGCATCTCCGCAAAAGGAGCCCAGGACTCTGAGCCCCGTGGGTGAGCGCCCCTCGCCCACGGGCACTCATTCTCCAGGTTGCTGCTGCGGGTGAGCTCCCTCAGCCCCCCAGCCAGCGCTCAGGCTGCTCGGGGTCCTGGGGGTGAGCGCCCCTCACCCAGCAGTGCTCCGGGCGGCCCTGAGTGTGGAGGGGAGCCGGCCTGGCCCTCCGGGGTGGGGGGGGGGCGGGGGATCAGTCTTCCTTAGTTCCTGGGGGTGAGCACCCCTCCCTTCCAAAGTGCTGGGCCTGGCCTGCTGGCTGTGGGTGAGCGCCCCAGGCGGCCTGCAGTCCCCAGGACTCTCTGGGCCCTGCCGGTGAGCGCCCCTTGTCCTCCAGGGCCCGCGGGTGAGCGCCCCTCGCCCGCGGGTCCTCGGTGTGCCCGGGCCTCTGGGGTTAGCCCCCCAGGCGCCCCAGGGAGCAGTGACCTCTGGGGACCTCGGGTGAGCGCGCCTCGCCCGCTGGTCCCCAGTGTCCTCTGTGTCCCCAGGCTGAGCGCCCCTGGCTCGGTCCCCTCTGGGTCCTGAGGGGTGTGCGCCCCTCGCCCAGCAGTGCCCAGTGGGTCTCCTCTGGGGCCCGTGGCTGGTGCCCCTCCCTCGCCAGTGCTCAGTCTGCCCTGGGCCCTGTGGGTGAGCGCCCCTCGCCCGCCAGGGCTCAGTGTCCTCTGGGCCTGTGGGGGAGTTCCCCTTGCCCTTGCCCGCCAGGGCCCAGTCTCCTCTGAGAACCTATGGCCACCTGGCGCCTGGGGAGTGAACTGTGTGGCTGGGGTCTTTCTCTCCCAGGCTGGGACGCCCTCTTTGGCCTGAGGGGTGAAGAGTCCCTGTGGAGGAAGCCACCTCCTGAGACTTGGAGCAAGGTGGAGAGCTCCTCCTGGCAAACACCTGGCTTTTGGCCTTTGGTGCGGCCCTGCAGGCAGGCTTGGTGCTCAAAACCTGCGACCCCAAGAACACTGTGAGGGGATCTCAACTCCAAGGGCACCCAGGACCCGGATCCATCCCGCCGGACACACCATTTTCTGGCCTTTGGGCCCAGGGCGCTGCGCTCCTGTGCATGACCCCAACCAGCCCGGGATTGTGGAGGTCCCTGGCACCAGTGGATGCGGGGCCAGTCTCCAAGGCCTGTGGGGATCACCTGGGACGCGCCACCGGGCGCTCTCTGGGCCCCAGGGAAGAACCCTGTGGGACCCTTGGATCCGGAGCAACGCCCACCTGGGCAGGAGCTGGGGAGATTTGGCAGAGGACATCTCCCCACCGTCATGGAGGACCTGCTGAGACCCGTGAAAGGGCACCACTGTCCCATCCTGGCCCAGGTAAGGGAGACTTGGGGCTGAGGGCATCTCCGCAAAAGGAGCCCAGGACTCTGAGCCCCGTGGGTGAGCGCCCCTCGCCCACCGGCACTCATTCTCCAGGGTTGCTGCTGCGGGTGAGCTCCCTCAGCCCCCCAGCCAGCGCTCAGGCTGCTCGGGGTCCTGGGGGTGAGCGCCCCTCACCCAGCAGTGCTCCGGGCGGCCCTGAGTGTGGAGGGGAGCCAGCATGGCCCTCCGGGGTGGGGGGGGCGGGGGATCAGTCTTCCTTAGTTCCTGGGGGTGAGCACCCCTCCCTTCCAAAGTGCTGGGCCTGGCCTGCTGGCTGTGGGTGAGCGCCCCAGGCGGCCTGCAGTCCCCAGGACTCTCTGGGCCCTGCGGGTGAGCGCCCCTTGTCCTCCAGGGCCCGCGGGTGAGCGCCCCTCGCCCGCGGGTCCTCGGTGTGCCCGGGCCTCTGGGGTTAGCCCCCCAGGCGGGCCAGGGAGCAGTGACCTCTGGGGCCCGCGGGTGAGCGCCCCTCGCCCGCTGGTCCCCAGTGTCCTCTGTGTCCCCAGGCTGAGCGCCCCTGGCTCGGTCCCCTCTGGGTCCTGAGGGGTGAGCGCCCCTCGCCCAGCAGTGCCCAGTGGGTCTCCTCTGGGGCCCGTGGCTGGTGCCCCTCCCTCGCCAGTGCTCAGTCTGCCCTGGGCCCTGTGGGTGAGCGCCCTTCGCCCGCCAGGGCTCAGTGTCCTCTGGGCCTGTGGGGGAGTTCCCCTTGCCCTTGCCCGCCAGGGCCCAGTCTCCTCTGAGAACCTATGGCCACCTGGCGCCTGGGGAGTGAACTGTGTGGCTGGGGTCTTTCTCTCCCAGGCTGGGACGCCCTCTTTGGCCTGAGGGGTGAAGAGTCCCTGTGGAGGAAGCCACCTCCTGAGACTTGGAGCAAGGTGGAGAGCTCCTCCTGGCAAACACCTGGCTTTTGGCCTTTGGTGCGGCCCTGCAGGCAGGCTTGGTGCTCAAAACCTGCGACCCCAAGAACACTGTGAGGGGATCTCAACTCCAAGGGCACCCAGGACCCGGATCCATCCCGCCGGACACACCATTTTCTGGCCTTTGGGCCCAGGGGGCTGCGCTCCTGTGCATGACCCCAACCTGCCCGGGATTGCGGAGGTCCCTGGCACCAGTGGATGCGGGGCCAGTCTCCAAGGCCTGTGGGGATCACCTGGGACGCGCCACCGGGCGCTCTCTGGGCCCCAGGGAAGAACCCTGTGGGACCCTTGGATCTGGAGCAACGCCCACCTGGGCAGGAGCGGGGGAGATTTGGCAGAGGACATCTCCCCACCGTCATGGAGGACCTGCTGAGACCCCTGAAAAGGGCACCACTGTCCCATCCTGGCCCAGGTAAGGGAGACTTGGGGCTGAGGGCATCTCCGCAAAAGGAGCCCAGGACTCTGAGCCCCGTGGGTGAGCGCCCCTCGCCCACCGGCACTCATTCTCCAGGGTTGCTGCTGCGGGTGAGCTCCCTCAGCCCCCCAGCCAGCGCTCAGGCTGCTCGGGGTCCTGGGGGTGAGCGCCCCTCACCCAGCAGTGCTCCGGGCGGCCCTGAGTGTGGAGGGGAGCCGGCCTGGCCCTCCGGGGTGGGGGGGGGCGGGGGATCAGTCTTCCTTAGTTCCTGGGGGTGAGCACCCCTCCCTTCCAAAGTGCTGGGCCTGGCCTGCTGGCTGTGGGTGAGCGCCCCAGGCGGCCTGCAGTCCCCAGGACTCTCTGGGCCCTGCGGGTGAGCGCCCCTTGTCCTCCAGGGCCCGCGGGTGAGCGCCCCTCGCCCGCGGGTCCTCGGTGTGCCCGGGCCTCTGGGGTTAGCCCCCCAGGCGCCCCAGGGAGCAGTGACCTCTGGGGACCTCGGGTGAGCGCGCCTCGCCCGCTGGTCCCCAGTGTCCTCTGTGTCCCCAGGCTGAGCGCCCCTGGCTCGGTCCCCTCTGGGTCCTGAGGGGTGTGCGCCCCTCGCCCAGCAGTGCCCAGTGGGTCTCCTCTGGGGCCCGTGGCTGGTGCCCCTCCCTCGCCAGTGCTCAGTCTGCCCTGGGCCCTGTGGGTGAGCGCCCCTCGCCCGCCAGGGCTCAGTGTCCTCTGGGCCTGTGGGGGAGTTCCCCTTGCCCTTGCCCGCCAGGGCCCAGTCTCCTCTGAGAACCTATGGCCACCTGGCGCCTGGGGAGTGAACTGTGTGGCTGGGGTCTTTCTCTCCCAGGCTGGGACGCCCTCTTTGGCCTGAGGGGTGAAGAGTCCCTGTGGAGGAAGCCACCTCCTGAGACTTGGAGCAAGGTGGAGAGCTCCTCCTGGCAAACACCTGGCTTTTGGCCTTTGGTGCGGCCCTGCAGGCAGGCTTGGTGCTCAAAACCTGCGACCCCAAGAACACTGTGAGGGGATCTCAACTCCAAGGGCACCCAGGACCCGGATCCATCCCGCCGGACACACCATTTTCTGGCCTTTGGGCCCAGGGGGCTGCGCTCCTGTGCATGACCCCAACCTGCCCGGGATTGCGGAGGTCCCTGGCACCAGTGGATGCGGGGCCAGTCTCCAAGGCCTGTGGGGATCACCTGGGACGCGCCACCGGGCGCTCTCTGGGCCCCAGGGAAGAACCCTGTGGGACCCTTGGATCTGGAGCAACGCCCACCTGGGCAGGAGCGGGGAGATTTGGCAGAGGACATCTCCCCACCGTCATGGAGGACCTGCTGAGACCCGTGAAAAGGGCACCACTGTCCCACCCTGGCCCAGGTAAGGGAGACTTGGGGCTGAGGGCATCTCCGCAAAAGGAGCCCAGGACTCTGAGCCCCGTGGGTGAGCGCCCCTCGCCCACCGGCACTCATTCTCCAGGGTTGCTGCTGCGGGTGAGCTCCCTCAGCCCCCCAGCCAGCGCTCAGGCTGCTCGGGGTCCTGGGGGTGAGCGCCCCTCACCCAGCAGTGCTCCGGGCGGCCCTGAGTGTGGAGGGGAGCCGGCCTGGCCCTCCGGGGTGGGGGGGGGCGGGGGATCAGTCTTCCTTAGTTCCTGGGGGTGAGCACCCCTCCCTTCCAAAGTGCTGGGCCTGGCCTGCTGGCTGTGGGTGAGCGCCCCAGGCGGCCTGCAGTCCCCAGGACTCTCTGGGCCCTGCCGGTGAGCGCCCCTTGTCCTCCAGGGCCCGCGGGTGAGCTCCCCTCGCCCGCGGGTCCTCGGTGTGCCCGGGCCTCTGGGGTTAGCCCCCCAGGCGCGCCGGGGAGCAGTGACCTCTGGGGCCCGCGGGTGAGCGCCCCTCAACCACTGGAACCCAGTGTCCTCTGTGTCCCCAGGCTGAGCGCCCCTGGCTCGGTCCCCTCTGGGTCCTGAGGGGTGAGCGCCCCTCGCCCAGCAGTGCCCAGTGGGTCTCCTCTGGGGCCCGTGGCTGGTGCCCCTCCCTCGCCAGTGCTCAGTCTGCCCTGGGCCCTGTGGGTGAGCGCCCCTCGCCCGCCAGGGCTCAGTGTCCTCTGGGCCTGTGGGGGAGTTCCCCTTGCCCTTGCCCGCCAGGGCCCAGTCTCCTCTGAGAACCTATGGCCACCTGGCGCCTGGGGAGTGAACTGTGTGGCTGGGGTCTTTCTCTCCCAGGCTGGGACGCCCTCTTTGGCCTGAGGGGTGAAGAGTCCCTGTGGAGGAAGCCACCTCCTGAGACTTGGAGCAAGGTGGAGAGCTCCTCCTGGCAAACACCTGGCTTTTGGCCTTTGGTGCGGCCCTGCAGGCAGGCTTGGTGCTCAAAACCTGCGACCCCAAGAACACTGTGAGGGGATCTCAACTCCAAGGGCACCCAGGACCCGGATCCATCCCGCCGGACACACCATTTTCTGGCCTTTGGGCCCAGGGGGCTGCGCTCCTGTGCATGACCCCAACCTGCCCGGGATTGCGGAGGTCCCTGGCACCAGTGGATGCGGGGCCAGTCTCCAAGGCCTGTGGGGATCACCTGGGACGCGCCACCGGGCGCTCTCTGGGCCCCAGGGAAGAACCCTGTGGGACCCTTGGATCCGGAGCAACGCCCACCTGGGCAGGAGCTGGGGAGATTTGGCAGAGGACATCACCCCACCGTCATGGAGGACCTGCTGAGACCCGTGAAAAGGGCACCACTGTCCCACCCTGGCCCAGGTAAGGGAGACTTGGGGCTGAGGGCATCTCCGCAAAAGGAGCCCAGGACTCTGAGCCCAGTGGGTGAGCGCCCCTCGCCCACCGGCACTCATTCTCCAGGGTTGCTGCTGCGGGTGAGCTCCCTCAGCCCCCCAGCCAGCGCTCAGGCTGCTCGGGGTCCTGGGGGTGAGCGCCCCTCACCCAGCAGTGCTCCGGGCGGCCCTGAGTGTGGAGGGGAGCCGGCCTGGCCCTCCGGGGTGGGGGGGGGCGGGGGATCAGTCTTCCTTAGTTCCTGGGGGTGAGCACCCCTCCCTTCCAAAGTGCTGGGCCTGGCCTGCTGGCTGTGGGTGAGCGCCCCAGGCGGCCTGCAGTCCCCAGGACTCTCTGGGCCCTGCCGGTGAGCGCCCCTTGTCCTCCAGGGCCCGCGGGTGAGCGCCCCTCGCCCGCGGGTCCTCGGTGTGCCCGGGCCTCTGGGGTTAGCCCCCCAGGCGCGCCAGGGTGCAGTGACCTCTGGGGCCCGCGGGTGAGCGCCCCTCAACCGCTGGTCCCCAGTGTCCTCTGTGTCCCCAGGCTGAGCGCCCCTGGCTCGGTCCCCTCTGGGTCCTGAGGGGTGAGCGCCCCTCGCCCAGCAGTGCCCAGTGGGTCTCCTCTGGGGCCCGTGGCTGGTGCCCCTCCCTCGCCAGTGCTCAGTCTGCCCTGGGCCCTGTGGGTGAGCGCCCCTCGCCCGCCAGGGCTCAGTGTCCTCTGGGCCTGTGGGGGAGTTCCTCTTGCCCTTGCCCACCAGGGCCCAGTCTCCTCTGAGAACCTATGGCCACCTGGCGCCTGGGGAGTGAACTGTGTGGCTGGGGTCTTTCTCTCCCAGGCTGGGACGCCCTCTTTGGCCTGAGGGGTGAAGAGTCCCTGTGGAGGAAGCCACCTCCTGAGACTTGGAGCAAGGTGGAGAGCTCCTCCTGGCAAACACCTGGCTTTTGGCCTTTGGTGCGGCCCTGCAGGCAGGCTTGGTGCTCAAAACCTGCGACCCCAAGAACACTGTGAGGGGATCTCAACTCCAAGGGCACCCAGGACCCGGATCCATCCCGCCGGACACACCATTTTCTGGCCTTTGGGCCCAGTGGGCTGCGCTCCTGTGCATGACCCCAACCTGCCCGGGATTGCGGAGGTCCCTGGCACCAGTGGATGCGGGGCCAGTCTCCAAGACCTGTGGGGATCACCTGGGACGCGCCACCGGGCGCTCTCTGGGCCCCAGGGAAGAATCCTGTGGGACCCTTGAATCCGGAGCAACGCCCACCTGGGCAGGAGCTGGGGAGATTTGGCAGAGGACATCTCCCCACCGTCATGGAGGACCTGCTGAGACCCGTGAAAAGGGCACCACTGTCCCACCCTGGCCCAGGTAAGGGAGACTTGGGGCTGAGGGCATCTCCGCAAAAGGAGCCCAGGACTCTGAGCCCCGTGGGTGAGCGCCCCTCGCCCACAGGCACTCATTCTCCAGGGTTGCTGCTGCGGGTGAGCTCCCTCAGCCCCCCAGCCAGCGCTCAGGCTGCTCGGGGTCCTGGGGGTGAGCGCCCCTCACCCAGCAGTGCTCCGGGCGGCCCTGAGTGTGGAGGGGAGCCAGCATGGCCCTCCGGGGTGGGGGGGGGCGGGGGATCAGTCTTCCTTAGTTCCTTGGGGTGAGCACCCCTCCCTTCCAAAGTGCTGGGCCTGGCCTGCTGGCTGTGGGTGAGCGCCCCAGGCGGCCTGCAGTCCCCAGGACTCTCTGGGCCCTGCGGGTGAGCGCCCCTTGTCCTCCAGGGCCCGCGGGTGAGCGCCCCTCGCCCGCGGGTCCTCGGTGTGCCCGGGCCTCTGGGGTTAGCCCCCCAGGCGCGCCAGGGAGCAGTGACCTCTGGGGCCCGCGGGTGAGCGCCCCTCAACCGCTGGTCCCCAGTGTCCTCTGTGTCCCCAGGCTGAGCGCCCCTGGCTCGGTCCCCTCTGGGTCCTGAGGGGTGAGCGCCCCTCGCCCAGCAGTGCCCAGTGGGTCTCCTCTGGGGCCCGTGGCTGGTGCCCCTCCCTCGCCAGTGCTCAGTCTGCCCTGGGCCCTGTGGGTGAGCGCCCCTCGCCCGCCAGGGCTCAGTGTCCTCTGGGCCTGTGGGGGAGTTCCCCTTGCCCTTGCCCGCCAGGGCCCAGTCTCCTCTGAGAACCTATGGCCACCTGGCGCCTGGGGAGTGAACTGTGTGGCTGGGGTCTTTCTCTCCCAGGCTGGGACGCCCTCTTTGGCCTGAGGGGTGAAGAGTCCCTGTGGAGGAAGCCACCTCCTGAGACTTGGAGCAAGGTGGAGAGCTCCTCCTGGCAAACACCTGGCTTTTGGCCTTTGGTGCGGCCCTGCAGGCAGGCTTGGTGCTCAAAACCTGCGACCCCAAGAACACTGTGAGGGGATCTCAACTCCAAGGGCACCCAGGACCCGGATCCATCCCGCCGGACACACCATTTTCTGGCCTTTGGGCCCAGGGGGCTGCGCTCCTGTGCATGACCCCAACCTGCCCGGGATTGCGGAGGTCCCTGGCACCAGTGGATGCGGGGCCAGTCTCCAAGGCCTGTGGGGATCACCTGGGACGCGCCACCGGGCACTCTCTGGGCCCCAGGGAAGAACCCTGTGGGACCCTTGGATCCGGAGCAACGCCCACCTGGGCAGGAGCGGGGGAGATTTGGCAGAGGACATCTCCCCACCGTCATGGAGGACCTGCTGAGACCCGTGAAAAGGGCACCACTGTCCCACCCTGGCCCAGGTAAGGGAGACTTGGGGCTGAGGGCATCTCCGCAAAAGGAGCCCAGGACTCTGAGCCCCGTGGGTGAGCGCCCCTCGCCCACCGGCACTCATTCTCCAGGGTTGCTGCTGCGGGTGAGCTCCCTCAGCCCCCCAGCCAGCGCTCAGGCTGCTCGGGGTCCTGGGGGTGAGCGCCCCTCACCCAGCAGTGCTCCGGGCGGCCCTGAGTGTGGAGGGGAGCCAGCATGGCCCTCCGGGGTGGGGGGGGGCGGGGGATCAGTCTTCCTTAGTTCCTTGGGGTGAGCACCCCTCCCTTCCAAAGTGCTGGGCCTGGCCTGCTGGCTGTGGGTGAGCGCCCCAGGCGGCCTGCAGTCCCCAGGACTCTCTGGGCCCTGCGGGTGAGCGCCCCTTGTCCTCCAGGGCCCGCGGGTGAGCGCCCCTCGCCCGCGGGTCCTCCGTGTGCCCGGGCCTCTGGGGTTAGCCCCCCAGGCGAGCCAGGGAGCAGTGACCTCTGGGGCCCGCGGGTGAGCGCCCTTCGCCCGCTGGTCCCCAGTGTCCTCTGTGTCCCCAGGCTGAGCGCCCCTGGCTCGGTCCCCTCTGGGTCCTGAGGGGTGAGCGCCCCTCGCCCAGCAGTGCCCAGTGGGTCTCCTCTGGGGCCCGTGGCTGGTGCCCCTCCCTCGCCAGTGCTCAGTCTGCCCTGGGCCCTGTGGGTGAGCGCCCCTCGCCCGCCAGGGCTCAGTGTCCTCTGGGCCTGTGGGGGAGTTCCCCTTGCCCTTGCCCGCCAGGGCCCAGTCTCCTCTGAGAACCTATGGCCACCTGGCGCCTGGGGAGTGAACTGTGTGGCTGGGGTCTTTCTCTCCCAGGCTGGGACGCCCTCTTTGGCCTGAGGGGTGAAGAGTCCCTGTGGAGGAAGCCACCTCCTGAGACTTGGAGCAAGGTGGAGAGCTCCTCCTGGCAAACACCTGGCTTTTGGCCTTTGGTGCGGCCCTGCAGGCAGGCTTGGTGCTCAAAACCTGCGACCCCAAGAACACTGTGAGGGGATCTCAACTCCAAGGGCACCCAGGACCCGGATCCATCCCGCCGGACACACCATTTTCTGGCCTTTGGGCCCAGGGGGCTGCGCTCCTGTGCATGACCCCAACCTGCCCGGGATTGCGGAGGTCCCTGGCACCAGTGGATGCGGGGCCAGTCTCCAAGGCCTGTGGGGATCACCTGGGACGCGCCACCGGGCGCTCTCTGGGCCCCAGGGAAGAACCCTGTGGGACCCTTGGATCCGGAGCAACGCCCACCTGGGCAGGAGCTGGGGAGATTTGGCAGAGGACATCACCCCACCGTCATGGAGGACCTGCTGAGACCCGTGAAAAGGGCACCACTGTCCCACCCTGGCCCAGGTAAGGGAGACTTGGGGCTGAGGGCATCTCCGCAAAAGGAGCCCAGGACTCTGAGCCCAGTGGGTGAGCGCCCCTCGCCCACCGGCACTCATTCTCCAGGGTTGCTGCTGCGGGTGAGCTCCCTCAGCCCCCCAGCCAGCGCTCAGGCTGCTCGGGGTCCTGGGGGTGAGCGCCCCTCACCCAGCAGTGCTCCGGGCGGCCCTGAGTGTGGAGGGGAGCCGGCATGGCCCTCCGGGGTGGGGGAGGGGCGGGGGATCAGTCTTCCTTAGTTCCTGGGGGTGAGCACCCCTCCCTTCCAAAGTGCTGGGCCTGGCCTGCTGGCTGTGGGTGAGCGCCCCAGGCGGCCTGCAGTCCCCAGGACTCTCTGGGCCCTGCTGGTGAGCGCCCCTTGTCCTCCAGGGCCCGCGGGTGAGCGCCCCTCGCCCGCGGGTCCTAGGTGTGCCTGGGCCTCTGGGGTTAGCCCCCCAGGCGCGCCAGGGAGCAGTGACCTCTGGGGCCCGCGGGTGAGCGCCCCTCGCCCGCTGGTCCCCAGTGTCCTCTGTGTCCCCAGGCTGAGCGCCCCTGGCTAGGTCCCCTCTGGGTCCTGAGGGGTGAGCGCCCCTCGCCCAGCAGTGCCCAGTGGGTCTCCTCTGGGGCCCGTGGCTGGTGCCCCTCCCTCGCCAGTGCTCAGTCTGCCCTGGGCCCTGTGGGTGAGCGCCCCTCGCCCGCCAGGGCTCAGTGTCCTCTGGGCCTGTGGGGGAGTTCCCCTTGCCCTTGCCCGCCAGGGCCCAGTCTCCTCTGAGAACCTATGGCCACCTGGCGCCTGGGGAGTGAACTGTGTGGCTGGGGTCTTTCTCTCCCAGGCTGGGACGCCCTCTTTGGCCTGAGGGGTGAAGAGTCCCTGTGGAGGAAGCCACCTCCTGAGACTTGGAGCAAGGTGGAGAGCTCCTCCTGGCAAACACCTGGCTTTTGGCCTTTGGTGCGGCCCTGCAGGCAGGCTTGGTGCTCAAAACCTGCGACCCCAAGAACACTGTGAGGGGATCTCAACTCCAAGGGCACCCAGGACCCGGATCCATCGCGCCGGACACACCATTTTCTGGCCTTTGGGCCCAGGGGGCTGCGCTCCTGTGCATGACCCCAACCTGCCCGGGATTGCGGAGGTCCCTGGCACCAGTGGATGCGGGGCCAGTCTCCAAGGCCTGTGGGGATCACCTGGGACGCGCCACCGGGCGCTCTCTGGGCCCCAGGGAAGAACCCTGTGGGACCCTTGGATCCGGAGCAACGCCCACCTGGGCAGGAGCGGGGGAGATTTGGCAGAGGACATCTCCCCACCGTCATGGAGGACCTGCTGAGACCCGTGAAAAGGGCACCACTGTCCCACCCTGGCCCAGGTAAGGGAGACTTGGGGCTGAGGGCATCTCCGCAAAAGGAGCCCAGGACTCTGAGCCCCGTGGGTGAGCGCCCCTCGCCCACAGGCACTCATTCTCCAGGGTTGCTGCTGCGGGTGAGCTCCCTCAGCCCCCCAGCCAGCGCTCAGGCTGCTCGGGGTCCTGGGGGTGAGCGCCCCTCACCCAGCAGTGCTCCGGGCGGCCCTGAGTGTGGAGGGGAGCCGGCCTGGCCCTCCGGGGTGGGGGGGGCGGGGGATCAGTCTTCCTTAGTTCCTGGGGGTGAGCACCCCTCCCTTCCAAAGTGCTGGGCCTGGCCTGCTGGCTGTGGGTGAGCGCCACAGGTGGCCTGCAGTCCCCAGGGCGCTCTGGGCCCTGCCGGTGAGCGCCCCTTGTCCTCCAGGGCCCGCGGGTGAGCGCCCCTCGCCCGCGGGTCCTCGGTGTGCCTGGGCCTCTGGGGTTAGCCCCCCAGGCGCGCCAGGGAGCAGTGACCTCTGGGGCCCGCGGGTGAGCGCCCCTCGCCGGCTGGTCCCCAGTGTCCTCTGTGTCCCCAGGCTGAGCGCCCCTGGCTAGGTCCCCTCTGGGTCCTGAGGGGTGAGCCCCCTCTCCCAGCCGTGTTCAGGGATCTCCTGTGGGTCCTGCGGGGGGGGGAGGGGTGTTGCCCCTCCCTCGCCAGTGCTCAGTCTGCCCTGGGCCTGCTGGGTGAGTGCCCCTTGTCCGCCAGGCCCCAGGCTCCTCTGAACCCCTATGCCCCCTGGTGCCTGGGGAGCGAACTGTGTGGGTGCTAGGTTCACTCCCTCCGGGGCTGGGACACCCTCTTTGACCTGAGGGGTGAAGTGTCCCTGTGAAGGCCACTTGGGAAACTCGGAGAGCACCTTGGATACTTGCTCTTGGCCCACACTCTGCTGGGCCTTTGGCCTTTGCTGTGGCCCTTCAGGCAGGCTGGTCCACAAAACATGCAAAGGCCTTTGCTGTGGCCCTTCAGGCAGGCTGGTCCACAAACCTGGGAGCCCAAGACCACTCACCGTGAGGGCATCTCAACTCCCTCTGAGGGCACACCCAAGGACTGCGATCCATCCCGCCTGACACACCATTTTCTGGCCTTTCTGCCCCTGGGGCTGTGCTCCTGTGCACGCCTGGAATGCGCCCGGGACTGCGGAGGTCCCTGGGACCAGTGGATTCAGGGCCAATTTCTCAGGGTGTGAGCACACCTGCACTGGGACCCCAGACAGCAGGCACGCGCCACCAGGCGCTATGGCTATCTTGGCCCCAGGGAAGAACCCTGTGGGACCTCTGGATCAGGAGCAACGCCCTCCTCCTCAGCAGGATGGTGGGACATTTGGCAAAGGACATCTCCCCTCCATCTTGGAGGAACTGCTGAGACCAGTGAGAGGGCACCACTGTCCCACCCTGGCCCAGGTAACGGGGGACACGGGGCCGAGGGATCCTCTGCAACAGGTGCCCGGGACTCTGAGCCCTGTGGGCGAGCGCCCCTCTCCCACCTGCGCTCATTCTCCAGGGTTCCTGCGGGGGAGCACCCTCGGCCCCCCAGCGCTCAGGCTGCTCTGGGTCCTGTGGGTGAGTGCCCCTCACCCGGCAGTGCCCAGGCAGCCCTGAGTGGGTGGCGTGGCGGGGAGCAGCGCTGGCCTGCTGGGGCTCAGGCTTCCCTAGATGCTGGGGGTGAGCGCCCCTCCCTTAGGCAGTGCTGGGCCTGGCCTGGTGGCTGTGGGGGAGTGCCCCCAGGAGGCCTGGGTTCCCCAGTGTGCTCTGGGCCCTGCTGGTGAGCGCCCCTCGCCCTGCAGTGCTCACTGTGCTCTTGGGGGTGCTGCGGGTGCGAGGTCCCCACCCCGGGTCCCAGCCCTGTTCCCTCTCCGCAAATTCCTGCTTGGGGAGGGCTCCTGGGACACTGGCATTGCTGCTGCACTGCAGCCTTTGGGTGAGCGTCCCTCGCCCATCAGCGCCCAGTGTCCTCAGGGTCCTGCGGGCAGGCAAGCACCTGACTTGCGGGGGTGGGGGTGGGGGTGGGGCCGGGGGCCCAGGAGGCTTCCCTGTCCTCTGGGGCCTGCGGGTGAGCGCCCCTCGCTCGTGGGTCCTCGGTGGGCCTGAGCCTCCTGGGTGAGCCTCCCAGGAGCCCTAAGTACCAGTGAGCTCTGGGGCCCGTGGATGAGCACCCCTCGCCTGCAGGTCTTCATTGTCCCCTGTGTCCTGAGGCTGAGGGCCGCCCCCCCCTCTGACTTAGTGCCCTCTGGGTCCTGTGGGTGAGCTCCTCCTCCCAGCATTGCTCAAAGTGCTGTGTGTCCTCTGAGTGTTGGCCCCTATTCCCAGGCCTCTTTCCTTTTCTCAAGGTCCTTGTTGGTATTGCCCCATGCCTGTTAGTGTTGATTCTTCACTGTGGCCTCTGGGTTTGTGCCCTTTGCCCAGCAGTGTTCTTCTTCTCAGGTTCCTGTGGGTGGCACCTGTCCTTTATGTCCCACCTGTGTTTATTCTTCTTCGGTGCCCAAGAGTGAGCGCCCATCACCCACCACTGCTCAGCAGTTTTGCTCTTTGGGTGAGCGCCCCTCAGCCTTCAGTGCCCTATGTCCTCTTAGCTCTATGCCATCTGGCTCTTTGAATGAACTCTTTGGGTGTGTGCCTTTTTCTTCTTTGCAAGGACACCCTCTTTGATCTTAGATGGGGGTCCCTCGTTGACATTTCCTAGGATCCTTGGAGCCATCTGAGTCTTTCCTCTGTATTTCCAAAGACCATGTTTGGTCTTTCCTGCAGTCATTCAGACAGGCTTCTCAACAGAGCCTGCAACCACAATCCTATAGTTAGTGGATCTAATTTCAAACAGCTTGAATGCCTGGGATCGATCACTCACTCATTAGCCACTATTTCCCCAGTGTTGTGCTCAGTGGGCTGTGCTCTGTGGATGCTTACAACATGCCCAGGATTTTGGAAGTCCTGGGACCACTGGATGAAAGTCAAATATCCTACTCTTTTCAGATCTCCTGTGACTTTCCACTGGGCGTGATCTTTGCTCCAGGGAAAAACTCTCTGGTCTTTTGGATCAGGAACAATGCCCACCTTGACAGGACAGTGGGAACTGTGGCCAAGAACAGCTCCCCACCATCATCGAGAATTCCCTGAGACCTGGGGAATAGCACCACTGTCCCACCCTCACCAAGGTAACCGAGACATTGAGTGGAGGGATTCTCTAGCAAAGGTTCCTGGGACTCTGAGCCCTGTGGGTGAGTGCCCCTCTCCCACTTTTGCTCAGTCTCTATGTTTCTTGTGGTAGCACCTTTAGTCTCTCAGTGCTCAGTCTCCTCTTTTTCTCATGATGCCTGTTAGGTACAAGTGCTCAAAATTTTCTTATTGTTTGTGTAGAGTGTACCTCGCCCTTCAGTGCTCAATGTCGTGAGGTCCCTGTGGCCTATCATAGTCTACACAGTTTCTGAGTTTCTTGCACACCTCACCTAGTATTGCTCAATCTCCTTTCAACCTGTAGCTGAACACAAGGAGCCCACCAGTTCTTTCTTCCTTGGGTCCTCTTGATGATCACCTTTTACTCACCAGTTCTCAGTTTCCTCCGGGTCTTTAGGGTGGTGACCCTTGCCCAGCAGTGCTCCATCTCTTCTGCCTTTGTATGTGCGATTCCCATCTTGACACCAGTGCTCAGTGCTTTTTGGATCCTGTGGTTTGTTGCCACTTGTTCTGCACTGCTCGGTCTCCTCAGCATCCTTGGATGGTTCCCCTCACCTAACAATGCTCAGTCTCCTCTGTGTTCTGTGGATGTGTGCCTCTCTCCTACAAAGGCTCAGTGTCCATGGTCCTGAGTGTAAACACTTTTAGTCCTCTAATTCTCCGTGTCCTCGGGGTTCTGTGTGAGCGCCCCTCTCCCACCAGTCCTCAAAGTCTCTTCTGAATCCTGGGGGTATTGCCCTGCCCCCACCAATGCTCAGTCTTCTCTGATTCCTGTGCTACCTGGCTCCGTTTATGAACCTTATGGGTGAGTCCCTTTTCCTCTAGCGCCAGTACAACATCTTCGGTCTTAACTGAATGTCCAGGTCTACTACTGAAGCCTTGGAGAAAATTCTGGATAGTTCTTCTTTCAAATAACCTTGCTTACATTTTGGTGCTGCCATTCAGAGACTTCTCACCAATTTCTGAAAACCACAAGGCAATTGTTGGTGGATCTCATTTCCAATAGCACTGAGGACCTGGTTTTGTTCACTCATTTTCCAGAATTTCCACACTCTTGCTCAAGTCACTGTACTCTTATGGATTATTGAAACATGCCCAGGATTTCTGAGGTCCCTGTGACCAGTGAATTAAAGCCAAATTTCCAACTCTTGTCGGGATCTTCATCATAATCTGTGACTCTCTTTTCACCAGAGATGAAGCCCTCTGGGATCTGTGGATCATGTGCAATTCCCACCTTGACAGATGAGTGTGAAATGTGGCAAAGAAAAACTTGCCACCATCATGGAGGACTTCCTGAGACCTGTGAGAATGCACCATTGTCCCACCATCACTGAAATCACTGAGACATTGGGCTTAGGTATATTCTCCAAAAGGTTTCATGGACTCTGAATCCTGATGGTTAGGGACCCTTGCCCACTAGCACACAGTCTCCTCAGTTCCCTGCTGGTGAGTGCCCCTCACCCACCAGTGTTCAGGCTCCTCTGTATCCTTCTCTTTTTCTGAAGAGCACAAGCAAGAGCCTCCCTTGCTCCCCTCCAGCATTCAGGGCTGATCTCCCTCCCCTGGCTTCTCCTGGCCCTGCAGCCCCTCCACATCATTCTTCTCCTGGCACTTCTCTCACTGCATCCTTCTTGAGCATCCCAAACCCGTGGTCAGACTGGGTTGGACTCTGCCTGGCTCCTCTGAACCTGAAGTCAATGTTAAGGAAATCATACTTATCTTCATTCAGAGCCATCAACAGGGACTTTCAGGAGAAAACCAAAACCTAAGAGGTTAGGCAAACACATACACCCTAGTGAGGCCTTAGAACTCACTAGGGTGTATGAAGTTGGAAACAAATAAAAAGTCAAGCCAGGAGGTCAGATCTCACCCTCCTGATCAGGAAGAACCTTTCTCAAAATGAAAACATCAGGTGCCAGTGAGGTTGAGATGAATTGGACATTTCCAAATATTTACAGGCCAAGAAGCCAGTAGGAAGTATTTGGAAAGCGAGTTGGTAACTGGACCAGCACACAACCCAGCCTCAAGCTCACATGCCTTGGGCTAAACAATGCAGATGGAACAATCAGAAGGAACTCTGCTCATTTGGCCACTTCTAGAAATTGTCAAGCACTTGAAAGCTGGAGGAGGATGGTTGTTAAGCCAGTAGAGCAGGATGTGAAATGTGATATGGAAATTTTATTTCAGATGTGTGATGAAGAGTGAAGGTGAAGGAGCTGAGAAGCTGGACAGAGTGGGCAGGGCCATGATGCCGCTGCACAGAAGGCCACAGAGAGCAAGAACAGATCTGCCTGTCAGATGGACTCAGGCCAAGGTGCCACCAGCTCTGTACATTTTTGGTTCTGAAGTTCTGACCATGGGGTTGTGTGCACTGGCCCACAGGCATGTGTTCTTGGAATGCTCTGTGCAGACTCATTGGCTGGGCCTTTGGGGAACATCTGTCTGCTAGATGCTAGACAGTGGTGCTTCCCACATGGGGCTCTGCTCTGGCCACTAGTCCTATGCCTTGAGAGCCCTGCAGTGCTGCCTGCCCCTCCCTGCAGCACTCTCCCAGCAGCCCTGGAGCATTCCTCTGAGAGGCTCCATCTCTAGCAGAGCTCTGGCCAGGTCTGCAGGCCAATGTCAAGCAGGGCATGGCCACAGAGCTGGCACCACCACCCTCCTGGTCAGGCTGGGCCTTCGCTGAGCTGCTGGACTGGCCTCTGCCCCAGCATTAAGCCCAAGGAGTGGGACTGAACCTCCTTTTGGATGTTCTGGAAATTAGAGGGAGAGATGGAGAGAATGTGAGCACAGAGCAAGTGGAGGCTGTGGGGTGCTAGAAGGGGAGGCACCCAGTGTGGGCACTGACTTGAGGATGTGAAGGCAGGCTGGGTCCCCAGGTCCATCCTGCTGGTGAGACTGGAGAGAGCAGAGCTTTCCTTTGTTGACAGCACCTTTTATTCCCTGAGTCTGGCAGGATGCTCAACACACCTGATGTCACGGACCATCTGCCTCAAGTCTGTAAGGAAGCAGCGTTCCCCTCAGTTTCTAAATGGCAAAGGATGCTCACGGGGTTTATGTGACTTTGCCAGTAGTACCCAAGCAATGAGGGGCAGAGCAGGTACCAGAACTGTGGCCCATCTGACCTCTGAACCATGCTGTCCATTAGCAAGAACAGATCCTCCCAAGGGAGGATGCAGACAGGAACAGGTCAAAGAGGAGCCAGGTCTGTCCTGTGGCCTGTTGGGCTGTTCTGCCTGGCTGTTCCAGGGAGGTGACAGGCATAGTCTGCCATGAAGTTGTCCCTGAGGGAGCCCCATGAGTTGGAAGGCCCATTCAGAGACTTGGACATACCTAGATTGAAGTTAAATCTAAGGTACACAGAAGCCTGTGGGTACAGAGCAGGATAAGGCACAAGGCCAAGGGTCCATTCAAGATTAAAACCAAAGTCCAGACCAAGTCCAGGGCTGAGCTGAGCCAGGTCAAGATAAGGCAAATGCCAAGATAAAGACCAGTATGACCCTGTCCTAGACAACCTGAGCCAAGCTCAGCTGACAGCTGACAGGCAGCAGGACCAGGTGTGCGGAGGCAGGACCAGGTGTGGTGGTGCTGGCTACTTGCTTCCTCCACAGGCAGGTCTGGGACCATCCTGGACCCTGTTGCTGGCTCTTGGCACATCGTGTATTTGTTTATTTGTGGTACTGCGTATGGATCCCAGGGGCACTCTCCCACACTTTATTTTTTCTTTTCAATTTCAACACAGGTTATCACAATGTTGCCCAGGCTGGTCTCAAACCTGTGAACCTCCTGCCTCAGCCTTCCCAGTAGCTGGAATTGCAGGGGTGGCCACTGCACCAAGCCCTATGGATGTTTAGCCCAGTGAACACACTCAGTGGACTCATGCATACTGCATGGTGAATTCCGAGGTCTCTTCTGGAGTGACCTTCTGGCAGCTTCTGGGAATCTCCTGAGTCTCTAGAGGACAGTTAGGGGCTGGGGTAGTTTTTGTCTTTGGCTGGGAGTGTGGTTTCAGATTGGGCTCCTGATCAGGCCTGAGATGATGGGTCCAGTTTATAGGTAAAGGCACAGAATGATGGGCACCAGAACTAGGAAAAAGGATCTGACGGACATGGCTTGAGGAATGACACTGACATGAGAGGTGCTTGTGCCCCTGCAGGGAAGAAGTGGTTGCAGTGAAAGGTAAATAAAAATATATGCCTTCCCCCAGGTGCAAAGGAAGCATTGGCTCTTGGAAAATTCAGACTGTAAATGTCCACGGCCCTCTGCAAACAATGGCATCACTCAGCCCTGGAAAATGGAGAGGAGGCAATGGCCATGTCCAGCCCTGGTGGAGGTGGAGTGGAGGCTTCTACCAAGTGCCTTGCAGGTCAGCTTCAACAGTGAAATGTGCAAAGCAAGGCTTCCTTGCTTCTAATAGCTTCCATCTCCCTGCTCATAGACCAGAAGAGACGGCAGCGTGGCTCAGATGCTGTGGCCTCAGGTGCTCCTCCATGTAGGTCTGGGATCTCCTCCTGTTCTGATCTTCCAAGGTTTCCACAGCAATGTGTGCCATTTTGTAACACAATAAAGAATTTAATTGCACATGGAATCTTTTCCCAACCACCCTGAGTGTGAGTTTGTAGCTATGGTCACTGTGTCACTGTGCTGAGGCTACAGCTGGGGCCTCTGGGAGCCTGCCCCCCATCACAAATGGACTCCCAGCTAGAACTGCAGGAGCTACACTTTTGAAGGGGGAGGATGAGGCAGAGGACACGTGGGAGCTCTTAGCTCTACCATTAGGGAAAGTGTCTGGGTTTTGGGACCACACTCAGGTGCAGGTAGCCCAAGGGTGAATGAGGAGAGTGTGGGGGCTCAGATGGCAAAATTCTCCATACATACATGTTGGGGAGGATGGAGAATGGGGGAGGTAGGTGTGAGCACCCGTTGTGAGCCCCATGTCCTCACAGGCATCCCTGGTGACCTTCATAGTGGATAGCCCCCAGATCCGTTGAGAGAAGTGGAGCCCCATAAGGTGAATAGGGGTCCAGGGAACTTGATAGGATAGTGACTACAGCCAGGGAACCTGGAGTCTGGGAGGGCAGATGCTGACCAAGTCTTCTCCTTCACTGCAAGCCCTCCCGGTGCTTCACCTGGAAGACCCCACACAGGTGTTTCAGGACTCCCAGTAAAAGCTTTAGTCTGGGAATCACTCTTTCTAAGCCTGTTTTGTTGCTCAAATTTGTCTCAAAAAGGATCTTTTGATACTGACTCTTAAAAGTCTGTCACTTCCCCTCTGATGAAGGGTCAGATTGCACCAAAGGATGGGACAAGCCTGCAAGACCACTTGGTGGACGAACAATCAGTAATGTCTTCAGAAAAATTTTATTCACAGATCTGGGACGCTTTGGAGCAGGGTTCCCAAGTCTTCCACTAGGTGGAGCCAGTGGGCAACTTTGCAAGTTGGCTCATTTATGAAGCTTTAAAATATACAAAACCAAGCATTGTTTAAGAACACGGAATGCAATGGAATTGTAAAGAAAAGCACAGAAGTTGGCTCTTTTCACTCAAGCTCTGGGTGCCCTTGAGGAGATCTTTGCACCAACCCAGCAATAAAGGACCAGATGTCAGCGAGCCCCATATCCCTCAAGACTGCAGAATGGCTAAGACAGGGGACGGTGGTGGGGCCCAGTTAAAATCAGAAAATTGCATAGAAATTCCAAATTTCTTTTTTTCTCTACTACCTTATCCCGTTAGTGTCCCAGCTCCCTGCATGCAACCATCCCATGCCCAGGATGGAACTTGGGCCAGGCCAAAGCCCTGGCCCAGGCTGGAGGAAACTGACTGCAGTACCTATCAGGGCTCCCCAGGGTCTACAAATCTGCATCTCCCAGCTTCTTTCCTGTAGATGGCACTGATTCTTTGGGACAGGTGGAGGCAGATCAGCATCTTCCTCCATTTTGGCCAAATTGTGATTTAATTCATTTTTTCCATTTTATATTGTCTTCTCTCATTTCTGACACTGGAGAATGCCCGAATCCAGTTACAAAGACTCTAGATTCTTGGGCCCCACCTCATACCCCGTACCTGCTACCCTTCTGGGACTTCCAATAGTCCCCAGCCATCTGACCCTAAGCCCCTCACTGAGGCACTGTGCATGTACCCTGCATACCTGGTGGCCATGAGCAGCCTGGGCCTATGGTATCCCAGCTTCCAGGATCTCAGTCCCTTCAGGGACTCCCCAACTTTCTTCCCTTTTCCCCCTCTATGCCAGGCCCCCACAGCAAGTCCTCCTAAGAGCATGGAGCCTCCACCTGCCCAGACTACCCCAAGCTGCTCCTGGACTTCAGTGCAGGTCAATGGTCACAGTCAGGGCTAGAGGGAGAGTTCAGAGAGGAGGCCTCCGAGCCCTACCCTGGAGGCCCACTCCATGGTTAATAGCCTCCTCCCCAGTTCTGCATTCCAGGAGGCAGCAGCCAGTCTCCTGGAGAAATGTGAAAGACTAGGGGCAAAGTCCTTGAGCAGGAAGGCCCTGGCATCTTGGCCAGCAGAAAGAAAGGCCAAGTGGGTTAGGGGTGGAGGGGAGCCCACATGGAGGGCATGAGGATGCTGAGTTATGTGGTGTGGCTGTCCTGTGGGTGCCCAGGTGTGATCCCTCAGTGGGGCCCTGATCCCTCAGTGTATTATCAGGGGTGGCTAGGGAGGGAGGGGCTCAGCATGGCCCAGAAGGGTGAGCCCTAGGGGAGTGCAAACCCTTCCTCCAGGTCCCAAGTTGCCCCATGGCTACCCCACACAACACAGGAACCGTGATCTGTGACATAGGACACAAGGACACATGTGCAGAGAGCGTTTCAAACAATAACCATATAATGACCCACAAAAAAGCTTAATAGGGTTCACAGTGTGGGTGTGTAATGTAGTGTGTATGTGTGAAGTGTGTGTGTGTGTGAAGTGTGCTTGTCGTGTGTGCTGTGCTTGTGTGGATAATTGGGTGCTGTGCATGTCGTGTTTTTGGTACAGCATAGTATAGGATGGTATGTTTTGTGGCGTATGAGTTGTAGTACTGTGTGTCGAGTATGTGTTGGGTGGTGTGTGTCGTGTGATATGTAGCAGGTGCGTGTGCACGTGGTGTGTGTGTGTTTTGTCTGTTAATTTAGCCAGGTCCTCAGAATCATTGGGAGCAGAGCTAGTGCCACCCTGCCCTCTGCTGGTGGACAGCGGTTATGGCGATGACAATGATCCCTGTGCCACAGGACAGCCTGTGGCAGACAAGCAGCACCCTCAGACTGACATATAAGGCCAGACCCTAGTGTCCACCCCAGAATTCCAGTGTCAAGATGGCAGTCGGCTGATGGGGCCAGTGCCCAGCAGGAGCATGGCTTCCAGTGGCCTCATGGAGGACAGGATAGATAGAAGCACCCCTGCCCTCCTTTGTGGCAGGCCCGGGAAAGCCTCCCACAGCTGTGCTCCTGCTCACAGACCCCAGGAGCAGACTCATGTTGCTGGAAAGGCCACAGGGATGAAAAGCCACCAAAGCCAAGACGTGTTCAGTGGCCATGTTGGTAATGACAGCAATTCTGCAGCTGCAGCCTCAAGTGCTCACACACAGTAGAGACGGATGAAGTAGGAAGCCAGGGCATGCTTGCTGCTGGTCAGTGGCTCTGACAAAGGCCCGGGACAGATACAAGGCCGCTCTCCACACCCCCCCCCACTCTTATTCCACCACTCAAAGCTTCAAAGTCTTGGACAGAAGGTGTCCCCTGGTGGAAGTCACAGGAGGGTAATCCTGGGGGCCCTTCCAGGCCAAGAGCTTCCTCCTCATTGTCCAGGGTGATACCTGCTCAAGGGGAGCGTCTTGACCAGGATGGGGCTGGAGGGTCCCTTCTCTGGGACTCTTGGACCAGGGTGCTCTCTATGACGGGAATGCCATCTTTCTTGATGGATATTTTTGGTGTCCCCCGGCACGCCCTCCAAAAACACCTACAGTGCTATGATGGCCCATGTGGATTTGCATAACATACATGGGGTCATGAGTCCCCCCCACAAACAGCCCCAACAGCACCCCATCTGCTATGAATCCTTCTCTGTGCCCTTTTCTGCTGTTTCCCAGGCTTGGAGTCATCCTGTAGCCTTGGCTGGGGGAGAGGGGTGATGTGGCTGAGGGAGGGAAGCCATGCCATCGCCCAGAGTCGGGGGGATAACCCCAATTCCAGTACACACGGCAAGCTCTGCTGAGACAGCAGGTCATCAGCCACCAGGGCAGCCCTAGGAATGGCAAGTGAAGCAGGAGAAGTCAGAGGCCTGAGCCAGGTCCCAGATGCCTCTGCCCTGTCAGTTTGGTCTAACTGACCCCTGAAGAGACAACCCTCATGCTTTCCCCCCAGGATGAAGGCAAGGCAACACGGCAGCCTCTGGGCCTGCCTCAGCAGCCAGGGTGCTGGTCAGATCTGGGTTTCAGAGAAACATGAATAATTGTAGGTGTGTCTCATGCAGCATGAGGAGTGAATCCCAGCAGGACTGCCTGGAGGACAGAGTGCCCCACAGGCCCACGTGTTAAAGGCTAGTTCCTAGAGAGTGCTACTGGGAGGTGGTGGAACGTAGGAGGTGGGGTCTAGTAGGAGGTTTCAGGTCACTTCAGTGAATCCTTGAAGGGACCCTGGCCTTTTCCTTGTTTCTCTCTTGTATCCCAGACATGAGTTGTGAAGATGGCTCTGCCAAGTGCTCCTCCATGGTGTGCTGCCTCACCATAGGCCCCAAAGCAGGCCTGGATGGCAACCTTTAGAACTGTTAGACAAAATAAGCCTCTTCCTAGGTCTCAGGCATGGTGTTACAGCAATGGAAAGCTGACTCTCACACTCCACATCAGTCTCCCTATGGCCCAGCACTTGCTTTCCCAGCCATACGGCCAGGGGGCATGAAAGTCAGCATCCCCAGGGACTTGTGTGTGTCCATTCCCAGTCTGTCCATCAACAGAAGAAAGATGGAATCAGTGTGACACCCTCGTCAACAGCACATCATGCAGCAGCACAGAGCAGAGAGGACAGGACCATGGCGCACAGGCATGCACAGAGTCCAGGCCAACTTCAGAGCAGCATCCCCCGACTGATCCTACTTATGGAAGTTTCTAGAATAGTAAGGATGGAGAGCTGGCAATAGACATCAGAACAATGGTTACTGGGTGGGTGGTTGCAGGAGTGTAACCCCATATATAAGTTCACAGGGTGCCCTTAAGGGGAAAGCTTTTGTGTGTTTTCCTGTTCGTGTTGATTCTTTGTTTTCAGTGGTGAGAAACACAAACAATGGTGACAACAAAGCATGCAGAAAAAGGTCCAAAGATGGAGTAAAGTGGGTCTCGGGTCTCAGAGAGCTTCAGAGCTTCCATGGAGACCCAGGAGTATGGGCTCCTACTGGTGGAAGAGAGGAGCCCTCCCTGTGGGGAAGAGCCCCTGTAGCAGAGCAGGACAGTGGCCTGGTGAGAGGTGCCCTGCAATCAGGATGAGAAAATGGAGGGCAGGACAGAGGGGACGTGGCTGGAGCCTTAGAGAGGGCAGCTGGGATGGAAGGCTGGACAGGTGGGGGGCCGGGGGTAGGGATGGGTTTGGAACAGCCCACCCATGACAGCTTGTGGGGCTGGGGCACCAGAGGGATACCAGTGTATAGTTAAGTGACCAGGGGTTAGGGGGACCTGAAGGAACAGGTTTGGAACAGGAGAAAATCACAACCGTTTGGTAGAAGGTGACTGGACAACATCCAGGAGGGGATGATCCCAGGACATAGATTGAGAAGGACAGTGGAGGACAAGAGGGCAGAGGAAGGGGCAAGATGGGGTGGGGAGAGAGGAGGGACTCTGTAGGGCCAAGTCCAGCAGGGACAGTGGGAAGAGAGAGGGAGAGGTGGTGAGGAGGGAAGAGCCAGAGCAGGAGGTGGGAGAAGTGAAGACGGGGAGAGCCCACGTGGGCAGCTCTTGGCATCTGGGAAATAACCACAGCAAGGACAGCACACATGTCCGGGGCCTGAGCCAGCCACACTCCACACGTTACTCCATGCTTCTCAAGGCTCCCTGGCCTCATAGGGGTTGCTGTTCCCTCCAATTTGCAGATGAGAAGACAGGCATCGAGCACACATGAAGCAGGTGTGTGGCCAGGATGGGGACATGGGTTGGCTCCACAGTGTGTTCCCAGGCTCTGAGCTGTCCTCCTACCTCCAGGTGGTGGGGCTGGGCTGTGAGGGGCAGGCAGAGGGCCTGGGTGGGGGACCTTAGGGACTCTTCAGTTTGGGCAGGATTTGTGATGTGGGCTGTGCAGTTGTAGCTTCAGGACCTTTGGTCACCTGGTGGCTGCTTCTCAGGCCTCATCCACAGGGAGAGGGCGGATCCCACTGCCTGACGTTTCCTGGGCAGACACAGGTGTCCTAAGTCTCATATGGCACTGCCAGGGTCCAAGGTCACCTGGATGTGGCATTGGGAGGAAATCCAGGAGCCAGAGAAGTAGGGAGGGTACCTGCAGGCTGCTGACCTGGAGTCCTGCCTCTGGAGCTATGGAGAGGCCATGACTCACTGGAACGTCGGAGTGACTCAGGGGGCCAAGGCTGCACATGGCCATCACTGCCATGGAAACTCTGATGCTGCTTGGTATACAGTTGGCTGGCTATGGTGTAGCATGCTACAGGTGCTCCCTCCACCCCTGAAGAGGGCTGGTCCTGGATCCTCAGGTGGGCCAGTCCAGCGCCTGTCTTCATCACAGTGCTCTAGTCCTTTTGTCTGGGCCCCAGCAGAGCAGCTGGCCTGCACAGCCTGGATAATAGGAAGCCCAGGAAAACCCTCCCACCCCCATCAAGAGGGTCAGTCTGCAGCAGCCAGACACAACATGGAGGTGAGCATGCTGTGAACTGTTAGAACTGTAGACCGTGTCTAGGGAGCACCAGGGCATTTATACCTTAAAAGGATCTGTGTGTATCACACGTACTCCCCCAAACCTTAGGAAGTAGGTGCTGTCATGAGACCCATTTGATACATAAGGCAACTGACAGAGAAGTTAACTAATTAACCCCAGTTCACATAGCAAGTAAGTGGCAGAGTTGTGTTAAAACCAGGCACACTGGATTTGGGTTTCCATCTCCTCATCCTGACCAAAAATTGATGAAATCAAAGTACACAGAACAATGGGGTTTGACTCTATGCATGGAATGGGGCACAGGGACGCTCTGAGCCAGCATGGCTTAGGGCATGTGTCTGCAGTGGATAAGTGAGTGGTGGCAGAGACAAAAGCAAGAGGGTCACCTTGGCAGACAAGAGCTGCTCTGTGAGACACCGTGGCAACAGTGTAGAGGTGAGATTCTGGGTGGGAAGAACTTTGGGATCAATTAGATATAGAGAGAGGGATGCACAGGGATGTCTGGCTTGTGTAGGCTTTCCTGTCTCCATGTGGCCTGAGGACACAGGTTTGGGAAGGACAGTCTTTGGGCGAGAACAGCATCTAAGAGGTCAATCTGCAAGGCATGGAGGGGCATGAAGAGCCTTTGGAAAGAGTGGGTAAGGGTAAGCAAAGTGGGTGGAAACTGTCTGACCCTCATAGCCTTTGGGGCCAGAGTGTAAGAGCCTGTGGCAAACTGCAGTGTGTCCCCAGAAGCCACACAGAAGAAGAGGATCAGAGTGCCAGATAGATACCCCTATGCTGGGCAGAAGAGAGTTTATTTGCCTGTTTATTTCAGTGCTGGGGATTGAGCCCAGGGTTTTGCACAATCTAGGCAAGTGCTTTACCTCTGAGTTCACCCCAAGCCCAACAAGGTGTATTTAGGGGGCAAATGGATGGGTCATCGTAAGGTCACTAAAGCTGAACAGAGCCAGAAATAAATGGAACTCTAGAGACATTAGAGCCCATAGGGCTGTGTGTCTGGGCTGGTGTTTATAAACCCATGATTTTGGGGAAGGCATTCATGCCATTCCTGAGCTAGACTCATTGTGAGACTTATTCCATTTACTCTCCAGTCACCCGTGACCCCACCAAACTGAGTGAGGTAGACTGAGATGACTACCATGCTAATGAGCACACTGAGAATAAGAGTTGGAGCTGGGATTCAAGTCCAAGTGTTAAGGATCCTGAAGATTGAGCTTTAACCACCACCTAGCATTAGCTCATGCCAACTGCAGCTGAAACCATGATACACTCCTTCACCGCCTTCACCACCACTGCTGTTAGCAAATAACCCCTGTTGCTCTGTCTCTACCATCCCCATCATACCCACTGTCACCACCACCGTTAATATCATACCACCATTACTGCCCCCATCACCATTGCCATCATTAGCACCATCATCGTCATCATCATCATCTCCTTAATGAATAGTCATCACAATTAGAACCATAACAGTAACACCATCACCACCATCACTACCATTGTCACCATAATTAACACCATCACTACCACCACATTTTCACCATAAAAGAATCAGAGCTACCACCATCATCATCAACCCAATTATTAGTCTCTGGTACACAGCAAGAGCCACCACTTCACAGGGCTGTTATCAGAACTGGATAATTTGCTACATATAAGGCATTTAGATAAAGTTTTCTCTCATGCTCATGTTTGTGGCCACCTCCAAGATGCAGTGGTTCCCCTTAACTGGAGTTTCTTCCCCTCTCTTTTCCATACACCTAAATTCTAGTCATCCTTTCAACTTTAAAACCGTGTTCCAAGAAGATGGAAGATAGAAAGCACCAGAAGTTTGACCCTTCACTGAATAACATTCACAGTGGTAATATCTGTCTGATGTAACTATTTTGGAATTCCAGTTTTCTGAGGAAAGTTTATTATGTCAATTTTGGTCAATTTCAGCTTCTAGCATGGGAGCAGCTATCCATCCCTAACTCCCACCTCTGGAGCAGACAATCATGCATATCTTGCATACAGCTAATGGGGGCCAGGGTGGGCAAGAAGGACCATTTTCTCTATAATTATGATCAATCAACAAATATATGAAAATATATGTATTCTGATTTGATAACGGCTGCTTTTGATCTTTGAGGGGCAAGCAAAGTGAGCAACCACTGCTTTATCCCTCTCTGACTGTTGCAAGACAACACTCTTAGTTCAAGAAACATCTAGGGCCTTTCTTTCCCTCTCCCTTTCATTTTTCTGTTTTGCCCCTGTGCCACTTAAATTCTAGGACATTCAAAAGCAACCACATAAACAAGGGAACTTAGAAAGTCACCATTTATACCCAAGGTGTAACCACTGATAATCTAAAATCGACCTGACAAAATCTTAAATTCATACCTTAGGCTGCTTCTTAGCACAGGGATAGTCTACAACAATAACAACAGAAAAATGAAAACAGACAAACCCTAGGGAAGAAGGGAGATATGATTTTCAGAATTACTATGGTTTTAATTCAATTTTACAATTTTCTTTTTTTTATTTATATGAGACAGCAGAATGCATTACTATTCTTATTACATATATAGAGCACAATTTTTCATATCTCTGGTTATATACACAGTATATTCACACCAATTCATGTCTTCATACATGTACTTTGGATAGTAATGATCACCACATTCCACCATCATTAGTAACCCCCTTCCTTCCCTCCAACCCCTCTGCCCTATCTAGAGTTCGTCGATTCCTCCCATGTTCCCTCTCCCTGTCCCACTATGAATCCACCTCCTTATATCAAAGAAAACATTTGGCATTTGTTTTGGGGGGGATTGGCTAACTTCACTTGGCAATATCTTCTCTAAATTCATCTGTTTACTTGCAAATGTCATGATTTTATTCTCTTTTATTGCTGAATAATATTCCATTGTGTATATACTCCACATTTTTTTATCTATTCATCTATTGAAGGGCATCTAGGTTAGTTCCACAGTTTAGCTATTGTGAATTGTGCTGCTATAAACATTGATGTGGCTGTGTCCCTATAGTATGCTGTTTTTAAGTCCTTTGGGTATAGACTGAGGAGAAGGATAGCTGGGTCAAATGGTGGTTCCATTCCCAATTTTCCAAGAAATCTCCATACTGCTTTCCATATTGGCTGCATCAATTTGCAGTCTCACCAGCAACATATGAGGGTACCTTTTCCCCCACATCCTCACCAACACTTATTGTTGTTTGTCTTTATGATAGCTGCCATTCTGACTGGAGTGAGATGAAATCTTAGAGGAGTGGTTTTGATTTGCATTTCTCTAATTGCCAGAGATGATGAACATTTTTTCATATATTTGTTTATTCATGGTATATCATCTTCTGAGAAGTGTCTGGTCAGGTCCTTGGCCCATTTATTGATTGGGTTATTTGTTTTTTTTTTTTTTGATGCTTAGCTTTTTGAGTTCTTTATACACCCTAGATCTGATGTCTGATATGTGAGGGGTAAAGATTTGCTCTCAAAATGTAGGCTCTCTATTCACCTCACAGATAGTTTCTTTTGCTGAGAAGAAACTTTTTAGTTTGATTCCATCCCATTTATTGATTCTTGATTTTAATTCTTGCACCACAGGAGTCTTATTAAGGAAGTTGGGGCCTCATCCCACACGATAGAGATCAGGGTCCACTTTTTCTTCTCAATTTTACAATTTTCAACAAAAAAATCACAAGGTATCAAAAGAAACAGATAATATTTTCATTTAAAGGAAAAAAAAGACAAACCAAAAGAAACTTTTCCTGAGAAAGACAAGATGGCACAGTGCTTGACACAGACTTCAAAGCAATTGTCTCAAAAATGTGGGAAGAAATTTAAAAAGATGTGGATAAAGTTAAGAAAATGAAGTATGAACAAAATGGAAATATCAATTAAGAGATATAAAACCTAAATGAAACCAGAGAAATTCTGAAGCTGAAAATAACTGAAATTTAAAAATTTACTGGAGAGAATTAAAGTCAGATTTCAGCAGTCAGGAAAGGGTCAGCAAAACTCAAGATAGGATCATTGGAATTATTGAATCTGAGGGATAGAAAGAAAAAATGTTAGAGAAAAGTGAACAGAGCCTTGAGATCCCAAGGGACACCATCAAGCAGACCAGCACATGTATTGTAGGAATTCAGGAAAAAGAGAGAAAGAAGGTCAGAGGGATTCTCTGAAGAATAGTGGCTGAAGACTCCCCAAATCTGCTAGAAGACATGAATATAAACATCCAAGCAGCCCAGTGAACTCTAAGATGAACTCAAAGAGACCTTTGCTGAGATCTCATAGAACAAACCTACAGAGAGAGACTCTTAAAAGCAGCATGAGAGAAGTGACCCATCACACACAAGGGAGCTTCAATAAGGTCCTCAGCATATTTCTTATCAGTACCTCAGGAGGACAGAAGGTAGTGAGCTCTACATAGACAAAGTCCTAAAAGAAAAAAAAATAATACTGTCAATCAGGAATCCTATATTCTGAAAAAAATGCCCTTCAAAATTATGGGCAAATTTAAGACATTCCCAATAAACAAAACTGAGGAATCTTGTTACTATTAGATCTGCCTAGAAGACATGCTCAGGGGAGGAGGTCAAATGGAAGGCTCTAGACAGCAACCCAAGCTGTTTGAAGAAATAAAGACCTCAGGAGGGGTAAATACATGGGCAGTTGCCATGTGGTATTATTGTAACAGTGTATCACTCCAACTTGTTTTCCACATGATTTTAAAAACTAGCACACTTGAGGAAAAAAAAATCCAAGAGTTACTATGACTGTAGCCTTGGTTTGTAAATCCACATTTTGTTTTCTACATGATTTAAGAGATTAACAAATTAAAAAATTAATGGTGTCTTTGGACATACAATGTACAGAGATGTAATTCTGTAATAATAACTGAAAGAAGATAAAGACAGAGCTCTGAAGGAGCAGAGTTTTTGTATGCTATTGAAGTTGAGCTGGTACAAATTCAATTTAAAGTGTTATAACTTCAGGATATTAAATGCAATCCCCAGGGTAATCACAGAGGAGGGGAAAAGGACTATATTCAAAAGGAAGTGAATATCACTGCAAAAAATCAACTAAATTCAAAGAAGTCATGAGTGCAGGAAATGGGAGAAATAAAGTTAGAAGCCTTATAAAAAACAAATAGCAAAATGACATACATAAATCCCTCTTTATCAGTAATTAGTTTAAATGTAAATGAATTAAAGTCTCCAATCCAAACATGAAGATTGGCAGAATGGAGAAAATATATCCCCCCATGATGCAATTATATGATTCTCTGCAAGAGGCTCCCTTTATTTTTATGTATTTATTTTTCTTTATTTTCTGTGCTGGGCTCAAACCCAGGGCCAGTGGGTGCTGGGAAAGTGCTCTACCACTGAGCCACATCTCCAACCCAAGACTCACTTTAGATCTAGAGATACAAACAGGTTGAAAGCAAAGGAATAAAAAAAAAATCCAGTAAGTTGTAACCCACAGAGAACAGGGGTGACTATCATAATAGGAGACACAATGGTTACTTGGGACAAAGAAGGACAGTGTATATAAAGCTTCAGTCAGCAAGCAGATCAGTTATAAATGTGTACATGTATGAAAATACATGTGAAAAGGGAGGAAATTCTGACCCATACCAATAACATGGAAGAACCACGAAGAAACTACACCAAGTGAGACCAGCCAGGGATTCCATGCCTCTGAGGTCCCTAGGAGCCATGGGGACAGGCAGTGGGTGGTGAGTACTAGGGCTAGGGTCAGGGAGGGATTAGCGTTAGTGGGATGGAGCTTCAGTCTGGGAAGATGAGGAGGTCCTGAGGTTGGGCTGTTTATTCCACTCATCACAGAGAGGTCAAGATGGTCAATTAGATGGGACATGTATTTTACCACAATACAAAGTCCTATTAAAAACAAATACACCGGAGCAGACAGAGTCTCTCTTCAGGGTCACAGGGACACTAAGCCTGCTGCATGGATATTTGCTGACCATGCTCTCACAGGTGGTACTTTCTCTGCCATCAGAGTGAGCCCCTAGCTCAGGAATGCAGCTTCCTAGGGCCAGGGTCATTGCAGCCATTGGGATCTTTCACCCAGGGCAGCCACATCTTGCCCCTCTACCACCTCTTCCTGAATATGGAGGAAAGGTTTGTTCTTGGGCCGATCCCTGAGGAATTCTTCCGATTTCTTTATCCTAAAACTGGTTTAACAGCACCCTACACGCGTGGAACTAGATTTATCTTGTTTCTATCCAAAGAAATCTATGTAGTTATCCCAGAGACCTTCTCTACCATATCAATAGTAGGGTTTACTTTTGTATGTAAAAAAAGTATGGTTCCTCTATTAGAGAATTTATTGATAATCTCAATGAGCAAAAAAATTGTCCAACTAGAAGAGGTGAAGCAGGCTTCCATCAAACACATCCAGGATATGATTTAGTTGGAAAAGTCACAGCAGGTGCTGGTTCAGAAGTGCCACACTTTTTTTTGAGGTCCAGATAAATAATATTGCTATGGCCTTGGAAGTTGCTTACCAGGAATGGCTACATGAAGGATACAAGGAAGCAAAGAGTCACCCGGATTATCTGTGAAAAGCCAAGGTTCCTCGTCGGAGATTAAAATGCACACACACAGATAGCAGTGACAAAGATGAAGCACTTTATTGCAACTGCTGCTAGCTTATATAGAAAGTGAGAGTCAGTTATCTTAAACCAGGAAGCTCCCGGGGCCAATCATAGTAAAGGTCAGGTCATCACCTATGGTGCACGCACATCCGCCCCGCATAAGATTCATAGGGGGTACGAACTGTTCAAGAGCCCAGAAGACAGGAGGGCCAATTAGAAGGTTTTCAAAACAACTTGTTATCCACCCACTGGCAACTTGCCAGCCTGCCATGTTGCAATAGGGGCCCCTTATCTGAAAGGCCGGGGGAGTTCTAGCCACCCACTGGCAATTTGCCCACCGCCATGTTCGAAAGGCCCAGGGAGGGGGAGTTCTCAGGGAGACTCCCAACAATCTGTACCTCTGTGCAGAATAGGATGCATCAAGAGGGACAAGAGCACATGAGAAACTGGTGGAGAAGCACGTGGTGCAGAGCATCTCTGCACAACAGAAAAAGGAGATGATTGCCAAGTGCATTGCAGGTCTCAAGCCGCTTGCAAAGAGGGATCACGCACAGCCAGTTACATAAATGTATCTGTCCCAACTAAGACAGCTATAAACTGTTGCTGAGTAAATGGAAACTAGTTGATGTGACAAAATCTTTCTATATTGCTGTCTACTGAAATTGACCTTTCCTAACACAGAAAAGTTCAAGTTTCTTTCAGTGAGAAAGCTAAATCTGTTGGCCAGATAGTTCTCATCATATCTCTGCATTTTGAGTTGTTATCTGATCACTTTAAAAAAAAAAAAGCACTTGGCTTTTATTAAAACATATGGCCTGGTGATCAATTACCAAGCTACAATTTAAATTTATAATTAATTCCATCATTGTGCAATAAAGTAGCGATTAAAACAAGAAAAAAATAAATAAACCATCACACCTTGTCTCAGTGCTGCTCCTGAATGAAGTCTCCCTGGAGTGCTCCCGTGCTGCCCCCAAACCAGTGTGGGCAGCCAAACTAACGGTCATTCGAGTGAATTTCCTAAGGTACCAAATAAAACACAGACACACAATTTACCTTTAATTCAAGCCCCAGGACGGCTCCTCTGCCCTCGGCCTCAAGCTCCCCAAATGGGAGAGTGAGTAGTGTCACAAGAGGCTGGCAAGAGAGAGAGCTAGCAAGCTCAGAAGTGGACTTTTATTGGAGAGACTCTCATTCTTTAGAAATTTCCATCCAAAAAAGGTCAAGGGGGGGCAGGTTTACAAGGACAGGTAAGGTAATTTGACCCCTGGGGCTGTAGGAAGGCACATCTACGCATGAAGACACATTTTGCTATGGGGGCAGCCATCTAGGGCCACTTGGATGTGATCAGATCATGGGAAGTAACCGACAAAGCCTCAACCAATCAGGGAAGGAAAACTCTGGTCACACAGCACAATGGCCTCCCACACTCCAGGTCACTGTGGCCTGGATCCCAGAGACCAAGGGACCATGTGGGATGGGCAGCTGTCACTTCTTGTGTGTGTGGAGTGCCAGGCACTGGCTGCATGGGGGGAATGTGGACCCAACAGGCCACCATCGTGGTGCTCACTATTAGCAGCAGGACTGCAGGCCTACTAGATGAGAGACGGCTGGGGAGCACCCAGGGCAGGAAATGGGAAGGGCTCTCTGGGGGCAATGCCTTCTCATGAACAAAGCTCAGGCCACGCCCTCTACTCTAGGTCTGAAGTGGCCCAGGGTCTTAAGGTCCCTGAAACCTGTGCCCAGCACCTAGCTCAGCGCAGGGATCAGCAGGCCATGGAGAGTGTTTTGGGCTCATTTATTGGAAGCAGGTGGGCACATAGGGAGGGTCCACAGCTTGTGGGGACAGCAGTGGCATCATGACCTCATCTAAGATCAGCTCAGGCCTCTCTAGGGGACTGAGGCAGACACTGTGGCAGGGTTTCTTCAGGGAGCTTAGTCTCAGGGGTGAATACCAGAGCCCGACAAGGAGTATCTGGCACTGATCCTGCTTTAGATAAGAGAGCTTGGCTCCAGGGGTCCGGGGAACACAACCTTCTCAACTGCACACTGCCTGCTGGGAAGGTCCTACCCTGTGCAGCCTGGCCTGGAAGCCCCAGGGCCACGTGTGCTAGACACATGCAGCTGGAACCAAAGCCAGGCAATGGCAGCAGGTCTGGTGGCTCTGGCACCCATTCCTGTTCCAGGCTCCCTGCTGCATCCACCTTCCTACTGTGCTGCAGACAGCCCCACTCAGGTCCACAAGGCCTAGAGACATGGTCACCATCCCCTCGCCAGACAGTGACAATAAAGCATCTGACGCATTCTGTGTTTCCACAGCAGATGGTGAGTTGAGGCCCGGGGACTTCCCTAGACTCTGTGTCCCCTTCTCACTCCCACCACCCCTCATGGAGGAGTAATTGGCCAAAGCAACCACAGCAAGAGGAGCATCAGCTTCAAAGCCTTTTGTGTTAGTGTGAGGCTGGAGATTGGATCCAGGGGTGCTCTACCACTGAGCCACACCCCAGCCTTTGTTTTGAAACATGGTCTCACCACGTTACTGAGATTACAGGCATGTGCCACCATGCCTGGGTTCAGTGCCTTTTAATACTAGCTTGAGCTGGACAAAAGGTCTGGTCCTGTTGCCATAATCCAGAACTGCCAGCACTTGATGCTAGAGGTCACCCCAGGAGTGACTGCACCCACCTTGGGACAGCATGGTGGACTCTACACACCATCCTGCCTCTCTTGCAAAAGAAATGCAGGAATGCATCACATTGTTTTTATACAATCAGGGGAGGGAGAAACATGTCTAAGAGGTGAGAACCCATGCTCAGATCCTCTCCTCCAGTCCCTCTGCTCAAGGGGGTGGCTGGCACCCTTCCTCATGCAGGACCAGGCCAAACTAGGGACTGACGCCAAAGCCTTCCTTCCATGTACATCACACACTTACTTCCACCCATGCTTCTTGAGTCATCAGAGCTGAGGGGGCAGTTATGTGCCTTGGGTTTAGAAGCTAAAGTGACTTTTAGATTTTCACGATGACACCTATAGATATAGCCAATCCCTTTACATTTCAGGAGGCCCTGCATAGCCAGTCCCCTTGATGGCAACTTTCAAGCTGCTTCTGATCTTCTGTGATCACAGCTTGCTCATCTCCTATGCAGGTCTTTCTATTCCTGTTGAATACATTCCTAAAAGTAGAATTCTGAAAAATAAATGTCACCCACTTAAAATTTTAGTTACTCCTGCCAAACTGCCCTTCTAGAAGGTTGCACCGAGCTCGGGGGCTGTCTGGCCTTGGTGGAGGGTTGGAGACAACTGAGAATCACAGCTATGGCTAGTTGGGTTCTGATGGGCAACCTCTACCATCTGGGCTTCTCCCCCATGCTTTGCTGATATATTTCAGAGCAGGGATCCTAGGTCAAGACTTGGAACTCACAAGGTGCCCTCATTCTACTCTAAGTACTTTCCCATGTGATTCCTATAAAGGGGACCTCATCTCAGCCTAGTGTGCCCAAATAGGCTTCATCACCTCCCTTCTGTACACAGGCTGCAGTTGCAGGTGAGGCTAAGTGACCTGTGAGAGATCAACTCACTGGAGAACAGGAAAGGGCTGGGCTCTGGGCTCACCTCTGACCCATCTGTCCCACCAGGCACCAAACTACTGGGTTAGCTAATAACCATAGATCCTCAGGGTATGGGGACAGGGAAGAATGCTACTGAAGTTACAGTCATGAGATCCAGTGGGTAGGTCAGAAAGGGAAGCAGAACGAGCTGGCATTCTCAGGGTACAAGGAGGGCCAAGGGAGCCTGGAGCCTGGTCATGGCTGTGTTTTGGGTCTTTATTGGTGCAGAGCATGAGGCCTGGAGAATGGACATGAACTTGCTGTTGGACAGTGAAGTTTGGGCATGAAGCTTGGACCACAGGCTCCTCGATGTGGCCATGGCACAGGGATGCTGAATTCCAGGGGAGGCAGGGCATCCAGGATTATGTCAGGAACTGGGTGTGTGGGCCTAGGTCTTTCACCAATGGAAGGGAAGCCCAGGACATCATCCCTGACAAGGGCATCTATGGGGCACATGCACAGAGACCTTCCCAGAGAATATCAGCCACTCCTGGGGTTCTGCCTATAGAGCTTATGGAAACAAAGTCTAGCAGGCTTCTGGAAATCCCACACATGTGTGGAAGACACTTGCCCACTCACAGAGCCTCGCCAGAGGGCTTTCTGTAGAAGAACCTGGTACCAGGACCAGTTTCCCGAAACACCCTCTTTCTAGTTACCCATGCCCTCCCTGGTCTCCTGAGCTCTCTGTGGAGGGTGCAGGGAGCACTGTTGCTCAGTTCTGTGCAGTCAGGCAGGGCCTTATCACCCATGGCAAATCAGTTCAGCCATCCCAGAGTCACTCTGCCTGGACTCAATACAATCTCCGACTTTCACCTGAGTTGTTGTGCACTGGAACCCTGTGTCCTGACCAGCATCAGGAAGGCAGGTGCTAGCTGGAGCCTTTAGGTGGAGGCTGCTGGCACAGGAGTTTTTCTACTGCAGGCTCCAGCATCCTGGAAGATCCTTTTGCCTGCTGTCCACAATCTGGCTCTTGGAGTCTGGGGCTATCCCTCAAGTCCATTGCCCTCCACCTGTGGAACCAGGATGTCTCAGCAGAAGAGCTGGACTTCATGGCTTGCTGATACAAGCAGTGGCTCAGAATGCCTGCTGGAAGTCAAACAGGGTGGGTCCTACTTTCCATCTCTCTCAGCTCAAGGTCATCTTCTCAGAGATGCTTTGGCAACCATTCTGATGAGCCAGCTGCTCTCCAGAATAAGATCTTGTTTTATCATTGTCTTCTACACCTGGATGCTGGTGCTCTGGGTACCTCACAGACATATCTGCTAGCACATGTGTCCAGCACACAGATGCTCAGCAAGAACCCCTACTGACTGACCCCTTCCCCAGCCTCCAGCCCATATACCCTACCCCTTCTCTCAGGCACCTTTGGAATGGATCAGTCCTCTATATTGACGTTCTCTTATCCCTTCCTGTGGGGAGCCACTCCAAATGCACCACGGGGATCTGAAAGATCACTGTAGTCTGGTGTGGTAGTGCCATGACTCGTAACTCAGGCTTTTCCTTCACTCAGCTGTGGTCCCAGGAGTGGCCCTAGGAGTAGGCAGCACCCAGAGAGGTTGAGCTACACTCACCTCTTCCCTTGTAATCCTACCCCTTGCCTCATTTGAATGGCTTCCTCCCAATAAAAGGGCTCAGCACGTGCTCTTCTCTCTCTTTCCACGGACTCCTGAGGTCAGAAGAGCCATCACAAGACCCAAAGAAAAAGGCATTTCTCTGTCTCTGCGTGATGATTTCGTGCAGGCCAGTTCACCTGGAGTGACCCTGAGTGTTTAGTCGTGAAACGCAAAACCCTCCCTTTGTAGAAGCACCTGGTCTGGAACAGAGATGGAGAATTTTCTCTACAGTGTGGGGCTCTCTAGCTGAACTGGTTCTTCCTATTGCAGCCTGGGCAAGTTCCCTAATCTCCTTTCTGAGCAAAGGAGAAAAATGACCTGCCTGCTTCTCAAGGGCCTGGGTTGATCAGTCAGTATCTGCAAAGTGCTCACAGTATGAGCTGTCTACTTCTTAATTAAGGAACTGAATAGAAAACAATTATTCCCCTAGGGAAGACATTCTCCATGCAAACGCCCAGTGTGGTGACATTCAAGATGGCAGAGTAGTGGAAGCCACATTTCCAGTTGCTCTGTGACTCAGAATTCAAGCTGTGGGAAATACGGGATTTCAATAAAAATCAACATTGAACAGTCAGAGTGTCTTAGAGACTCAGAAATTAGGGTGCACTGAACAAAGAAAAAAGAGTATGTTGGAACCAGGCTAGCTGCAGCAGCCATGCTGGTTCACCACAGAGGGGAGGGAGAACACAGATAGAAATGCGATGGACAAATTTGGCACAGAAAGTCTCATAGATCAGAAAGGCAGCCCAAACTTAGCTGATCCAGAGCCTGCACAGACAGCCATCTGGTGTTTGAAAGGTGCACTGTTTCTCAACTGGCCATGGACAACTGAGGTGAGAACCATTTCAAGGAGGCCACACCGATGCTTGGTGCTGTGGAACTGGGAGACCATAGCAAACACTGTCCTGGAAAGTGCCTAACATATGGCCCAGGGTGTACCCAGCAGAATGTGAGTGAAACAGGCACAGAGGAGATTGTATCCCGGGGGGATTCAAGGAAGGGATACAGAGGGGAGTCCAACTCGCTTTCCTTTTGAGTCTGGCAGATTATGTGACCAGTGGAAGTGGGTTGGGAATCTGAACAGGTGGGTGTGAATACACTCAGGGACTCATCCCAGGAAGGCTGTGTTTGAGGGCAGCATAGCGTGTGGAGGGCCACCCCCACTAACAATGGCCCTGTAAACAGAATTCTTGGGAGGCTCCTGAGACCCAGACCCAGACTCCCAGCAGAGATTGGCAGCTGCCAGGCCCTTGGGGTGTGACCATCCATTCTTTTTTTTTTTGTTATTGTTTAATTTTTAATTTGTTTTAATGAGTTATCCATGAGAGTAGAATTCATTTATGCACTATGATATATCATACATAGATGGGGTATAATTTCTCATTTTTCTGATTATACATATTGTAGAATTACATAAATCTCTCTCTCTCTCTCTCTCTCTCTCTCTCTCACACACACACACACACACACACACACACATGGTAATAATGTCTGTTTCATTCTACTATCCTTCCTATTCCCATATCCCGTCCCCTCTCCCTTCACTCCCCTCTACCTAATCTAAGGTAACTATTCTTCCCTAGTGTTCCCCCACTTATTGTGAATTATCATCCGCATATCAGAGAAAACATTCAGCCCTTGGCTTTTTGGGATTGGCTTATTTCACTTATCATGATATTCTCCAACTTCATCCATTTACTGGTAAATGCCATAATTTCATTTCTCTTTAAAGCTGAGTAATATTTCATTCAGTATATATACCACATTTTCTTTATCCATTCAGCTATTGAAGGACACTAGGTTGGTTCCGTAATTTAGCTTTTGTGAATTGAGCTGCTATAAACATTAACGTGGCTGTGTCACTGTAGTATGCTGATTATAAGTCCTTTGGATATAGACTGAGGAGTGGGATAGCTGGGTCAAATGATGGTTCCATTCTGAGTTTTCTGAGGAATCTCCAACCACTGTGGTTGCACCAATTTGCAGTTTCATCAGCAATGTATGAGTGTACTTTTTTCCCCATATCCTCACCAACATTTATTGTTGCCATAGAGAACTCAAACTTGACACCAAGAAAACAACCCAAAAATTAAATGGGCTAAGGAACTGAACAGAGGAAGAAATACAATCAATCAATAAATATGTGAAAAAAGTGTTCATAATTTCTAGCAACTAGAGAAATGCAAATCAAAACTACTCTAAGATTTCTTTTTTTTTTTTTTTACTCTAAGATTTCATCTCACCCCAGTCAGAATGGCAATCATCAAGAATACAAGCAACAATAATTGCTTGTGAGGATGTGATGACCATTCATTCTTGTAGATAATTTTGACCACTTCAGTGGAGACCATTCCTTCATTTTTCATTAAGAATATTCGTGTGTGTGTGTGTGTGTGTGTGTGTGTGTGTGTGCGCACGAGCGCATTCTTACTGTGCCAGTTGGTTTGTGGACATATATACATATACATATTTCTTTCTTTTTTCTCACTCTCAGCATTTCTTAATGTCATTTTTTTCTTGCCGTGTCTTTTGAGGGTTAACGGTTTTGTTTTATTTTGTTTTTGTTTCTTTCTCTCCTTTTGTCTCCCACTAATAGGAAATTCTTTATTCTTTATTCTTTACTTTGTTTTTCCTCCTTCTTTCTTATAATCATAACCTGATATATTTCTTTTGCATTTTCTCTGTTCACATTTTGAACATTGTGAACTCTCTTCTATCTTCCTATTAAATTTTCTTTTCTCTTAATGAACCATATTTGACCATCTTTTAGATCTAATTCAGTTATAAAACTTCTGCCCCCACCACTCATGTTGCATTATTGCTGCTGTAGATGACATAATTGACTCACCTGCTGTTTGCCTTACTGCAAAATCTAATTCTAGTTATTGTTGTTTTTGCTTTTGGCAATTTCTGACTCTGCCCTGGAAACTTCCAGAGTGACTAGGTGAGCTCTAGTCACATCACTGTGACAAGGTCCAAGCCATTGTCCTCCCACTTCTCAGCAGGTGCTTCCTACATCATTTTCTCAAGGATATGTGTTTTTTTTATACTTATGGATAATATTTATTAGAACAGAAGTATATAAACCAAGAGCATCAGGAAAAGATATGTATCAGGAGGAATCCAGAGACATCGGGCACAGGCTTTTGACCATTTCCCCACCTGGGGCCATACAGGACATGCTTTCTCTTTAGCAGTAAAGTATGTGGACATGTGCAGAATGTCTCTGCACACACAGAGAAAACTGTTCAAGCTTTTGGGTCTGAGGCTTTTATTGAGAGCCAGTCACAAGAGACATCATGCTACATGACAGTCACAGCCACTGAAACTTAGGGTCCCAATGATGAAACCGGACACACATCAAGTATGCTGATGTATGTGCAAAGCAATCCTGACAGGCTGAAATGACATGGCCCATTTCTCCGGGTATATAAAACATCATGGTCAACCACTAACTTAACAACACTCAAAGGCCACATTACCAGGGGTTGGCCAAATGTCAGTCATGATTCTAGGTTTCCTTGAAGACATACAAGGATTGAACGGCAAGACCTACTCAGGAAACACTTTCCTCACACTCCACACATGCTATTTAAAACTCAACAGTGTCCCTTATATGGGGGATTGTATGCGTAAACTCTTACATGTATCAAGATCCTATCTAGTCTCTGGTTGAACTGAGATTTGAATCTATGGTGGGTTTTTGCTCACTTAAGCTGTACTGCCTTCTCACTATCAGCTACTAGGGTGTTGAGTATTTACAGATCATCCAATCCATTTTTATGAGCAAAACCCCTACTTGACTATAAATTAGTCTGAGCCATCCTCCCACTCTGCTGGGGGCATATAAAGATGTCTTAGGCTCATTCATATCCAACCTCCCTATGGCCTCTGTCTTTGCAGAGCTATTTTCCCCAGGTGTGTGTCTATAAGTTCATCATGACATTTACAGGTGTTACAATGTTGCTGCTTTTGCATAAAAGTATTAAGTAGATAGTTCATGCATTGGCCGGGGGGAGCATGGTGGGTCAGGCATGATAGCACACACCTGTGATCCCAGCTACTCAGAAGGTTGAGGCAGGAGGATCACAAACTTGACTCCAGCCTAGACAATTTAGTGAGACCCTGTTTCAAAATAAAAAAGAGAGTACTTGCCTAGCATGTGTGAGCCCCTGCCCTAGATTCAATACCTTGTGCAAAAAAAAAAAAAAAAAAAAAAAAAAAAAAAGCATTGTGATACCTATAGACCTGAATTTCCTATTGGTATTACCTATTTTAAAAAGAAAATTGAGGGGGCTGGGGATGTGGCTCAAGTGGTAATGCACTTGCCTGGCATGCATGGGGCCCTGGGTTCGATCCTCAGCACCACATAAAATAAAGATGTTGTGTCCATTGAAAAACTGAAAAATAAATATTAATAAATTCTCTCTCCTCTCTCTCTCTCTCTCTCTCTCTCTCTCTCTCTCTCTCTCTCTCTCTCTCTTTAAAAAAAGAAAGAAAACTGAAAAGGAATAAATTGCAAATTATTCTGGGTTAGAAAAGCCTGATCTTTTAAAAAATCCACAAATAGAAGCAAAATTTGTAATCAAATTTTAAATTATCATGACAAAATTCTAAATATGAGCAAAAGTAAGGTGAGTAATATGCTGAACTCCCATATAATCATTACTGAGATTAAACACTTATCACTACATGGCCAATCTTGTTTCAATTCGACTTTTATTCATTATCCATTTGTATCCTAAAATATAGTAGCTTTTAAAAATGCACAAACATATCAGCACTGTGGTGCACACCTGTAAACCCTCCCAGCTCAGGAAGCTGAGAAAGGAGGATCACAAGTTCAAAGCTAGCCTCAGCAAAAAAAAAAAAAAAAAGAAAAAAGAAAGAAAGTGAGACACTAAGCAACTCAGTGAGATGCTGTCTTTAAATAAAATGCAAAATAGATCTAGGATGTAAGGAAAAATAATAAGGGAGGCACAGAGACAAGGTGCAGAGGCAGGAAAGTGGCTGCTTACACAAGTGACCACGTTTATTTAAACCAATAGGTTACATTAGGTCATTAGTACCATAACTACATTATTAAGGTTGCTTATTCTGCAGTTACATTCACAGTTACAATATGCAATGTAAGGAGCTTTGTGCAGTTTTAAAGAAATTCCATTGTATAAAGGTACTATTACATGGACAGATTTAGGTTCAGTGAAACATTGTGTTTTTTTAACAAGAGAGTCCCTATATTCCCAGGAGCTGTGTGCCTGAGATGAAGGTCAAAGCTGATAAGAGCTACTTCATGAAGGACACTGCTACAGCAGCCAGGCATCCTGTGTCTTTATACAGAAGTTTCCCAGCAGCCAAGCATTCTGAGCCTTTGCACAGAAACTTCCTAGCTACCAAGCATGCCACAATCACGAAGTTTATCAGAGTCCCCAATCCCAAACACAGAATCCCTACACTAAGGATATGGCTCAGTAGTGGAGTGCCTCTGAGTTCAATCCCTGGTACCCACCCACCCCCCAAAAAAAGTGCACAAACACTACCATTATTTCATTTACAAAATAATGATAATATCTTATGTTTTTGTTAGCTTTTTTGTCACTGTCACTAAAAGACCTGACAGGAACACATAGGAAGAAAAGTTTATTTTGGTTCATGGTTGTAGAGGTTATTTCTCGGACCAGCTGACTACATTGTTCTGGGCCCACAGTGAGGCAGAATCTCATGGCGGAAGGTGTGGCAGAGGAAAGCAGCTCTGACATGGCAGTCAGAAGCAGAGAGAGCTCCTTTCACCAGAGACAAAATAGAAACCCCAAAGGCATGCCCCCAGTGACCTACCTCATCCAGGGAATCCTAGCTGCCCACAGTTACTGCCTAGTTAATCCATATGAGTAGATGAATCCACTGATTAGGTCACAACTCTCATCATCTGATCATTTCATCTGTGAAAATTCTTGTATTATCTTATACTTAAGCTGTTGGGGGACATCTCATATCTAAACCATAACATTCTATCCTGGCCCCCAAAAGTTCATGCCAACTTCACGATGAAAAACACATTCAGTCAATTTCCCAGAGTCCCCAGAGTCTAAACAGTCCCAGCAATGCCCAAAAGTCCGAGTCCAAAATTTTCTTTGAGGTTCAAGGCAAACTTTTTCCCTGCAAATATGTACATTTTTCCAGAAGCAGGATCTCTAAAGTAGATGCATCAGGGCAGTTATCAAGAGCCCTGCACTTTACAGAACACCCTTTGCTTGTGGGCAAAGAAGTAAGCTCTGGGAGGCAGCCTGCTGGAGATGGGTGACTGTGCTGTCAGCTGATACACCAGAAGAGCTGGTATTATGTGCCACCGATTCTGACAGTTGAAGTAGGAGGAAGTTAGTTTTTGTAGCTATTTATGGAGTTGGTCCAATGAAAGTGCCAGCTGATGGTCTACCTATCATAGCCATCTACAACAGCTTTCTACAACACCTGGGTTTCTTTAGAAACTGTGAAGAGACACTTGGTAGATGAGAAAGGGGATCTTTTGCAAGTAACCCCCGCCACCTGCACCCTAGGTCCAGGATCTGCACAGTGCCCTGCCAGTGCCTTCTAGTCCTCAGAGCGGTGACTCCACAGGCTCCCCAGCCTGAGTGCTGGAGGACAGCGCAGGCCGGGCCAAGGAGGGGCTGTCATCAAGAGCTGGGGCTGGGTGAGGAAGGCTGAGGCTCCTGGCAGAGACAAGGGAGCAGTGTCATGCAGAGGCAAGGCAAGGGGATATGCCCGGAGCCTTGAAACAGTTTCCTGTTTCCTGAGAGGAGTGTCTGCAGAAGTCAGCTCCATATATGGTCTCGTGTGAGAAGTGGAGAAAAACTTAATTTTAGTCATAAAAGGAAGGCTTACGGGGAGGAGTGCCTCGTCCCCTCGCCAGCAAAGGAAACACGACACAGGATTCTTCCTTCAGCAGTTTATTCAGGCCTTTATTTTGACATGTCTTCTAGCTTCTACTACTACTCCTACTGCTACTTCTACTGCTACTCCTACTACTACTACTACTACTACTACTACTCCTACTACTACTACCTCTACTACTCCTACTACTACTCCTACTACTACTTCTACTGCTACTCCTACTACTACTACTCCTGCTACGTGCCCCAGCCCTAATAAAGCAGATAAAGCCCCAATGCACAACTGCCACGTGGATCTTTCTCATAGGGTGTTTTACAGCTACGTGCCAACTCTCCCAAAATAAGGAGTTGTTTATCACAGGCCACGGTGCTTATCAGTGCCATCTTGTAATGGCGGCCACAGTACACAGAAACAGCTCACCACAGTTCCCCCTTTTTTGTTTTACTAAGACAATACAGGCGAGAGTAGAGGTCCTATCCCACTGTGCAGAAGTGACTGCATATGGTCCAGCCTTAAGGAGGGCCCTTCCCCAAACCTGAGGCCATATCAGCCGATGCCTTTTTTCGTGGGGCGGGCCGTGGACGTCCAACCTGCATGCAATAGGACATGCTCTCCTTGAGGTCCACTTCAAGGATCACTCAAGTGCAGTGCCTTGCCTCGCATCCTGTATCGTGACGATGGTAGACGAAGGGGGACAGCTGAGGCTGAACTGTGGCTGTTTAGAAATACAACAACAAGCAAGTTGGCAGCACCCTGAAAGAAAGGCACGGACAGCAGAAAGGGGGAGAAATTCGGTCGTGACATCTGCCATTGTTAGATAAAGGCCAAGACGTTCCCGTGGAATACATGTGTCTCAGGCGGAAAAACAGGAGGCCTAGTGAGCTGGCCACTTCGACATGCAGAACAAAGAATTGGGGGCTGGGCCCCCGGGGGCCAGAAATTGTAGAAATTGTCGCAGGCTTGGGAAGGGCTCCTCAGAGGGGGTGTCATAAAGATATGTGCCACAGTGGCCCTTATTCTGCCAGGAAGACACTGCATCTTTATGTCACGGTGGCTGGAGCCCTATGTGTGGGGTAAGTGTGGTCCTCTCTCAGGTTGTGGCCCATGTTGCTGTCTGCCTTTGGACAAGTGTTAATCCTGTTGTGGTTTCTCATTTGCTGAGCCTTCAGAGGCCTGCTGTTAGCCCACAGAACTAAGTGTCATTGCCATTCTAACTTGGGCTCCATCCCAGGCTCTGTTCATTAGTGTTTCTTGCTGAGACCTGTGCAGCTTTGCCTAAGCCTGCTGCAGGTTTTCTCCTGTGAATGCATGGCCCCTGCCCCTGAAGCCCACCCAAGTGACTCCACCTTGGCCAGCTCAGGTCTGAAAGGTGGAGTACTCCTCAGGCTCCTGGGCATGAAGGGGCTGCAAGCCAGTGGCCAAATGAAACCCACTGAGTTCCAATGCCCATCCTTCTGGCTGTTCACCTGTGGATGGCTCTGCAGGGCTGGTGCTCAGCACACTGACACATATCCTGACAGCTTGGCAGTGACCATCCCCCCATGAGTATTGGGAATGAAGTCAGAGAGGAGGGAGGGGGGCTCAGAGCCCTGTGGCACCACTTCTTAGCCCTGTATCCTGAGGCAAGAGTCCCTGTTTCTCTGGGCCTCCATTTCTTATTAATAAAATGGTAATGTCAGCGGTTCTTACCACGTGATTGTTCTTCCACAGTTGTGTGTCTCATTGATGCGCGTGATTTATCTTTTAAATTTTTATTTTTTATTTTTCTGGTAATAGGGATTGAGCCCAGGGGACTCTACCACTGAGCTGTACCCTCAGCCCTTTTAATTATATTTTGAGACAGACTCTCACTAAGTTGCTGAAGCTGGCCTACAACTTGCATCCTCCTGCTTCAGCCTTCCCAAGTTGCTGGGATTACAAGCCCCCAGCAAGCTGACACAGTTTTTACAGAGTGAGACTTGATTTTGATGAAGATGCTCCACACACACACACAAAGCACCCTGTAGTCTACCAAGGCAGACATGGAGACTCTGCTTTGGAAGCTTCCAACAAGTGTTTCAGGTTCTAGCAAATCTGAAGTAGCAACCCTGAAAATCCTCTGCTTCTAGGAACTAAACACATGAAGTACATGTCTGGGCTGGCCAAAAGGACAGGACACCTCCAGGATCCAGGAAGGAGGAACCTGGCTGAGGGATGGTGGGCTCAGAAGCCAACACTGCATGGAGCCTTGGGCATGGCTGCCACTTGTAAGATCCTGGCAGCCCGAGTGTTACAGGGCAGAGGACATGAACTTATGAGATACATAGGACTGGAGACTAGAATTGGAAGCACACGTGGATTCTGGATTTCCAAGATTGCAAATTCAATGAGAATATTCTCCTAAAACTTCCTACCTAGCAGCAAGAGATGAGAAGGAATGAAGGGGAAGGAAACACTTGCTCCTAAGAACCAGGACGAACGCCCTCATGTTGATTTAGGATTTATGCCATCCACACCTTAGAGGCAGTCCAAGCCACATAGTTATACATAAAATACAACTACTACTCCAGGAGGATCAGCAGGACCAGTGAGACCCAGAAGGCCTTCAGCTCCATCCCCCAAAGAACAGCCCTGGATTGTCCATGCTAAGAGATGTCACATCCAAAAATGGCATCAGCAGACAGCTCTCTCCTAAAGTCAAGATGATACATAAACCTCAATTATATAGAAAAAGTACCATGGAGAACATGGAGAAAATAAGAGGAAGGGATTACTAACTATGAAAGCCAAAAAAATCAATGGTGCTGAAAACCAAAAAAACAATAGAATTAGCATCAGTTAAGCTAAATATTCTTTGAAAAGATTAACCTAACAGGGAAAACTTCAACATGCAAAACAAGACAAAGCAAAGAAAAGGCATAAATAAAGAACACTAAGAATAGAAAAGGAGCCAAGTGAAGATCAAATGAGGGAATTCAATAATTAAGAGTGGGAAGGGGTGGACTTGTTCAGTGCATACTGTAAGCGTGCATTGAAACATCACACAAAACCCATTAATATGTAAAGCTAATGCATGCTGATCACAAAATTTAAAAAGGAAAAAATAAACAGGAACAATTAAAATGAATAAGATAAAAGAAAAAAGGTAGCCATAATTACACTCCAAGAATTTATATATTATTAAAAGTTTCTCAATACAATGAAAAGGATTGAATAGACGAGAAATCATTGAAGGAGATGAAGGACTTAGACTTACAACTTACAATCACTTGATTTCTCTCAATCTGTTTTTACTCTTATACTATGGGGAAGAAATGGTTTCTTTGTGGAAACTTCTATGGACTGAAATAGATACATGAAACACTTAGGACTGTGCTTGTTCCTCACTAAATGATGATTTTTATTTTTTTGCAAGAATATCTATTACATCCTTATAATACTAAAAAAGTGGGAAAACATTTTTAAATATTTATTAAAACACTTATTGATAAGGAAATGATTAAATAAGCCACAGAAGATATATAGGATCTAGTGTTCTGGACCTGAGATTAAAAATGAATACATTCTATTTGTAGCAAAAAGATCTCCTACATGTCTTGTTTTATGCAAAAAAAAAAGGAAATTGCAGAATAGTATATAGTGGAAGATACTATTTATGTTTCAACAAGAGACAGGGAGAGAGATTGAAGGGACAACTAGGATGGCAGTGAAGGTTGATTTGGGTGGGTAAAGGAAAATTTTTATCCTTATTTTTGAATTTTCACAATGAAAGAAGTGGTTGGTATAATATAGGGGGTAAAATTTTAAAATTTTAAAATACTTTTAAAATAACTAGATATTTACTGAAGTTTCCTGGGGAGGAGTCTGCAGGGCTGTATTACAGTACATTCAACAAAACCTCCTTAATACCCTTTCAAAGGGAAAATTCACTATAGCCAAACTATGGAGCCAGCCTAAGTGATCATCAACAGATAAATGGGTAAAGAAAATGTGGTATATATACACAATGGAGTTTTACCCAGACATAAAGAAAAAATGAAATTATATTATTTTCAGGAAAATGAATACAAACTAGGTACCATCATGTTAGGTGAAATAAGCCAAACTCAGAAGGTCAAGGTCAAGGGTCCTCTGTTTTCTCTCATTTGTGGAAGTTAGAGAGGAAAAAGCAAAAAAAAAAAAAAAAAAAGAGAGAGAGAGAGAGAATGGAGTGGGAATCTCATGAAAATCAAAGGGAGATCAATAAAGAAAAGCGGCTAGGGTATGGGAGGTGAGGAGGGAGGGGAGAAGTGCTGGGGGTGATATTGACCAAATTACATTGTTATATTGTGTGCATGTATGAAAAAGTAAAAATAAATCCCGTGGTTATGGACAACTCTAATGCACCAACAAAAAAATGTGGAAAAAACTCCTCAGACCTCCCCTGCTTCCCAACATTCCTCTCCACCCCTCTTTGCTGTGTCACATTCTTCTTTCCCTTTTCCACCAACAGGTAAAGTTTCCTTGCCTTACCTTGATTGTTGCCCCCAGTTTTTTTAAAGTCAAGTCTAGTTCAAGCGCTCAGGCAACACTGAATGGATTGGACTTACTGCTATGCACCCACCACTATAATCAACATGTCATATTTACTTCCGTCTAATTTTTTTATTTAACAAAAAATAAGATGTGGATAGGATCAAAATTGAGAAACTTAGATTTGGGTATTTTTACTAAAGTGCTGGTGAACCCAGACCTGTCCTTACACATCTTGGGGTGCAGCTCGGCATCTGAGCCCCCTTTTTAGAGCGCCTTTGACCTCTTTGTTGCGAAGGCTGTAGATGAATGGGTTCAAGGTCGGTGTGACCACTGCATACACCACGCTGGCCAGGCGGTCGTAACGCGCAGAGTAGGCGGATGAAGGTCGGAAATACACCGACAGGACAGAGCCAAAGAAAAGCGACACCACCACCAGGTGGGCCCCGCAGGTGGAGAAGGCACGGCGACTGCCTCCTGCAGACCGCACTTGAAGCACCGCGACTAGGATGTGCGCATAGGAAAGCGACACAAGAAGCAGAGGGGTCAGCACCACCGCCAGGCCCTCGGAGAAGATGGCAGTCTCTGCAGTGGACGTGTCTGAGGTCGCCAAGCTCAGCATCACCGTCATGTCACAAAAAAAGTGGCGCACGGGGGCACAGTGGGGGTAGGAGAGCGCGGAGATGAGCAGGGTGTGGAGCAGCGAGTGCAGGTGGGCCACCGCCCAGGACGCACCCACCAGCGCCCTGCAGCGCCAGGGTGTCATGACCGCAGTGTAGTGCAGTGGCCGGCAGACGGCCACCGCGCGGTCGTAGGACATGGCCGCCAGGAGGTAGCTCTCGGTGATGCCCAGAGCCACAAAGAAGTACATCTGGGCAAAGCATGCTTGGAAGGATATGGCCTGAGCTGGGTGGAGCAGGCTGACCAGCAGTCGGGGGACCGTGACCGTGGTAAAGCAGGCATCCACAAAGCTCAGGTGACCCAAGAAGTAATACATAGGGGAGCACAGAGCCCCATCGGACCTCACCAGTACCACCATGCTCAGGTTGCCCATGGCGCTGAGCAGATAGACGCTGAGGAAGAGCAGGAACAACACTGGATGGGCGACTGTGTCATCCATCAGGCCAAGGAGGAGGAACTCGGGGCCGGATGTGAGGTTGACCAGAGCCATGGAGTACCTGGCCAGGTGGGAATGCTGAGAAGTGAGAAGAGACAGCAGGTATAAGTTCTGAGGAACCCCAGGGGGATTTCCTGTATGTTGATGTTCCATATGTAAATTTTTTTACACGTCGGGATCACAGAGTATTTACAAAAATTTAGATTTTTGCTTGCTAAAACAGATTGAAAACCACATTGCTCACTGAATGATCCTAATTTTATGAAGAAACCACATATCACAAGGGTGTTTTAAGGTAATGATTGGAAGTCTCAAGTTTTGTTGTCATACCTGATTTTGAGTCTTCCCTTTACTAATAAGGTAGTATGTGCTCTCAGTTCCTTCTTCTTTAATGAGGAAAATACTAGTTTCTATCTTTGGACTTGGTAATGAGGATAAAGTGAATAGTAAATTTAAAATTGTTAGCACACTGCCTGACACATAATAAGTTGTATAACTTTTATCTGTCTACTCATCATTAGTCTATCATCATCATCATTATCACCTATTTAGTCAAAGAGTCAGGACCCAGGCCATATAAATACTAATCTAAATCTCTTCAAACCAGACACCTTACTGTATGTGCCATTCATTTCCACCACTCATTATGTGCTAATTCACAAATCAACCATTTTTTTTCTGTAAAGTATCATGTAGTAAATACTTTAGGCTTGTGGGCCATACAGTTTCTGTTGTAACCACACCATTCTGATTTTTGTGGTGCAAAAGCAGTGGCCCACAATAAGTAAATGTATGGCCATGGCCATGTGTGGCCATAAAACTTTATTTACAAAACAGGTGGAAGACTGGACTTTCCCAGTCAGACATGATTTGTTGACCCCGGTATAGGATACTGTGGGAGACTGCAAGATGGAAGAGTCTCAGCTTCTACCCTCAGTTAGATCTGGAGCAACATGCTGAGTATCTTAGTATGTTTCTAATTTCATGAACCACATTGGAGTAAATTATTCTTCCTGGAGGAGCTTGGGAAGAATTTTTTAAAAAGGGGGTGAGACTTGAATCAGGCCCTGAAGAATGAATAGGAGTTTATGAAAGAGACATGCTCTGGTGTAGGAGGAGAGGGTACTCCTGAGAGTGGGAAGAGACTGTGTGGAATTGTTGGTAGAGAAGACATGGACTAGAAAGAGTAAAGCATCCACATGATGACACTGAGACCCTGGGCAAAGCTTATTCTTGCTCTTATCTCTGTGTGTAAAATTGATTGTACATAAAACTATTACATTTCTCACTTAGCCAACGACTCCAGTGATTTCAGAAATAATGCACTCATTTTGTCTCCCATTCAATTTCTTCCTTAAAACACCACAATCTCCTGTTGTTCCAAGGTCTCTACAAGTGTCCTGCTACAAAGCTGATCAGCCCACCCTTTGCCAGGAAAACTGGTCAGATCTCAGAAAATGGACCAAGTCAGTGCCTGCCAAAAAACTCCTCCCAGGAAGAAACTGCATCTCCCTGCCTTGTCCAGTGAGCTATATACAAAATGCATCTGAAAATATTTGTGGAATTAGGTTTTTTTGAGGAGCAGTGAGTGATAAACAGAAATGAAGGGAGGGTAAAGAAGAGAGGATGTATCCTGCTTTCATTTTTCTGCTTCTCTGTCATTGTCAACCGTTAGCCGTCCCAGAGAAATCACCTCCTTAGTTTCGGCAAGACTTACTCATTGGCCCATCACAGAATAGGAGCATGGAAGAGCTGGACTTTGGCACCCCTCAAATCTATCCATTTTTTTTCAGTGCACTATTCTCCTTTACCCTTGACCTTGACCTTCACTTCCCAACCCCTCCTCAGGCAGCTGTGTGATGCAGCAGAAAGAGCATTGGCTGTGAAGTCACAGACACATGGGCTTTGATCCTGACTGCTGTGTAAACGTGGATCCTCCTTCATTTAATCTCCAGTCATCTCATCTAAGAAACGAGGATATTGATTCCTGCTTTACATGACTGATGTCAAGATTAAGTGAGGTAATGTATGTACAAGGAGTAGCAGAGAATGGATGCTGATAGATCTTGGTTCCTTTCCCCCTATATAGAAATCCACTGGTTTTTTTCTATGGCTTCTTGAAATGGTTCAGTCCAGTTCTGGAGGGATATAGTTATTTAGTTGTTTTTCTTAATCTCAACTAAAAAACCTAATTTTCTGCAAGAAATGACACCAATTTTGGCCTCTAGGGACAACACGTGCCAAATCTACTTTCTCTGCATTTTTTGTTTTTTGGGTTTGTTTTGTTTTGTTCGTTTTTATATAGATATCAAGGGGATCTATTCTGGGTCTACAGATATTTTCTTCAACCTGAAGATGACTGGAGCCTTAGATCCTTTCTTACAAGATCTTATTTCCGGTCCTTTTTCATTCACTCTTTGCTTTGTCAATGTTTTCTCAGCAGGAATTGGGCACAGTGTTCAAGCTGGGGTTGATCTGTGTGGAGTTCCCTGGGTCAATAAAATGGCTCAAGCTCACCATTCATGCCTATTTATTGAGTGCTTGCTGGGGGAAGGCATTGTGGGCTCTGGGGCTACAGAGGTAAGGCAGCCATTGTCCTTGACCTCCAGCTGTGCACAATGGAATAAGCACTACACTGATTGTATGAACAAACTAAGGGTGATTTCCTCTGCCTGGCTGATATAGGGAAGATCTCACAGAAGAGGGGAGGATCAAATTAATTTTGGAAGAATGAATACAAGATCACTTGGAAATAGAAAGGGCAGGGCAGGTTGGGGAGAGAGAATGTGAAAGCAAAGAAAGATATTTTTTGTGTGTGGGGGGAGAGTTGGAGCTAAAATGTGGCTTCTTCCTCCTTAATACTTAATGCAGAGTAGATGGAGAATGGGGTGGGAGGAAGACAGGACTCATGGTAAGAAGATAGCAGAGAAACGTTGGGTTCTCTCACCTGAAGGGCAACATGCCAGACCTCAGTCTCTTCTGCAGAGTCTGTGGGCTGGTCTCTCTTCTGGCCAAAGGTCCCCAGTCTTGGGGACAGGTGTGTGACCATCCATCTTAGCTCAGAGGCTTCAGTGTGTTTCCTGTGGGCTGCGACAACGGAACTATGTAGAGAGAGGCAGACAGACAGAATTGCAGGGATTTCCTGAGCCATGCTCTTCCCACTCAGCTTACTGCCCAGACAGACTCTTTGCTGCCTTTTGGATTCTGTGCAGACTTCTCACCCTGGTGTCCAAGGCCTTCCAACATGGCTCCTGGTATTCTCTCCAGTCTTCCCCCCAACTGCTTCCATAGGCTGCTGCTCCCCCTGACCCCAGCCAGGCTGGCCTTTGTGCTGCCTCTTACAGCTTTCTCACACGCCTCCCCTGCCCTCTCTACCCTTCCTGGAATGCTTTTTCTACCTATTCCAATATCCAACTCTGGTTCTGCTTCCTCCCAGAAGCCCCGTGCCCTTTCGGGACTCTGCAGCCCCCACATCTGCCTCTCTCCTCTGTCTCTTGTAACTCTCATTGGAACTCAGCCCTCCTTTGCTGACACTAAAGTGACTTCTTCTGCTGTGATGCTCATCTTCCCACTAAATGATGAGGCTTCTGAGGACAAATGTTTAGTTATCTTTTCCCATCTGACCCTTGGTCTTGCACAGGGGTTTTCCCTAACACTCTCGACAGTCAGGGAAGGCTCCAGAGAAGAGGTGGCACTTGAGCAGGGCCAGCTAGAAGGTGTTCACTGGACAGTCAAGGGTGGAAGATAATTTTAGAATAAATAACACATACAAAGGAAATTACAAGGGAAGCTTTAGGGAAGTTACTTAATGTCTTGAGCTCCATTTTTTTCTAAAAATGTATCATTATACCCTCCTCATGGTATAATGGTTGAAGCAAAACCCAGCAAATAATAGGTGCTCAGTAAATGTCAACCCCCCACCTCCTAATTCCTCTCAATGAGGAGATATGTTTACTGGATTCATGTCAGTTCCCCTTGAAATGTCTGGCACAGGACTGGGGTTCTTGGGTACTGACCTGCTTCTGTTGATGCAGGACCCTTTTCCTGAGGCCCAGATATTATGGGTGCTGCTTTGAAGGAGGTAGGAAGGACTCACTTAAAATAGAAAAATGAAGCAGGGAGGCATCAGATGTAGAACTAGTCCCATGTCTCCAACACAAGTTGCTACCCTAAACCCTACTGCAGACAATGCCACTCAGTTACATCAAGACACAGAAGTACGCAGGGCACACACCTGCACAAAAGTGCAGGCATATCTTGATACACTCAGATACATGGGCATGCCAGTCATGCACTCACTCACTAGGACAGGAACACACACATGCAAGCACACACGGACAGTCATAGTCACTAACACACAGACACAGACATGATCCATGCACTACAGAAAACACAGCATATGTGCCACTTACATATGAAGATGTACACACATATCTCCACACATAAATGACAGAGACACAGAGACCTCAGGGGGTCCTCCCAGACATAGTGGGACTCAACACAGGTTCACACATAAACGCCTGCTAGCTGCTCCCTCCCCCACCCTCCCTTGCTCAGGTCTGTCTGCCCTATTAGAGAGGTAGTGGGCAATGGTGCACAGGGGAGACCATCACTGGCCCCTGCACTCTCAGTCCTGGGGGCTTCTATCCAATTCCATGAATCCAGTCTCTTCCTGGACAGTCCAGATTGTTCTATTAATGGGGTGCAAAATAGCTTTCTCCTTGATGACAGTGTTAACCCGAAATAAGCTTTTCCCATTTCAAACATCTCCTCCCCTCCTCTAATTCTGTCTGTCAACATCTCACTCACTTCTTCAATAATCTTACCTGTTGTGTCTACTCCGTGTCAGGCAGGCACTGGAGCAGAAGGCAGGAGAGGGGCATTCAGAGATAAGCAAGACATGGTCAAGGAGTTCCCCTTCCTGTCTTGATATCAGGCAACTAGTAATGATTCTTAGATATATCTTACTCTATACTGTGTTATAAGCCAGGGAAGCAGCACCTGGAGAAGACTGTGCCTAAAGCCATTCAGCAATCAGGGGATGAGCCAGGATTCCAATTCTAGGTTCTGAATACCACCTGTGGTTAGTCACTTCCCTGTGCTGTCTGCCACATGTGGGCAGGTACTTCTTTAACTCTCTTCCTCAGGCACTTGACCTACCTACCTTGCCTTTCTCCTCTGATTATTCTACTCCCCGACAACAAGTCTCCTGCCTGTCAACTCAGCTGTGGGCATGGTCAGGCTCTGGCCACCACAACACAGACCCAGGGGCTGGTCTCCTTGCAGCTGAGGAGAAGTTATGGCAGGTGTACCCTGGAGAGGAAGACTTGGCTCCACAGTCAAAGGTGGGAGGGGTGACAGGCAGGTCAGAGCAGAGGGGGTCACCTGCTAATTAATTAACTAGAAAACTCTATGGGGAGCTACAGCAGCCTCTGTGATCCATGAGGATCCCTCAGCCCTCAGCCATCCTGGCTTCCCCTCACCTACCCTGCTAAAAATATAGAGTGGGAGAGTAGGAGCAAAGGTATTTGGGATCCAGGAACTCAGATTGACAATCCACCAGGCTCAGAGGGTAATGCTGTCACTCCTCAGCTTCCTACTTCAGGGAAAGACCCAAGAGGGCTGGTTAAAGACCCATGGCCAGGAGACCCAGTCCTCTTCTCCCTGGCTTTCTCCATGTGGAACTTCCACCATCACCCCTAAGGTTGCAACATCACCATGTGACTCCTTGCTCACCAAGGAGCTCCTCCTCCCAATCCCCATGTGAGAAGAACATTGTGCCAGAGCTGAGACCTGGATATCCATCTCCCAGTGTGGGCCTAGCAGCCCTTCCCTGGGCCCCAAGGCCCACTTGTTCCTAGAAGTTCAGCCTAACCCAGAAGTCAAGGGAGGGGAAGAAGAGCCACAGGTACTGGCAGTCACCCCAGGACAACAGGACTGAGATTGGGGCAGCTGAGCCTCGCATCCCAGGTGGAGCTGCTCTTACTGGACTCGTGAGGTACTGCCCTCACTCCATGGCCAGATTGGAGATGCTAGGATCTCAGTCCTGTCCAGCTTGTGCCAAAGCAAAATTGAGTCTGCTTCTCATTTCAAAGCCTCTTTACTGTCCAGACATCCTCACTGACCTCAACAGGGAATCTTCCTGGATCTAGAGTAGTACATTCAATTTCCCAGGCAGGACCAGTGTCTCCCAAGCTTGCTCTCTCTGTCTCTGTCCTGTGCTCTTCATTTGCCAAGCTGCCTTATAATGCTTATGGAGATGATAGTCCCATCTCATGGGATGAAATTCTCCAGCTCAACCATTCATTTGGCAACATTTATTCACTTTTCTTGGGGATGACCAGCCCTTTTGATCTCCCAGGAAAGTCAGAGGAGTCTGGGGTGTGAGTGGGACATCCAAGTCCTGGCTGCAGATAGACTCTGGCCAAATTCACTTCTCTGCTCTGGGTCTGTTTCCTCATTGGCACATCAAGAAGGGTGAACCAATGTCATTGGTTCATTTTTGAAGATGTAAAATTGTGGGGATCCACCCTTGATAGTAAATATTCAGTTTGGGGAGAGAGGACTTGAGCACCAATAGTTGCAATGCTGTACTGCCCCCAACCAGCGTGAGCAGCTAAACTAAAGGTTGCTGGAGTGAACCTCCTAAGGTATCAAATAAAACACAGACACACAATTTACCTTTAATTTAAGCCCCAGGACAGCTCCTCTGCCCACGGCTTCAAGCCCTCCAAATGGGAGAGTGAGGAATGTCACAAGAGGGTGGCAAGAGAGAGAGAGCTAGCATGTTCAGGACTGGTCTTTTATTGGGGGGAACTCTCATTCTTTAGAAATTTCCAACCAATAAAGGTCAAGAGGGGCAGGGTTACAAGGACAGGTAAGGTAACTCTACCACTGGGGCTGTAGGAAGGCACACCTACCCATGAAGACACATTTGCGACATTTTTATGACTTCCAAGATTGGGGCTGCCTTCTAGAGCCAATTGATGTGAAGTGACCAACAGCGCCTCACTAATTAGGGAAGGAAAATGCTGGTCACAAGACCCGGCCGCCTCCCACAATGCTGGGCAGTAACCCTAGTTAATACTGAGCATTTACTTTTCTTTTCACTATTAACCACAGACTTTAAATTTAAAAATATTTAACAAGATGGCATTCATGTAATGATTACAATGTTTCATCAGGTGGACATGCCACAAGTTATTTAATCACTATTGTAATGTTGAAAAGATTACTGAAGAAGGTGGGCCAATTTAGGCCTATTTAAAAAAAAAAGTATTTATTTTTTTAGGTGTAGATGGACACAACACGATGCCTTTATTTTTATGTGGTGCTGAGGATCGAACCCAGGTCCCGCCCGTGCTAGGCGAGCACTCTACCGCTGATCCACAATCCCAGACACTAGGCCTATTTTTTTATTTGAAGTTTTCCTAAGACCCCAGATAGGAAAGCCAGGGTCAAATAGATGACCATTACTGTAACTCCTAAAGCTGTGGAGGAGTTCATCAAGAAAACTTTTTACTAATGGCATGGCATTAGCAATGGCTATATGTACCTCCTTGATACTGTAAAATATTTTTATTATTATTTAATATTAATTATTTTTTCTTGGTTTTGGGACTGGTGGAAAACCTAGTTTTAATTTCTTTTGATTATTAAGTGATCTCTCGTACAACAACATGATGTACGAGATCCCCTGTCTTTACTTGCCTGTTTTCTGAACAGTATAGTCAACTCTAAACCAGGGTCTGATCCTGTTTTATTTTCTTTAATGTAAACTATTTTAAATAAACTCTATTTTATATCAGCCTAGTTCTAATTCTCAAACAAATGGATAAATAATGATTATCACCAAGTTTTACATGGTTTGAACTGACTTGTGGAGCAATTTCCAAAGATGTTGTATACTGTGGCAAGGTGTGGTGGCCCATGCCTGTAACCCCAGTGACATGGAAGGCTGAGACAGGAGGATTGCAAGTTCAAGGCCAGCCTCAACAACTTTGCCCAGCTAGATCATGCTTTTACTCAACCAACCAAAAAATTGCCTTTCTGTGGATGGACATGGTCATGGCGGATGGGAACTTGCTCACTGTTCTGGCCATTGGTGCCAACACATGTCTCTACACCTGGATGTACTTTTTCCTCTCCAACTGGTTCCATGTAGACATCCTTTATACCTCCACCACCATACATGAAACCTTGCTGGACATCTAGACCCAAAGTAGATCCATCTACAACTCAGGATAACCAATTCAGTTCCACTTCTTCCAGATCTTTGGGCACATGGACAGGTTTCTCCAGACCACAGTAGCCTGCAAACTCTATGTGGCCATCTGCTCATGAGGAAACAACTATGTTAACCCCTTTCTTTTTTTCTTATATATAACTAATGTACAGTAAAGTGCATAGATCAGTAAGTTCAGTTCAATAATTTTTGACAAATGTACACACCTGTATTATCATTGTCCAAGTCAAGATATAGGGCATATCTATTATCCTAGAAAGTGTCTCATGCCCTTTCTAGTCATCCCTTACCCTGAGACAACCATTGATATGATGTCTGTTATCACCAACCTGTTCATAAACTTCATCTGAATGAAATAAGACGAGTGTACTATGAGGTTTGGCTTCTTATCTATCTCCCTAACTGCATTGTCTCAACTGTCCTGAGTTGTCTTTTATCTAGAGAAGCACCTATGATCCTCAATTTGCTGTTGTCTCCCTGGTCTACAATCCAGCAGTCACTGTGCAGTTCACAGTGGTAATGCAATGATAAGCCCTTTTACCTAAAGCCCCAGAAAAAAAGTATTAAGTATGAAGCATGGGGGTGGGGGGACTGGGAATTGAAATCAGGGTCGCTTAGCCATTGTGCTACATACCCTGCCCTTATTTATTTTTTGATACAGGCTTTCACTAAGTTGCTGAGGGGCTTTGCTAAATTGCTGAGGCTGACTTTGAACTTGTGATCCTCCTGTCTCAGCCTCCTAAGCCATGTAGATTACAGGTGTGCACCACCATGCCTGGCATGAAGGATTCTCTTGAGGTAAATTTCAGAGCTCAAATCTCTTTATGGTCTCCGTAAGGCAGGAAAAAAAAATGGGCTTAGGAAAACCGAGAGAATACGCTAATAAAATGAATAACAATGCTAAGGTAGCAGCTACAATTTATTGAAAATCTATTAGGCATTACATTCATTTCTCATAAATATATCAACATTTAAAATTCCTAATAGTTCCATGAAGTATAGCATTATTATATTCATTTTATAGATGATAAAACTGAGGCTGAGCTGTGAGTTACCAAAAGTTATACAAATTATAGATGCAAGAGCCAGGATTTGCATCAGGTCTATAGGTGTGGCCCTGAGAGGCAATTATTTCCTAAAGACCCTCTTTTAGGAGCAGTGAGATTGGTATTCAAATTTCCTAGAGCCTCAACAACTATCTAAGTTGTGAAAGAACCAGATGAAATCTATTTCCTAAGGATTATACTAATTTAAGAAGAACCAGTGAACTTTTGAAAGAGTCGGAGATTCAAGCAAAGACAAACAGAATGGAATATAAATTATTAAACTTGGCTGGGATCCCTCTGTGTGGCAGGGTCTATGTTGGGTGCTGGGATGTCAACTCAGTCTGACATGTCCCTACCTGAAGAGTGTGGTATTTTCTAGGGAGAGAAAGGATCAAATTAGAGAATGACACATACTTAGAGCCGCAGTTCTCAGACTGTAGTTCCCAGAACAGCAGCAGCAGTGTCACCTGAAAACTTACTAGAAATGCAAATTCTTAGGCCTGTTCCAGACTCAGTGAATCAGAAGAGGCATCTGAGAAAATGCTGCATAACCTTTACAGGTGATTAGGTGCCCACCAGGTGAGATAAGTGAGGGAGCTGAGGAGAAAACATTATAACCAACTAGTAGTGTGTGGGGAGGTGGAGAGGAGGGGAAGCCAGGAACTGAAGCAAGGTGGGAGGATAGGAAACTGGGGTGAGTTTGGGGGATGGTTTAAGTCTATCCCAAGCCACTCTTGGTGGCCCACCTGGTGGCTGTTTCTCTCCTCACCTCTCTTGTTTTCTCACTAATGGAACCATAGTTTATTAGACTGCAGGTGGAGATCCTTTGAACTCAGGGAGGATGCGTCCCCTTACCCACCACAGGGGCTGATTTGTCCACACCAGTCTCAGGTAACCTCATTCCTTGACATGTGACTTGTCTCATTCTTCTTGGCATATGACCTGGTCCTGGCTAATGAGATGACCAAGAACGTTGGCTGGGAAGGCTCCATTCCCAATCAAAGCAGGAGACTGTGTGTCTCTAGAGGGATGAGCTAGAGAAGGAAGGTCCACAATATTCAACTGAACTGGTTGTTCCCTTTGACCTGGGATCTCCCTCTGCACATTATGGAGCACAGAGCTCAGAACAGTGACCAGATTACCTTTATTCACAGACTTAAGAATTCCTGCCAAGACTGTTTTAGAGCTTGTGTGTGTGTGTGTGTGTGTGTGTGAGTGTGTGTGTGTGTGTGCACATGCAAAAAAAAACTGAGACAATGAGAAATAGTTGGAAATGTGTAAATCCTCATAATGGGGTTAAGGTAGAGTGTTATCTATTCTTGGGAGTGTTAATAGTCCTTCCTGTTTTCCTTTAACTATTGTCTGAGGAAGTTTTTCACAGATACTGTAACAATTTTTAATTTTTTTTCTATTTCCAAGCTCTTGAGGCATTGGGAACTATAACAGGATAAACTATAATCTGAGTTTTCCAAAATATTTTCTGACTGTGAGAGACTCCTCATTTTAAAATCTCAACTAAATATTCCTTATTTCCCCTAATTTTCTTGCTTCAAATTAAGAGAGAGGTCCCTATAACAATTTCCCTGGATTCTGGGCTTAGTCAAGTTGGAACCACAAAGATCAAAATGGAGATGAGAATATCAACATCATAGCGGCTCAGGGGTAGAATGCATGCCTCGTATGCACATGCCCTAGATTCTATTCCTGGTACATAACTCGTGCACACACACAAACGCACAAATTGGCTGTCTAGCTATAATAGTGCAATTGTGATAGAACCAGGCCCATGAGCCTTCCAAAAGCATAACTCAGCCTCTTCCAGATCAGCAAATGCTTCTAGAGAAGAAATTGCCCCAAGTACATACAAGTACATAGACTGCAACTATTAAGTAACCCTCTGAACCTAGTCCTCTCCCTGATCCTAGCCTGTGAGCTCTCTGATGCTTTTTTCTGAACAGAATTATGGGTGGTGAAATATACATCAAATATACCATTTTAACCATTTTAAAGTGTGCCATTCAGTGGCATTAAGTATATTCACATTGTTGTGCAGCCATAACCACTATCCATATTCTTCCCATATTGAAACTCTGTACCCATGAAACACCATTTTCCCTTCCCCTTTCCTCCCAGTCTTTGGTAACCATTGTTCTACTTTCTGTCTATGGATTTGAATACTCCAGATACCTCATGTAATTGGATTTATACAATCTTTGTTCTTTACTGACTTATACTTTTATGATTTTAGGAAGATGATCTCATGCTGGGCTCAGTGGTGCATACCATCCCAGCTACTTGGGAGGCTGAGGCAGGAGGATTATGTTTGAAGCAAACCTGAACTTAGCAATACCCTGCCTTAAAATAAAATAAAAAGGCTGGGAATGTAACTCAGTGCTAGAGTGCTTGTCTATCATCCACAAGACCCTAGGTTAAATTCCCAGTACAGAAAAAAAAAGAAAAAAATAGAGAGATAGAAAGAGGAAGAGAGGGAAGAAGGAAGGGAGGAAGAAAGAGAAAGAAAAAGGAAAGGATGAGAAGGGAAGAAAAACAGACACAAAGGAGAAGAGTAGGTATTCAAATAGGGATGGATTTTTACCTTGACATTATGGAAATAAATCAGTATGGGACTGGGGCTGTAGCTCAGTGGCAGAGCGCTTGCCTAGCATGCATGAGGCACTGGGTTCAATCCTCAGCACCACATAAAAATAAGCAAATAAAGGCATTATGACAATCTACAAGTATAAATTTTTTTTTAAAAAAATATTATAAGCCCCAAATTCTTTGAATCAGACTTAGTTAAAATTATACTTTAAATCATGGCCCATAAGCTTCAATAGTACTTAATGGGAACCTTCCAGTGAAAAGATTATTAACACAAGAAGTTTTAAACTCAATACTTAGCCATGTATGACTGCACATATGGTGTGACGCTACATCATGTACAACCATAGAAATGTAAAGTTGTGCTGAAATTGTGTACATGAATCAAAATGCATTCTGCTGTCATGTTTACCTAATTAAAATTAATTAATTAATTAAAAATTTTAAAAGTATATATTTATCACTACCATGTGTGCTGGGTTCTAGGGACATGTAAAGAAATAATACAGAAATTATTTTTTCAAGCCCAGGGCCTCTCACATGCTGAGCAAGTACTCTATCACTGAGCTACTACAACCCAGCCTCTAGAGAATGCTTGACCTCATGAAGAACTCTGTCTAGTCTAAAAGGCAAAGTGTTAAGAGCACATCTCAGGTTTGGGCACAGCTAATCTGAGATGTCTGGGCTCACAGACTGTCTAATATTTGGATACATCTTCAAAATTATATTCTTCTTACATTTATTCAAATATTATTCATGGTGGTGTGTTGAATAGATTTTCAATTAATAATAACTGCTCAGCTCCCTCCATGAGTGCTGTTAATGGAGTTAACACTTACATTGAACATAATATTTCAACTTATTTTAAATTCTCTTTGATTTCATTTCCCCCACCATTTATGTTTCTGGACATCACTAGTTATGCTATTTAGGAACAGAAAATGTTTATATGAATATAGTTTAAAAGTTTTGTCCAAATACATGTTAAGATTATTGTTTTTCTGACTTTTGCATCAGCAAATAGAATCACATTGGTTCTCACTTCAGTTTTCTCTTCTGAATCTCCAAATCAGATAGTTTTTTAAGATACAGAGTACAGAGTTTAAAATTTAGGTAATAGAAAAATATGAATTATTATCTCTAAAAATGACTATACCATAGGTTGTTCAGGTTTAGAATTTTAGCCTAGGTCACCTGCTGTATTCAAATGATACATACCTGGTTGATGTCAGGACTAGTGACATGTTGTTAAATTTCCACCACAATATATTAAATGAAGATAAGTCATTCTCCTAGCATTGGCCAGGAGAGTTTTTAAATTTCCCACTGGAATGCTATGTGTATTTCATCAGGAATGAAATAGAGTCGGGGTTACATTTTGTTACGCATAAAAGAAATTACACAAGGAAATCTATGTGATGCTTTAGCATCTGTTGTGCTGTGGGTCCTTGGGTGCTTAAAATTAATTTTGGGGATTAAGAGAAGCTGGGTAGTTTATCTTCAAACAACCTGAAAAATCAATGAAGATAATGTTAGACTGTGTTCTCTCCTCAGAATCCACTCCCGTCCCCTGCAAGCTAGCTTCATCTCTAAGTAAAAACTGTAACATTTGCCAAAGAGAATTTTGGTTACAAGGATTAAATGAGATGGTGTATGTAAAGCTTAGTTTCTAGCTGGTGATATGAAAGGGAAAAAATGAGGGCAGTTGTTGTAACGGTATAACAATAATAAAGCCATTCTGATTTAGGAATAGATGGAATGGAAGATAGACTACACACATACTTTTGGATTTATAATAATTTAATATGTCAAGGGAATTGATTGTTCACTTGAAAAAATTCTGTTAGATACATATATTATAAGATGTTTCAAAACAAATGCAGGAGGGATTAACATTCTAGGTACACAATCAACAGAAGGGACTAAGGAAAAAGATCAATAGATCTGACTATATAAACAGTTTTAAATTGTTTTTTTAAGGTATGGAGAATCATCCAAGTTGAAAGGCAAACAATGAACTTGGAGAAATATTTGCAGAAAATATGAAAAGGTTAATATCTTTACCTTCTAAAGATCTAATAGAAATATGTAGGAAAACATTGAGATCTCAAAAGACAAATAAGCCACAAACAAGCCAGGCATGGTGATGCACACCTGTAATCCCAGTGACTCAGGAGGCTGAAATAGGAGGATTGCAAGTTCAAGGCCAGCCTCAGTGAATTAGTGAGGCCCTGAGCAGGTTAGCAAGACCCTGTCTCAAAATAAAAAATAATAAAACGGGATGAGGGTGTAGCTCAGGGGTTAAGTGTCCCTGGATTCAATCCTGGCACCAAATATATATATTTGGTGCCAGGAGATATCTATATCTATATCTATATCTATATCTATATCTATATATAGATATAGATATAGATTTATATTTATATTTATAAATATATTTATTTATATGCCAAGAACATAAAGGCAAGTTACAAAGGACAAAAATGCAAACACGATTAACAGGAGAAAATACTCAGCTTCAGTAGTAAGCAGAAAAAGTAAATCAAAATTATCATATTTTGCCTCTCAAATTAGCAATGATTTAAAATAATAAAATACTGTGATGGTATGGTGAAATGGACACTGATTGTTTCCCAATGGAGACAAAGATGCCACCATCCAGATGATAGACAAAATTAGCAAGATGTATCAAAAGTCCTAAAATATTCATATTAACATTAAAATATCCACTTCATAATAGTAAAAAAAACCTGTTACATATTGAGAAATAAACTTCATAAAAAGGCAAAATCTCTGGATTTTAGAAGCCTACAAAACTGTTCTCTAGAAATAACACTTAATATATGACCCTCTCAGGAAAGATCCAATATTGTAAAGCTATCTATATCCCCAGATCAATCTATAAATTTAATATAGATCTGAGTAAAATCTCAATGGGAGAAAATCCCAGTTGCAAAATGATGCTATCTATAGTTAAACGGGAAGATAAAACATGTGAGATTAATCAAGAAGGTTTGGGAGGAGAGAGTCAGAGGACTCCTTCCCAGAAAACCAAGCAAATCCGACTGTGAGAAGCTGAGGGTGCAGTGCTGGAAATACGGTAGACCAACACAGGATGGTGGAGAATGTAAGGCTCAGACACAGACTAATGTGTATGTTGTTGTTGGATCTGGAATGTCCCCATAGGATCTTGTGTTGAAGGCTTGGTTCCCCCACGAAAGTGTTCAGAGGTGGGGCTTTGGAGAAGGGATCAGATCATGGGGACTCTGACCTCATCAGTGGATTAATCCATGGATAGCTGAATGGACTACTGTGAGGTGCGGTCTAGCTGGGGCAAGTAGGTCACTGGGGACATGTCCTTGGGATCTATATCCCTGCCCCACCTGCCCCACCCTCTGCTTCCTGGCTACCATTAGATGAGAAGCTTTCCTCTGTCACACCCCTCTACCCTGACGTTATGCCTCACCTAAGGCTCAAAACAATGAAGCCTGCTGACCATGGACTGAAACTTCTGAAACTGTGAGCCAAGATAGATCTATAAATCTTTCCTCCTTTAAGTTGTTCCTGTATTTTGGTCACAGCAACGAAAAGATAACACAGATATATATATATATATATATATATATATATATATATATATATATATATATAATTTATATATAATTTATATATACTATATATATAATTTGTTAAAAAGTGACACTTCAAATTATTGGAAACAATTTTGGGACACAAGCTAGAGTTAAAAAATATATAAAGGTGTATTCCTACATCATATCGTGTACTAAAATGAATTTGGATAGAAAAATTGTAAAATGTAAAATGTATAAAATAAAGTCATAAAAGAAATGCTAGAAAATAGGTGGTAATTTTTATAAACTTAAAATGAGAGCCACAACAGAAGTCATAAATATTTATCTGACTATATAAACTATCAAAACACCATTAGCATTAAAGAGATAAAACTGTACTAGGAAAAACATTTGCAGCATTTATAACAAAATGTCAATATTTTCATTAATATAAAATGGAAATCTCGGGCTTACTCATAAAAAATGTGAAAACTTAAAAAATAGTGCTTCATGTATCGCATCATAAAGATTTTTTGAATGGTAATATCTAGGGTTGGTTAGGGTTAGAGAAGTGGCCTTCTCACACTGAATTGAAAGGAAAGTCAAATAATACAATCTGTCTAGTTGAAGTTTGTCAAATTTATAAAACTCTTGAAAATTCCAGGAAATTGTGCAAAGGCCTATCAAAGTGTGGCTCTTGGTTGCGAAAAACTGGAAACCATCCAAAGGGTTAAGACAGGGCTTTGATCAAATAAATCAGGACACGGTTATAAAATGACAGCCATTGCAGACTATGAAGCAGATGGATTTATTAATATGGAATCAAAAAAACAAACAGCTTGTGATAGGAAAAAGAGCAGGAGAACAGGAGAGTGGGGTATGCTGATGAGAGCAAGAATGAAAATACCAATAACCAGGCAAAAAAGTCAGGAACAACTGGCTTCTATTTGCAGGAGGCTGGCCCAGGCCCAGGCCTTGTCTTTATGAACACCTTTCCCCTCCCCTCACCCAATGAGTCTTGCTAATGACACTACTGAAACCAGGCACTGTTAATTGGCTTCCTTCACTCTCCAAGGTCCCAGTTCCTTTCAGACTAAGTGCCAAAAGGAAAGTAACTCTTTCCTAAGAGGCCCTTCCCCCGGTCTTATTAGCAGAAGACAATCTGCAAATCCCTGGGCTTCCCTCAGCCCCTAGGCTGCCTTATTCTAAACCCTCATTTGGGAGCTAATTAGAGGATTCTGTTCATGGAACTCACAAGGACTTCAGTCCCCAATCCTGGCCCTGGCTGTCTCAATGGAAATAGTTGCTGGAGGAGAGACTCCTGAGGCCCTGCACAGCTGAGGAAGTTTACAAAGTTTATCAATTAGTTTCCTCTTGTCTATATATCAAAATATATCAGTTTGGGGACTCAAGAGATGAATCCCAGTGTGGGGGGAAGACACGGTGGTTTCTACAGGTCTGAGCCCTTCACTAGTTCTTTCATGGAAAGGCAGGCAAGTGTGGTACAAGGGCCACAGCACCAGCCAGAGGATTGGAATGACTATTATTTAGTGGATTGGGTGGATAAATCCATGCTCTACCTCTTATTAGAGAGAGAGAGCACAGACTGTAGAAATATGGTAACTCCTTCAACTAAAAATTGAATGGAATTTTAACAGCTATACGATACCTAACATCAACTCAATAATCCTAAGCTCAAGTCACTTAATCCTCAGAATAATCATTTCATAGATGAAAAAAATTAGCTTGCAGAGCTGACTTACCTGATATCATATGGCGGTATTAGCCCAGGATCCAGCTCTCAAAAACTATTCTTCACCCAATGCTGCCTTCACTGGGTGGCCTGATGCAGCAAGAGCCTGGGCCTTCCAGCTTGTTCCCTGCCACATCAAAGATTCAGGAATCATATTTACCCTTCCTGATATTCTGGCCTGGAAAAGCATCTTTAACTACCAAATAAATATTTGAGCCCCACTAGGGCCCTGCTATTTTTGTTGCCCCAGATTCCATGAATACAAACTCTAACAGCAAAGTTAAATACTTTCTGATCAATGTTCCAAGGCTCTTTCTTGAGGTCACTTCTTTCTGTTTCCATTCATTGCTGCCTCTCAGGCCTTCACATCTCTTCCTGGCTCACGGCTACCATATCCAATTTGGGCATCTGTTCAGTTGCTGATGCCCCCCAAACCAGGTCTATCCATCAGAGATCCACGGTGGTGAATTGTTGATGGGTTTATGTACCTGTTCTCAGCTTTATTGGTGAGAACTTTCCATTTAATTGCCCATAGTCACTTATTTCCCTCTGTCCTTTGGCATTTTGTGTGGGTCTGAGAATTTATCATGTAGAAGGTGAATGAAAAAAAAAGTCTAAAATTCTTGGAAGAGACTAATTTTATAAATACAGGAATTGAGGCTTCAAGAACTCACTAAAGTGCTTCAGACCTGGATTAGACTGGGGTCTCCATATGTCCTGTTGATGGTTTCTTCATTCAACTTTACCACCTTTGGTATTTCTGAGACTTGTTGCACCTAGAATCAGTATCACTCTGTGAATTTTGAACTACTCGGTGATTTTCTAAAGACAGAGAGGAGATGAAGACACTGGCCTAGAAGCCAGTACTTGGAGGCTGCTCTACGCTCTAACTTCACAGGCTCTGGCAAATCACTTAGCTTGTCTTTTGCCTTTTTTATCTGTGAAGTAAGGATTTAAAAAAAAAAGGCTGTCTTTCCTACTCTCTAATCCTGGCCCTTATTGTCACTGTGGATGACATTCAACTGTGCTGTTGCAAAATCCAAATGAAAACTTAGATTTTAAAATGCTTTATAACTACTGTTATGTGCTATTAGAACAGTAAGAGAAAGCGACCTACTGCTAGAGTTCTCCCGAATCCCAATAGCACTTTTCTCTGTGCTGAACACATGGTTAAGCTCCAGGTGTAGGCTGGAAGGGGGATGGAGGATGTGGGAAGTAGAATGTTTGCGACGTGTGGGTGCATCTCCAGGTAGACACATGCAAATGCTCCACTTCACAGGTGGGTCATGGGATGGCCTCAAAATTCACAGGTGTGTTGAGGACTGATAAGACGTGGAATGTGTTCCTTTGGATATGAACCATCTGAAGTTGGGGCAGGTGGACTAAAATATTGCTTTGAGTTCCTTTAACTGTCAGGAGTCTGAACCTACATTCACAAAGGGCACACATTAATCTCAACCAAGGTTGAACATTATCTTCAACTGGACTTACATAAAAAGAGTTAAAATAGGCAGTCGGGCAGAGGTGCGAGGGCTGCGTAGATGTTGAGGAGGGTGACAGATGAGGTTTGGTGTGGCATGGAGCATGAGATTTCAGTTTTCAGGCCAGGACATGGGGAGAAGCAAAAGATCCATTGGAAGTATTCTCTATAGAGTAGAGACAGTTTGGTTTAGCTTTCCATTTGGGAGAGGAGGGATGGACAAGATAACCACTTCATGTCTTTCCCAGGCCTCTGAATCCCAGGAAAATGGACACAGTGGCCTTGTAAAGGATGGAGAGGCCAATGAACTAGTTTTCTCAAAGGTGAGGATGACAACAAACACTTTGAAGGCTGGAGAGAAAACATCACCAACAACTCACTTTATCCCATCCCACACCTTTACCATTAGCACTTTTTAAAATCTATTTTATTTTTTTAAATTACAGTGCTTGGTGAAAAACTTCAGACAATGTCAGATAAATGGGATAAAACTCAACTTCCTTCTCCATTTCTCAGTGCCCTCCCAGTACTAATCCCCTCCACAGAGGGAATCATCACATACAATCTGAGGTTATTTACCAGGATGCTCTTCCCCCCATTCAGATGTCACATCACCATCACTTTCTAAATTTAGCAATATCTGCTAAATAGCTTTTCAGGTCAATAATGAAGTTCTTCTTTTTAAACAAAAATATGCTTTTTATTTAAATTTATTACATAAAACACAAATTACTCATATTTGCATAGCAGAGTTAGGAACCATTCGCTTTAGAACAAGAATTAAAGAAAGATAAACACTTTTGCATAACTTATGATCACTTATTTATTATTACTATCCCTATAATATTCTGCCAGTCTTTGGACACTATAAGATTTCCCACTCTGGTGCTCTGTGCTCAGCTTTTGCCAACTCAATGCTGTTTTTTTAATCCTTCGCAAGGAGACACTTTCTTCAGTTTTAGCTTCAAGCAGTTTTTTCTTAATTTTAAGGAGAACTGATAATGGGGTTTATGCACAGTCAGAAAAACTTTTCCCTATTATGCCAAATATAGTGATCATTTTGCTGCATCAGAAGAAAACTTCTTTTTAAAAAAATTTCCTTTTATATCTTTATATCATCCTAATATTGGGTCTTCTAGGGTGTTTTGAAAACATCTGGCAGTTTCACTGACCTCTGACAGAAGATAGGTCTCTTGTCATAGGTCATGCCTCCTACTATCAGTTAATCCACAAGACTGCTGGAACCTGGACTATCTACTAAGCTCTCAGCTGGGTGTTTGTAGGATGTGGTGTAATATAAGACATGGAAGCTGTCCTTAAGGGCTTGGGATCTAGTTGGAGAGAGCAAAGGAAGCTGCAAGAAATACCGAAATGATTGTGACAGTGTCTTTCTTTGTGAGCCACAGAGAAGATTAAGAGTAGTGACTCTAAGCAAAGGGAGGCATGAGTCACCTGAAAGAGCCTGTGGTTGAGAGACAAAAATCGAGTTGGAGGGGCTAGGAAGAAAAGACAGAGGGCCTCACACACCTGCGTAATAAAACGTCCTCATGGTTTTGGAGGAGGGTCTTGAGAATCAGCTCACACACTAGCATGTAAGTGTGTTCTGCCTACACCTGAGTTAGTTAGAAAATGAACGCTGGTTTGGGGAATAGGTGTCTGATGATCCTGTTTTGAAGAAGGTGTCGGCAGGATGCTCCGACAGGTACCAACACTCTGCTCCTAAAGTATGTCAAACCCCAATTTAACATCACAATCCTAGATTTATTTCTTAAAGAAGGAACTGGAAAAAAATTACCAAATAATATTTATACAAATATAGCTCATCTAAAAGTGGGGACAAGCATTTTTCTTTTTATTAACGTTTTAAATATGTCAGGTGAACAGTCATTAAATTTAAAACAGAAACCCACAAAATAGTTCATCTCTCATTTCCTGACCCACATTATAATTTTACTCCCATCCATCTTTAGTCCATTTTCTATCAGTAACTTAGATACTCTTTAAGCTCTTTAGCATTTGTCCTCCATCCAAGTCTACCTTGAACCATTAGAACCAACGCTAAAGATTTTCCCCTGCCCGCTCCCAGGCCTTCAGCCTAAGCAAGTTAGGTGGGTGATCAAGGAGGGAGGAAGGGACATTTTGATACTCTTGTCCGGCTCATGCTGGGGGCCTCTTCCCTGTCAGCACCCTCTTCAGGGCGCCCTGCACATCAGGGTTCCGGAGGCTGTAGATGACTGGGTTCAACATGGGACTGAGGATAGTATTGAGGATGCCAATCCCCTTGTCCTTATCCGAGGCTGAGACTGAACCCAGGCACATGTAACTGAAGAAGCCGGTTCCATAAAAGATACAGACCACAGTGAGGTGGGAGCCACACGTGGAGAAGGCCTTCTTTCTGCCCTCGGACGAGCGGATCCGCAGGACTGCAGCAGCAACGTGGGCATAGGACACTGAGATAAGGATCATGGGGATGACCCCCATAAAGGTGGCTCCCACAAACAGTAGCTGCCCATTGAGGTGGATGCTGGAGCAGGAGAACTGGAAAAGGGGAGGGAGGTCACAGTAGAAGTGGTTGACCACATTAGGGCCACAGAAGTCAAGCACTGATACAGCCACTGTGTGAGTCAAAGCATTGATGAAGGAGACGGTGCAGCAGATGCCCACCAGGGCACCCTGGACTTCACGGCTCATGCGAGTGCTGTAGGTCAGGGGCCGGCAGATGGCCAGGTAGCGGTCGTAGGCCATGGCAGTCAAGAGGTGACAGTCCAAACCAGCCAGAAGGTGGAAAAAGAAGAGTTGTGAAATGCAGGCGGCATAGGGAACTCTGCACTGGGAGGCCAGGAGACACACCAGCATGGGAGGAACGGTGACGGTGATGCACCCAATGTCCAGCAGAGAGAGGTTCCCCAGGAAGTAGTACATGGGGGTGTGGAGTTTGGGCTCCACAAAGATGGCAGCCAGAATGCTGAAGTTGCCCCCCACTGTGACTAAATAGGCAAAGAAAAAAATGACAAAAAGAATGGGTTGCAGTCCTCTATTTCCTGTCAGTCCAAGAAGGATGAACTCAGTGACACCTGTCCTGTTTCCCCAGGCACCAGGCTCCATAGGCCACTGCTGGAAGCTGTACTGAGGAGACTTATACCTGCCAAAGGTAGAGAGTGACACACAGTAGGCACATAATCTATGTCTATTAGATGGTGGAGTGCTCCAGCTAGAACATCTCCCAATCAGGAGGGATACCAGCCTACACTGAGGCCAGGTTCCTGAAGGTTCACCATGCCAGACATTAACACTTTAAGAGAGAGATGCCGGGAATCCCAAGAAAAGGGCCTGGAGCAGAGGGAATTATTCCAGGGACCCAGGACAGGAGGACAAGACCCCATGAAAACAAGAGACACGAGAAAGATTAAGGAAAAAGAGGAGCGGGAAGCAGACAGTGGGATTTGGGAAAATATTAACATTTTAAACTGTACACTCTGAGTGTTAAAATAAGCACTTCATTTTTTTTTTAAATTCTCATAAAAACTGTATGGAGTAACTACTAGGATTTCTATGTAATCAGGACACTGAGATTTAGAAAGGTTAAATAAGGACCTAAGATCATCAAACTCCTGACAGAATCATGTCTCAGGCCTAGCACTTTCTGCCTTCTAACCTACACTTTAATGCTATATTGCTTGGACATAGGTGGTTGTTGAGGATTTATGAATGGCATTGTCTATAATAAAGAAAATAATGGAATTTTTAAAGTTTTAGGTATCAGGATTTCTACAAATATTCAAGGAAATCGAGACCCCATTATTTTATCCTTTCATTCAATAATTATTTGTTGAATGTCATGGTATTCTGGGTATATTTTTCTAACATATTTATTTATGTATGTATTTTTTTAGTTTTAGGTGGACACATTATCTTTTGTTTTTATGTAGTGCTAAAGATAGAGCCCAGTGCTCATGCATGCTAGGTGAGCACTCTACCACTAAGCCACAACCCCAGCCCCTAGGTATATTTTGATGATCAACCTAACATGCTGGTCATGAGGTGTGGGAGGAAGAGAAGGTACAAAGATGATTTTAAGGTTCTTGGGTTGAGAAACTGGGAAGATGAGTTGTTAATAAATGTCACTAGGAAAACAGATGATTTTGTGCATGCATGTCAGGGAGGTGGGATCAAGAGCTTTTCCAAGGGAAAAGGGAGGAATTGAAGTCCTTGAGAGCTTTGAGGTGGCTTCCACTCCATCACATATATCCAGGTACCTGGATGATTGAGGAGTGAACCCTAGTGTGACTGGGAAGGGGTCTTCAAGGCCTCTTTATTTCTTTTTTTACATGTAAAACTTTTTATTAAACTATACAGTCCTTGTCTTGAAGTCTATTTCCTCACTGGAACCACTTGCTGCCTCTACAGCTACCATCAGTGCAGATGATGCTGGCTGTCTACATGGATTATTCCAGTAGCCTCTCAATTGTTCTCCAACTTCCTCTCTTCCCCTCCTCACACCATCGCATCCCTTCATGGGAGCTGGGCAGACATGAATATCACATCTACAATTTTTCTATCTGTATTTTTACCTAACATCCTGTAATGGCTCATTTGGTTGGTAATCTATAAAGACAATCAGGAATCAAACATGTGAAATAGGATAATAGATTTTAATATCCTTATGAGATATTTATGGATATTCTATTTCGATACAAAATTCAACAAATGATAGTTGCAATGTGGAATCTGAAAAACTCAACAAACTTTTCAATTTTAAACACATTAATGTATCTTGCATTTTTAATGCATGTTTAACCAATTACATGACTGTATCATCAAGTCCTTGGTCACTGGAAAGTATTGATTCACTGACCTACAGATCTTCCAAATATTGGCCTACTTCATTAAATAATATTTTTAAAAGACAACATTTTTCTCTACTGTACAAATAAAAAAATAAAATAAAGTTTAAAAAATACATAAAATACCAAAGGGAATTTCTGGAATGTCTCCAGGGACACATTAAGCCTGGTTACAGGCATAGATATTCCTCCTTTGACTAGACTACAGAGCAGCAGTTCTCCAAGTGTTATCCATGGAGAATTGTGAAACTCTGTGCATCACTCAGCCAGTTTGTGTGTTAAAATTATTTTCAAAATTATGGCTGTTTTTCACTGTGCTGATATTTGGCCTGATGGTACAAGATCAGCTGTGGGTGAAGCTATGAGTGTCTTAGCAGGAATCACAACACTGACACTGAACCTTGGTGTTTGTACTCCTCAGTACAATACACATGCAGAAAAAGAAGGTGTGGTGGGTGAGGGGTGGAGGGAGGCAGGAGCAGCAGCAGCCATCATCTTCAGTCAGGAATTAAAAAAAAACCACCTCAACCCTATGGTAATATATTTTAATACATTGACTGATTAAATTGAATGTATTCGTAAAGCATTTCTACTACATACTAAAGTGCAATTATCTAAGAAAAAATACTATATAGGCTGGGGATGTGGCTCAAGCGGTAGCGTGCTCGCCTGGCATACGTGCAGCCCGGGTTCGATCCTCAGCACCACATACAAACAAAGGTGTTGTGTCCGCCGAAAACTAAAAAAAATAAAATAAACATTAAAAAATTCTCTCTCTCTCTCTCTCTCTCTCTCTCTCTCTCTCACTCTATTAAAAAAATACTATGTGATTGTTTGAAATAAAAATCAAACAGCTAACATTTTAATGGAAAACTATTTTTATTTGGAAGGATGGTTGACAAATAAACTCTATTTATTTGTATTTCTGTATTTGATTGTGTTTTCTTAAAAATAAAACAAGTGAGCAAGTCCTCTAAGTAAACAACAGAAAGTACTTGTTGCAATGATAAAACTTGAGCTTCCAAGTAAAAAATTAGAATATTGAAATACTTGCATTTGACGATTTTCCAAACTTCAAGGCCTCCTTCTTCTGGTTGCTTGCATAAACTGGGCCACTCTCACTCTGTTGCTAACTAGTGTCTTTTTTCCCCCCCTCAGTACTGTCCCCTTTCTGTGCATCAAAAATCCAACCCTCAATTCTCAGGTCCAACTCATCATCCCAATTTCTTAAAGTGATTTTCCTTATTCAGCCCAATTTTTACTGGAACTTGCTCTCCTGTGACATCACAGACAACGGTAACCTCACTCATTCCAGTATTTCATATATGAAAAGGGATAAGAAGCATTAAGAAGAGTAGTTTGTCCGGAGTCATGAGAGAGCCATTCAGAATCAGTAGCACAAAACACAGAGAGTAGATTATGCTAATAGGCTACCATAGGTGAGCCTTTGTGCTCCCAACACCTCCATCCTCTCCTGTTCTACAAAAACTATTGGCCATCTATTGCCAGATTGATGAGAAAAGTCAAGTTCAAAAATATTAACTTGACTAAGGTCACATATGTCAGATTATGTTCTGAGAAGAGAATTTATTTATTTTCAGCCAATTCCTGCTGTCTGCCAGGGACCTTGCCATGTATATGAATATGTAGATTAGGTATAGATGTTCATTTCCCCTTCCCTTCCAGTGACTTAGAATGAAAACCTCATCATTATAGTTTCTACCATTCTCCTATAGATCAGGAAGAGGCCACCTGAAGCTCATGAGTAAGCAGAAGGCCTGGAGCTCTGGGCAGGCCCGTGGTGCACTTACCTTCCTGTGAATGAGCTGGACACCTGGGGGGTGGTTCTCAGAGGGCAGTGAGTGCCAAGCTGACCCAAGGTCGCCTGTCTCCAATAGGCTTAATAAAGGGAGCAAGGCAGGGGCCCAGAGAATCTGTCCCAGTGTTCTCTCCACTCAGGAGCTAATTAGCATTGAGAGGCCCAAACACCAAACTTCCCCAGAGGCTGCCCAAGAAACCAGAGACAGACAAACAACCTTAGTCCTTGAGGATTTCTCCTATCTGCCTAGTATTTTGGACTCTTAAAGAATCATTAGATTCATGACATCACTCCCGCCTCCTAATGTTTCCAAAAAGGAAGAAAGTTATAGTCAACAGATTGCAGATCTGGAAAAGTGTCACCAAAGAACTCATGACTTGTGGTGTCCAGAGAATGGGTTTGGAGCTCACACTGAGCCCCCGATAATAACTGATTTGGGTACATTTTTTTTTCTCATTTATTTTTCATATTTTTAAAAGTGAAAATTTTAAAGTTGGTTTAATTAATGTATAAATTTAATTGTAAAGTTTATGGGTTTGAGTAAAGATCAAGTGGTACTTATAGTACCTCCATCAATACAGACAACATTTCAATGATTCCCTTCAGGACCCTGGTGGCCCTTTGCCATCAGTCTCCCTCCTCTTCACACCTTAGCCTGTGGCAACCTCTAATCTCACTTCTGTCCCCATGGTTTTGCCTTTTTCAGAGTGTCATTGTTAGAATTTGGATGTGGATTGTCCCTCAAAGCTCATCTTCTCTTTTGTTGCTGTTTTCTTACCAGCTACTCTCATCTTTAAAAAAAAAAAAGAAACTTTTAAAAAGTTCAATACTCCCTTAATATTTGTTTCTCCATTGGCTACCTCAGCACATCCCTTCTTCCAATCATAGCTGAACTTCTCCAAAGAGTTGCCTTCATCTGCAGTCTCCACTTCCTGACTTTCCATTTACTGGATCCTCCAACTGCACCTGCTCCTACTCCAACCACCTCTCTCCGAGTGCCCTTGGAGGGGCCACACCCTGCTGGAATGGCCTCCTCCCTATCAACTTGGCAAATACCCAACCCATGGCTTCATCTCTATCTCCTCATTTATTAGTGAAGAGCACTTTAAAATTTTTTTTATTTTAAAAAAAAGAAATATGTAGATTTCAAATATCTTTATGTAAAAATAGCTTTCTACCCCTTCACTATACAAACACATACAATTAACTGAGCAGTGAGTTATAACATTTGGCATATCATTATCATTTGACAAGGACAGAAGTAATTGGTCATTGGAAGTGTTGATTTGTTCAGCTGCTTCTGAGTGCCAACCTGGCCAAATATTGTCTTGTGCCTTGGAGAATTTTATAGCCTTTCAACTACAAACGCTACTCACATGTTTTTATCTTTAGCAATTAGAAGAGTGTATACAGGTGAATGTACAGGAACACTTGTTGCAGCATTCAGATTATTTGAACCAATACAGGTTTACCAATAGAAGGTTATTAAGTCTATTTTCCTTCATTCAGTCAAAGGAATACTATGCAACCACAGAAAAAAAGATAAGAAGACCTATGTTTAATGTCATGGAAAGATGTTTGCCTATATTATTAAGGTTACAGAGCTTTAGATGTAGAAAAATTCTTTTTTGTAAATATATCTTATGAATAAAAAATTTTTACACATATATGCTATATATTCATAACCATTATCTATGAATGGTCAACTTATGGGTGATTTTTCATTTTTCTCTTTTGGTGTATGCGTGTTTTTTTGTTGTTGGTGGTGGTGGTTTTGGTGGTAGAGGGGATTTAATTCGGGGGTGCTTTACCACTGAGCCACATCTCCAGTCCTTTTTGGGGTTTTGTTTTTTTATTTTTCTTTATTTTGAGACAGGGTCTCACTAAGTTGCTTAGGGCCTTGCTTGCTAAGTTGGTGAGGTGGGCTTTGCAATCCTCCTGCCTCAGCCACCAGAGTCACTGGGATTACAAACACTTGCCACCACATCCAGCTCTTTTGTATTTTCTAACTTTTCAATAAATACACATTTTTTTGAATTATAGAAACCGTTGTTTAAAGCTATAAATTCAATAAATAAAATGATAGAAATGTGCAGACAGGGGCTTGCTTCAAGTTTCAGTCAGGGGCAACAAAGATCTCCATTTAGTCAAGAAGACTTTTCCATATGGGCCAAATCTCTTTCTCTAATTAACTTTTTTCAGATTTGTTTTTTGGTTGTCAATGGTCCAATATGAAAACATTTGACCTCTCTGTGGTTTTTCTAAACAGTACTTATTCTTTCAGAATTGACTTTTTTTTTTTTTTGGTACTGGGGTTTGAAATCAGGGGCATTTGGCCACTGAGCCACATCCCCAGCCCTATTTTGTATTTTATTTAGAGACTGGGTCTCGCTGAGTTGCTCCGTGCCTTGCTGTTGCTGAGGCCGGCTTTGAACTGGTGATTCTGCTGCCTCAGCCTCCCAAGCCTCTGGGATTACAAGCACACACCTCGGCACCCAGCTCAGAACTGACTTTTTAGATTCAGTTTCGTCTTATAGGTTTATTTCTTAAAATTGACATCCAGCAATACCTCAACCTGGACCAACTGCTTTGGAACAAATCAAATTTGTTAAGGAAATACAAACTTCCTAATTCACGTTTTCATGTTCCTTTTCGTATTTTTTAGTCTTTATTGTCCATCCCATCTCTTCACCTTAAGATACCCTTTCTCCTAGAGATTGTTTATTACTCTTTGAGAGGCAGTAATTACAGGTGTAGCTTGCCCTGGGTTCAAATCCCAGCTGTGACATTCATTAGCTTTGTGGCTTTCAGCAAATTATTCAAACCTTCTGAGGTTCAGTTTTATAAAACGCAGTTTATAAATCTGTAACCACTTCAAAAGGTTATGAGAACTGAATGAGCTAATAGAGTCCACTCACTGAGAACAGAGGCAGGCACATGGTAGTTATTATGGTATAAGGGATTATTCTCATCATTTTGATTGCACCTTCCTTCCTGAGCCAGTCTCGGACCCCATTCCATCATACCCACACTCTACTTCCAGTAGGGACAATACCTGTTAGAAGCTTAAGTAGAGCAATGCATTTGTTAAGACCAGAGGCAGAGAGTCTCACTTGGGGGGCAATTTCCCTGTGAGCACCCTCCGCAGGGCGCCCTTCACATCGGGGTTCCTGAGGCTGTAGATGAGTGGGTTCAGCATGGGGCTGATGACAGTGTTGAGGATGCCAATGCCCTTGTCCTTGTCCGAAGACTCCACAGAACCCAGCCTCATGTAGCTGAAGACGCCTGTCCCATAGAAGATGCCCACCACAGTGAGGTGGGAGCCACACGTGGAGAAGGCCTTCTTCCTGCCCTCCGCAGAGCGGATTCGTAGCACGGCAGCCACCACATGGGCATAGGACACCATGATGAGGACCAAGGGGGCCACACCCATGAAGGCTGCTGCTGCAAAGAGCAACTGCTCATTGAGCTGGGTGCTGGAGCAGGAGAGCTGGAAGAGCTGGGGGAGGTCACAGTAGAAGTGATTGATCACATTGGGGCCACAGAATTTCAGAGTAGACAAGGCAACAGTTTGAGTGAGTGCATTGGTGAAGGAAAAGACACAGGACATGCCAGCCAAGGCCTTTTGCATCCCCCAACCCATATGGGTGTTGTAGGTCAGAGGCTGGCAAATGGCCAGATAGCGGTCGTAGGCCATGACAGTCAGCAGAAAGCAATCTGTCCCGGCCAGCAGATGGAAGAAGAAGAGTTGTGAAAGGCATGCCCGATAGTGGATGGTTTTGTTGTGGGACATGAAATGCCTTAACATGGCAGGGACAGTGACACTGATGCTCCCAACATCTAGCAGAGACAAGTTTCCCAGGAAGAAGTACATGGGGGTGTGGAGTTTGGGTTCCATAAAAATGGCAGCAAGGATACTAAAATTACCACCAATAGTCGCTACATAAGCAAGAAGGAAGACGACAAAGAGGATGGGCTGTAGAGCTGGAGTCTCTGTGAGGCCCAGCAGGACAAACTGGGTCACAAGTGAATCATTTCCCGAGGCTCCCAGATCCATGACTGTCTTCCACCTGCAGTAGATTGAGCAAAGTTTGAAGGCACCAATGGTGGTAAAAGGAGAATGAGATCTTTATAACAACCATCAAGTGTGACAATGTCCAGGAGAGTAAAGACACACAAAATTTAGGGAGGAGAAAGTTAAAGATTGAGCTATAATAAGAAAAGGCTTGATAAATCTGACTCTTCATGGGCAAGAACAGAGGCATTGGACAGCCACAAACAGAGATAGATAAACTGATATAAAAAGAAGAACAAGGGTAACATTGAGTTACAGGGACAGACAATTTTCCAGAGGCCAAATTTCCAGGAAAGAAACCTCAAGTCTGCAGGTGGTGGCATTGTGATAGTTTGGGGTACATAGATCCCAGAGGATGAAAGGGAAGCTTTGGGAGAAGGGGGTAGACACGGTGCCTCCAACCTGCATCTCCAACCTCTACATATGAATGTCATCATACAGACATCCCTTGGTAACCTCGGGAGTTTGGTTCCAGGACTCCTTGGATACCAAATCCTGCAGATGCTCAAGTCTCATAGATAAAGTGGCATAGTCTTTGCATGTAATCTATGCACATTCTCCCACATACTTTAAGTCATCTCTAGATTATGTATATTACCTCTTGCAATGTAAAAGTCAGTAAATAGTTGTAACACTGTGCAGTTTAGATAATAATGACAAGTAAATCTTCTCTACAGGTTCAGCACAGATGCAATTCTTTTCCAAATATTTTTTTTATCTGTGCTGAGTTGACTCCAAGGATATAGAACTCACAGAGACAGAGGACTGACTATGAGTGATGGTAGCAGTGAGGTGGTTCCTGTGGCCCAGACTATTAAGTGATTAACTGGTGAAGCCATGAGCCTCCACCTGAACTCCTCAGAAAAAGGTAAAAATGCAGTGATAAATCGGGAAACTGCATGAAGACACATCATTGAAGACATTTCCAGCTCCAAAATCAGTGACTGACAGCCTTTTAGATTTTCTAAATAGTCAGATTGTTTGCATTTCTCCTTATAGAATCTAGGAAATTTGGGGTCCAAAGTACTGACATTTTACTGAATAAGAATCTAAAATGATCTTCGAGAAGAGTGAAAGTTTCAAGGTTTAAGCTCTCAGGTGATGGAGCAGATACAAAGTTGAGCTGCCTCACTGGATACGCAGTTGATCTCTCCCAGAAGGAGTGTTGAGTAAGAAGAGAACCAGACCCCAAATTCCACTCTGCTTCCAGTTCTACCACCACTTAGCTTTTTGCTCTTCTTTCTACTGAATCGAATCACTCATCATGTAGTATCATGGGCTTAATGACCAGATAAAGCCACAGTTACAGAGCCATGTATGATGATCATGTGTGGGAGCCACTGCTTAGCCCCAAAGTGGCCACCCCAACAAAATACCTGGTAGCCTACATCGACCTCTGCCTGAGGGGGTAGATACTGAATTCACTCACCTGGAGCCTAATTCACATAGGAAATGGCTTGAGTCAAAGATCCCCCAGGGCAAAAGGAAAGAGCAGAAGGACACATCTGGAGGAATAGTGTCCTCAGGTCCATAATGGGTCAACTGCCATCTGCAGGTATGACCTTTACCGCATGGACATGTTCTTACCGTTACCTCCAACTCAGTCTCTCCAAGCTGAACTGCCCTCTTTCCAACCTGATATGCCCTTCATGGAACTATTTTGGTAACAGGCTTGCCATCCTCTCAGTTAGTGTGGCTCAAAAACTTAGTCTTTGCTGACTGCCTCCTTCTGCCCTCTCACAATCAAATACCTAAGTCCCACTGGAGTTTTGCAGGGGAAGGAAAAGCTAGTCCGGGGTCCAGAGGGAGAACTTCACTTTCATGGAAACTCAGTTGTGAGTATGCTGCAGGGATGGCACTCACCTGGCTAAGAAGACTTAACTGGCACTTCATGGGCAAAGAAGAGGGACAGTCATGCCAGCCCAGTGGACCCCACAGAAGGAGAGCTTATAAAGGACCAATAGACACAGAGACAAACAACTTGGCTGACGTCATTTTCACATTGGGATTTTTCTTCTCCACCTTGTTACCCCTTGGAGGCTTCAGAAATAAGTGTCTTCAGGGGACCCAGAACAGGTAAACATCTGCCTTTGCCAAACAGATAATGATCTCTAGTAACTTTAAAATTTTTTTGAACTTTCTCAGTATTTCCAGGTACAACTTTTGCAGAAAAATTCATTTATTTTACATATGTGGTTTTATGCACTTATTAAGAATCAGCATTCTTGGGCTGGGATTATGGCTCAGCGGTAGAGTGCTCACCTACCACGGGCGGGACCCGGGTTCGATCCTCAGCACCCCCTTAAAAATAAATAAATAAATAAATAAATAAATAAAGGCATTGTGTTGTATCCATTTACAAAAAAGATTCTCTCTCTCTCTCTCTCTCTCTCTCTCTCTCAAAAAAAAAAAAATCAGCATTCTTATTCCTAGCATTTTATAGTGTTAAAATGAATCTCAAAATCTTAAAGTCTAAAAAGTCATGTGGTGTTGGGGGCTAGAATTGAGATTTGGGGTTTCTGGTTTAGACTAGCCTGTCATTTCAGAAGAGGAAACTACTTGAGACTCTTCAGCTTTGTTTGAAACATGGGGAGAAGTGGAAGGTGAAGTCTGGGAAGAGATCTGCTCCTAGTGCATCCCTGGAACAATGTCCTCTCCAATGTCTCACAAGTTTACCTCACATGATATGACCATCCTCGAATCCAGCTTGTCTTCTAGTCTCATACAAATGTCTTCCCTTTTTCTCTGCTCTCATTGTACAATCTAGATCCTGTAGCATCTGATTCTAGATGTTTTCTAGCCTCCTGTCTCCAACACCATAAGGGCAGATAAAGGTTTAGAGCATCTACTAGACCAGGACCACCCTATTTTTACTAATTCCTGAAAGTGACTTTAGGCAGCAAATAACATTTTTAACAACTCCTTGTTCATTAATAAAGATTTCCCACTGGCTTGAGGCTGTCATGGGCCAAGAGACATTAATAGGGAATTAGGATGAGTTGAGATTTCTGTTGACAGTTATCTGTGGAAGAGGACCTCTGGGTTACAGAACCCAAATGGAATGCATCATATGTATTTCCTTCCAACGGACTAGCAAAAGCTTTGTTTACTTCCTAGACATTTCCATTTCTCACACACTGTTAGCCCAGGAAACTCTATTCAGGAAGAGCTGGTGCAGGTCTTCTGTCTTCTAGGAAACCATCCATAAGCTTTGGGGTCTGGGCCAGGTAACCTTCCTTTATAGGGTTACAGCAACCTGAAGGCAATTGCATGCTGGTGACCCTGAATTATGCCCATCCCAGACACTACTCTGTTTGCTCTAATACCTATATGTGGATATTTCTATCTGAAGAACTCACAGGGACCTCAAGAAGAAAAAGTAAGAGTATATCATGTCCCCCTTTTGTACAAAATATATGTGTGTTCATGTGCACACACCCAAATAGAACCACACAACTTATGGTGGAAGAAATTACAAACAAAAAAGTTGCAGAACACAATGGTCCCCTGCACTCCTCCTATCCCACACAGAATGAAATCCAGGGTGAGCATCCCTAGACTGGATACACAAAGGCAAGCTTTTCAGTAGAGAGGCACTCCACCCCCACAAACACCATGCATATTTATAAGAACTGAAAGTGGAGTGGGAGCATGTAGGCGACTGGCACAACAGCGGGTGCTCCCTGGATGAAGATAGAACCTTGTTAAAACGGGGAGGCTCCAGTGGAGCTCAGCCGCCATTAGTCCACTCTTCCACTGAGCTGCTGGACCAAATTCTTGCTAAGCTACTAAAAGTGAAGAAATGAGTACCCAGAGCTCCCTGACCTTCAAACAGATGCTACTCCTTACCTCTCTTAATGGAGACGGGAACGTTCCATTCATTGATTGAACAACAATTAATTGAGTCGAGCCATGTGCTAGTCAAGACATGACCCAAAACAGACATGGTCCCTGCACACATGGAGCTTACCACCCCATGAAGAAGTCAGGTGTTAACGAGTTATCCCCTGATCACTGTGTCTCTGGATGCCATGAGTGTTTGCACATGGACACACATCCACACACATGCATTTTAACATTTTGTTTTGCTTAGAGAATACAAGGGATTGCGTAAAATTTTATTTTCAGCTTTCTTAAAACACAATCCTTATATTTGAGCATAATTTAATGTACTATTCTTCAAAATGTTATGACTTTCTGGTACGCTATAATTTGCATGTGCCAAAATTTACTTGGCCAATTGACATTTAATTTCTAATGTTTCACTATTATCAATAATAATGAAACCAAGTCTTTGCATCTCTGATTTTTGTCCTATGTCCTGAGAAGTTACTACCCATTAATTTGTGCACAGACCTTTCTAATATACTAACAGTCCACATTCACAAGATCACATTCCTATTACCTTGTGACAAAAGTAAATAATGACTTAATTACTTGTATTCTATGTAAGAGAAAGAAGAAACACGTATTCTTCTTATCCCCTACTTATATTATTCATATTCTTTTTCTGTATCTTTGTTTTAAGAGAGTTTTAACTGGTGGCTTGGTTTTTTATAACTTTATTGGTATTTTTCTTAAAGAGAGAGTTGGGGAGAGAGAGAGAGAGAGAGAGAGAGAGAGAGAGAGAGAGAGAGAGAGAGAGAGAGAGAGAATTTTTTAATATTTATTTTTTAGTTCTCGGCGGACACAACATCTTTGTATGTGGTGCTGAGGATCGAACCTGGGCCGCACACATGCCAGGCAAGCGCGCTACCACTTGAGCCACATCCCCAGCCCTAACTTTATTGGTTCTTTTAGCTATACATGAGTGTAGAATTCATTTGGATACAATTATACAAGCATGAAATATATTTTATTCTAATTAGTACCCCATTTTTATAGATGCACATGATGGTGGGATTCACTATGATATATTCATATTAAAACATAGGAAATCATTTCTGATTCATTCCACCGTCTTTCCTTTTTCTATCCCCCTTCCACCCTTTCCTTCCCCCTAATGTACTAAATATCTATTCTTCCCATCTTCCCCCTTATTGTGGATTAGCTTCCATAGATCAGCAAAAAGTTTCAACCTTTGGCTTTTGGGAACTGGCTTATTTCACTTAGTATGATAGACTCCAGATCTATCCATTTACTTGCAAGTGTCATAAAGTCATTCTTCATTATGGCTGAGTAATATTCCATTGTTTATGTATAACACATTTCCTGTATCCACTCATCTATTGAAGGGCAATTTGTTTGGTTCCATAGCTTAGCTATTGTGAATTGAGTTGCTATAAATATTAATGTGGCTGCATTAATGTGTACGCACTATAGTATGCTGATTTTAAACGCTTTGGATATATACCAAAAGGGATAACTGTGGCAAATGGTGGTTCCTTTCCAAATTTTCTAAGGAATCTTCATACTGCTTTCCAGAGTGGTTGCACCAATTTGCAATCCCACAAGCAATGTATGAGTGAATCATTTTCCCCATATCCTTGCCAATATTTACTGTTACTTGTATTCTTAATAATTGCCATTCTGACTCAAAAAACTTAGCACCCCAAAAACAAATAACCCAATCCACAAATGGGCAAAGAAACTGAACAGATACTTCTTAGAAAAAATATAAATGGTCAACGAATACATGAAAAAATTGTATCTCTAGCAATTAGAGAAATGCAAATTAAAACTACACTGAGATTTCCTATCATTCCAGTCAGAGTGGCAATTATCAAGAATACAAGTGACAATATATGGTGGCTTTTTTGTAAACAGAGGTATTTTAATTCATTTAACTATGAAGGTAAGTGGAAAAGACATTTACTTGGTAAACATGGCAAATTCAGAGACCTTATGTAATCATGTAGTAAAAGGAAGCAAATTCCTTTGAGTTTTTAGGCAATGTAATCTATATCAGGACTTATGAGGGTGATGATGAAGATAACAGCAACAGATGATGATGATATAATATTTACTTATAGATGATAGGGATGTGGATTTTATTCGAGAGCATGAGCTTACCACAAGCCCACACTTCAGGTCCCAGTAGTGCTAAAAGATTCTAAAATGTCTGTCTTTCTGATTAATTTTCTGTTTGACTAACCATACTTTGCCCCATTCATTTTATTTTTAATGTTTTTCTTAAATACAACATTAATACGAGCATAACAATATTACATACGCAGTGGTCCTCTTAGCTTGAGACTCAAAATTACCTTACCTTGGGATTCAGACAGACCTAGCAACACTGGGTCTGACCAGGGTCAGCAGGCATAGCCGGGGTGGGGGGGTGGAGCTTCCCTGAAGAAGGCAGACTGGGTTCATAAGCCCAAGTCCAATGACAAGGCATAGAATGCACCAGAGAGAGCTCATCTTCTGGTGCCAGTCCTCTCTATTCTGCTTCCCAATGCATGCTGGATTCAAGGAAAAGAGTTTCAGTTACAAAACTTACATAAATGGTCTATATTGTGGGGACAAGTGCATGGAGTACTGCATACATGGCATAATTAAGGGTGTTTGAGTGGCAAACCACTCCCCCATGCTAGGTGTGTGAGTGGCAGCCCACTTACCCCATAGGCACAGCCATGAGAGTGAGGCCATGTGTTGCAGTCCCTGTGCTTGCTCCATGGTCCACTCCTGTGGGGAGCCATTCTCACACGTGATCGGGTGCCTCCCATTAAGGGTCTGAGGCACTTTGGCAAAAGTCGAAGTTTTTCCCGGCCCTTTCCTGATGAGAGAGCCCATCCGTGTGGGGGTGTGCCTGACCACTGACCCCGGGGACCCAATCACTGACCCTGACCTTGGAGTGCAGCCCCCCCTCAACCTTCATTGGATGGAATTCTCCCCTGAATCTCTTGTTCCCTAATAAAAGGCTAGTCCCCGGCGTGCTCGCTCTCTCTCCTGCTAGCCCTGAGTAATCCCTGCTGCCCTGCTGGGCGGCTAGAGGAGCGAACCAGAGAGGGGAGCCGTCTCGGACTTAGCAATAGAATTAAGGTAATTGAGTCGTGTTTTTATTTCGATCTCGTCTAACTAACTTTATGCCTAGAACCTCATTAATGAAGCCACTGCGCAGGCCGCGTGGTAGACACTCCTCCACTAGTCACTGCAAGCACAGTTAGCAGAAATTGCACTGGTGGCTGCCTGTAATCTGCTTAGCTACTGCCTGAGTATATATACATGGTAACTGCGCAATAAAATCAGACCTGCTACTGCTTGGTCTCCAGAGGTCTTGATTAGCAACTCCGCAGACACACTCCCTCTACCCTGTTCCCTGGACCTCCTCGATGAATGAGAGAGAGCCCATGCACTATATGAGTCACTAGCCGTTCTCTTGGAGTGCTTATCTCACTCCGACTTGTTTGTGTGGCTCTCTATACCAGTGCCTACACTGCTGTTCACTTATTTCCATGGCTGCATCTCATTGTGCTCAGTGTTCCATGGTGGGTCATTTCTTTTCTGTTTGAAGGTACTCTGCTGCTGTGAACATTTTTTGTACACATCTCCTGGTGCACACATACAAGAAATTCTGTAAGGTCTCTAATTAGGAATGGAATTAATGAACTCAGATTTAAAGAAAAAACCCCACAAATCATTTTCCAATGTGCCCCTCACATATGATGAACTTGCTGGGACCCTCCCAGCATTGCCAGGTTTGTCTGAATTCCTAGCTAAAGTAATTTTGATTCTCCAGCTGAGAGCACTACTGCATATGCAATACTGATATGCCTGTATTAGTGCTGGATATATGAAATGCAATTAAAATAAAATGAATGGGTTAAAATGTATACAATCAAACAGAAAAATAATCAGGAAGAGAGACATTATAGAAAACAATTTGAGGGCTTGGGTCATGGCTCAGCAGTAGAGCACTTGCCTAGTACATGTGAGGCCCTGCGTTCGAGCCTCAGCACTACATAAAAGTAAATAAAATAAAGGTATTGTGTCCAACTACAACTAAAAAATAAATATTTTTTTAAAAAAGAAAACTATCCTGTTGACATTGCAAGATTTTGGGGTACTTAATTGTGAAATTAATAAATTACTATTTATTTCCTTGGGGATTTCTCATTGTTGTTGTTTTTTCAAAATGGAAATGTTCATTGATTTTTAAATTTTTCATTAGGAATTGCATTTATGAAAATGAAAACAAAACAAACTTTTAACAATAGAAAATTAAAATCAAAACCCTTACTTTCTCTGCCCCCAATCTTCATAATTCTTATGAAATAACCACTGTTAAAAATTTGATGTTGGAAATTCATAATAGCTAAATTGTGGATCCAACCTAGATACCCTTTAGTAGATGAATGGATAAAGAAAATGTGTATATATACACAATGGAATATTACTCAGCATTAAAAGAAAATAAAATCATGGCATTTGCAGGTAAATGGATGGAGTTGGAGAATATGATGCTAAGTGAAGTAAGCCAATCCCCAAAAACCAAATGCTGAAAGTCTTCTCTGATATAAGGATGTTGATTGATAATGGGGATGGGGGTGAGAGCATGGGAGGAATAGACAAACTTTAGGTGGGGCAAAGGGGAGGAAGGGGGCATAGGGGTAGGAAAGATGGTGGAATGAGATGGACATCATTACCCTAAGTACACTTATGAAGACATGAATGGTAAGACTCTACTTTGTGTTCAACCAGAGATATGAAAAATTGTGCTCTCTTTGTGTAGTATGAATTGAATTGCATTCTGCTGTCATGTATAACAAATTAGAATAAATAAAATTAAAAAAATTTTAGTGCTGGACTAGGGTTGTGGCTCAGCAGTAGAGCGCTTGCCTAGCATGTGCAAGGCCCTGGGTTTGATCCTCAGCCCTAAATAAATAAATAAAAGTATTTTTAAAAATTTGATGCTTATTCTTTTAATTTTAATATATACATAAACATGTTAATGTATCTTTATGTCAATAAAAATTGTTTACATTTATTTCATATAAATAGGGGCATGTTATGTCATGAATGTTGTTTACATAGTACATGATAGGTAGATTCTTTTACCTGTCAAATATCTAAAAACTTACCATTTCCATTTTAATGGTTGCCAAGATTTAATTTATGAGTAAACCATAATTTATTTAGCCATATGATAGAGTTTAAATTGCTTTTAGATTTTCTGCATTATAATCAATAACATATAGAATATTCTTTAGAATAGTGTAATTATTTATTCATTCATTCATTCAGTTTTGGCACCAGGTTTTGAACCCAGGGGCACTGAGACACATTCCCAGCCTTTTTTTAAAAGTTCTTTTTATTTTTAGACAGGGTCTCTCTAAATTGCTTAGGACTCACTAAGTTGCTGAGGCCAGTTTCCGCTTGAGATCCTCCTGCCTCAGCCTCCTGAACCACCAGAGTGTTTTTATTATTCTGTAAGAATTTCTATAAGTTCTGATATGTAAAATTTCTGAGTCGAATAAAGTAAAATTTTAGATTTTTATATATGATTTCCTCTTATCCTACAAATATTCCGCACTATTTTATTATTCCAGTGATGAATGAAACTGCTTGTTCTCCAAGTTATCCATTTGATAACTGAGGCTGTTATAAATAAATTCTCCTAATTTCTGATAATATAGTGGTTGAAAAATACTGTTTATTATTTGATATGTATTTTTTATGATCACATAAAGATGAATGTATTTCCAAATATTTATTGTTCGTGGATGTGGGCTGAATTGTGTTTCTCTCAAAATTTCCATGTAAAAAAAAAAATTCCATGTAGAAGTGCTCACCCCCAGCATGATTTATTTAGAGATACAGTCTTTAGAAAGGAATTGTGGTTGAATAAGTTTATAAGGGTAGGGCTCTATAGAACAGAGCTATTGCCTCATAAGAAGAATATCTCCACCCCTCCTCTCTCTTTCTCCTTGTCATGTAAGGAAGTGGTAAAAGGGCAGTTTACAAAGCAGGAGGAGAATCTTCATCAGTATCTGACCATGCTGACACACTGATCTTGGACTTCCAGCTTCCAGAATTGTAAGATAATACATTTCTGCTATTTAAGCTATCCAATCTATTGTATTTTGTTATGGCAACATGAGTGGACTAATGTAATTCATTTGAATTTTTTCATTGGTAATTGTCTTTGCATGTCCTTTGCCTCTTTTTTAATGGATCATTATTTTTTTATAGCCTGTGTGGATATTAATCCTTTGCCACATATTTTGCAAATAATTCCACACAGTCTCCCAATTTACTATTTTTCTTTTTTTTTGTTTTTAATATCTTCCACCAAATTGGAAGTTGTGTGGTAGTTTCCCACACTACTAGTTATGATTTCTTTCACTGAGAATAAGTAAGAGATATAATGGAAGAGCAAAAGAGTTACACTGAAGATAGCCGCTGGAAGTCAGATTTAGTGCTATAGGTGGCTATTATAGATGGTACACAGGATGCTATTACTGAATAAGGATGTCTTTGGTTCATTCTGGAACATATTCCATGATTTATTTGGCAGCAATGGTTACCACAATCAGAAGCTAAAATTACATTGGTCAAAAGGAGCTAATGGAAGGATGTGGAGAGTAGGTTGGCAAAGATATTGAGATTATATACCCTAACCCTCGATTTCCTGTGTGTCCTCAGGTAAGTTACTGAATTAGTTTGAACTTCAATTTATTTATTTATAAAATGGGAATAATAAAGGTACCCACCTCATAGAATTGTTGGAAGATTTGATTGAGATTTAACACAACTAAAGAACATACTTTATATACGGAGTTAGGAAAAATCATGCTGTGAATGGATAATTATGAATGTAATGCATTCCACTATTGTCATGTATATAAGAAATAAAATAAATAAATAAATAAATAAATAAATAAATAAATAAATAAAGCACATGGTATAGTGCCAGGTGCATAATAATATGCATGTGGAACATGCTGTCAGTTGTTAATAACATTATTGATGGCTTCCTACTAGGGATGTTGTGGATTACTTCATTTAATTCTCCCACCAACCCTAAGAGGGGATATTAAGTACATTTCACAGATAAGAAAACTGTGGTCCCAAAGAGGTCAGCAGTTGCTAATAAATAGAAGTCAGATCTATCCATTATAAAACAGGTTTCCCACAGAGAGTATGCTACCTCCCGGGGTTGGGTGGATAAGTAGTTGTTTGAGAAGGGGCTGAGAGTCTGCTCTAATTTCTCCTCTTTCATCATCTCTGTCATCAGACTCTAAATTTCCAAGGGCCTGGCCTGGAAAATCACAGTGAAGAACAACTTCATAGCTGTCCCCTCCCCCCTGTCCCCTGCCACCAGCTTCTCCTAGCACAGCACAGTGCTTCCCCCACCTCTCCCAGGATCATTATGTGGCTCCCAAGACACAGTCCCTCTGGCCCTCACTAATAGGCCCTGGGTGGGATACACTTTGTTCTTGGGGATTTATTAAGAGTTTGAAGTTGGAAAAGACCTCTCCCACTTTTCTCTTCTTTCTTGAGTATCCCCCTTATTCCCAGATCCAAGGCAAGTTTCTTCTTCATCTTCAGGTTTATGAGTCATTCTATCTCCACCCCCAAATCCTGTTTGGAACAGGCATCCAGGAGATCAATAACCTCAATCTGGGGACCTAGATTCAATCCTGGCTCTACCTCTAGCTCCCAGGTGACTTTGGGCACCCGCTTTTTGATGTTCCCATCTGTTAAATTTAGTTTTTTGTACTATTTCCCCTAACTATCCCCATAGATTAACGTGGAGGTGGAGATGAACACATCATAGAAATCCTAGCTCCTCACCAGGGTGACCCCTGCTGCTTCACCACTGCAGTATTTATTAGGGCTTGTATTATTGATTTGCCCTGGGCTCTCCCCATACCCTCCTCCTCCTAGGGACTAATTTTGAGGACCCAAGAGGCTGACACTATGATGAAAAAGCCCCACGGTAGAGATGGTCTAGCCTCTCTTTATCTCATTTCCATATATATTTAACCCCCTTTTGCTTTCAGTGCAGCTGACTGAGCTTATGCAGCTTCGTGACCCCTCCCATCCCTTTCCAGGAAAGATTGCTGGCTTCTGTGCCATCACAAGGTGAGTTCTCTCAAGGTCCTCCCTCTGCTCCCACATCATAAGAAAGAATCTCTGTTTCTCAGTGAGACAGACCTCCAGGTTTCGCAGATGTGGCAATCAAAATCTCAAAAGCAAAAATAAGAGACTAGCTCAGGATGACTGAGTCTCTATCCCAGGGACTGAGGCTCTTTCTCCAGACACATTTCCAATCCCCTCTTTTTCAGGGGCAGCTTGTTTCTAGATTCTGTTTGGTCGGTATGGAAGGAGATTCAATGTTCAATTTCCCTGCTTAAAATTCAGTCCTTACAGAGCAGCCTGGCCAGACCCCAAGGCCAGCCCTGGTGCATGAAGGACTTCTTGGAGCCTCAGAGTAGGGAGGGGTCACAGCATATGAAAGAAGCTGGGACTCCCATGGCCCCCACAAGTGAAGGGCTTCCTCATCCCTGATCACTTGCCACCCCGTCCACCACAGACAATCTGGATGGAGAGCCCGGTGAATGATTCAGAGCTCTGACATATACTCTGTCCCTTATTGATCGAGAGTGAGACAGTATCTATCATTCTGACCATGAATTACTTGTTTTTGAGAAATATTTCTTCTGATTGTAAAAAAAAAAATGTGAAGCTTTTATAAAAGCCGTACGTCAGTGTGTGGATTGTGACACCTGCACACCCAACTAGGAAAAGGAAGGAATCGTCCCTACTACAAATTTCACTTGTCCAAAAACCCTCTTCTAATTCCTATTAGCCACCAGGATGCCCTCTTTGACAGGAATTCTATTCATCAGCTGGTGCTGCCATGCAATTTATTTATGAAAGTGTTCATAAGTAAAATGGGTGTATGTGTATAGTTCCTGAAGAAGAATCAGACAAATTTTGCCCATAAAAAAAAACTGGAGTAAGTAGAATAAATAGCTAAATGACTGTGCTAAGGTTACGTGCCATGTATAAGAGTAAAGTGTACTGAGAGTGTTGAAGTAAAAAATGTCACTTTAAGCCAGGCACAGTGGTGCATGCCTGTAGTACTAGCATCTCAGGAGGCTGAGGCAGGAGGATTACAAGTTCAAAGACAGCCTCAGCAACTTAGCGAGACTCTAAGCAACTCAGTGAGACCCTGTCTCTAAATAAAATACAAAATAGGGCTGGGGATGTGTTTCAGTGGTCAAATGCCCCTAAGTTCAATCCCTGGTGTTCACCCCCAAAATGTTTTTCTGAATATATTTTTCACTATATTTCCCATCAATATATTGGAAGTAAGAATTTTAAGAGATTTTGTATATTTGCTTTTTATTGTGCCACTGTTGTTTTGATAGTTCTTTTTTTATAGACAAATAGCCTTTTCCTCTCTCCAACAAATAACCATTTTTTATTTCTTGATACTAATTTTGTTAATGATTCCAGGACAGTTATTTAAAACAGATGTAACAGTGGCCCCCTCTCTGCTCCTGATATTCATGGGATAATTTGTTATTACTAGGAAGGATACCATAATAACCCGCTCCTAGGTAACTACAGCAGGGGTGCTTTTTCTTTTAAAGGAAGAGTGGGTGTTGACCTGTGGCAGCACATGTCTTCAGGCAAATGAGCTGATGTATTGTATAATTATATTGACATATTTGTTATGAAGGCTATAACTTAATAATGATCAATTATTCTTTTAAATATACTGATTTTTAAATTCCCTGTGGTTACTTTTAGCATTTTGTTTCTATAATCCTGACTAGCATTGTTTTCTAATGATGTTTTTTCTTCATAAGATTTTTAAATTTTATTGTCAGATATATGCTAACCACATGAAAATATTTGTATTCTTAAATCTTCCCCTGTGCTATGAGGTTTATATGGCATACAAATATTCTACTAATTAAAGTTTTTTTTAAAAAAAAGACCTTTTCTTATCATATTTAAGAGCATAAAGATTGCTACTAGGATAATTATTTCTTTATTTTACTTTTAATTGCCAAATGACAATTGTATATATTTATAGGGCATAATATGATGTTTTACTACCTGTTTACACTCTAAAACAATTAAATCAAGCTAATTAGCAAACTCAACATCTCATATGCTTTTTATACTCTTTCAGTAATTTTGAAATATACAATGCATTATTGTTAATTATCACCATCCCCATTCTGTGCAATAGATCAGTGAAGCTTATTCCTCCTGTCTAATTGAAACTTCATACTGTCTGATCTGCATCTTCCCTTTCCCCATCCCCCAGCTTCTGGTAACCACTATCTTACTCTCTACTTCTGCAAGTTCAATGTTTTTTAGATTACAAATGAAATGAAAACCCAAAGTCCTTTTCTCTCTGTGCCTGGATTATTTCACTTGGCATAATGTCCTCTAGATTCATCCATGCTGCCACAAATGACAGAATTTTCTGCTTTTTAAGGCTGAATAGTATTATATTATATGCACTTCTTCTTTCCATTTATTTGGTGATGGACACCTAAGTTGCTTCCATATCTTAGCTTTAATGAATAATGCGGCATTGAACATGGGAGTGCCGATAGCTCTTCAACATTACTGATTTTAATAGGTCAAATAAGATTGTTAGATAATATGATATTTGGAGGGGTTGAAACCATATTCATTTTCATAATAGCTGTCCTAATTTATATTTCCATTAACAGTGTACTGAGTTAGCTTTTTGTTACAATCTCACCAACATTTAGTATCTTTGGTCTTTTTTAATAATAATGATTCTAACCCATGTGAAGCAATATCTCAGTGTGGTTTTAATTTGCATTTCCCTGATTGTTACTGATAACAAACATTTTTCATATATCTATTGGGCATTTGTATATCTTCTTTTGTGAATAGGTGTGTGTTAGTTAATTTTCTATCACTATAACAAAATCTCTGAGTTAATCAACTTATAAAGAGAAAAAATCAATTTTGGTTCACATTTTTTGAGGTTCCAGTTGATGATCAGTTGGCCCTATTTCTTTGGTCAGTGGCAAAGCAGCACAACACGGTAAGAAAGCACAGTAGAGCAAAATTACTCAGCTCATCTCGAGCTAAAGAGCAAAAGAGAAAGAACAAACAAAGTTGCAACAAATAACCTCACAACATGTCACCTTTTACATGTGACCATATAACTATTGAATAAATTCCAATAGATAAAAGAAAAATAGGTAAAAGGTAAATGTTTATAATTTTAAAGGATATCTTCATATTGCCCTTTTTCTTTTGAATTTATATCCATTTTTATTCTATTGATCACTAATGAGAGGGTCTGTTTTCCCACATCTTGTCAAACAAATCAGAAAGAGTAGATGGATAACATACTGGGGCAGCATTTATAGGGAGAAAACTTATAGAAATAGAAATGGTATCAGGAACTCAGGTCCTCCATGCCCATCACAGTCTGGGATGCCACCTCACTTTCATAGGCTGCATGAGTGGAAAAATACCAGCACCGCTCCCCCCTCCCCCCACCCCCACCCCCTCATAATCAGGGGGCTGAGGTCCAAGCTTGGCAGCTGCAGCTCTAGGAAATGGTGGAACCTGTGGCATGAGCTCTACTGCAGCCTCAATCAGAATCAACCACGTCAACAACTCAGTTATAGACAATTTCTGCAGAAGGCCAGTCTCTAGAGAATCATTCTTAGACAAATTATCATAAGATTTTAGTCTTCTAATCTGATAAGAGAAAAATTTTATTGTAATTTAATTTGCATTCCTATAGTTAAAAGCAAACTCAATCATATTTTCTTGTTTTAAGAGATATTTGTATATTTTATCTATGAAATGTTAATGTATTTTGTCCTTTTTCCTATGGATTTTTTGGTATATACACACACACACACACACACACACATACACACACACACACACAGGTAGCTCTTTGTCTACTAGGGAAGTTGGCCACTGTGTCTGCTGTCATTTGCAAATATTTTTTCCAAGTTCTTTGCCTTTTTATTATGTTTATATCAATTCAGTGATCAATCCAAGAAGCAGAAACACTATGAATATTTGAAACAATTTATTATAGGAATTAGATTTTAAACAACACTTGATGTGAATTAGATATCAATTAGTCCCACCTTTTGAATAATTATATTGAAGGTTTTGTGTGTTTTCTTGGAGTGTTTGATTATTCCACAGTGCTGAGAACATAATTCAGGGCCTCAAGCATGCAAGGCAAGCACACTACCACTGAGCTGCATCTCATACTGAGGTTTTTTGATAGTCTCAGTTTATTCTGTCAACTCTCTATGGACTGTAGATCACTGAAATACACTAACTGTTATCTGGTTTCTGGCTGTTTCTCCTTGAACTTCCTTATGTATCAATGCTACACGTTTGCAGCATTCATTTTCATAGCTATTATATCTTTTTATTATTTATTATTACAAAATGCTCTTCTGTTTTTCCACTTATGGCCTCCTTTCCAATTCAAATTGATCTTGTTAAGATCATGATCCCTGCTTTATTTTTTACTGCAATCAACTGGTATTCCTTTACCTTCAACTTTTTTTTTTTTTAAAGAGAGTGTGAGAGAGGGGAGAGAGAGAGAGAGAGAGAGAGAGAGAGAGAGAGAGAGAATTTTTAATGTTTATTTTTTAGTTCTCAGTGGACACAACATCTTTGTTGGTATGTGGTGCTGAGGATCGAACCCGGGTCGCACGCATGCCAGGGAGCATGCTACCCCTTGAGCCACATCCCCAGCCCCATACCTTCAACTTTTTAAGTTAACTTTGCTTTGGCAAGATACTTTGGCATCAGCTTAAAGTTGGATGTTTTTAGATACAATCTGAAACCCACTTATTTCACTAGATGAGTTTAGCCCATTCATCTTTATTGAGTTTGGGAGGCTTGGTACCAGGAATTGAACACAGGGATGCTTAACCACTGAGCAACATCACAGTCCTTTTTATTTTTTATTTTTGAGACAGGACGACACTAAGTCACTGAGGCTGGTTTAGAACTTGCAATTCTCCTGCCTCAGCCTCCCAAGTCGCTGGGATTACAGGTATGTGCCACTGCACTCAGCTCAGCTTTCCTGTTTAAGTATGTTTGATCCTAATTCTGTTCTATTTTTTCATGTCATCCTATTTGCTTTTATAGTGTTTTATAGTGTTTTTAAAAATCCTTTCACTGTTAGGTCTTTGTTTTGCAGGAATGTTTCTTCCCATAATTTGGAAGATTTGTTTTAGGGTTACCATTATAACTTTATCTTTGTCCCTTAGTTAATGAAATTTAAAACTAACTACCAGTTCATATACTGTAGATTTTTCATTTTTCTCTGTTGTCCAAAGTTTGTTTTTTTTTAAACTCTGCTTGAAAACTCTAATGTCTGCCTTTTTCAACAAGACTGGGATCCTAATTAGGATAATATATAGTCCATGTTTGTACAAATATGTCAAAATGTATTCTACTGTCAAGTATAACTAGAAAAGAACAAATTTTAAAAAAGAATAAAGTCAGAAAAATTCCTAATGTTCACAATTAGTCCTGGAGTTCTTGCATCACAAAATTAATTTTATATTTGAAAGATAAGTGATAATCTAAATAGTTGTAATATTTTTATCACCTTTTTGGTGAAAGTGCATTGTTAGCAATTTTCCATTAGATTTTGTTTTGAATGCTATTTTGGAGCAAAGAGAGATGATCTTAATTTTTTTTCCTTTAGAATTGATCTGAGGTTTTTGTTTGTGGGTTTTTTAGTTTGACTGTTTTGATTTTATTTGTGTGTGTGTTTGTTTTTGTCTCTTCCTAGTTATCTATTCTTTGTTTTTGTTTTTCGTTGTTGTTATTTTTTGTTTTTTAATCATCAGTAATAACATAATGGCATATAACAATACTGGCATTCAATATAAATTTTTCCTAGAACATTCAATATAAATTTTGCCCCTTCAATTTGTAGATTCAAATACACTCTTATTTCTGAAATGTTTTCTCATTGAAATTTGCCTTTAAATTGTTGGCCTTTTCCATTATCTTTCCTTGTTTAGTGACTCCAGTTTTACAACTACTAAATATCCTTTGTCTAGCCCTGTGTTTATAATTTTCCCTCTATTTTCATTTCATTTGTCTTTTTATAAAATGCTGTTCCTGAGTCTGTTTGAATTTTTTTCATTGTGCTGTTTCTAATTTTGCTTTTCTTCCTGTAGTTATTATAAATTTTCTTTAACATTGTTCTTGTCTTCTTCAAGCTCATATTTTAGGTTCTTTTTATTACCTCTTCCCTCAGCTCTTATATTTTTATTCTGTCTTCTTGTTTTATAAAGGAAAATTATTCCTTGAGATTTTTTTTGGATAGATTGAAATGTTTGATCACAATTTTCATCCATTCCATGGCAAGATCCTCCCATGGGCTGAATTCTACCTTTTATTATTTTTCTTCTTTCTTTTCTTTTTCTTGTAGAATCCTTGTATCCGTCCTGTGGTTTCTTGGTTTTGAATCCTTGACTGAAGTCAGTTATTGCTAAACTAAATATTTGTAAGCTACTTGTGTCAGGAGAGTCTAAGAATATGTTTTGGCCTAGCAGAAACTCATTTTGTGATTTCAAGTTGGAGAGAATTTATTTTAGCCTTTATCAGTCTATGATCAATGTTGACACATAATTTGGAGCTGTTATGGTATATTTTCCTCTCTCACTTTTAATCTTATGCCTTATCTGTAGTCTGTGTATTAGATTACAACTTGTCTGTGTATTTGATTCTTCATTTAGCCCTTCCTCTGCTTCTTGAATGCAACTCTAAAAAAATGATGCAAAACTTTGTACCCTACTCTTGTTATTGCAAACAAGTTCTTTCAGTATTGGTCCTTTTGACTGCCCCCTTTTATTCACAGAATTATACTCATCTAGCTCTTGACGGCCATGGATTCCCTCTCTCCACTTCTTACCACTCTCCTATTTGATCTCCACTGTTCTCAAATCCTTCCATTCTATTTTATAGATTGGAGTTTTAGATATTTTAATTGTTTCTTTGAAGACAGAATCTATATGTTTATTCTCCTGCTTGGTTTGGTAAAGGATGAGATCTGAGAAGAGAAAGTGCTAGATTTACTCTTATGTATTCAGACCAGAAGTATACTTCTTGCTTATTTATTTTTCTCAAGGGTTTTAATGCCTCCTAATCCTACAAATAGATTATTTCAGCTAGTGGACGGAAGGAAGTCCAGAGTGGTAATGTCACCTGTCCTGGTACCTCACAAGAAGTAAAGGTATTGAAGTAGATGTAGTGAAGGAGTTAAATACAGTGTGGCCTGGGGAACAGAAAAGTCCTTTCTTGGACAGAGGGAATTTAGTAGAGGCCTGGGAATACAGAAAGCTTATTTTTGGTTAAATAAGCCAATTTAGAGGACTGATTTATTTTTTTTCTTCTTCTTCTTTGGGTGTTTCCCTGCAGGAACTCATGCAGCCGAAATCTGGGGCCAATGGAACAGCAGTTACCGAATTCATCCTGCTGGGATTGGTGGAGACACCAGAGCTATGGCCAGTGATCTTTGTACTTTTCCTCCTTGCTTATGTGGTCACAGTGGGGGGCAACCTCAGCATCCTGGCAGCCATCTTGGTGGAACCCAAACTCCACACCACCATGTACTTCTTCCTGGGGAACTTATCCGTGATGGACATTGGGTGCATCACTGTCACTATTCCCTCAATGTTGGGTCGTCTTGTGTCCCACAAGCGTACAATTCCATATGGAGCCTGCCTCACACAGCTTTTCTTCTTCCATCTGCTGGTTGGGGTGGACTGCTTCCTGTTGACTGCTATGGCCTATGACCGATTCCTGGCCATCTGCCAGCCCCTCACCTACAGCACCCGCATGAGCCAGACAGTCAGAGGATACTAGTGGCTGCATCCTGGGCTTGTGCCTTCACCAATGCACTGACCCATACTGTGGCCATATCCACACTCAACTTCTGTGGCCCCAATATGATCAGTCACTTCTACTGTGACCTCCCCCAGCTCTTCCAGCTCTCCTGTTCCAGCACCCAGCTCAACGAGCTGCTGCTCTTCGCTGTGGGTTTCATAATGGCAGGAACCCCTGTGGTTCTCATTGTCACCTCCTATATCCATGTGGCAGCTGCAGTCCTGCGAATCCGCTCTGCTGAGGGCAGGAAGAAGGCCTTCTCCACATGCAGCTCCCACCTCACTGTGGTTGCCATATTCTATGGTTCTGGTATTTTTAACTACATGAGACTAGGTTCAGCCAAACTTTCAGATAAGGATAAAGCTGTTGGAATTTTTAATACTGTCATCAACCCCATGCTAAACCCAATAATCTACAGCCTCAGGAACCCTGATGTGCAGGCTGCCCTCTGGAGGGTGGTCCTGGGGAGGTGGTCACTGGTTTAAGGAAGTCTCAAGTGTCTCTTCTCCTTGTGGGTGTTTTTTTTTTTTTTTGGACTAAAGAAAAAAATCCTCTAGAGCCAAGAACTAGCCCAAATAGTACAGAACAACTTCTATCTCCCTGAACTTGAGAACTTTTTGTAAGGGATAATTATCATTTCCCAAAGAAGCCCTACCCAGTTATAGACAATGGGTTTATAGATTCCATCAGGCCAGTCCCTTCAACAAATTATAACTTCAGTTACTGTGGCTTCCCTTTACTGAGTAAAGGTGAAATGTAAGAACATGCAAATGCTTATAGATTCATATCCTAAGTGGAAGGACATAGACTCAGTTATAGTTTGGGTTCCAAAAGCATTTCAGAACTCCCACCCCTGCCCAACCCTGCCAAGAGATCATATTTTTCCCTCAAGTTCAGATATGGCTGTGCTGTTTATGAAATATAACCCGAGAAAGTAAAACAAAACAGAAAAAAAGTAGTTTTTCCTGTGATACAAAGATCTCATGAGACACAGAGAGGCAAAAGGAAAGCTATGCAGCTACATAGTCTCTAATAACTCTAAGTAATATGAAGCTTGGTACAGCTCACAGACATATTTCCAAATGCCAAACTTCATATGTATGATATGTCTTATGATACAGAAATGGATTTCCCGCATCCATCCTTCCCCGTACACGTCAAGTCTTTTGAAAAGAATTTACTATCTAAACATTTTTTAAGTATTTCAGCAATCCCAGATTACTCGTTATGAAATTTCCCCCCTAAATTCTCACTTTTATTGGCCAACCCTCACAGCTGAGACAATCTATAACTATAAATGCAAGTCACATGATGGCTAGTTTCTCTAAATTTCCCATTGTCTGTAGGGGAGTATGGCTCTGACCTGGAACATTGGCTCATCCTGCTTCCTGTTTTCCAGACATTAGTCCAGCCACTATTTAGCTCTATCTTCCGTCCAGCATCCTTTTCAGTACTGATGGCCCCTTCCTGGCAACTCTCTGGTGCTATTGATATTTCTTTATTCACTTCTTGAAATCTTTTCTTTGACCTGCACCTATGATTTGGTTTCTCCATGAGATTGGATATGGGTGAAGGGATTTGCAGGATTAAAAAGAGAAGAAGGCAAGAGATATGGAAGAGAGAAGAAAAACAAGATTGGAGATGGAAAGTTTGTAATAAAGTAAAAATTAAAAATGAGGAATAGGGAGGAAACAGGATAGAGTTGCAAGCAAAGGAGGCTGAGAAGAAAGAAAGGAAGTATTGGAGAGGACCAAATGAAGTACCAGAGATGGTGGGGGATTGAGCAAGAATTGGGGAACTGGAAAAGATGACTTAAGACTGTTAAAAGATCAGAGGAGAGAGAAAATGGATGGAAGATGTGGGTTTCCCATACTGTGTTATCTAACAATAACCAGTTCTGGCAGTCTTGAAACCATCATTGTAGACCATATTTTTACTACAAAGAAAATAACATTTTCAGATTTGCTGAATGTGCTAAAGAATGCACAGGAGCTCATTCTCCACTTCTCTAGATTAAGATGCTTTCAGAAAGTCAGGAAGGATTATAAGATGAGAAAAGAGTATTTTGACCTGGATATTTTTAACCAACTTAGATCTTTAATATCATCAAGGTTTGCAACCAACTGCCCAAATTACAATTTTTGCCTGCCAACAGTGTCAAAGAACAGGGAAAACATGGGTCTTTCCTGATTCTCTGAGTCATCAGATAAACTTGAAGGATACAAAAGTGTGAGCTTCCTTCAAGGGTCAAGAAAAGTGTTGGGCCAGAACTGTGACATGACACGGTTCCCAGGTCATCACCTCTACCATCCACAACATCTGTGACCCTGAATAAGTTCTTTCCCTTCTCTGGGCCTGTACCTGGCAGAAGGCACGAGGTAATCATCACGGTTCTCTGGTTCACTGGTGTCCTCTGGTTGCACTATCCTGAGTGAACAGAAGGGCTGTCTCAATCTGTTAACGCTGAGAGTCGCCATGTCTTCCACCATCAAGTCTTCCCACCAGTATTTGGCCTTGCAAGGAAAGGGAGTATCTTCTCTGCCTGCAAGAGCCCCGTGCCTCTAGCATTTTTTTTCCCATCGGGCCATTCATCTCAGGCCTCAAGGGATGACTCTCTCCACCATCATCACTAGAGCCAAGCAGAGTAACTGGGTTCAGCATCACAAAGAAAATTCCAGCTCTCCATTCACCTTCCAGGATCATAGGGTTTCTTTAACCATTCAAGAGATTTCTTTTCCTTTGGAATTGTTTTTTCCTCTTTTTTTTAATTCCAAAGTAAAAATATCTCAAGACTTAAGTTTTTCATGGAATATGAAATACAACATGTTGGAAAAACTCACACATTACAGAATGTCATCGCCACCTTCCTACACATAGCCTCAACAAAAAAGTAACTACTGTTAAGAATTTGTTGTTATATTTCCAGAACACACACATGCACAATCATTCACCACATACACACACACACACTTTCCTAAATAAAAACTTAATGAACTTATTTAGCAGTTAAATGGATATGACACACATGTATGTTTTCCAAACATCATAGTGTTTTGCAATTTACTTTTGCTTCTTCCATTTCATAGTATAATTCTTTACATAAACCGACAAATCTGTCTTATCCATATTAAAAGCTGATTAATATTCCATTTTATACATAAGCTAATATATTTAATGAAACTCCATCCATGCAACTAAATTTACATCCTATTTTTGCAATTGCTAAAAATACAGAAATCAATACTTATGTACTTTTCTATACATCTGAAATTATCTCCATTCAACTGGAAAGAACAGATGACATATATGATAAAGGAAATACAATGCAAAATAAAAATTGGGTAAGTGTTCTGGCTCTCTTTTGCCAAAAAAATACACACCATTTTACATCTTGGATGGAAATGTATGAGAATGCCTATTAGTTTACATCTCTGACTCTATGGGTGTTATATCTTTTATCTTTGGAAATTAGATAAAATATCAGATAATTTTGACTTGAATTTCTTTGTTTTTAAGTGTGGTTAGATATATTTTTATATATGTTTCTGATATCTGTATTTTTCTTCTTTGCAAATTGTCTGAAGCTCCCTCCCCCACTTTGGGTTAGTTTACTTTTTTAAACTTTGACTTTTTATCTCAATTAAATTTATTTTAACTGTACATAGTGAAGTAAATGTTTTCATATATGTATATGTTGTGTAATGCTTATAATGATTGGTAGAAACTCTTCAGGTTTTAAGATAGTAACTCTTAACCATATATGTTGCAAATATAGTCCCCAATTTCCCATTTATATTTAATTTGTTTAGAGCATCTACTGCCCAAATTAAGTTTCACATTTCTGTGAACTTCACCTTATTTGTTCCAGTTCATGCTTCGGAAAAAAAAGACTTTTCCATTGAAATGCTGTGTATAAATATGTGTCAGTGATATTTTTCTAGTACTTTTACATGTGTCTAAATGTCAAATATTTGATGTATCTAAGTATTATTTTCTGTGTGTTCTATTTTTTCAGTTGGTAGTAATTGTCTCATCACAGTAAAATGCAAGCTTGATCACATATATAGTGTACATGATCTATTTAGCCAAAGAAAAAATATTTGAACTAAAACTAGAACTGCCACCCAAGAAGTGAGTCTGTAGTCAAGCCCAGCCAAGAGAATTAACTGCTGAAATATACAGTCATAAAAAGCCAAATTTAGAATCTCCATAACTTAATATTCACAGTGTCCAGAATACAACCCCAAATTTCCTAACATATGAAGAATCAAGAAAATGGAACACATTCTCTAGAAAAAGAAATATACCAAGTCCAACTCTGAAATGAACCAGAAGTTGAAACTAACAAATATTTAAAGCAGTTATAACTACCCTAAAACCCCGTGTTATTAAAAAGCCATGTTTTCAATTAATGCAAATCTTAGTGTAGAAATAGAGATAATAAAATGGAAATTCTAAAACTAAAAACATACTTTCCTAAATAAAATCTTAATGAACATATTTAGCAGTCATATCCATTTGAGAAGAAAGAATAGGCCAACTGGAAGATCAAGAAAAAATTATCCAAGGTGAAGCACAAAGAGAAATAAAGTTTTTTTAAAGGAAAAATAAGATAATATTTTTAAAGTCCAGCACATGAGGAATTAGAATACCAGGAGAGGAGAGAGAAAATGAGGCAGAAAAAATTATTTGGGAAAATAATGGCCAACAATTTTCCAAATTTGAGGAAAGATATGCATGTTATGAGAAACTAAACAAATACAAAACAGAATAAACACAAAGAAGTGCTCATTAAGATTGAAGCTATAACACAGTACTAGAGCTCTTGCCTAGCAGGTGCAAGGCCCTGGCTTCAATCCCCAGGGCTGCAAAAGCAAACAAATGAACAAAAAAATCAAAACAAAGAAGTCCACACTAAGCCACATCATAGTCAAATTGTTGAAATCCTAACATAAAGGGAAAAGTGTTGAAAATCTAAGTAATAAAGACATATTACATACTAGGGTACAATGAGCTAATTCACAGCTCACTTGCTCATGAGAAATCATGGAACAGAGGAAAGGCAGTACATACTCAGGTAGTAGCTAATCAGATTACAGACCAGCTGTCCTTGTCCTTCAAAATGTTTTTTTTTTAATTTTTTTTCAAAATGTTTTTTTAAAAAAAATACTGGTGGGCATGGTGACACACACCTGTAATTTCAGCAACTCAGGAGGCTGAAGCAGAAGGATCAAACCCAGCCTCAGCAACTTAGCAAGGCCCTAAGCAACTCTACAATAATTTGTCTCAAAATCTAAATAATTAAATAAATAAATAAAAAGGGCTGGGTATATGGCTTAGTGGTAAAGCACCCTTGGGTTCAGTCCCTGGTACCAAAATAAAAAAAAAAACAATACTGTTGAATATAATTATATACCCAGGGACAGTGTCCTTTAAGATTGAAGACAAAAATAAAGGCATTTCCAGATCAAAGAAAGCTAAGATAATTTATCATTTATTGCTAAAAGAACTGCAAATTCTATAGGAATTCTTTAGGTGAATGATACTAGATGGAAACTCTGATCCTCTCACAGTTATAAGGGGAAGACAAAAATTCAGTAAAAATGAAACAAAAGACATTTAAAGACACTTTAGCAAAGAAGATATAGAAACAGCCAGTAAGTATGCAAAAGATGCTCAAAATCCCAGTCAAGTGATAAATGAAAATTAAACTATAAGATAGCTAACACTGTTTGTCAGAGTCTTTTTTCTCCTCACCAGAAAATTTCTTATTTTTTTCAGTAAATAGAATGTTTTTCCAGACCTTCCCAGCTAACTTAATCAGGCAATGGTTCCTCTGATCCTATATAAGATCTCTAGTACTCCTCTGAGCCTTCTGACTCCTTCCTCAGTCTTCTTCAAAAGCCGGGCTGACATCTCCACCATCATCTTTCCAAGCTTCAAGGAAACATCTCAGCAGTTTATTAGGACCATTTCCTGGCATTCTTACCAGGAGGTTAAATCCTGAGCCATGAAAACATGTTCCTATGTCAATTAATTCTCCTTATGTATCTCTACATTCAACCCCATCCCTTGACCCTCATGATCCACTCTTACAGTTGTTCCTCTGCAAACAAGAGTAACTTAGAGCAGGATGTATCATCAGTGAATCAGTTCCCTACTGCTGCTATAACAAATCATCACAAACTTAATAGCTTAAAACAACTAAAACTTATTCTTTCCTGGTTCTGGAAGCCAAAAGTCTGAAGTGACTCCTATAAAACTCATTTTAGAGTGCTAGCAAGGCCAGCTCCTGGAGGCTTCAAGGAGAATCTATTTCCTGGCTCCTCCAGCTTCTAGTGACTGCTAGCATTCCTTGACTTGTGGCCACATCACTCCAATTCCCACTTCTATCAACATATTGCCTTCTCCTCATGTGTGGTCAAATACCCACTGCTTCTCTCCTCTAAGAACACATGTGAGGACATTTAGGCACCACCTGGCTAATCCAGATAATATCTCCATCTCAAGGTCTCTAACTGCATGGGCTCTCTCTCGTCCAGCAAGGAGGTCCACGGAACAGGGTAGAGGAGAGTGTGGCTGCAGAGTCGTTATTCAAGACCTCCAGAGATCAAGCAGGAAGCAAGTCTGATTGTGCAGTTACCATGTATATATACTCAGGCAATAGCTAAGCAGATTACAGGCAGCCACCAATACAATTTCTGGCCAGCTGTCCTTGCAGCGACCAATCGAGGGGCGGGCCTGGGGCAAGCACAGGGACTGAAACCCCTAGAGCTGTGCCTACTGAGTAAGCAGTTTGTCATTCAGAGGCCATTTGCAGACAGTAAATTATTTCCTCTTGATTTATTGAATAGGATTTCCTTTCTCATAGAATGCTGAGACCTGATCTTAATTATTTTGGAGGCACTGAGGGAAGTGGATGAAGTTCTTGAGGAAGACAAGAATAACCTCGTGAGAGATCTGCTTCAAAGGCGGCATTTGCCTGGTCTTCAGGCAAAAATAAGCTGCTTTCTCTAGGAAGGGGGAAGGTGCTCTGACTTCAGGAAGTGGATTTAGGGGAGTCAGGATAAAAAATTCTCTGTTTATTCACTCAGACACGCCCATCCCAGGACTCCGAGTCTTGCATCTTCCCTACCAGGGCATAGCAGATCTGCCCAAGCTATACACTCAGCCTCCCTTGTAGCTCTGATTTTCAGCACCGAGATTGAGTCATATCTCACCAAATGTTCCATTGGAAGATTTATGGCTTTTACTACAAACCCTGAGTTGATAATTGGCTAACCTGAGCTAAGTATTGTTTCTTCCAATCTTCCATCCCTATTCTTAAAATTCTACAGTTTTGATCATTGTTGTGGTTCTCACAACATTAGAATGCTAAAGCTTATATATTAGTGTTTCACCTCCACCTGTCCTTCACCCCTACCTGCCACCAGTGAGTCTTAGTGATTATTATGTTATCTATCACATACTGTCACCAACTCCACCTACCCCAAGCCATGGTGAATATATTCTGGAATTCCACCTCAAGAATATGCTTCCTAGGACTACTCCCAGTGCTGCCGAAGCAGAGTCTAGCACAAGATTGTCAAGGTGTGTGTGTGTGTGTGTGTGTGTGTGTGTGTAAGTCATCTCAGGGAGCAAGGCTGGGGTTATTTATTTGAAAGATAGTTCCAGGGTATAAGACTGAGTTACGAAGACAGGAAGACAGAGAAAGAAGACCCATGCCTTACTGTAGGGCACACTACCCCAATCCATGCTATGTACAGCAGAGACTTAATTGTGCAAGCACATACAGAGTGCCTCCTGGGATTGTGAAGAAGCAGGTAAACATTTATCCATTCTTTCCCAGTCCCATTGTCAAGCTGCCTCTGCATCTCTGAGCCCCACCTGTGCTGAGATGGAATACACTCCCCCATTATTCAGGGCATTAGAAGACCCCAGGGAAGAGGCCACACTGTAGGCTTGCAATGACCAGAAGCTTACAAGGAACTGTCCACTCCAGTCATGGCTGAAATAAGAAGACAGGCTAAGCAGATGTCAGTCAGGACATCAGATGTATCCGCTACAACCTACTTCATAGATTGTGAGGGCTGAAAGGGACTTCCAGACTGTGAAGTTCTTGGTTACATAACTATGTACATAACAGACACTCGTATTATCAATGCATAGGTCGATGTATTGTCAAATTCTTTCTAGAAGACTAATGAATCTTACTTTATTTAAGGTTCACAGCATGATCCATGGCAGAGGATATGTGCATTTCATGGATGAAGAAACTGCGGCCCAAAAGGGTTCAGCAGTTTGCACAAAATAAAACTACTAAAACCCCAAAGAGCCTATCTGTCTATAATATTTTCCCTACTGCACCAGATCTCCCTGGTAGAAGAGAGAATACTCTCTCAGAGAATGGGTGTTGGGTAAGGAATTATTAGTGGGAATAGGTGTTGCTGGAACACCCTTTCACCTTCCCACATCTTCAGTTCATTTGTCTGTGATCTTCATGGGGTCTCTTAATTTCTAAGTGCCTGGCTTAGAGAATTATATTGAGAGACAGCCTCCCAGGAGTCCCACCATGAGATAGCTCTGACACACCTCTTCCAGAGTCATTATAGGATCCCCAAGTCATGGTCCCAGTGGCCCCACTAACAAGGCCCTGAGAGAAAGAGGTAAAGCACCACAATCCCGAGGGGTCATTAAGAAGCTGGGTTTGAAGAGGCTTCCCTTTCCTCATGCCTTTTCTCTGGGGCTTCCTCCTCCTCCTCCCCAGATCCAAGGAAGTTCTGATATTGACTTGTCTCCATTCTAGACCCTGGTCTAACAGCTAGGAAAGAAGACTCTCCTTTAGGAAACCCATGTCTAGTCCCAGTCACACCTCTGACTCCCTGGGGGGTTGTGAGGATATGGGCAAGGCCTCCAGGCCTCAGTGACCCCACCATTAAGCAGAGCTTGCATTACCTGCCCTCACTACTCCTTGCCCATGAAGCCAGAGCCAGAGAAAACCTAAATTCCAGAAAGTGCCAGATGTTTCCATGTGTATGAGGGGCTTGTATGTTACCCTTTGTTGTCTCTTGCTTTCCATCCTTCTCCTCTTCCCTGGGAGAGCTAATGTCTGAACACCCTGGAGGATAGCAACAGAGGCGATGTCTGCTTGCTCTTCCCTCAGTTATATTCCTGACATATAGCCGTTCACCCAGTTCTTCCAGAAAAGAACTGGGTGCAGTTCTTTTCTGGAAGAAAACTAACTGGCGTCTATTCCCATTCCAGGTGAGTATTCTCACAAGTACTTCCTCTGCTCTTACAAAACAGAGAAGGGGCCTCTGGGGCCATCAGCCCAAACCTGATATTATCCAGGGCGCAATGATGTCCCTGAAAGGGGAAAAAAAATGATGTAGGGGGAAAGTTGGGATAATGGGCCAGAGATCCTGGCTCCTTTTCTGGTCTTCTTTGCCCAGAACTCTGTCTCTTGGATGAAGCATGCACTCTGTTACTTTTAGGAGAGAGTATGAGGGGATTTGCTGAGTCCAGTTCACTCTCCAGGGTCTCCTGCATCAGGAAGCCCAGAGGCTTCCCTCCGCTGAAGTCCTGGTCAAGCTTTTCACCACTGGGAGCAAGTAGGGTTGGCGGAGTTCCAGAGCAGGGACTGTTGCTGCTCAGTGAGGGAAGCCCCCTGTGTGGTCATGCAGGAGAGTTCCTCAGCAGGCCACAGGTGAGCCTGTCAGACTCTCTGGATAACTCGGAGGGTCAGAATCCCACATGGACTAAGCAAGCAAATGTCAGGCCATCTGAGGATTGGCAGCAGCTGTCTCGGGGCTCTTCTGTCTGGCTCTGACTCATCTGTCTGTAAGATGGACCCTTCCTAATAATAGGAGCCTTATTTGGGGTAAGATCATGTGTCCTGTGAATTGCTAAGGGGCCTGCTTGTCTCATCAACACAAAGGCAGCCCTGCCACCACCTTGCACCCCAGCCTCACTCATCACCTCCCTTAATTGGCACTAATCCATGAAAGTTTAGACTAATTCCAATGAGTTCAGAAAGTCCTCCAGGATGACCCAGCTAATACCGATACTCTCTTTTGCTGGAATTACATGGACATTTGAACCATCCATTTGTTTATTTAAGTCATATTGAGTACCTACTCTGCGTACAATGTGGTGATGAGTCTTTCCATTGAAAGAGTTCATTAGACTTGTGTTCTGTCCTCAAGTCACAGAGAAGGAGGGCAGGTGTGCACAACTGAGAAATGATTCCACCAAAAGGTAAACAGAAACGAGTTCCAAGAAATTGTGTGTAGCTGGAGTTTAGGAAAGATGAATTCAGCAGCCAAGCCGTTGAGACTAGTCTTGAAATATTTTGGCATGCTGAGTTGAGGAAGGGTCATTGCAGGCAGCAAAAGCAACATGAGCAAGGAGGTGGAAATCACAGAGTCATAATTAACTGCTTAAAAGGAATCCAAGAGGGAAGATAGGTAGCAGTTACCTACTTTAATATAATGTTTGTTAACAAAAAATGTTATTATCCACTGATTTGTCCATTTGCAAAGCATTTATCAGTTACCAATTTCATCAGTTGATAATCAGGTAGGTATCCCTACCACATGTCTTGAACACACAGGATGGAGACCTCACTGGAAAGACTGGTCACTGAAGTAGTCTCACATTGGAGTTGACCTCTTGTTATAAAAAAGATGAGCAATGAGATGAAATTGAAATAGAGATCAATCTATATAGTTCACTGCAAGTATGGTGAAGGGTTCTTTGCAGAAGGTCTGTATAACCTAGAAGGTCTGGTGGCCTTCCATCCCCTATAAGGGTGAAGCAAGGAAAATGGCAGCAAGAAGCCATAATCACACCTCTCAACTTGCAAATATATCAGAGATTCTCCATCCTGGCTGGGCATTTGAGCCACCTGAGACACACACACTCATACTCCATGCTATGACTTTAATAAAGTGACTCGAAAAATCCTCAGGCCACCCCATGATGTGATGTTGGTGCCATCCCTATCCTCATGGGCACTTTCAGGGCAAGTGGAGGGTCCTTTACAGAAGGTCTGTATAACCTAAAAGAGCTTGTGGCCCCAGCCACCTTCTGGCCCCTCACCAACAGCCTCTGCATAAGCCAGACAGCCCAGAGGATATTGGTGGCTGCATCCTGGGCTTGTGACTTCACCGATGCATTGCCATCAATTAAACTAATTAGATCAGAATTCCTGGTGAAAAGCTTGGACATCAGTATTTTCTTCTTAAAGCACCCCCCAAAAATCCAATTACCATGGGGACTGGAAATCACATCTAACAGAGGGTTAGGAATCATAGCTGGAAATGTTGGTCACCAAACCTTTGTCAGACCCACCAAACAATTTGACAATCACAATCATTGGTGTCTTCTGATTCCTGCTCTACTTTCACTTGACTTCATTCTTTAGAGAAGTTTTTAAGACATTTCAAATTTCTGTAACTTTTCTGCATGTCAGCTTTTAAACTATTGTCTCTTCTTAAGGACTATCAAAGTAAAATGAGACAGGACTATGTCTTAAATTTAAGAAAATGGAAAGAGCTGCTGATTGGAATTGCTCATTGAGTGGAATTTCTGAGACAACAGCCATCAGGAGGGAGCTTTGAAAAATACTAATGCCCAGATCTCACCTTTAGTGGTTCTGATTTAAGCACCCTGGAGGTAGAGTCCAGATATCAGGACTAATAATTCTAATACACAACCAAGGTTGAGACTCCTACAAAACGCTTGATTCATGATTGCTTCTGTGTAGGTCTTATCTTTATTTCTCTATAGTCCATGCTGATAGACAGCCACGGAACTGCTGACCATGCAGTCTTTTTGTATTTCTGGTCTCACCTGAAGACTGTACAGTCGGTCTCCCCCAAGGGCTTCTCCTTCAGTCCTGCTTCCTATGTATCTCAGATCCAAGACCAGCAAAGTCCATGCCACCATCCTGTGTGTTATTTTTCCTTTTTTTATGACCAAGAGCTTTTAAAAACTTTTTTGGAGATCATATCCCCAGACAGTCATATCAGTCATTACAGCATCTCTGATTTCTGCGATCTCTCTGGAACCACTCCTGCCTTGAATTGCACTGCCTCAATGATCACCCATTCCCTTCTGTGAGTTGCCAGACTCTGGCAAGTTTCTAGCCTCTGGTTTTGCTCTATTCTGTGCAAGGGAATGACATTACATTCTTTTCCTCATGTTGTTATTGGTGCATGATAGTTGTACATAACGATGGGATTTGTACCTACATATAATATAACGATATAATTTGGCCAATATCCCTACCCAGCACTTCCTCCCTTCCTGCCTCCCACCCCTATTGCCTTTCCTATCCTGATCTTCCTTTGATTTTTAGGAGATGCAACCCCACACACACACCTTTATTTTCCTTTTTTCTCTGAAGCTTCTGTATAATGACATTACTTTTAACTAAGCTCTGGCTTTGCTTATTCCAAGGGCAATAGAGACAATGATATTTTTGATCCAGAGTTTAATGTATGTAAAAGACAATTCAATATGGCTCTCTGTGTACATGCCTGCTTAACTGGAGGATATCCCCTTAAACTGATGTCTCATTGGTCAATCTACCATGCCTAGCTGAGTGCAGAACAAGTAGAAAACAAGACGCTATGCAATATAAAATTGTAATCACACCAAGAAGCAATCAACATTTGGGGTATGCTTACTGCTTTGATTTTGGAGAGGCCATATTAACAGAATAAATAACCTTAAATCAAGCTGCAATCCAAAGACAACGTAAGGGCTTAAGTAACAACAAGAACACTAGCAATTCATTGAACTAGAGATTTTGAACATACAATTCAGAGTAGGGCCCCTCACTGTGGAAAAACATACTTGGTAGGTCTGACAATCACACTCATGGGTGTCTTCTGATTCCTGCTATACCTTGACTTCATTCTTTAGAGAAGTTTTTAAACCTAGATTATGTTTTTAAATGTTTTCTAGTTTCTCTGAAAATATTAATTTTTCTATTGCAAAAATCTGCTTATTAGTTTGAGCTGATCCCTCAGAGGAAAAAAAAAAAGGTAGGGAAATTCAACTAAACCTTATTACATTTAAAGTGGAAGTCTGCTTTTAATATGTTTTGCCAAGTATTCTGACCATTTCAGCTAGGAGACTATGGGAGGTAGGAAGTGGGGGCAGCACTAGACATCTCTAACAAGAGCAAAGTGAAGGTGTTGAGGGGATAGAGGAGGTCGACCAGTAAGGTGTGTTTGGGGGTGGGAAAATATTCACGTAGACAGGTAGAAACATTCCCATGGGACTTTGCAAGTAAGTGATTTAGAACATTTATGTCCTAGGACATCTCACTACAGCAACACATGGATCCAGAAGCTGGGATCAATAGGACAGCTGTCACCGAGGAGTTCATTCTACTGGGCCTGGTGGAAACAGAAAAGCTACAGTCCATGCTGTTTGTGCTCTTCTTCTTTGCCTACCTGGTCACAGTGGGGGGCAACCTCAGCATCCTGGCAGCCATCTTGGTGGAACCCAAACTCCACACCCCCATGTACTTCTTCCTGGGGAACCTATCAGCGCTGGACATTGGGTGCATCTCTGTCACTGTTCCTCCCATGTTGGATCATCTTGTGTCCCACAAGCGTACAATTTCCTATGATGCCTGCCTCACACAGCTCTTCTTCTTCCATCTGTTGGCTGGAATGGACTGCTTCCTGTTAACAGCCATGGCCTATGACCGATTCCTGGCCATCTGCCGGCCCCTCACCTACAGCACCCGCATGAGCCAGACAGTCCAGAGGATACTGGTGGCTGCGTCCTGGGCTTGTGCCTTCACCAATGCACTGACCCATACTGTGGCCTTAACTACCCTCAACTTTTGTGGACCCCAAGAAGTGAATCACTTCTACTGTGACCTCCCCCAGCTCTTCCAGCTCTCCTGTTCCAGCACCCAGCTCAACGAGCTGCTGCTCTTCGCTGTGGGTTTCATAATGGCAGGAACCCCTGTGGTTCTCATTGTCACCTCCTATATCCATGTGGCAGCTGCAGTCCTGCGAATCCGCTCTGCTGAGGGCAGGAAGAAGGCCTTCTCCACATGCGGCTCCCACCCCACCGTGGTTTGCCTTTTTTATGGGACAGGCATCTTCAACTACATGCGTCTGGGTTCAGAGGAGGCTTCAGACAAGGATAAAGGGGTTGGGATTTTTAACACTGTCATCAACCCCATGCTGAACCCACTTATCTACAGCCTCAGAAACCCTGATGTGCAGGGTGCTCTGAGATGAGTATTTGTGGGAAGGCAGTCGATGACCTGAGAAGTGACAGGATTCCTCCTTTCCTGCCTTCTCTGGACAGGAAACTTTGCCACGAAGGCAACAATCAATTAAAAATGGTCCATAACCATTTTCCCTATCTCTTAATGCCTGAAGATTAGTGTTATGTGTTTGTCCTACAAGGAGACCCTGCATAATTCATTCGTTTACCCATTCAATAAGTACCTGTTGAATTACTTCTATAATTCAGACTGTCTTTGAAGAAATTGGTGGACAGAATAGACAAAAGTCCCTTGACTCGTGAAACTCACAGGCTGTAAAATTCAGCAAGATTTATTTAGACACCACACATAGTGTATCACACAGTGACACTGCTATAAAGAAAAGCAAGTGTGAGGGCTATAAAGTTAGATACTGCCAAGCAAGGTACCTGGGCACGTGGCTACCTTATTTTTTACTATGCCCACTTTCTGGGTGGAGTTGAAGCCCCAGAAGCCCTGTATGTCTGGGATCAATGTCCCAAAGGATATTGGAAATGGAAGGGGACATGGTAAATTGGAAAATTCCATTTGGTTCATCACAGCTAAAGTATCTAAAAATGTCACTGTAAAGTTTCCTTCTGGTGGGTATATGAGATTCCCTTCAGACCAGAGTGCAGAAAGTTTTCTTTAAAAACCACAGGCCCAGGACCAGGGATAATCTCACCCAACTTAGCCTTTCACTCCAAGAAGATCAGTTCCTTTCTCCACTGTCACATAAGAATCTTATGGATGTTTAGGGGACAGGAACAGGAACGGTGTAGATAAGGAAAAACTCCACAGAATAGAAATTACATTAATGTACACATGATCCATATTAAGATCAAAAAAAATAATGACCCATCTCCACCCCTTGTCATGTATTTTTATCTATTTGATAGGTCACCTTCCTCACACATATGGGAAAGCCTTTGAAAGAATATTTACATCCCAGCCAGGTCCTTGGCCTATTCAATGTGAAACACCCAAGGCAAGCTTCCCTTTCCAACCTCCTTGCTCAGAAATTTTACATATCATTAAATGTCCCTGGGGGTGATAGTGATGTCTATCTGTGTGCTGTGTGTCTTCCTTTCTTCCACGCATCCTTCCTTCCCACCACCTTTTCTCTCCTTCATCTTTTTCTCTCTTTCTTTCTTTCATGGACTAACCTGAATATTTAATTTAAGGCTTTCAAGTGAAACTTGTCATTAAATACATTTTCTTATTTGTGCTTGAATTACCATTCCCTTTCATTTCCCAAATATGTTTAACAAGTATAAACCACATCTTCCCTGCCTCCTTGCCTGTCCTTCTTTTTTCATTATCCCATTTCTAATCATTCAACTTTTGGTGATGCTTCTAACTTTTTTTATTAATACATCAGTACAGCTCTAACTCAGAACATTTCCTCATCTTGATGTTAAGCCAAACTTTAGCCCATTGTTCCTGATTCCTGTCTTCTCTCCAGTCTCCCCGGGAGGATCACTGACTCTCTGGATGATTCTTCTGGCTCTCTGCTGTGTCGTCCCTGTGCCTGTCCTCTGGCTGCACCTGGGGCTTGGCCTCATTGTGATTTCTTCTCAGAGACCAGAGATTGAAGGATGGACTGAGATGGATGCAAAGAAAAAAATCTGAAAGCGAGAGGTAGAATGGTTTGGAGTAGAGCAGTGGAAATTGAATATAAGACTATCAGGAGGAGAGTGGTGGATGGGATGGTGAGCAAAAGAGGTAAGAAGGAGGGACAGAGGTGAGGGAAAAAACATGAAGGAACAGGAGATGAGAAGGGATGAGGGGATTTGGGGAATCAGACAAAATACTTCAGGAATGTCAATGAGAAAACAAATGACTGCAGAATAAATGAAGAATGGGCAGGGAAGGAGGAAGAGGAGGAAAGTCATTGTGTGGAATCCCTTCCATCAGTGTGTGTGACCGACTAATAACCTGCTTCAGCAGCTTTGAGGTCATTGTTGGGCCTTGACCTCCCTACCAAGAAAAACAGAGGTGTCGTGATGCCATTACCTGGGTACTTCTCCTCTTCAGCGTCCTCTGCTAGGGGGTGATTATAGAAGGACCCAGCATGAGAGTGACATGCAGGAGTGAGGCGGGGGGGGGGGGGATGTGTATTCTGGGAGATCATCCTCCATAACCATCAGCCATCAAAGCCCTCAGCCTCTCTGCCTTTGGGCCCACACCTGACAATTCTGTATGAAACACAAGATGAAGTGTGTCTCTTTCCTGACGCTCTTGAGTCTCCAGATACTTTGGGGTGGAAGACAGTATTCTTCTCTCAAAGGGAAAAATCCTTGTGAACAGAATCTAGGGATATGGGTTGTACTCACAGCATCCCAGCTCCTCCTCTGCTCTGTGGTCCTGGCAGGTTCCTGAACATGGTGGGCTCATTCCCTCCTGTACGAGGGAGTGGGACAAGATCATCTCTCCACAGTCTTTATGTTTAGTGACATCTGAGTATTATCATCTGCCTGTAAACATCAAAAAACATTTTGAGGGCATTATCTACCACCCTTTATATCACTCCATGTACCCCAGTAGCATTTAACACAGCCCCCAACTCATCTTACATATGACCCCAAAAGGTCCCCAGGGCCTTGGCAGTGGCTACTTCTGAAAAGTTACCCCTTGCTCATCTCCTGCCCATCCTCCTAGACCAAAATATTTCCTGACAAGTGCAGAAGTTCTATTTCCCTTGGGTTTTCTCTCTTTGTACCCCAAATGTATATATATACTTATTTTAAGATTTTCCAGAAATGTCATACCTGATTATGGAAACATTTACTTGATAGCATTTGTCAATTAGAAAATAAAAATCAGTATAATAGAGGAAAGGGACCAGGAGTTGGAGGAAGGGAGGGGTGAAGGGAGTGCTAGAGAGTGATATTGGCCAAATTATATTGTTATGTTGTGCAAATATACAAATGTGTAACAACAAATTCCATCAATGTTTACAACTATAATGGATCAATAGAACAAGTGTATGAGTGGGCGGGGGGAATCATACAAAAAAGAAAGCACCAATCAAAAATAAATAAATTTGAGCAGCCTGCAGCAGGGTCCCGGAGATCCAGGCCAACTGATTCGCGTGGCCTGCCCTGCGGCTACAGAAGGCGTGGCGCCTCAGTGAAGCCATAAATTAGCAAGCAGGGAGGTTAGGGAAGGCCATTAGGTGGAATCCCACCAGCCAAGCCCACACGGACCCTTGGGCCGAGCACGGGATCTCAGAAGGGGAAGGAAGCGGTACAGTCCCATCCCCCACAGCGGACACTCCACCGAGGCAGTCAGCGGCCACCATCCGGGAAAGCTGAAGGATACACCGCCACTCTCCTTCAGAGTGCAACATCAAAACAGGTCGGTGTCATTCAGCTCACCCCCCAGACAGCGGGAATTCGCATAAAATCTCTCCTAGGCTTGCCGGGAGAGGGAGTATCAAGCTGAGCCTCCATAAAGACTAGGGAAACCAGAGACACCTGACCTCCAACCCCTCCTCCCAGTAGCAGCCAAAACGAAACCTGGCTAGCCAGCGCTGGGGGAGGGGCAAGCAGAAAAAATCAAAGTGATAGAGTGCCAGGGATCCCAGCAGCCTGCAGCAGGGTCCCGGAGATCCAGGCCAACTGATTCGCGTGGCCTGCCCTGCGGCTACAGAAGGCGTGGCGCCTCAGTGAAGCCATAAATTAGCAAGCAGGGAGGTTAGGGAAGGCCATTAGGTGGAATCCCACCAGCCAAGCCCACACGGACCCTTGGGCCGAGCACGGGATCTCAGAAGGGGAAGGAAGCGGTACAGTCCCATCCCCCACAGCGGACACTCCACCGAGGCAGTCAGCGGCCACCATCCGGGAAAGCTGAAGAATACACCACCACTCTCCAACAGCTTGCAACATCAAAACAGCCAGCAGCAGGACCCCGGAGATCCAGGCCAACTGATTCGCGCGGCCTGCCCCGCAGCTACAGAAGGCGTGGCGCCTCAGAGAAGCCATTAATTAGCAAGCAGGGAGGTTAGGGACTGCCATTAGGTGGAATCCCGCCAGCCAAGCCCACCGCCCACGCCCGGAACAGGCCCAGCGACCTGCCAGCATTATAGTCACGACACCCCAATTGGAATAGGGACAGAGCAGAGCCGCCTTCCACTCCCGGAACAGGCCCAGAGAGCCGCCAGCGTGGTAGACACGTCACCCCAATTGGAGTAGGGGCACAGCCGCTGCCCGCACCTGCAAGGGAGACTTTTCAAGTATACAAGAGCAACATAAATAAATAGGGGGTAAATTTCAAAACACAACAGTTGCACCAAGCAGAAAGAAACGCGAGCAGTATGAAAAGACAAGGAAAGAAAGGACCACAAGCAATGCAGGTCAACTCAACTTTAGAAGAGGTAATAGCTGCAACAGATGGAATATCAGATAAAGAGTTCAGGATATACATGCTTCAGATGATCTGGAGTCTCAAGGAAGACATGAGACAGCAAAATCAGACAATGAAAGATCACATTGACAAACAAATCCAGGAAGTACAAGATCAATTTCACAGGGAGATAGAGGTTATAAAAAACAAACAAATTGAAATTCTAGAAATGCAGGAAACAATAAACCAACTTAAAAACTCAATTGAGAATACTACCAGCAGAGTAGATCACTTAGAAGAGAGAACATCAGACAATGAAGACAAAGTATTTCAACTGGAAAAGAACATAGACAGCTCAGCAAGTCTGCTAAGAAACCATGAGCAGAACATCCAAGAATTATGGGACAATATCAAAAGACCAAATTTAAGAGTCATTGGGATACAGGAAGGCACAGAGCTCCATTCCAAAGGAATAAACAGTCTATTCAGTGAAATAATACGAGAAAACTTCCCAGAATTGAAGATTGAGACAGAATCCCAAATCCTAGAAGCCTACAGGACGCCGAATGTGCAAAATCATAAGAGATCCACACCTAGACACATTATAATGAAGATGTCCAACATACAGAATAAGGAGAGAATTTTAAAAGCTGCAAGAGAAAGAAAGCAGATTACATTTAGGGGTAAACCAATCAGGATAACAGCTGATCTCTCAACACAGACTCTGAAAGCTAGAAGATCCTGGAATAACATATTTCAAACACTGAAAGACAATGGGCTCCAACCAAGAATCGTGTATCCGGCGAAATTAAGCTTCAGGTTAGAAGATGAAATTAAAACCTTCCACAATAAACAAAAGTTAAAAGAATTCCCAGCTAGAAAACCTTCTCTTCAAAAAATCCTTGGCAAAACATTACAGGAAGAGGAAATGGAAAATAACATTGAAAACCAACAATGGGAGGTAGGACAGTAAAGGGGGGAAAGTAGTCAAAGAGGATAACAAATCAGGTTTAGTAACATCAATAAACAAATATGGATAGAAGAATAAACCATATCTCAATAATAACCCTAAAAGTTAATGGCTTAAACTCACCAATTAAGAGACACAGGCTAGTAGAATGGATCAAAAAACAAGACCCAACAATATGCTGTCTACAGGAGATGCATTTGATAGGAAAAGATATACATAGACTGAAGGTGAAAGGTTGGGAAAAATCATATCACTCATATGGACCGCGGAAACAAGCAGGAGTGTCCATACTCATATCTAATAAAATAGATTTCAAGCCAAAGCTAATCAAAAGGGATATAGAAGGACACTTCATACTGCTCAAGGGAACCATACACCAACAAGACATAACAATCATAAATATATATGCCCCAAATAATGGTGCAGCTGTGTTCATCAAGCAAACTCTTCTCAAGTTCAAGAGTCTAATAGACCAACATACAATAATCATGGGAGACTTCAACACACCTCTCTCACCACTGGACAGATCTTCCAAACAAAAGTTAAATAAGGAAACTATAGAACTCAATAACACAATTAACAACCTAGACTTAATTGACATATATAGACTATACCACCCAACATCAAGTAGCTACACTTTTTTCTCAGCAGCACATGGAACCTTCTCAAAAATAGACCATATACTATGTCACAGGGCAACTCTTAGACAATACAAAGGGGTAGAGATAATACCATGCATCTTATCTGATCATAATGGAATGAAACTGAAAATCAATGATAAAAGAAGAAAGGAAAAAGCAAGCATCACCTGGAGAATGAACAATAGGTTGCTGAGTGATCAATGGGTTTTAGAAGACATCAAGGAGGAAATTAAAAAATTCCTAGAGTTAAATGAAAACACAGACACAACATATCGGAATCTATGGGACACATTGAAAGCAGTTCTAAGAGGAAAATTCATTGCTTGGAGTTCATTCCTCAAAAAAAGAAAAAACCAACAAATAAATGATCTCATACTTCATCTCAAAATCCTAGAAAAAGAAGAGCAAAACAACAGCAAAAGAAGTAGAAGGCAAGAAATAATTAAAATCAGAGCTGAAATTAATGAAATTGAAACAAAAGAAACAATTGAAAAAATTGACAAAACTAAAAGCTGGTTCTTTGAAAAAATAAATAAAATTGACAGACCCTTAGCCATGCTAACGAAGAGAAGAAGAGAGAGAACCCAAATTACTAGCATACGGGATGAAAAAGGCAATATCACAACAGACACTTCAGAAATACAGAAGATAATCAGAAATTACTTTGAATCCTTATACTCCAATAAAATAGAAGATAGTGAAGGCATAGATAAATTCCTTGAGTCCTATGATCTGCCCAGATTGAGCCAGGAGGATATAGACAACCTAAACAGACCAATAACAATAGAGGAAATAGAAGAAACCATCAAAAGACTACCAACTAAGAAAAGCCCAGGACCGGATGGGTATACAGCAGAGTTTTACAAAACCTTTAAAGAGGAACTAACACCAATACTTTTCAAGCTATTTCAGGAAATAAAAAAAGAGGGAGAACTTCCAAATTCATTCTACGAGGCCAACATCACCCTGATTCCGAAACCAGACAAAGACACATCAAAGAAGGAAAACTACAGACCAATATCTCTAATGAACCTTGACGCAAAAATCCTCAATAAAATTCTGGTGAATCAGATTCAAATACATATCAAAAAAATTATACATCATGATCAAGTAGGATTCATCCCTGGGATGCAAGGCTGGTTTAATATACGGAAATCAATAAATGTTATTCACCACATCAATAGACTTAAAAATAAGAACCATATGATCATCTCAATAGATGCAGAAAAAGCATTCGACAAAGTACAGCATCCCTTTATGTTCAAAACACTAGAAAAATTAGGGATAACAGGATCATACCTCAACATTGTAAAAGCAATCTATGATAAGCCACAGGCCAGCATCATTCTGAATGGAGAAAAATTGAAGGCATTCCCTCTAAGATCTGGTACAAGACAGGGATGCCCTCTCTCACCACTTCTGTTCAACATAGTCCTCGAAACACTGGCCAGAGCAATTAGACAGACGAAAGAAATTAAAGGCATAAAAATAGGAAAAGAAGAACTTAAATTATCACTATTTGCAGATGATATGATTCTATACCTAGCAGACCCAAAAGGGTCTACAAAGAAGCTATTAGAGCTAATAAATGAATTCAGCAAAGTGGCAGGATATAAGATCAACACGCATAAATCAAAGGCATTCCTGTATATCAGCGACAAATCCTCTGAAACGGAAATGAGGACAACTACTCCATTCACAATATCCCCCCAAAAAATAAAATACTTGGGAATCAACCTAACAAAAGAGGTGAAAGATTTATACAATGAAAATTACAGAACCCTAAAGAAAGACATAGAAGAAGACCTTAGAAGATGGAAAAACATACCCTGCTCATCGATAGGCAGAACTAACATCATCAAAATGGCGATATTACCAAAAGTTCTCTATAAGTTCAATGCAATGCCAATCAAAATCCCAACAGCATATTTGGAGAAATAGATAAAAGAATCATGAAATTCATATGGGATAATAAAAGACCCAGAATAGCAAAAACAATACTAAGCAGGAAGTGTGAATCAGGCGGTATAGCGATACCAGACTTCAAACTATACTACAGAGCAATAGCAACAAAAACAGCATGGTACTGGTACCAAAACAGGCGGGTGGACCAATGGTACAGAATAGAGGACACAGTAACCAATCCACAAACTACAACTATCTTATATTTGATAAAGGGGCTAAAAGCATGCAATGGAGGAAGGATAGCATCTTCAACAAATGGTGCTGGGAAAACTGGAAATCCATTTGCATCAAAATGAATCTGAATCCCTATCTCTCGCCGTGCACAAAAGTTAACTCAAAATGGATCAAGGAGCTTGATATTAAATCAGAGACACGGCATCTGATAGAAGAAAAAGTTGGTTATGATCTACACGCTGTGGGATCGGGCTCCAAATTCCTCAATAGGAAACCCATAGCGCTAGAGTTAACAAATAGAATCAACAAATGGGACTTACTCAAACTAAAAAGTTTTTTCTCAGCAAAAGAAACAATAAGAGAGATAAGCAGGGAGCCTACATCCTGGGAACAAATCTTTACTCCACACACTTCAGATAGAGCCCTAATAACCAGAATATACAAAGAACTCAAAAAATTAGACAATAAGATAACAAATAACCCAATCAATAAATGGGCCAAGGACCTGAACAGACACTTCTCAGAGGAGGACATACAATCAATCAACAAGTACATGAAAAAATGCTCACCATCGCTAGCAGTCAGAGAAATGCAAATCAAAACTACCCTAAGATACCATCTCACTCCAGTAAGACTGGCAGCCATTAGGAAGTCAAACAACAATAAGTGCTGGAGAGGATGTGGGGAAAAGGGCACTCTTGTTCATTGCTGGTGGGACTGCAAATTGGTGCAGCCAATTTGGAAAGCAGTATGGAGATTTCTCGGAAAGCTGGGAATGGAACCACCATTTGACCCAGCTATTCCCCTTCTCGGTCTATTCCCTAAAGCCCTAACAAGAGCATGCTACAGGGACACTGCTACATCGATGTTCATAGCAGCTCAATTCACGATAGCAAGACTGTGGAACCAGCCTAGATGCCCTTCAATAGATGAATGGATAAAAAAATGTGGCATTTATACACTATGGAGTATTACTCTGCATTAAAAAATGACAAAATCATAGAATTTGGAGGGAAATGGATGGCATTAGAGCAGATTATGCTAAGTGAAGCTAGTCAATCTTTAAAAAACAAATACCAAATGACTCCTTTGATATAAGGGGTGTAAACAAGGACAGGGTAGGGACGAAGAGCTTGAGAAGAATATTTACAGTAAACAGGGATGAGAGGTGGGAGGGAAAAGGAGTGAGAAGGGAAATTGCATGGAAATGGAAGGCGATCCTCAGGGTTATACAAAATGTCATATAAGAGGAAAGGAGGGGTAAGACAAGAGAATACAAATAGAAGAAATGATTTACAGTAGAAGGGGTAGAGAGAGAAAAGGGGAGGGGAGGGGAGGGGAGGGGAGGGGGGATAGTAGACAATAGGACAGACAGCAGAATACATCAGACACTAGAAAGGCAATATGTCAATCAATGGAAGGGTAACTGATGTGATACAGCAATTTGTATACGGGGTAAAAGCGGGAGTTCATAATCCACTTGAATCAAACCGTGTAATATGATGTATTAAGAACTATGTAATGTTATGAACGACCAATAAAAAATAAATAAATAAATAAATAAATTTGAAGAGTGAAAGGAAGATCAGTAGAGATGAGGAAGGAGAAGAGGAGGAGAGAGGAGAGGAGGGAGTGGAAACAAGGATTGAAATGCAGTAGTCCAAATTCCATGCATATATGATTTTACCAAAATAAACCCAACTACTGTGCATAATTATAATGCTCCAATAAAAATTGTCTCACAAAAAAGCCAAGTGTTCCTTCACTGTGCCAAAAAAAATCCCATTATTAAGAAGACACAGAGACAAACCCACATAAATACAGCATATCTTATTTAACCCAATGATCTAAAATATCACCATTTTAACATGCAATAAAGATTAAGAGCAGATCCGGTGGCCTAAACATGGACGTGCACCCGAGGAACCTCTGGATCGGTGGGCCTAAACATGGACACCTGAGGAACTTCCAGATCCTAGAGCCTAAACATGCACCTGAGGCACTTCTGGATCTGGGGGCCTAAATATGGACGTGCACCCATGGAACTTCTGGATCCTGCCGCTTAAACATGGATGTGCGCCTGAGGTCCCAGGGCCTAAACATGGATGCCTGAGGAAATTCCGGATCCGAGGGCCCAAACATGGACGTGTCCTTGGAACTTCTGGCTCCTTGTGCCTACAAAGGGCAGGGTGTGACTCTCAGAAGGGACGTGGCCCATGAAGGGGAGCCAAATATGGGGCCTCTTGGGGGGCAGACTGAGCTGTCGCACCCTGAACTTGAATGTGACGGTGGCCTCACTTCCCGGCCTTCCCCTGGGTATCACTTTCTTCCCTTCCAGGCAGTGCCGGGGAGGAAGTAAGACCAGGGGCAGGGGCCAGACCCTGAGGAGGGACACCGTCTTTCTCCTTGCTTAGCCAGGCGCCTGGCCTGGCTGGGGATGGGGACGTCTTGTAACACTGGCTACCTCATGCATCCCTGCCCCAGGACCTCAGGGACCACAGGTAGGGACAGTCGTTGATTCTCCCCTGGCCTCTAACTCTCAGCCTCAGGTCTGCCCAGGGAGAGCTCTGTCTCCCAGAGGGTCGGGGGCCCCTGTGACCTGCTGCTCCTTACCCACCATCATCCTGGGTGAGCACAGGTCAGGATACCAGACGCTAATGAGAGTGACATCTCCTAGATGGGCAGCTGGGGACTTTGCCTCTGTCCCCAGGCCTTGGACACCAGATGATCCCCCCAGAGACAAAAAATAACCCCACACTGCCCAAGACTTATTGTGAAGCTTTGGATTCTGAAATTTTCCTGCTGCCACCTTCTTTGTGAAGCCAGTTTTTCAACAGAGAAAATATTCCGGGGGGGGGGGGACAACATGGAGTCAATCAAACCAAGCTGACACATCTGGTCCTCCAAGAGAAAACTGGATTGGAGGGAGAACAGCCATTCTCAATTGGTGAAATAGTGAGGTTCCCTTGTCCTTATTTTGTGTGAGCAACATAAACAATCTGATGTTAACTCATCAAATTATTTTTGAGGAGTGCTTGGCTCATAGGAAAACTGATTCTGTTTTATGGAATGAAGTGTTATCTGATTCTAAAATTTAAAATGAAGCCAATTAGGATTGTTAAATCACACTGTCATAATTCTGTTCTTTGATAGCAGAAATAAGTAAACCTTAAAAAAAGATTAAGAAATTATAAGTGAGATATCTTACATTCTTGTTTTTATGCTGTCTTGGGAATCTGATGTAGATTTTAAACTTACAGAAAATCTCGATTGGCTGCTAAATTTTCATCAGAAATAGTAGATTTGGTTCTTCTCATGAGCCTAGAGCCCAAGTGTCATCCTGAGATCTAGCCCTCCCAGGGCTGGACTGGGGAAGGGGAAGTGTCTGTGCTCATTCACGTGGTCTCTGGTGAAATTCAATTCCTCAGTTGTTGGACTGAGGGTCCTGGGGCCTCGCTGGCTGTCGACTGGAGGCTGCCTTCACTTCCTTGCTGCTGGGGCCTCTCAAAAATATGGTGCTTCTTTCCTCAGATCAAGGAGACAAAGGACCAGAGAGTAAAGAGATGTAAATAATAGTCTATCATAATTCATCTCCAAAAACATATCCCTTTGCTTTTGATGTATTCTTTTTATTAAAACAAATTGGCCCACAACAAAGAAGGGGATTGTAGAGAGACATGAATACAGAAGGAAGAATCATTGGGAGCCATTTTGGAAGCTGCCTACCCACCACCCAAATTCCCATCAGTGGGTGACAGTACACAAATGGAGCATCAGTCAACAACAGAGAGGAATGCATGCCTACATGTTAAACCATTAGGCTGATGAAAGAAGTCAGGCATAAATGATTCCACTTGTCTTAAACTCTAGAAAGTACAAACTAATCTATAGTGAAATAAGCAGATCTGTGGCTGCCTAGGTCTCGTAATGAAGGGAAGGATTCATGACAAAAGAACCATGAAACTCAAGAGAAGAAAAACATTCTGCATTTTGGTTGTGGTGGTGGAGTTTAGTATATGTACATTTGCCAAAAATCATCAAATGTTATGTTTTAAGTTTTATGTAAATTATGTTGTATGTAAATTTTACCTCCATACACCTGTTTTAAAAGAATATTCATAACATGGCAATATTTACATTTAATTCCAAAACACTGCAAACGTAAGTAATGCACATGTTTTAGGATACATATGTGTAATAAAACTACAAAAAAAGAAGAAAATGACAAACACAAAATTCAAGATCATGGTTATTTCTGAAGTAGAGACATACATAAGGATTCCATGTGCCAAGGTCAAATTAAACATAGGGATGAATTTCCAAGTATAAAAATTTTGTTTGGGAATAATATAAAAATTAGGATTGCAGTCTGGGGCATGCACACATAGACAAGGATGGACTCCAGTGCATTGAATGACAAAGGAAGTCTAAGTGTTTTATTAGGAAAGAAGAACACTATAAGCTGTTTGAGAGGAAGCTTATTGGCACTTGCAGCATTTTGCAGAAGCTGGTGGGCTCCAATTGGCAGGTGGCTGCAGCTACCAAGTAAAACTAGTTTGAAAATCATATCGGGGAGTTTCATCTTAAGTTACTAGTGAAACTATCAAAGTCACAGCTGAATGTTTCATGGGAATGGCCTTGTGGAGTAATTCTCGGAATTGATGCTGGCAACCTGAATGTTTTCCCCATTGGGCTCTTGGCTCTGTGGTTGGGTACAACTAAAAACTGTATTTATATAATCAATTTTTACATTTCCTTCTTTTAATTAAGATCTTTTTTCTGAAAGTATCACTGACCAACCATCCTGAAGTTGATTGCCCCTCAATGCTGGGGATGAACCTGTTCTGGTTGTTGGCCTGGTCCCATGTTGGGTTATAGGGGCCAACTTCAGGGACCCAGGTCACACATGAGGAACAAAGAGGCCAGAAGGAAATTTTCTCAGGGCAAGTCTGTCTGGAGTTCAGTGCTGAGTTCCACCTTACTGGTTCTATAGGACCCATCATCTCAAAGACTTCGACTAACATTATCCTGTTAGAAGAGCTAACTTTACTAAGATTACACAGACAATCTTGTTAGAACAGAGTTTAAATATCATAATTCAAAGCAAAATCAGCAAAAATTAGAGCAAACACAGTTTGAACACTAGTTCTGAACCTAGCCTTTAAGGCATATATGGTACCGGAAATTGAAAAATATAACAGTAATGATTGAGAAAAAATTTCAAATCCCTAATACTAGGAAAGATTCATTACTACATCAGAGCAATTCAAATGACAAACATAGAATACACTTTTTACCCATGTAATAAATAAAACTTTGTTTAAATGACAATGTATAGTGTTACTTAGGACAAGGGGAAATGGTTACTACTCCAGACATGGAAAAGCCAGCAGACTTTCTTTATCTCTACCAGCCTTCCCATGTCAGCTTCAGACAGGGAATCTCATTTTATATACTACTAGTGCAAGTTGGGAAGAGAGGTGTGTTGACAGGATCCACACTGGTCATTTGCTTTCAACTCACCTCCAGTCAATGTGGGCTTTTATTCCCCAGGACAAATGTTTAACCTTCAGAACTTTTACCTAGCCGTGGGGAAAATGTCTAAGTGTGCTCTAACCACAATAGCTTATCACAATCTGCCACAGTTGAAAAGGTCAGATTCAGCTCTGTTAACATTAAGAATTCTAAAGAAAAGATATTTTTATTGGAGTGAAAAAGATAGAAGAACGCACAGGCACCAGCTTCCATGCAGCATGGCTCCTGTGGGGACCCCACGATCCCACCAGGCAGTGAGCAGCATTCCTGCAGCAGCTGCCCAGTTAGTGGCCCAGCCCCACCTACCACAGACAGTACCTTCCTCCCTCCCTAGATGTGATGATTGACAGGGAGCTGTTTCTCACCTGCACAACTAGCCCCAGGTTATGGGTTAGAAGTTGGAGCGTGCTTTTCATTGGTTCTCCACTTATTTTTTTTAATAACAGAAACAGATAACAGAAAGCCCCACCCACTTTTTAGTATAATGTTGACTAGCACAGTTTGGCCAGTGAAGCACAAGGTTACTTTAGCTTTTGCTTGTGGTACTCAGAAGTTCCTAAAGCTTCCTCTGCTTCCCATGTGTCACAAGGCAAAGAAACACAAACAAAACAAGTGTTCCTGCTCACACTTGGAGAAAGTGTAGACTGGTGCAACTTTGCAGAGGCCAATTGAGCAAATGTATCAAAGCCCCCTGCCCCACCCCAAATAAATTTTTTTGACCCAACAATTCCAGTCACAAAAGAGTATTTATGCTATGATTTCATTTCTATAAAGTTAAAAAAATAAAGAAAACAGGGAAAACTAATCTATGGTGCTAGTTGTCAGAATACTGGTTACCCCATGGGGAAGATAATGATTGGAAGTAGTCATGAAAAAGTTTCTGGGGTGCTGGTTATTTTCTGTGATTTTTGTTATCATTGCTGTTTTCTTTTGTTTTTATCTTGATATGGATTATAGGTATGTTCAGTTTGGGAAAGCCATCAAATCTTACACCCATAATATCCCACCTTTATATATGCCAATTTATACTTCAAAAAATCAAAAACAAAGGAGAATTTTCCATATTTCACAACTACAGGTTTTTCATAGTAAAAGATAGTATTGGTGCCTGTATTCATCTATTTTCCATTACTGTAATGAAATACCTAAGGCTGGGTGCATGATAAAGAAAAGAGGTCTACTTAGCTCACAGTTCTGGAGGTTCAAGGGCATGGCACTAGCTCTGGTAAGGATCTCATGGTAGATGGAAACAAAATGGTGGAAATATTGTTAGAGCAAGAGATCACACGAAAAGACAGGAAGCCAGAGAGTGAGGAGCAGCCAGTAACAGCCAAGCATTAGGCCCCTCCACTGAAAGATCCCCCCCACCTCTCGACATGACCACACTGAGGACCAAGTCTTCAACACATGAACCCTTGGGGGACAACCCATATTCCAATCAAAGCAGAACCCAATGCAACTAAAGGAAAAACCCTATTTTCCATATCACTGTGATACAAAAACAAATCTAGACGTAAGTAAGGAAAGACTTTTTTCCAAAAGATTGTTGCAAATGAGGAACCCTTTGACCATAAGATCTGCACTTGTCAGGCTGCTAGAAATTTTTTTTTCTAATAGAAAGTAGTTCACAGGACTAGAAAGTACAAGGTGTGGTAATGTGCTCTAGCCTTTTAACAAAAAGTCATTTTCCCTGAAGTTAGCTGGGAGTTTGCTTTTGGTTCTGATGTTGGCATAACCTTTTTAGTGAGTCAGAGTTCAGTGTCCTGTGGAGAATGGAGACACTGAACTGAAATTCAGTCAAGTCAATAGCTATTAGCAACATCCAAGATATGGAATCAACAAAATGTCGATCAATTTGGATGAATGGATAGAAAAACTGAAATATATGTTCCAATGGAATATAATTCAGAACATTATTCATGATAAGAATGATATCCTATCATTTATAGCAAAAATGAAAGGAACTAGAGGACATTATGTTAAATAAAATAAGTCCAGCATCCAAACACAAAAAAACAGACATTCTTTCCCATATGTGGATGGAAGAAAATGTTGACCTGGGTGAAAATTTGTTTACTAGAGGATTCAGGGAAGGGGGATAGAGGGAGGTGGATAACAGGTACAAAAACACAGATCGAAGAAATAAATTCTAAAGTACAGAGGAGTGAAAATTTATGACCTATTTTATAAGAAATTAGAAGAATTCAAAGGCTCCAAACACTAAGTAAGGATAAGGAGATAGAAACGTTAATTACCTCATTTGATCAGTACACACTGTAGAAACATTAATTACCTCATTTGATCAGTACACACTGTACACATCATGCTGAGAAACCTGGATGTCATATATAGAAGAATGAAAATAGATCCCTACTCATACCTTGAAGAAAATCCAACCCAAAGTGGTTCAAAGACCTAGAAATTATACCAGGAAATTTTCAACTGCTAGAAGTAAACACAGGGACAATGTTCCAACATATAGGTGCAGGCAATGACTTCCTTCATAGGTCTCCTAAAGCTCAGGAAATAATACCAAGAATTCATAGGTGAAATGGCATCAAATTAAAAAGCTTCTGCATAGCAAAGAAAACAAGAATGTGAAGGGAGAGGCTACAGAATGGGAGAAATTTTTGCCAGTTACTCTTCCAACTAATATTATAAATAAGTAAGGAACTCAAAAATGAAATAATCCAATCTACAAATAGGCAAAAGAGCTAAACAGATGTTCTCAAAGAATTAATTTAGATGGCAAAGAAATATATGAAAAAATATTCAAAATTTATGGCAATCAGGGAAGCATAAATCCAGACTGCTTTAAGATTTCATCTTGCTCCAGTTAGAATGGCAATCTTCAAGATACAAGTAATATTTAATGCTGGTGAGGGTACAGGGAAAAAGGCATCACACTGTTGGTGTGATTGTAAATTAGCACAAACCGCTATGGAAATCAGTATGGAATTTTCTCAGTAGACTAGGATTGGAACCACTACATGACCCAGCTATCCCACTCATTTGTGTTTAATACTCAAAGAATTAAAGTTAGCACAGTCTAGTGATACCTACATACCCATGTTTATGGAAGTGCAAGTTACAGTAGTCAAGTTATAGAAACAGCCTAGATGTCTGTCCACAGGTGAATTGGGTAAAGAAAATGTCTCTATGCACAATGAAGTTTTATTCAGCCATAAAGAATAAAATCATGTCATGATAGATGATATAATGATAGAACTGGAGAGCATCATGTTAAGCAAAATAAGGCAGACTCAGAGAATCCAGGGTAGTATGTTTTCTCTCATGCATGGAAGCTAGATAGAAAAGAGGGGGAAGAGAGGATCTCCTGGAAATTGAAGGGAGACTAGTAGAAGAAATGGATCAGGGGGAGGGAGCAGATGATGGATATGGGAGAGACTGGGGAATGAAATTGATCAAGATATGTTGTGCGCATGCATGAATATGTCACAATGATTGACATTATTATGTTTCATTATTATGCATCAATAAAAAATTGTTAAAGCTGAGTGACTCTCCTGTAAGAGAGATGTAGAGGCATCAAGGAGCAATAAGATCATGAATTTAAGCTATGAAAGAAAAGAAAAAGTGCTACACATTTCTGGGATTTTTGAAAAGGAGGAGGAATTATCAAATGGATAGATAGTAGAGAATCATTATGGGAGGCTGCTTGGTTGCAAGGGTAGAATTAAGTTGATATGAAGAATGATGTTGGAAGGAATGGAAGAGAAGGATGTAAGGATGAGGAAAGGAAATAGACAAGAAAATCCTGTGTGTGTTCATTCCAATGTCTTGGGTAGAAAGTAACCATCTCATGATGTCATTTGCATTACCTCAAATTCTTAGAAATGCTGTCTATTTCAGGAAATTATCTGCTATTGGGATCTAGAGAGGTCCTCAGTTTCAGATCTCCACCTGGAGTAAATTTTCATTGTAAGTAGCTCTTGGGCTTTTTAAAATTGTGAGACATGCACCCAGAGTCGAATCCCCTCAGGATTGGCTGTTGTATTAGCCATAAGAAGGGCAGCACAGGGCCCTCTGAACAGGGTTTAGAGTTAATTTTTCAACATTATAATTTCCAGAGAACAAAATCTCCAACATCTTGGTTGTGGCGTGGTTTAGGTGGAAGGGCTGGATCAAAAAGGAGCCTTGAGCTGCTTAGAAATGTGGATACAGCTAACGAGATCTTTGCAATATTTAAGAATGTCTGAATTAAATTGATTGGAGTCCTCTATTGCCTGAGTTGAAGTGGGCATTCTCATAGTTCTGCTAGTAATATTTGATGGATCTAATGTGGTCTACCAGGGGAAGAATGAAAAGCAATTAAGACCAGGACAAGAACTTCAGCCATGGAAGACTGAGTTCCCTGAGACTTACCTCTTGAAGAATATCTTTTTTTGCTTCAAATTTTTGACAATTATGAATAAAATCTTTATAAACACTCATACAGGTTTTTGTGTGGACATAATGAGTTTAGTTCCTATGAATACAATTTTGCCAGATCATATGACAAAAGTACATCTAGCTTTTCCTGGCGGGGAGTGGGGTACCAGGAATTGAACTCCAGGGCACTGGGCCACATCCCCAGCCCTTTTTAGATTTTATTTAGAAGCAGGCTCTCACTGACGCTGAGGCTGGCTTGGAACTCGCAATCCTCCTGCCTCAGCCTCCAGAGCCACTGGGATTACAGGCATGCACCACCGCACCGCTGCAAAGGTACATTTAGTTTTGTAAGAAACTTTCAAATGATCTTCCAAAGTGGCTGTGCTATTTTGCATTCCCAGCAACCATGAATGAAAAGTCCTCTGGCTCTGCATCCTGGTCAGCATTTGGTACTGGCAGGTTTTTTTTTTTTAATTTTAGCCATGCTAATAGATACATAGTGATTTTCATTATAGTTTTAAGTTGAAATTTCCTAATGACATTATGGAAAATCTTTTTTTTGTGTGTATCAGTTAAAAATAAAAAATAAATACTGGAGAGAGAGGGAGGGAGAGGGAAAGAGAGAAAATGTATGAGGAGCAAATCAGCTCTCTCATTTATGCTAAGCCTCTAAGTCCAAAAATGGGTGTAGCTTGTGTTAGACCAGATGGAAAGGAGCACAGTGTGGCACAAGAGGATGGAGGCCAGGAGAAGTGGTGTGAATGCACTTTGACACGAACTGTGCTGCTATGAACACTGAGGCAACTGCATCCCTACAATATGCTGGTTTTATATATTTTGCATGTATATCAAGGAGTAGGATAGCTAGGTCATACCATGGTTCTATTTTTGGTTTTTTTGAGAAATCTCCATACTATTTTCCAGAGTGGTTGTACTGATTTGCAGTCCCACCAAAGTAGGAGTGTGCCTTTTACCCCACATCCTCGACAACACTTCCTATCATGTGTATTCTGGATAATTGTTATTCTGACTGACATCAGAAGAAATCTTAATGTAGTTTCGATATTTATTGCCTGATTGTTAGAGATGTTGAACAATTTTTGATGTGTTGTATTTCTTCTTTTGAGAAGTATGTGTTTAGTTTGTTTGCCCATTTATTAATTGGATTATTTGGTTTTTTTTGAGTTCTTTATATATTCAGAATATTAATGCCATATTTGAGGAGGAGGTGGCAAAGATCACCCATTCATAGGCTCCCTCTTCATGCTCTTAGCTTCTTCCTTTGCAGTGCAGTTTTTAATTTGATGCCATCCCACTTATTGGTGTTTGGTTTTATTCCTTGCACTTTAAGAAAGTTAGTTTCTGTGCCAACATGTTTGAGGGTTGGGCCTACATTCTCTCCTAGAAGTTGCAGAGTTTCAGGTCTAATTCTTAGGTCTTTGATCCACTTTGATTTGGCATTTATGCAGGGTGGGAGATAAAGGTCAAGTTTCAGTCTTCTATATATGGTTTTCCAGTTTAGCCAAGCTATGGAATGAACCTAGGTGCCCTTCAACAGAAGAATGGATAAAGAAAGTGTGGTATATATACATAATAGAGTATCACTAAGCCATAAACAAGAATGAAATCATGACATTTGCTGGTAATTGAATGGAACTGGAGACTATCACACTAAGTGAAATAAGCGAGACTCAGAAAAACAAAGGTTGAATGTTTTCTATGATATGGAGAAGCTAGTCCAAATAAGGGGGGAAAGAAGGAAGGGGAGATGAAGGGGGTGAGTATTCCATCAAAAGAGAAGAAATATTTATTAACTAGAGGAAGGAGATTAAAGGGGAATGAATCTGACCTAACTTTCCTATGTACATAGATGAATGAATATACCACAGTGAATCTCACCATCATGTGAGATTGTGAAGACACTTATGTTAAAAAAAAAAAGTAAATAGAGTAGAGGGAATGGAACAGGTGGAGGGAGGAGGGGAGGGAAAAGAGAAGTATCAGGGACTGAATTAGAGCAAATTATATCCTATGCTTTTATAATATGTCAAAATGAATCCTAATGTTATGTATATAACTAATGTATAACTAAAAAGAACCAATAACATATTTTTAAAGGGTATATACTTAAAATGGTGCTGGGCACTAAGATGAAGCCTTAATAAGTGTTGAATATTACATTTTACATATATCATATGTATTTCATATAAATACCTTGTTCTAAATAAAGTATCAAGTCCTTTGGGGTTTAAAAAAAGAATTAACTTTGAGATGGGAGGGTTTTTTTCTCTTTTTCTTATTAGTTATACATGACAGTACAATAATCTTGACAATTCATACATTTGAATCAAATGGGGTATAATTTCTCATTTTTCTGAGTATACAGGTTGCAGAATTACATTGGTCATACAGTCACCTATATACCCACAGCAATAATAATGTCTATTTTATTCTGCTGTCCTTCCCTTCCTCCTTACATACACAGGCTGAAGGTGAAAGGTTGGGAGAAATCATACCACTCACATGGACCTCGGAAGCAAGTAGGGGCGTCCATACTCATGTAGAATAAAATAGACTTCAAGCCAAAGTTAATCAAAAGGGATAAAGAAGGACAATATACACTGCTAAAGGGAACCATTCACCAACAAGACATAACAATCATTAATATATATGCCCCAAACAATGATGCAGCTATGTTCATCAAACAAACTCTTCTCAAGTTCAAGAGACAAATAGACCACAGCACAAGAAAAAGAAGGAAGAGGAGGAAGATGAGGAAGATGAAGAGGATGAGGAGGAGGAGGAAGATGAAGAAGATGATGATGAATAAGTTGGTTCTAGTGCAGTTTTTTTTTTCTTGTCTATAAAGCATTTAACCCCCCTGTACACAACTCACTCCTTTTAAAGAAAAAGATTGAAATGTAAGGCTGTGCAAGATTTGTTTTTAAACTGTACATTGTCTTTTTTTTTTGTATAGTTAACACACTACCGAATGTGTCTTTAGATAGCCCTGTCCTGGTGGTATTTTCAATAGCCACTAACCCTCCCCTCCCCTCCCATCACTTCTCTCTACCCAATCTAATGTAACACACTTCTTTTTTCCCCTCCCTTCTTCTTTTCATTGGCATGGCTAAGGGTTTGTCAATCTTATTTATTTTTTCAAAGAACCAACTTTTAGTTTTGTCAATTTTTTCAATTGTTTCTTTTATTTCAATTTAATTGATTTCAGCTCTGATTTTAATTATTTCTTGCCTTCTACTGCACTTGCTGTTTATTTCCTCTTCTTTTTCTAGGGCTTTGAGATGTAGTGTGAGATCATTTATTTGTTGGCTTTTATTTTTTGAGGAATGAACTCCAAGTAATGAATTTTCCTCTTAGTACTGCTTTCATAGTGTCCCAGAGATTTCAATATTTTGTGTCTGTGTTCTCATTTACCTCTAAGAATTTTTTAATTTCCTCCTTGTTGTCTTCTGTGACCCATTGTTACAGAAGTAGCATATTGTTCATTCTCCATGTGATGTAGGAATTTTCCTTCCTTCTTCATCAGCCGGCAGCTCCTCAGGAAAACAAAACAGCTCCTCAGGAAAAACCCTCAGAGCCCAACTGCCACCACCGGCTTCCACAAGCCTCTCCCCACACCAAACCACCACCTCCCACAATCCTCCTGCTCTTGAGGCCGATTGGCTGGGTTGCATGGGCGGAGCCAAAGAAGTCCCCCAATGAGCAGTTCCGTAGTCTGAAGGGCAGGGAAACAGCCCAATGAATATCACCGCAGAGGAGCCAATCAGCTAGATGTTGCTGGGGCCGCTGTGAGCCAATCATCAGCTGGCAGTCTGAAGGGCAGGGAAACAGCCCAATGAACATCACCGCAGAGGAGCCAATCAGCTAGATGTTGCTGGGGCCGCTGTGAGCCAATCATCAGCCGGCAGCTGGAAGTTTGCTGGCAGCTGGAAGTTTGCTAGGGCCCCTTTGGCTGTGGCTCTCAACATCTAAAATCAAGAGCAGTCAGGGCATACATTGATATAATACAAAAATATAGCCCATGGCTTTTTAAGGAGGAGTTGTTAGATATATCACAATGGAACCATCATGGTGAGGATTTAAAAAGAATAGAAAAGAAAAGCCCAGGGACTCTGCCAGTTGGCACATTGACAATGTGGACGCTCGTATCTGGCTTGCTTAGTCGAAAGCCTTCAGTTCAGACAAAGGTAGAGGAAGGAAGTTTAGAGCAGCAAAAGCCATCAGGGGAAAAGTTACAACAGGAGACTGTTAATAACATCTTTCTATTAGAGAGTGAAAGTGTCCAACCAACAGCACCACCTCTACAGGAGACTGCTACTAACAGCATTCTATCACCAGAGGGCATAAGTGTCCAATCAACAGCACCACCTCCATATGCTAGGAGGCTCCCAACCCCCGCAGTTGATAGTTGGGATCCTGAGACGGGGTCTCAAGTATGCCCTGTGTTTGAGGTAGGAGGGCAGCGAATTCACCAGGGTTTATTTTACAACACAGTGAAGGAGCTAAAAGAGGCTGTAACAACCTATGGTCCTCGAGCACCCTTCACTGTAAGCTTGATCGAATCCATTACCAACTTAAACATGACGCCAGCAGATTGGGCTAATATGTGTAAAGCTGTGCTAACTGGAGGACAATACCTGTTATGGAAGGTTGCTCATGAGGAATTTTGCAAGGAGACGGCTAGGGGAAGTGCAGCAGCTGGTTATCCTCAGAGAAATCTAGATATGTTGTTAGGAAAGGGACCTTATGAGGATCGGCAGCAACAACTTGCATATGATCCTGGTGTATACGCACAAATTGCTGTAGATGCACTTAAGGCATGGAAGACTTCACAAGGACACAGGAGGCTGAGGCAGGTGACCACAAGTTTGAGGCCAGCCTCACCTCATCTCAAAAATCAATTGTTATAATAATAATAGCTAAAAAAAAATAAAAGTAGACTCCAGGTATCAAAAAGAAAATCAATTGTTACTTCATGACTTCACAATTTAGTCTTTTGTGTCTTTCTAAAGTTTCATTGCACATTGTATATGTTAGTTTAGCCTCTGCACTCCAGCCTTATGTACAGATTGGTGAAATGTCTCGTTCCTTCAGATTTCACCCAGGAGTGCTCCACCACTATGAGCTTCGTCATAGCCCTTTTAATTGTTATTTTTTGAGATGAGGTGAGGCTGGCCTCAAACTTGTGGTCACCTGCCTCAGCCTCCTGTGTCCTTGTGTGCCCTGCAGCTGGCCTCTTCCTTTTCATTGATGCCTTATTGGTCTGTTGATGACTCTGGGATGACCACTGGTGCTTGTTCTAAATCTCATTTGTTGTGTTGTATGTAGGCACGTTAGAGAGGAATATAAAATATTGGCGTTTGTATGTATTATTTGTAGAGGCATCTTCTCAAAATATATTTTGCCCTATACTTAATTGAGTAGCATTCTATTTTTTTTTCTTTTTTCTGGTGCCAGGGACCTAATCTGGCCTTGTGCATGCTAGACAGGTGCTCTAGCACTGAGCTCTCTCCTAGCTCAGGGCAGGAGTTTGCTTCTGCTGTGTGTGTGTGTGGACCCCTGATAATACTGATAGCCATTTCAATAGATGCAGCTCTTCAGGTGTACCCTTCCTTCTTAAAAGTCTTTTGCAGCATTGAGTTTTAAACACATCCAAGGTTTTCTCCCCATGATTAATACTTAGGTGGAATGTGCCAGAAAACGAAGGCTTGATTTCTCTCTGTGTTTAGGGTACCTCAGTAACTCTGGAAAAATCATGTGATGATTTTTTTATACACAGTACAGAAGTCCAGATAAGGAGGATCCCAGTCTGAAGTGCTAATGTAGTGGTGCCCCCTCCTCCAGATAAGAATCTTAAATAAGCTTCCCCAGATATGCTCATCCTAATTTTCTTTAAACAGAATGTCAGGAAAAATTTTTTTGCAAACAACTCAATGGGGGTTAGAATGCAGACTTGATATTACTTCTGCTTTTGTGGCAAAGCTGGGAAAACCTCTTGACTAATCTTACAGATGGTACGCAAAGTACTTTCTGTGATTTAAAACAAACAAACAAAAATTAGGTAGACTTCTACGAGCTTGGGATGCTGAGGCAGGAGGATAGTAATTTCAAAGCCAGTCTCCACAAAAGAGAAGCACTTAGCTGCTGAGGGCCATTACCAAGTAGGTATTGACGCATCGTAATCCTTGCCAGTGTACCCCATGTTAAATGGACTTGCCTTGGAAATTTGCTGCGACCTTGCTTGTGTGTTTGAGAAAGATGACCCTGCTCAAGGTGATCGAGGGTGGATCCAGGTTTGAGGAAGTATCCTGCAGGTTTGAGGAAGTATCCCGGTCCTTGGGCTTAGGGTGTTCCCGGTTTAAGGCGTTTCCCGGTTTAAGAATATGGGTTTTAGGGAAGTTGAGGTTGAAGATTATTGCTGCTGGGATTAGGGTGTTCCTGTTGCTTGTTCCCGTTGAGTTCTCGTGAGATTAAAATGGGATTTTGGAAAAAGCCTCGTGGAGTAGGTGAAGTGTACCAGAACGAGACTGCCCCTGAACGTGTGTGGAGGCTGGTGTGAGATCCGGAATAAAGAATTGCTGTTTGAACCTACAGAGCTGTGTGGTGGCTCGTGATTCTGTGCCAAGCCGAGTCATTGGCACTTGGCTTCGGCATTTGGTGGCCCGTACGGGGAACATCTGAAATTTGGAGGTGAGTAAATTGCTCGCCCCTGAGGGAAGGCGAGAGAATGGGTGACCATTTCCAAAAACAATGTGTTCTTGTTTTGATTTATTTCGTTTTTGTTTCAAGTTGCCTGTTCCTAGAACTTTCTCAGGCAAACTGGGGAAAATGGTTGACTCAAGGTTTGAATTTGTTCGCCTCTGAGGAAGACAAATTGTTAGAGAAAGGAGGCACCCCAGTAAGACCAAGAACAGCTAGGGCATATGTTGATACAATACAAAAATGTAGCCCATGGCTTTTTACAGACGAGTTATTAAGTCTATCAATGGGACCATCATGGTATCCTGTAGAAGGATTTTTCTTCAACAAGAAAGAGATGGCTAGTTCTGTTTACTACATTTGTCTAAGATCTTGGTTTTTACAGACATCTGATTAATTACCAAGCTAAAGTGTTAAAATATCAACCACTAAATATGAAATCAAGTACTCTTTACTTATTAAGTTCCATAAGGTAATATATTTAAACATTATGTGTGTTTTCATAAATTGGTATATGGGAAAAAAAAGGTTTAATATTGCTTGTTCTGTGTCTTTGCTAAAACAATACTAAGAGTTAAGATTCTATCATGTGTAATTTATATACAGAGAGTATAAGAAGTTTCAGTTGGGTTTCAATTACAGTATAATAGTACCTTAGAAAACATGAAAATATTTCATCTTATTAAAGTGGAGTAATTTGTCTAAATCAGAAATTTTATAAGGGTTGTTTTAGAATGTGAATTTATAAAAAGGGTTAATGGTTAAAAAAGAGATAAAAAGATTCAAGATGTGGAAATATATTTTAATATAAAAGGTTAAAGGAAAAAGAAATGTTTCTAGATGAGATAATCTCTGTGTGGTAAAGTAAAAAGTTGTAAAATGCCATTTAAAAAGATTTTGAGGAAACTAGACTTACTTTAAAAGCTTAAGAAAGGAAGAAAGAAGAAAAAAGGTATTTGTACATGGCAGATTGAGACAAAGCTTCTTAATGGAGTAAAAAAAAGAGCCTTTGGTTGAAGGGCAGCCATGTAAACTAACATTTAGCGATTTAAACAGAATATAAGCCTCATTTAAAAGAGTAAAGCTGTAGGTGGTGAAAAAGTACATTTAAAAGTACAGTATACATGATAAATGAAAGGCTTTAAAAGGTTAAATTGAAGGTGGTCGAGATACCTTCTTGGCGGAAAAAAAGATTGCTTTGCTCATCAAACTATTAAAACGTACTTATTAAAGCAAAAAGAGGGAATTGGAAAGGGGTATATATCCCCCAAAGATAAACTTAAAATAACCCTTTTTACTCTAAACTTTCTAAATTTGGATTCATCAGGACTTAGTGCTGCGGAAAGACATATGTATCCGAAAAATGTACATAAGCCTAAGGTACTTTGGAAAGATATTCTAACAGGACAATGGAAAGGTCCCGACCCAGTTATTGTCTGGAGTCGGGGTTCCGTTTGTGTGTTCCCACAGGGAGAACAGCAGCCGATATGGATTCCAGAGAGGTTAACCAAAACAATTTCTACAGAAAAAGAAGATGATTTGACTGAAATCCATAACAGCTGATATCCAGAGCTCCAGCTTGGCTATTCTTACATCTGCGACAGTGATTAACCACGGTGCTTTTTTTCAATATCTATTTTATTATTGCATTTTTCCCACATCATAAAGTTCTATTTTATTTTTTGAGCTCATACAAACCTAGGTTAATGTTTTTCTGATCAGTTTTGTTTTTTGACTGTGTTTTATTTTTTGACTGTTGAGTTTTTAAACATTGCAATGGAGATTTCACTTAGGTATAGCTACAAGGCCTTTACTTATTATTGTCTTATGTGTTGTATGTTATGTGTGTACTGTTTTGTGTTGCATGTCAGTATGTGTGTATGTCCATATTTTTATTTGAGGAGCGCTCATGAAAAAATGGATCCGAATTTTTTTTTTTTTTTTATTCACGTGATTTAAGTGGTTTAATCTAAATTAGGTAAACAGCTGTTAATGATTGTTTTCAAAGGTGGTTAACAGATCTGTTTGCTTGCTATTGTTTTTAAAAGTGATTAACAGATCTGTTTGTTTACTTTCACTTTTCCTTTTCATTATATTTAATAATTCTGTTCAGGATAATGTCTCTTTAACATCATTGCCAGAATTCCCATCTCCATCCCAGTGCCTGTGAAGACTAAGAAAACCAAACTACAGCTTCTATGATCACAGTAAACTGTATAAACTGATGCATCAATGAATATAACTCAACAAGTAATGCTCAATCAAGGACTTGATTTACTTTGGGAGGAAATGGACATATTGATAGACTCTTCCACTTTGAACTGCCTGCAGAACTTGCCTGGACTATATATCAGTTGCATGCATTGTGAACTATCGTCTGGTGCAGCGAATTGTGGTACTGCTGGCATATTTTTGCTGATGGTGTCACCAGTGATGCAATTTCCTTGCCAGCGCACCCCATGTTAATTGTGGTAACACTGGCATCTTTGCTGATGGTGTCACCAGTGACGCAATTTTTCCAAAGGAGCCGTCAATTGGCTTGGTGTCTTGGCATTTCTGTGTCTTCCTCCCTTCTACTAGTGATGGTCTAAAATTTGGGGGCCAACAGAGGTGAGGCAAGAACCTCACCCCCCCACTGGTGCTTAGGCCTATCCACAAGCATGGCTGAATGCTGGACCGGTAGTCAGTGACGGGTTGATCTGGTTGCAGTGGATTCAACCTAAGACAGGAAGTTGACGCCCAAAGGTCAGCTCTCCCATGACGGGTAAGAACCACATGTTGAATTGGACAACCTACCAGGCACGGTCCTAAGCCACATTGCTTGTTGTTTAATTAATCAGAAGGGGGGAGATGCTGAGGGCCATTACCAAGTAGGTATTGACGCATCGTAATCCTTGCCAGTGTACCCCATGTTAAATGGACTTGCCTTGGAAATTTGCTGCGACCTTGCTTGTGTGTTTGAGAAAGATGACCCTGCTCAAGGTGATCGAGGGTGGATCCAGGTTTGAGGAAGTATCCTGCAGGTTTGAGGAAGTATCCCGGTCCTTGGGCTTAGGGTGTTCCCGGTTTAAGGCGTTTCCCGGTTTAAGAATATGGGTTTTAGGGAAGTTGAGGTTGAAGATTATTGCTGCTGGGATTAGGGTGTTCCTGTTGCTTGTTCCCGTTGAGTTCTCGTGAGATTAAAATGGGATTTTGGAAAAAGCCTCGTGGAGTAGGTGAAGTGTACCAGAACGAGACTGCCCCTGAACGTGTGTGGAGGCTGGTGTGAGATCCGGAATAAAGAATTGCTGTTTGAACCTACAGAGCTGTGTGGTGGCTCGTGATTCTGTGCCAAGCCGAGTCATTGGCACTTGGCTTCGGCACTTAGCAACTCAGTGAGACCTTGTCTCTAAATAAAATACAAAAGAGGACTGGGGATGTGACTTAGTGTTTGAGTGTCCCTGAATTCAATTCCCTGTACCCCCCACAAAAATGCATGAATCAAGTTTTAATAAACTGTATGATGGTTGGATGTGCCTGTCCATTATACCATTTTCTTTTTTGGATTCTAATGCATGGTTTGGCAGTGCAAGAACTCTATAAAATGAACACATTCAATAAAAAGTAAGTACATGGATTTTTTAAACAATGATGTAGCAAGGCCATGAAGGGCAGTTTCCTGCTCTGGGAACCCTCAGTAATTGATGATCATCACAAGTGGCCATGATTTCCTCATCATGAAGAGGTTGTGAAAGCCTCTGCAGTGCAGGAGTCTCTGAAGCTGTTAAGAGTACCTGTCTGTTCTGTTGAGAGCCTTTTGGTGGAAGAATCCCATATGGGCCTGCCTGATTTGTGGAGATCATCTGAAGACTCACAAGTGAGGAACACCTTGCCACCAGGTCCCCTGCAGCCTTAAACAGGGCTTGTTTTTAAAGAGTGTGTCAGGGATCCTTGGAGGAGAATAACAGGAATGTAAGGTCAACCCTGTGCTCCTGGAGAAAGGGGGATGCTATAAGTCTCATCTCAGGGTCACGTGTGAAAAGTTAAGTGGTCTGAAAAAAATATTTGGACCTTTTAGACATAAGAACAATTTGCAGTAGAATGGCCTTTGAAATAGAGACAACAGAAAATATTAGCCAGATCTTTCCATTTTTTAATGTAGAAACTCAAAGCTATAAATTTTCTTTTCAGAATTGCCTTCTTACTATCTCAAAGGTTTGGTATATTGTGTCCCTTCTCCCTCTTTTTTCAAATATTTCTTTTTATTTTTCCCCTTCATTTCTTTTATGATCATTCTTTCTCAAGTCTATTATGTAGTCTTCAGGGGTTATAATGGCTTTTACTTTTCATCTTGTTATTTTCTAATTTTATTCCATTATGATCTGATTGAGTGTAAGGAATTATCTCTAATTTTTGAATTTGAAAAACTCTCTTTGAGCCCTAAAATATGATGTATAACAGGACAATGGAAAGGTCCTGACCCAGTAATTGTCTGGAGTCGGGGGTCTGTTTGTGTGTTTCCACAGGAAAAACCCTCAGAGCCCAACTGCCACCACCGGCTTCCACAAGCCTCTCCCCACACTAAACCACCACCTCCCACAATCCTCCTGCTCTTGAGGCCGATTGGCTGGGTCGCATGGGCGGAGCCAAAGAAGTCCCCCAATGAGCAGTTCCGTAGTCTGAAGGGCAGGGAAACAGCCCAATGAACATCACCGCAGAGGAGCCAATCAGCTAGATGTTGCTGGGGCCGCTGTGAGCCAATCATCAGCTGGCAGTCTGAAGGGCAGGGAAACAGCCCAATGAACATCACCGCAGAGGAGCCAATCAGCTAGATGTTGCTGGGGCCGCTGTGAGCCAATCATCAGCCGGCAGCTGGAAGTTTGCTGGCAGCTGGAAGTTTGCTAGGGCCCCTTTGGCTGTGGCTCTCAACACTTCTTTTATCATTGATTTCCAGTTTCATTCCATTATGATCTGATACTATGCATGGTATTATCTCTACTCCTTTATAATTGCTAAGAGTTGCCCTATGGCATAATATATGGTCTATTTTTGAGAAGGATCCATGTGCTGCTGAGAAAAAAGTATATCCACTTGATGATGGTTGATATATTCTATATATGTCAGTTAAGTCTAGGTTATTAATTGTGTTATTGAGTTCTATAGTTTCTTTATTCAACTTTTGTTTGGAGGATCTGTCCAGTGGTGAGAGAGGTGTGTTAAAATCTCCCATGATTATTGTGCTGTGGACAACTCCCTTTTTTGCTGCATCAGGTTTTCCTTTAGCTCCCTCGGTAGGCAGCAATATCCTTTTCGTATTTTTCCTTCAGCTTGGCAGCTTTCTTTTCATAAGGCTGCTTACCATCTGCAGTAGTGTTACTCCACATCTCTCCCAGTTTCTTTGCAACATCACCAATGGATAGGCCAGGATGTTCTCCTTTGATTTGGGGGCGATACTCAGAACAGAAAAAGAAGAAGGCCGATGGAGGCCTCTTGGGTGCATTGGGATCCTTGAACTTCTTTTTTGTTTCCCCTTTAGGAGGGATATAGGTTTTCATTTCTCTTTCATAACGGGCCTTGTCCGCCTTTGCCATGTCTTCAAATTTTCCTTTCTCTTTAGCAGACATGGTCTTCCACCTCTCTGAGCACTTCTTAGAAAACTCTGAGAAGTTGACTGAAGAATCTGGGTGCTTCTTCTTGTGCCCCTCCCAGCAAGTTTGCACAAAGAATGCATATGATGACTTTTTGCCTCTCGGCTTCTTAGGATCTCCTTTGCCCACGTTTAGTTATTTTTCCTCAGCGAGGCACAGAGTCGCCCAGTGCCCGTCTGGCTCTCACTTGCCATGGCGCTGTCTCTATGGAGCTCAATGTACTGCAATGGCTCCCAATGACTCTTAAGTTTGGTTTTTTTTATGTTATTCCAAATCTCTTGGATGTTCTGCTCATGGTTTCTTACTAGCCTTTCTGAGTTGACTAGACTCTTTTCAAGATGATATATTTTCTCTTCGTTGTCTGATGTTCTGACTTCTAATTGGTCTACTGGTGATACTCTCATTTGAATTTTTAATTTGGTTTATAATTTTCTTCATTTCCAGGATTTCTGTTTGATTTTTTTTTATAACCTCTGTCTCCCTGTAGAGTTGCTCTTTTGCTTCATGGATTTGTTTATGTAATTCATTGTTGAAGTGATCTTTCATTGTCTGCATTTGCTGTATAAGGTCTTCCTTAAGACTCCATAACATCTGAAGCATGTATATCTTGAAATCTTTATCTGACAATCTCTCTGCTGTGGCTACAAACTCCTGTATTGTTGAGTTGTCCTGCATTGTTTGTGTTCTTTTTTTTTCCTTGTCAATTCATGATGCTCATGTTTCTTTCCAGCTCTGTGTGAATGCTGTTTTATTATTTTCTCCTATAAATTTGTTTTGCTTTTGTATAGCTCCGAGATCTCTCCTTTGTGATGGGAGACAATGTCTAGAGATGTTGGGTTCACTTGTAATTTAAAGTAAATTCATTAGTTTCCTAAGAGGCATACAGATTTTGGTGGCATATAGAGAACTGAGGTTTGGTCATAGGACTTTATGTTTAGGGAAAAAGGTGTGAGGATCTGGGGATTAGTATATCTTAGCTACTTTGGAGGAGAGCTCTAACGAAGGGAGATATTAACAGGAAAATAGACAGGAGTATTTGGGGGTAGCTAAGTACTTAGGAGGACTATAAAAAGCCTAGAAACATTCACCTATTTGCATTTATTAAATTACATGTAGTAGAAGTAGTAAAGCTTGGGAGATTGGGAGGGGAAGAGAAGGAGAAAGAAAAGTACAAGGAAAAGAAGAAGAAAGAGAGAGAAAAGGAAGGAAAAAAGATAAATAAAAAAAGAAAGAAAGAAAGAAATGCACTCTTAGAGTTCTGTTTTCTTCTCTTCCAGTAGGTAGCATTGTGCTTTCCAGGCTGCGTCTCTGCCCTCAGGATGTAGGAAGCAATCCATGTGAGGTGGCTCTCCCTCCCCTGCCGGGTGACTCTCCAATCCGGTCTCTTTGGGTTGCTCCCAGTCTCTAGCCCCCTCGCTTCTCCTGCCCGCCAGGCCCCACTTACTGGGGCTCCTGTCCACAGCTCTAGCTTCACTCTGGGCATGCACCGCCCTGGCCGCCCTGCCCTCTTGAATAACTGAGCGCTCTCTTTGTTTGTTAGTTACCCAGTCATCATGGCTATGGAAAGAGGGAGTTGGAAACTGGCAACCTGTTCTGTCTGATTCCCTCTGATAGCCACGCCCACCGAGAGCTGGCGAGAAAGGTTTCGGTTTTTGCTGCTGGGGGGAGGGGGAGTTGGAGGTCAGGTGCCTTTTCAGTTTCCCTCAGCTCTGATATTCATGCCCACAGAGAGCTGGTGAGAAAGTTTTTGAGTTATCCCAGCTGGGTGGAGGGAGGGGCTGGGGGTCACACACCTGATCTGTCGCCAAACTCTCTGCTATGAGATCTGCCCAAAACTGCTGAAGTGGATTCTCCAAGAAGGTGACTGCCCCTTTCCACACCTGGGTGTCCGGTGAGGAGGATGGACCTGGGCCGTTCCTCCACTAAGTCCCCCCTTCAGTTCTCTGGTGCCCTGTGGAGGCACGGGTGACAGATCTCCACAGGAACTGAAACTCTGCTTCTCTACACTGCCAGAACTCCATAGCGCTCAATTTCGCCCGCTGCAGCATGCTGTTGTCCTGCTGGTCCTGAGTTGGGAGTTTTAAGAGAAATAATCTTACGAATTGAATTGAGATACTACTACTAATAGTCTACTCCCAATAGGATAATTTTGGTCTTATATATGGCAGAATTGATTGTTCTAGAAACCCATTTCAAGCGAACTTAAGCAATAAAGAGGGGGTATTGGAAAGACACTTGGGTGTCTCATAGAACCCAAGGAGAAGAAGTGAACTGGGTGTCATAGGACCTGGAAAATCCTCAGGAACTCAGTTTTTCTTTCTAGTCACAATCTTCAGGAAGGGGAAAATGGCTCATGGGTTGAGTAGATAATTCACAGTATTACAAAATACTATAGATGAATTTTAAGTGATAAGAAATGAATTCTGAGTTGTGATTGGACTGTGAGCATCTGAAATGTGAAAAATGGGTCTTCACAGGCAGAATCGGTGGAGGGAATATGTTGCCATAGTGTAAGAAGGGTCTTTTTCAAATAGAAATGGAGGCTCTGGATGACGGTGGCAGGTCAAAGGTTGTGAGAGATTGGGGTCCATGGGGAGCATAGGAGAGTTTCTCATTGTGAGGAGGAAGGAAAGAGGGTTTTGTGGTGAACGGTGTGACCTTCACAAGAGGGTCACTGACAGATGGCTGCTGGGGGAGCAGGAAGGGTTGTGACCAATTATGTTCCCAGGATTCTTGAGTATTGGAAATGTGGGCATGAACAGAGAGGCATCCGAGAAAAACTAGACTTTACAGTAGAGGTTTCCAAATCTTAGCTGCACTTAGCCAACTTACCAGATGACTGACATGGTACATGCCCTCCAGAAAGCCTGGCATGCCCACAGCATGCCAAATGCAGATAACAAGGAGGGTAATTTATGACAACCTCAGCACTTTGAACTCCACAAGTTGAAAGTTTGTGTTTATCAAGAATAGTCGTGTAAGCTTTCAAAACTCTTTACATCAGTTAAATTGGTTATTGTTATTATGCAACTTATAGAGGAAATAATGGTGGAATAGCAGTATAAACTTACGGGTATTCTTTTTATTAAAGTCAAATTGAATACTTTATGACCATATAAACAGCAACCATTAAAAAAAATCGCTGTCAAATTATGGACTAGCAGTATGCAAGATAACTGTTAAAAGGTTTAGGGAAAACTGCAAAAGGTCTAGACAGATGCTGCCTTTGGTGTTTTTCCCCACAACAACCTTTAGGTTTTAGCTCCATTTTAAATAAATGTAAACACACCTGGATGTGGTTTATGTAGGGAAGAACTAAGAGAGCTTGTTATGGACCCATACTCAAAGAAAACACTTTGGCCCTATAGAAAAGAATTCATGAATGACTCTACATTTAGGATGTCAGAGTTAAAACAAATGTTTAAGGTACATATGAATACTTTCAGATTCACACTTTCGTCACCTATTTTGAATGACTATTTCAATATGCAGAGATGGAGCATTTATACAAAAAGTTATAGATTCAGTGGGTTTTGTTCACTATAGGGCAGGAAGTTCAGGGAATAGTAAGCCCAGATGAGCAGGATTGCTCAGGGCTGGGAGAGTAGGCATGGACATGCAAAGATGGAATAGTTGAGATGTGTACCTGGGCAGCACTTGTCAGGATGAGAATGAGGAGGACCAAAACCTGGGACTCAGGCTGGGAAAGAATTAGTTCTGAAGGGAGCATACACATGGGGCACATTAAGGGTACTCAGCCTATGGTGCAAGCTTCAAATAAACCCTGTTTCAGGATAACCCAATGGAAACTTCATGATTCAACCTGAAGGGGAATTCCAAACTCCCTCTCTTGGCTCCTGAATCTGGACAACAAACATACCTATTTCAGCTGTGCAACATTACCTGTATTCGACCTCAACACAAAGCTCTGCATCTTTGCCAAGATGGCTTACTCACTTTCCACTGAAAAACATTCCCACACTTCAAGATTCTCTCTCTCTCTCTCTCTCTCTCTCTCTCTCTCTCTCTCTCTCTCTCTTCTGTAAGATCCATTGCTTTCTCATTGATTTTTCACATCAAAATTAGGTTGGGGGGTGATTCTAGTATTTAGCTGTCATCTTCTGCGTGGCTGGGCGTTAGGGAGTGCTTGCAAGGTAACATTGTACTTCTAGGAGAGCTGGGAGAAACCCTGGGTGCAGAGACTATAGTGAAACAGATACCTGCATCTGAGTGGGAGAGGTGAGAGGAGGAGCCCTTTCAACCCACACACAATAGGGCTTTCCTCTGGGTGTGGTGCCTTGGGAGCTGGGTCTCAGATCCTCTTAAGTGCTGACTTTCTTCCAGGTTCCTGTCCTGGTTCAGGCAAGATGGGCAAGTATGTGATCCGCGTCGCCACCGGGGACTCGCTCTTGGCGGGCTCCACCAACCTGGTGCAGCTGTGGCTAGTAGGCGAGCACGGGGAGGCGGACCTGGGGAAGCTGCTAAGGCCATTGCGGGGAAAGGTGAGTGCAGAGCCTGGGAGCCAGGGCGAGGAGGAGCAGCCCGCACGTTCTGGAGCCCCAGGCCAGAAGCAAGGGGAAGCTGGGCCAGGGAATGAGATGGTGCGAGGGTTGGGTGCCTGATAGAAAAAAAGGAAAGTGAGAAGAGAGAGAATCGAGTAGTATCTCTGCTTGGGTGGAAGGAATAGGGAAGATGCTATTGGAGGCTGGAGGCTGGAGCCCCGCAGAGCTAGCTGTTCCTCCCCACCGCCACCTGCTTCAGGTCTCTCCCTGGGTGTCCCCCGAGGGACAAACAAAGCCAAGTTTCCTCGAAAGCATCCAGACTCCACTGTCCTCGCTAAGGACCTCATAACCTGCCTCTGCGGAATGTTCTGTTCCACAGAAAACGGAGTTGGAGATCGATGTCCCCTTTCACCTGGGGCGCCTCCTGCTGGTGAAGCTGCGCAAGCACAAAAGCCTGTTGAACTTTGACTGGTTCTGCAAGTGGATCACGGTGCAGGGCCCAGGGACCCAAGGAGAGGTCCATTTCCCTTGCTACAGCTGGATCCAGGACGATAGGATTCTCTGTCTACCCGAAGGCACGGGTGAGGGCTCTGGGTAAAGGGTGTGACTCCTCCAGGAAGCGGGGGTCGGGATAGGGGATGCTATGATATAAAAGGGAAAGAGGAGAAAGATGCAGAGGTAAGAAATGCAAGAATGGGATTCAGGAAGAGAACTGATGGAAAGGCCCTGCCGTGGGGCTGAGTGTGAGGGGGGTTCCAGGGAGGACGCCTGTCTTTTGTTTCCCCCTTACCCAGCCCGGTCCGTGAGTGATGACCCCCAGAATCTGTTTAAGAAATATAGGGAACAGGAGCTGGAGGACAGAAGGAAGGCTTATCGGTGAGTCCCAGAAAGCTTCTGATCCCTACTACAGTTAGGAAAACCTCTTGCTCCACCTACTCCCGACTCCATGTTCTTCCTCCAGGTGGGGCTCCTGGAAGGATGGGTTAATCCTGCCTGTAGCAGGGAAGACGCAGAGGGACCTTCCCAGAAATGAACGATTTCTAGAGGATAAGGATTTGGATTTCACCCTCTCTCTAACAAAAGAGTGAGTGCCAGGTCTGGGTGGTGGCCCATACCTGTAATCCAATTACTCCAAAGACTGAGGCAGGAGAATCACAAGTTTGAGGCTAGCCTCAGCAACTGAGCAAGACCCTGTCTCAAAAAAATAAAAAGGTTTGGGATGTAGCTCAGTGGTAAAGCACCATGAATTCAATCCCCTAGTATCTCAAAAGAGAGTGCTGGATTGAGGTTGGGCACTTTCTTCCCAGGCTGTGAGATTTTTCTTATTCTTCTTGCATGTCATTCTTTACACAGGTTGAAGAACTTGGCCATTAAGGAGATATTGGATCTTGCAAATTGCGTACATAGACTGGAAGATTACAAAAAAATATTCCCACGTGGAAAGACTGCCCTGGCAGGTCAGTTACCACAACCTACTAATATATATATATATATATATATATATTCCAGCTCGGGGATCTGACAAAAGAGGGGTGATAGAGGGTAGAAGACTGATGTCAGTGCAATGAGGAGCTCACACCATGTCCCCAACTGACGTCCTCAGTGCGGGTCTGTGATTCCTGGAAGGATGATGACCTCTTTGGATACCAGTTCCTCAATGGTGCAAACCCCATGCTCCTGAGGCGTTCTACGAGTCTCCCAGCCCGGCTGGTGCTGCCTCCAGGGATGGAAGAGTTACGAACTCAACTGAACAAAGAGCTCCAGGTACTGTGCTTTTCACCACCCCAGCCATCCCCCTACCATTTTGCCTCCCATTCCTCCCATCTCTTCCTCCCCTTATCTCTTTCATGTTCACCTCCACTATCTGTACCCTCTTTCACGTACACTTAGAATTTCTCAACTTTGACATGATTAACATTGTAAGCCAGATAATTCTTTGCTGTAGAGGACTCCTGTGCATTTTGGGATTCTAGTAGAAACCCTTGACTTTTACCTTCTAGAAGCCAGTAGCATCCTCTGTCCTGGTAGTTGTGACAACTGAAAGCATCCCTAGACATTGTCAAATGTTCTGAGGGGAGGGGGGCATCACTCCTGCTTGAGAACCATGATCTGTATAATCTCCTCCTGTGTCTCGTTTTCTTTCCTCTCTTCCATCCCCACCTTCCTGGTTTCTTCTAATGAAGTAATTAGATGGACCTGAGCCTCAGTCTCAGGGAGGAGCTTGGGCTTCTAAAGAGAAACAGCAAAAAGACTGACCAAAGCCTTGAAGAACTAGACTTACATTTTAAAAGAGGGGATAAAGGAAATATTTTGTGCCCCATTTGACTAAAGCCAGGAAGCAGGAAGACAATAGTTGAGAGTGTGGCACATGGTGGAGAGTCAATTCAGGGAATTTGGAGTCTGGTGGAAGACACTGGTCATGAAAACTTTCATTCGGGCCTTTGGTTCTGGGGAAAGTGATTGGTGCTGAAAGCAAAAGCCTGGATGGATAGAGGAAGGATCCACCTTGGGAAATGAGAGAAGGGCAGGTTCAGAATGACTCCAACCCCTTTCTGTGTCCTTGACATTGACCCTACAGGCTGGATCTCTGTTTGAAGCTGATTATACCCTGCTGGATGGGGTCAAACCTAACATGATCATTTTTAAGCAACAATATGTGGCAGCCCCTTTGGTTATGCTGAAGCTACAACCTGATGGAAGACTCTTACCCATGGTTATCCAGGTAAGAGGACCCAGGTGTCTTTCTCCTAGACATTGATCCATTTAGAATTGATCCATTTAGGGACTTAGATACATAGTTCTTAGCTCCCATTCTCCCTCCTTCTCTAGCTCCAGCCACCTCGACATGGATGCCCCCCACCTCTGCTCTTCCTGCCTTCGGATCCTCCCATGGCCTGGCTCCTAGCCAAGACATGGGTCCGTAGCTCTGATTTCCAGCTGCACCAGTTACAGTCACATCTGTTAAGGGGACATCTTATGGCTGAAGTTATTTCTGTGGCCACAATGAGGAGCCTGCCCAGTCTGCATCCTATCTACAAGGTATTTTAGCATCTGTGTCATTCTGCATTTGATTGTTGTTCATAGTTCACAATCCTAGCCTTTGAGGCCCAGGGTTTAACCTTGTAGCATATTATATTAGAAGCAATCTTAGTTTATGTGTGCGTGCTCATGTGCATGCGAGCTCATGTGCATGCGAGTGCATGCACACACACACACACACACACACACACACACACACACACACAGTCTGCTATGGAAATACCCAGGACACACACTTGCTATAAGGTGGGGAAGGTAAGAATAGGTTTTACAAAGGAGTTTACATTTGGACTGAGGAGGTTGTCAAGGGTAGAAAGGGATGGGGACATCCAAGTCCAATCTGTAAAGGAGAGGAATGAAAGGAGCATGGATAATTGTGGATGTTAGGTGTGAATGATTGGAGTGTTGTGTAATAGAACAAGTAAGTGAGAAAAAATAAGCAAGGAAGCCATGTTACTTGGTGGGGAGAAGAAGCAAGGGCTCTGTTTTGACCCTGCAAGGTTTCCAATCCCGGTAGCCATTCATTTGAAAATGTCAGGAGGGCAATGGATATATGAGCCTGGAATTCCTGGAAAAATTGAAGATATAGATTTTAGGGTTATTAGGAAACAGAAGTCTCTAAAGCCATCATACTAGGGAAGATTCTCTGTGGTTTGTAGCCACAGCAGAACATTTCACCCAGGATATAATTCTAGATTACTTCAACCTTTAGAAACTCCTCAGAGGAAGAAGTAGAGTGAGAAAAGTAGCAAGAGAAGGGTCAGCCACTGAGGTGGGGGGAAACAAAAAAAGAAAAGTGTGTAACTCATGGCCGTCAGAGGACAGGGTTTCAACAGGGAGGTAGGATTATATGTTTCTGATGCTGTTGAGAAGCCCACATGGTTAAAGAGAAGGCATATCTGGGTTTGTCAACATGGAAGTCAGTGGTTAATACACTGAAAAATGCTATTCAGGGAAGCAGAGGTGCAAGAAACCTGATTGGTGTGGGCTGAGCGGAAACTGTGAGGTGAGAAAGTCGAGACAACACATGACTCTTCGAAAGACATGGACCCTGGGAGCGTTCCATTTCTTTTTGATTGCTTTCCATTTCTTTTCTCTACCATTAGCTCCTGATCCCCCACTTTCGCTATACCATGGAGATCAACATCCTGGCCCGGAATAATCTTGTCTCTGAATATGGAATTTTTGATCTGGTATGGAAAGGGATGGATGAAGAGGGAGGAAGGTTCGATGTTGGAAGAATCCCAAGGTTTATATCCCTCTTTCATTTTTCCCCCATGATCTGCTTTCTCTACTAAAGGCCTCTCCCTAATCTGTCTCATACCTGAAGAGTCTTCTGGCCCTAAATCTCCCTCGCTTTTTCACCTGGTTTGGCTAATACTAGGTTTGTCCTCAGGTGGTGAGTACAGGTAGTGGAGGCCATGTGGACATTCTCCAGAGAGCCACAGCTTGTTTGACTTACCGTTCCTTCTGCCCTCCTGATGACCTGGCTGACCGTGGGCTCCTGGATGTGAAATCTTCTCTCTATGGCCAGGATGCCCTCAGGCTGTGGGAAATCATCAGTAGGTGAGGGTGATACAGAGAGTGATAGAACGAGGGGGGACCACAGGTACAGAAGGTCCTCCGTTGGCTGGCTGAGTCACAACAACCTTTTCCCTGCGGAACAGGTATGTGCATGGGATGGTGGGACTCTTCTATAAGAGTGATAAAGCCGTGAAGCAAGATTCAGAGCTGCAGGCTTGGTGCAGAGAGATCACTGAAACTGGACTGCAGGGTGCCCAGGACCGGGGGTAAGGCCTGGATCCTCCCCAGTAACCTGTGTCAACACCCACCCACCTGTCAACTTTCCCTGCCTCACAACACCATAAGACACCCTTTCTTGAGGACCCTGAGAATTCCCTGGACTTTTCCACAGTATCCAGAAATCTTAATGATCACTCCTGATTTTCCCAGTTCTTTTCCTTTATCATCCTCTCATATACTCTTTTACTCCTTATGCATGAAGAACTTTCTCCAAAATCAGATACATGACTTCTGTTAGATATTTTTTCTTACTTGTTTCTACTCTTTCCCCCATAGCTCTAAGGTTTATCCCAAGTATATCCTATTTGAGTTCACATTTTATGTGAATCATAGAATTCAGAGTCCAGGTCCATAGGAAATTCTTTAATGTATCTCTGAATATCTTTCCCTCAGGTCCAAATATCTGCCTCATGCCCTGGTCTCAAATTCTCTCATTCTCATTTCACCCAGGTTCCCCCTCTCCTTGGAGTCCCTGGATCAACTCTGCCACTTTGTTACTATGTGTATCTTCACATGCACTGGTCAGCATGCTTTGGCCCACCTGGGACAGGTAACCTGTGGGATCATGCCCCAGGGACTCCTGGGATTAGAATATGAGGGGAGTTAAATGCCTGGGCCATTAACCTGGGTTTCTGAGTGGCTCTTCTATCTGTAGCTAGACTGGTACACCTGGATCCCTAATGGCCCATGCACCATGAGGAAGCCTCCACCCATATCCAAGGCTGTGACAGAGAAGGATATAGTAGACTCACTGCCTGATCTCCACCAGGCCCATATGCAGAAGACGTTCATCAAGTTCCTTGGCAGACGTCAGCCAGTCATGGTTAGAAACAGATGCCTGGGTTCTGGGGGAGGAGACAGCTAGAGGGAGGGGCAGTAGTCTTGGCTGAGAGGCCCAAGGAGCTGAGCCATCCTGTTCTCTTCTCAGGTGGCCTTGGGGCAGCATAAGGAGAAATATTTCTCAGGCCCTGGGGCCCAGGCTGTGCTGCAGCAATTCCAGGAGGAGCTGGCTGTCATGGACAGGGAGATTAAGGCCCGGAATGCAGGCTTGGAACTTCCCTATGAATACCTTCAACCCAGCATGGTGGAAAACAGTGTGACCATCTGAGAGGTCTTGCCCACTTCGATTCCAAAGCTCACTGTCCCCACACACCCTTGTACTCTTGTTCTCCATGCCCATGTTCTCTGCTAAACAGCTGCCCCCAAAAGCTGTGTTGTCAAGGTGCCTGAAGCTGCCCATCACATAATTTGGGGAATAAACAATGCTTGTTCCCATTGCACATTGAAACCTGGGACCTTCTGTCCTTGCCTGCCTTAATGTCTACAAGTTCTATAACTTGGTAGATGATAGTAGAATTTGCAGATAGCCACAAAGATCATAGACTCAATCTTTGACTTGTCTGCCTAGAGGTTTTGTTAGTCCTTAAGTCCTATTACCTGACTATCAGTGGAGAGGAAAGAGGAAAGTTAAAGATCAAACAGAAAATTTCAGACTAGGTATTACTGGCTAGAAATACAGAATGGAAGCCAAGTTAATTTGAGGTAATGGTGGAACTCTTATTGAAAATAATTATCAGGGAATCGGACAGACCAAGTTGAAGAAGGACGGGAGGTAAGGTCTACGGTGTTAATCATATGAGTTGGATTTATGAACAAGGGGGAAAAATAGATGAGTAGACACCAAAGACAGCTTGGGATATACTCACAGATGGGGATCTAAATGGGAAAAGTGAAGCTAGGAAATGAGAATGAACCTAATTTGGGAGGTAAGAAGAAAAGCCAGACAATGTGGATCACAGAAGTCAAGGGAGAAGAAGTTCAAGGATTAAGGGGCTGCCAACTGTGTCTTCCCCCATCTCAAGACATTATTCCATACCCTCTCAGTACTCTCTCCTAGCTCTACCATTTCCTGCACATCACTTCTTTCTCCATTTCCCTCCAGAATATACCCCATCTTCTCCCCAAATCTTCTCAGCAGGTGTCCTCATGTCTTTTGCATAGTACAGTGGAGAAGTCCTTTGTCTGGCCTTCAATTTTTTTCACCTTCATTTCCAGGAGATGCTGATGCAACCACTCTTACTGAGACAGTCTTCCCAGGCAACTGAGCACATTAGGGGCTGTGTTAGCTTCCTGTAGCTACGATAATATACCAGAAATGAACAACTGAAATGGATGAAACATTTATTTAGGCTCACAGTTTTGGAGGTTGTGGTCTACAGTCACTTGATCCCCCCCCCATTTGGGGACTGTGGTGAGCTAGAACATCATAGTGGGTAGCACATGGCAGAGCAAAGCTGCTCCCCTCATGATGGCCAGGAAGGAGGGGCAGGAGAAGGGCTTTTTATAACAAATCCCCTCTTTCATGTGCATTGAATTTTTTCTCCTTCTCCTTCTCCTCCTCCTCCTCCCCCCTCCTCCTCCCCCCTCCTCCCCCCTCCTCCTCCCCCCTCCTCCCCCCTCCTCCTCCCCCCTCTCCTTCCCCCCTCCTCCCCCTTCTTCTCCTCCTCTTAGTTTTTATTTCATTTTAATTTATTTATTCCAATGTTATTGGTGCATTATGGTTGTACACAATGGTGGCATTTATTGTTGCATATTCATATATGAACATAAAACAACAATATAATTTGGCCAATATCATTCCCCAGTATTTCCCTGCTCCATCTCCACCTGATCTCCGTTTGCTTTTCATGAGATTCCCCTCTCCATCTTTCTTTTCCTTTTTCCTCTTTAGCTTACACATTTGAGAGAAAACTTAAGACCCTTGACTTTCTGAATTTGGCTTATTTTGATTAACATAATGTTCTTACGTTCCATCCAGTTCTCCAAATGACACAATTTTATTCTTCTTTATGACTAAACAAAACTCCGTGGTGTTTATCCATTCATCCATTGGCAGGCACCTAGAGTGGCTCCATAGTTTGGCTATTGCAAATTGTGTTACCACAAACATGAATATGCATGTATTGCTATAGAATGATGACTCTAGCTCTTTAGGACAAATACAGAGAGGTGGGATAGCTGGGTCATATTGTGTTTCCGTTCCTAGTCTTTTGAGGAACCTCCACACTGACTTCCAGAGTGGTTAGACTAATTTGCAATCCCATCAACATTGTGAAAGTGTTTCTTTTTCTCCCCATCCTCTCCAGCATTTATTATTGTTTGTATTCTTGATAGATGCTATTCTAATTGGAGTGAGATGAAATTTCAGTGTAGTTTTGATTTGCATTTCCCTGATTGTGAATGATGTTGAGTATTTTTTCCTTATATTTGTTTGTCATTTGTATTTCTTTTCAAAATTGTCTTGTTTAATTCATTTTCCAATTTATTAATTGGGTTATTTGTTTTATGATGTTAATATTTTTTGGTTCTTTATATATTCTGGATATTTGGGTTTTGTCAGAAGAGTAGCTAGCAAATATTTCCTCATATTCTGTAGGTTCTCTCTTCACATTCTTAATTGTTTCCTTTGCTGTGAAGAAGCTTTTTAATTTGATGCCATCAACATTTATTGACTCTGCATTCTTTCCTGAATTTTAGGGGTCATATTGAGGAAGTCATTGCCTGTACCTATATGTTGGAATGTTGATCCTACTTTTTCTTCTAGGAGTTGCATAGTTTATGGTCAAATTCCCAGGTCTTTAATTCTTTTTGAGTTGACTTTTCTTCAGGGTGGGAGATAAGGGCCTCTTCTCATTCTTCTACATAAAGATAACCATTTTTCCAGCACTATTTGTTTAAAAAGATGTCTTTTCTCCAACATATGATTTTGGCACTTTTGTCAAAAATCAGATGACTGTATCTGTGTGGGTTTGTCTGTGCATCTTCTATGCTGTATCTTTATTCTATGTGTTCATATTTATGCCAGTACCATGAAGTTATTGATGCTATAGGTCTGTAGTCTAATTTGAAGTCAGATATTGTGATTCCTCCAGCATTGTTTTTTTGGCTTAAAATTGCTTTGGTTATTCTGAATTTTAGGAGCCAGGAGGACATCATCACCTCAGAAAGAAGAGTCCCACCTTATCCAGATGGGTGGACTTCAAGCCAATAAGATAGGGAAAGACAGTGGAATTAATCTGACCTCACTCTCCTATGTACATATATGAACATACCACAGTGAATCTCACCATCATGTATATCATGTATATCCAAAAGACACTAATTTTAAAAATTATAAGTAAACAGATCAGTAGAATAGAGGGAAGGGAATGGGGGAGGATAGAAGGGAGGAGAAAGCACTGGGAACTGAATTAGATAAAGCTGAAAATCTAATAGTTCTGCTTTCTAATAAAAAATATTTTGTACTGCAAGTTTTCCAAACAATACATAAAACATAAATCTAATCCAGATCTCAATGATGGATACAAATATAGCTTGAGGGTTTTTTCATATTTATAAGCAGTAATTTTGGGGGGGATAATTAATACAACTGTTGTTAACATCATTATCATCATCATCATAATAATAATACTCCTGGCTTTACATACTATCCTAGGCTTATGGTCAAATGCTGATTAGCCCAGTAAGGGAGTTCACCCAAAAAACCTAAATCCATTTTCAGTCATGTCTAATCTTGAACACTTTATTCTCCTTTGTTAGCATTTTTAAGACAAGTTGACAAATATTGTTTATGGATCTCCAAGGTTGTTTTTTACCAGTTCAATCTGTTTTATTGAATTCTTGATAACAGGAACAGGACTTGCAAAGTGGGATATCAGAAAGGTCTGTGTTGGAAGTTTTCTTCAAGGCCAAGAGAAAAGTGGCTGTCTGGAAAGTTCTGCATTGAGTTGTACTTGTCTCTACATTGAGTTGTTCCTTTGTTTCTTTTTATTGTGTCCAATCAGCCAGCAAATAGATTTCTTTCAGCTTACTGAAGCTCTGTATTCTTTTGCATTAATCTGTTGTCTTCAAAATAAATTTTAAAAGCTGTTTCAGTTTCCCCTCTTTTCTTTTTTTTTCCTTTTGCTTGCATGCACAAAGTGAGGCTTATTTCACAACAAAACAAAATGCCCATATTTTCTTAAGCCATAATGTGAAACCAATAACCCTGTGACTATGTGGCATAGAGCACTAAACTTTGGTCCCATGGCTAAAATTTTAAGATGACTACAAGGAATGCCTGTGACATATGACATCAATCTTGGATGACCATTTGATCTCTAAATAAGAGGAATTTTATATACTCCAAAGAACTTTCCTATTCTTTTTTTTTATTGTTGGTCGTTCAAAACATTACAGAGTTGTTAATACATCATATTTCACAGTTTGATTCAAGTGGGTTATGAACTCCCAATTTTACCCCGTATACAGATTGCTGTATCACATCAGTTACCCTTCCATTGATTGACATAATGCCTTTCTAGTGTCTGATGTATTCTGCTGTCTGTCCTATTCTCTACTATCCCCCCTCCCCTCCCCTCCCCTCCCCTTTTCTCTCTCTACCCCTTCCACTGTAAATCATTTCTTCCATTTGTATTGTCTTGTCTTACCCCTCCTTTCCTCTTATATGTCATTTTGTATAACCCTGAGGATCGCCTTCCATTTCCATGCGATTTCCCTTCTCACTTCCTTTCCCTCCCACCTCTCAACCCTGCTAATGTAAATCTTCTTCTCAAGCTCTTCGTCCCTACCCTGTCCTTGTTTCCTCCCCTTATATCAAAGGAGTCATTTGGTATTTGTTTTTTAAAGATTGACTAGCTTCACTTAGCATAATCTGCTCTAACGCCATCCATTTCCCTCCAAATTCTATGATTTTGTCATTTTTTAGTGCAGAGTAATACTCCATTGTGTATAAATGCCACATTTTTTTTTTATCCATTCATCTATTGAAGGGCATCTAGGCTGATTCCACAGTCTTGCTATCGTGAATTGTGCTGCTATGAACATCGATGTAGCAGTGTCCCTGTAGCATGCTCTTATTAGGTCTTTAGGGAATAGACCGAGAAGGGGGATAGCTGGGTCAAATGGTGGTTCCATTCCCAGCTTTCCAAGAAATCTCCATACTGCTTTCCAAATTGGCTGCACCAGTTTGCAGTCCCACCAGCAATGAACAAGAGTGCCCTTTTCTCCGCATCCTCTCCAGCACTTATTGTTGTTTGACTTCCTAATGGCTGCCAATCTTACTGGAGTGAGATGGTATCTTAGGGTAGTTTTGATTTGCATTTCTCTGACTGCTAGCGATGGTGAGCATTTTTTCATGTACTTATTGATTGATTGTATGTCCTCCTCTGAGAAGTGTCTGTTCAGGTCCTTTGCCCATTTATTGATTGGGTTATTTGTTATCTTATTGTCTAATTTTTTGAGTTCTTTATATATTCTGGTTACTAGGGCTCTATCTGAAGTGTGTGGAGTAAAGATTTGTTCCCATGATGTAGGCTCCCTGTTTATCTCTCTTATTGTTTCTTTTGCTGAGAAAAAACTTTTTAGTTTGAGTAAGTCCCATTTGTTGATTCTAGTTGTTAACTCTTGCGCTATGGGTGTCTTATTGAGGAATTTGGAGCCAGATCCCACAGTATGTAGATCATAACCAACTTTTTCTTCTATCAGATGCCGTGTCTCTGATTTAATATCAAGCTCCTTGATCCATTTTGAGTTAACTTTTGTGCATGGCGAGAGATAGGGATTCAGATTCATTTTGATGCAAGTGGATTTCCAGTTTTCCCAGCACCGTTTGTTAAAGATGCTATCCTTCCTCCATTGCATGCTTTTAGCCCCTTTATCAAATATAAGATAGTTGTAGTTTGTGGATTGGTTACTGTGTCCTCTATTCTGTACCATTGGTCCACCCGCCTGTTTTGGTACCAGTACCATGCTGTTTTTGTTACTATTGCTCTGTAGTATAGTTTGAAGTCTGGTATCGCTATACCGCCTGATTCACACTTCCTGCTTAGTATTGTTTTTGCTATTCTGGGTCTTTTATTATTCCATATGAATTTCATGATTCTTTTATCTATTTCTACGAGAAATGCTGTTGGGATTTTGATTGGCATTGCATTGAACTTATAGAGAACTTTTGGTAATATCGCCATTTTGATGATGTTAGTTCTGCCTATCCATGAGCAGGGTATATTTTTCCATCTTCTAAGGTCTTCTTCTATATCTTTCTTTAGGGTTCTGTAATTTTCATTGTATAAATCTTTCACCTCTTTTGTTAGGTTGATTCCCAAGTATTTTATTTTTTGGGGGGATATTGTGAATGGAGTAGTTGTCCTTATTTCCGTTTCAGAGGGTTTGTCGCTGATATACAGGAATGCCTTTGATTTATGTGTGTTGATCTTATATCCTGCCACTTTGCTGAATTCATTTATTAGCTCTAATAGCTTCTTTGTAGACCCTTTTGGGTCTGCTAGGTATAGAATCATATCATCTGCAAATAGTGATAATTTAAGTTCTTCTTTTCCTATTTTTATGCCTTTAATTTCTTTCGTCTGTCTAATTGCTCTGGCCAGTGTTTCGAGGACTATGTTGAACAGAAGTGGTGAGAGAGGGCATCCCTGTCTTGTACCAGATCTTAGAGGGAATGCCTTCAATTTTTCTCCATTCAGAATGATGCTGGCCTGTGGCTTATCATAGATTGCTTTTACAATGTTGAGTTATGATCCAGTTATCCCTAATTTTTCTAGAGTTTTGAACATAAAGGGATGCTGTACTTTGTCGAATGCTTTTTCTGCATCTATCGAGATGATCATATGGTTCTTATTTTTAAGTCTATTGATATGGTGAATAACATTTATTGATTTCTGTATATTGAACCAGCCTTGCATCCCGTGGATGAATCCTACTTGATCATGGTGTATAATTTTTTTGATATGTATTTGAATCCGATTCGCCAGAATTTTATTGAGGATTTTTGCGTCAAGGTTCATTAGAGATATTGGTCTGTAGTTTTCTTTCTTTGAAGTGTCTTTGTCTGGTTTCCGTATCAGGGTGATGTTGGCCTCGTAGAATGAATTTGGAAGTTCTCCCTCTTTTTCTATTTCCTTGAAAAGTATTGGTGTTAGTTCCTCTTTAAAGGTTTTGTAAAACTCTGCTGTATACCAACTTTCCTATTCTTATTGACACTAAATTGATTTTTCAATTTGAACATGTGGGCAAAAAGGTATTTTTTTAAAAGATTTTTAATTAATTTTTATTTTAGCTGGTTTACCACTTGTCAGAAAATTTTACATACAGAAACATTTTGAAAATCATTTTTAGTAAGCATTTGACATCTGGTCAGTCAGCTCTCTACCCTTTTTATGTTGTTTTGTTCTATCAAAAGATTGGGAACTTGATATATATCCAAAAGAACTAAAATCAGCATACTATAGGGACACAGTCACATCAATGTTTATAGCAGCACAATTCACAATAGCCAGACTATAGAACCAAACTAGGTGCCCTTTAACAGATGAATGGATAAAGAAAATGTGGCATATATACACAACAGACTGAGTATTATTCAACCATGAAAATAATGAAATGATGTTATTTGCTGGCAAATGGATGGAAATAGAGACTATAATAAGTGAAATAAGTCAGACTCAGAAAGTCAAGAGGTGAATGTTTTCTCTGATACAGGGAAGATAGTCTAAAATTAGGGGAGAAAAAGAGAAAAGAGATGGGGGGATTCTATCAAAATAAAAGAAAGATCAGGAGAGTATAAGAAGGGGACTGAGGGGGAGGGGGGAGGGACCAGATAAAGGAGAAACACTGTAATGAATCTGACCGAAATTTCCAAAGTACATTTATGAATATACTACAGTGAACCTCACCATATGTATATCCACAGAACACAAATTTTTTAAAATGTAAATAAATAGATCAATAGAGTGGAGAAAGAGGAATGGGGGAGGGAGAAGTGGAAGGGTAAGAGTAAACACTGGAGCAAACTATAATCCATGCATTTAATATTTTTATGTCAAAATAAATCCTAATGTTATGTATATTATTATGAAACAGTAAAAAAGAAACAAAAGATTAGAAACTTCCTTTAAAGAAAATAATTTCTCATAATTGAGCAGCAGAACATTCATTTTTATGCAATATAAGGGATGCTAGATGTTTCACAAACTTACTGTTTCTTAATTTGGACAAAGCAAATCTGGTAGGTGTTTCTGCTGAGCATGTTTTATGAATCCTCTATTGTGTTCCATTCTATCCTCTGTGCATTTTTCATGCTAAACTGCAATTACTTAAACTCTTCCCATATCCTTCTAAATTAATTTTCCAAAGTTGGAGTATAGTCTTTCCACCTTTAAGCGATGCATTAATTGAGGCTTTCTTCTCACCATGACTTTATAATGTCTACTTTGTAATATTTCTACCTTTCACATTTTTGTTCCATACAGTTACCTTGCCCTTCCTCCCACCACCTAAGAAAAAAATGGTAGTCAACTAGCAAGTGAAGTGCACAAGGAGTCTGTGTGTTTTGTGCAGCGTCAGAGTTAGATTGAAATTTCCAGACCCAGATTTAATCTCTTCATTTTATTTACACATTGGGGGGAAATTCGGTTTATTAAATATTTTATGTAACTGCATCCAAGTTTTCCCGGCTGACAACTTGGACCTTTTCTGTACAGTGACTTTTTAATTCTAGTTTTCACAAACTGGAAATCAGCCTTTCATTTTTGCATGATGTGTATTGTTGCTGGAGTTTGCTTTGTTTTATGGTATCTATACACCTTATATTTTTCAAGAGGTATTTTGTAAGCAGATTATGTATTTCTCCATTGAAAGAGTAAATCTTAAAAAGCAGAACAATTCCAAAAAAAAATTTAAAAATTAAGATCTGATACAATTCAGCAGAGAATCCATCTGGTCCTGGATTCTTCTTTGTTGGAAGACTTCCTATTACTGCTTCTATCTCATTGCTAGTTACTGGTTTGTTTAGGTTTTCTATGTCCTCTAGATTCAATTTCGGCAGATCATTTATGTCTGCCGAAATGTATCCATTCCTCCTAGGTTTTTTAATTTATTGGAGTAAAAATTTTCAAAACAGTTCCTAGTGATCTTCTGGATTTAAGTGATATGTATGGTGATTTCTCTTTTTTCACTTTGAATTTTATTAATTTGTATCTTCTATTTCTTTTCATTAGTTTGGCTAAGGATCTATCAATCTTGTTTATCAATTCAAAGAACAAACTTTGTTTTATTGATCCTTTGTATTATTATTTGTTTTAATTCTGAATTTTGGTTTTGACTCTGATATTATTTCCTTTCTTCTACTGGTTTTATAGGTTTTTTTCCCATGTTTTTAAGGGTCTTAAGATGCATCAATTGGTTGTTTATTTGGGATCTTTCAGATTTTCACATGAGACACTCATAACTATGAACTTTCCTCTTAGAACCACCTTCCTACTGACTTCTTTATCTCTTCTGATTAATTTTGGCTTGAAGTCTTCTTGATTTAATATGAAAGTAGCTAAATGACAAAAGTTCTGGCTGACTGAGCCCCATGGGGCTGAGGGATCTGGCTTTTAACAGTGATGTTTAGCTTGAGGTTTCTCTAAATCCTCAATCACATGTCCCAGAGGTTCTGGTAAGTTATATTATTACTCAAGTTTCAGTCTAAGAATTTTTATAATTTCTCCCCTGATTTCTTCTATCACCCATTCATCATTCAAAAGCCTATTGTTCAATCTATGTGTGTTTATATAGTGTTTTTGGTGTTGGTTTCTAATTTTACTCTACTATGACCAGACAAGATGCAAGGAATTGTGTTTTTTGTATTTGCTAAGAGTTTCCTTATGGAATAAAATATGGTATATTTTGAAGAAATATACCTTCTTCTGAGAAGAAGGTATATTCTGCTATTGTTAGATAACATATTCTATAGATGACTGTAAAGTTCATTTTATTTATAATACTTTTTAGGTACAATGAGTCTTTACTGAGTCAGGCATAGTGACACACTCCTGTAATCCCAGCAGCTTGGGAGACTGAGGCAGGAGGATTGCTAGTTCAAAGCCAGCCTCAGTCATGGCAAGGCACTAAGCAACTCAGTGAGACTCTGTCTCTGAATAAAATACAAATAGGGCTGGAGATGTGGCTCAGTGGTCAAGTGCCCCTGAGTTCAATCCCCAGTACTCCCCCCACACACACACACACACAAAAAGAGCCTTCACTGAGTTTATGTCTGGATGACCTATTTATTGGTGAGAGAGGTGTGTTGGAATCATTCAATATTATTGTACTGGGTTCTGAGTCTTTAATTCAAGTAGTGTCTGTTTTATGGAATTAGGTGCACCAGCATTTGGTGCATAAATGTTTACTATCATTATATCTTCTGTTACACTCTTCCCTTTACCAGTATGAAGTGACTTTTTTGTCTCTTCTGATTAATTTTGGCTTGAAGTCTTCTTTATTGAATATGAAAGTAGCAGAATGACAAAAGTTCTGGTTGGCTGAGCCCCATGGGGCTGAGGGATCTGGCTTTTAATAGTGATGTTTAGCTTGAGATTTCTCTAAATCCTCAATCATATGTCCCTTGGGCCACCTGCAATAACATTTTCTGTGTGACTTCCCCAACCCTGCATACCTCTGCTACTGTCCCTTTTCCACAACATCTTGGGAAATTTTGCATTATTATTTCCCTGAAGAAGTCATCTATTAGCCTGCATCTCATAAACCTCTTCAATTCCAGTGATTCCTGAATTTGGTCTCTTAATGTTGTCCCAGAGTTCTTATATGGTCTGGTCATGGTTACTTATTTTCTTTTCTAATACCATCTGAATGTTCAAGGCCAAACACTTTGTCCTCCAGCTCTGAGATTCTATTTTCAGCATTGTCTCCTCTATTAGAAAGGCTTTCTTTTTTTGCCTCATTAAATTATGTTTTAATAAATATAATAATTAACATTTTTATTAAAAAGAAAGATCTCAAGCAATTCAGATCTGAAATCAAGGATTCAAGGTATATTGAAATATATGCTGCATATTTTATTGTTTTCACCATCTTACTTATTATAATCCAGTTAGTGAATGTTCAAAGAACATAAAATCAAAGTGAAAACAAGCACCAATCATTGCTGCTTTGTCACATCTAGGTCTGTAGAAATGTGTATTCCAAAGCATGGACATTTGTAAAGATATCATTTACAAATCCTGACCAATATTTCAAAACCTTACCAATTGTAAGCTTTTCATTAATGGTTTTCACCTCAAAATGCACATTTCCAAAACAGTCACATGTTGCACAAAAGGAACAAAAGTATCTTCTTTGTTTGCAGTTTGCATTGTGAATTTGGGTTGAAAGAGGTTTTATTTCTGAGTAACATAACCAACTAAGGGCTTGGATTTCTAACTCTTGCAGGTAGCAAGAGCACCAGCAGCTGATAGATATCAAGTTCCTGTTTACTCTAATCAGCTCTTGACCTGACTTTTCTGTGATTCTTAGAATTGCAGAGTGAAACAGAAAGTATGATTGAAGCAGCTGCTTTCTTCCACTGACAAGTAAATAATTTGTCCTGAGCTAATTTTAATCTAATATGTTTGGAGATCTCAGTTTCTAGTATCATTCCAGAACCTCCACTTGCTGGTATACAATTATCAGTTCTAATTTTTCCTCTGCAATATGATTTATCTTTGGTTTCCTGAAATTTAATTACTATGTGTCTTGGTGTGGGTTCTTTGATATGTATTCTGCTTGGGGATCTCTAAACTTCTTGGGAAATTATCAGCCAAAATGTTTTTTCTACTTTATTTTCTCTGTTTTCCTGAAGGATTCTAATTACAAATATCTTAAACCATTTGATTTTGTCACACAGATCTTGGATGCATTACCTTCTTTTTTCCTTTCCCATGTTTATTCATTTATTTATTTCTTCCTTTCTCCCTTCTCTTTCTCTTTCCTCCTCTTTCTCTTTCTCTTTTTCTTTCTTTCTTTTCCTTCCTTCCCTTCTTCTCTTCTTCTTTTTCTTTCATACTAGGGATTGAATCCAGGGACACTGTACAACTGAGCTACATCCCCAATCCTTTTAATTTTTTTTTTTGAGACATTTGTTCAGTCTGGCCTTGAACTTGCAATCCCCATTTCAGCCTCCTAAATCGCTGGAGATTACAGGTTCCCAAGAACATCCCCCTAAGAAAACTCAACTGACTCTTAACTAACTATAGATAGGAATAAGGTCAATTTGATCAGTTGGTCTTAAACACCTAGCAAAACTAGTTATAACCAAACTACAGTCACACCTGAACATTTAAAAGGAGAGGCAATATTTCTTTTAATGTAATTTAAGATATACAGTTGAGTCAGCCCCACCAAGAGTAAATAAAGCTGGAGACTTAAAAAAAAAGAATTTTTAGACAGGAGTGCCTAATAACTATCAACAAAGATTATCAGAGTCAAAAGTTTATTTTGGTCAATTTAAGGCCTATAAATTTTCCTAACCTCCTACATAGACAGACTTAATCTGTGTTTGCTAGTATGATTATCTAGCCCTCCATGACATGAATAAAGGGATCTCTATTAAACACAGAGGTTATACCAATAAAAAGGTATTTTACAAAAATCAGGTGAGATTAAATATCTTAACTACATCTTATGGGGACATCTGTGACATTATAAAAATCAAGGGTTATGTTTACATTTTGGATAACTCTGACAATGTAACTAATATCCTTAAAGATTTACATTCCCAAATAGAGGCCATGTCAACATTGGTCCTGTCATGGGAACAACTTCTTAGCTCTTGCATCTCCTGTTAAAAAAAATTACTGGTTTCTATCATCATCATGATATTCATTGACATGTTCTAGATGCTGTGACATTTATCTTGTATTAATCTTAATCCAATACTCATGTCTTCTTTGTTTCTCTTATAGAAGCACCCATCTCTACAATGACTTTACAACCTGTTCACTTTGAACTAAAATTTTGCCACTGATCCAAAAAATTCCTAAAACTGCTTGCCCCATGTCACTCCCTCTCAACCTGAAGCAGCCAGAGCCATCATCACCCATTTCCCCTTATAACAGTAAGGATTCCCTATTCAGGACAGTGAGACCAGAACAAAGGACAGATAGCTGATTATAAATAAAAATAAAAAAATTAAAAGGAAAAAATTTTAAAAAGTGATAATCAATTAGGTTCTACACCAAGAGACTTTTAAAATCAAGAGGCTATTGATAGTAAACTTGGGGCTAAGTTAAATGCTTTAGAAGTTACTGTAATACGTTTAGGCAATCAGATACAGAGTCTTAAGGTCAGACAACAATTATAATGCTATGTTTCTTATAAATTTATTTGTGTAACACCTGTTTATACAATATCTCTCAATGGGATTGGAAAAACATAAAGATGCATCTATTAGTAATTTAGAATCATAACAATGTTAGTTTAGTGTGGGGAGCCACTCTGAATGACCCACACCTTTTATCCTGAAGCAAGAGGCTCTGACCTATCACTACATTTCGTGGTGACTTGGGCATTGTCCCAGCCCAGGAAGTAGAAGGCATGTCTTCAGGAGCAACACTCACCTATTCCTTTGTATATACCTCTTTGCCCTTTTTGGGATAGAATATTCCATGGAAATGCCCTTTGTGTGTCCCCTTCTCTTGCTCTGCCTTTGGATGTGGCCTTCCTAGATATCAGTCAACCTGCAGACAGCAGACATCAGGAGGCTAGACTCAACCCTCTGAAACCTGACTTTTTGCCTCATTTTAATGGCTTCTCCTCAATAAAAGGGTTCAGCAAGTGCTCTTTTCTCTCTTTCTGTGAACCCTTAAGGTCAGAGGAGCCATCACAGGACCCCCAAAGAAAAAGGTATAACTTTCTCTTGTGTGATTATTTCGTGCCAGTCCAGTTCACCTGGATGACCCTGAGTGTTTAGTTATGAGAAACGTGACAGTTTAAATCTCTTACAACTGCACCACTACATCCAAGTCATACAGAAAAGTAAGATTCCTATGTCATCTCCTGCCAATTTTGCAAAACAGCTTTTAAATGACCTAAATGGTTTCAATCCTTAGAATATGTTGTGTCACTATTCCTCCATCAGAGGACAATGTCCCACCTGGCCCCATTATTACTTAAAAATGTCCCTGTGTTTTCTTTGTGTTTTTCTCCATCTCCCATCACCCCTACTCAAGATCCTTTGTTGATTCTATATGGGTAGTGGCACCTTTTCCCAAGTTTCAAATCAGCATATTTTTTTTTGATGGTGCCAGGAATGCAATGCCCTGTGTCAACTTTATTCAGGATGTGTCTAAGAGTTGTGTTTGCAGCAAGAAACCTGGAGGATGAGGTGATTTCTCCCAGACACAGAACAGACTTGCTTCTATTTACTACAAAAGTAGTAAGTCCCTCAAACTCAGTGGTCCTCTCCTATAACACAGATCATCTAGGCCCATCTGTGTCACCCCATGGAATTGCGGGTAGGGGGAGCTGATGTGAACATAAAGCGATGAATAATTCAATCCTTTTTCTCTGAACCAGGGGTCTTGGGTCTTTTGTCAGCCTCTTCCAACTGGTAATGGGCTAACCCATTAATGAACTCATTAGCTTATAAATGTGGTAAAATTCCAGACCCTTCCATCCAACTAATTGTTCACTTTTTACTAAGTAAAAATTAAATGTGATAACCCTTTCTGTTGGTAAAGATGCTAGGAAAAAAACTTTTTGCATTTTTTAAAAATTTTAATTTTTATATGTAAGAGCAGAATACACTACAATTCATATTACACATATAGAGCGCAATTTTTCATATCTCCGGTTGTACATAGAATCACACCATTCATGTCTTCATACATGTACTTAGGATAATGATGTCCATCTCATTTCACCATCTTTCCTACCCCCCCATACCCCCTCAGAACATTTTGATACCATGATGCCTTTTTGGAAAACAACTTTACAATATGAGCATAAAATATGTGGATACTATATTACTCAGTAATGCCATTTTTGAAAGTCTATAATATAAAAGCTCTGTGTATTCAGAATATATATATATATGTAAATATGTGTGTGCACACACACACATATGTATGAATGCTTTAAAGCATTCATCATGGTTGTAACTACTAATAACACCATAAAGATTCACCAAAAGGAGAATCCTAAAAGTTAGTGAAAACAATAATTAGATCTCTACCTAATGATCTGAATATTCCCATCATGGATTTCTCTCCCATCATGTGTTGTTATTTGTATCATGTACTGTGAAAAGCATGTTCCAAGAAAAAAAATTTATGTTACCTCATGTTTCCATATAAAACAACATATAAATAATTCTATGAACAGGAAAGAGTGGAAATAAGGAATCAAAATGGACTACTGAAAAAAAAATGACTTATCTTGGGGTGGGTATGAAGACAGAAAATAAAAGAAAATTTTAAAATGAGCTACTCTCTAAGTGGATCAACATATAAAATCATATTACAGTGAAGACTATAATTTCCCCCCTGAACTCTTGATTGTCCCTCCAAAGGAGCCTTCTGGAACCAAAAAGGACAATCCCAATGCCTTTCAGGAGGCAAGATCTGGCAGAAGAAAGGAAGGTGGGTACAGTTGACATGGGCACAAGGTAAGGCTGTAAAGAACGGACATTGCCACCCAAGATCTTTCAGGAAATGCTCACCCTGTGCTACTCAATATTAAACAGGAGGGGAAGAAGAGAGAGGCCTGGAGAGAAACTCTGATGGACTCAGCCTATCCCCACTCCCGTTCTTCGTGCCCCCTCACTTGGCCCCTCACCTTCCTCAAAGTCGCTCTTCTCCACAAAGAGGAGCAGCCATCTCCACCCCCACATGGGGATAATTGCAGGTTCAGGCCTGTCTGGGGTGGGTACCTGAAACGCCCCAATCCTACAGTGGGCGGACACACAAAACCCTGATTTATTAAGCTGGGGGCTGGTCCTTCAGGCAACGCATCAAAAGCAGGTCCCCTAGACCTTTCCCAAGGCTTATTAACGGACAGCTATTACAGAGGCAGCAGGCAGGGGGCGCAGGAGCCGCCAGCGCATCCTGGTGGCCACTGGGGTCTGGGTTTTCTCAGGGTCGCAGAACCGCGTGCAGCTGTGGCTGGTGGGGGCTCAGCGGGAGGCAGAGCTGGAGCTGCAGCTGCAACCCAGGCCGGGCGAGGTCAGTGGGTGGGAGCCGGGATACCCGCCATCAGCCAGGCTAGGATTGCAGAGCGATGTGGGCGAGCAGTAGGAGACTGGGGGAGAGTTCCAGCAGGACAGCCCGCGCTGGTACTCCCGCAGCGTAGGGAGAAAGGGGGTTCGCGGAGAAGCGGGTAGTGTTAGGAGTCATAATTCCGGATTAGGCTCAATCCCCTACTTCATTTCTCCGACCCTGGTCCTGGCGGCCTCCAACTCCATCTCCAAATGACCCCAGAGTCAGGTAACTATACCACCAGTGGTCAGCCTTGAAGCTCCTGCAAGCATGATCCCGGTGACAGCTCAGAGAAGGATGATGCTCCGTCGTCAGTTCAAGTCACTGCTTGCAACGCACTGCGGGGCCCCCGCTTGCTCGCGCTGAAATGGAGCCTAACAGAGACCCCTGGGACAGGTCAAGCGGAGGAGGAAGGGAGGTGATACTGTCTTCCGAGGCCCTGATTAACTGAAGTTCCACAAAGGGCCCGTTCTGCCCTCATAAGGGCTTCTCAGGTCCTTCAGCTAAGTCTGGCGAGTCTGGCCCCCACAGGAGGAGGAGTTTGCTCTGGACACTCCAGAGAATCTGGGGCCGCTGCAGTTCGTGAAGCTGCGCAAACAGCACTCATTGGTGGACGACGCGTGGTTCTGCGATCGCATCACGGTGCAGGATCCGGGAACCTCCGCGAAGACCGCGTTTCCGTGCTACCGCTGGGTGCAAGGCAAGAGCGTCCTGAGCCTGCCCGAGGGCACTGGTGAGCCGGCAGCGTTGGGGAAGTGAGAGCAAGGCCTCCTCAGGAAGTGCTGGGGGCAGAGGAGCAGAATGGGATTGAGTAAGGTCGGTGGTGCTTAGAGAAAGGATGGACTCCGAGGCACGTGGAGTGCAGGGATTCCAGGATGCACGACAGGAAAAGGGAAGAAGTTATGAAGTCCCAAAGTTTTACCCAGAGTAAGTGATGCTGCGAGTGAGGCTGGAGAGGGATAAGTGATCTGGAGATTCTGTCTTCCAAAAAGGTGAATATAGAGAGTGGGAGATGCAGCAATGAAGGAAAACAGAGAAACGAAGTAGAAAGGATTCCTCTATGTTAGGGCAGCAGCAGGTAAGGGGCTCATGGAATAAGGTGGTCAGTAACTTGTGAGCAGGACACAGCTATGGAAACAACTGACAACCATGTTGGAGAGCTAGTTTGGGTGGCATAACAGGGAATTCAACTGTGACGAGTGGAGACACGGTAGAAGATGGGGATGAATGAGGACAGCAAATGCTGAAATTGTTACCATGGGAAAAAAGGAGAAAAACATCGTGACACAATTAGGGATATGGACATGGTAAGAATAGAAACATGGACTATGTACTTCTGAAGAACAAGTGAAGTTAAATACAGGTGAGAACAGAAACAAGTTAGGTTTATATAAATTATGGGATGGGGAGACTGATAGATTCTTGGAACCTTTTGTTAGGTAGGATAAGAGGCTGAAAGTAATGTGCACAGAAATTCTTGTAATCAGGAACAGGTGAGGGTGGAGGTGGAGAAGGGTGGAGTATATAAGTAGAGCTAACATGAAATATGTCATTTGGAAGACAGGGGAAGATGAGGACAGGGAAAGGCCAGGACTGGCTAAATGTACCAAAGTAATATGTGATTATGTAGGCTAAGTGTGGACATGACAAGAGATTAAGTAGAGGATTCAGAGATAATGATGAGTAGGGACTGGAGGATGAATGTGAATTAAAGAACAAGAAAGTATAGTAAACATGAGATATTTGCTTTAGGAAAATTTTCACTGAGATTGGTGGAAATCAGGAATAAGGTGTGAATAAAAATAGATAAAGGATGTCACAGACAAATCAGGGGAGGAGGAGACAAGGAAAAAGGTGACAGCATGCTGTAATATAATTAAGAATAGAGATGAGAACAAACCAAGAATGGCACCAGTTTGGACAAAACTGTGTGATCTATCATCTCCCTAGCTCGCCTGGCAGGAGACAATGCCTTAGACATCTTCCAGAAGCATAGAAAGAAAGAACTGGAGGAAAGACAGCAGACCTACCGGTAAATACCCACCCTCATACCTCCCAATTGTTCCACATCTTCCTATCTCCTGCTCCATTCCTGACCCTATTTCTTCCTCAACTCTTTCCCATCTGCTAGTTGGGGCATCTGGAAGGAAGGGATACCCCTGAAAATAGCTGCAGACACAGAGAATGATCTGCCCCCAGACATGAGATTCCATGAGGGCAAGAGGCTGGACTATGAATGGACAGCAAAGACAGAGTAAGGAGAAGGTCAGAATGGAGTGGGGGCTAGTGGATCCCAAATCAGGAGGGATTTGGTTGGTTGATTGTTTCCTTTGATGCTGTCCTAGGGCCCTGGAGGTGGTTTTCAAATGTATTTACACTCTGCTGACATCCTGGACCCGCCTGGAAGAATTTGATCAGATATTTTGGGGCCAGAAGAGCGCCCTGGCTGGTCAGTGGTTCCCCCAGGCCTCCATGACCCCTTGAGGTCTTTTTTTTTCTCCAAAGTCATCCGTTGCACTTGAGAGTCTCCCATATCTTCTTGCCAGATGAGAAATAATTATAACTCGCCGTCTCAGAAAGGCCTGAGGATGAAAACATGAGGGCTGGGTAGGGTATGATCATATGCCTGAATTCTTGGGATAGAACCTGCAAGAGAGGAATATCCAGGTAACTATTTTCCTCCCATTCTCCATCCCCACCCCACAGAGAAGGTTCATCAGCGCTGGCAAGAGGATGAACTGTTTGGCTACCGGTTCCTCAATGGTGTTAACCCCATGCTGTTGAGATGCTCTACTTCTCTGCCTTCCAGGCTGGTGCTTCCCCCAGGGACAGAGGAACTTGGGGCCCAGTTGAAAAAAGAACTCCAGGTACTTCCTCCCATACTCAGTTGATCTATCCTTGGCAATGTGGCCCAGAGATGTAGTGATGTTAAGAGACCAAATGCAAGTCAGAGGGAGGAATGTTGTCTTAACCTGCTGTCCTTGGTGTAGAGCGCTGTGCTGGGAAGATCTAGAGGGAATAAAATATGTAGGAAAAAACATTTGACACTGGTGAGAGCTAAATACAAGTAGCAGGTGTTTAGGATATGATGGGAAACGGACGCTGGATATTCGCACAGTTCTCCTACCCCAACACTGCTCCTGCCCTCTGATCCTCCACTTGCCTGGCTCCTGAAATTAGTGTGCCTGTGGTTCACAGTAGATTGGACAGGTATGGTCCAAAACTACCCCTGCACAATGAAGGGTTGTTCCTAGGGAGACTTCCCAAGATAATGGCATGAAGACAGATTGAACATCTTTACATTTCTTTTCCTTTGCTCTGATGCTGTGGGGGCATTCTTCCAATCTTATTTTTTTTTAGTTGTAGTTGGACACAACACCTTTATTTTATTTATTTTATTTTTATGTGATACTGAGGATCGAACCCAGAGCCTCACACATGCTAGGCAAGCACTCGACTGCTGAGCCACAACCCCAGCCCCAGTCTTCCGATCTTAACCATGCATACATTTCTCCTTTCCCCAGAATGGTTCCCTGTTTGAGGCTGACTTTATCCTGCTGGATGGAATTCCAACCAATGTGATCCAAAGAGAGAAGCAGTACCTGGCTGCCCCCCTTGTCATGCTGAAGATGGAACCCAATGGGAAGCTGCTACCTATGGTCAACCAGTTGAGGTACCCTGAGCATCTCACTCCTAACACTGTTCTCTGTTCATCTTACCTGTCCAAGGACAGAGAAACCTGGCTCTTTCTCTCTTTCCATCCTTACTCCTGACCTCACTCCATGAGAACTATCTTCATATCTATCTGATTGCTCCTTTCTAGTTTTCAGATTGGTCACTACTTATCTGGGCATACCTGAGAATCACAATGGCCTCTCTTGGTTTTCATGCTGAAGTTACTCAATCTCTTTTGATCTTTCAATGCGGTGAATATCCCTTCTTTCTTAAACATCTTTTCTTCCTTAATTTTAATATTTTCATGCTGTTTGCACAGTCATTGATACATACTGTTAATTTCTCATTCTCACCTTCTTTTTCCCATTCTACCACCAAAGCTCAGACGCCCATCCTGTGTTCCCCAAACCACTGTTAGGGCCGCCATACTGATCCCTTCCTTCCATTTCACCTGCATTCACACAAACTATCATGACACATGGAACCATGGCTAGTGACAGGCAATGTGGAAGTTTCCTACTTCCTCCTACTTGGTTTTCACTTCCTCAGAAGCAGTTACTTGATTTCAGTCATTTCCATTCCCTCAAAATACGGAGCAAAGTGTCTTGCATGTGGCAAAAGGTCAATGAATGTTTGATTCCTCTTTCTTTTAGCTCCAAGCTCCCACCCCCAGTTCTCCTACCCCAACACTGTTCCTGCCCTCTGATCCTCCACTTGCCTGGCTCCTGGCCAAGTCCTGGGTCCGAAATTCAGATTTCCAACTGCATTTGTTCCAGTATCATTTGCTGAACACTCACCTACTGGGTGAGGTCATTGCTGTTGCCACCATGAGGTGCCTCCCAGGACTGCACCCTGTCTTCAAGGTACAGGCTCCACCCTCCATGTCCCATCTTGTACCTCAGAGAGAGGAAAAACCCAACAGCTGTATGGTATTTAAAAGCCTAGGTCTTCAAGATATGACCATGACACTGATGATTGGCACTCAACAAGCATAGGTATGGTGACACAGCACAGAATCTTCATAGTGTCTTATGAACAGAGGGAGATAAAGGAGACAGATAACTATTGCAAGACCTTGACCTTGGTTTTATTTTAATACTTAAATTCTTTTTATTTTGAGAAAATTGAAGATATACACAAGTTAAGAAATAATACAGAGTGATCTCATCTGTCCTATGAAGTCAAACACTTGGATTAATTAAGTACACATTGTAAGTCAGCTCTCTGAAATTCTCTGCCAATGGGTCAGGAATAGAGTAGGAATATAATTTGTTAAAGCGAAATGTTAATTCTGCCTTAGGAGATTTATCATTTGTGTGGAAAGGCCGACAGCAATTTCTGGAATTAGAGACATAGAGAGGTGCTATAGTATTGGTGGAGATGTTCCACCATAACTGAAGTAGTCAGATAAGCAGAAAATCAAAGGACAGAGTCAAAGAGAGCAGAGAGAGAGAGAGAGCAAAGCCTGACAGATCTCTTGAACCTGCCAAGAGTGGGGTGGATAAAGAGCTGCATTTGCATGGTGGTATCAGGAGGTGGGGAGGAAAGAAGAAAGGAAGGGAGGGAGGGAGGAAGAGAGGGAGGGAGGGACACCAATGAATGGTGATCATGGGAAACAGTAACTGCAGCATGCCTGAGTGCAAAATTGGAGAGGCAAGGTCAGAGGTCTGTGCTTCTGAAACACCTGGGAGTCCTCAATATGGATGAGTTGTACAGACCTTATTTTTAAAATAGAGTGAGTCTGGTTATCTATTGCTGAGCATAATGCAGAAAAAAAAAGATGCGTAAAACTTGCTTTAAAAATTTTTGGAAATCGTAATGTCACTTTGATACAGGGAACATAGCCAAGAAGGCAGCAAACATGTGCATGCTTAATGCTTAGGCATCAGAGCAATGATCAGAAACTTCAAAGTCAGGTAAAGAAGCCAGTTTGGAGACCAAGATGAGCTTTTCAGTTTTAGATACAGGGAGTTTGAAGTATTGGTCAGATATGCGAGTGAGTACTTGGCAGGCAGAACAAGGGAATTGTAGGTGGATGCAGTGAGACATGCCTGTAATCCCAGTAACTCTGGGGTTGGGGCAGGAGGATCACAAATTCCAGGCCAGACTCAGCCACTTAGTGAGACCCTGTCTCAAAATAGAAAATAAAAAGAACTGGGGATATAACTCAGTGGTAAAGCACCCCTAGTTTCAATCCCCAGTACAAAAACAAAGAAAACTGAATTGTATTGCTGCTTGGAGTTCCCACCCCAATCCTAATCTGGGCTGTAGTAATTTTGGTTTTTAGGGTTACAAAAGCAAAGTAATTATTAATATAGTTCATGGGAACTTACATATGATGATCTTAAGATATTTTGCATCACCATGTTCTTAACTTGAATTATTTAAGTACATTTTCATACTTAACATCACTGTTTACTAGTTTGGCCCCCTCCATATTTCCCTAACCTCAATATAACAACTTCATCACATGGCAAACAGCTGCATTGTTATCAGGACCCACCAGAGGTATCATTAAAGGTCATATAGGCAGGTTTTGCATGCAGATTACCAGCATTTGAATATTGAATCTTGGCCTCAGTGCTTACTCAGATGTGTGCTTTGGGGTCCTCATCTCTGAATGGAGATAATAGGATCTCCATCATGAGGTTGTTAAGGCATTAAATGATAAAATGTGGTGTCACAGAAAAGTATTGGTTTTGTTTTATTCTTTGGGTTATCATAATTAATTATCATCATCATCCTCATTATTGTTAGGGACTCTGATTTGGGTTCTTTATTCCCTTGTTTTGGAGGTCTTATGTTTTCTGTGATGCCAATATCCTTCCATGAATTTTCTGAAAAGACCGGTATTGAGGGGCCTTAATGCCTTAAAACCAGAAGTATCACCTCAATCTTGCCCTTGGCCCAGTATCAAACAATCAAAATGTGAAAAACTATATGAATCTTGTATATCGAACAAGTTATAATGGGGAAACCACCACTTAGCATAAAAATAAGCATGTGTCAATGATAAGTGGCCTTCATTAGGGGACATATAGGGCCTAATTAGGAATGGCTTAAACAGGTAGCTTGATGTGACATCTTTAATCCGGATTAAGACCTAAAAATAAAAAAGGAAAATGATGAGATGTGTGGTTTTGAAATAAGCACAGGCTTGTTTAAGTTATGATGATATGAAATAAAGAGAAAGAACACAATTATATCAAAAGTTAAGGGGCAGATTCTTTAAAATACAACTGTGTTCAAAGTGAATATAATAAAGGCAAAGATCTCAAGAACTTCTGTGTGCCAGGTAATGTTCCAAACCTGCTGCTCAGTCACTCTCAGAAGCAGTACTGCAGCACCTGAGATAAGACACCCCATCATGCCCCTGTAGTAATTTTGTAACTAATGAGGAGACTGACACTTAGAGGGTTCATTATGTTGCTCAGGTATCAAGGTGAGTAGTGAAATGTGCACTCAAACCCCACGTGGTGTGGCTCCAAAGCCCAACTGTCATGGAAGTTGGAGGATATGGAAGTGAGTGGTTAAAGAATCAGGAGACCAGACTATCAAAGTAGCACCAGGGACAAAAGCATCAAGAATAGAGCAGGACGCCATGCTGTGTGCCAGACCCCACAAGAAAGGACCCAAGCATGGTCTCCATTAACCACCCCTCCAATCTTCTGCACCCCATCTCCTGGCGCCCCATGTCCACAACACTATGGAAATCAACACCCGGGGCCGGATCCAGTTTAACTCCGATGAAGGAATATTTGCAAAGGTAAAGAGGAACTTGAACATGGGTCTGCCTGATCATCTACCTCTCTATAACTTCTTGACATCCTCAAGACCCCAGTCCAACCTGCGTGAATGGCCTAATCCTTAAACTCGTGAGCCCTGTTCCATCACATAGATGACTTTAAATCTGAACAACCCATTTCTGAATCCCTGTATAAAAGGCAATTATTCTGTTCTTCAAGCCCTGTTAACTTTCTCATCCTAGGCAGTGAGCACAGGTGGAGGTGGTCATCTAGATTTGGCCCATTGGGCAATGACTCAGCTGACCTGTTGCTTCCTCTGTCCTCCTGATGGGCGTCTGCTGGGAATCCCAAGTGCTCTCTATGCTCATGATGCCTTGGCCGGTGGGTGAGAAGCAGCTAAGAAATGGGGAGTGGGAGTGGGAGAAGGAGGGTGGGGTTCTGGCTTGAGATCAGCATAGGGCAAAAGCAAAGAGGGTAGGAGAGAGGCAGGAAATGGAGGTGAGGAGAGCTGTGAGTGAGTAAACCATAGGATCTGGTGGTATGGGGGATTATGTTAAGAAGAGTGTCTGGCAACCATGTACAGTGTAGGGAATTCCTGGAACTCTTGACTTACAACTTCCTTTACACAGTTGTGTCATAAACCTGGGGAATGTTCCAAAAGGCAAGTCTACTAGGACCCAGGTTTAGTGGCCAGATTAGAGTAGTAGAGGTCAGAGGCTGGAGCCTTCTGGCATCACAGATTTCAGCTCCCTTCTCTGGGCAGGTGTGTGGAGGGGATCGTCCACCTTTTCTACCAGAGGGATGATGTTGTGAGGGGGGATCCTGAGCTGCAGGCCTGGTGTTGGGAGATCACGGAGGTGGGGCTATGCCATGCCCAGGACAGAGGTAAGATCCATCTCAGAGACAGGAGCTCTTTGGAGACTCTGCCAGAACCTCTTCCCAGCTCTGCTCCTCTGAGACAGAACCCCAACCTCTCCTGACACCACTCCCACCACACCTGAAAGCATCTGAATTCCATTCATAACCCCCTAAGGCTCAGAACACTTCTAGATCCCAAGGATTGTCTCCTCAGAGACCCTGGCCATCAAGCCTACTCCTATCCCCATCGCAGTCACAGATGCCCATAACCTACCATGTCCTGGGACCCAACCAGGCCAAAGCCAGTGAAGGATTCTGTCCAGTTCATGCTGGATCTCACCTTCTATCTTCATGGTCCCCTGTTTTCCTGCCTGAAGATATAAACAGGAAAATTTTCACACCAAAGCTTATAAGGACTCCCTCTGGCTTCCCCTCTCTTCTCTTCCTGTCTGTGACTATCCACCATGCAGAGAGGCCCAGGCCAGAGTGCAAGGGCATTTCCAGATGCAACCTCAGTACCATGCATGCTTTGGCTCAAACCTGACTCAATGCCCTTATCCTTGGGACTCAGGTTTCTTTGGCCAATTTGTCCACCCCTCTTGGATCGAGATCCTTCTTCCCTTCCATAGCTCTCTTCTTTCCATGAAATATAGAGGGTTTACAATACACACTTAGACATATTTTTTAACTTCTGATTCACCCATTATTCTCCCTTATCTTTCAGTGTTCTCTCCTCATCAGTTAAAGGTTATGTGCTAAACAAATTTTAAAGTACTAATTTCTGTCTCTTCCTCTTCCTAGTTATGCAACCTTGAACAATTTATTTTGTCTTTTTGTCTTTGAATTTTGGTTTATTTATCTCTAAAATGCACATACTGTTTTCATTCCCTCCTCACCACTTACCTGACCGAACTTTTTTGATGCAAATGAAATGTGTGACAATGCCGAAATGTGTCGATTGCATATTGTGAGTTGTTTAATCATAGGCTCCATGCCACCAAAAAATACCTCCCCAATATGGTCAGCATGGAACAGGAGAATCCAGGCTCTGACACACAGTAGATGACTTTGGGCTGATCACAAAGTTTTTTGACCCTGACTCACCATACTAATTTTATCTTTTTATTCTGTCATTTTGATGCTTTGACATCTTGGGGATTTGCTGACCCTGAAGGTACTACCTTTCCCAGGGCTAGCTAACTTCCTGTGTGCATGTCTTTCCTGTGCTAACCAACCATCCCAGAGCCCACACCCCTAACTACTTCCTCTTAGGAGCTCTCACACTCCAGGTCTAAATTCTGAGCCTACATCCCTAATCACTTCCTCTAGGGAGCTCTCACACTCCAGGCCTGAATTCCAGAGGATTGTTAGACAGGTGGGGACAGCCACTGCACCTCAAATGTGACAGAATTATCCAAAGCAGCCTGCCTATTCTATCTTACCCATTCCTTATTGTGAAAACCATAATAGAGGCTCTTGCTCCAGTTGCCCTCTGCTCCCCCTGTTCCCTGGCAGGCTCTTGTGCTTCCTTGTGTGGCCCCCTAAGGTACAGCAAGTACCATTCTTTTGGAACCTGTAAGTATAATAAACCATCTTTTCAATGGCATTAATCTCTTGTCTGTTAGCCTCGTCATACCTGAAAGGTAATGAAAATAGCTGGGCATGGTGTCACATCACTGTAATCCCAGCAATTTAGGAGGCTGAGGCAGGAGGATGACAAGTTTGAGGCTAGCCTCAGAAACTTAGTAAGACCCTGTCTCAAATAAAAAAGAAAAAGGGCTGAGGACAGAGCTCAGTGGTAAAATGCCCCTGAGTTAAATTCCCAGTATTTAAAAACTAAGATAAAATAAATAATGAAACTATATTTCAAATATTCACCTGTAAATTGAGTGGAGTGAGATAGCTGACATTTGAGCTACTTCCTGTGTCTGAAATGAGACAATAACTTCTCTTTTCCTAGCATTATTATTCAACCATCTATAAGAACTGCCTGGAAATAAGAAGGCATGCTTCTGTGTTTGTTTAGGGGGATGTGAATTTTATTAAAATCAAATAGACTAAGAGAAAAAAAAGATATAAGTCATAGGTATACAACTTAAGGACTTTTACTAAGGTGGCCCAGGGGGATAATCACCACCTGGATCAAGAGTCAGAACTTTACCGCTCTCTAAAAATCTCCTGTCATACCCATCCAGAGGCAATTACCATCCTGATTTTTCACAATGCAGGTTGGTTTGATTTCTTTGTAACTTCATATAAAGGGAAATATGAGCTTGAACTCACTTATTTCATTCTCTGAACAATGTGAGGATTACACATGCTGTTGGATATAGCATGGACTTCTTTTATTGTCACACCTGTATAATATTCTATTATGTGAATATGGTACAACTTATTTTCATTTGTGCTATTGATAGAAATTATGGTTGTTTCCAGTTTGTAGCTACTAATCTTAATCCTGCTGTGAACACTTTTGAGTAGGTTTTTTCTTTGTACATACCTAGGAGAGAGATTAATGAATCATAGAGTACATGCATGTTCTGTTTTAAATATTTATTTTATTTTATTTATTCTAGTTTGTTATATAGACAGCAGAATGCAATTCATTTCATATTACATAAATAGAGCACAATTTTTCATGTCTCAGGTTGAACACAAAGTAGAGTCACACCGATCATGTTTTCATACATGTACTTAGGGTCACGATGTCTATCTCATTCCACCGTCTTTTCTACCCTCACACCCTCTGCCTTCCCCTCCCTCCCCTTTGCCCTATCTAAAGTTCGTCTGTTCCTTCCATGCTCTCCCCCAGCCCCATTATGAATCAGCATCCTTATATCAGAGAAGACATTTGGCATTTGATTTGGGATTGGCTTACTTCACTTAGCATTATATTCTCCAACTCCATCCATTTACCTGCAAATGCCATGATTTTATTCTATTTTATTGCTGAGTAAGAGTCTATTGTGGATATATACCACATTTTCTTTACTCATTCATCTACTGAAGCACGTCTAGGTTGGATCCACAGTTTAACTATTGTGAATTGTGCTGCTATTGATGTGGCTATGTCTCTGTAGTATGCTGTTTTTAAGTCCGTTGGGTATAGTCCTAGGAGAGGGATAACTGGGTCAAATGGTGTTTCCATTCCAAGATTTCCAAGGAATCTCCATACTGTTTTCCATTGGCTGCACCAATTTGCAGTCCCACCAGCAATGTATGAGTGTGCCTTTTCCCCACATCCTCACCAATACTTATTGTTGTTTGTATTCTTAATAGCTGCCATTCTGAATGGAATGGGATAAACTCTTACAGTAGTTTTGATTTGCATTTCTCTAATTGCTAGAGGTGTTGAATATTTTTTCATATATTTGTTGATTGATTGTATATCACCTTCTGAGAAGTGTCTGTTCAGTTTTTTGGCCCATTTATTGATTGGCTTATTTGTGGTTTTGTTGTTGTTGTTTGTGTGTGTGTGTGTGTGTGTGTGTGTGTTAAAGTTTTTGAGTGCTTTACATATCCTAGAGATTAGTGCTCTATCTGATGTGTGAGGGGTAAAAATTTGCTCACATTCTGTAGGCTCTGTATTCACTTCACCGATTGTTTCTTTCTCTGAGAAGAAGCTTTTTAGTTTGAATCCATCCCAGTTATTGATTCTTGATTTTAATTATTGTGCTATAGGAGTCTTATTAAGGAATTTGGGGCCCAATCTGACATGATGGAGATTTGAGCCTACTTTTTCTTCTCTTAGGTGAAGGGTCTCTGGTTTAATCCCTAGGTCCTTGATCCACTTTGAGTTGAGTTTTGTGCATGGTGAGAAAAAGCAGTCATGAAAATTCATCTGGAAAAATAAACAGACCAGAATAGCTAAAGCAATCCTTAGCAAGAAGAGTGAAGCAGGTGGCATCACTCTACCAGACCTTAAACTAGTAACAAAAATGGCATAGTATTGGCACCAAAATATACTTGTAGACCAATGGTACAGAATAGAGGACACAGAGACAAACCCACATAAATATAGTCATCTTATATTAAACAAAGGTACGAAAAACATATATTGGAGAAAAGATAGCCTCTTCAACAAATGGTGCTGGGAAAACTGGAAATTTATATCAACAAAATGAAATTGTTTTAAATAGTTTATGACAGTTTGGGAAAGCAATTGTACCAATATTAATTCCTTCTAGCATAGGACAAGTTATACCCATTTCATTTTCTCTTAAGTGTACCACAGAGAATTCTGTTATTTTCTCTTTAGCCATATTAGTGGGTATATTTAAGTTGTATTACCCCAATGACTAGTGGAGCTGAGTACCTTTACATAGAATTAGTAACTGTATGGATATCCTCTTCTGTGAAAGGCCTTTTCAAGTATTTGCCCATTTTCCTAAGATTTATCTGTCTTCATCCTACTGATTTTTAACCATTTTTATAAAAGGAGATATTTGACCAAGAACCTCTTCTACCTCCTTACTCTCCAAATCTTACCATAAGAGCAATAGCTACCATGTACTGAGGGGATTTATGTAATCATCTCACTAATAAGGTAATTATTGTTATTATTGTTGTAGTTGATTATTATTATTGCCATATTCAGAGAAAAATATTAAGGTTCAAGGAAGGTACTCAATTGGTCCAACTGATGCAACTGGTCAGCAGCAGAGCCAGGACTGGGACCCAGGGCTTATGCCATAGCCTGTGCTCTGGACCACAGCACTCCCTACATCACAGGTGATCTTCAGATAGTCTTTCCATGATATATATATATATTAAGCAAATTATGAAAAACCCTTCCTGAGTTTTCATGTAGCCTTTCCCTGTTTTATTTCTAATCTTACCACTATCTAACATAATTTTGTTATTTTATTTTCCTTCCATTTTAGAATCTAAGCTGTAAGAGGACAGGGATATTGATGTGTTGTACCTACCAGTGTAGTCCCAATGGCTTGACAGTGCCTGGTCCATAGAGTTCCAGGGTTTTTGAATTAATGCATAAATGAATGCATGAACACATACTAATAACTAAGTCTGTATTTCTTTATCCCCTCTGGGTAATGTTTCTAAAAATTGTTTTTTCTTCTCCTAGGTTTCCCTGCCTCTTTTCAGTCTTGACTTCAACTCTGTCATTTCCTTACCATGTGCATCTTCACACGCACTGCCCAACACGCAGCCATCAATAATAGTTAGGTAGGGACCACTGACAGCAACGGTCCCTGAGGTCTAGGTGGGTGCAACCAAGTGCCTAGACTAGTGGGATGCTTGAAGGGGAAAACTGGAGGTTGGGGTCCTGAAGTTCAGAGTCCTTGAGTGACTCCAGATTCTTCTCTCCCCGCCACCCCTCAAGCTGGACTGGTTTTACTGGGTTCCTAATGGCCCATGCTCAATGTGGATGCCCCCACCCACTACCAAGGAAGATGTAACAATGGCCACAGACATGGGGTCACTACCCAATGTCCAGCAGTCCTGTCTTCAGATGCTTTTTTTTCTGCGGCAACTGGGCTGATGGCAGCCAGACATGGTGAGAAGGGCTCTTTGGAACTCTAGGGGTATGGAAAACTGAAGAAAAGACACTGCAGTGAGGGGCTGGACTCTGGGTCCCTCTTTATTGGAACTAGGAGCTAATGCATCCATTCTTTCTGCTACAGTTGCCCCCAGGACATCACAGAGAAGACTATTTCTCAAGCCCTGAGCCCAAGGCGGTGCTAAGACAATTCCAAACAGATCTGGATAAACTGGAAAGGGAAATTGTGGCCGGAATGAGAAACTAGAACTTCCCTATGAATACTTGAAACCTAGTTGCATAGGGAACAGTATCGCTATCTAAGCCTGAATGTGCTCAAATATTTGCCCCTTTGAAAACCATGGGCCACCATTATAGTTATCATTTTCTCTTGAGTTTTATGTTTTCCTGCATCTGAGTTTCCACAGTTGTGTTTTCTTTCCTGAGTGCCCTACCTGAATGTGTCTCTAGCCTGAGGCCTTGCTCTCATTTCCAAGTAATCTAAGACAATCATCTTTAACCTGAAACCACATTCCTTACAGAAATGAACTATCAGGTAGCTTTCTCCTGTCCCTAAAAAATTTGTCTTCTCCATTGACTATATAATAATTTTAGATGGATTTTTAGATGTGGCATAAAAGAGAGGTCTGATTTTATTTTTAACATTCAGATATTATCACAACACTGTTCATTGAGAAGTCCATCTTCCTTCACTGATCTATAATGCTGACATAAATCAAGCTGCCATATACAAATGGGACAATTTTATTTCACTCATATGATCCTCTTATGTTGTACTACACTGACTTAATTACTATAGCTTTATAATCAACACAGATTACAATTTCTGAGACATATTAATACAATTTATCCTTTAAAGGTGTCTTCTTTTCTTGGACTTTTGACTTTCTATGTAAATATTAGAGTTAGCTTGCAAGTTCCGCAAATAAAATCTGTTGTGATTTTGATTAGAATTGCATTGCAGTTATATAAAGTTTATAATCTTAAGGAAACTTTGTATTTTTGAGGTAATTCCAACAGTATCATTTTATACATTGCTGAATTCCAAAAGTGCCAAGATTTAGTTTGCAAATTTTGCCTTTGTATTCATCTATATGATTACCCTTTCTTATCTTTGAGTGGCTATAATTACTCAGTAATGAGTTGACTAGTGTTTCTCATTTTATTTTATTTGCTATTTTTAGAAGAATGTCTTATCTATAATTAGAATTATCTTTTCTTTTTAACTTTTATTGGTGTATATTAACTATACAGGAGAGTGGGTTTCATTGTGGCATATTCATACATGCATATAACATAATTTGATCAATTTGTTTCTTTAATATTTAACAATTCTTTCATTTAAGATAAAGAATTAACAGCATGTTTGAGTTCTGATGAGATAGATCCATCAGGGAAGAAAAATGTTGATGCCCAAGGAAAATTACTATCATAATTTATTTGTCTTTGGTAGGCAAGAAATAAATATACTAATTCATAAGTAAAAGGAAGAGGCTTTATTAGGAGTGTGGTTATTTATTGTATAGTTTTACAAGGGATAAGGTGGAATATATTGACACAGTTTCTTGACTTACCAGGAGTGGTGATACTAAAGAATCATGACTATGACCTAAGACCTAAACCTTTGAGAAACTATGGTAAATATATGGAGGATAAATACATAATTTATCACAAGGAGAAATTGTATTTGGCAGAAATTGGTGAAGACATTCAGAGGTGGTTGTTTTTTGGAAGGGGGAGGATACATTTATGAATATCAGTAAGGAATAAGGACACCTAATTCACTTCCAGAGTTACTAGCATAAGGGATGTGGGGGGAATTATGCCCTTTTTGAGAGCTGCAGGGAAATAGTGTGCTCAGAGGGGAGACATGTTTCATTTAGAGTAAGGAAGTCATAAGAACGTTTGGAGAAAAGATTGGGTTTGGCAGATGATAATCCATGAGTCCAGAGGGCATAATGGTGGAATTTCAGGGTTGGGGAGTTGTTATGGTTTGGATATGGTATCCTCCAAAAGTCCCTGTGTCAGTACAGGAATGTTCACGGTGAAATGATTGAATGTGGGAGTTGTAACCTAATCAGTCCATCCCAGTTTGAAGGGACTGAGTGGGTGGTAACTGTAGGCAGGTGGAGCATGGCTGAAAGAGTTGGATCGCTGTGGGTGTGTCCCAGAAACTTTCCTCTTATGGCCCCGTCCTGCCTCTTCTTCTGCTTCCCCGATGCCATGAGCTGAGCAGCTTTCTTGAACACCAGAACTGAGCAGCAGCTTTCCTCCATCCTACCTTTCTGCCATGATGCTCTCCCTCACCCTGGGTCCAGAGCAATGGAGTTGGTGACCATAGATGGAAACCTCTGAAGTGTGAGCCCAAATAAACTTTTTCTCCTCTAAGTTGTTCTTGTCAAGTATTTTAGTCACAGTGATGAAAAGCTGAATAACACAGGAAACCTTTGTTGCCTAGATGAGAAGGCTTACTGTTGCAAGCCACTATCCAAAAGAAATTAATAAGAGTACAGGCTCTGGAGTCAGGATATTTGGGTTCAAATCCAATTACCATGTACTTTCACCAAATAACATAGGAGGGATTACTGATGTGGCCCTGAAAGGAGATGTAGAGAACTTCCACATGGAAGAGTGAGAGATGGAATGGAGACCTGTGCTGCTTGTAATAACTGTAAATATGAGCTAAAGGACTGGGAGATAGAAGTCCCAGTGATTCCAAGGCAGATAAGGAATGATAAGGCTATGGCATGGGGGAATAGAACCTAGACTTCTGGGATCTCACATTAAGCCTGTCGATAGAGGCAAAAAGACAGTCCTTCTCTACCTTTCCAGCACTCTGGTTTGCTGCCAAAAGAAACTGCAAGTCACACTTACCACAAGCTTATGGGAACAGAGAGGCCTACAAGGGGCAATATCAAGAACTCTGCTAAAATGATGTATTAAATTATAAAGAAAAGACAAAATATATGATTTTGTCACTAGACACCAAAAATGAACTTTTTGAAATTTATATTCATCTTCAAAAAACCTCTAAGGGAAGGAAAATAAAGGAAAACTCCTTTGATTTGACAAAGAATATATATATAAGAACTGCAAATGTTACATTGACCAACACCATTACTTTAAAAATCAGAAACTGGAAAGAAGTTACCATTATCCTTGTCATCATTTTACATTCTTTAGGAGAGTTCCATTGGTGCAATAGGAAAGAAAAAGAAGTACTTAAAATTAGGGAAACAAATAACAGAATGGCCATAATTTGAAAGAACATAATGATATTCCTAGAGAGTTCAAAGAACTCAATCAAAGATTATTAGAACTAATAAAAGAATATAAAACAAGTACCTAGAACAAGATACAAAGTAAGTATAAAGAATAGTTTTCATTACACTAATAGCCAGCTAGATATTGAAGTGAAAAATTATTCCGTGTTCCTTGGTGACACTTTATGAAATAAATAAATATAAATTAGTAGAACCTAGTAGGTTTCAGTAAGACCTCTGAATTAAAAAGAAAGAAAAAAAAAACTTATCTATGGGGAAACTTGGAAAATTATTTGAAGAATATGAAATAAGACTTTTGGGGGATGGTACCAGGGATTAAACCCAGGAGTGCTTAACATCTGAGCCCCACCCCCAATCTGTTTTATTTTTTATTCTGAGATCCTAAGCTAAATTGCTTAGGACTTCACTATGTTGCTGAGGCTGGCTTTGAACTTACAATATTCCTGCCTCAGCCTCCTGAGCCACTGGGATTACAGGTGTAAGATATTAATGAGTGGACAAACCTTCCTAGATGAGAAGGATTACTATCCAAAAGAGATTAAGAGTATAGGCTCTGGAGTCAGAATATTTGGATTCAAATCCAATTACCATGTACTTTCACCAAAAACCCACAGGGGAACTGTATTTATTTTCTTTAGTCTTAGAGTCAGTGTGGCCACAAGGCACATGTATGGGAACTTTCCCTTCATCTTGCTAGGGGGTTATCTGAGAGTCTGAGGATGTCCTTCAATGCTGCTAGGAGGCATTCTTGGGTGGCATAAAAGTGATTGGGCATCTGAGATCTCAAAGCACAGGCATGGCATTGATCCTAATGAGTTGCAGGTAACATTTAAGAGCACCAGAAAAATGAAGTCACCATTTGGGAGAAGAATATGACATCTTGAAGCTCAAACCTGGCAAAATTGCCCTTTTCTTGGGCAGACTCATATCCTGGCTAATCTTGCATAGATTTCAGTGCTGGGACTTGCTTCTGATCATACTCAGAGGACATTTTCTGGGGCAACTGATCCTGGACTTCCTGGAGTACTGAGCTGAATTTGTGAACATTCTTTAAACAGGGTTTTAGTACTAGATCCCCTGGACCCCACTCAATTCCTTCCAATGCTTTCCCCGCCGCCAGAGGATTACCCCATACTTTTAAGCTATTCATACATAAGACAACTCCCTCTTTTAGCTTATTTCACGAAACAAGTCTTGATGGGTGTTATGGTTTAAATATGAGGTATCCCTCAAAAACTCACTTGAGAAAATACAAGAAAGTTTAGAGGTGAAATGATTGGGTTCTGAAAGTTTTGACCTAATCAGTGTATTAACTCCCTGATAGGGATTAACTGGGTGACAACTATAGGCAGGTAAGGTGTGGATGGAGGAGGTGGGACCCCAGGGGGGTGCCTTTGGGGTATATATTTGTCCTTATCGAGGGGAGCACCCTGCCCCCTCCTCTCTCTGATTATCCTGTCCTGAGCTGCTTTCTGTTGCCATACCCTTCCACCATGATCTTCTGCTCATCTTGGCCCAGGAACGGAGCCAGCCATCTATGGACTAAGACCTCTGTTGCCATGAGTACCAAATAAACTTTTTGTCGTGTAAAATTGTTCTTGTCAAGATTTTTAGTAAAGAGCCCGATTTCCTGTCAATAAGACATACTGTCTAGGAATGTAGAAACATAATGATCAAGTTTCTAGTTTGAAATGAAGAATATAATTGACCTCTCTATCTCCTCCTCTTCCCAAGAGACAAAAAACAAACATACAAAAGCAAAAACTAAAACAAACAACAAGTAATGCTAGCAGAGTAGGGGATCAAGTCCACACACACCAAAGGAGAGGCTTCATGTCCTACTGTTCTCCGGCTTGGTATGGCCACAAGGGCTAACATCTAGCTGATGGCAAATAATTAGAAGTTGATATGAATTCTAAAAGGAGCTGCTTGTCCTCCCTGTTTTCTGTCTCCTTTCCTGTGGGCTGAGATTTTAACATCAAACTTGTAAGCTAGTTTCGTCCCTATTGACTCCAGAGAGCAGAGCTATTTACTTTATGGGCAGCTCCCCTATTCTACAGTGTCATGTGCAAGAGAAATAAGTTTCCACCTGTTTAAGCCATTGTATCCTTATTTCAGCAAATGAGCAAATACAAAAGAGTAACAAGCCACAATCCCTAAAGTATAGCCCTCAAATCAACAAGTTCTATCTATAAATTTTAGCTTCAGTGTTAAATATGAATAGGCAATCAGGATCACTACACCACAAAGAGGGAAGACCAAGATAAAAAGAAGGAGGAGGAGGAGGAGGAGGAGGAGGAGGAGGAGGAAGAGGATGAGGAGGAGGAGGAAGAGGGAGGAATAAATGACAACTTACAAAACAGATAAACTCAAAGAACAAAATTGAGCTTAAAATTTTATTCTACTTCCTATTCTTGTATTTGAGAAAATATTCTACCCATAGAATGCTCAGGAATAAATTTAAGCACAGAAGTAAATATCTCTACAATAAAACTATAAAACAGTAATGAAAACCATGAAAGATGGGTGTGGGTGTGTGTGCACACACACACACACACACACACACACAAATGGAAAGACATCCCATCGTTCATGGATTGGAAAAATCAATATTGTCAAAATGTCCAAATACCCCAAAGCATTTTAAAGATTCAGTGCAACCTCTACCAAAATACCAATTAAGTTCTTCATAGAACTAGAAAAAAAGCTACTAAAATTCAAATGGAACCACAAAAATCTGAATAGCCACAGCAATCCTGAGGAAAAAAATCAAAGTAAGACACTGCCTGGTTCAAAATATACAACAAAACTAAAGTAATTTAAAAAAAACATGATATTAACATGAAACCCGACAGACTAATGGAACAGAATCTCGAGAGCCTAGAGGTAAACCCAGCCATGTATAGTCAACTGATTTTTGACAAAGCTGCTAAGAATGCACATCGAGGAAAGAATAGTCTCTTCAATAAATGGAGTTAGGAACTGGTTATCCACATGCAGACATCTCTCTCTCACACCATTTGGAAAAAAAATAAACTAAAAATGGATTAAGGACTGAAATGTAAGATATGAAACTCACTAGAACAAAACATAAGGGAAATGCTTCAAGACATTGTAACTGGCAAGTATTTTGAAGGATAAGATTCCAGACTGGCTATTTTATAATAACTTGTTTTTTATAAAACAAGTTCTGGGAAGGATGTGTAGATAGTTATAGTTTTTGCATAGTTGGCAGGAATGTACATTAGTATAAACATTAAGGAAACCAGTACAGAGGTTTCTCAAAAACTAAAAATAGAACTACCATATGATTCACCAATTGTACTACTGGATATATATCCAAAGGAATTGATCAGTATGTTGAAGAGACATCCGCACTTATATGTTTTTTACAGTACAATTTGCAATAGCCAAGAAATGGTAATAACCCTAGTGCCTATCAACTGATTAATACTTAAAGAAAAAATAGCATATGTTCACAATTAAATAATATCAAATCATAAATGGGATGAAATCCTTTAAATTATGACAACATGAATGTAACTGGAAGACATTAAATGATGTGTAATAAGCCAGGCACAGAAAGAAAAATACTACATGATCTCACTCATATGTGTAATAAAAACAAGTTGATCTCGTATTAGTTGATAGTATACTAGTAGTTACCAGAGGCTGGGGAGAATGTATGTGTTGAGAGGGAAGAAGGGGAAATTTGGTTAATGAATACTAAGTTACAGTTAAATAAAAGAAGTTTCTGCTCTTCTATTGCAGGGTAGTGTGCCTATAGACAACAATAATGTACTGTATATTTCAAAATAGCTAGAAGAAAGGATATTGATTGTTTGTACTACAAAGAAATGATAAATACTTGAGGAGACAGATAGACTTACCCTGATTTGAACATTACATAATGTACACATGTATCAAAACATCACCCCAGAGATATGTATAACTTGTGTACATCGAGTTTTAAAAAAGAAAACAATTCCACTCATGATAGCAACAAAAAATAAAATAAAATCTTAAGTAAACATTTAGTTAAGTAGGTGAATGACTTGTATAATGAAAATCATAAAACACTGATGAAAGAAATTGAAGAAACTGCAAATAAAGGAAAGTGTCCTGTGTTTATGGATCAGAACAATTGATTATTAAAATTAATTTACCGATTTGCTGATCCAAAAGGCAATCTCTATCAACATTCTAAAGTTATTTTTCACAGAAATGGATAAACAACCTTTAAATTCATATGAAACCACCAAAGATCTCAACTAGCCAAAGCAATCTTGAGTAAAAGAACAAAACTGAAGACATTACACAATCTGACTTCAAAATATCCTAAAGTGATCCTAATCAAAACAGCATGGTGTAGGCATAAAAACAGACTCACCAACCAATGAAACAGGATAGAAAGCCCAGTAATAAACCTGTACATTTATGGTCAACACTTTTAACAAAATTGCCGAAACAATTGGAAATGACAGGTTACTTGATAATGGCTGTTGAGAAAACTGATTATCCACATGGAGAAGATTGAAATTTAGACCCTTATCTTACATCCTGCACAAAAATCAATCCAATATGGATTAAACATTTAAATGTAAGAACTGAAAATTTAAAATTTCTGCAAGAAAATATAGGGTAAAATTTCCATAACATTGGTGTGAGCAAGGATTTTTGGAATACTACCTTCAGAAGTGGGATTGCTTGATCACATGATAATTCTATTTTTTTCTTTTCTTTCTCTACTCCTTTTATACCAGATTCAAGACAACTTCGGTAATCTTAGATCAGTAATCTTAGATTACTTTGAGCTGACTTTAATAAAATCTTTGCTCAGTCCATCTGTGCCCCTGCTAGGGCTGCCCTGTTGCAAAACTCTAAGAGTGAGCACTCTGATTTCTTCTGCAGTTATGTGACACGTTGGCCACTATGAATGGCAAGAGAAAGGGTCAAGAAATGGATAAACAATCTTTAAATTCATATTCTAGCCTCTTGAGGCTAGAAGCTGGAGTCTCAAGATCACCCTTTCATTTCTCCCTTGATTCACTTCAGCCAAACGGCAAGTCATGTTATTCTGCAGCTGGCCCCTAGAGGGCTCTCTACCTAAACAATGGACACTAACTTGGTGGGACAGTGCTGTGTGATGGGTTGTTCAATGTCTCACTTCTAGAACAGGTGGATTATATTTTTCTTTTCACAATTTGACAGAAAACCTCACAACAATCCCCATTATTTACAAAGACAACAGGTAGCACTTTTAATTTAATTATCAGAAAACAAAAACAAAGACAAAAATAAGAAAACAAAAACGATTATACTTTAGTTCTGTTTTTTTTCTCTTAACATTTTTATGCCTTGTTTTAAAAAATAAGCTTTCTTCAAGGTTTTAATATTTGTTTTATTTCAAAATGCTGTGCATTCTTATTGTTTCCTCATTTTCTATGTCCTCAATTTTGGCTTCTTCCTATTTATGTGCTTTAATTGAATTTTTGTCCAGTTTGGGGGGAAAAAAGTGAATACTTAACCCATCGGTGGCATTTGGCTGTAAAGAAAAGGAGTGAGCCTCAAAATGCAATTGGTTGGGGCTGGGGATGTGGTTTAGTGGTAGAGTGCTTACCTAGCATGTGCAAGGCCCTGGGTTCAATCCCCAGCACCACGTTAAAAAAAATGGTTTACTTTTTTAAACATAACAAAAATTTTTATCCACATGCCTGTAATTCCAGTGGCTTGGGAAGCTGAGGCAGGAAGATCACAAATTGAAGGCTGCTTTCCCCAGCTTAGGGAAATTCTGTCTCAAAATTAAAAAATAAAAAGGATTGGGAATGTAATTCAGTGATAAAGTGCCCCCAGTTTAAATCCCCAATATAAAATTTTTTAAATTCACTTTTATGAAGTCCAATTTATTGATTTTTCTTTTTATGAATCTTGGTTTTTGGTTCAGTTCTGAAAACTCTGATTATCCTCAGGCACTGAAGTTTGTCTACGTGTTTTCTGAATGTTTCATATTTTTTTTATGTTACCTGTTAGTCCATGATCCATTCTTGGTTAATTTTTATCCAAGCTATGAGACTTAGGTTGAGGTTATTTTTTTTTCTTTTTTGCCTATGAATATCAAAATTTGCAGTACTTTCTGCTGAGAAGACTATCTTTCATCCATTGACTTGGTTTTGTATTATAAAAAATAAGTTGGCTTATTAGTATAGGTTTTACTGTGGGTTCCATTGATCTATGTGTCTTTTCCTCCTCCTTTACATAATCTTTTTTTATTGATTTTATTTTTTTAAATACACAATTTTTCATTTCTCTGATTGTATATAAAGTATGTTGACACCAATTGTGTCTTCATACATGCACTTTGGATGGTGATGTCTATCACATTCCACCATCCTGGCTAATCCCCCGCCTCCTCCCTTTCCCACCCTCCCCTCTTCCCTATCTAGAATTCATCTATTCGTCCCACGTTCCTCCTCCCCACCCCACTATGAGTCAGCCTCCTTATATCAGAGAAAACATTCCGGCATTTGTTTTTTGGGATTGGCTAACTTCACTTAGAATTATCTTCTCCAGCGCCATCCATTTACCTGCAAATGCCATGATTTTATTCTCTTTTATTGCTGAGTAAAATTCATAATCTTGATTACTATAGTTATTAATGTCCTGGAATCTGATAGGATGATTACTTTTTTTTTTTAATCTTTTATCCTTTTCTTGGTACTGAGGATTGAACCTAGGGGTGCTTTACCACTGAGCTACATCCCCAGCCCTTTTTATTTTTTATTTTGAGACAAGAGATCACTGAGCTGCTGAGGCGGGCCTGGAACTTGAGATCATCCTGCCTCAGCCTCCTGAATTGCTGTAATTACAGGTGTGCACAAGCTAGACTGATTCCTGCCACTTCATTATTGTTTCTCAAAATTGCTTTCGCTATTCTAAAATAGTTGTTTTTTTGCATATAAATTTTAGAATAATTTATCTGTATGTATAATGTTATTGGAAATTTGAAAGAAATTATATTAAACCTGAATGTGAATTTGCAAAGAATTGTTGTCTTTATTACTTGAGTATTCCAATCAATTGATCCAGTGTGTCTCTTCAGTTATTTATGCTTTCATTCATTTTTTTCATCAAGACAGCATACATATTTTGTTAGATTCACAATTAAGAATTCATTTTTTAGTGCTTATGAGTGATATTATATTTTTTGGCACTTATGTGTTTATTGCAGATATGAGATATGTAACTGAGGTTTACATGTTCATTTTCTATTCTGCCTTCTCAATGAATTCATTATCTCTATAAATCTATTTTTGTGTGTGGATGCTTTGGAGTTTTCTATGTATATAATTATGTCATCTGCAAATAGGGATAGGTTTATTTTTTCTTGACAATAAATAATTATTTAATTTCCTTTTCTTGTCTTATTACACTGGCTAGAACTTCCAGAAGTTCTATTCCTGTTTATGGGGGAAAGCACTGAGTCATTAATTACAAAGCATAAATGTTAGCTGCAGGTTTTTTATTGATGTGCTTTATAAAGTTGAGGAGGGACCTTATATTTCTATTTTTCTGGGAATTTAAAAAAAACATGAATGGTTTTAATTTTGTCAAATGCTTTTCTGTATTGATTGATACAATATTGGGATTTTTCTTCTTTAGTTGGCTAATGTGTTGGATTACACTGAATAGTGAACTGGTCTTGCAACACAGGAAAAAAGCCTATTTTGTCATATTATATGATTTTTAAAATAAATTCTGAGTTCCACTTGCTAATTGTTTTAGGTTTTATTGTTGCGATGGTCATTATCAAGGCACCACTGGTTTTAAATTTCTCTACCATTACATTGGGCTTAGGCTGGGTTCTAATTTGCAGGAGGCTATTTCTCATTATTGCTCCACCCTCAATTTTAGTAATTTCCTATGGCTCATTCCTCAGAAAGGGTCTCTCTCTCTCTCTCTCTCTCTCTCTCTCTCTCTCTCTCTCCTCTTGCCACTTACTCTTTTGTGGACTGCTGATGTTGCCTGATTTGGTATGTAAATGCAGAGTTTGGAAGGTTTCTGTTGTCCTCATCCCACAAGTGATAGGCAAGCCCCATGTACCCTAGAGTCCCTGAAAAATTAGTTCAATTAATCTACCTTAATTTCAAGAGTATACAAAACATATTATTCTCATGTAGCTCCATTCTGCATCCCTGTTTTGTACTATTATTGTCATATAAATTATGTCTTTATAAATTATATTCCTATTCTAATTTATTATTATTATATGCAATTGTCATAGAGGAAAAAATAACTTTAGTAAAATCGTTTTGATATTTATATTCACCTAAGTACTTCCTTTTACCAGTACCCCTTATTTACTCTTGGGGATTTAAGTTGTTGTAGTGTCTTTTAATGTCATGCTGAAAGATTCCTTTTAGTGTTACTTGTATATCATATGTGCTGGCAATGAATCCTCTCTGTTTTGTTTATCTGAGAAAGTCACAATTTATTTTACTTTTTGCTGGATACAGAATTCCAGGTTGATCGTCTTTTTCCTACAGCACTTGAATGAGGGCATCCCTCAGCTTCTGACCTCTAGAATGTTGAGGAGTAATCTCTTTGAATTTAACATTTGTAGAATTTGTTGAGGTTCTTGAATGTGTAGAACAATGATTTTCATCAAACTTGGGGAACTTTCCAGAACTGATTTCTTTATCTATTCTATTTTATCATTTATTTCTCCTTCTGGAAATTTCATTACACATGTGTAGGCTTGATGGTTTCCCACAAATTTCTGCGGCTTTGTGCATTTTCTTCATTCTTTTATCTTTTTATTCTACACACTGGATAATCTCATTTGATCTCTCTTTAAATCCACTTATTCTTTCTCCTGTCTCCTTGGGTCTTCTGTTGGGCTTCTAGTGATTCCCCCCCCCAATTTGTTTATGGCATTTTTCAAATATGCAATTTCTATGTGGTCATTATTTTTGTATCTCTTCATTAATATTTTTATTTCATAAGATAGTATTCTCATACTTCTAGTCACTAGTCAGTTTTCTCTAATTGTTTGAATATATTTAAAATTGTAAATTTAAAGGTTCCCCCCCCCCAGGTAAGCCTGTTGTCTTGGGTTCCTGAGGAACATTCTATTAAATGCTTTATTTTCTATATATGTATCATTTTTTCTTATTTCTTTGCACAACTCACAGCTTTTTGTTGAAGCTGGGCAAGTAGATAATATAATGTAGAAATTGTGGAACTCAGATTCCCTGCTCTCCCCAAAGTTCATTGGTGTTTCTGTGTACTGTTGTGGTAGTGATGGTTTATTTAATTATTTTTCACACTAATTTTTTGCAATATCTGTATTCTTTGTCATGGTGACCATGAAAACTCTGGTATAGAGTGATTAAGAGCTCAGTTGGAATAATTGTAGAGATAGAAACAAATACTATACTGTAGTGTGAGAAACAAGCTCAACTTCTGAAACCCAAAGAATGGATTTAGAGATGTAAAGTATAGCAAAAAGCGAGGCTTTTAGTGATGGTCTTGCAAAATCAGGTGTCTGGGTGAGCAGTCACATCCAGAGCATTTTATTCTCTAGTTATACAATGTCCCTTCCCCAGTTCCTCATTGGTAAGTACTATGATATGTGCAGTCTTCCCGAATATTATCTAGGTTAACTGTCTCCTACAGGGTTATTTAAAGAAATGTACCTATAGTTGTACATTTTACCCCCCCTCCCTCTGTTCTTTTGTGGTGGGTAAAGACTTCTTGGGGTAAGTACAGTATTTAGTTTACTTCTGATGGTCAGGCTGGGCCCCTTCTTTCTCACCTCCTGTTTGTCGAGGAGCTGTGCATTTGTCACACTCAGGTATAAACTGCTAGTAACCATTTGTTCTATTTCTCCTTTGGGTGTTTTCTTTTTACATCCCCAGCAATTTTACATTTAAAGCTAAACATTGTGTTTTGAAAATGGACCACCAGACTTTCTATTTCTCAGAGTAGTAAAGAAATCAAATTAACAGTATAATGTTAATTTAATGTTTATATAATGGTCTGTACTAACTTGATTTCAAGAGAAGTAAATTAAGGGTAGGGCATTAATTATGTTATTCACAACATAAAGTTAATAAACAGCAGATAAGATTTACAAACAGAATTTCCTGAGTCTAACCTCAGCTTCTATGATTCCAACACATGCTTTCCAGGACTCTTCTCCCTTGACAAGAGAAAAGTAAATTATACCATTTGATTTTTTTTATCACGATTTCTTTCTAAATTGGTCTTGACTGGGGGAAAAGTCGGATGAGTCTGATGAGGTCAGGGTGGGGTGCAGGGAACAGAAATTCTGTATTTGTGTAATCAGTGGATAAAATAAAAATACAACACAGATCATTCATGGCAGAATTGACCAAGTAGAAGAAAGATATGTAAACTGAACAGTAGGTTGTTTAAAAATATACAATCAGAAAAGAAAAAGAAAGAAAAGGAATGATGGGATAGGATCTATTGAATGACATCAGGAGAGGCAATATTTACACTATAAAATTTAAAATGGAGAAGAGAGAGAGAAATGAATATCACTCAAGAAAATAATGATGGAAAATTCCCCAGATCTGAGGAAAGATATAAATATATTGGTACAGGAAACTCAATGATCTCTAACTGGGTTCAATTCAACTAAGAATATGCCAATACGTTTTATAATCAAATTGTCAGAAGTCAAAGATAAAGAAAATCTTTAAAGCAGGAAAAAAAAGATCCTTACATAGAAAAGAACTTCCATAAAACTATCAGCCAAAAGAGAGTGCGATGATATATTCAATGTTCTAAGAAGGTAGAGGTGTGCAGCAATTCCAACGAAGAATACCTGATGCAGCAAAACTGTGTATGTATGGATGTATACACACACACACACACACACACACACACACACAGGGGATGTAGCTCTTGGTAGAGTGCTTGCCTATCATACTGGAAGCCCTGGATTCAATCCCTAGTAAATTGCCCCCCACTCCTGCCACCACACACAAACAAGAAAATACAGAGAAGAGATAGGGACTTTGATAAACAAGCTAGAGGAGTTCATCACCACTAAACAAGATTTGCTAAAGGGAGATCTGTAAGCTGAAAGAAAAGGATGCTAATTAGAAACATGAAAGTATAAAACTGGCTAGTAAAAATAAGCACACAGTTAAATTCATAAATTTATACTTATATTTTATTAGAGATATATAAACCACTATTATCTCTAGTATGAAGTTTAAAGGCAAAACTGATAAAAAAAACTGTGTATCTCTTAACAAATAATGATAGCTATAAAGTTAAAAGATGTAAATTATCAGAAGCACAAAATGTGGAAAGAGGAATCAAAGTGTAGAGTTTCAATATATAAAGTTATCAGCTTCAAATAGCCTGTTATATTATTATATTATATATAATATTATATATTATAATATATGTAGTTATATATATTATAACTACAATATTATAGAAGCCTTGCGGTAACCAGAAAGAAAAGTCTTATGGTACATAAAAAAACATAAAGAGGAAGGAATCAAACATACCATTATGAAAATTACCAAATAACAAAGTAAAGCTGCCAGAGGAAGAAAGGAATAAATGATCCACAAAGCAACTAGGAAACAATTAACAAAATGAGAGTGGTGGCACCAAGAATGAACAGAGGGAAACTTATAATGATAAAGTGCATTTATAAAACCCACAGCTAACATCATAGTGTGAAAAATTAAATGCTTTCCCTCTGATATTGGCAACAAGACAAAATATGTCAACTTTTACCACTTGTATACAACATTATTTTGAAATTCCATATATGAATATGTCACAGTGAATCTCATCATCGTGTATATCCACAAGAAATTAATTTTAAAAATAAAGACGGGTAAATGGCAGAAAGATCAGTAGAGGGAAGGGAGCAGGGAGTGGGGAGAAGAAAAGGGAAGGAGAGGTACTGGGGTCTGGATTTGAACAACATATACTCCATGCTTGTCAAATGGATTATGCTATCATGTATAACTAAAAAGAACTAATGAGGGGCTGGGGATGTGGCTCAAGCAGTAGCGTGCTCGCCTGGCATGCCTGCCGCACTGGGTTTGATCCTCAGCACCACATACAAATAAAATAAAGGTGTTGTCAAGTCCACAGAAAAACTAAAAAATAAGTATTAAATCTCTCTCTCTCTCTCTCTCTCAAAAAAAAAAAAAACTAATGAAATAAGAAAACAAAAAGAAACGAGGTACATAAACTTGAAATTTAAAAAAAATTATTCAATTCTGAAACAATCACCAATGTAGACAATCCTAAAGAACCTAAAATAATAGTCCTAGAAATAATAAGTGAATTCAGAAAGATGCAGGATTTAATATCAAAAGAAAGCTCACTTATTTCTATACATATCATTAAAATTTAGAAATTAAAATATGGTACCAATAATAACAGAATCCAACAACATAAAATATTTACAAGCAATTTAACTATCAAATGATGAAGACAGAGTGATATTAGCACAGAACTAGAAAACTTGAACACCAGAATAGAGTAGAAAACCAAGACACAAATCCACATATGTATGGAATTTTGATATATTACAGAAGTGACATATTAAGAGAGAAAGGAGGAGAAGATCAATAAATGAAGCATATAAATGATTATCAACATGGAAAATTTCTTGGATCCTAACCACATCTTATATATAAGCAAATGAATTAAGCCATTAATATCTAAAACAAAACTTTGAATTATTAGGAAAATAGTTTCATAGTTTATATGAGAATGTTTTTCTTAAATAAGATACCAAAATGTCTTGATTATAAACTAAATTATTTCTAAGTTTGGTTGCAGAAGACAGACAAAAAACATGGATTTCAGGACTGAACAAAAATTTTTAAAATAACAATAAACAACAAAACCTAGGGGAAATTCTAAGATATCTAAGTTAGCTTTAATTCATGTGTAGTGGGAGGTGGGTGGTTACGGCTGGGAATGGAGAAGTAGTAGGAGATTGCAATAGAAGAAGGGGCCAGAGGAAAGGTATTTGTTCTCATCTTGTCTCTTCCCTACATTATCTGGGCAAGCTTAATTATCCTCATGTCCCAGAGTAACAAGCAAAATTACAGATCGCTGTTGAGTTGCCCAGTGCTTTTGAGTTGATAAAGAAATGTGAAGTTTGGGCAGGGGTTGTGGCTCAGCAGTAGAGCGCTCACCTGGCATGTGTAAGTCCCTGGGTTCAATCCTCAGCACCACATAAAAATAAAGGTATTGTGTCCAACTACAACTAAAAAATAAATACTTTTTAAAAAAAAGAAATGTGAAAGTTGATCAGATTCTTGAAATATTTCTAACCCTATGCCACTGAAACACCAAGGTGTTGAATAACACACTGGAGAAGTTGTCTTTTCACAATGTTCTTCTTCCTAAGGGTTTAGTGATAAAATTTCTATAAGGGAAATTATGTAGTGATGCATTAGCTAAAGTGGTGTCTAAGGTTTCCTGTGTTGGTGTTTATCTTTCCATTTCTTAAACTTGGGGAAACTGAAAATCAGCCCTTGGTCTTCCCCCTTCCTTGATATGTGTTTCTAGGCAACATAGCTAATCTACTTGGAATAACATAAGCTCAAAAGTTAAAGTAAACATCTGAGGATATACTGTAAAAGAAAGACAAAACAAACAACTCTTTCTGCTGAAGCAGAATTATTAGACAGTTTAAAATGAGCATCATAAATATACTTAAGAAGATAAGGAAAGACAGTATATGAACAAACATAAGAAATGATCGTACAACATTTTATATGAAACATATAAAACATTTGACCCAAAGAATGCACTAGATGCATATAATAGGATGGATTGAACTGAAGAACCCATCCACTTGGTGGAGTTTTGCAATGAGCAACTCTTCAAGAAGGCATGAGATAAGGGTAAAGACATCACACCCAAAGGGCTTATCCAGAGGGGAAAAGAAAGAGATAGAATCACCCACACCTGAAAATATTAAAGCAAATTTTAAAATATCATACATAATGAGAACATTCTAAAGGCTTCCAAAGAGGTAGAGCCAAAGATTTAGAAATAGAGAAGATTTAGAATTTTCCAATTTTTGGCACCTACATTGAACACTATAATGTAGTGGAGTACATTTTTAAAATAAATTTGTTTTAGAATATTATGATTCACAGAAGAATTGCTAAGATATCTGAGAGCATTCCCACAACCAGTATATACCCACACCCAGTTTATCCTCTTGTGAATATTTTATATTAGTATGGTACATTTGTTAAAATTATTCAACATATGTGGATATATTATTATTAAAGTCTATTCTTTATTCAGGATTTGTTGTCTGTTATCCAATTTATTTTTGTCTGCCAGGATCCTATCCATGATATTTAAAGACATTTAGTCTTTATGAATTCTTAGGCTTCTGTTGTCTGTGAAGATTTCTCAGACTTTCTATGGTTTTATCCCCTGTTATTGTTTGCCTATTTGTTTTTGTTACCAGGGATTGAATCCAGGGGCACTTAACCACTGAGCTACATCCCAGCCCTTTTATTTTCTTTTTATTTTAATTTGTTCTAATTAGTTTTACATAACAGTAGAATGCATTTTGACACATTATACAAAAATGGAGCACAACTTTTTTTTTTTCTTTTCGAGACAGGTTCTCATTAGTTAGGGCCTTGCTAAGTTGAAGAGGCTAGACTTGAATTTGTGATCCTCCTTTCTCAGCCTCTTGAGCCACTGGAATTACAGGCATATGCTGCCCCCGCTGGATAGGTTTAAATGATTGATGATATAACATTTAATGATTTGAATTTGTTGAGTGTTTTTCTTGTTTTTAATATATTTTAGATGTTAATGAGCTTTATCTTATTCATTTATTTATATGCAGTGCTGAGACTCGAACCCAGTGCCTCACACATGCTAGGCAAGCACTCTACCACTGAGCCACAACCCCAGACCTGTTTAGTGTTTCCCTGATTAGTCAGGAATTATGGGTCTTTGGGAAGGACATAGATGTAAAAAGCTATTCTTATATTATATTAAGGAAACATACTTTAAACATGACTTACTAATCTTGATGTCAGATACTGTTAACATTAGCCAAGATGTTTATCAGATTTCTCCTCTCTAAAATTACTTTCCCCCACCCTTTCCCTATAGTAATCTTTGAAAGGAACACTTTTTGTAGCTCACATATAATAAGTGGGAATTATCCATTTACTTGAAGGCAAATATGCATGAATTATTTGGAATTTTTCTGTGTGGGAAATTATCTACTCTTTCCACTTATTTATTCAATCATTTATTTAGGTTCGTTTGGACTTGAAGGTATTTGTTTTATAGTTTGGGTTTTAGTCCAATGGGGCTTTACTTATTTTTGTTGCTCAAATTGTTCCAGCATTGGGCATGGTAAGTCCTGTGGTTGGATCCTGCATCTCTTTGATATAGCCTATCATTGTGGGTATTTGGGGGAGCTTCCTTAATTTCTGGCACTAGAAGATAATCTTCTTCATTTTCTGCCCTAGTCCAAGATTCATTTATTTCTCCAAAGAACTTAAGTTCCTTTAATCAAATACTGGTTTTAGAAACCAATATCTGGACACTAAGTGAGCTCATGGCTACCGGAATGCCACTCATTCTAGCCCTCTCAATTTATAGAGCAATAAAATATATATTTATGTATATACATATATTTCTATATGTATATATATTATGAGTTCATACTGATTATTTCTAATTAAAATTTATTACTGCAGGATCATTCAGTTCTCATCCTCTTGCTTACATATAACCCCTATTCTAAAAGTAAGAAGCATGGCTCCTGCCATCTCCTCTCCATTTATTTAATTGTTTAATCCCTGTATATAAATGTGATGACTTCGGAACTGTTAACCTATAACACCATAGGAACAACTTAATTAACTCAAATATAGTCATTTATGTATACTTCTCTAGACTTTTGTAAAATCCTTTTCCCAAAATTATTTAGATCAGCTAATATGGCAATTTTAAAAAATGTATACACAACAAAATATTATTCAAATGGGAGATGTTATAAAAATATTCTCAAGACTTCAGGTAGATTTTCATATAAAGATACACATTTAAATCTCTCCTGAGAGTGGACTTAGAATTGATGAAACAAATGATGTTACAAGAGATATAGAAAATAAGAGTGATCTAATACCTAAAGGAATATCATTTTATTAAAAAAATCAAGGATGAATGGGTAAAGAAAATGTGATATATATATATTCAGTCATAAAGAAGAATGATTTTATGACATCTGCCAGAAAATGGATGGATCTGGAGTCTATCGTGCTAAGTGAAATAAGCTAGTCCCAAAAAGCCAAATGTCTAATGTTTTCTCTGATATATAGAATCTAACCCACAATAAGGGGTGGGGGAGTGGTGAGGGAAAGAATAGAAGTTCAGTAGATTAGATAATGGGGAATGGAAGGAAGGGACTGGGAATAGGGAAAAAAAGACTGTGGAATGAATCTGACATAATTTTCCTATATACATATATGAAAACACAACAGTGAATCCCACCATTGTGTACATCCACAAGAATAGGATCCTAACTAGAATAAGATATATTCCATGCTTACATAATTACATCAAAATGGATTCTACTATCATGTATAATTATAAAGAACCAATAAATTTTAAAAATCAAGGAAAAACAAGAAAGCAAAAATAAAGTTTAGGGGCTGGGGTTGTGGCTCAGTGGTAGAATGCTTGCCTAGCATGCACTGGGTTTGATCCTCAGCACCACATAAAAATAAAAAACAAACGAATGTGTCCACCGAAAAAAACTAAAAAATAAATATTAAAAAAAGATTTTAAAAAAAAGTTTAAAGTTTATTTATCATAACCCTGAAACAAATTTCTATGCAAGATGATTTGTTATAATTACAACTAGATCAGTGTCATAGTTACTTCTGTACAGAAAACATTCAAGATTTAGAATTGTAAATTGGGTTTATATTTATCACATGAAGGGGACCCTACTGTTATTGCTTCAATTAAAAAATATGTAATAGGATATAAGCTCAGGCTTTGGAGAATATACTAACAGCAGACCTTTATTTTGTGATTAAAGCTTGGAGGGTACAGAAATAAACAATGGATAATATATTCAACTATTCTAAGAATTGGTTTAATTCCACCATAGTATATAAGGAATTCCAGGATTGGAGAAGATAGAGAAACAGATGTGGATTTATGGAAAAGAACTGTCTCTGCTCACTGGACACCAGGGCCTTGAATTAAAACTAGAGAGAATATCTGATGTCAATGAATCTGAACAAGTACATCTCTTGGTAGCCCAGGTTAAAGACACAAAAGTCAAAATAGCATAAACTTTACAACTATGATCACCTAGAAATTTAAGAATCAACGAATCATGAGAAAGTTTTAGAAGTTTCAGTAGAGAAATGTAGGGCAGAAACCAACACTCATAGGTTAAACAAAGAATGGGTGAAAAGGATATTATGAACATGGTGGGTGTTCATGACACTTTCTGAAATCATCCACATGCATGTTGGGTGACTTTGGGGATCTTCCTTCACCTACTTAAACTTTAATGTTTTTATTCAAAAGGGTGGACAATAATGCTACCACACAAAAATAATAATAATAATACCTTACAGGATTTTTTAAGATTTTTTTAACTTCCACCAGAAAACTGAAGGTAGCCACTTATTCATTGAAAATGGTAGGGGAGTTGGGGGGGGGCTCTTGAATTCTATCACTGGAAAAATAAACCTCTACTTTCTTTCACCTCCTAGTGCTGGAGAAGAGGTTATGGCAAAGAACCAATCTTGTATATGGACATTTAACAGAGCCTTTACTTTATGCTACTAAAATAATAGATGGTTTGAAAGAGTTGGATTTCCTGTAAAATAAAATGAGAAAAAATGTGAGCTTCCAATAGCAAGTAAAATAAGAATGTGGAGTTAAAGAACATGATTGTGACTAGGAATAAACAAAGAGGGCCCTGTTCTCTGGGTCAGCTCTAGGACTATGGTACCTGGTCCCTATGAAGCAGAGTTCAAGTTAGCATCAGGGTTGACAAAGAAGGGTGGAGTGAACACAGAAACTACGGGATAGCACATAGTTTGCTATAACTAGGATAACAAAAATACTGTAGATTGGGTGGCTTAAACAACAGAAATGTATTTCTTCATAGTTCTGCTGCCTAAACTCCAAGAGCAAGATGTCAGCAGGTTTGGTTTTTTTTCCTGAGGAAGAAAGAAAAAGATCAGTGTCTTCATCAGAAGGTCTTCATCTGATGAAGGTCTTCTTCCTGTGTATTCATGTCTTTATTTTCTGTCGGTGTCTGTGTCCTAATCTCCTCTTCTTATAAAGACACTAATCAGATTGGATTAGCCCACCTTCATTTTACATTAATTACTCTTTGAAACCCTTACCCTGAAATACAGTCATGTTCTTACACAAAAGTTTGGGTGGGGAATAATTCAGCTTATGTGTTCACCTTCCTCTTTTGTTTTCTACCCCAAAACCTACCTCAAGAGATGTCATCATCTTCAATAGATTAGTGTGTCTCCTTACTTCACTTCTTTCTGTGTGAAGAATCATTTATACGTGGTTTTGGTGATTTCTCCCACAAAAAAAATTGAGGTTACACTACAATGTTTTTTCTTGGAACTTGCTTTTAATAATACATGATATAATTAACTATGTATCATGGGAATTAACTATATGATAAGAATATTCAGATCAGGCAGAGATATAATTATTCTTTTCCTTAACTTTAAATTTTTTCCTAAGAGTTTGTTGTTTAGTTTATTTTGTTACTAACAGTCACAACTCTTATGAGTGCATTAATGAGTACTTTTATATTTTTATGCAGAGTATTTATATTTATAGCATAGATTTCCAGCAATGAAATATCTGAGTAAAATGGCATATATGCTTTTTTATTAATAGATATTATAAAATTGTTTCCCAAAAACAATTTCAGAACATTTTTTCCAGTATCTTCACATGGAGTTATTCTTTTTTTTTTTCTTTTCGCTGATGAGTGAACATATAAAAAACTGGATAGGTGGAAGGATCTGGAATTTTACCCTACTTATAAGCTCATCAGTCCATTACTGTTTTAAGGAAGCTGGCAAAAAAACACAAGACCCCTGGTTCAGAGAAAAAGAAATTATTCACAGAAAAGTAATGCTTGGAGCTTCATGTTCACATTGGTTCCTCCTGGCCCCAGTTTTCATGGGGTGACCCAGATGGGCCTCCATGAGCATGTTACAAGAGAAGACCACCTATTTTAGGGGACTCACCAGTTTTACAGTAAATAACAATAAGTCTCTCCTGTGTCTTGGAGAACATAGAACATTTCCTCATCTTCAAGATTTCTCTCTACAAACATAACCCTTAGGCACAACCTAACAAAAGAGGACCCAGGACGTGTCACAATCAGCAAGAATGTTTATGGGCACTAAGTACCCATGGCAGATTGTCTCCTCCAGTACAAAGTAGGATCTTAGCCACTTATTAGTCCTCCAATAGCTTTCTATTGAATATAAATTAATGTCTAAGTCCCTTGTCAAGGTGTGGCATCACAAGTCCAAGCCTGTTCTGAGACTAGTGGTAAAGAAATAAGTAGAACAGAGAAGTATATACATGTGGCACAGCAAAAATTTATTTACATGATAATAATGCAAATTCCCAAGTATCAAGAGAATTTTCTATTCTATTCTACCACTCTAAAGCCCTAAAAGTAAAAAAAAAAAAAAAAGATGATTATTCCAGGCTTCTCTGCTGATGGATTATTCATTCTGCATGAGGACATTAAGCACTGAACATTCAGCAAGACTCCACAAGAAAAAGGACTCATCAAACCACAATACTTCACTTTGTGCCAAATACATATGCCTGGGTTTTTGTACCCCTTTTTAATCCTTCTGTTTCTGACTCAGCAATAAATTAAGGATGTGAATAACTTTAAATCAAATCCAAATCAATGGCCTTTCCTGTTTCCAATCCAGCATTTTAAATATAAGATTACACTTCCTAGATATAATCTAGCTAATAAGCAAAGTAGGAGTGATGAAATCAGAATACTTTTGTGTTAGTTTGCTAGGACTGCCGTAACAAAATATTATAGACTGGGTGACTTAAAGAACAGAAGTTTATTTTCTCACAGTTCTGGAGACTGTACGTCCAAAATAAAGATGCCAATAGGGTTGGTTTCTGGTGAGGCCTCTGTCCTTGGCTTGCAGATGGCTACTCTCTTACTGCCTCCTCACCTGGTCTTCCCTCTGTGCATATGTGCTCCTGATGTCCTTTCCTGAGTCCTAATTTTCTCTTCTTATAAGTATTGTATTAGGGCCCACTATCCAGGCTTCATCTCCTTAAATTTCCTATCTCCAAATATATATTCCTATTACAAAGTACCGAGGTTTGATCTTCAATGCATTGATTTGAGGAGATACCATTCAGCTTAAAATACTCAGCATCTTGCAAAACCCCCCAAAAATAATAAATGTAAAAGATGATTATTTATGATAACTAAATTCATAAAATGAAGAATTTCCAGACTTTAGCCCTGATGGAAATGTTTAGCACCACCTATAAAGTCACTTGGCAAAAAAAAAAAATAATCACCTGTGATTCTCATCAGGTCTATAGATACAGCTAGTAATTTACAGGAAATATAAAACACAAATTTCTTGTTTAAAAACATGACATGGATATAACCAACAAAATACAGAGTAATTGGTAAACAACCTAGTATCATGAACAAGTAAATTGTGAGAAATAAAAAGTGTGAATATTGGTACAAACTAAACGTGTATGTACCTTGAAAACTTTAGGTAAAATTTAAAAATCTAGACAAAAAATCACACATTGTATTATTCTATTTATATGAAATGTCCAAAATAATTAAATCTATAGAAAGCAAATTAGTGGTCTCAAGTGTTTTAGAGAAAGAAAAAATGTGTCCTGACTACTTAATGTCCTTTCAGGGTGATGAAAATGTTGAGGAATTAGATCAACATAATTACACAAGATTCTGACTATACTGAATTCTATCCTTTAAAATTATTAAATTATATTTTGTGAATTGTTACCTCAATAAAAAGACAAAGTTTATCAATTTTCAAAAATAAGACCCAACTCCATGCTGTCTACAAGAAACCCATGCTGAATATAAAGATAAAAATGTGTTTTAAAAGTTGGGAAAATATATGACAAACACCAATGAACAGAATGTGCAGTTGCTCTATTAGTATCAAAGAACAAAGAATATTACCAGTGATAAAGAGGGGCATTTCATGATGTGGAAGAAATCAATCAGGAAGATAAACAATCCTAAATATATATGCCCCAAACAAGAGTTCCAAAATACATTTAAAAACTGATGGAAAGAAATAGGTAAATCCACAATTGTTATAGGCTTAATGTTCTTTTTTCAAAAAAACTGATAGAATAATAGGATAGGAAATCAGTAGAAATAAAGAAAAATTGAACAACACTCAATTTGACCTTATTAATACAGAACATTCTGCCCAACAACAGCACAACACGGTAGTCTTATCTGCAGTTTCAGTTATCATGGTCACATATAGTATAAGAATATTAAATGGGAAATTAAAGAAATAATCCATAAGATTTAAGTCACATTATGAGGATCATGACAAAATCTTGAACTGTCCTGCTCCCTCTCACCTGTGAACCATCTCTTTGTTCAGTATATCCATACAATATATGCTACCCACTTATTAGTCCATTAATAGCTGTCTCAATTTTCAGATTAACTGTCCCAGTATCACAGTGCTTGTGTTTGTTCAAGTAACCCTTACATAGTAGTTTAAGCCTATGTCATAATACCTGTCATTCATCTAACTTAATATCATCACATAGGCATTGTATAATCTCACATCATCACAAGAAAAAGAAGCATGAATACAGTAGAATACATAAAGAAAAAGATATTACATTCACATAACTTTTATTACAGCATTTTTATAATTGTTCTGTTTTATTAATGTTGTTAATCTCTTACTGTGTCTAACTTATAAATTAAAATTTTTCATAGGTGTGTGTTAGAGGAAAAAAACATAGTGTTTATAAGGCTCAGTATTATCCACACTTTCAGGCATCCACTGGGGCATGAGGATATTATGAGATACCACCTCACACTACTTAAAACAACAAAACAGGGCTGGCACAATGGCACACACCTGTAATCCCAGCAGCTCTGGAGACTGAGACAGGAGGATTGCAAGTTCAAAGCCAGCCTCAACAAAAAGCAAGGTGCCAAGCAACTCAGTGAGACCCTGTCTCTAAATAAAATGTAAACTAGGACTGGGGATGTGGCTCACTGGTCGAGTCAAGTACCCCTGAGTTCAATCCGAAAGAAAAGAAAAGAAAGAAAGAAAGAAAGAAAGAAAGAAAGAAAGGAAGGAAGGAAGGAAGGAAGGAAGGAAGGAAGGAAGGAAGGAAGGAAGGAAGGAAACAAGTGTTGGTGAGAATGTGGAGAAATTGGAGCCCTTATGCAGTGCTGGTGGGAACATAAAATGGTGTAGCTGCTAAAGAAAACACTATATTAGTTCTCAAAAGATAAAAAAATAGAGTAACCATGTGGGTCATCACATGCAGTTTTAAAAAGTAATACAGAAAGATGCTATCTGTCCTAGTAGGTCAACTTATTCAGCATGTATTCTAAGTCAACCCTCTGAAATTCTCTAGCAATGGATCTAGATTAGAGTAGAAACAATTTGTTAAACAAAAATGTTGCTTCTGCTTTAGGAATATATACCATTTATATAGAAAAGCAGGTGGTATTCATAAGAAAGAAAAAAACTACCAGAGAATAATTTCCAGAATAAGTGAAAGAGACTGGGACTGCAGTACTGATGAAAATTCCACCCCAACTGAGGATTCTTTAAGTAGAAGACCAAAGGGGAGGGAAAGGAGAAAGTGCCCAAGACAAAGGAGGATAAAGAATCTGTGTGAGTGTGGTAGTTACAGAATGTAAGGGGAAACACAGACATTGGTTGGGAGGAAATGGTAGCTACAGCATGCCTGGGTTCAAGACTAAAGAGAAAGATCAGAGTTCTAAGCTGTTGCAACCCCTCAGAGCTTACAGGCTGGGTGCTATCATACTAAAGTAAAAATACAATGATCTTATAAACAGTGAATCCAGGATATACTTCTTTGCAGAAAAAAAAATGGCACAATAAGACTGTGCTTTCTTAAAAAAAGGTTTCAAAAATCTATATGACATTTTAGATATAACAGAAGAGGACAAAATGATTTAAACTTATGAGCTAGGGAAAAAAATGTCAGAGATAATTAAATCAGGAGAAAAATCCAGGTTAGGGTAAAGATGGGAATTCAGCTTTAGGTATAGCTGAAAATGGGGGTGTGGGAGAGGAAGGGCAGAGTTCTGGATTGAGGTCAGCATGGGGCAAATGCAAAATGAAAACAAGATCCAGAGGGGAGGATCAAATATCTCCATCCAGGGGAGAGATGAAGAAAAGTGAGAAGACACTGGGTGGGTGAAAAGGAAGAGGCTGGGGTAGAGAAGGGAGCCTAGGCTGGGAAAGCTGTGAGTGGGTAAACCATGGATCTGGTAGAAGCAGGAAGTATATTAAGAAGTGTGGCTAGCAACCATGTATGGGGAATTCCTGGAACTATTGACCTATATCTCCTTCCTTTGTGTCAGAATGTCAAAACTCCAAGGAGCCAGTCTGGTAGAATCTGACCCAGGTACTAGTAAGAGTCAGCTGGGCAGATGCCAGATTAGAGGTATAAAGATCAGGCTGGAGCTTCCTGCCATCAGAGAACTCAGCTCCTTTCTCTGGGCAGAAAGGTTTTTCCACCTCTTCCACCAGAGGGATAATGTCATGAGTGGGGGACCCTGAACTTCAGGCCTAGTGTTGGGAGATCACTGAGATGGGGCTGTGTCAGGCCCTAGACAATGGTAAGGCCCATTCCATAGACAGGAGATCCTCAATAATGCCTGTCTCTTCCCAGCTCTGCCCCTCTGGGACAGTACACTAACCCTCCCTCTACACATGAAAGCATCTAAATCTACAGCCCCCTAAGACTCAGGACAATTCTAGATCTCAAGAATTGTCTTCCTCAGAGAACCTGGCCATCAACCCTACTCCTAACCCCACCCTAGTCACAGATGCCTATAACCTGCCATGATCTGGGGCACAATGAGGCCACAATGATAGCCAGTGAGGGATTCTGTCTAGTCTGTGCTGGAGCTCATGTCTGTCTCATGGTTCCCTATTTTCCTGCCTGAAGATATAGATGGGAAAAGATTCCCACCAAAGCCTATGATGACCCATCCTGACTGCTTTCCCTTTTCTTGCCTACCATCCAGCAGGCACAGAAGGTCTAGGCATTCTGCACACTCTCCAGAGTGCAAGGTCATTTCTAGATGCAATCCCGGTACTACATATACTCTGGCTCAAACCTGAAGTTAGTGCCCTGATCCTTGAGGCTGACAAGCCACCCTCCTCTCTGGGATCTGGCTATTATCTTCAGTACTCCCATCCCATATTTTAGGCTCTGAAGAACAAATGGCCTTTCTTGACCTCTTCCCATAACCATATCTTTCTAATACCCATCGACCAGACTAGACCCTTCATACCTAAGAGCAATCCCTTGAATTCTTCTGGTTCTGTGGGACATCTATTAGAATTTTTGGAGCTATTTTAACCAGATACACAGATAAATAATCAATACCAGATACACAGATGAATAATCAATACCCTTCCCATGGAGTAGAATCTTACCTTGAAGGATCTAAAACTCTGCCTTCTCCCACCAACCCCACACCACCCCATCAGCCTTTCCAGTACCAAAATTTCTGTAATACTTCTCAGTTTGGTCTCTATTCTCCATATGCTCCAGAAGATCCTAGAGGTGAAAATAACGGGTCATAGGGTATGTGCATCTTCAGTCTTAGCAGCTACTGAAAGTTCCAAAATGGTTGTACCAATTTCCCACCTTCCAGCAGGGTATACATTATAGTCATGTCCCTCAAATAAATGAAAAAATATCTTTTTTATTTTACTTTAGCCACTTTGATAGGTATATAATGTTATCACACTGTGAGTGTAAGTTGTATTGCCTCAATGATTAGTTGGGCTGAGTACCTTTTCTTTGATTTAATACATTTGGATAGTCTCCTTGGGAAATGCCTATTAAAATTGTTTACTATTTTCCCTCTGTTTGCTTTATCCTTTGATTTTAAACAACAGAGTATTTGACCTATTTATCACACAGCCTATTAGACCTCCTCACCCTCCAAATTCTACCATAATGACAGTCACAATATACTAAGGGGCTTTACATAGGTCACCTCATTTTTTAAGGCAACTATCATCCCCAATTTCAGAGAAAAAATATGGAAGCTCGAAGAAGCAAAGCAACTGGTGCAAGGTGATGCCATCGGTCAGCAACAGAGCCAGGGCTGATTCCCAGGGCTCGAAGAGTTTAGCAATACTTCCCATGAATTTTTAAAATTATTAACTACCTCTCCCTGACGGTTCATATTCCCTTTTCCTGCTTAACACGTTATGTGTAATTATTCTGTTTATTATCTGTCTTTCCTACTAAAATCTAAAGTAAAAGAAGGAAGAGATTTTTATCTGTTTTATGTACAAACATATCCCCAAAGCCTAGAGAATGCCTGGCACATAGTAGTTCTATACATTTTGAATAACCAAATGAATACTCAATGATTCTAAGGGATCAACATCCTAAGACATCAACATTTAGTTTCCTCTTACCTCTGAGGCTGACAACTTATAAACATCAGTCTTTCTTTTTTTTTTTTTTTTTTTACTCAGTAGCTGTCACCCCCCCACACACACACAAGGGTTAGTTGCAATGTAGAATCTGAAAATAATGGTGAACCTTTTGTTTTTTTTCACATTTTTTATTTTTTTATTTTTATTTTTTATTGGTTGTTCACAACATTACAAAGCTCTTGACATATCATATTTCATACATTAGATTGAAGTGGGTTATGAACTCCCAATTTTTACCCCAAATGCAGATTGCAGAATCACATCGGTTACACATCCATATTTTTACATAATGCCCTATTAGTAATTGTTGTATTCTGCTACCTTTCCTATCCCCTACTATCCCCCCTCCCCTCCCCTCCCATCTTCTCTCTCTACCCCATCTAATGTGATTCATTTCTCTCCTTGATTATTTTCCCATTCCCCTCACAACCTCTTATATGTAATTTTGTATAGCAACGAGGGTCTCCCTTCATTTCCATGCAATTTCCCTTTTCTCTCCCTTTCCCTCCCATCTCATGTCTCTGTTTAAAGTTAATCTTATTTTCCTGCTCTTCCTCCCTACTCTGTTCATAGTTGCTCTCATTATATCAAAGAAGACATTTGGTATTTGTTTTTTAGGGATTGGCTAGCTTCACTAAGCATAATCTGCTCTAGTGCCATCCATTTCCCTGCAAATTCCATGATTTTGTCATTTTTTTAGTGCTGCATAGTATTCCATGGTGTATAAATGCCACATTTTTTTATCCATTCATCTATTGAAGGGCATCTGGGTTGGTTCCACAGTCTAGCTATTGTGAATTGTGCTGCTATGAACATCGATGTGGCAGTATCCCTGTAGCATGCTCTTTTAAGGTCTTCAGGGAATAGTCCAAGAAGGCCAATAGCAGGGTCAAATGGTGGTTCCATTCCCAGCTTTCCCAGGAATCTCCAAACTGCTTTCCAAATTGGCCGCGCCAATTTGCAGTCCCACCAGCAATGTACAAGTGTACCCTTTTCTCCACATCCTCGCCAGCACTTGTTGTTGTTTGACTTCATAGTGGCTGCCAGTCTTACTGGAGTGAGATGGTATCTTAGGGTGGTTTTGATTTGCATTTCTCTGACTGCTAGAAATGGTGAGCAATTTTTTCATGTACTTGTTGATTGATTGTATATCCTCCTCTGAGAAGTGTCTGTTCAGGTCTTCTCCTAGGTTTTCCTGTCTCCTTCCAGTCTCCAGATCAGCTCTGTCATTTCCTTACCATGTGCATCTTCATACGCATTGCCCAACATTCAGCCATCAACCAGGGACAGGTATGAACAACTGAAGCCAAGGTCCCTGAGGGCAGGTATCTAGGCTAGGGAATGCTTGAAGGAGAATTAGGAAAGTTAGTGTCCTAAAATCAGATTGCTATACATTCAGATTCTCTCCCCAACCCCCAGTTCAACTGGCTTGCTTGGGTTCCCAATACCCCATGCTCAATGCAGATGCCCCCATCCATAACAAAGGAAGTTGTGAAAATGGCCACAGTGATGAGGTGATATCTGGCAGACCCATCTTCAAATGACCAGTACATGGCTCCTGAGTTGATGGCAGCCAGACATGGTGAGTGGGGACCTCTGCACCTGGGGATACTAACAACTAAAGGAGAAACATCAAGGTAAGGGCTCCATTCTGCATCCCTGTGTCTTGGAACTAGGAGAAAAATTCATTATTTATTTTTGTTTCAGGTGGCCCTGGGGCATCACGAAGAGGAATATTTCTCAAACCCCGGAGCCAAGGCTGTGCTAATGCAATTTTAAACATATTTGGACAACGTGGAAAGGGCAATTGTGGCCTAGAATGAGCAACTAGACATCCCCTTTGAATACTTGGAGCCAAGCTGTGCAGAGAACAGTATGGCTATCTGAGCCCAAATCTGTTCTTTCTTTAAGATCTTATGCCACCATTGTGATTAATAATTTGTCCCTGAGGTTTTTTTGTTTTGTTTTGTTTTCTTGGGTCTCAGTTGATATGGTTCTTTTTACTCCTAATACTGAGTTCTTTACCTAAGTATTTCACTTGAATGAGGCACTGTCCTCAATTCTAGGTACCCTATGGGAAATATCTTTAAAGTTAGAATTAAATTCTTTAGAGAAATCCACCCCTTGCTCCTGTCATTTTCTTTTGGCCCTAGAAATTTGCCTTTCCCACATATTATATAATTTGGAGGGCTGAGTTTTCAGATGCTATGATATAGAGATCAATTTTATTTTCATCTAGACACTCAGTTATCCAAGTACTGTTTATTGAAAAACCCATCCTTCCTCATTTTGTTAGTCACTTTTTTATCACTGTGACCCAAATATCTGACAAGAACAAATAAGAGAAGGAAAGATTTATTTCAGCTCATGGTTTCAGAGGTTTCAGTCCATGGTTGGCTCACTCCTTTGTTTGGGGGCTGAGGTGAGACAGAACATCATGGCAGAAGCAGGTGGAAGAGGAAAGTTGTTCAGCTCATGGCTGCCAAGAAGGGGAGGGGAAAGAGGCCAGGGACAAGATACAAACCTCAAGAATACACCCCAGGTGACTGTCTTACTCCAACCACGCCCCACCCACCCATCATTTCCACCTCATCCCAGTAGTCCATTCAAACTAATAATTCATCAAATGGATTAATTCACTGATGAGGTTAGAGTCATCATAATTCAATCACTTTCCAAAAACCCCACCTCTGGACATTGCTGCACTGAGGACCAAGTCTTAACACTTGAGCTTTTGAGGTCACAGTGGTGTTATACCTAATACAGCCCACTGTTTGATAAGACATATTTATCCAATTATTCTTTAGAGGTGCTTTGGCTTTTCTTAAACATATATTAAAATTAGCTTGTCAAGTTTCACAAATGACGTTGACTGGAATTGCATTGCATCTATATGAAATGTTAATCTCAAACCAATTTTGCATTTCTAGAGATATATCTAACTGAGTCATTTTATACATTGTAAATTCCATTTTTTTTGCCTTTGTATATTTTATGTCAATTTTCATGAGTAAGATTGGCCACTGGAGGTTTGAAGGCCTGCACAGGGTTAATATCAGAATTCTGCCAAATAACTTATCAAAGTAATAGGAAAAAACAGAATATATGATTCTGTCACCAGAGAGACTGAAATGCATTCCAAATGTGCTAACTAAAGTAGAACTAAAGCAAATCTTCCTTGGGCTGGGGTTGTTGCTCAGTGGTAGAGCTCTTGTTTAACATGCGCAGGACACTGGGTTCAATCCTCAGCACCACATAAATGTAAAATAAAGATATTGTGCCCACCTAAAACTAAAAACTAAATAAATATTTTTTAAAAAATCTTCCTTAATATGACAATATATTAATAAATGAATAGAAAATGTTTCGTTAACCAAAACCATTTATGCTGAAAATCAAAACTCAGAGAATGATCACCACTTTCATCGTTATTATTCCATAGACTTTGAGAGAGGCTAGTTAGTCCAAAAGAAAAGGAAAATGATTGTTTAAGTTTAGAGAAATACCAAAATAATCATTATTTGAGAGGATAATTATAGACCCAGAAAGTTCAAGAGACTCAAAGTTTATTAGAACTAGGAAAAGACAAGATATAGAATAAATACGTTGAGAGAATAGTTTTATCTTTTTTCTAATAATAGCCAATTATAAATTGTAATGTATTCCGCTGTAATTTATTTTTAAAAAAATCAATTTATAAAAGAAAAAATAAATTAATTAAAATTTAAAAATAACTCAATGCCTCTTACTGACATATTATGAAATAAAAATAAATGTGATAAGAAGTAAATTAGCTATAAGGAAACCTATGAAATTATTTTGATATTAAGCAAGATCTTAATAAGTGTAAAAACATTCATTTCCTAAGTAGGAATACTTAACATTGGGAAATGATCACACAGAGACTTAAAGCATGAGCTCTAGAGTCAGAACATTTGGCTAAAATCCAAATTGTAGTATATTCCCCAGGAAAGAACAGGAGAATGCATTCAATTGAATGTGTTCAATTTATTTATTTCCCCGATCAGGTTGCAAAGTACATCTTAGCAAATTGTGTCTTATCAAAGTGGCCGTGTATAAAATCAATAAGCAAAAATCAATTGTATTTCATACACTACTAATTATCTGAAAAGAACATTAAGAAAATCGGTTCCTAGATCAGAATAAAATATTTAGAATAAATTTATCCAAATACATAAAAGACTTTTTTTTAAAGAGAGAGAGAGAGAGAGAATTTTAATATTCATTTTTTAGTTTTCGGCGGACACATCTTTGTATGTGGTGCTGAGGATCCAACCCAGGCTGCATTCATGCCAGGCGAGTGCGCTACTGCTTGAGCCACATCCCCAGCCCAATGAAAGACTTTTATGGAAAACTATAAAACATTAATGGAAAAAAAAAGAAAGCCTAAATGAATGGAAAGGCACCCTGTGTTCACTGATTACAAGACTTGAAATTTTTAAGATGGTGATAATGTGGGGGACACCTTACATCCAAACCATGACAGACCTGAATAGACACTTCTTTTTAAAAGGTGTACAAATGGCCAATAGGTATATGAAAAAGAGATTACTGATCATTAGAGAAATACAAATTAAACCCACAATGAGATATTACTTCCCACCTGTTAGAATGGCTATTAACAAAAAGACTAATATTAACAATTATGGTGAGGATGGGAGAAAAGGGAACTCTATACAGAGTTAGTTAGAATGTAAATAAAGACAGCCATTATGGAAACAATGTAGAGGCTCCAAAAATTAAAAATAGAAATGCCTTATTACCCAAAATTCTGCTTCTAGAGATATATCCAAACTATACGAAATCAGTATGCCAAAGAGACATTACTCCTGTGTTTATTTCAGCATTATTTATAATAGCTAAGATGTGGAATCAACCCAAATGTCTGTCGATGGAGAAATGGATAAAAGAAGTGAAGTATATATACACTGTGGAAGACTAGTCAACCTTTAAAAATAAGGAAATCTTGTCATTTATAATATGAATGAACCTGGAAGATATTATGTTGAGTGAAATAAGCCAGGCATATAAAGACAAATATTGCATACTCTTACTTATGAGTGGAATCTAAAAAGTCAGATAATAGAGTAAAATGGTAGCTACCAGAGTGACAGGGCATGGAATATTGGGGAGATAGCCAAAGGTCACAAAAGTTCACTTATACAGGAAGAATAAATCCAAAAGATTATTGTGTATTATGGTCATATAGTTAATAACACTTTATTGTATATTTGAAAATTGCTAAAAGGATAGATTTTTAGTGTTGGCACCCTTCCTCCCACTGGGTATAGAATTCTAGGTAAGCAGGTACTCCAGAATAGCACTTGACTCCCCCCCCCCGCCCCTGCCCCGCCATTGCTTCTGTTGAGAAGTTAGCTATGAGTCTGGTTGCTTTTCGGAAAATATTGTATCCTTCTCTGTCTTAACATTTCCTCTGTCTGGTTTTCAGTGGTTTGGTTATAATGTGTACCTATGAGGTTTTCTTTGCATTTACTTATACCACATAGCTCTTACTTACATTTTTAAAAGTCTTGTTTACATAGATTAGCTACATTCATTCATTCTTTCCTTCCACTCTCTGCATAGTTCTGAGTTTCATTCCAAGTCAGTGAACATTCAAACATCCAGTATGGAATGATCTATAGAAACTAGGGGCCAGGACACTAAGAAATTAATTCCTCTCTCCACATACACATTTCTAGCCTTTGTATGCTTTTTTTCCTGACCAGCCCTCTCTTGCATATCAAGTCATCTCTCTCCCCTCCTTGTGTACCAGACCCAAAACCCCTTCAGGAATCCTGGTTAGGTTTCCTAGAGCTTACTGTAATTCATTCTTCTGATTTTAGTGCATCTGTGTCCCCCTCCCACAGGGCTGTACCACAGCATCCTCCAGGGTGGGCGTGCACATTGTGTTCATTCTCTGGGAAGGGTTTCCACTGAAGCTGTGCTACATGGTGGGCATCTATAAATGGTAAAGAGAAATGATCAAGGGTCCTAATGACAAGATTTCCCTTTTGGCTGGAAGCCCTGATCTAGAGATCATCATTCAACTCTCTTCACCACAGCCAAATAGCAGATCCTGTTATTCCATTGCTCGCCAGAGGGCTCTCTATTTAAACCACGGGCCCCACACTGAGAAGCCAAATACTTTGGTCCTAGAATGTCTAATTTCAGTGTAGGTGGGTTACATTTTTCTCTTTATTCATTGGCTAAAAATCAAAGCAATAATCCCAATTACTTAAAAAAGAGGACAGTTCATATTTTGAATAACTAGGATTTTCCTGACCTCTCCCTCTTTTCCATTCCAGCTGCACAATTCTCACAACTTATTAAATCTCTCCTATGCAAGTGGTTTGGTTCTTTTACTCCTTCCTAATATGGTTTAGTTTTAATCTCTCATTTTATGAAAAATAAAGCTTGGTTAATATTTTGGTTTTGTAAGAAATGATGTACATTTTTGCTGTTTCTCCATTTCCATATTAATTTTTGACTCTTGCTTCTTTAATGTTTAAATTATACTACTTTTTCTAGTTTTAAAAAATTGAATACTGAGTCATCCACTGAAGTGGCATTCAGCATCAAATAAGAGTGGTTCCAAAAGGCAACTGGTTTATTTTTCTCCGGTAACGTGTCTGGAACTGGGCTATCCATGCTGTTGTCGTGACTCCTCCTACCTTCCAGATCTTTTTTCCTGTGTGGCTTTCATCCTCATGATTACAAAATGGCTTCTATACCTCTAGACATCATGTCCACACTCCTGGCAATTAGAAAGAATAAAGGGGGAAAGGCTTTGTTCTTATCTTTTTTTTTCCATATTGACTTTGTAAAGCAACTATTTTCTGATGAGACTTCTCTCTTAATAAAATCTTATTGCTCTATAATCTTTTAGATTTTACTTTGCTTTTTAATTATGTAAGTCATTTACATGATTTCTAAATCAAAACTATTTTAAAAAGGAGGGGGTGGCTGGGATTGTGGCTCAGAGGTAGAGTGCTCGCCTGGTATGTACAAGGCCCTGGGTTCAATCCTCAGAACCACATAAAAATAAATAAAATAAAGGTAAAAAAAAAGTATAATCAGGGAGACCATGACTTTATTTCTGTACCCTATATACTCTCCATTCCCTTCTTCCATAAGTATAGTCCTTTGTTAAACATTTTGTTTTTTCTTCCTCTGTTCTTCTTTAAAGATAAGCAAATATGGGTATAAATCCATTTTATACAAAAGTTAGCATATTGTACACTTTCACGCACCTTACCTTTTTTCCATACTATATTCTGCAGATTTTGACTTTTTGCAGTACACAGATATTCCTCACTTGTTTGATAGCTCAATACTACTCCAATTTGTGGCTCTAACAGCAGTCATAATGTTGTGAGCCAGTTCCTCATTGAAGGATGTCTGGGTTGTTTTCAACCCCTTTACCATAATGAATAAATTCTACAGTTAATAGCTTTGTGCTTACATCACTCCTCATTTTTGTCCAGGTATTCTGGGGATAGTCCTACAAGGGAGATTTCTGCTTCAAAAGGTAAATGTGTGTCATTTTGTTACATTAGCACCAGATTCCCATTTTGCATTCAAATGGCTCTAACCTCATTAATGAATCAATCTACTGATGTATTCACAGCTAAATGGACTATTGAGAGGTGGTGGAAACTGTAGGAGGTGGGACTAGTTAAAGAGTGGGTCCTTTGGGAACTAGACCTTTCTTTCTTTCTCTCTCTCTCCCTCTCTCTTTCCGTGTCCCCCTTCCTCTCCCCCTCCTTCTCTCTTGTTTCTCTCTTTCTCTGGCTACCATGAGATGAGCAGTTTTGCTCTGCCACACCATTCCACAGCAATGTGCTCACACAGCCCCAATCATGGACTGTAACCTCTGAAACCATGAGACAAAATAAACCTTTCTTCCTCTTAAGTTGATTTTCTCAGGTATTTAGCCACAGTAACAAAAAGCTAACTAACACAGTCTGTTTCCTCACAGTGTCACCAACAGAAACTTTTGTCAAGTTTTGGGATCTTTGTAAAGCTAAGCAATAAACAATGGTATGTCAGGGGAATTCTAACTTGCATTTTTCATTTCATGAGCATGACTGAGAATCTTGTCATTTACCTAAGAGTCATTTTAATTTATTTTTCTGTATATTATCTGTTTTTATCTTTTGCTCATTTTTTTCTATTGTGTTATTGGTCTTTTCTTTCTTGAATTTTAGGCATTCATTATGTATTGAAGTAATAATCCTTTGTGGTAAAAAATTACTTATTATTTCTTAGTTTTCCATTTGTCTTTTTTCTTCATTTGTAAATTTTGTCATGCAAAAGGCTGATTTGTTTGTGTCATATTTATAAAGTAAAATTCATCTTTTTTGCATGGCTGCCGGATTTTCAGTCACAGTTAGGAAAGTGTTCCCACTGTCAGATTCTAAAGGAATCCACCCACCCCACCCCCTTTTTTCTTTTGCCACATAGGTGAGGGTTTGGAGAGTTGTTTGTTTTGGTACCAGGGATTAAACCCAGGGGAGCTTGACTACTGAGCCACATCCCCAGCCTTTTTTTTTTTTTAAAGAGAGAGAGAGAGAGAGAGAGAGAGAGAGAGAGAGAGAGAGAGAGAGAGAGAGAGAGAGAGAGGAGAGAATTTTTTTTAATATTTATTTTTTTAGTTCTCGGCGGACACAACATCTTTGTTTGTATGTGGTGCTGAGGATCGAACCCGGGTTGCACGCATGCCAGGCGAGCGCGCTACCGCTTGAGCCACATCCCCAGCCCATCCCCAGCCTTTTTTATTTTTTATTTTGAGGCAGAGTCTCGCTAGATTGCTTAGGGTATCATTAAATTGCTGAGGCTTGCCTTGAACCTGCAAATCTCCTGTCTCAGCCTCCCGAGTAGTTGGGGTCACAGTCATGTGCCACCACGCCTGGCTTCTTGTTGTTGGTTTTGGTTTGCTTTTACATGTAGGTACTTGGCCCATTTGGAATTTTTCCTACATTATGGTTTGAAGAATAGTTACAATTTTACCTTTTACCATATCGCTGAAACATTTGTCTCAATATTGCTTGTTTAAAAAGTCCTTTTCCACAATGAAGATAGATGATTGCTTTTATATTTACTTCTAGATTGCTGTAATGTTTCATTGATCTGTTTATTCACATATCCACACCACAGTCCTTATGATGAAAACTCAACTATATTTAAAACTTGACTGGGCTATGTCCCCATAGTCCTTCTTTTACCAAGATTTTCTAGGTATTCCTGCTTTTATAATCAATCCTTTAAGTCTGGAAAAAAATTAACCACACATTTATTTGATTGTATTACCTGTTAAAATTGATGTAGGGTGAATCAATGTGGTATTTAATCTTCCTACTCATAAACGTGACTTGGCTTTCTACTTGGTTGAAACTGACCTTTGTCTTTGGAGATAATTTTATAATTTTCTCATGTTGGGTCTGTATATTTATTGTTACATTTATACCTAGAAATTTTTCTTTATTTTTTGTTATTGTAAATGTGATCTTTCATTATTTCTATCAACTGGCTGTTTTCTACAAGGTTAATGACTTCTGTGTTTAATTTTGTATTCTGCTACTTAGCTAAATTTTCAGTTTGTTTTTAGTAGTTTTTCATTTACTCTTCTAGGTTTTTTAAGTATGTAATTATGTAATCTGAAAATGAAGACAATTTGTGTCTTGCTTTATATTTTTCATTCCTATATTATTCCTTTTTCTTTCTCTCTTGTACTGGTTAATACCCCCAATATGCTGTCAACTGATAATAGAAAGAAAGATGTTGACTTTACATTTTAATTTTTTTCACATTTAAGTTGTAGTGATCCAACCTTGCTATATCATGGTGTGTGTTTGTGTGTGTGTGTGATACTGGGGATAGAACCCAGGACCTTGCACATGCTAGGCAATCACTCTGTCACAACTACCTCCCCAGCTCTGTCACCAATTTTTAAATTAGTTTAATTTACTAGATTCTCAGAGGGCTTCCTAAATTCTCCCATAGAGATAGAAGATTTACTCATTAGTCTTTCTATTTTTTCAATTTTTTATTCTAATTTGTTATATATGACAGCAGAATGCATTATAATTCATTACACATACAGAGCACGATTTTTCATATTTCTGGCTGTATGCAAAGTATATTCACACCATTTATACCTTCATACATGTACTTAGGGTAATAATGTCCATCTCATTCCACCAGCTTTAGTCTTCCTATTTTTATTGTTACTTATATCTTTCGAGTTATCCTGATGGTTATTCTTTTTTGCATTATAGCATCTCCCTTTATCTTTATTAATGCTTATTTTTGCCTTTTACTTTGCTTGATATCAACCCATTAAGTCCTGAGCTTTTGATTCTGAGACTATTTCAGTGAAACTGACACAGGTCCATTAAAATAGGTTGAAAATCATACTTTATATGGTGTATACAATATTTGCTTTTATATACCATTGTATTCTTTTTTTAAAAAGATTTTTTTAGTTGTAAATGAACACAATACCTTTATTTATTTATTTATTTTTATGTGGTGCTGAGGATCAAACCCAGTGACTCACATGTGCTAGGACAGCTCTCTGACACTGAGCTACAACCCCAGCCCCTATCATCATATTCTGATATTATATGTAATTTAATCATATTATTATTATTGTCATCATTATTGAAAAATAGTTATTATTTTACTTTTTACCCTGCAGCTATCTGCTTGTCTCAACATAACAAAGAAAATTAAAAACCTCATTTCAAGTCAAACTCAAAATTACATATTGGTGCATCCAAAAGCAGTTGATACCAGAGGATGGCACAGAGACTCTGTGAAAAAAAGAGAGTAGTGTGTAGGACCCTATGGTTGGCAGAACTCAGAAATCACCAGTTTGGAAGGTGAGAAAAACAGCACCAAAAGACATAGTCTGGGTCCTTTCACTGGATCAGTAAAGGAAGCAAGCCCCCTTGAACTTGGTAAAGTTTGGAGGAACTGAGAAAGCATAAATGGATAAATGCACCATATTTTAAAAAAATATATTTCTAGAAACAAGAAAGGGAACCTTGAACTACACAACCCGAAAAACTATTCTTGTCCCTTCATAACAAAATACCCACAGGAAATTTCTGCAAATAGCTGATAGAGAAGGACCTAACTCATTCAAATATGAGTTTTAAATAGGAACTAACACAACATTTATATAGAGTATATACTTTTCAAAATATAAGAGACAGTACAAAGCATTTCTACAGAAAGCCTTCATCATAAACATGTTTTTATGAGTTAGTGAGAAATAAATATCCAAAGTTTTTTTAAAAAAATACTTAATAAAGCAACTGCCACCGTGAAGGAATACTACAAAGTAAAATAATAATAATAATAATAATAATAATTAGTAATAGTAGTAGTAGTATTCAGGAATAAGCTGAGCAGACAGTAGTGGAAATTAAAATGTCAACTAGTGGAACACAAAAGAAACAGAAGGACCTGGGCATAGTGGTGCACACCTGTAGTACCAGTAGCTTGGGAGGCTAAGACAGGGGAGCACAAGTTCAAAGCCAGCCTCAGCAACTTAATGAGGCCCTAAGCAATTCAGTGAGACCCTGTCTCAAAATCAGATATAAAAAGGGCTGGGGATATGGCTCAGTGGTTAAGAGGCCCTGGGTTCAATCCCAGTACAAAAAAGAAAGAAAAAGAGAATAAATAAATAAAAGGAAAAAACAAAACCAACATGAAATGAAGACAAAAAGAGTATAATGGGAAAAACATAGAGAGTACAAAAGGATAAAAATGAGAGAAGTAGGCATAATGAAACAGATCAAAAAAAACATTACAAAATACAGAGGTACAGTCTGTGGAGAGGAAACAATAAAACAGACTATAAGGAGATAGTTTTGAAATAAAATTCTAGCAAATGTTCCTTTAAAAAAGTCATTCAAATCTATGTTTTGAAAGGGCACACCATGTCTACAGAAAATGATCTAACATGGTAAGACCCAAGACACATCCCAGCAAAGTTGTTACACTTTAAAGACAAAGATAGAATTTGTTTGTTTGTTTTTGTTTTGGTACTGGATATTGAGCCCAGGAGTGCTTAACCACTGGATCACATCCCCAGTCATTTCTATTTTTTATTTTGAGACAGGTTCTCGCTAAGTTGCAAAGGCTGGCCTCAAACTTTCAATCTTTGAATCGCTGGAATTATAGGCATGCACCTCCAGGCCTGGCGGGAAAAGATGGAATTCTTTGGGCAGCTAGACTAAAAGATCAGATCACTGATTCTTCTCCACACAATGGTTTATGCCAGAATACACCGAACAACAATAAAATATATGTAAAACAGAAAATATAAGCCAGGGATTTTATATCCAGCTATATTACACTTCCAGTGCAAGGGTTACTAACAGTTACCAATGCATAAGAACTATGGAGTATTGTCCTCATTAACTCCTCTTATGGAAACTACCAGAGGGAAAATTCCAGCCAAACAAGAGAAACTTTGACAAAAGAACTGGAAATAAGCATTGTACACATATTTTCAGCAAAAGTAAAATGAAAATAATGGTGAGGATAAGGGTATTGAAAGTAAATATTCTATGTTTTGATAATGTGGGACTCATACAACCAATAAAATGGAGAGAATAGGGAGAGAAGTAAGAAAACTGAATAAGCCTCAAGTAGTAAAAGAATAAGCATATTTAACAGGAAAAGATAAACATTAAGAAAGCTAATGTTGGTTAAAATTGAGAGGTGGAGAAAATGTATCAGGAATAGAATATTAAATAATTTTAGCATTTCTCATAAAAAGGAACTAAAAACTATTGTTTGTATTAACCAACATATAATTACAAAGATAAGATTTTAACAAGCCAGGCATGGTGGCGTGCACCTGTAATCTCAGCAGTTCAGGAGGCTGAGGCAGGAGGGTTGCAAATCCAAAGCCAGCCTTTGCAAAAATGATATGTTAAGCAACTCAGTGAGATTCTGTCTCTAAATAAAATACAAAATAGGTCTGGGGATGTGGCTCTGTGGTCGAGTGCACTTGAGTTCAATCCCCAATATCAAAAAAAAAAAAAAAAAGATTTTAACAAACCTTCTTGAAGATGTATAAAACTGCAAAGTAAAGAAAACCAAGTGGCCCACATATGAAATTTTAAATGTTTATTTGTGTGTAATTAAAGAAAGAAATATACAGAAATATGTAATTAAGACACACACACATACAAAATCATATGACAGAACCAGGGACAGATATAAATGACAATAAATGTAAATCAACCTACCTTTCCAATTACTAGAAAATGTTTATATTGGATCTGGAAAAAAATGCTCTTTTGCTATATACAAGAGATATGCGTAAAATTCATTAGAAAGTGTAAAAATAAAAGGATTGATGTTTATATATCAGAGTTTGAGACATTACCATGAGGTCATGTTTAGCTTTAGAGACACAGATTTTACATGTAAAACATTTATAGATACATTCGAACATGTATATGTTCATAGGTAGGTTCATATAGGTTAGTATACACACACACACACACACACACACACATATATATATATATATATATATATATATATATATATATATATATATATTACTCTGTCAATTGAGAGGAGGTAAAAGTAATGATGGTCCAGTAACAACAACAAACCTAATGTCTAGACTTTGTTTTTTCATACTGCTTTCCAATGAAAGAACCAAAGTTCTTTAGGAAGGTGACAAGATTCTAGGACTGGGGCAGAAATTATACAAAGACAAACCAGGAGTATCTTGCAATGGCAGAAAGCAAGGAAATGCTCTTGCACACGTGCACACACACAAAACCCAAAAGATGAGGGTATGTCGAAGGGATACAGGAACCTACTGAAAGTGATCCCAATGGCCAAAGCTGAAACAACTTGAGCAATAAATTAAATAGAAGAATTTGGATCCGAAATCAAGATATAAAATAAATATCCATGGGAGGAGATAACGCCTGGTTGGATTTGAAACTGGAAAGAAAAGTTCTTAGACAAGCTCAAAAAAAAATGAGTTCAAAACTTCCGATCCAGTGAGTAGCTCCAGCAGAAACCTGGGAGCCAGCAGCTGCAAGGTATCAGTGCTTTGAGGGCAACTTTTAGGGCATGTAAATGTCACTGATAAAAACTGGAAAGTGTGAAGAAGGAACCCTTTAAGACAGATGATTAAGCTCAGTTGTAGACAAGTCCAGCTGAGTGGTGGTAGGTGAACCACCCATTGGGTAATAGGAAATACAGACTTGGAGTATTTGAAAGAAGTCAGATGTTGGGGCTGGGGATGTGGCTCAAGCGGTAGCGCGCTCGCCTGGTATGCGTGCGACCCGGGTTCGATCCTCAGCACCACATACCAACAAAGATGTTGTGTCCGCCGAGAACTGAAAAATAAATATTAAAAATTCTCTTTCTCCTCTCTCACTCTCTCTTAAAAAAAAAAAAAGAAGTCAGATGTTGAAGAGGAGACCATGGAGTCTTCTGCATGGAAGAGGAGAGCTTCAAGAGCAGAGAAGGAGAGAAGAATTCAAGGACTGAACCTTGAAATGCACCTTCTTGTAGGAATGAGGAAGAGGAAGGATGAGACCTATCCTGGGGCTTAGGAGAAGAATCAGACCAGGGACAAAGAAATCAATGGCAGAGAGAGCTTCCAGGCTTAGGCAGGCAATTGTTGCCTGGTATGACACAATTTGTATTATATTTGTTTAAGTGCATAGGAAAAAGTAAAGACGTGCACCAAATTTTTAAAGAGGGATGAAAAAAATAGCTGAGGACCTTAATTGTGCATGAATTTTTACAATTAGTAAGCCGTATTTTTATAATTCCCACCCTCCCCATTACAGCCAGAGAACAGTGATGAGCCATTCTGCTCTCCAGGTCCTTCTATCTCTCCCTCCAGTGTCCCCAGCTCTCCTACAGCTCTCCCTAATCTTCCTACTCCAGCCTGCTCTAATTTCCTCCAAGTGTTGGTCAGCTACTCTTTGCTGGGGGGAGGGTAAACTGTCCCAGGGGCCAACATAAGAAGATAGCTTGCTTTTGCCTCTGAGGTTGAGTTGAGGGTGGATCTCCTACCTGCTCCTTCCCACCTAGTTATTGCTTTCATCTTCAATGACATCTGCTTTAAGTTGTCCTTAATCCTCTAAGATTACAGAAGTGGGGCTTTGATTAAAGCTTTACTCTGACTCTCATTATCTTGATATTTGCTAGGTAAAATAATAACGAACATACAGTGATATCTTACCTCTGCATGGTGCAAGGTGGTTTATAAGGCACTCCCACATCCTCTCCTGGAAGGTACACATGACAGATATTTTTCCCATGGAATAAAGGAACTAAGCCCAGATGGGCTACAGGTCATAAAGACCTAGAATAGCAAATATAGCTCAGATTTTCTGCTTCCCAGGTCAGTGCTTTTTATGATTCATGTGTTTACATAGTGAGACTTCTTTGATATTTAGTATTAAATTATAAAAATTATATACATTGAATATAATCAGTTTTTTAATATTGTCATGTCTTCTGTGTATATGCCCCTTCTTATTCAACTTGCAAACAAAAATTAAAACATTACCAATTACATAATGGATTATTATGATGTGCTATAGTTTGGACAAGGTTTGAATGTGTCCTCCCACCACCCACATATTGGGATCTTGGTCTGCAGCATGGATGGTGTTCAGAGATAGCGAGATCTTGAAGAGGTAAGCCAAGTAGGAAGTTGTTAAGATTGACCCTCCCCACTCTGACTTTCTGTTTTGCAATGTGATCTCTCCATCTCCCCATAGCTCCCACCATTCTTAAGTCATCTGTCATAAGGACCTTACCAGACCAGTCTGGCACTGGTGCCATGCCCTTAAACTTCCAAAACAGTAAACTAAATAAGCCTCTTTTCTATATAAAGTTTTCCAGCCTGGGGTATTTCATTATAGTCACTAAAAATAGACTACAGGATAGTAATAGTGGTGGTGATGTGTAGAAAGGGATAGACAGACTCAGGTTATATGTGGAAGTTGAATTGACAGAATATGCTTATAAAGTGGATGTAAAGAGTGAAAGATAAACTCTTCATTTTTTGGTTAGAGAACTTACATAAATGGGTAATGGGACTATTTAATGAGTTGGAAGAAAACTTAGGAAAGAGGAAGTTTAATGGGAGGAATTCAAGAGTGTCATTTGGAGTTATGTTAATTTTCAGATAGCAGACAAGTCCACAATCATCCTGGGAAACTGATGCACCTCTCGGTAACCGATAGAACAGATGGAAAATCAGTAAGAATATGGATTTAAACAACACCATGACGAAACTTGATGGAGTAAATGTTTGCAGAGCACAGAACCCTACATTACATACCACACATTATTTTCAAGAACTCGCAGGACCTTTATAAAATGAATCACACAGGACAATAAAGTAAGTCTCAACAAATTTAAAAGATTGCAATCAGGCAAGCCATGTTATGACTGCTATGAGCAATCAAGCCAGACATCAACAGAAGTAATCTGCTTATGAAGACAGGGTGCTGTTGGCACAGGGACTGACCAAGAGCAATTAGAATAGGTTGGAGAGCCCAGAAACAAAATCAGACACATACAGACACTTCATTTTTGGCAGTGTATATCAGGTGGGAAAGCAGAGACTATATGTTTTTACTGCATATTAATAAATGGTACTGGGATAAGTAGGTGTTTATATGGGAAAAGAAATGGGACCTTTGCTCATTTCATGTCAGTTCCAAGTAGGTTAACATCTAAATGTAAAATATAAAACTATAAAGCTTTCAAAAGAAAATATAGAAGAATACCTTCAAACTCCCATGGAAGGATTTATTAAAATACTAATAGTACTAATTCTAAAGAGATTGACAAAGTGAACAATACAAAAATGGAGAATTTCTATTCATCAAAAAACTATATAATTGGGATGGGGTTGTAGCTCAGTGGTTGAGCACTTGCCTCACACACATGAGGCACTGGGTTCGATCCTCAGCACCACATAAAAATAAAGTAAGAAAAGATATTGCGTCCATTACAACTAAAAAAAATTTTTTAAAAACTATATAATTGTTAAAGATTGATAATTGGAATGTGGGGTTTCATTATGTTTTCTATTTTGTGGATGTTTGAAAATGACCATTAAAAGGATTTTTTAATAAACAGCTCATAAAGAAAATTTATGAGAACCAATAGGGGAGAGGATATTTGCAGCACCTATATTTAAAAAGGTGATAGCATCTAGAATACAAAAAGAACTCTAATAATCCAATAAATAAGATATAACCTAATAGTAAGTAGACAGAATACTCAGAAGATCCAGTGCCCCAATAAGCATATTCCCAACCTCATTAGTAATCAGAAAAATACTAATGAAAATTTCAATGATATATAACTATCTACTTTCAGAATAGCTAAAATAAACACAATACCAGAGATTAATGAGGATGTCAAACAATGGGAATTCTTATTTGTTACTGGTGAGATCTCAAATTCCTAGAGCCACTCAGGAAACCAATTGTCATTTTCTTGCAAATTTTAACTTGCTCATACCTGAACAAATTAACTGTTCCAATTCCAAGTACAAAAAAAATATCCTTAAGAAACTCTTGCCCACTTATAACACTTTACATGAAAAAGATGAGACTATTCTTAATAGCCAGTAATGGGAAACCACCCAGTGGTCCATTGACAGTGAATGGATAAATTAATTGTGGTGTATTCATACCTCTAAACACCACCAAGTAATGAAATGAATGAATTACAGCTACATGCAGCAATGTAATTTAATATCATAAATACAATATTGGGCTAAAGAAGCAAAATTTAAAAATTGATTCCATTTACATAAAGTTCAAAAACAGGCAAAACTCAGCAGTGCACATTTAAGTGGTATCGCTATAAAGATATACAAGGACAAGTTATCACAAGGTTAGAAAGTGGTTATTTCTGGGTAGAGGGAGAGGTTTGTTGTAGGGGTAGGGGTGGGGAGCAAAGAAAGTGTGGATAATGGAATGCTGGCAATATTCTAATTCCTGAATTGGGTTATGATTACCTGGGTGCTTTTTAATTGGCTTTAAATTATTCTTTAATATGTGTGTGTGTGTGTGTGTGTGTGTGTGTGTGTGTGTGTGTGTTTTGGAGCCATAAATTCCTGAAGAATATGATAAAAATTAAGGAACCTGGGTGTGGTGGCACACATCTGTAATCCCAGCAATTTGGGAGGCTGAGGCAGGAGGACTGCAAGTTCAAGGCCAACCTCAGTGATTTAGCAAGGCCCTAAGCAATTTAGTGAGACACTGTCTGTCTCAAAAGAAAATAAAAAGGGGTGGGGATGTAGCTTAGTGGCAAGTGCCCCAGGTTCAATCCCCAGTGTCAAAAAAAAGAAGAAAAAAAAGAATAAAAAGAAAGAAAATTAAGAATAAGAACTCTTTCTCAAAAAAAAAAAATCACATTTACAGGAAATTTATGTACCGTTTTAGATTTCTAGAACCACTAAAATACAACCATGAACAAGAGGATATTTGGACCATATACTGAAAACTGCTATAAAATCTATGAATTTAAGATCTCCATTTGTAGGGACAACTTCACAAGAACAAGAGCCTGGAAACCAAGAATTACTTGGGTTTTGTTGTTGTTGTTGTTGTTGTTGTTTTGTTGTTGTTATTTTCTTTTAGAACCAAGGTGAAAAAAATCCAGCTGGGTCAACTCTCCTTCTGAAAACCACACAGCCACCAAGATCAGGTTTCTGAAACCAAAGATAGCACAGAAAATACTGGGCACCTGAAAGTGATACACTGAGAGTTTCTCACAAATCATTGTAAGGAAACTTAACAGTAAAAGCAATTATGCTTATGAATTTGGAAAGGATAAAAGCCTCTGGTCAGCCCTGGGGATGGTTGTCAAGGTATTAAATAGTTCATCAATGGAATCAATCTCAAGGAATTTGAATGGCACCAACTGTAAAACTTTAATTTATACTCAACACAAGAAATGGTATGGTGCAGTTGCTAGCTTGTGTTTTTAAAATATCTAAAGTTATAGGGACATTTTGGAGGATACTTTGTTGAGGATAACAATAACTATGGTAAGGAAATGGCAGAGTTGAAGATATGGGCATAAATAACCTGTAACTTAGAGCTATGTGATTGAAAGCAAATTATATCACTCATGGACTTTAATTTGATGGGTACTAATTTGCACTTGGTTGTAAGCAATTGCAATTGGTACACTCACAAGTTCATTGGAACAGGAACTGAAGGATTGCAATAGGCCCTGGAACTTTGTGAGCTCTTAAGAATTTCTGCTCAAAAAAGGGATTGCCATTTTCTGCCTAATTTTTCTGTAAGCCTAAAATTGCTCTGAAAAAATAAAGTCTATTAACTTTCTTAAAAAAATTAAACATTGGAAATGGTTAATAATCAATGTGTTGCTTGTTAAACAGTTATGAAATACACATGAGAGCATTTTCTGATCTTAATTCCTAGAAACAAAATTAAATTAGATTCTTTTTGTTTTTGGAAAGAGCATAATGAAAGCTAACTTATCCTAAAGTGAGATGAATTATTCTTCCTGTTTAGATAATCCAGGAGAGGAAATTAAGTGAGCATTGGGGGGAAACAGATTCCTTTGAGAGACATGCTCTTGAGCACAGTTGAAGTAACTGAGATGTATAACAAAGAGGGCCGCTGGCAAAACATCACTGCTGGAGGAGCAGAGATTCTGTAAAAGTAGGATTGCTTTTAAAAATGTCTTCAATGGAAAATAATTTGGAGTATTTACTACATATGTGATTATGTGCAAACAGGTTATGGACATAAATAAGCTGTTAAATTATGGATACAATTATGGATAAATCAGCAGCTTTCAAAAGAAATCTAAATTGAGTTCAGATATATTTTCTATTCAGAAGCCGGTTTGACACCTTGGGTCTTGGATATTTCCATAAGTGACACTTGTCCTGGATTTTTCCACGATCACCAGTCACCCTGTTTGGAATGCTGTGATAGTTCTCCTATTTGTTACCTGCAACTAAAAATCTAACAAAGGTTATTTTACAGTGTCTCTGGAAATGTGAAAGAAAATTATGACCTGGAATTTCTGCAAAGAGCAAAACTTTAAGAGAAAAGGCCTGAATCACATAGGTAAGTAGAATGAATTGGACAGAACTCCACAAATACAACCACAAGAATGGGATCCTAATGGGAATGGGTTATACTCCATGTGTGTAAAATATGTCAAAATACACTCTACTGTATGTATATCTAAAAACAACAAATTAAAAAAAAAGAAAGATGGTTTTAAAACATGAAATCTATGGGATTTTTAAAAATTATCTGGGTAGTGTTGAGGTGCACAGCACTGAGCAGGCACCACAAAAGCCTGAGTTTTCTCCTCCCAGACCTGCATTCCCAAATTTTCCTGATATATCAAGAAAGTGTCATTATAGCTCTGGGAATTAGTAGAGATCACTCAGGATGGAAAATGGGGAAGAATAAAGATAATGTAATACTTATTCAAAAAATGTCTGCTAAAATCCATACCAGCATTTTTCAAAACTTTGCAGCCAATGTAGAACTATGTATATTGAATTATCTGATCATCAGTGAAAAATCCTAGAATAGATTCTCAGAGTCAGAGATGCTTCTTTTAATATTTATTTAGTTGTAGATGGACACAATACCTTTTTTTTATTTTTATGTGGTGCTGAGGATCAAACCCAGTACCTTCCACATGCAAGGTGAGATCACTACCACTGAGCTACAACCCCAGCACAGAGATGCTTCTTACCATAGAGTCTTTTCTTATCTTCATACATGGCAAGCACTTCATGAGCCCAATGATATTGTCACTTGTGTGTGTGTGTGTGTGTGTGTGTGCGCGCGCGCGCGCTAGCAATTGAATCTAGGGCCTCGGACCTGCTAGGCAAGTGCTCTACCACTGAGCTACAGCCCAAGTCCAATGAGTAAACTTTGAAAGAGCCAAGATTAGACCCTGACCACATAGGTTCTGACAGGTATAAGCAAGTTGAAGTCAAAAGTCCACTGCTATGACTTGCTGATGGCCACTGAAACAAACACCTAGAAAAATTGTCTTTTTACTTTAAACACCTAGGAAATTGTCTTCTTTTGACTATGACACTTTGTACTCAATTATATTGCATTATATGATGAGTATAAGCAGGTTTCTGAATGTTCTTACCTGCAGTATTTCCTCTGTTAGGCTCTCCTGTGAAAACTGCTTGTTAATTATTTAAGTCCAGTAATCATTGCTTCACTATATAATTTTTCTTTTATTCGTCTCATTTCTAATAATTTGTTTTATCTCTGATGATTTCTATCTTCATCATTGTAGTTTCATTTTAACCCTGCATTCTGTTTGATCCTTCTGCTACTATTTCTTAGCCTTCTCAGTTTTTTTCTGAATTTTAGCCCATGCTTCAGCTATTTTAATATATCTTTAAATCCTTCAATTGCTAATAGGTTTGCCAAAATTTCTAAGAATATTTGCTTCTATATGATACTTTTTTATATTTTATATAAACATTCCTGGTTTTCTCATGGTCATTGGATTCTTGCCAATTTGTAGGAAAATCTCAACCACTGAGGCATTTCTTTTTATTATTCCTTTTCTATGACAGCACCATAGTTTTAAAATTATTCAATTCTATGATAAACTATATCAAATATGCCAGAAAAGTATCTTTATAGAGAGAGAATTCTCTATTACTCTCTCATATCTTCATTTGCTGAATGACCCTCTTGTTTTTTCCATTTGGAAGATCTGGGGGCCAAATGCTTTTGTGGGAGTCAGCACCTTCTGAAAAAAAAAAAAAAATATATATATATATATATATATATATATATATATATATATATATATATATTGTACCAGGGATTGAACCCAGGGACTCAACCACTGAGTCTCGTGCCCGGCCCATTTTTATATTTTATGTAGAGACAGGGTCTCACTGAGTTGCTAAGTGCCTTGCTAAGTTGCTAAGGCTGGCCTTGAACTCTCAATCCTCCTTCCTCAGCCTCCTGAACTGCTGGGATTACAAGCATGTGCCACTGCACCCAGCTCTGCTATATACCTTATGGTATGTCTTTTTCCAGGGCTTGCTAAGTATGATGTTCCAGCAATTTTTCACTCATGCTGAAACAATCCATCTATTGTAGAAATTTAAGTAATATGAATAAACAAAAAAGAAGAAAAATAATGTAAAAACCATCCAAAATTCCACTACAAAATTCCCTCAGATAAATTATTTTTTGTACATTTTTATATATCCGTGTAACCAAAGAGGAGGCCTATAGTGCTTACTTCTCTTTCTAAAGGAATTTACCCCTCTCTTGGCTCTAGCTGCTAACTGCCTTACTTTGTACCATGTGACCCTGTTCCACAGGTCAGGTAGATTAGAGCAATAATGAACATCCTGCCTGTATTAGTCAGGATTTAGTTAGGAAAATAGACACCACCCTAAGTATTTCAAACCAAATGCAAAATTTAATAAGGAAAAGTGACTACTCAGGAAATGGAAATGCTGAGAAGCCAAACCCAGGATGGTGAGGCAACTGAGAGGTTAGCAGCAGCCAGAACCCTTCCTACCCAAGGGTTTAAAGGACAACAGAAGGTATTTTCATCAGAGCCCAGAAATTGTGGCCAATCAGAAGGAGCCAGAATCAAGGAAGTGGGGATTTCCCAACGGGGACTGGAACCACAGCAGGAGGGTTCATTTGGGGGAAATTGGAGACATCGAAGAGAAGCAGCTACATTCAAGTACCTCACAAGAAGCAGAACAGAATACCTTAGCCTTTCCCCTTCTGTGCTCCAGTCATCCACCATCATCTTTCCTTGACCAAACTTACCCAGAAGTCTGTGGGCAAAGGCCCATAGGAAATGAGAATGGGAGTAAGCACAAGGAAGCAATTGGCCAGAAATTGTCTCAGAGTGGCAAATCAGATGGATAGCCTCATAAAATCTAGTATTCTTGCCAGAAATGTTTAAACTGAATCTAATGAGGAAAACAGCAGGCAAATCCAAAAGATATTCCACAAAACAACTGTCCTAAACTTTTCCAAACGTCAATGTTACAAAAGACAAAAAGAACAGAGAATTTATCTGTATTCTCTGATATATTATCTTACTATTCTCCTTCATCGGTTTGATGAATATGGTATGCCAACAATTTTTTCTGTATGCCAAAACAAACATCCATTGTAGAAAATTTAGGTAACATGGATAAACAAAAAGAGAAGAAAAGTAAAATATAAATCATCCAAAAACCTGCTACCCTGAGATAAGTTACTTTTTATAATGTTAATGTGTGATCACAGCTGGAATACCAGATCAAAAATAGATCCATATATCAAGGACATTATGGAGCAATTATGAAAATATCGATATGAATTGCACATTGGATTGTAGTTGTATAGAAAAGTTAAATTTCTTGAGTGTGATACTTTGGACGTGATGATGTAAGACAATGCCTTCATTCTCAGAGGACACAGCTTAATGTATTAAAGGTAAAATATCATGATGTTCCTAACCAGCTCCATGCACGTATGCATGAAGAGAAAATCAGTGAGCAAACAAATGTGGCAATTGCTAAAATTGGTGAATCTAAGAATAGGGTCCATAGGCATTCATTGCACTATTTTTGCAACTATCCTGAAGGCTTACCGTTTTTCAAAACCAAAACTTGAGGAAAAAAAAATAGGTTGCCTTGTGACTTTTGACTACAGGCATGAGATAAAAAGATGAACTGAACTAACCAGTTCTTAGGAATTTGAAACTAAAACCCCAGAAAGAAGTTGAAGGTTAGTGATAAAATTTGGAGATAATAGAAAAAACGTGAATGGAGATAGGCAATAGCAAGCTGAAATTAGATGCAAACCCAAACTATGAGGTGACAGAAAATATACAGGAAACTGCTTACAAAAATAGCTGCCAAGAATGTTTTCCACTGCTGTAAGCACATGCCACTTCTCCCATCAAGAAGCAAAGTCTGTTTCTCCTACACATGGCCTGAATTGGCCTGAGGACTTGCTTTCCCAACAGAATGCAGAAAAATTGACTTGGTGCTAGTTCTTGACCATCTTTCACCTTCCTTCTCTTGGAGTTCTGAGCCACCCTGTAAAGAAAGAAGACTGCTCTGCTGGAGAGATGGACTTGGCAGGTGTCCCTAGCTGTTCTCTACACCTCAGCCAAATCCAGATCCTCCAGCCCTAGTCAAGCCGGCCCAGCCACCACCTCATGGAGCCGAGACAAGCTGTTCCTGCCAATCCCTTCCTGAATTACAGCATCATGTTCCAATAAATAAACAGTGGTTGTTATTTAAAGCCAATGAATTTGGGGAGATTTGTTATATAGCCAATAGCCAACCAACAGGACAGACATCAGAGATGCCACTAGGGAGGAGAGTAAAACACTGCCTGGGTTTTATCATTTTAGTCCATTTCATGGATTGGCTAAAAACAACCTCCACTCATTTCTTGAGTTAAATTGAACTGGTATCTGCTCTTTGCAACAAGAAAAGAATGCCCCTATTCTTTCTCGTTGCAGGTATTTTTAATTTCTGAAGATTACAGATGAACATCTCTTATTTCTGCTTGTCTTCCCTTTTTATGGGGTGACCACTATGATTTTAAAATGGTGTGTTGCAAAATGCATCGTACAAATAGAAGGGTGAATAAAATCATTGGCTCTGTTTAATATTAGGTTATTATATTAGAGTGTCCACCCAGTTTCAGATCTAAAATGTGGGCAATCCTTTAGGAGTATTCACTCCTCCCCAATTACAGTCTCTTTACCCTCAGTGAGAACCACCAGCTCTTGAAACAGAGACAAGCTTTTTGTGTCAATCATTGCCATTTTTCCTTTATAGTTTTCTACGTCTATATGCATCTCTAAACAATGTAACGCTTAGTTTTGAAAAACTGAGTAGCAAGCACCTATTTAGGTGGATAAGGAAAAGGTGATGCTTCCACTGTTGGAGGAAGGCTCAGAGGGGGAAATAAACTGAAGAGTGTCTGGGTGGTTGTCTGGCTTCAGCTTCCCTGAGCCTTTACAAGAGCCTTTTATGGGGAAAGCATTGAGTAAGACGATGAGTAACACTGGGAAACATCGAGTTCAGCACAGTTGAGACATGTGATGGCACCAGAGCATGGGGCAGGTATTGGGTGTTTGGCCAGGATACAGTCGGAGGGACAGGGCTGTTTTGTGTCTGCTGTTCACGATGATTTCCCCTCTACCTCCCAGGAGAGGTCAAAGCAGAACATTTCTAGACAATATGTGCACAGCAGTATCAGCAGAAGGGCATGGATGGACAGGCAGGAACCTCATCAGTATGTAGTCAAAATAAGTCCAGAGAAAACTCTGGGCCAGACTCTAGGCACTTTGTCCTAGGTTTTAAAAGTCAGCATGATAGTAGTGGAGGAAATGGGGATGGAAGCTGTGTATGTGTCTCTCCCTGGAGACCCAAAGCTTCAATCTGAACTTGCTGCCTTCTGCTCCTGTCATCCTGGAATCTCCCATCACCCTCACCTGAAGATTCCCTTCACCACTCTCCTGTGTCTGATGTCTAACTGTTGTTTCCCCCGCCCTCCTTTTTCTGGATTTGTTCTCTCATTCAAGAACCATAACCTCCAGTATCTTCTTGGGAAGCATATTTGAAGTATATGTATCTTTGCCCTCATAGTCAATCAGTAATTTAGCTGGGTGCAGAATTCCAGATTGGGACTCATTTTTCTTCAGAATTTTGAAGGCATTATTCTGGTCTCTTCTTCTGGTTTCCACTGTTGGTTGAGTTGGCAAAGCCAAATCTGATTGCTGGTTCTTTGTACAATGGTCTTTGAGCTCTCGCCCTCATGCTTGCGCTTGCGCGTGCCCTGCCCCACACCACCCCCAGGTTTTTAAGATCTCTTAGCCCCTGTTGTTCTGAAATTTTATGACAGTGTGTGTGATGGATCTATTTTCATCCATTTTGTGGGGCATTTGAAGGATCTTTTCAATGTGGAATCTCATGTCCTTTAGTTCTGGTAAGTTTCCCTGTTTTTTTGGTAACTGTATCTTCCATTCTCTCTCTCTCACTCTCTTGCTCTCTCGCTCTCTCCCCTTTGTGGTGCTAGGCCAGCATTTTACCTCTGAGCTACATCCCCAGCCCTGTTCTCTCTTTGTTGAATACCTATTATTCAGATATTGAGCCTCCCGGACCTACTCTCTAGTCTTATCTATTTCCTCTCTTTGTCTTCTGGGAGGTTTCCTCACTTTTGTCTTCCAACTCTTCTATTATATTTTCCAGACCTACTACCCTACTTTTATTTTTAAGTTCTCTTTTTTGTTCCTTAATATTTATCATGATCTTGTCCTGCTCTTATACCATGAGTACAATTTATTATCTTGCCTATTGGTATATTGATAATAGATTTTTAAAGTAAATATACCCCTGTATATTTGGGGGACTTGGGGGTTGTTTTGCTTTTGCTTTTGTTTTTGGCTGTATCTTCAATATCTGAAGCAACAGTTGACTCTTCTTTGAAGAACTGCTGCCTCCCATATTCTCATTCCATAAGGATGAACTCATCATTTGCTGGTTCTTTTGTCTTTATAATACACTTAACCTGCCTGGGCTTCAGTTTCTTCATCCATTAAATGAGGATGATGATAGAATCTATTTCATTTGGGGTTGCCCAAGGTTACACATCTAAACCATGGATCTCAGGCTCAGACTCATAATCTGACACATAATTAGCTCAATAAATTTCAACTGTCATCATTATTACATAGTTCAGTGACTCACACTGCAGCACATGACCCAGGACTGACAAATGAGATTTGGCACTGGGGTTTTGTTTAATTGATTAGAAAGAAAATACTCTCTTCTTGTCGGGTTATTAAATTGGTAAAATACAATCCCAAAGCTGCTGGTAGTCCTCTTTAACAATACTCATGGAGGGTCTACCAAAATGAACCTAGCATAAAATTAAGCTGAACCAAGAGATGAAAATACATTACTGGTTATTATGATGTTAGATCCAGTCTTGCTCAAAGGCACCATGCCCCTGGAACTTTCTAGTATTATAAATCAATACTATCTTTTTCTTTCTCTTAAGTAATTTTTATTGAGTTTTCATGATTTGCAACAGAAAAAATTCTTCATAATACAAAAATTGGGAACATACTGTTTTGAAACTTTTGCTTTTTACTTAATATAACATTATCATATATTTAACATTATCATATATTTATATTATTAAAATTATTCCTTGACATTATTTTATGTCAAATATTTTGTTTTATGAATACCACATTAGTGGACAGATAAATTATTATTAACTTTTCAATATTATAAATTATACTGAAGTGAATATCCTCAGAGCCAAATTTTTGTGAATATCATGGTTTCCTGAAAATACATTCCCAAAAGTGGTACTTTTGAGTCAAAAGTTGCATGGGATATGAAGAGTTTTGTTACATATTGAAAAATAGACCACTGGAAATGTAGTGCCAATTCACTCTCATGCAATGAATATAAGGGAATGTCTATTTTCTCCATCCATTGCTTTCAGGGGTAATATCTTTCTTAAAAAATCTCTACCAAATTAATCACATAAACCCCCCAAAATAGTATCTCATTTTTCTTTATATTTCTTTATAAACTGAGTCATCAACCATGTACAGATTTGTTAATATTGTGCTGAATTCAGTTTGTTAATATTTTATTTAGAGATACCATATTTTAAAATTGGTTCTTCTGATATTCTGTTTGCTCAGGTTTATTAGAATTTATTCTAGTTTATAAAATAATACTTAAAATATTAAGTGTGAGTTCTACAATTAGATGTATAATCTTGGGTGCTTAATCTTCCTTACCCTGAAGAGAGGTAACCAGTTGAACGTGATCCAGTGAAACTCCAAAGAGTTTTAAGGTCCTGCAACTGTAAATGGTGGGAACCCTGCTTCTTCCTGAACCTGCTCCCAGATTTGCAGGCAGCTCACAATCAAAGCAATTCATTTCTGCATAAATAATCCACTCCTAAGAAAAGAACTTCTTCTTCTACTAACATTGGGTTATATACCCATAGCAGAGGTCATCTGCTTCCCAGTTCCCTGTGTGATGTTCATATATCCACAAACCCTGCCTGTGTATTCCGAGCTTGTAGCCAGCATTTTAATGCCTCGCATTTGTATGAAGAGTTAGCCAAGGAACAGAAGACATTGACAAGAAGCTCTAAGATGAAAGAGAACAACAAAAATAAAAGAATTTTTATTCTTTTATTGTAAATTCTTTATTATAACATTTATATGTTATCTACAATTATATTACCTATACACATTTATTATAACTTCTTGTTAATTTTTTTTCTTTGAGGCAGGATCTCACTAAGTTAGCAAGGATGGCCTCAAACTTGAAATCTTTCTGCCTCAGCTTCCTGGGTTGCTGAGACTATAGGCATACCCTACTCTTCCCAGCATAACTTATTTTTTCATTATAACTTTACTAGAATTTATATTTTATGTTATAAAAAAACAAAAAGAAAAGATGAAGCTAAAACAATTTAAAGAGAGACACAGGAAAAAAATCAAAATACCCTCATGACAGGGAAACACTTGTTCTCCTCTCTTGATGTTTCAACAGAGCAAGGTTCCAGATCTCAGGAGGGAATGACACACCTCATTGGTAAATATGGGAAGGGTAAAATGGAAATGCTTGACTCAGCTTCTCTGAGTTTTACTTCCTAAGATCCAGCCTGTACACAGATATGATGAGTTCTCTATTATTCCCCTCCAGATTTTAACTGCATGAAGCTGGCTGGTGAGGCTCAGTTTGAGAGTGTGTTCTGATTACTATTGCTGCATGACAAACTAACACAAAACTTAAAGGCATAAGGTAACCATTTTCTTTTGCTCATTGGTCCTGTGGGTCAGGAATTCAGAAGGGATGAAAGAAAAGGTTTGTCTCCACTCTCCATGACATCTGGGGCCTTAGCTGGGAAGTCTGGAAGACCCAACTGCTAGGGGCTGGATTCCTATGGAGGATCTTCACTCCTATGTCTAGTGTCTGAGGCTGGCTGTCTGCTAAGACGTTGCAGGTCTTGCCTACCAGAGCACACATATCTAGCTTACATACATACCAACTCATACAGATCCATACATGCCATACGAGCCTGGGATCTGCCATTCCACTGCAGCTCAAGATTCTAAAATCAAGTGTTCAGCAAACACAGTAGAAGCTGCAGCATATTTTCAGATTTCATCTTAGAATTCACACATTATTTTCCATCACACTCTGATGGAAATATGGCTACCAATATGCCTGGGTTCAGGGTGGAAGAAGACATAAACTCTACCTTTCAGTGGGTGGAGTGTCTAAGAATTTTTGGATATGTTTTAAAGCTACCTCAAGTCATTATCTTAAAGATCCTAACATCTGATGTAAGGGACAAGAACATTAAGAAATAGACCAAGAGTAGATATGCAGAGGCATTAGTGTTCACCCCAATTATGATTCAAAACAAGCGTGGACTCCAAATAAACAACTGTTTCTCCTATCAAAAAGACAAAAGATAGGGAGGCTGAGGATCACAAGTTCAAAGCCAGCCTCAGCAACTTAGCAAGGCCCTCAGCAAGACCCTATCTCAAAATAAAAAATAAAAAACAGGTTGGGGATGTGGCTCAGTGGTTGAATGCCCCTGGATTCAATCCAATAACAACAACAACAACAAAAAGACAAAGGAAGGAAGAAAAGGGAATGGAAGGGAGGATCTCCAAATACTGCCTCCTTAGCCCCAGCAAGTCCCTAGCAGAATGAGCCCCACAATCATTCCCAATCCCAGCTTCTTCCCTTTTCCTAATCTGGACCTAAACTTCAGGACAAAAGGGACAGATACAGGTCAGAGTCCTTTATCCCTAATATTCTACTCTTTGCAATCAAGTTAAATCAGAATTGTGAAATATTCTAAAAACTCCATCCAAGTTTGTACCCTTTGCTCCTGAGGTCAATTTCTTCTTTTTTCAGCTCAAGTATCTTTTATCTTTCTTGAAGACTATTCATGGACTCTGGAGGAACAAGCATGCAAATCTTTCAAAGGAACAGAAATGGAATGGTAATGGCCCTTGAGACTCCATATTGAACATCTATTCATGATTCTCTTCATTTGACACATTGAGAGGCATATTCAAGGGCCAGCTTCCTCCGATCTTTAACAACAACATTAAAGTGTAAGTGATTTATAGTCAAAGTTCTAGTAAGAATTCTGTGAACATTAAGTCTCTCCTTTGTTGCTATGTTTGTCTTTTTTGACAAGGGTACGATTTTGTGTATGAGGATAGGATTTTGTCTTCTAAGATAGGATTTGTGCCATTTGCTCAGTGTTTAGTCTGTTGCTTTCATCTTTTATTACAGATGAAAAGAAAACTATTTTATGACTAATGCCAGGTAGTCTTAAGGCTCATGATCATCTCTGGTTTTTTTCTGAACACTGTGTTTATTTTTCTATCACAAAAATCATCACATAATTTGTAAATAAAATTAATAATGGAATTTGTTGTTATATATCTGTACATCTTCAGGACATAATGATATAATTTGGTCAATTTTCTTCCCCTGCTCTCCTTTCTTCCTCCCTCCCCCTGGTCTTCTTCATCTATTTTCCTGGTTTCCCTTCATGAGATCACTACCTACCTTTTTTTCCCCCCTTTTTTCTCTCTAGCTTCCACACATGGAGAGAAAATATACAACCCTTTATTTTCTGAGTTTGGCTTTCTTTACTTTCTGATCCACTTAATGAAAAATCAATACCACTAACAGTTCCCAAGTTTTATATTCAAGAGAATATAAGTATAATCCAAAATCTCTTGCCTTACTTTATTTATTTATTCACTTTTTTTTATACCAGGGATTGAACCCAAAGGTGCTTAACTACTGAGCCAAATCCCCAGCCCTTTTTTATTTTTTATTTTATTTTATTTATTTATTTATTTTGAGGTAAGTCTTGCTAAGTTGCTTTAGGGCCTCACTAAGTTGCTGAGGCTAGCTTTGAACTTGTGATCCTCCTACCTCTGTCTCCCATGCTGCTAGAATTACAGGTGTGCACCATTGCACCCAGCTTGCCTCACTTTCTAAATCCTAGTTATAATTGACCCAGCAACAGTCAGGTGTTTATCTCTGGAACAATCAACTACATCCAGGAAAAGAGTGTGAACCTGGATTCTCTCCCTGTTAACCAGAAGGTGGTCAAATTCCCAGAAATGTTGGGGTATGGACAAAGAGAAAACTTTGATTTGGCCAAATGTTCTAGACACTCCTGTTTGGATGAATGAAGCTGGGGTTAGCTCCTAGAAATAACAAGCATCCTGGCTATTTCCATATCTAATAATCAGGTGCAACAAGTATCCCCAAGGTTGTGTCCTTGCTCATTCTCTTCTCATTTCTATACCTGGAGAAGTCTATCTATTCTAATGCCTTAAAAGATCATTTATATGCTGATGTTGTAAGCCTGGAAGTGCTAGAAAAAGCCTCCTCAAGAATGGATACAGCTGCAAGAATTCCGAATGATTCAGGTCTATCTGGTTTCCATGTGGTAAGTGGACTGGAAGCAGATGAGAGTGGGCAAAGGCAGACAGCATGAGATTCTATTGCAATTGCTTAAACTGCTCCAACAGGAGAAAAGAGATTCAAACTGTAGATTAGCTGAAGAATTCAAGAAACATTTAAGAAATAAGATCAGTAAAACCCATCAAAGGGGGCTGGGGATGTGGCTCAAGTGGTAGCACGCTCGCCTGGCATGCGTGCGGCCTGGGTTCGATCCTCAGCACCACATACAGACAAAGATGCTGTGTCCGCCAAATACTGAAAAATAAATATTAAAGTTCTCTCTCTCTCTCTCCCTCTTTCTCACTCTCTCTCACTCTTTCTTTAAAAAAAAACCCATCAAAGGGAAGGTATGGGTTACAGCTAGATAACTAGGTATAGGATGGAAGTGATTCAGAGAAATTGGGGACAATGAACTAGAATCAGGTTTCAGAAAGAAGACTGGGCTGAATGTGCTGAGTTTGAGGTATCTTCTAATACCTTAAAGGTGATCAATAGCAGGCAATGTTGTTCAGGTTCTCATCCCTGGAACACAGGTCTGGTTGGAGGTTAATATGGCTCTCTTAATCCCTTTCCCTTTGCAGTGCTGTAATTATACCTGAACTTCCACAACAGTCTCTTGACAGTCCCCAGACTCAACTGGGCTTCTCCAATCTACATAATTGCTACAGTGAAATTTCTAAAATATTCCTCCCTGGTTCGAAACTCTTTCATCAACTTCATGACAGAACTTTTCAGGAAGGCATACACAGGGGTGTTTCCCTAGCTACATCAGACTGCAAATACAAGTGAGGGTCAGATAAAGATCATGAACAACCTTTCCCTGGCATACATGGCCAGGACTCAGTAAGACATGGCTCAATCTCTAATTCTATTTCAAACGTCCCAAATATATGTATGTATAGAATACATTTTGAGTTGTATTAAACTGATGACATGTCATGAAGGATTCAAGATATGTACTATATGGTCGAATTCAAAAAGGAAAAAAGAATGAAAAACTAAAAGAAAGAAAGGAGAGAAAGAGACAAGAATAGAGAAGGGTAGATAAACAGAGGAAGAGGGAAGGAGAGAAAACTTACCTTAAAATCACAAAAAAATGAACAAAACTGCAAAATAAAATCTATCAAATACTGAGAAACATTTTTTAAATGAAGTGAAATACCATGTTCATGGATTGAAGGACTCAGTACAGTTAAAATATCAATTTTCCCTAAATGGATCTGTAGATTAACACAATACCATTCAAAATATCAGGTAAATATTTTGTAGAAATAGACAAGCAGAAATTCAATCTTTAAAGAGGAAAAGGAAGACTTAATGAGAACTAGCTAACTATAAAACTAGCTCTCTCCATTATTATATATCCATATATAATATATCAAGTAGTAATACAGGCAAAGTTGTTCAGGGTCTCATGTGTGGAACACAGGTCTGGTTGGAGGTTAACATGGCTCTCATGTGTTATGTAGTAATACATACTATTACCAGTATAGTATTACCATAATAATAAACATTAGATCAGTGGAATACAGTCCAGAAATAGACCCAAATCTGAATAGTCAACTGATTTTCAACAAAGATGTCAAAGTAATATAAGACAATCTTCAAAAAAAAGTACTAGAATAATTGTATATCCATATGCAAAAAAATTAGATCTAAACTGTTACCTCACACCACATAAAAATAACTCAAAATAAACAATAAGTCTCAACATGTGGTTGAACCTATAAAATTTTTAGATTAAAAACATAGGAAAATTTATTATGATTTTGGCTTAAGAAAATTTTTCTTAGAACAAAAAATATATGAACTACAAAAGAAAAACTGATAAACCAGTCATCATCAAAATAATAGACCTATGCTCTTCAAAAGATACCTGTTAAGACAATGAAAATACAGGCATAGACTTGGAGAAAACATTTGTAAAACATATATCTAATAAAAGAGTTGTTTTCAGAATATGTGAAGAACTTTTACAACTCCATAACAAGACAAACAAGTCAATAAAAAAAACTAGGCCAAATATCTAACACTTTATCAAAGAAGATTTTTGAGTGGCAAATAAGTTCATGAAAAGATGTTCAACACCATCAGTCGTCAGGGAAATGCAGATTAAAACTAGGACTACCAAAACTTCAAAGATTGTCAAAATAAAAAACAAATGTTGTTGAAGATGGGGAGCAACTGTAACATTGCTAGTGGGAAGGTAAAATGGTACAATTATGGTGGAAAACAGTTTGACAGTTTCTCATAAAGTTAAACACACAATTAGCACATGACTCAGAATACCACCTAGGTGTTTATCCATAGAAATGAAAACATAGGCCTGCACAAAGATCTGACAATATACAGTCATAACAGCATTAAATCTTGTTCAAAGAAGCACTGTTTCATAAAGCCAAAAACCAAGAACAATCCAAATGTTCATCAACAGGTTGGATAAACAAATTGTGATATTTCTCTATAATGGAATATTACTCATCTATAAAGAAGAATGAATGAATTGAAATCGCTCTCTAAATCTCCCACTGAATATAGTTTAAAACTATGCAGATTATAAGAAAAACATGAGAAGACTGTAAAAAATTAGGGGATGAAATTAAGCCAGACAGGGACTGTGGGATCTCAAGAATGGCATGACTGAGTTCTCTGGGTTTTCTTTTATTTTAGATATTTGGAACTGGATGGTATAAATGCTTATGTAAACACCAATGGGCACAAACAAAATCTCCCCAAAGGCTTACCTTCTCTGAACTAAGGACCAGGAAAGGGGCAATCCAGCAAGACAGAAAAATTTTAGATAATAATCACCCCATCCCAGCCAAACACTGTAGACCACCATCCCAGTGTCACCCCCATCAGCAAATGCTGAGTGAGGAGCCTAGACTCCTACCCTCACTTGGCTGTAACAAGGGACCCTTATTCCCCTGTCTGGGTGATATTTGACAAGATTGAGTGGAGATCCAAGATATCCATCCCAAGTTGGTGGTAATGAGATGCCCTCCTCCAGAATGTCAGGGGAAACCTCATGGGGATCCTGGACTTCCATGCACACACCTAGCAGTAACAAAGTGCCACTCCCTCTCTTCACTGGAGTCAGAGGGAGCCTAGTGGGAATATGGAACTTTCACCACTATCCAGTAGTAACAAGGTCTCCTCCCAACTAATTGCAGTGTCAGCCAAGGCCATATGGGGAGCGGAACAAGGTGCTTTTCTGCATCCCAAACTGTTTTGTTTCATAGAGGCGTATTTGGGAGGTTGGACTTCCAACTTTACCTGACAGTAATAAGGCCATCTCTCTTCTTCCTCCACCAGCATGGCAGCAGAGGAGGCCTACCAAAACAACGATTTAAATAAGATCCAGAATTTCATAACCTAATACCTAAAAGGTTCAGACTTTAAAAAAAAAGGAATAGAATTTCAGAGGCCCAGGTGTAACAAAAGATCTAGCATTTATATCATTTTATTCACAAAATAAGAGGGAAGATGTTGGTACTAAAAAACTATTCCAGAAAATAGTAGTTCATCTGTAGGTTTAGTAAGAGACCAAAACCTACAGATAAGAAACCTGAGCAAACCCCAGACAGGATAAATTCAAAGAAATCTAACCTGAGCAAACCCCAGACAGGATAAATTCAAAGAAATCTATCGTAAGACATTATAATCAATTTATTGAAACTGAAGAAAAAAGAAACAATATTTTTCGAATGCTAAAAAAAACTAGCAATGCTGAATATTACACCTCTTAAAACTATCATCCAGAAAAAAAGGAAAAATAAAGACATTCTCAGATAATGGAAAATTTGTTACCAGCAGACCTCTAATGAACTTTGCGTCTCCTCTTAGGTGTTTGATAAGTGAAGCAAAAAGTATGCCATCATTTGATGTGTATTTCCATATATGTGAAATAAATATTTAAAACAGTAATATTATAAACTAAGGAAAGATTCTTTTTAAAATATTTTCAGTTATAGATAGACTCAATACCTTTATTTTGTTTATGTATTTTTATGTGGCACTGAGGATCGAACCCAATGCCTCACACATGCTAGGCAAGTGCTCTACCATTGAGTCACAACCCCAGCCCCAGGAAAGATTCTTAAATGAAGGTAGGTTCTCTACACTTCACTTAAGCTCTCCATACCAGTGGACTGTGATAAGTTATGTGAGTGTATTTTAATGCAACCAGTAAAAAATGACACACTCAAAATTACTACAGATAAATCAAAATGTAATTCTAAATTTTTAAAGAAACTCACAGGAAAAGAGCAATACAATGAAAACCAGAAAAAATTTTAAAAATTAAATGGCAGATAGAGATAATTTATTGGTGGTTATATTAAATACAAATGGTTTGAATAAAACCAATCAAAAGACAGATAAGAGGTAAAGTAAGAGGATTGCAAGTTTGAAGTCACCTTGAGAAACTTAGCACCATCCCATGCTTTGTCCTTAACGGAAAGGAGGTTAGCAAAACATCCTGCTCCCAAATGTCCTTTTCTGTTCCTCAAAACCTTGTCATGTTAAGGGAATACTGAGAGCAAGCATGGAAAGTCCAGATACATATTACCCTGAAGGACACTGGCTTTCTCTCATGCACACTGGGGCCTAGGGCAAGTTAGTATTATCTGTAGAGAGCTACTTTCTTGCATGTACATGGGAACAGTTGCTTCTTGGGGTGCTAGTCACACAAGCAAGGTAATACTTCTGCATCCTAATATACAAAATTCTTCTAAGTGGGGATGGGTGCAGAATCGAGGGCCCTGTGGAAAGATTACATGTCACTTGTCCAGTCAGTCACCACTGGACACAACACCGTGAGGGAGAGGAAGCACTGCTTGGCGAAGCATCTTGAGGAACAGAGGTGCCATCTGTCAGACTGTCACTATTGAACTCTTCTTGGAGTAGTATTGATATATTTCTTGTAAGCTTTCCCCAATAATTCATATCTCACATTCTGTCTCTGGACACTTTCTTTGGCCTTTCCATGACCAACCATGCTGCCTGGCACAACTGAGCTGTAGACATGACACCCTGTCTCAAAAATAAAAAATAAAAAAGGGCTGGGGACATCACTCAGTGGTGAAGCACCCCTGGATTTAATCATCAGTACCAAAAAGAAGAAGAAGAAGAAGAAGAAGGAGAAGAAGGAGGAGGAGGAGGAGGAGGAGGAGGAGGAGGAGGAGAAGGAGATTCAATGTATCAAACAGCACTGATGAAAGATCACATGGCATATGAATCCATTTATAGAACATTCAATGAATGACAAAATTATAGACATGAAGAACAGATTAATGCTTTCCAAAGTTGGAGATGTAAGAGGAGGGACTGGAGTATGGACATAAGGAGATCTTTGTGGTAATGGATTAATAGCTCTGTGTCTTCTTGTAGTTTTGGCTACACAAATCCATACATGTAATAAATAAAATAGCAACCATACAAAACTACACTGAGAAAGAGAACTATACACACAACTTGTATCAATGCCAATAACCTGATTTGGATATTAGAGCGTGATTACATAAAGATGTACATGGGACCCCTGTGCATTACCTTTGCAATTTCCTGTGAATCTAAAAAATTTTAGAAAAGTAATGAACTGCAAATGCTCCTTCAGAAACCAGATATTTTGCATATGGCTTATCTTGAAAGAATTTGAAGCTGGTAGGTACATAATTTAAAATCAAAGTATAGTATATGTATATGGACTATATTTAGAAAAATTTTAAAATTTTAATTTTCTGTTATAATTTCTTTATTTGTATTTATTAAATAATGTGTTGTTTTACTATGTGATACATTAAGGAAATTTTTAAATGATCTACTAATAAAATAGATAGATTGCAAAGACATTATGCTGAATTAATAAATCCATATACAGAAAATTTATTATGTATGATTCCATTTGTTTATATCCCTAGAAAATAAAAATCTAATATATAGTGACAGAAAGTAGATCAGTGGTTGCCTGAAGCCAGGAAGGGTTATTGGTATAGACTACAAAGGAATATTTGGGATAATAAAAACATTCCATATTTTTATGAGGTGATGGGTATGTAGGTGCATGAACTCATCAAAACTTGGGAATATCCATTTAAGATTAATGTGTTTTTTAATGTACATGAATTATACTTCAATAAAATTGATGTAAAATTCCTTCACAGGCTGGGCGCCTTGGTGCTCTTGTGTGATCATAGCAGCTGGGGAGGCTGAGGCAGGAGGAATGAAAGTTCAAAGCCAGCCTCAGCAAAAGCAAGGTGCTGAGCAACTCAGTGAGAACCTGCCTCTAAATAAAATACAAAATAGGGCTGGGGATGTGGCTCAGTGGTCAAGTGCCCCTGAGATCAATCCCTGGTACCAAAAAAAATCCTTCATAAAATTTCATAAATAAAGTGAAAATATTTTAAGATATAAAATATTTGAAAGTACATTTTTGTTATAAAGTATGGCATATTTGACCATTTGGGTATAAGATGACAGAAAGTCAAATCCAATTGTAAGACTTGCTTAAAACCTTACTGATATTGACACTTCATATATACACTCTAAAGTAATAGCCCTAAATTGTGTATCCTCATATTAGCATCAAACCTTAGAGGCTTACTTGCACTCCACTGACTGTGCAGAAGTATATCCCTCCAGAAACCCAAAAGCAACCTCAGTCATTTTCTCATGAGGAGAAAATGATTCTTCAATGTAAGGGTTTCTTGATATAATCCATTCAGATTATGAAAGAAACTGTTGGTGACAAATTCTCTGTCACAATTTTCCTGAAAAATCTAAAACTATTCTAAAATTAAAAGATTATTTTTAGTTATAAAATAAATCACTTTTTTGGGGGGGTGGGTACTGTGAATTTAACCCAGAGGCACTTTACAACTGAGCTATGTCCCCATCCCTTTTTATTTTTTATTTTGAGGCAGGCTCTTGCTAAGTTTCTGAGAGCCTCACTTATTTGCAACCTTCTTGTAACCTTCTTGCTTCAACCTCCCAAGTTGCTGAGATTACTGGTATGTAAACACAGCACTCTACTTAAACCACTGGTTTAAAAAAAAAAAATAGTTTGTGACACTGTAGCCTGAGGAGAAGGTGTAACATTTCTGGAAATCTTAATAATGTCATCAACACAACATGCTATTTTTTGATGTTAGATGGAAACCATGACTGCTCCCAGACTAATTATTTACAGTGGATTTATAGAAGGTTTAGAAAACTCTACCCAAAATATACCCCTAAAAAAAAACATTCGTTTACTATTGCTGCTGCCCACAAAAACATTACAAATATTAGGAACTTCAGAAGAGATAACAAATATTACTCTAAGTTAACACCAACTAGCTGGCCAGTGGAATGGTGCCCTATATATAGTGACAGGAAGATGAAATATTACCTGTGAACAACACAAACAGGATAGAAAACACTAAATCAAGGTGACCTACTTTAAAGTACCTCCCATAGAAAAACCAGTGGATTGAATTGTCATGCCACCCTCCTACGCTTCGTGGGCAGGTACTGGAACAAAACTCAAACCAAATAATAATAAATTCTTTAAGGTGGGGAAGGGAAACCAGATGATTGTTATTTCCAATTACATTAGGAATAAAAAAGGAAATATTAAATAGTGTGTGAAAGTAAAACTATCATGGAAACTGGGAAAATACCCAAATGTAGTACCCTTTAAACTGGCTGGCTCACCCAAAGAAACTCTAAAAATTTGAAAAAAAAAAAATCTAGGAGATGTCAAGTTCCCACATCTGAGAGAAGGACCCAGCACTTCAGAAGAACTTGTCACCTGGAAAAAGATCCGGGTATGAAGACAGCAAGAAATTCACTCCACATCCAAATTCACTTCTACAGATCCTGGATTGCCTGGCGGGGGTTGGTGGGGGGGTCCATGACCACTATTTTAAACCACTATTTCTTAGACCCAGTCCACAGGTGCCCTGGTGCCTCAGCCTACAGACTATATACCTCTCTCTTACCCTTTATTATTTAGGATCCTTATTCACATGTAACAGTCAATTCAAAGTGGCTTTTTAAGAAGAAAAGTCACAATGGTTCCTATAACTTATTCAAACAATATTATCAGGACTCAAGCTCACTCTCTGTCTCTAGCCTTCTCTAGCTTTGTTTTCTTCTGTGTTGCCTTTATACTCTGACAGGCTTTCTTCAAAGAGGCTTCTGGAGTCAATAGGCCCATAGTCTACAGGTTAGCAGGCACCATAGGAACACAGAGACTTCATTCTATTTCCATCAAACTTCCAGAAAAGGCCTCTATGGCTCTGATTAGCCCATCCAAGACCATGTGTCTACCTTGGAGCCAAACACTCTCCAAGAGCACACTGTCATTACTAGTATTTAATGAGGGCTAGGGATATAGCTCAGTTAGTAGAATGCTTGCCTTGCATGTATAAGGCCATGAGTTCAATCCCTAGCACCATCAAAAAAAAAAAAAATCACTAGTATTTAATGAATTGCTTAGCAGTAGGGAAGGAACAAAATCATCAGGCAGCCTGAGGCTCACCAGCAATATCTGATGCAATTAAAAGCAATAAAGTAAAAAAGAATAGGAATCTCTACTTGACTGAGCAGGTTTTCAGATTTCATTCTTCCTAAGATAATATTAAGTACTATTAAGTACTAACCCATTATACTTCATAAGCTTCCATGAGGAATCTGGAATTGCTTAAAAAAACACTTAGAATAATGTCTGACTCAAAATAAGTATAAGAAAATTTTTAATTAGCACTACATAAAAAGAATCCTAGAGAAAGAAAAAAAAGGCATATCCTAATAGAGCGGAGGCAGAGAACTGTTCTAGAAGTAGAGTAACCTAATTTTGTAACAAACTGGTAAAACAGGATATATTTGTTAAACTACTTTTTTATGTCTTTGATTCATAGCTTGAGATGATCAAGACTGTTTTAAAATATCTTTTCTATTGCAAACAAAAGTATTTGATACAGAATACATATCCAATGATGGTTACAAGATGGTAGTATAATAGATATTGGAGTCTACCCTTCTATACCAAATTCTTACAATAGAAACTGCTAAAGGTATACTGTAAATAAATGAATAACTATGCTCTAAAACTAAAAATTCTTGTTGGAATGGAGAGTGAAAACTTGCTAAAAGACAAAAATCCCACACTAGAGCAAATTTAAATAGGAAATTGTAACTTAGGACCTCAATAGGAATATATAAAAGACTTCCTTCTCAGGAGGAATCAAGACTTTGCCATGGGAGATATCCACAGAGACAATGGAGCCATTGCACCCTGCACACAAACTTCCCATGCACCTCACTAACAGCACAACCCATTCACTGCAAATTTTCTGTTAAAACACATATGGTATGCAATCTTGACAGTGACAACAGCCCCTCCACCCAACTGGGCTGTGAAAGCCAGACATTCTAGTAAATAGCATCAATCATGAAGAGGAGTGCACCAAAAAAAAAAAAAAAGAAAAGAAAGAAAGAAAGAAAGAATCACCAAATGGTTGAGAAGTTTGTAACACCATAAGAGAGACACCAGCTCAAAAAATTAGAGGAATGTAAACTCAATTAAATAGAACTGAAAAAGTGTCAGACAGGACTTTAAAATAAGTATAATTAATATCTTTAAAAAGATTAGGATGGGTAGTATCATCATGAAGTAGGAATAGGAAGTTAATAAATGAAGCAGAGACCTTGGAAGTAGAAAAATGATAATTGTTGAAATTAAATTATTGGCAGCATGGACAAACCTGAAGAGTCAACTTGCAGGTTGGAAGATTTGACCAAGGAATTCTCTGAAAATGCAACATCAGAAATAAATCTTTGAAATTTGAGGAAGAAAGCATTGAGACGTGCAGAGGGTAGCTTTAAAAGTTTAAAATCTATCTAAAAGTCCAAAAAGGAGAGACTAAGGGGGGAAAATGGAAAACAGGAACTATTTTAACAAAATAATGCCCTTGTAGTTAATTGTGAAAGCTCAAATCTCTGCCCCTTTTTTTTCTCCTTCCTCCCCCATTAAAATGCCAATTGGTGGATTAACATGGAAGGTATAAACTCACTAGTACAAAGAAAATTGGAGATCACACAAGAGTAGATAAGAAACGGATAAGTTAAAAGCAGACGGACAAGTGGTAATTAATTTAACAAACCAGAAAATGTTAAAAAAAAATCATTTGCTTGCAACGTATGGGTGGGCCAATAAGCACAGATGCTCAGTAAGATTCAGGAACTGGAGTACCAATAACCTATGAAGGTAGCTACAAATACAAGTTGAGGCTGGACACAGTAGAATTGATTGAAAATCTGTCTGAAAAGCAAATGACCCCCATATTCCTTCATCATCTCAGTTCGTCAATTGTCCCTCCTTATTCACAACAGAAGACTAGGAGTTTATTCTGTGATGAAGCAGGAAGATCTGGAATTGGGACAGCAGGTGGATGTGTCTTATTGAAAAGAGTCTAGTGGAAGCCAACACACTAAATATTGAGTCCTCAGTCATCTTTCAAATTCTAATGGTCAGGCTTTACCCCCCAAATAGGAAATTGGATGATTGGTCTCTGGAGAAACCAAACATCCTAATAAAAAAGACCTATAGGTACTGGCCAGGGAAGGTCCTATGCCAAATAACCAGGTCTCTGCCCATACTCTGAAAACCCCCACCAATGATCACAATTACCTTTTTTGTTGCCTCACTCTTAAATATGAAGAAAAAGCCACGGATCATCAGACATTTTAAAAGGAAGGGCCTCAGAAGAAGGGCCTCAGAAGAGACTTCTCCAAGAAAGTAACAGAGAAGACCAGGAGATGGAGATTAGAAGACACAATGACAATATAGGAACTTCTAATCAGACGTTTAAGTTGCTGTATTTTGAGGTTTCTTTGTTAAAGAGCTTTGCCTTTATTTTCACTTACAAAAATACCCCCAAAATTCTAAGGTAAGTTTATTTCTTCATCTACAATTCTATTCCTAGGCAAATTACCAATCAAGTGTGAGTTGAATAAAAACATGTTCAAATATGCAAGACCTCAAAAAATAGAACTTTTAAGCACCCCTTCTCAAAAGACTACTAGAGCAAGAACTATGCCAAGCTCCAGGTGTAATGGCATCAAATAAGCAACGTAAGTACTACCTCACTGTCCATTATTCTATATATTGACTGCTAAATCATCATACTTCATATGGGCCCATGAAATTATCATGTTTTTAAACAAATAATTTACACTGATAGGGGCCTGCCAAAAACATTTGCCTGAGACTCCACATACCCTCAGGACAGTCCTAGTTAAAGTGGTCAATCTTTTTTTTTTATATTGATTATTCCAAACATTACAGAGCTCTTGATAAATCATCTTTCATACATTTGACTCCATTGGGTTTTGAACTCCCATTAAAGTGGTCAATCTTTTACAACAACCAATGGATTTAAGAATGAAGAGACCATAAGTAAGCTTTGGGAGTGGATTCATTATAGTGATGAAGGCAGAAAACAACACTGAAGAGTCAAAGAAAGATTGGACAATGAGCTGGGCATAGTGGTGCAGGCCTATAATCCCAGCTACTCAGGAGGCTGAGGCAGGAGGATCACAAATTTGAGGCTGGCCTTCCAATTGAGGAGATCCTGGGTCAAAATAAAAAACAAAAAGGGCTGGGAAGGCACTAGGTTCAATCCCTAGTAACACACACACACACACACACACACACACACACACACACACACATACACACAGTATGAATAATAAGATAGTCAACCTCTGCCTTTGGTTTATAGACTCGGGTGGAAAAGATAGTGATGCCTGAGAATTTGGTTTTGAAAAAATCAATTATTTACATTGCTAAAGTAGGAAGCCCATTATTTACAAAATATCTTAAAGAGCCATTTTGGTTTTGGAAAGCCAGGAGGCAAAGCAGAGTTTGGAAAGGAGATGAGACAATGACTGATAAGTTTTACATAATACAATTTTTTAAATACTACAATTGGGGATTGGCTCAGTGGTACAGCATGTGCTTGGCATGCATGGTGTCCTAGTTTGAGTCCCAGCACCATAAAAAAGTAAAAAAGAAGAAGACTGACTTTCCTATATTATGCCATTGCTGGGGGGAAGGCCTGGAAATAAAGAGAACAAAGATAAAAGGGCTGGAGTTGTAGCTTAGTGGTATAGTACCGGCCTAGCATGAACAAGGCCCTGGGTTCAATCTCAAGTACCACAAAATTAAAAATTAAAAAAGGTAAAACATTTCTGCAATAAGACACCTGGAAATGCAGATGATGTAGGTCTAGTCAGTCAGAGGTATCTTAATAATATAAATGGCTAACATCAAGTTTTATATTAAATCCTGTCCTTACTTAAAATTTTAAGTTTGTCCATCAAAAGTATTTGCCTTAATTTTGACTTTTAAAATGGTGTGTTAAAATATTTAACACTTTACAAATAGTATTTATCTTGATTACTGAGTTTCTTGGGACCTGCTTAAATGTTACACTCAAATCAAGTGCCTCGCTCACCCCACCCCAGTTCCTGCCCTTGCAGATCTTCAGTAAGTGTCACATGGCACAGTGTCAGGAAAGACTGTCAATTCTGGCTCAACGCAGGGTGACATGAAGAGACCATCAGCTGTAGACAAGACATGGAAATTCTCTAAAAACCAGTTTAAGAAGCCTGAGAAATGTGGGATTATAAGGTAAACTTCAGAGCGAAGAGAAAGATAAACAGCAGAAGTTGATACAGGACATTGGCAGGGGTCCCAGAGAAGGGTGGAGCTGTTTACTCCTGTGTCCTCTGCTAGACTCCACAGCTTACTTGTCCACAAACCTTGGCCTCTCCAAAACAAAATGAGAAGCTCAATGTACCCTGGAACTGACCTTCTTTTCTCATCCTCAAAAGAGAATCTAAGGGTTGGCTGTTGGGTCCCTGAGGAGTGAACACTAGAGTGGGGACTCAATACAGTACCAGGGTGACCTTCCCAAACTCTTTTAAGAATGTCAAGGTTAGAGCCAGCTCCAGAATAAGTAAGTGAAGTGGTTTAGAAGTATACCTAGGAAGACTCTCTTGACACCTTAGTTGCTTAAAAGATAACTTGATAAAAATAAGAATGGGGCCCAGTATTCATCCCTGCTCTATCTACCACTGCTGTCCAGGAAGATAAGGATAAGGGAGGGGCTCCCGTCAACCTCGACCCTTGATGTTTTGATGAGTTTGGTTTTTTATGTGTACTATGGCACAAATCAAGCAGTCAATCCCCTAGGAAAATCAAACTCCTAGACAAACAGTTAAACTCATGGTCACCAACTTTTTCTAGGGTCTCAAACATGCCCAGCACGTCTATCACAAATTTCCCAATCAGCTATCTCTCTTATTTTCTTCACTTTCTCCTGCCCCTTCCCGCCCTCTGTCTTTCTTTCTTTCTCTCCTTCTTTCTTTCTTTTTCAAGAGATGGGGTCTTGCTACACTGCTCAGGCTGGCCCAGAACTCCTGGGCTCAAGCAATCCTCCCACCTCAGCCTCCCAAGTAGCTGAAATTACAGGGGTGCGCCCCTGCACCCAGATTCTCTTTTATTTTCCTTGAAAAACCAGCCTCTACCTCAGAGCAAAGCCTGTCCAAGGAAGGGGGCATGACCCTTGTCCTTGGAAGACCCACAAAATACTCCTAGGCACATACTCACCCTGCTGAGTTGTTTACCTACAAATAACAGGAGAGATCTGTTGCGCCAGGTGTCCCTGACTCAGTCAGGCTAGGTGGGGACCCATAGCAACCCCCTGGCAGCCACCAATCAGCATGAGACAGGGAAGTACCTGAGATTCCAGATAACCCTCCCAGTGGTTTATGATATTTGATAACATGTTGGGAACCATGTAATTCAGCACGTACTCCCCTCATGGCTTAAATCAATCAGTTCAAACTAATCTCCCTCTTGTACTAGCCAATCATCCCTACCCAACTTGTTCCCACCAGTGAATTTGCTAATCATATTTTAGAGTTGTTTTATGATTTTCCCACGGTGTGTGATGATTTGCTAAAAGATGCTATGATATATGTGAAGTCCCTGCCTTCTCCAAAGAATGTATAAAAACTGCTACAAACCCTGGGCTCGGGGCCTCTCAGCGTCATAAGTCTCTGTGTGCATGCAGAGGACCGAGCTAGCTCGCAATAAACACCTCTTTGCTGCTTACATCGATCTTGGTCTCTGGTGGTCTTTTGGGGGTCCCAAATTTGAGCATAACATAAGGGGGCTTGTCCAGGATCCCCCTTATAAGCCTACCCAGACATCTCAATCGAGAGGTGATGAAAACCTGGCCAGTAAGTAAAGGCATTGTCGATCTATAGTTTTCTGTACTCTGGTTGCCTACAGATTCTGGTTCTGTATTGTGTGGTTGGCAAAAGGTCCAAGTGGACGCACTGAAGGGCAGCCGACGGGGTTTGTGGGAGACGTCCCCAGCCCCTTTCTGGGTTCTGAGTGGATTGCCTTTAGTAAAGTATTTTGTGAAGTATTTAGTAAAGTATTTTTTTTAATTTTTTTAATATTTATTTTTCAGTTTTTGGTGGACACAACATCTTTATTTTATTTTTATGTGGTGCTGAGGATCAAACCCAGTGCCCCGCACATGCCAGGCAAGCACGTTACTGCTTGAGCCACATCCCCAGCCCTAGTAAAGTATTTTGTAGCTAACAGATCCTCCATCTGCCTCTGCTTTTGGTTTCTGAGTAGCAATCCATGCCGCACTGCGAATTCTGTGGCTGTGCTGCAAATATTGTGTTATGTGTTTTTGTTTCTATTGTCCTGTCTGCCTTCACCCCAACACCATGGCAAAGGAACTAATCTCCCAATCTGGAATTGTCAGACCCAATCTGAGGGGGATACTCCCCCAATCTGTTTGTCTGAAGGGAAGGCCCCAGTTGGCTTGGGGCCAGCACCCCACTTCTGTTTTTTCAACAATCTGAAAAGGGAATTTGTCTTTGTGTGTCTTTTTGTGTCTTTTTGTCTGTGTCTCTGTTAAGTGTGATGGCATTGTTTTACTTTGGACAGATGCAGTGTCCCAAGTTCCAATCTGCCTTAGATGTGTAGAAATAACTTTAGCTAAATTCTAGCCTGAAAATGTCCCTAGTATGCTTCTCCTGCTTCCCTGTGAGGGACCAAAAGTCAATAGAACCGCCAGCTTTTCTGTTTTCACCTTTTACACCCCTTTTAGCTGTGTTTTAAAGAACTTTGATAAACTTTACTCCCCTTTGTTAAATGGGATTAGGGAAGCAATGTTTTCTTTTCTTCCCGTAGTTGGCTTGAGTGCACACACTGCAGAGGGAAATGCCTGCTGGGAATCTAAGAACTTTGGTATCTCCCTTTTTCTTTTTCTCAAAACCCTGTCCTCATTATTAAATTGGCATTAATTGGCTTCGAGGACAGGAACCAAACTTTCAGTCACAAATTTTGGCACCCCAGATGGGACTCTAGAGGAGCCCCCACTCTGCTTTCTTGGGGAAGCCTAGCGCCCCAAACAACTGCATGCCGAGGATATAAGATGAACTTTTTGAGAGCTGACTACTGAAAAGTTAGGAGACATGGAGCATGCCTGGTGCCTGGGGTTGGACCAAACCAGAGGAGCTAATCCTGTAAGTAAAAGGAAGGACTGAGGGACTCTCAGCAGCTGCCGAAGCCCTTTTGCTTTGGGGAACTCCCTCCTTCCTTCCCTGCACTATAAGGATTATTCCACCTCTGTCTACTTAAAAAAAAAGAGGGGTGGCACTGAATGCAGTAAACTCACCTCACCAAGACCCTTGATTTTACACTTCTGGTTGCCCCTCTGTGAGAACATCTGGTCCACTCGTAGGGACATCTAAGGTGCCACTGGTGTAGGAGTCATAATTAAATGGGAGTTGGAAACTTGGGAAGATTTTTCTCTTAACTGGTCTGTTTTAAAGGTTATTATTGATTGTTTCTTGGGGATGATCTTGGCTGAATGTGTATCTAAAAGATGATGTTTTCTTTTAACAATCTGGTATCTGGGTTTTTGAAGCATTGCACAATCTTACAGTTAAAAGTTGGGTTTAGGTAATTATTTAGTTTATGATTTCAGATAATTCATGCCAGAGAACTTAAATACTTAGGATAGAAAACTAAAGAACTCTACTTCCAAGTTGGCAAGTAACTCCCAATCATTCAGTTTTCTCACCAATTTTTGAACTGGGTAGCCTGGGAAGATTTCCCCTAGGTGTACCAGTGCATTAATTTGGGCAAGGATATGAAATCATGGTATGGTATCTGTTTCCCTCAGTATGTAGGATTTAGGAAAGGAAAGTGTTGGATTGGGACTGTTGGTCTGGCTTATTGAAATGACATTGAATAGCAACAGTCTTGGGAATTTTTAAAGCTTAATTTTGGATATAGATGGTAGTGTGTGGTTCCCTTTTGGAACTTAATACTACTATAGGAACTTCAGAGCATAGGAAGTGGCTTAATGATCCTGAAGGGATTTCTTCTGATGGTAGCTTTTAATTTATCAAGTAAGACCCTATTTTCAGTTTTGTGTGAGCAAGTTTTTCTAGTGTAGGAAAATTTTTTGGCAATACAAGATGTAAAGGTATGGAATTTTGTGAATTTTATCTTAAACTTGTATCATAATTTTCAACATCCAAACCTGAAAATTATGACTTAAGGTTAAAATGCCTTAGGCATGAGGCTTCTGCTCAGAATAGCAGTTTTCCCTACTCCTTCCAGACCTCAGCCAGGACTTAAGTTGAAATGCAAATAGAAGAAGACTTCAAGCTCAGTAGGAGACTGATCTGAGGCTCAAGGAAAAAAAAAAGTGAAGGTGAAGCCGGTGCCCAGAGGAGCGGGAGGAGGAGAGGTTGCTGCCGTCTCTCAGGAAGATTCGTCCTACCATTAAAAACCTGAAAACGTTGGACCACACAAGTTCTTACTGATTTCAGGGAAGAACAACCATTGAAGATGTCCAGCAAAACAGCAAGCACCAACAACATAGCCCAGGCAAGGAGAACTGTGCAGCAGCTGAGACTAGAAGCTTCCATTGAAAGGATAAAGGTCTCAAAGGCCTCTGCAGACCTCATGTCCTACTATGAGGAGCACGCCAGGAGTGACCCTTTGCTGACAGGCATACCGACTTCAGAAAACCCTTTCAAGGATAAGAAAACCTGCATCATCTTATAGTGGAAGAATGGAACCGTTCCTCGCCTCTTCCCAACAAAGCAAATCCTGAGCAGCTCCTTGAAGAGATTTGCCTCCAGCTTATTTGGTAACCACTGCTAATAACTAAAATGCTCTTCTCTTGGAATAATGGACTCTAAAGTCTTTATTTTCCAAGTTGCCCTTTCTTTAAAATACCTTTACTGATTTAATACAGAATAACAATCTTTGTTTTCCATTTGATTACTATGGTATTACTTTGGGTTATTGTTTAAGGAGAGTTGGCCTGGGCCTTCTTAAAAACACAATTATATATTTCATGTATTCAGTTGATTCAGATATGTTAAGACTTAAAATGCCTAAGCACCTGTCAAATTAAAATGCCAAGAATAACTTCAGTCCTGAAACCTTTATATCATATTCTGCTCTTAATAAGGTTTGTGCCAACCTGTATAGTGTACAAGGGAAAGGGGTGTATTTTGTATATGTATGTCTCCGTATGTACACATATCAAAGCTTATTTCCTCATCAAAGCTCCCCTCTCCATGTAACAGCAGTTCCTCAACTCCAGAAGTTGTATTTATCTTGAGCTGTGTAGGTAGAATAAAAATTCTTTTCATATAGTTATTGTGCAAAAAATAAAGAAAAAGCATCCTAAAGATTGTAAAAAAAAAAAAAAGTGAAGGTGTCTTTTTACCTGAAGTCAAACTAGACTAAACCAAAAAAGTAAATTTTATGGTAATTTTTAATTACCAGCTGGTCATTTTTTCTAGAACCCTTGCTTTTTCTTAGATTCTGTATTTTTTGAGCTCATGATTTTGATCCTACAGACCTAGGTTAATGTTTTTCTGATCAGTTCTATTTTTGATCAACTGTGGAGTTTTTAAACATTGCAATGGAGATTTCACCTGCTACAAGGCCTTTACTATTGTGCTATGTGTGCACACTTGTGTTATGTGTTGTATGTCTGTATGTGTGTATGTCCATATATCATGCACATGATATGACAATTGGCAGATATATGAGGAGCTTCATAAAATTTTTAAAAAATGGATCCAAATATCTTTGATTCACATGATTTAAACGGTTCAATTTAAATTGGGTAAACAGATGAAAGTAAAGTGTCTTTAAAATTAAGCTTACAGGTTTTTCTAGGTGTTCAAAAAAACTAATAAAATGTTGATGTCTATGAAATAATCTGCCTAAATTCAGAAATTTACAAGGATTGTTTCAAAATGTGAACAGAAAAGGAGGTTAACAGATGGAAAAGAGAAATTAGAAGATTCTAGGTTTGGATTTAATAGAAGGAAAATGTGTTTCTGGATAAGAGAGTCTATGTGATTAAGTAAATAAGAGGGTTTAAGTAAATGATAAAGAAGGTGTAAGTTGGTTATATATGTTATGTTTTTGAGCAAGTAATCTTAAAGAAATCAAAAATTATACAACTATAGTTAAACAACAACTGTTATTTTGCAATATTGTAATATGTTATTTCTTTAAAAGCTAAACTTGGTTAATATAAAAACATCAATGTAATTGTGGTGCTATTAATGTGTTCATATTTTCCAGGTATACAAGTCTGTAAAGTAGAAGCTTTAAAAGAGCATTATATAAAACTGGTGTTCTAAAGTTGTATGGTAATTTTAGGCTTAAAAGAAAAACATATTGGAGATTTATTTATATCATTTGATGTTCTATAACTGGACCTGTTATCAATAGGATATATAAAGTTTTATGTTACTTTTTACACTGAGGTACAATTTAAATGTATTTTTAAGTTAATGAGAGCCTAATCTATGTAAGGTTAATATTGTAAAACACAAAAGTACTTTGCTACTTTTCTACAAAAGGTTAAAAGCTTTCAGCCTTTCATTAATTCATGTTTTAGATGTGATATTATATTGTTATTATATTACCTAATATTCATGTGAACTTAAGCAACAATTTATGTAGGCTTTATAAAATGATGTTTTGAAAGCAAAGATCAGCTTCAGAACTAGAGCACTAAAATTTATGAAGAGCCCCACCTTACCTGAGATAAGGCTCTGTGTCCCATCTTACTACATGTGAGAATGACTACAAAAGAAGTAGGCCAGATTTCAGTACATTTAAAGTTGTGTCTAAAAGTTGGTTTTTGCCAAGGATCTCAAACAGGGGAATATAATGTATAACTCTGCCAAGTTCAAGGTAGCTATTACATGAACTAAATATGTTTTTACTCTTGTTAATTTTGTTTTGTAGTTTTCTTACAAATGGTCTAAAGATTGCTTGTTAATGTTTTGCAGAGGTACTGCTTTTAGAACACACAACCTGGGCTAGTTTAAAATAATGAATTATCACCTACAGGATAGAGAGAGACCTTAAAGCCCAGTACTCTTAATATAAGGCTGTTGAAATTTGTTTGCTAGATATTTAAGATTAAATTTTAAAATTAAATTAAAGGGCCAAGAAAACGAATATTTGGCTCTTGCCCTCTGAGTCAGTCTGAATCCAGGGAACAGGGGACTTCTCTAAAGAGCTTTGCAACTCTGGGCCACATAACCTCCCGATCAGGGAGATTAATGACACCACTGGAGAACAGAAAGCCAATCAGTGCATTTGCTATGAAGAGGAGGGTTACCAGATAAAGGAGACATCCCTGATGCTTCAAGGGAAGCCACATGGTCAAGCAAGACTTGGACCCATCCTAGCACAAATGGCACTAGCAGAACTGAGAAGCTGCTGTAAAGTTCCCCCCGGAATCCCTTGGAAACTCAGCTGACTGTTAATAATAGACTGACTGCTTCATCTTTAACACTTAGCAAAGACAGTTAAAACCAAAACATAGTTATTCCTGGGCATTTTAAGTAATAATAATAGTTAAATGTAACTTAAGGTATATACATTGTGTTAGTCCCCAAGAATAAGTAAGATTGGAGGTTACAAAAGAGATTCTTAGGCAGGAATGCCTGATAACTATCAAAAGGAATTGCCAGAGTAGTTTTTAGTTTAAGGCTTACAGATATTCCTAACCTACACAGGTAGGCTTGGTGTTTACTAGTATGATTATGCAGCCCTAACTAACATAATTAAAGGTTTGTCTATTAGACAGAGGTCATACTAGTAAAAGGATTTTGCAAGATCAGATGACATTAAATTATTAAACTGTATCTTATGGGGAAGGACATCTGTAACACTAAAAGTTAAATGTTATGTTTACAGTCCTGATAACTGGGGATGTTAAAGCCTGGTGAGGGAACTTCTATACAGTGACATGTTCCAGCTACTGCAACATTTATTCAGTACTCATGGTTTTTGTTTCTCTCATAGAAGCACCCATTCCCAGATGACAACCTGTTTTTCCCCAACCAGACTTCAAATGGAACTGACTTCTAAAAGGGAACTCACGTCCCCCACAGCATCCCCCACAGTGTCGAGCCCCCTCACGTTCAACGCCCCCTTTCAGAAAGAGCCATTGCCCCTTCTCCTTACAGCAATAAGGAGTTCCTAAAATTAGAGGGGGTAATGAAGCCAGAAATAGATAGGTAGTGTAGATAGGTAAATCGAGTCAGGTTGGATCTAGAAGGCCAATTTTGAGTAAGTCTGGGAAGTTGAAGACTGTCTCCTGAGGGTTACTGTTTACCAAGATGTAGAGCCTGCCCAAATAGGCCCCCAACTGAAGGAACCATGATTGGTTCCCAAGTTTCCAGACAAAGGGGGGAATGAAAAACCAGCCCCTACCTCAGAGCAAAGCCTGTTCAAGGAAGGGGGCATGACCCTTGTCCTTAGAAGACCCACAGAGTACTCCTAGGCACATACCCACCCTGCTGAGTTGTTTATCTACAAATAACAGGAGAGATCTGTTGCGCCAGGTGTCCCTGACTCAGTCAGGTTAGGTGGGGACCCATAGCAACCCCCTGGAAGCCACCAATCAGCATGAGACAGGGAAATACCTGAGAAGGCAGATGACCCTCCCAGTGGTTTATGGTGGTTGGGAAACCATGTAGTTCTGCACGTACTCCGCTCATGGCTTAAACCAATCAGTTCAAATGAATCCCTCTCTTGTACTAGCCAATCACCCCTATCCAACTTGTTCCCACCAGTGAATGTGCTAATCATGTTTTAGAGTTGTTTTATGATTTTCCCTTGATGTGTGATGATTTGCTAAAAGATGCTATGATGTATGTGAAGTCCCTACCTTCCCCAAAGAGTGTATAAAACTGCTGCAAACCCTAGGCTCGGGGGCCTCTCAGTGTCACCAGTTACTGTGTGTGCACAGAGGACCGAGCTAGCTCACAATAAACACCTCTTTGCTGCTTACATCGATCTTGGTCTCTGGTGGTCTTTTGGGGGTCCCGAATTCAAGCCTAACATCCTCAGTCTATTCAAACTCTCTCCACTCTCCTTATATTTCTGAAATGCCCCCACAGCTCCCTTGACTCTCAGAAGCCAGCTCCTTACCAACCACCTCATACAATAAGTACAAATCATCAGACGGGATATTTCTCCACACCTAATTTTCTGGTTTATTTGCTGCCAATCTCATTTGTTCCCTTTTGTTTAAAAGGAAGAGTTGTCTCTACTATTTGAGGCCATCCTTCTCTACCTTTTTGTCATTACTGCCCCCTTTGTGGAGCCTTAAGACATTTTTTCTAATAGATCCCTGCCCCCAGCTCATAAAATTTTAGTATCTTAATTAATATCTTAATATCTGTTTACCTACTGTGGCCTTATGGAGAGTCACAGACCATTATAATAATAATATAATATATAATCATATTATATTATTAATATTAATATATCTGCCCCACCCACTTTGAGAATGCACCATGGGAGGCCAGTTCCTCTGCACATTCTCGGGATTTTTCTCCTCCCACAGGATTCTCCTCTCATCTTTTACACCCTGGCTCTTCCTGCGCCTCACCTCTCCCTCTCGCCCTCCTGGTTGCCTTCTTCAATTCTGGTTCTCTTTCTTTTTTCCTTCACAGACTTATTTATTGGAAGATGTGCCACACTCCAGTATGCATTCTGGTTCTATCTCTCTATGAAACTGTCCTCTACGATGCCCTAGACAAACTCAGGGTCCCCATACACAGTCTCTTCCCCAGCAATTCCATGTTAAAAAAAAAAAAAAAAAAAAAACTTCAGCAGCACTGGCCATGAGAGAGCTAAGCCAAACACATTGTTTCTCTACAGCTGTTTATAAACAGCTAAAATTTTCACTCCAGCTTTATTGAGGTATAATTCACAAATAAAAGTTGTATATTTTAGGCTCTGTAATGTTTTGATACATATATACATCATGAAATGATTCCCACAATCAAATTAATAAACATGTCCACCATCCACCTAGTTACCTTTTTGTAAAGTTGTGGTGAGAATGTTTGAGCTCTTCTATCTTAGCAAATTTCAAGAATACAAAACATTATGATTGATTCTATATTTAGAAGATCCAAAAATTCCACCAGAAAACTTTTAGAACTAATAAATGAATTCAGCAAAGTAGCAGGTTATAAAATCAAGACCCATAAATCAAATGCATTTCTATAAATAAGTAATGAAGCCACTGCAAGAGAAATTAGGAAAACTGCTCCATTCACAATAACCTCAAAAAAATAAAATACTTGGGAATAAATCTAACAAAAGAGATAAAATTCCTCTACAATGAAAACTACAGAATACTAAAGAAAGAATCTGAAGAAGACCTAAGAAGATGGAAAGATCTCCCCTGTCCTTGGATAGGCAGAATTAGTATTGTCAAAATGACCTTACTACCAAAAGTGCTATACAGATTTAATACAATTCCTATTAAAATCCCAATGACATTATTCATAGAACTAGAAAAAGCAATCGTAAAATTCATTTAGAAAAAAAAAAGAGGCCCAGAGTAGCCAAAGCAATAAGTATCAAGAAGAATGGAGCAGAAGATATCACAATACCAGAACTTAAACTATACTGCAGAGCTATAGTAACAAAAATGGGATGGTATTGGCACCAAAACAGACATGAAAACCAATGGAACAGAATACAAGACACAGAGACAAACCCACATAAATACAGTTACCTCATACTAAAAAAAAAGCATCATAAACATACTTTGGAGAAAAGACAGCCTATTCAAAAAATGGTGGTGGGAAAGCTGGAAATCCATAGGATGAAATTTAACCCCCATTCTCACCCTGAACAAAGCTCAACTCAAAGTGGATCAAGAACCTAGGCTTTAGACCAGAGACCCTGCACCTCCTAGAAGAAAGTGTAGGCCCAACTCTCCATCATGTCAGTTTAGGACCTGACTTCATCAACAAGAATCCTAAAGAACAAGAAATAAAATCAAGAATCAATAAAAGGAATGGTATCAAACTAAAAAGCTTCTTCTCAGCAAAGAAGACTATCAACAATGTAAAGACAGAGCCTACAGAATGGAAGAAAATCTTTACCAAATGCACCTCAGATAGAAAATCTTTACCACATAATCTCCAAGATATATAAAGAACTCAAAAGACTTAACACCAAAAAAACAAATAACCAAACTAATAAATGGGCTAAGAAACTGAACAGATGCTTCACAGAAGAAATTGATCAACAAACATGAAAAAATATTAATCCTCTCTAACAATTATAGAAATGCAAATCAAAACTGTAGTGAGATTCCAGCTCACTCCAGTCAGAATGGCAACTGTCAAGAATACAAGCAGTAAGTGTTGGTGAGGATATGGGAACAAAGGTACAATCACACATTGCTGGTGGGACTGCAAATTGGTGCAACCACTCTGGAAAGCAGAATGGAGATTCCTCAGAAAACTTGGAATGGAACCACCATTTGACTCAGCTATTCCACTCCTCAGTTTATACTCAAAGGACTTAAAATCAGCATACTTCAGTGACACAGCCACATTAATGTTTATAGCAGCTCAATTCACAATAGCTAAACTATGGAACCAACCTAGATGCCCTTCCACAGATGACTGGATAAAGAAAATGCTGTTACATACAAATGGACTATTACTCAGCCTTAAAGAAGAATGAAATTATGACATTTGCAGGTAAATGAATAGAACTGGAGAATATCATGCTAAGCAAAATAAGCCAATTCCCAAATACCAAAAGCTGAATGTTTTCTCTGTTAAGTGTATGCTTATGGTTGGGGGGCAGTAGGGAAGAATAAAGAAACTTTGGATTGTGCAGAGGGGAATTAAGGGAGGGGTGGTACAGTGGGGATGGGAAGGGCACTAGAATGAGACAGACATTATTAACCTAAATACATGTATGATTACCCTACTGGTGTGACTCTGTTCCATGTACAGACAGAGGAATGAGAAGTTATGCTCCATTTGTATACAATGTGTAAAAATGCATTCTACTGTCATATAGAACTAATAAGAACAAATTTTAAAATCATAGATAGAAAAAATTATGATTAACTAAAATCACCACACTCTATATTAAGCCCCTAGTCCTTAATCATCTTGTAACTGAAGCTTTGTAGACTTTGACCAGTATTTCCCCTTTCTCCAAATCTCTACCCGCTGGTAACCACCATGTTACTGTTTCTATGTGTTCATCTTTTCGGTAGATTCTGGGTATCAGTGAGACCATTCAGTTATTTGTCTTTCTGGGACTGGCTCTCTTTACTAGACAGAGAGTTCTCAAGTTTCATCCATATTATTCAAATGACAGAATTTCCTTCTTTTTAAAGTTGACTGGTAGTCCCATGTTCTATATGTACCACATTTTCTTTATCCATTCGTCTGTGGACACCTACGCTGTTTTTTCTGCTGGGGTAAATAGTAATTAGTGCCTAGAAAAGCTTACAGTGAGATAAAAATGACTCTAAAAGATGTGGCAGCAAAGGGAGAAGCCGGGTGCTTCCCTTACTTCCAATCTTGAGGTGAGAATCAAAGCAGAGTGACCTTGGTTGTAAAGTAAAAGAATGTATTCATAAAACATCTGAAGAAATCAATCTCCACAATGGGCATGCGACCTATCCCATACGTGTTGCCTGCTTGTAAGAGTGGCAGCCCTCCATTTACTCTGGCCTGCCACCTCCCAAGGAGTACATGAGTAATAAAATGTCCAAAACCTCTCCATTGAGTCCACCAAGTTCTTTCATTGGGGTCAGGAAACAGTAGGCTTGGAGCATTTGCTATCCTGAGGTTAAACATTTCCATGTCTTGGCTGCTGTGAATGATGATGCAATGCCTATGAGAGCAACTGAAGTTATTAAGTGAACATGAACTTGAAGTGAGCTGAGCATATCAGGTATGTAATTGAACGAATGTACTCTCCTAAGAACAATGGGACTTATTTCACTCAGCTCTGTGCAAACCTGGCATTATGGCTTGGATCCTAAATATTCCTGAAGGCCCATGTGCTGAAGGCTTGATCACCAGCCTGTAGCACTATTGGGATGTGGTAGAACCTTTAGGAAATGGGGCCCAGTGAAAGGAAGTTAGTTCATTTGGGGGCATATCCTTGAAGGGGATATTGGACCCTGGCCCTTTTCTCTCTTCCTCTTTTTTGTTTCCCATCTTCCATGAGGTGAGCAGCTTTACTCTGACACATACTTCCTGCAATGATGTTCTGCCTCACTACAGCCCCCAAAACAATAGAACCAACCAACCTTGAATTGAACCTCTGACACTATGGGTCAAAATAAACCTTTCCTTTCTATAAGTTGATTTATCTCAGGTATTTGGTCACAGTGGCTGAAAGCTGACAGACATATATCTTACTAGAGGGACTCACTCTAGCCTCTTCAGTGTATCATCTTTTAACTTTTAATTAGCATAATTATTATGAACACTCCCTTTCTAACAGTCAAAAATCCCTGACTTATCCCATGACTACATGAACTATGCAGTCAATGTCTTCTCTGGGTATATTCCTATGCCTGACACATAAACCAACTCCACTTTGCTGTTTGTTTATATTTTTCAAAAATTTTTTACTTTATTTCTTTCCACCCTTTCCTTGGACTCTAACCTATAGAAATAAAACCACCAGTACATAAGGATATAGGCACACACAAGCTCTTTGTAGTGTTCAGTATATGTAAAAATAAATGGAAACTGAATGCTCAGGATCAGAGGCAAAGTTGAATACACTGTAAAGCAGTCATATAATGGAATACCATTCATCTTCTTAAAAGAAGTCAGATTGGGGACTGGGGTTGTGGTTCAGTCATAGAATGCTTGCCTAGCATGCATGAGGCACTGGGTTCAATCTTCAGCACCACATAAATGTAAAATAAAGATATTATGTCCATCTAAAAATTAAAAATTAAAAAAGTCAGATGTGTAACTATTGAGCTTCAGAAATTTCCATAGATATATCTTTTAAGTAAGAAAAGCAAGATCCAGAAAAATGTATACAGTATGGTACAAATTTGTGTGTGTATGTGTGCATGCTGCATATTGAACCAATAGGCGATCTTAGTACTAAGACACATCCCCAGCCTTTTTTTTTTTTTTGAAACAGGGTCTTGCTAAGTTGCTTAGAGTCTTGTTAGGTTGCTGAAGCTGGCCTAGAACTTGCAATCCTCCTGCCTCAGCCTCACAAGCTTCTGGGATTTTTTTTTAAATAACCCAAACCAACCATTTCTATAAGTTGTATTCATGTTTGAAGATGATTCTATGAATCCATAGAAACTTGGGCTTGACCTGGGAATACCTGCTGGTGTTGAGGTAGCAGAGTAGGAGGGGAAAGGGGAACAGGCAGCAAAGGATAAAGAAAAAAAATAATCTTACAGCTTTTCTAACTATCTATCTATCTATCTCTATCATCTATGTAAATATCTAACTCTACCTCTCTCTCCATCTCTCTGAATTAGACAGCTCTCTGAGGGCAAACTTCTCTGAGCCTGAGTGTCCCCACTTGGACACCAGTTTTTTGGCCCATCAAGGTTCCCCTTCCACTCCCACCCTGTCCATCCCCATTCCTCACTCCAGTAGTCCCTAGGTGCCCAGAGTTGGCAGAGGTGGAAGAGAGAGCAAATTTGATTGAATGGTTCAAGACACTACATGAAAGAAAAGTGATTGGGACCCTGATTCTTTTTGACATTGTTCAGTATTAAGTCCTCTCTGAAAGATTAAGATTTCTTTAGATGTCTACCAGAAGGACACACACACACACACACAAAACCTGGATCCCAAAAGGGAACCCTCTGTGAGGAAAGTGGTCTGGTCTAATGACCAGGCTCAATTCCAAGCCTAAAGTTCAGGAGGCAAGGCTAGACACAGCCCAGGCACAGCCCTGGCACAGGCCCCTAGCACCACAATCATGTGTGGATGTGTAAAGAGTGTGGAAACCAAGTCTGTGTCACTGTTGTGGCCTGTGCAAGGCCTCCATGCAGCACTAAAAAAATGGCCCACTAAGTTGCATAGAATAAGGGTTCTCCAGCTAATCATAGTACAGCCTCAGAAAGGAGTGACAGCATTCAAGGAAGGAAGTGCTGGGTCTCCTGCAAACAGGGATGTAGGGTGCCCAAATTACTAATTGGAAATACATGAACCAGTGTCTGCCCCGAAATCATATTCTGTGATTATACAGTTTAAAATTACATGGTTTATAATGCCATGTTTATGTGTAAGGGCCTCAGGGACCAAATATGAATTTATATAGCCCCATGCCATACATGGGCTCCGAACAATAATAGAAAGACAATAGAACTATCATCCAAATTGACTGCATTTTGAGCCATATTGGCAGCAGGAGAAAAGGAAAGGATAAAATTATTCTTACATTTAGAAAATGTTTTAACAAGTCTTTTTTGGCTATGAAATCTAAGGTCTACCCCCTGGGGCATAATCTAGTGAGAGATGCTTTGATCAAGAAGTTAAATTGTTCTGTGGAGAGAAGTAATGGGAATGTGGGAATGAGCTACTGGCAGAGAGCAGGGCAATAGAAGTCTGGACAAAGAGAGGTTAACTTTGGTTGCACCTGTGCCAGTGTGGACTTCCCTATGCAAAGGGCCAAGACAAAACAAAGGCCTCATTTCTTCTTGTGGCATATTTAGGAACAAAATTTTAAAATTTTAAAAACAAGAGGCTTCATTCTGTCAAAAATAAGGGAGAATCTTCTCCCCACCCCTCTTTCTTTTCATGAAAGAATTTGCTTTAGGAAGTCTCCATATTCATTTCTGTCTCTGTGAAATGTGTGTAAATCTGTTTTAAAGATACATAAACCTTTTGTAAGCTTTATTACATAGGAATGTCTTTCTCAAGCAAGGAGCTGGGAGCAGCCTCTTTGAAACACACACAACAAAGGAAGTAGAGCCTCCATCTCCCAGTTTCTATTGGAGAATGGAGCCCAACTTAGACAAACACTTTGTTTAAGTTGCAAAACTATCTCCTATCATAAAGGTAAGACAGCAGCTTTGGGAGGCTGAGACAGGAGGATCACGAGTTCAAAGCCAGCCTCAGCAACAGTGAGGCACTAAGTAACTCAGTGAGTCCCTGCCTCTAATAAAACACAAAAATTAGGCTGGGGATGTGGCTCAGTGATTGAGTGCCCCTGAGTTCAATCCCTGGTACCCTGCCCCCACCAGAAAAATAAAATAAAATAAAGGTAAGAGAAGTTTGTCCTCCTATTAAGTCAATTAAGTGAACACAGGTGGCCACTCCAATTACCAGTGAGTCTAGGATACACTTTGTGTGAAAAAATGGTACTATAAAGTCATTTTACTTGAGAATTAATTATAATTTATCTTAAGCACATGTAGGTAATGAGTTCTATCTGTTTAGCTTTCTTCATGGCTTCACAATCTCTTAGCAATTGCTTTTGAAGTGATTCACATGCTGATTTAAGGCTTATTCAAAAATAACAGTTTTGGGGGCTGGGGATGTGGCTCACGCGATAGCGCGCTCGCCTGGCATGCGTCCAGCCCGGGTTCGATCCTCAGCACCACATACCAACAAAGATGTTGTGTCTGCCGAGAACTAAAAAATAAATATTAAAAATTCCCTTCCTCTCTCACTCTCTCTTTAAAAAATAAATAAATAAATAGCTCATTTCTTTAAAAAAAAATAACAGTTTTGTTGCTGCTGTTGTTGATACCTGCGTGAAGAAGTTTTCAAGATTAGGATTTTTTTTTTAAATAAATCATCCCTAGACTGTTCGATAGTAGAGAGTCTGCCTAGCACGTGTGAGGCCCTGGGCTCAAATCCCCTGGTATAGAAAAAATAAATTTTAATATATTCTCCCAACATTGTGCGTGTGCTTAAAAAAGAAAATAATAGTGGTGAAGGAGTCTTGAGGGGTCAAGAACCCTAGTGGGAGGCTGGGGCCTGTACAGGGCCATGGGGAAACAGTATGTGGTGATGAATGGCAAAGGAATTTCTAGGAGGAGTGATGCTGACATTCCACTGAAAATAATAAACTAATAGCAACTAATACACAGAGGACTCTGTGCCAGGCCTTGTTCTAAAAGTTTGAACATATTAACTCATTTAGCTTATGCACAGTTTAGATTATTTTCCTCCATTGTAAATTCCCTCACAGTATCCTGGGGTAGGCAGAAAGAGTCACAAAACAGCAGAGAATCAGGCTGAAGTATGGACTCACTTTGGAAATAAATATATTTTAAATTCTTTTCTAGAAAGTAAACCATAAAAATATGTGTGGAAAAGGCCAGATCCTGCTATCGTGAACAATGAGAATTTGAGCCATTTTATTGGGATATTACAGAATAGGGTAGCCCCAGAAAACTGGGGGTGGGGGAGGTGTTCAATGGCTCTGTTCCAAGCACAAAGCATTTGGTAGGAATGGGCCCTAAAAGGTGGGAAATGGTATTCAGGAAGGACGCAATGCTGGTATAAGCTTTGGAAGTTGGAAGGTGGGACTAGACACACCCCCCCATGATTTATTCCCACCAATAACCAGCACATCTTTTTGGTGTGCCTCAAGAGAGCCCAAGCCACCAGGATACATCCATCTGCTGTGAGTCAAATGGTTCAGGAAGATCTAGATAGGGACATGTGCAGGGGACTTCATCTGATTGATTCCTGGATGGGTGACCAGCCTGAGCCCTGCATCATCCTTTCACTGTTTACAAAGATGACAACCAGCACCAGACCATCTGCTGTTCCTGATTTTCCTACCCTGAGACCCTGAAAGGCCAGAAGAGAATTTGGGAATAAAAATTAACCTGGAACCTACTGAGGGTGAAGGAGCTGCACTCATCTGAGCAAAGGGGAGGTTGGAGGGAGGAGTCAGAGGGAGACAAGTGTGTATGGAGTCTTGAGCTGTTAGTCTTCCAGACTCTTGAGAAGCCCTGGTCACTTATTGAAGGACAGGACTCCAAAGCAGTAATGATGAGGGATGGGAGGACTTACTGGACCACAGGGGTCTGACAACAGAGCATCCCCAGGGGACACCAGTACAGCCTCCCAGGTTAGCCTTCCCGAAACTGTCCTCAGGTCCCGGCCCAGAACAGCATGGACTTTCCCTAGGCCTGGAGGATAGACTCACCCCCTCTTTCTCCTAGTTACCCCCAAAGACCTCCGGGTCCCTGGGAAATGTCCTCATCCTTGTTCAACCTGGAGGCTCTTGCCCTCAGGTCTCCCCAGGAGGTCCAGAGAGGCCCGCTGAACCCATTCTTTCATCCTCACCCTGGCCAGGGTCCCTTTCTCCTCCAGCAGCTACACTCTGACCCGACCCAAAGGCACAGCCCTTCCCCACATCCTGCCGTGTGGCTTGAATCGCAGGTTCAGGCTAGTCTGGGGCGGGGACTTCGGAGGGCGGGGACGCAGACCCATCTTTAAAGATCTGGAGCTGGCCCTGAGGCGCCGGCGGCCCTGGGAGGTCCCTGGAATCGCTCAGGACCCGGCTCTCCTCGCCTCAGCTCCCCTCGCCTGAGCTCCCCTCGCCTGAGCTCCTGGGGTCGCCATGGGCCACTGTTACCGCATCCGCGTGGCCACCGGAGCCTGGCTTTTCTCCGGATCACACAACTGCGTGCGCCTGTGGCTGGTCGGGGAGCGCGGAGAAGCAGAGCTGGAGCTACAGCTGCGGCCCGTGCGAGGAGAGGTCAGCCTGTGAGAGAGGGGCCCCGGGCCCCTAGCCCGGGAGGGTACCAGACATGGGAAAGCGGCAGGAGACTGGGGGCCAGTGACAGCGCAACGGCGCTGGCTGGGAGTTCTACAGTTAGAACTCCCGGAGCGAAGTCAGGAACAGGGTTGGGAGCTATAGGCTCCATCTGGGCTTCTCCCTCACCCAGACCCTGGTCCTGGCAGCCACCAACTCCTTCTCCAAATGGCCCCAGGGTCAGTGTAGCCATACAATCTGTGGTCGACTGTGAAGCTCCTCCAGGTACCGTCTCGGTGACAGCTTAGGGATTGGGGTGAACTAAAAGATGATGATGCTCCATCATCAATTCAAGTCTCAGAGGGCAGCGCACTGCGGGCTTCTGCCCTCCCGAGGAGCACGCAGTGTGGGGCAGGTCAAATGGGGAAGGGAGGGAGGCTGTCTTCTGAGGCCCTGATAAACTGAGGTTCCACAAAGGGCCGGCTCCGCCCTCAGAGCGGCTTCTCTGGGTCCCTTCGGCTAAGTCTGGCAGGTCTGCCTCCCACAGAAAGAGTTTGTTCTGGATAGTCCGGAGGACCTAGGCACATTGCAATTCGTGAAGCTGCGCAAACAGCACTCACTGGTGGACGACGCATGGTTCTGCGATCGCATCACTGTGCAGGGTCCGGGAACCTCCGCGGAGATCGCATTCCCGTGCTACCGCTGGGTGCAAGGCCAGGGCGTCCTGAGCCTGCCCGAGGGCACAGGTGAGAGGGCAGCGTGGGGAAAGTAGGCACAAGGACTCCTCCGAAAGTGCTGGGAGCAGCGGGGCAGAACGGGATTGAGGAAGGTCGGCGGGGCTTAGAGAAAGGATAGATGGAAACACACATGAAGTGTAGGGATTCCAGGACGCAAGACAGCAAGAAGTTATGAAGTCTCTGAGTTTTACTCAAAATATATGATGCTCCAAGTTAGACTGGAGAGGGGGTAAGTGATCTGGAGATTCCCTCTTCAAAGTGAGGACAGGGAGTAGGAGATGCAAAGATAAAGGAAAACAGAGAAACAAAGTATGAAGATCTCTCTTTAACTCAGAACAAGTTAGGGTAGGGACAGGTGAGGGGCCCATGGAATGGAGATGGAGGTGACCTGTGAGCAGAAGACAGCTATGGAAACAAATTATATGATGTTAAGAGAGTTGGTTTGGGTTAAATAAAATGGAAGACAACTGTAAAAAACAAGGAGCACTTGGTGTGAGGTGGGAATAAATAAGGACAGCAAATGTTGAATTTTTACTATGGGAAACTAGTAAGAGAGAGATGAATAGAGACAAATGATGACCAGGTGGTTAAGGATGGAAAAATGACACATATGACTTGAGACAAGTGAGTCTAAGTACAGGTAAGAGCAGGAGAAAAAGTCGATAAATAAAATCTACAATCATAAGTCCGAGAAAAATAAAATCAGATCATTAAAGCAAACAATCTTTGAGGGACAGGTAAAGGTGTGGCACTTTGGGTATAAGACATGTGAAATAAGCCAGGCCAATATTTACAGCAGATAGGTATCGACATATAGGTGACTAAGATTTTATCACCTTAATTAAGTGAAATAGGGTCACTTAATTTCACTTAATGAAATAGGAGAAGATGAGTTAAGGGAAAATAAAATGTGGCAAACATGAGATTTTTGTCTTCAGGCAAAAAATGAGGGCTGAAATAAGTTAAATTGGGAATACAGGACTGGTTAACAGTGAGATAAATGTGGAGAAGGAATCAATCAAGAGAGGGAAAGTCAGAGATAAAAGCAAAAGACCAGGACTGAAAACATGGAATCTGGTGATAAAAAGAAAGTCAAGGACCAGCAGAGGAGAGCACAGAACCAAAGCTACATGGCCAATCTTCTTAATGTCTCCCCAGCCCGCCTGGCAGGAGACAATGGCTTGGACGTCTTCCAGAAGCATCGGGAGAAGGAACTGAAGGAAAGACAACAGATCTACTGGTGATCACCTACCCACAGCCCTCCCAACTGTCCCACATTTTCCCTGCCCCTGCCCTTATCACTGACCTCAACACCCTCCCTGAAGCTTTGTCCCAACTTCTAGCTGGGCCACCTGGAAGGAAGGGATACCCCTGACAATAGCTGCAAATTGTTTGGATGACCTACACCCAAATGTGAGATTCCATGAGGAGAAGAGGCTAGACTTCGAATGGGCACTGAAGGCAGGGTGAGAAAAAGGCTGGATGGAGCTCGGAGTGGCATCAGAGTTGGGAGATCCAAGAATGGTGGTATATGGTGAGGGCCTGAGGGGTGAGCCAATGGGTTCATGCCCCAAAATATGTTCTAGGGCTCTGGAGATGGTCCTCAAACGTGTTTACACCCTCCTGAGAGGCTGGAACCGCCTGGAAGACTTTGATCTGATCTTCTGGGGCCAGAAGAGTGCCCTGACTGGTCAGTGACTCCCCCAGATCTCTAAACCCTCTGATGGTCCCTTTTGATGGCCCGTCCATCGTATTTCAAGGTCCCCCACAACTCCTTGCCAAGTAAAAACATGTTGTTCCTGTTCTGATCTCACAGAGGCCTCAAGAATGAAAAGAAAGGGACTCAGGATAGTCTGAATCCCTGAGGCCTTAAGGAGAAGGATGTCCAAGTAGTAATCTCCCTCCTCTACCCTTCTCCCACCCCACAGAGAAGATCCACCATTCCTGGCAGGAGGATGACATTTTTGGCTACCAGTTCCTCAATGGCGCCAACCCCATGCTATTGAGACGCTCCACCTCTCTGCCATCCAGGCTGGTGCTACCCTCAGGAACAGAGGAACTTCAGGCCCAGTTGGAGAAAGAACTCCAGGTACCCCCACACACAAACACATACACTCGGCATTGTTCTCTCCTTAGCAGTGTGGCGGGAAGAACTGGTGAAGATGAGAAGCCAAAGATAAGTCACGGGAAAGGAGGCTGCCTCTTGGTACAGACTCAGGGGTTGGAAAAAAAAAAGTCTAGAAATGACCAAGTATTGGGGGGGGGGGCTTTTAAGAACTCCCAGGATAAACAGAGAAATAGGAGGCACCTCAGGGCACAGATGGGGGCCAAAGATATTAGGAGGAACTATGACATTCCTGGCTGATGTCAGTGTCCTGGACTCCAGTATTCATGGACACAAAAAAAAAAAAAAAGAAAAAAGAAAAAGAAAAAGCCTGTGCCAACAGATGGAGAAATTCAGGAAGGTTTTCTGGGGAGTGAGGGAGGAGATGAATTTGGGACAGATGAACTGAACATGAGGAGGCCAAGTCCAGGCAGAAAACTTGTGTAAATGTGTGCCTGTGTGCTGTATTTAGTGGTAGTGGGAGCCAGGGGGAAGCTCTGTGGAATATTTGGCAGAGGAGGTAAGATTTATATAGGGAGTGGAAGAGGGATGGCTGAGCTGATGGGAGCCAAAAGCAGAGAACAGACCATGAGGGGATGACAGAGTAGGGGTCTGGCCACCTGGACAAGGGATCAGTTGATAACACCTATGCCACTGGATTAAATGGGCCTAGTTCTGAACCCAGATCTGCTACTACATATCCCTGCACAAGACATCTACCCTCACTAGGCTGTTTCTTCACTTTAAAATGAGAGGAATTGGACCAGTAGGGCTCTACCAATAGGGCTCTGGGACTGATGCAGGATGCTAAGCTGGACTGAATGTCTTCAAATATTTTGCCCTTTGCCCTGACCCTTTAGGGATATAATTTTTTTATTTGTTCTTTTTAGACATACATGATAGTACAGTGTATTTTGATGTTATACATATATGGAATATAACTTATTCTAATTAGTATCTCTTTTCACTGGTGGTAACATGTTTCATATGTGAACATACGAAAGTTATGTCCTATTCAGTCTGCTGTTTTTCCTATTTCCATCCTCCTTCCTTCCCTTCATCCCCCCTTGTCTAATCCACTGAACTTCTATTCTTCCCTACCTCACTTATTGTGTATTAACATTCATATATCAGAGAGAACATTCAGCCTGGCTTATTTCACTTAGCATGATAGTCTCCGGACCCATCCATTTAAAGGCAAAAGTCATAACATCATTCTTTTTATGGCTGAGTAATATTCCACTATGTATATATACACCACATTTTCTTTTTCCACTCACCTGTTGAAGGGCACCTATGTTTGTTCCATAGCTTAGCTATTGTGAATTGAGCACTATAAACATTGATGTGACTGTGTCACTGCAGTATACCGATTTTACATCCTTTGGTTACAAACCAAGGAATGGGATAACTGGGTCAAATGGTGGCTCCATTCCAAGTTTTCTGAGGAATCTCTATACTGCTTTCCAGAATGGTTGATCCAATTTGTGTTCCTTTGTCCCCACATCCTCACCAGCATTTACTGTTATATTCTTGATAATTTCCATTATGACTGTAGTGAGATGGAATCACACTGTAGTTTTAATTGGTATTTTTCTAATTGCTAGTGATGTTGAACATTTTTTCATAAATTTGTTGACCATTCATATTTCTTCTTCTGTGAAGTGCCTGTTCAGTTTCTTTGCTCATTTATTGATTGGGTTGTTTGTTTGTCTGTTTTGGTGTTAAGTTTTTTGAGTTCTTTGTATATCCTGGAGATTAATGCTTTATCTGAGGTGCAAGTAGCAATGATTTTCTCCCATTATGTTGGCTCTCTCTTCACATTCTTGTTTATTTCTTTTGCTGTGAAGCTTTTTAGTTTGATACCATCCCATTTAGTTATTCTAGATCTTACTTCTTGCACTTTAGGAGTTTTGTTGAGGGAGTTGGTTCTTGAGCTGACATGATGAAGAGTTGGGCCTACACTTTCTTCTAGGAGGTTCAGAGTCTCTGGTCTAAAGCCTAGGTCCTTGATCCTCTTTTGAGTTTTGTGCAGGGTGAGAGACGGGTTAAATTTCATTCTACTACATATGGATTTCCAGCTTTCCCGGCACCATTTGTTGAATAGGTTGTCTTTTCTCCAATGTATGTTGATGGTGCCTTTGTCTAGTATGAGATAACTTTATTTATGTGGGTTTGTATCTGTGTCTCCTATTCTGTTCCATTGGTTTTCATGTCTGTTTTGGTGCCCATACCATGCCATTTTTGTTACTATAGCTCTGTAGTATAACTTAAGGTCTGATATTGTGATGCCTTCTGCTTTGCTTTTCTCACTAAGGATTGCTTTGGCTATTTGGAGCCTCTGATTTTTCCAAGTGAATTTCATGATTGCTTTTTCTATTCTATGAAGAATGTCACTGGAATTTTAATAGGAATTGCGTTAAATCTGTATAGCATTTTTGGCAGTATGGTCATTTTGACAATATTAATTCTGCTTATCCAAGGACATGGGAGATCTTTCCATCTTCTAAGGTCTTCTTCAATTTCTTTCTTTAGTGTTCTATAGTTTTCATTGTAGAGGTCTTTTACTTCTTTTGTCAGATTGATTCTCTTTATGAATAGATTTTGAACTCTGCAATGGATACATTCCTCCTTTCTCCAGAATGGTTCCCTATTTGAGGCTGACTTTATCCTGCTGGATGGAATTCCAGCCAATGTGATCCAAGGAGAGAAGCAGTATCTGGCTGCCCCCCTTGTCATGCTGAAGATGGAACCCAATGGGAAGCTGTTACCCATGGTCATCCAGGTGAGGCCCCCAGAGCATCTCATTCCCACTTCTCTGTTCACATCAACCTTTGCTCCTAAGGACCCAATCCCTTAACTTTGGCCTCTTAAATCCCATCCACACCAAGACCTATCTTCATGTCACAGCTCACAGCCTGGTCTTCCCAATGCACCTAATGGAAATACTTATTCAAGAATCATAATGGCCTCTTCGAATCCTCATCCTATACCTAGCAGGTGTCAAACATTAGTATGCTTCCGAATCACCTCAAGTATTTGTTAAAACACAGGGTCTTCAATGCCACCACTAGACTTTCTGATTTAGTGTCTGGGGGTGGGCACAGAGAATATTCATTCCTTACAAGTTCCAAAGTAATGCTGATTCTGCATCTCAGAGCACACTTTTTGAACTATTATTTAATCTCTAAGCATCCTCTAATTCTGAATATCTGTTCTCTTGGATAGCCCTTTTTCTCACTATTCCCATCAAACAATCAGTTAATTATTATCATTGTCAATAATTGTACGCATCTAACTTCTGCTTCCCTCTCTGCCACCTGAGCTCTGACACCCATCCTATTTCTCCTAAAAGACTGCTAGAACCTCCTTACTGGACTCCCTGCTTCCAGTTTCTCCTGCATTCAACAAGACCACAAAATCATAGCCAGTGAGGAGAGGAAGGATTCTTATTCCTCCTACTACATTATAACCCTCTAGAAGGCAACAGTCTTGCTTAGTCACCTGTTTCCTCAGAAATGCTGATCGTGTCATACAAAAGTTGATAGTTCAATAAATACTCGATTTTTCTTTCTCCCAGATTCAACCTCCCAATCCCAGCTTCCCAACCCCAACATTGTTCCTGCCATCAGATCCTCCACTTGCCTGGCTCCTGGCCAAGTCCTGGGTCCGAAATTCAGATTTCCAACTGCACCAGCTCCAGTATCATTTGCTGAACACTCATTTGGTGGCTGAGGTCATCACTGTTGCTACTATGAGGTGCCTCCCAGGACTGCACCCTGTTTTCAAGGTACAGGCTCTACTCTTATCCTAACTCCTTCAGACACGTTATAAGGGAGCCCTCTGAAATTGTCAAAGATCTAACAGCCTAGGAATCAGCTTGCAGTATAGATGGAATATCATTAGTAAAATAAAAGTCTTATTTATACCTTGGAGTAATACAAAGGCTTTATTCCTACCTTAGGAGACTTAATATTTTGCCAGGAAGAAGCCCCCAAGAACCAACCAAGAACAATTTCTGGAATTAAAGTTTGAAATCACAAGAGACAACCTATAAACTGATGGAGAATGTTCCACCCCAAGAGAGTAGTCAGCTAAGTAGCAAAAGATCAGAATACAAGGAGATAAGCCCAAGAATAAAGCAGGTAAAGATGTGCACTAGTGGCTTTGTTACACAGGAGTAAAAATGAAAAATCAACAACATGGTAAATAAAGGAAACAGAAAGTTGTAGCATGTCTGGGTGCAAGACTGGAAAGAGAAAAATCAAAAGTCCAAGCTTCTGTGACATGTAGAGCCCATAGTTTGTGCCATGTGTTGTACTGACCTAGAAATACTATAATTTTATGAAACAGTGTAGTGTTTACTGCTAGGCAGAAGACAGCTAAGTAAGACTTATGCTTGCTTAAAAATGTTCTCAAAATCTCAATGACACTTTCAGATAAGGAACATGGCAGAGAAGGGCACAAAATGACAGAAACTTTGAACCAGAGTAATAGAAAAGTTGAAAGAAGCTAGTTTGGGGGTAAAATTAGATATTTGATTTAAGCAACAAGGAGTTTGAAGTATTGGCAAGATATGCAAGTAAGCACTTGTATGGAGAACAACTGAACTGTTTCAGCTGAAGACATCCATCTGGACCTCCCAACCTTGGCCAATATAGCTGTGACCCCTGAAGGTCATCTCTTTGGAACATAGACAAGATGGAGACCAGTATGTTTAAAAGGATCTTGGAATTTATTTGTCTCATGATGCCTCCTGCATCATCATCTTCTGCTCAATATTATTAAGTGAAACCTCAATTTAGACTTATAATTCTCCTCTCTAGCTCAGTCCTACATTGTCATCACTCACCATTAACAATTTCTTCCCATGGCAAATAGCTGAGTTGTTACAGGGTACATAGGAGGGTGAAGCCAAAATGGCCTCCTTTTGATGGCTAGGGTCTCAATCCTGAATCCTGGCTTCAGTACTTACCAATGTCTACATATTTAAATGAGAATAACAGGATGTCCCTCATGGTGTTGTTAAAGGATAAAATGGCATAAAACAATAATGTAACATGTACTACATGCTACAAAAAAAATTAGTTCTTACATTTATTATTATTAGGAGTTGTTTGTTCTCAGGCATCTTCTCTCCTCATGTGGACTTTGGGCCTTCCATGACATTCAGCATCTTTTATGAACTTTTTGAAAAGTTTCATACTAATGTAAGGTGCTTTGATACCTTAATAACATAATGATCACTTGGGTTTCTCCTGCGTCCAGCATCAACAATTCAGATAAATACCAAAACTGGATGAAACCTGCAAATTAATTGGGTAGAAAGGAAGACAAATAAGTCTAAGGTACAAAGAAACATGTGTGAGGATCAAGTACTTTTTTGTGGGAGGCAGGGTTACCACTGAGCTACATCTGCAGCCTTTTTAATTTTTTATTTTGAGATAGAGTCTCACTAAGTTGCTAAGACTGACCTCAAATTTGTAATGCTTCTCAAGCCTTCCAAGTTGCTGAGGTTAAAGGTAGGCCCCAGGTTCAGGTAGCCTTTTTTTTTTTTTAATTGTAGATAGACATAATGCTTTTATTTTATTTATTTATTTTTATGTGGTCTGATCCTCAGATCTAACCCAGTGACTCACACATGCTAGGCAAGCATTCTACCACTGAGCTACAATCCCAGAACCTCAGGTAGCCTATTTTAATAGGCAAGGAAAAGCAGGAAAGAGGTAGCTGAACAGTGTCCAGGTGGCAGTGGGGACAGATTTGACAGCAGCCCCTCTGCTCCTTTAAGCAGGTAGATTAATGTAGCCCCTCTAATTCTGACTGAAACTACTTGCTCAAACTGCCCACAAACAAAACAAACAGTGACAAGACAAAGAGATGTAGAGAGGCTAGTTTAAGGTATGAGGATGTGGTTTGTAGAATATAAAAGAAAGTCAAAAGGATCTGATTCATAAGGAACACCTATAATCAAGGTAGGAATAATAAAGAGAATGATAACAGTTATTATTGGAGAATTTCTGGATGTTCTATCAACTCTTCACACATCACTCACATAATCACAGACGTCACCAAAGCTCCCTGAGATAAGAGATCCTATTATTGCCCCCTACTGACAGAGGAGGAGATTGCAGATGAGAGGTTATAAACTTGGCCTAGTATCAAAGGCAAAGTGGCTCCAGAGCCTAACTCACAAGGAAGTTAAAGAACATGAGACTGATCAGAGAAACAGACCAAGGAAGCAAGAGGGATGAAAGCATCAATAAGGGAGCAGACCACCATGATGGGTGCCAGGCCCTACAATGAAGGACCCAAACATAGCTTCCATTAATTACCCTCCAACGTCTTCCACTCCAGCTCCTGGTCCCCCATATCCGCTATACTTTGGAAATCAACACCCGGGCCCGAACCCAGCTCATTTCAGATGGAGGACTATTTGATCAGGTAAGGAAGGAATACAGTACGGAGCTGCCTAATCACCCAGCTCTCTGCAATCTTCTGCCATTTTCAGCATTCCAGATGACATATGAGAATGTCCTGCCCCTTAACCTGTAAGTCCTGTCCTTTTATATACATGTCTTTAAATTTATAAACCCCATCTTGAACTTCCTGCATAATAGACTATCATTCTCTGGTTCTGCTTCCATCCCTCAAGCCCTGTCAATTCTTATTCCAGGCAGGAAACACAGGTGGAGGGGGCCATGTGCAGTTGCTCCAACGGGCAATGGCTCAGCTGACCTACTGTTCCCTCTGTCCTCCTGATGACCTGGCTGACCGGGGCCTGCTGGGAATCCCAAGCGCCCTCTATGCCCATGATGCTTTACAGCTTTGGGAGATCATTGCCCGGTGGGTAGAAGGAGCTGAAAAATGGGTGGGAGAGGGAGGGTAGGGCTCTGGTTTCAGGTCAGCATGGGGCAAAAGCTGGGAGAGAGAGAAAAGGAAGAATGAGGAGATGGTGAGGTCTAAAAATGAAGAGATAGGGGTGCAGTACACAGGTGAGGAGAGCTGTGAGTGTAGAGACTGAGGGATCTGGAAGAATCAGGGTTTTACTAGGAATAATAGATAGTAGCCATACACAGAGGATACCTAGAACTAGTAAACTACATCTCCTTCCTTAATGCTAGTATGTCAAAAACCTGGGGAGGGCTGTGGGTATAGCTCAGTGGTAGAGCACTTGCCAAGCCTGTCTGAGGCCCTACTTCCATCCCCAGCACCTCAAAAAACATTTTTTAAACTAAACCCTGGAGAATGTCCCAAAGTAAGTCTGATAGGATCTGTTCAGGTACAGGGACAGTCAGTAGATCTGAGGCCACAGCATAGAGGAATAGAGGTCAGAGACTGGAGCTCTCTGCCATGAGAGAGCTCAACTCCCTTCTCTGGGCAGGTATGTGGAAGGGATCGTCCACCTCTTCTACCAGAGGGATGACATCGTTAGGGGGGACCCTGAGCTGCAGGCCTGGTGTCGAGAGATCACAGAGGTGGGGCTATGCCAGGCCCAGGACAGAGGTAAGATCCATCTCAAAGACAGGAGCTCCTCAGATACTGCAAGAGCCCTTTCCCAGCCCTGTCCCGCTGAGACAGAACCCCAACCCAGTATCATATCCCTCCCTCCACACAAAAAAGTACCCAAATTCCAGTCACACATCTTAAGACTCAGGGAAATTCTAGATACCCATGGACCATCCTCCTCAGAGACCCTGGCCATCAACCCCTACTCCTGTCCCCACATCAGTCATAGATGCCCTGCCACAGCCTAGGAACCAACCAGGGCAGAGCCAGTGAGGGGTTCTGTCCATGCTTAGGACTCACATGTTATCTTTGTGGTACCCCCATTCAGGTACTGCCTGAAGATATAAATAGGAAAAGTTTACCACTAAAGCCTATAATAACCCAACCTGGCTCTCTTCCTTTTTCCTATCTGCTATTATCCACCATGCAGAAGAGCCAGGTATTTTCATACTTGCCAAAGTGCAAGGTCATTTCCAGATGTAACCTCAATACTATATATGTTGTGGCTTAAACCTGAAGTTAGTTCCCTGATCTTTGGATCTCGGGTTCATTGGTCAATCTTGTCCTCTCTCTAGACAGTACCTTAGTTTATCTCAACTCCTCTATGCATGTGTGTGTGTGTGTGTGCGTGCACACACACACATACACTACACTTTCATCTCCAAGAAAGAAATAGCCTTTCTCAAACTCTTCCTAGAAATCCATGTCTGACACAAACATACCTAAGTAAATAAACAAACACCTATCAATTCTAAAATACAGACCTACTAAGGCATCAGCCTTTATTTCTTTCCTATTATACTGAAGCCTCTAAATCCTGTTCCTTTTCTGCCCAGGTTTCCCTATCTCTCTCCAGTCCCGGGCTCAACTCTGCCATTTCCTTACCATGTGTATCTTCACATGCACTGCCCAGCATGGGGCCATCAACCAGGGCCAGGTATGGATAGCTGAAAGCCCAGGTCCCTGAAGGCAAGTGTCTGGACCTTGGGAGATCGAAGGGTGAGAGAGGGATTCAAGCCCTAAGTGCCAGGGGTCTAGGGTTACAGTTTCTTCCCCCAGCTGGACTGGTATGCCTGGGTCCCTAACGCCCCTTGCACAATGCGGATGCCCCCACCTACCACCAAGGAAGATGTGACATTGGCCACAGTGATGGGGTCACTACCTGATATCCGGAAGTCCTGTCTTCAAATGACCATCTCATGGCATCTGGGACGCCGCCAGCCAGACATGGTGAGAAGGGAACCCTTGGGAGAGGAAAACTACAGTTGGAAAGGAAAATCAGAGTTAGAGAATGGGCTCTAGGTGCTCCTGTCTTCAGATTAGAAACTAATCCTTTGTTCCATCTTAGGTACCTCTGGGGCATCACAAAGAAGAATATTTCTCAGACCCCCAGGCTAAAGCTGTGTTAAGCCAATTCCAAACAGATCTGGAAAACCTGGAAAATGAGATTACAGCTCGGAATGAGCAACTTGACCTGCCTTATGAATACCTGAAGCCAAGCCGCATAGAGAACAGTGTCACTATCTGAGACCTAAGGTGCCCCCACCTGAAAGATGTCACATCAGCTTTAAGACTGACATGTCCATCTTGAATATAATGTTTTCCTAAGTCTCTGTTGCTAAGGCTCTGATTCCTCCCTCAACTAAACCTTCTATCAGTATACCACTAGCCCAGAGAGCACTAAATTTAAGAGCCAGGCAATATTTAGGCCACAGAGTCCCCACCACAATTACTCAGCTTTCCCACTGTAGCACAAAAGCAGACACAGATGATATATGTCAGTATATTATTTTAAGTATGTTCCAATAAAAATTCATTTATGGACACTTAGGTATGAACTTCCATTATCACAAAATATTAGTTTGTTGTTGTTGTTTTTTTTACTATTTAAAAATACCAAAAAAAAAGGACTTTGCTTGAGGGACATGCAGAGACCACAGACTGGACTTGGTCCTTATACAGTATACTAGCCTAAGCCCCTGACCTTTCTTCCAAAACATCCAAGAGCATGCTTGGGGATAGAAGAAATTCACTGCCTCTGTTAATTCTCCTTTCCAGGAACTAGACTTCATGCTTGGTGGCCAACTCACAGATTTCTGACAGTTCATTGGCAATTTTCCCTTCACCCTGACTCTGCTATTTAGACATGTACCCCAAACTTCCCTGAATAGCCCAGAATAAAAAATCTTTGCCCCCAAATGACTTCCTTTTCCAGACAGTCCCAAACAAAAAATACACAAAACTCATATTTCAAGGCCACTTTTTAGGTCCTTTAATACCCAGTGATCTCTTTATGTTTCCCAGGATCCAAGTTCTCTTTCACAACAATTTTGATAATACTATGCACAAAATAAATGGGAAAATACCACAAAGTTATTCTAGCCTATGACAGTGTTTCTTTGGTTCTGGAGTCTCAGCATCAAAATTATCTCTCTCAATTATTCCGTGCTCTGTGTAGAATGGATACAACAAACTTAATGCAAAAATGTGTTCTTTGTCACATTTTAACACATTTTTGAACAATTTTGAACAAAAATATGTGTTCAGACCCAGGCACCCAAAAAATAAGCATTCTTCAAACATCCCTATGTTCCTGAATGATAATTACAAATCTGCATCGCTCTAGTGAAATACAGAAACATTCTGGAGTTGGGAGAGGGCGATCTACTCATATTTTTAAATCTTGTAGTACTTTACTCAAAGGGCCTACAATCACTTTCTCTAGTAAACAGGGCAGCAAAGTGACATTTTTGTGTACTTACTTTCAGCAATACCTGTAGCAGGATTACTCACCTTCACAACTTGCTCATCGAATCTGCTTTCCATGAACTTTCTCTAACCCCAGATTTTCCCGGTTTCAACATCCAAAAGTATACAGTATTCCAAGAGAGATGATAAAAACCATACAGTATCCCAAGCTTTGTTGTTTAAGAGAACCATCTCTAATGCCAAGAACTCTCAGCAATTTTAAAGCGTTCTCGCCACAACAGCATGTTTTGGCCTCCAGGAGGGCTCCTATCTCCTTTCACTGTGTCAGAACAACCATTTTTAAAGGGAGAGGGGAGTACAAAAGCTATAGACACGCGCGCTCTCTGGAAGAAATCTCTACGTCTCACTATTTCCGCATCACAGAGACCGTCCCAGACTAAAGTGTCTTAGGGGGAAACGAGAGGAGTCCTAGCTTCTCATCCTAACAGCCGGTTACCCAAGTTACCAGGATCCTGCCAGAATTAGGCATTTACGAAAGGTTACGGCTAGTTCCTCGTCACGTGACCCGCCAGTCTGATCACGTGATGTGTCAGCTACTTCCATTCAGATGCGGGGATGTGAGGGAGACCAAGAAACCCTAAACCCTCGCTCTTGTATACTCAAACCCTAGCCACACAGATTACAAAGCGCCTCTGGATGCTCCGCTTCTGTCTGAGACACCACCTCCCCCCACCGAAGTTTCGGAAGGGCCCCAGGGCGCCATCTTCTCCGCTGCCGCCCCCCAGAATGATGGTTGGGGCCTGAGGCCACGCCCTCTCCTCCGCGGTCCCGGGCTCTAGCTCCCAAATCCAGCTCTCTGGACTCCGGAGTGTCCAGGGTTGCTTCTCATCAGGTTCCCACTCGACTCACACTCAAGCAATCCCTGGTTCCCTTCTTCATGGCATCGCTCTTGTGCTGTGGGCCCAAGCTGGCCGCCTGCGGCATCGTCCTCAGCGCCTGGGGAGTGATCATGTTGGTGAGGGGACATCCCGATGGAAGTCGGAGCGGGCCCGCGGAGCCCCCGGGTTGGAGGGCTGGAAGGCCAGGAAACCCCAGGTCTTAAAAGGCAGCAGGCAGGCTAGAGGGGCTGATGGGATAACTGGTTGCTGGAGAATGCGACAGAATTGAGATTAGAAAATAGGGAATTAGAGCTAGAAGGTGCTGGGACTAGAGCCTGGAATGGGAGCAGGGTTGGTAAATTTGCGGACCCATTAAGGTAAGAAAAAGAAGAGCTGGGGTCTTCAGAGATGCATGAGTTGGATGGAGACTAAGAGGGGAAAGGGAGTGCCTCTTCCTGAAATAGGTAACTGAGGCCTTCCCCCCACCTTGACTTCATCCGCGGCGACTTCCATAAATAATATGAAGTGCCTGTTCTCCCTCACCTCTTCCGCCCAGTCCCGTGATAATGACGCCTCTGGGAAGTATAGTCTGGTTCCTGGGAGAGTCGAGTTGCTAATTATTCCCGCCCTTGTCCTAGCCTTTCGTCTCAGTGTCCCCACTTCTCGCCCTGTTGCAGGTGGCTGAGGTCGAATCCAGCTACAGCCACGCATACTACCAGCTCGTTCTGGTTAATCCCAGGCACAGGTGTTGGGTCAACATTAGAAATGAAAGGGATTTAGGGAGTGACCAGCAAGACAGTTGCCTGAGTTCAACAACTTACATATTCCCTTTTTTTCAGATAATGCTTGGAATATTTTTCAACGTCCATTCCGCTGTGTTAATTGAGGACGTTCCCGTCACGGAGAAAGATTTTGAGTAAGTGGTTTGGGGTAGGGGGGAGCCGGGTGCAGGTGAAAAGTGGCTGGACCTAGGGTCAGAATTGTAAGCGGGAAATTGCCGGGAGGCTGGATGTTTAGGACCCTGATGGGGATTGTAACTCCGTGGTAGAATACCACTTTACGCGCTTTCTTTTATGGTGCTGGGTTCAAACCCTAGCACCATAAAAGAAAAATGGGATGTATTTAGGAGTGGTCTCGGAAATCAGGCTTCAGCGTCTCTCCTAAAACCCACCAGTTTAGGTGCGGCTTCTTTAGTTACTTCACCTTTCTGTGCCTCGGTTCATCTTGCAAAGGGGGTATTATAATGGAATAAATCCTTTAACCCAGAAGACTGAATAAGATAATATATATAAAAGGTCTTGGGACGGTGCCTGACACATACTAAATGCCCGGTAACTGTTGGATTTTCTTAATGACTGACACTTCTCTGCTTAATCCCCTCCCTCAGGAATGGCCCTCAGAAAATTTACAACCTTTACGAGCAAGTCAGCTACAACTGTTTCATCGCCGCGGGCCTCTACCTCCTCCTCGGAGGCTTCTCTTTCTGCCAAGTTCGGCTCAATAAGCGCAAGGAATACATGGTGCGCTAGAGGACGGTCCAATTTCCCCTCCCCAGTTCCCTCTATTTAAAGACTCCCTATCCCAGGTCTCCTCCCACCCGTTCTGGTATCCTCTGGAAAACTGGGTCCCCCTGGCGAGAGTCTGCAGCCCCGGTTCTCCAAGCTCTGGCGTCCAGCCCCTCGGCTTGACCATATCACAATAAAGAGAAACTGCTCTCTTAAGCTTCGCGTCTGTGCTTGAGTGACGGGGCGGGCCGGGCCAAGGCTGGAGGTCGGCCTGTAACTGCAGAGACCCGACCACTCCAAGGAAGTGTAGTGAAGCCGGCCGGAAGTGAGGCGACGTCTCCCACCTCTCCTTCCCCCGAGCGCCCGGGCCGCCTAAGCGACTGCGGTTGGTAGGGCGGAGAGCGGCAGGGTTTGAGCCAATCAGCTACGGAGAGGGTGGGACTTCCTGCTCCCGGGCCGGAGCGGCTAAGTAGCCCGGCTCTCCGTGGTCCCAGCTCGCGTGGTGGCGGCGGCAGAGCGTCTCCGTGAGGAGGTGCGCGGGGCCATGACGTCAGCGTCCACAAAGGTTCGAACTCCCTCGCGGACAGCGCTCCCTGGCGGCCACAGGAGGGGCGGGCCCCCTGCTTGGCTCCCGCTCTTTCGCGCGGGGCTGGGGGCGGGCGCGATCTAGGGTGGGGCTAGGGTCTCCGGGCGGGACCGCGCCGGGACTGTGCGCCGGCCCCCCATAATACTGCCCCGCCCCCAGGTCGGAGAGATCTTCTCTGCGGCCGGCGCCGCCTTCACGAAGCTTGGAGAGCTGACGATGCAGTTGCATCCCGTGGCCGACTCTTCCCCCGCGGGGTACGTGAGCCCAGGCTGGGACGTGGACGCCGGGCGCGGACGCTTGGACTCTGTCACAGACACAGATCCTCTCTAGAGCGGGGGCAAATGTTAGTTTCCCTTTGTGCCTGGCACAGCGCAGAGTAGGTGTTAATAAATGATCGTTGAATGAATGACAGATGAAGATACAGACAGGTCCACCACCTGACTCATAATTTCAGTTGTCCCTTGCTGCGAATTGACAGACCAAACCACCACCACTACCACCCACCCCAAACCATATAAAATTCCATCAGACTGCTGCAGACGGTTTTCAGGGGTGCTGTTGTAAGACCCCCTACTTGTTGAGTTGGTGTCAGTGGGCCATCTGCAGCAGTTGCACATTGATGAAGGAGAAAGGTGTTCTAGCGGTGGATGCAGTTTCATGTCGTGGGGGGAGGGGTCCCCAGAGGTTATTTTTGTTGTTTTTAAGTAGGACCCCTTTTAGTCCTTGGAAGGGGGCCCAGAGATTGGGGGCAGAAGGCTGATTGGCTGTGGAATGCACAGCCCGTGGGCTGGATCCACTCCCTTCTGCTCCCGTTTTTGCTACCCCACCTCTCCCCTTCCGACAGTGCGAAGTGGACGGAGACGGAGATAGAGATGCTGAGGGCTGCTGTGAAGCGATTTGGGGACGATCTTAATCACATCAGCTGTGTCATCAAGGAACGGACAGTGTGAGGGAGGGTGGCTGGCAGAAAAAGGGGGGTGGGCAGCTTTCTTCCTCCTTACCCATTATTCATTCTTCCTTAGAACTCCCAGTTCAGCATCTTTCCTACTGTGTTGCTAGTTTTGTTAGCATTCCCTTGAGGACTGAAAGAATATAAGAATTGTCGCAGTTGGTCAAAAGTTCCTAAAATGCCATGGTAGTCAGAACCTTCCAAGAATTTTATTTTAGGGTGCCTGAGCTACTCAATTATTGTATTTCATAATGGGAATCCCTGGTGATTTATATAGATCTTTTGAGATTCTCATTTTTCCAGGGGTATTGTGATTCTGAAATAGTTGATCCAGATCTACTAGTAAGTCTCAGTCTACCTTTAAATCACCAAGCCTTACCTGGTGGCACTACACATCCATACATCTCTCCCAGAAGAGGATTAGGGAATGGGCCTTTCAGCTACTCAGTTCAGGGACTCCACTCTTCACACTCCATCTCCCTAATTGAGTATAGAGCTTCACAAAAATGAGAGCCCTACCAAAGGCCTAGGGCCCTAACCTGGATTCTTATGTAGGGCTCCCAGAATTCCTTCAGAGTGACCCATTACCCCTGCCCTCCCCTTTTCCCTCAGCTTGCTGACCCCTTCCCTAATCTGCTGTCTCTTCTCTTCAGGGCTCAGATAAAGGCCACTGTAAAACGAAAGGTATATGAAGATTCTGGCATCCCCCTTCCAGCTGAATCACCCAAAAAAGGGCCCAAGAAGGTGGCATCTGGTGTCCTGTCGCCTCCTCCAGCTGCCCCTCCACCCAGCAGTTCCAGTATCCCAGAGTCCGGGGGACCCCCCATAAAGAAACAGAAGGCTGGTGAGGGCTGTGGAGTTGTTGCTGTCTAGGGTACGGGTTAAAGGTCCCATCTGAGGTTCAGTGAGAGAATTGGGCCTGGGTCAAAGGAGAGATCTCACTTTCTCTCCCTAGGGTGGTTTCCAGAATGGGGGAGGTAGAGCACAAAGCTTTGGAAAACTGGGGAGGGGAGAAGTCAGGGAACCTAGAACCTAGCCTATGCCCCCTCCCAGATGTGACACTCAGTGCTCTGAATGACTCCGACGCCAACAGTGACCTGGTGGATATTGAAGGGCTAGGAGAAACTCCTCCAGCCAAGAAACTCAACTTCGACCAGGGTAGGAGTCTTCCTCCTCCCACACTGGCTGGGGTTGGGGGGAAGTGCTCACCTGATGGCAGGGGTGGGTGTCAGCAAGAGCATCTCCCTTGTTCAGGGGCTTTGAAGGGAAGGTGCTCTCACAGTGCCAGGGACTGGGTCAGAAAGAAGCAGGGTATTTGGAGAGGTGGGAGTTGTCTTGGAAACTACTTGGGACTTGCTCCATCTCTGTCCATTTTACTTCCTGTTCCAGACAGCCTGACCCTGGATTCTGGCCTTCTCACAACCTCTGCTGATGCTCCTCTACTCTCCTGCTGAGCCTTCCACCTCTGACCTTCTCACTATTCACCCTGGACCTGTGGATCACCTGGGACTCAGAACGAGGCCTGCATGAGAGAGGGAAGGAAGGCTGCTAGGACTGTCACCTGGCTGTCCCTGATAATCATCTGCCCTCAACCCCTGACTTACATCTGATGGACAGTTTTATACAGAAAATAAAGATTCTCTCTCAGCATGGTGCTGGCAGCTGCTGTTCCTTCACTTCTCCTTAGCCCTCAGGGGCTCGGCCCCTCCTCAGTAGTTCTCACCACCCTGCCTGGAGCAGCACAGCCAATATTGGCAGACTCACTTCCCAGTGCCAATATTTCTGTGCTGCTAGAGCCAGGGGAGCTGGGTGTGGGCAACAAAGACTCCACTTTGCTCTCTGGATCCAGAACTTACTCCCAGGGTTGCTGGCGGTCAGTATTCCTGAGACTATCCTAGAGATTTTAAAGGAGCTGTTCCAATGCTTTCATACCCTTTTCTTCCCCACCTCACAAGAACTTTGCCACAAGGCCCCAGATACTTGTGTCGCTTCTCCAGGGTGGCCTTCCAGGGCCTGGCCTCAGCGGTGCCTCCCCCACCCTCGCTCTAACACCACAGTGTGGTTTGGACGTGGCCACAGTGCCGTACAAACCACAGTGTGCTGCTGGGGCGGGGGCAGGACGGGTGGGTTGAGAGGAATAGAGCACAAGATGGTGCTATGAAGACCCCCCCCCACCCAAGAGCAGGGAAACAGAGAAGGCATAAAAGGCAAACATGGCCCCACAAAAGGTTGGGGAAAACCAGGAACCAGGGACAGGAGTTGAGCAGGCAACTGGAAGGAGAGAGGCCTAGGGGATGAGTTCACAGTGTAATAAGACTAGAACCATCTTCCCTCTGAAGGAACTCAATTCAGTGGATCCCTAGGGTGGGATCAAGGGCAGAGGAAATAGGGAATGACTGGGGGGTGACCAACAAACTGCCTCCTGACTCAGCAAGGGCAGAGTCCCAAGGCTTCCTGTGTCCATTTCTCCCCTCCCTGGGTCAGAACCCAAGAGAAACGCTAGGAGAGACAGAGGGCCAAGGACAGCAGGGTTGGGAGTTGGCAGTCCAGAGGTGGTGGGGCCGGAACATGGTTGAGAGAGGGGGGCCGGAAGTCGCCCTGGGCCCTGGGCCTGCCACAAGATGGAGGCCAAAGGCAGGAAATGGAGGCCAGGGGGAAAGGGGAGAAGCAGGGCCCAGGAAGGGGGCTATCTGGATCTGAAGGCCAGATATTCAACCCCCAGTGCTGTTCCCAGTCCCCCATGGCCCTCCAAGGACCATGTCCCACCCCCACAACACCACCCACCAGCCTATCCACCAGGCCCAGGCAGGCGGGCCCACCCCAGAGAGCCACGTTTAAGCTGAGACAAACATGCCTCTCCCCACCCCCAACCCTAGGCCTTCCCTTAGCCTTTTCCTCCTGTCCAGGACTTAATTTTTTAAAGTACCTCCCAGAAAGCAAAATCCAAGGGCCAAAATCCCTTCTGCAAATCAAAATAGTACCCTGTAAAACCCAATGTTATCCTGCCATATCCCATCCTACCTTTTACCAACCCCCTTCCGACACACCCCCAAAACTCTTTAACAATCAAAAAGATCTAAGATGGTGTAAGTAAGTAGTCTTTTTTAGGCCCCTTATGTTGCCAGACTCCCTCCCCGAGACCCCTATCTGTCCTACATTAAACACTGCTAAGGCCCCCTGCTCCTCATTGCTCCCCCAGAGCCCCAAAACAGTAGCTATCCCCAGCTCCCACCCTCGGCAGAGTCTTTGTGGGGGTGAAAGAGAAATCAAACACTATTCTAAAGGTTGGGGATGTTGGGAAGCATTCTGCTCTCAGACTTCAGTCTCCATCTGGGGGGCTGCAGTTTAGGGGTATAAGAGAAAGACTCTCCAATCATCCCCCCAATTCCAAGACTGACAAAGCCCAACCCCACCCCAACACGCACCTCCAAACCTCCCCCCCAACCCGCCACGTCTCTCCTGAAAACAGGGGACACTTTCCTCCCCACTTACCTCAGCTACTCTCCCCTGAGATCCTGGTCCCCTATTTTGAAAGGAGCAAATTTTGGGGTGCATCCCTTACATTTGGGGTGCAGGAGAAAGGAGCCGCCCCAGTCGCATCGCTGGCCTCCTTCCTCTCAGCTGGCTCAGGGACTGGGGAGTGCCCTGGGGAGGGGGGACCCCTACAAGAGAGTTCTGGAGGGGGTTCCTCCACTCCCAGTCAAAATTGGGGACACCCCCCCAAAACCCGTCCCAGCCCATCCGTCTCCAACTCGGCGGGAGAGGCAGCTGCAATGCCCCAGTCAGATTCCCCCAACACTACATTCCTCACCCCATCTAGAGGGGTCCCGGGGCCCCCAAAAAATCCCAAAAAAATCTAGGATGTTGGGAAGACGGTCCTGGACTAGATCCCCAAATTTGGGGTCCTTAGATACCCCCGTTTTTTCAGGAAAATTCCGTCTTTCGCCTGCCTCCCGCCAGCCCTGCTCTGTCCCGATGCCAATTTTGGAAGTCACTCCCTCCTTCCTCCTCCCCGTCTCTCCAGGGCCCCCCCTGCTTGGGGGCTAGGGTCCAGGACACCTGGCTTCCAGACCAGGGGGGGGCACTCCTCAAAGGGCTAGGGGCCAGGAGGTCAAGCTCATTGCTCCTGTCTTAAGGAAGCAGGAAAGCCCGATCCTCCCTTCCCCTCCCCCCTGGCTGGTCTCGGTGGTGGTTTAGGAAAGCCTGGAGGATTGGAATCTGCCATTGCTGTTGCACAGGCAGTTTTTTTTTTTTTTCCTTGGGTTGGGGGGGTGGGCGGTGGGAGGGAGAGAGGGGAGGAGAACCGAAGAGAGCAGGGACCCAGGCGGGAAGAGCTGGCCTGGCTCACCCTCTAGCCCCTGCTGCCGTTGGGAACCCCTCCCCCCTCAGCTCACCCACACTCCAGTCCTCTGCCTGCTTTCTGTTTGGGGCTGTTATCTTAGAAAATCAGGGTACAGGAATCCCCTCCTTTCACCCCCACTGCCACCATTCCTTGCCACAGTTCCAACAGCACTGCCCTGCTCAGGGGTGTCCACTTTACTAAAAGACACCCCATTTTCCCCCAAACTTAAGTGTTTTCCCTAAATAAAGTGGGGTTTGGAGTCTGAAACCACTTCTTCTCTCTCAGATCTATCCAGACCACATAGTATTAAGTCCATCAGGAGGCATCATGGCCTTTCCAAATTTCTCCCTTCAAATCATGTGCTTATTTAGGGGTTCACTAAAGACATTTCTAGAATCTGGGGTGAGAGGGAGCTCTAAGCGAAAGATACTCAACTCAGAAACGTGCTCCAAATCAAAGGAACCTCCAAATCAATCTCACCTCATGATCTATCCCCCAGCTTCACCCAAATGTACCCAAAGTGTAACAAAACAGCCCCAAATAAGGATACCCCCCAAATTTAGTCTTCTATCCTGAGGGACCTCACCTTATAGCTCCCCCTGGACAAAGTTTCCTAGTTATCCATGCATACACAAGAATACCTCCCCCTCAAAATAAGTTTTCACATGATTCAAATATACAACTTTATACCCCCCAAGACCCCCACCCAACCACACAAAGCCTTCAAACTTGCTCTCCGTTTCCTATTATGTGCCTCCTCAAAGTAATTTAAAAACAAAAATCTCCAAACTGAATTTCATGTCCTCAACAATTTAATCTGAGTCTTGACACTTATACCCCAAAAGACTGTACCCCAAAATCAGCATGAGCATTCTGGCTTTTCTGATAATCCAAGATGACAGAGATGGATACGGACTCCAAATTGTAGGTGTCAGAATCCTCATGCCTCAAACATACCATAGACCCTCAACCAAATGATCTATCCCCCAGCTTCACCCAAATGTACCCAAAGTGTTACAGCCCCATTGCCTGTAACAATCAAATCAACACCCACTAACAAATGGCACCCCATAACTGACCAGATAACATTCTATCCTGATACCAAAGGGAGCCCCTAGCCTAATTCTCACCACCAGACTGGACAGAGACCAAAGTAACCTTCATATGCCAAAGCCACCTCACCATTCTGTGTCCTTAGTTATCCCCAATTCCCACTTAGCTGTTCTTTCATGCACTCAAGTAAAGACAACTTCAAATCTGACCAGAGAGCTCTAGGCCTGGATATGCAGCTCCATGGTAAATACTTAATAATTCCTGGTCAACTGTACACCCTTCTGAGACCAAATCCAAAGAGGTCCTCTTTTGCAGCTGGTCTGGTCCCTCTTCTCCAAATAAGCCTTGCCCCCCCCCCCCGCAAAGTCTCCCCAAACAAAATATGAGGGTATGATCTCCCAGATCAGCAGTTTTAAAATTAGAATTGTCAGGCCCTCCTTCTCTCTTTCACTCTTCTCTGTTTGTCTTTCGGTTTACCCTACCCAATTTTCATATTAGTGTTTACTAAAAATAATATCTTGATTAGAAAAATATCTTGATTAGATATCTTGAATATCTTGATTAGAAAAAGAAACATTGTGCCCCCAGGCTCAAGCCCCACTCCTGGTCTCACCCACTCCCCTCATTCCCAAAGTCCTGGATTTCCCACTTCCATAGGAAACCCAGCCTGACGGTAAGTCCCCGGGTCCCTAACTCTACCTCTCTTTTTCTAGAACTCCTCTAAGAGGCAGAAGTGCAAAATAAACCATCGCAAAGGGGAGGAAGCCCAAAGTTTCAGCCGCCAAGACCAAATCCATCCAGCCCCCTAGTCTGTGCACAACCCCAGCCGGGTGGAAACCACGGGGCGAGGCGAGGCTAGTGCTCGTCCGCCCCCTCGTGGAAAGAGTCAGACATTGCCGATCTTCGCCTACTTGCCGCGCTGGACCCCGGCGTCCCGCCAGCCTCAAAGCGTAGCCGACCGGCGGGTGCTCGAGGACCTATTGAGCTGGGACTAGGGGACAGCAAGCGAGCGGGCTTTGGGCGGGAGTCGGTCTCTCTGAATCCCTAAAAGGACTCAGAAGAGAGTTGGGGCGGGACGCCGGACGCCTAGGTCTCCTGAGCGTCTCTCGGCCCCCACCCGGGGCTTTCCCCACCTCCTCGAGGGGAAGCAGCTGGCGGAGCCGTCCGGTCTCAGGACAATGGAAGGAAACGAACTAGAAATCATATCCGCCCTCTCCCTACCCGGCCCGGTCAGAGCCCCCCTTTTTGTGGGCCCTGCCAAAGGAGCCTGTCATTCACACCACACCCTTCCACTATCTGAGACCCCACGGAAGACCACTAGGGCCTCCCCCAAACCTGGTGTCCCCCTTTTCACCCTTAACATAGTACATCGGAAGGGGGAGTCGTGATGTGACACCTTCTTCCAAAAGCCAATACACCAATTTTCGCTGTCCCGGTCCTCCGATTACCCAGAGCCTCTATTATTTCCCATCCTGGACATCCCTAATCTCCCCAGTTCCAACACCCACATCCTCAATTCTTACTATTAGAGGCCCCCCCAAATCCCCACGTTAGGATCACCTGGTGTTTCTGAGGTCCCGCCTTAGAGACGGAGACCCCGCCCCAGGTTCCCCATCTGGAGAGCCAGGGAGGAAGGAAGGATACAGACCCAGGCGTTCACCCCACCTCCACCCCCGCCCCCGACATCCCGGAGGGATAAAGGAGCCGAGGCCGAGAGAGACCCCGCCCCCCCCCCCTTGAGAAGAGAAGCCGCAGCCCCTGCGGGACGGGGGTAAGAAGGAGACACTGAGGGAGCCGGAATCCTGGGACGCCAAAGAGGGTTGGGGCTTATTGATAGTAGGGAGCCTGAGTCCCAGAAATTGCACTTTACTAGGATGGGGACTGTATAGGAGTAGCAGAAATCTGCGGTTCGTAGGAGGGAGTTTCAACTGGGATTTGGAGGGCAGCTTTTCTGGAGTCCCCAGGCCGGGTCAAGCACTTAAGATCTAGGCGCGCCAAGAAGCAAAGAGAGGTAGGTTGTGGAGGGACACAAGGAATCCAACCAAAGGCTCTGTGCGCGATATTTCGCACGCTCTCCATCGACGCAGCGGTGGGGAAACTTCAACTCGTTCCAAGCGCTCTGGGATCTAGCTCTCTGGAAGTCAGCGACGATGTGGTTGAGGACAGAATTAACGAGACGAATTAAGTGAGGCTTCGTGTGCTGGGGCCCGGAGATGGTGAACCTGGCTCTAGCAGCACCTTGGGAGAAAAGACAAGCAGAGAAGGGAAGGTGTCTTAAGACTGCAGAATCCCTGAGCTCTTTCCACCGCATCCACAGGCCTGCGTCGCTATGGGTTCCACCACTGCCCCAGACGGAGCGCTCGGCTACGTCCGCGAATTCACCCGCCACTCCTCCGACGTGCTGGGCAATTTGAACGAGCTGCGCCTGCGCGGGATCCTCACTGACGTCACGCTGCTGGTTGGCGGGCAACCCCTTCGAGCACACAAGGCGGTTCTTATCGCCTGCAGGTTCGAGGGTTGGGGCTAGTGGGGACCAAATGGGGAAAGGGGTGGAGCCATAGGCCATAGAGTGGAAATTCAAACCCAAACCTTGCTGGAAAAAGAGGGGCGAGTCCCAGAACTAAACAGGGTATAATAGTGGGGAAGCGGGATTTCTAAAGGAAGGGGTTTTCTAAAGCAGCGCGTGTGTCCCTTGGTCTAACATGACCTATCTGTCCTCTCTCCAGTGGCTTCTTCTATTCAATTTTCCGGGGCCGAGCAGGAGTAGGGGTGGACGTACTCTCCCTGCCCGGGGGCCCCGAAGCTAGAGGCTTCGCTCCTCTTCTGGACTTCATGTACACTTCGCGCCTGCGCCTCTCTCCCACCACTGCACCCGCTGTCCTTGCGGCTGCCACCTACTTGCAGATGGAACATGTAGTTCAGGCATGCCACCGCTTCATCCAGGCTAGGTAAGGGAATCATGATTCTGTGTCCTTCCTGGGTGAGGTGGCGCCCCAGGTATCAATGGCAAAGGCAAAATTAGGAAATAGAACTAATGTCCATCACGTTTTTTTTTTTTCCAGTTGTGAACCTCTAGGCATCTCCCTGCGACCCCTGGAGGCAGAACCCCCCACACTCACAACAGCCCCTCCACCAGGCAGTCCCAGGTGCTCTGAAGGGCACCCAGACCCACCTACTGAATCTCGAAGCTGCAATCAAGGCCCCCCAAGTCCAGTCAGCCCAGACCCCAAGGCCTGCAACTGGAAAAAGTACAAGTTCATCGTGCTAAACTCTCAGGCTTCCCAAGCAGGGAGCCTGATTGGGGAGAGTAGTTCTGGTCAACCTTGCCCCCAAGTGAGACTCCCCAGCGGAGATGAGGCCTCCAACAACAGCAGCAGTGAAGAAGGACCCATCCCTGGTTCCCATAACAGGTACGCGATCTAGAATTCCAAGACTTTGTAGAGGCCAGCCTGTGTTATCAGTAGGCAGGGAGATGGGAGGTCCCTTTCAAAGATACTAGTCCACCTTTGGGAATTGACTAGAGATCAGGGTAACTCAGTGGGGAGGGACTTTGACAGGGCCATGAATGTGGCTCATTGATTAATATTAGCTCACCATCAGAGGATAGGCCTTTGACTCCAAGTTCTCTTGGAGAGAATGTCTCTATGTATAATCTCTCCTAACCTCTTCTATGGGCCTATCTGCTCAGGCTTTCTCCAACTACTGCCGCTAGGCAGTTCAAATGTGGAATTCCAGTCAGTGCCCCCTATCTCTTCACATCCCGGGTTCAAGAGACTACTGGATCACCCTCTGAGCGGCCCTGTCCACCACCAGGTAAGAGCTCCTCTTTTCCAGTTTTTCTTCTATGACTATACCAGGCCAGTCTGGGTTAAAAGGACTCAGGAGACATCTATTCTGGTGGTTCCTAAACTTTATTATTTTTTTTTTTAAGAGAGAGTGGGAGACAGAGAGAGAGAGAGAGTGAGAGAGAATTTTTTTTAATATTTATTTTTTAGTTTTCGGCAGGCACAACATCTTTGTTTGTATGTGGTGCTGAGCCATATCCCCAGCCCCCTAAACTTTATTGCAAATTAAAATTACGTGGGAAAGTTTTAAAACTCCCAGGTCACACCCAGAAATCAGAAAGTCTAGAAGTGGGGATCAGTAATTTTTTTTTTTTTTACATCATCATAGAACTTTTTTTAGCGGGGGAAATCAGTAATTTTTAAAGCTCCCCAAGTGCTTCCAATGAGTAGCAAAGTTTGGGAATTTCGGGCCTATCCCTATTTAGGGTTGAGTAGTCTGTCCAGACTTTGACAGTGTCTTGCTGGTGGACTGTCATCCAGACTGGTGCAATATAGATGAAACCAAAACCTCTGCCTACTAGTAGGGGCTTCCACCTACTGTCACCACTATTGAAGAAATTAGCAGAGTGCTCTGGAATCAAATGTAGAGTAAGATTTTATGGCCTTTGTCAAATGTGTCCCAGAATCCTTCACAGTGAATTGGAAGAAAAGAACACCTTACCTACTTACTGTTGTTGGGTTTGAGGATTCACTCCTACCCAAGAAGCCCTCAATTAGTAACTATGGTCGTCATTGCTCACTACCCTCACTCACCTTTCCCAGGAAGTGAGTTTTTCGGCTGCCAGAACTGTGAGGCTGTGGCTGGATGCTCTTCGGGGCTGGACCCCTTGGCTCCCAGGGACGAGGACAAACCCTATAAGTGTCAGCTCTGCCGGTCTGCCTTCCGCTACAAAGGCAACTTGGCCAGTCACCGTACTGTGCACACAGGTAGGAGAGGAAAGGGATTTGGCTTTCGTGCCCACCACTGTTTTTAAGGCAATGTCCCTGACTTCTCTTCCTCCCTGTTTATAGGGGAGAAGCCCTATCATTGCTCCATCTGTGGAGCCCGTTTTAACCGACCAGCTAACCTGAAAACGCACAGCCGCATCCATTCGGGAGAGAAACCTTACAAGTGTGAGACTTGCGGTTCGCGCTTTGTACAGGTACGAAGCCAACCCCTGCAGAGAGGGTTCAAAGGTTAGAGGGCGGGGTGGAGAGAATTCTGCCCCTCCCAAAGGTGATCTGAAGTCTCCTCCCCTCCCAGGTGGCGCACCTGCGCGCCCACGTGCTGATCCACACCGGAGAGAAGCCCTATCCTTGTCCCACCTGCGGAACTCGCTTCCGCCACCTACAGACCCTCAAGAGTCACGTCCGCATCCACACTGGAGAGAAGCCTTACCATGTGGGTATCCAGCATGGCCAACCCTTAGAATTACCTTCCGTTCACCTAGGGGCGGAGCTCTGAGAGGAGGGACCTTTCTACCCTTAGATCTCTTGGAAACTAAGAGTCCTAGTGAATAAGAGGCGGAGGCCGAAGTAGGGATTGCGCTTCTTCATTTTCCAGAGAGGGATTAACGGGTGGGAAAACCTTTGCTAAAATAAATCAGGGTCTATCTCCCGGGATCCCCTGAGGATTTGGGAGGATGTGAAGGCCAAAGCGCTAATTTTCTATAGAGAGCTGGACCGTTTCCCTTTGCCCAACACCTAAAAGATGGTTTTGGAATGGGTGAGACCTGACTCAGTTGTCCTCCCACAGTGCGACCCGTGCGGCCTGCATTTCCGGCACAAGAGTCAGCTGCGGTTGCATCTGCGCCAGAAACACGGGGCTGCTACGAACACCAAAGTACACTACCACATCCTGGGGGGGCCTTAGCTGAGTGCCCCAGACCCCACTCGCTCCCCAGGGCCCAGGAAGTCCCCAAGCTTGGACCTGGCTTCCCTGTTCGTCTTGGTATGGGGGTGTGCAAGACCACTCTGGTATCAGAAACTGCTGCCACCTTAATTTCTTGCTGGGGAGAGCAGGAGTGGCAGATCCAGGCTAGATCTGCCTCTGTTTTGCTGGTCAAAACCTCTTCCCCACAATCCAGATTGTCGAACTAGAGGCTGGGGTCAGGGAGACATTGGAGGCCTGGTTTCCTTAAGGGAAGAGCCCCCACCTGCAGTCCCCACCTCATTTGGTTTATCTGTAAATATAATTTATTGCAGCCTTTGGGTAGCACCAGGGCCTTCATTCTGTTGCATTTCCCACTTCCCTATGCCACAAGTGTGATCAAAAGTGACCAGAAACATAGAATGTGAAGTCACAGCTCTGCTGGCAGAGATTATTAGCACTTGGCTCTCTCCTTTGGCTTGAGTGTTTTTATATTGTTATTGTCATAGCTTTTATCTTTACAATTGTTCTTTTTCCTGTTTGTTTGATGTTGGTTTGTTTAAAATGGAGAAAGGGAGACTCCATTCCCTGCTCCTCCAATTCTAGGTCTGGAACCTTTATTCATTCTAGGGCAAGCCCTAGGAACATGTGGGATTATGGAATTGGGTCTGGAACCCTCTCTGGTATTCTGGACTCTGAGATGCTCTAGCAGGCTAGAATTAGATATAGTCTTTTCTTTCTTTTCATGGGTGATAGGAACCTTTATGATGAGCCTAAAACGGAGGTAACAAATGCTTCCTGAAAGTTGCGGGGTGGGAGATTGGATCCTAAATCACTTTAAGTAGAGGCCAGTAGTCTTTACTTCAAGATGGTTCAGAACCTACACTGTCTCACCAATCCAATCACCTGGGTTTGGCTGCCCTGCATTCATCTGTCACAACAGAGCCCACCCAAGGCTTTGAATTGAATTCATAATTCTCTCACTACGGCCAGTTCTTAGCACTGAGTTGATCCCTCCTCCATGGGAGAAAGATCTGAAATTTCTTGTCAGAGATCATATGACCTTTTCTGATTCTACCAGTCTCTAAGAATATTGTGACCTAGGGGAGAAATATGAAACTTTACCTTGACTATAGAGTTGTGACCCACCCATTACTGTAGAGGTATCTAGGTTTGAATGTTCCTTGGGGTTCTCTATACTGAGATGAACCCCTTCTTTCTTTAATGGGTTTTGGACATCTTCTGGCAAGTGTCCAGATTCCAGAAACGTCTTTGTCTCTTTAAGTCACAGGTGTTTGGTAACTTTCTTACCTTAGAAAAGCTGGATCTGTGATCTTGTCTTCCCATCACTGCATTCCTGTCTGGAACCAGTGAGTGCATTAGAACCTTCCACAGGAAGAGGAAAGAGGCTGAGTTCCATTCTGGGTTTATTGTAGTTTGGAATTATGATTGCAATTGTTGTTGGGATTGGAGATTTGAGAGTAAAACTGGTTGACTGATGAGTTCAAGCCCCTTCTAGTTGACCAAGTTGCCAGGTAGGATTAAGAGGTTGATTAAGTGCTGAAGTTTCCAGTGTTGACCAAGTAGGGGAAAAGTTATGGATGGGGTAGCCTCTTAGAAACTGTCTGGAATGTTGAATAATACTCTGAATCCCTGATTTATAGTCTTGGCCCTTGTAACCCTGGGACCTATTTGATTATAGGACATGGATGGAGGGTAAAAAGCACTTCTGAATTGGGGGGGGGGTGGAACTTCCTCAAGATAGATCAATACTAGTTGCTGTCACTTGGGGACTAGTGAGAAAGCTATTCTCCCTAAGTCTATCTTAAACCCCATCACCTCATTGAAGAATTGAAGAAGAGGGAAAGCAAGAGGAGACATGTAAAAAGAAACCATAATCTCTGTTTTAGCAGATGGGATGAGCAGGTTGAAAGTGCCTGGGGGTGGAGATATTAGCTCTTTCAAGATCTGATCCTTGGAATAAAGAAGCCTCTGAGTCTATCTGTTGTGTTCTGGGTTCTTGCCTCAGGGGACCTGGGGATTGGAAAGAGATTTCTTCCCTCTTAAATAATATTTGGATTCTGTGCTCATTTCACTGTTTCATCCCACCACACATCTTAAATGGTCCTTGTTCTGCCCTTGCCTTCCGGCTCATTGTGTAGGAACCAGTGACTTCATGAAGTTTCTCCGGAGCCACCTGCATCCTGCTGGTCTGAAGTCACTTCCTGCCTGAGGTGCAGAGGCAGCAGGGAGAAACTAGGAAGCCACTAGTAATACCAATAGGTTGAGGGGTGCGTTTGTGCTGGGGATATTAATGCTTGGGACACCCCACCACCACTAAGGAAAATGGTTGGGACTTGGATCCCAAGGACAACAGGAGGTGGCAGTGAGAAGGCTGTGTAGTTAAGAGCCAGCATGCCAACTCCACCTTTGTCTCCCAGCAGTGGTATCTTGGAAGTCTATCCAGTGTCCCGAGCATGTGCCTCTCCTACTTTTTCCCGTTCTGTGTGTGTCCTGGGTGCATAGCTCTGGTCTGGCCCTCAGGCAGAATGGTCACAAATTCTGATATTATCCCTGCCTTCTGTCTTAAAAGTCCTTATCTGTGATAAAAGTCAGATAACATGGCCCCTGATTTGCCTCCAACATTTACAGGATGTGGTTGTGTTTCTTAATCTTTTAATACCCAGACCTGGAAAAAAAAAAAAAAAAAAAAACTAAATCCTTCCTTCACTTCCCTCTGCAGCTTCACTTCCCTCTATGCCCTATTGAAAAGAAGACCAGCTAATATTACTTTCACCTGCTACATGGTGTGCCCTAAACTAAGCATTTTAGTGCATGAATTTTCTAATTTAACCCCCCTGACAACCATTAAAAAATAGCCTAACTTACAGATGGGAAAACCAATATCTTGACCAAGTTAATAAATGATAAAGTCAAGATTGGAACCAGTTTGATTCTAAAGACTGAGTTCTTAACCACTTATATATGACCACACCAACTAGCATATTCCCCATCAATAGTTTGAATACATATTCATACACACACACACACAGAGGTAAGAATTCTGGTATGATTATTTTCCATATGTGAAATCAAAAGCTACACAGTCTCCCCACCTCATTCCCCTCTTCTTCTTTGCCTGTTTGTTTCTTTTCCCCACTAGTCTAGGTGGGATTTTTGTTGTTGTTGTTTGTTTGTTTGTTTGTACTGGGGGTTTAATTCAGTTGTACTGCTTAGGGCTAAATTGCTGAAGCTGGCTTGGATCTCCTAATCCTCCTGCTTCAGCCTCCAGAATGGCTGAGATTACAGGCCTGTGCCACCATATCCTGCTGGGTATGAACTCTTTGAGCCCAGGGAACCCAGGTCGGGGGTCCTCCAGAGCTTGAGGAAGGAACTGAAGTCCAAGACGTTAATGCTGTGGAGTCTGGGGAGGACTAGGGGGTGCTCACAGGGGGCCTGAGTACTGGTGGGGTAAGAAAAGCTGATTGCTCCAGTTGCCGGGGTCATAACTTCTCTTTATCCCACCTTGAGTTCAAAAAATATGGTTAGGACATAGCTGTTACTAGAGGGCAGAAGAAAAGGTTCCAGCCCCGCTGAGGAAGGGGTAGGTGGTGTTGGTGGAGCCCTATGTGACTTTACAGCCGCCCTTCCTCTCTTCAGTTATTTTTGGTCTCTGTGACCCAAGGTTTCCTGTTAGTGGGAACAGAAAAGTGTTATCATCACAGAAATGAATGCCAGGAGTCCAACAACCCATTCCCCGTCTCTTTTCCGTTGGCCCTTGAACCTCTCATAAATCCAGCCATCTCGATTTGGGGAGCTGCGTTAACGGTGGCACTCCTTCGAGTTATTTTGAATTTTATAACCTGTCCTCTGGAACCCCACGTGGGTCTGGCATTCCTCAAAAACAAGTGAGTGCTTGCCTCTCCAGAACCAGTTTGCCCACCACCAGTCCTTACGTGCGGGTTTTGGTGCTGAAATGCGGATGACTCGGCCCACACCATGAGCAGGGGACCGCTGCATCCCCGCGGTAGGTCCCTGCATCACGTGTGGCTGTATCCAGTCAGTCGCTTCAGGACCCTCCTTACGCATGCGCCCCACTCACTGCCCGTCCGGAACAATGCTCTAAGTCCCGCCCAAGCCTTCTGGCCCCACCCCCTGCTCTGGAGTCCTGCGTCCTCGTTGGCTAGCTAGGGATTGGATGTTGGCCCGCTTGACCAGGTGTAGACATCCCCAAAGATAATTCATACCCAGGCCGGTGCGCGTCTCCATTTCCACCTCCTGGTCCCTAATCGAACGTTTGGGGGCCCGCCACTAACGAATTGGCCCTTTCCTGGACCCTCAGCTGCAGGCCAGCCGGGCTGCGCCTCCGTGCGCTTGTGACCGAGGCTAGCACGGGCCTGGTCTCCCCCCTCCCCCGCCTCACTAAGACCGTACCCCTTGGGAAAAGGCGCAGGCGCCTCACGCCGCCTGATCTGTACCTTTCTCTTTACCCGATTTTGCACCCCACCCCGCGTTTGGTTCCGAGCCTCCCAGCAGGGTGGGCATACACTGGTGGAAGTCTAGAGCCCGGCTCCTGCAGGGGCTGGCTCTTAGTGGCGGCAGCCCTGTTCCTACCCAGATGGCTCGTGGGGCCGAGCCCCCCGATGGGGGCTGGGGATGGATGGTGGTGCTCTCAGCCTTCTTCCAGTCGGCACTGGTGTTCGGGGTGCTTCGCTCTTTCGGAGTCTTCTTCGTGGAGTTTGTGGCGGCGTTTGAGGAGCAGGCAGCGCGCGTCTCCTGGATCGCCTCCATTGGAATCGCGGTGCAGCAGTTTGGGAGTGAGTGCTGAGCCCGGTCCGGTGTCCTGTGACCCTCACCCTCGAAAGAGAAAGGGGTTACAGGAACCGAAAGGGGAAGAAGAAGGGGTGTGGAGGATGCTAGGGAAGGACGCCTGAGTCCTCACAGAACCCTTTCCCCTTCCCCAGGCCCCATAGGCAGTGCCCTGAGCACGAAGTTCGGGCCCAGGCCTGTGGTGATGACTGGGGGCATCTTGGCCTCGCTGGGTATGCTGCTCGCTTCATTTGCTACCTCCTTGACCCACCTATACCTGAGTATTGGACTGCTCTCAGGTGAGACCCTGGGCAAGGACAGGAGAGTCATATACTTGGGTCTTTGGCCACTGGATTTTCACCTTTTTCCTGCTCCTTTCAAAAAGTTTAGGGAGAATGTTGAGGGAAAGTTTGAGTAGCACTTGTGCCCTGAAGGGAATTCTTAAGAGAATGACTAAGTTGGTTAACATGGTGGGGAAATTGGAAAGTCAAAGATAATGAATCCAAGAATGTATGTGCAAGCCCAAGGCTAGAGGGACTGGAGGATTTCTGTAAAATTGTTCTGGGCACTGTGTCTGAAATGAATATCATTAGCCTATGTACAAAGAAAGACTTTCAAAGCTTACGCAACTTGGCAAAGTAACATTACATGGCCAGAAATGGTAGAGCAGGGGTCTAACTCCAAAGTTCTGTGCTACTTATTTTACAAACATTATCTCTAGTCCTCCCCCAGTCCCATAAAGTGTAGCAACCCCATTTTGCAGATGAGGAAATTGAGGCTGGGAGAGTAAGTAAAACACATGGGGTCACACAGCTAGAAACTGTCAAAACTAGGACTACATCCAGGTCTGTGGGACCCCAGAACAAAGGCTATATTCTGCTGCTGAGCACTGTTGGGATTACTGGGTTTCCTGAGCTCCACAAAAGTTCTCAACCCCCATTTCTTCCTTTTTGACAGGCTCTGGCTGGGCCTTGACCTTCACTCCGACCCTGGCCTGCCTGTCCCGTTACTTCTCTCGTCGTCGATCCCTGGCCACAGGGCTGGCACTGACAGGAGTGGGCCTCTCCTCTTTTGCATTTGCCCCCCTCTTCCAGTGGCTACTCAACTACTATGCCTGGCGGGGGGCTCTACTGCTGGTATCTGCCCTCTCCCTCCACCTGGTGGCATGTGGTGCTCTCCTCCGCCCACTATCCCTGACTGAGGACACAGTTATGGGTGGCCCTGCAGCCCAACTCACCTCCCTCCTCCATCATGGCCCCTTCCTCCGTTACACTGTTGCCCTCACCCTGATCAACACTGGCTACTTCATACCCTATGTCCACCTGGTGGCCCATCTCCAAGACCTGGATTGGGACCCACTATCTGCTGCCTTTCTACTCTCTGTGGCTGCTATTTCTGACCTTGTAGGGCGTGTGGCCTCTGGGTGGCTGGGAGATGCAGTCCCAGGGCCTGTGGCACGGCTTCTGATGCTTTGGACCACCCTGACTGGGGTATCACTGACCCTGTTCCCTGTGGCTCAGGCTCCCACAGCCCTAGTGGTTCTGGCCGTGGCCTATGGCTTCACATCAGGAGCCCTGACCCCAGTGGCCTTCTCCGTGCTGCCTGAACTGGTGGGGACTGGAAGGATTTACTGTGGCCTAGGACTGGTGCAGATGGTAGAGAGCATCGGGGGGCTACTGGGGGCTCCTCTGTCAGGTAAGGGGAATGGGGTTGCCAGGTGGGCAAGGGCTGCCATGTTGCACAGTCGGGGGAAGGAACTATTCCCATCATGTGTATGTGAATATTGTCCTCTGGTATGGTACAGTTCACAGCCTGCATGACCAATCATAGCAGACTTGATATGGGTCCATAGGGTAGAGAAATTGGGGCTGGGAAGTTCTAACTGGAAAGACAAAGAGGAGTTAAGTGGAAATCTTGGTATGGAGCTAACAGCCTGGGTTTTCAGAGGATATGGCCAGATCTGGACCTATATAACATTCCAGTGTCTTCCATTTTCCTTTGTCTTACTGGGCCCCAGGCCATGTGTCTGAGTACTCTGGTCAAAGTACTCCAGGCTCAAGATTCAGGAACCTTATGACTTTAACATTCCCTCTTAACTATTAACTGAAGATGTGGAACGGCTACAATTGCCAGAAAGAAACCTACAGGTATGCCTGACATAATCTGGCTTATCAAATCTTCATGGGCTGGTTTGGAGATTCTTTCTAAAGGCACACAGGCGGTTCAAATTACCTTTGAGGCCCTTAGGGAAAATAGAATTCTCACATTCATCTGGTCTACCTTGGGAGTTTTGATTTCTGTAATATTATGCACCTTTCCTTCACCCAAAAAAGGGGTCTGAGGGCTGGGGATGTGGCTCAAGCGGTAGCGCACTCGCCTGGCATGTGTGCGGCCCGGGTTCAATCCTCAGCATCACATACAAACAAAGATGTTGTGTCCACCGAAAAACTAAAAAATAAATATTAATTTTTTTTTTTTTTTTAATAAAGGGGGAATGAGCTGTCAGCCCCAGCGAACAGATCACTCATGTGTATTCTTTTTCTCTCTTGGATCTAGGCTACCTCCGAGATGTGACAGGCAACTACACAGCTTCTTTTGTGGTGGCTGGGACCTTCCTTCTTGCAGGGAGTGCAGTTCTCATCACTCTGCCCCACTTCTTCTCCTGCTTTTCAGCTCCTACTACCAGGCCTCAGGACCTTGTAATAGAGGCAGTGGATACCAAAGTCCCCCTGCCCACGAAGGAGGGGCTGGGAGAGGACTGAATTCCACTAAGAGATAGTCCCCAAAAGCCAGATCTTGACAGCTCCAGATTTTCTCCTGCCCAAAGGAGGCATCCACAGAACCACAGTGCCTTAAGATTCTTGATCCCTTTCTCGCCCCAGAGCAGGCCTGGGACTCCTCCGATGTGTGTGCCAACCCTTGGTATTTTGCTGAGGACTTACATTTCTTCTCATTTGCTCTCCCAACCTTTTCTGAAGGATCCAGAGATCCTACTCCATTAAGCTGTGAATCAACTGAAAATCAAAGGCCAAGAGACTTCTCATGTTTTACATGTGAACTCTAGTGTCCTCCTAAGTGTCCTCTCTGAAGACAGATGTTTGAGAAGCAAAGGTGTCTGTTTGAGATAAAACTGAATAAGGAAACCGTACAATAATTGTAACCGCAAAAAGAACCAGGGCCCATGTGTGGGTTGGCTTATGAAATCAGGGCAGGGGAGGGGAGGTGTCCAGGAGCTGTGATGATCCTGAGTTCCTCCCTCCTGTCCACTTACCTACCTCTTCCCCACCTGGGGCTTAGAAATTAAGGGAATGGTGAAATCACAGAGTGTATGTGTGTGGGAGGGTAGCTTGTTTAGGAGGGGGAAGAAAGGCTGATAGAGATGAAGTTTGGACCTAGGATTCTCATATTTCCCAGGAAAATAAAAGGAGATTGAAATGCTGGAACTGTTCCACCAGGTCTGGATATTCAAGGTAAATAAAAATGGAGCAGGTGGCATCCATAAGCATCTTTTCCCCCACCCCAGCCCACCCAAACTGAACTGCAGACAACTTCTCAAAGACTCCCTGTTATGGCAAGGATTTGGGCAAAGAGGAATGGACTGACTGGATAGCTAAACACCCTTCCCCACCCCCAACTGGGGTCCTGTTTTTTCCAAAAGCCTTTTGGGATATCTTAAAGTAGAATATTTTCAGGCTTCTAGGATGGCCAACAGTTGGAGCTTTCAGAAAAATCAAATAAAAATTATTTATTGGGGGAGGGGTTTAAACAAGAAAATGATCAACAATCGGTGTCCAGAGTGGAGGGAGGTCCTCCTGGGGGTGGCAAGGCAACCTGGGGCATCGGAAGCAGCTCCCCTCTCTCAGGGGGAGGGGTAGCTGGAGGTGAGGTTGGACGACAGGAGGGGAGGGCCCTAGGTAGCCCCAAGTAGATGAAGCTGCCGAAGAGGATGAAAGAGCCACAGACGAGGAAAGAAGCGGTGAAGTTTCCTGTCTCATCCCTTAGGAAGCCTGAGAACAGGGGTAAAGGAATTTAGAGGTCTTGCATCCCAAGGGCAGAGGACGGTTGGGAGTGGATCTGCTGGTTCAGGCCCTTACCTGACAGGGGAGGGCCCAGGAGTCCCCCGAGGCTCATCAGCATCATCACCAGCCCAGTGGCCTGCACCACACCTCCGATGCCCACCAGCCCCGGGAGCACACCAAAAACTAGGGGGGCATAACTTCCAGCGCTAAGTCCGTAGGTCCCAGCTGCAGCCAGCAGGGGGCCCCCCCAGTCGTCTTCGCTCCCCACCGCCGGCACCAGTCCCACTGCCAGCAGCCCCAGCCCTGTCAGAGCTCCAAACAGTGCCAGCAGCCGCGGAAGGGGCACCCAGCCCTGGTCCGCCAGACACCCACAGACCAGTCGGGCACCCGAATCCCCCACTGCAGCCACGGCCACCACCAGAGCTGCCCCGTATCCCCCCAGGCCTCGGTCTAAAGCGTGTGGGGCCAAGTGCACGTAGGGGACGAAGTACCCACCCCCAATCAGAGCTGTACCCAGAGCAAAAACTGAGAAGGCCCGATGCTTGAAGAGACCCAAGCCGAGGGCAGCTAGAGGGTTGAGGGGTGGAGCCTTGGGGTCGCCAGGGAGGGACAGGGGTCGCAGCAGGGCGCCACAAGGGGTGAGGTGGAATGTGACAGCGCCAAGGAGGAGCAGAGCGCCCCTCCAGCCGAATGTGTCAAGGAGGAGCTGCAAGGCAGGCGCCAGAAACAGGGAGGAAACCCCGTTGCCAGTGAGTGCTAGTCCCACAGCCAAGACCCGACGGCGAGAGAAGTAACGGGAGAGGGTACCGAGGGCAGGGGCAAACACCAGAGCCCAGCCAGCGCCTGCGAATAGATAAAGTGAGATTAAGGCAGGTTCCAGGGATGCCTGCCCCAGCATTCCCAGCCGTGCTTCTTGCAGAAGCCCCCCCCCCACCTCATTCGTTATCCCAATTCCCAAGAAAGTCCTATCCCCACCATCACCCCTGATCATCACCCCGGGTCATGCCACTCCCCTCACCAGCGAGGAGGCCCAGGCCGAGGTAGAGGTGCAGCAGACTTCGGGCGAAAGCCGATAAGACGAAACCCAGCGAAGTAAGGACTCCCCCAACCATCACCACCGGGCGCGCCCCCCAACGTGTGCTCAGAGCGCTGCCCACTGGGCCTAAAAGGGGTCGAAATCAACGGAAGACACGCTCCTGGACCCCCAAACTCTCTCCAACACTTCTCATTGGCTATTTGCTTGGCCTCAAACTCCTCCCTGGGTCTAATAGCTCCTCCCCTTGACCTCAAGTCCCACTCTTCTAGAACTTGGTTTCCATAATCAGTCGCTCATTCTCAAGTTGTCTAGTAATTAATTGGATCTCCCATCACTATACTCACAGTTCCTATACCCTCTTCCCACCCCCCACCTTGGGCCCTCCCTCACTGGCTGCTTGCTGCATGGCCAAGGCCAGGGCGCTGACCCACGCAGTGTCCTGGGCGCTTCGGTCAAAATGCTCGGCGAGGTCAGGGAGAGCAAGGCCCAGGGAGCGTAAGAGCCCGTAGGAGAGCCCATTCACCGCGAAGGCCGAAAACGCCACCACCCAGCCCCAGCCCCCGTCCGGGGGTCCAGGCGGCTCGGGGGTCATCACCGTCTGTAGGGGTGGGGAAACAACTGTGAGCGAGGTCTCCGCTCCTGAGCGTCCTCTTAGGAGCTAGCATTCCTGAGATCCGTTCTCCGGCTGCTCTCCCAGGGTGGGCACGTCACCCAGAGCGTGGGTGAGGGAAACAGGCCTAGGGACAGAACTCCTGGGTGCTCGAAGGGAACCGGGTTGGGGAACAGCTGGATCCCCCAAGCCGCGGGCGCTCCCTCCCACACACACCCTTTCGCCTTACCCGACCTCTCTAGGCTGTGGGGGGAGGGGAAGCTCGACCGGGTTTTCTCCCCGCTTCCCGGGCGGGCGGGGCCCCGGAATGGAGCGACTGCAGAGATGGAGCCCAACTTGGACAGGTCCTCTCCGTAAACAGAGATCACCACAGGGGCCTGAGCCACCTGGGACGCGGGAGGGGTACCGAGGGCGGGGGCAGGCTGAGACTGTCAGCCAATCCGCCGAGCCGCGGGTGAGGCCAGACGCTGAGTCCCACGGGGATTGAATTATCCACACACAACCCCCAGCCCCCGGTAGGGAGCGGCCAGGAATAGATGTCGCCTCGCCCCGCCCCGCTCACGCCCACGCACCTGCCACCAGCTGCGCACAGAGGAGACGCGTGGATTGCAAATCCTTCGCAAAACCAGGGGCAGCTGATCACATGTGAAAAGAGGGATGGTCCCCGGAGCCTAAGGAAACGAGTAGTTCTGTTCACCCAAACGTTGCTGAGGATCCAGTAAATCTAGGATATCACATTGACCTCCAGTGGGTGCCTGCTTTGTGCTCAACAAGGGCATGCCCTCAAGGAGGAAGAGAAAGGAGAGGACTCCCTAAGATGAGGTCCAATGGTATGCAGTGCACTTTTTACATGTTATCGTTTCATCCTTACAATAACCCTATGAAAAAACTGCCATCCCCGTTTTACTGTTGCAGTAACTGAGGCTCAGAGAGGTTAGGTGATTAGTCCCAAATCACTCAACTAAAAAAGAAAAAAAACGGGGGGGGGGGAGGAGGAATATTTTAATTTGGATCTGTCTAAATTGTGGGACCATACGAGAAGAACAGACCTAGAAGTGAAACAGAACCTGCCACGGTTGAGAGAAATATCCTGAGAAATAATTTGATGCAAATTACCCTGGAAAGAGCAGAACCTTCGCAGGGCCAGAGAATTTATGATTCTAACATAAGGGAGTCTGAGAATAGAAGAGATCTTTGCCTTCAGGAGCTCTAAAGAAAGACAGCCTAGGATTTTAAAATCAAAGAGATGAGAGAATTGAGCCCAACTATTTGATTTCTTGAAAAACTATACAATAAGCATCCTTTTTTAACAGGTCAGGGTTGTATTACTTCAGCTGTTTGAATCAAAAGATGTGTTCTTTGGTTTAATTATTAAACAATACCATTGAAAATTCAGCAACTTGTAGATTGTAGCCTGCATCAACCGATAACCACATGGTGGCAGTGTTTCCTAATTGCTGAGAAAGTGCCTGTAAGGAAAAGAAAAACAACTGTCTTAAGTTGTGAGACTGTAAACCTTAAAAAACCAGAATGACCTTCAACGACTCTCCATTGCTAATTCCTCTATTTTATGTATAAGACTCTTCATAATAATCAAAGGTGTATCTGTCTAAGCTACCTTCCCATTACAGATCCCTCCTCAAGCCTTACTTGCTCCCACCTGCCCTTAGCTACTTACCTTCTCCACCGACATGCCTAGCCTTTTCTCACTTCTGGCTTTTGGCATATGTCATGCATCTGTTTGAAATGTTCTGAATGGGGTACAAGAGTCTATGAAGGTTTAAAGTCCTGCCACAGACACCTTGGGAAAGTGGCCCCACCGGTTTTCCCAGCTGGTGGGAGTGCTGTTATAAAAGCCACCAGGGTGGTGGAGCCTGCAAGTCCTCAAGCCACCTAGGAGAGCAGAAAGCACTGCTTCCTAAGAAGGTTTGTGAGGACTCTACTGTAAGATAAATGAAACCAATTGAAACAGTCGTCTCCTGTGGTGAAGTAGAAAGAAGACTGGGACCTCTGAGTCTGGGAGGAAAGCTAAGCACTTAAGTATGATGCTTATGAACTCAGAAGGGCATCCCAGAACCTGGAAGTGGGGTGATTTGTTATGAAAAGGCACATTCCCCTTCTACCTCACATTTCCTATATTCTTAGCTGAAATTACTGCCTGTTGCTCATGGAGGTAATTTATATAGCACAGAAATTGAAAGAGTGGAGCCCTAACTTAGATGTTCTGGGTTCGAATACTGTTCTACCATTTCTCAGTTATTTGGTTGTAAGCATGTTGCTCTACAACAACGTGCTGGTTTTCTCATTTCTAAAAAGGGCATAATAATAGAAGCTACCTAATAGGGTTGTTATGAAAATTAAATGAGGGCTGGGGGTCTAGCTCAGTGGCAGGGCACTTGCCTAGCAGGTGCAAGGTCCTGAGTTCAGTCCTCAGTCTCTCTCTCTCTCTCTCTCTCTCTCTCTCTCTCTCTCTCTCTCTCACACACATAAAATTCAATGAAGATTAAATGAGTCACTGTATGTACATGTATAAGTAAGTGACATGGTCCTTGAATATATGTTAGTCCCCAGTGCTGCTGCTGGGACTCAGGGGAGCTAGGTTAGGCTCTCCTGGTACTCCTGCCCGTTTCTCCACCTGGCTGCTTCCACCACTGGTCAAGGAACCCCATTAGTCTGGTGAGTTCTCAATAGAATCATGTGAGTTATAAAATGTGAATATCTATTAAGAGATTAAGTAGAAATTTTTGTTCTTTTTCTTTGAGGCGTTTTGTTTAGTGTTTCCCAAAGTTTATGAGAAAATGGTGGTCTCCTTATTACGACTCTATAAAAAAAAAAGAAAGGAAGAGTAAAAAAGAAAAGTCTTACTTATTATTTTACACCAAATATTTATAGACACCTCTCATGCCTGGCACAGTGCTTAAAACTGGGAAGACACACACACACACACACACACACATATATATGATACATTCTCTCTTCCCACAGCTGCCAAATCAAATCAGAGAAACAGTCACATAAAGAAAAGAAATGCCAGCACCAGGAGAGGGACATAGACATGCAGAGTGGTGCATGGGAGGAACTGACTCACTCAGCTTGGGCCTGCTGGGAGGCCTCACAGAAGAGGAGCCCTTGAGTTGGGTATTGAAGGATGAGTAGGAGTTTGCCAGATGGATGAGTGGGTAAGGGCATCCCAGGCCAAGGGAGCAGCCTGTGGAAAATCACAAAGGCATGAAGTAGCTTGGCACATTGTTTATTGTTTGGGGAGCTGTAAATAGCTGCTGTGTAGAGAACAGACAGTGTGTAGGAGAAAAATGTTGGATGGAGATACCTCTGTTGGGCAGAGGTCCTCTCTAAAAGGCCTTGAAGGCCAAATAAAAGAATTTAAATGTTTTTTTTAACTGCTACTTCCCACAAATTTGCACAGAAGTAGCACTCACAAGTATTGAACACTGGATGCAGAAGAGAGAGGACTTAGCTACAGTTGGAGGCAAAAGAGAACCTCAGTGACAAGACTTTTGTGTGGGGGAAATTTCTTTGTTTTTTTAATTTTTTTTTATTTTAATTTTTTTTTTATTGGTCGTTCATAACATTACATAGTTCTTAATACATCATATGAGGGGAAATTTCTTTGAAATATCTTGTTTTATGTTAAAAAATTCATGTGGTATTTTGCATTTGACTTTATAATAATCTTTGATGCATGTTTTCATAGGAAAAATCATGCTCTAAATGACTAGATAAATTTACTATTTTCTCCTTAAGTCTTCAAGCAAAGATATAATGCTCCGGGAAGATGTACATACTTGTTCCAAGATTTCAATTCTCCTGCACTCCTAATCTACCTTGTTAACCTCCATCAGAAAATTTCTAGTCGGCAGTGAAATTGCTCATTTTTGTCCTCTGGTTTTCATTCCTATGTCATTCCTACACCATGAGGCCCTGGAGGGGCCTTATATAAATTATAATTTTATTTATATAAATTATAAATCTCTGGATCTCTTTCACATCCAAAGATAAAATTGTTAAGTGATCATTGTTGAATGGTTTAACAAAGGTGAGTGATAAATTGTTGGATGAGAGACACACCCAGCAAAAGAATCGTTGAATGAGTGAACTTGGTGCCTGATATTCCAACAGCATGTGGTAATATCATATGAAAGAGTGGGTGGCTGATGGACCCAATTCGTAATGACTGCTTAGGTGAAGAAAACCCCAAAAGCAGATGCTGAACCAGAGGAGTCTTTAGAAAGATCGTAAGAGAAGATCAAGGAAGGTATGGACACGATTTGTTTTGGGGACATGGGATCCGGGAGTGTGTCTATAGTTTGTCAACTATAAAATGACCCTGAAGCTTCCCATGAGAACCCCTGCAGGAGGCTCTTGGGACTTCTGGGGCCTGCGACCTCAGGGAAGCTCTGTGCTGAGCTTAGCTATCCCTGGGTACACCCACCAGGGAGCTCTCTCTATATAAGTGGATAGAAAAGGCAGGAGTGGGGGGGATGGGGATTTCCAGGCAAGATTGGATGGCGTCACCCACAGGAAACATTGCCATACTTGAGGTCCTTTGTTCCAGTGTTTGACTTGGTTGATCTTAGAGCTTCTAAGATCAAACAGAGCTGCCTCTCACTGGGTCACTTCCCAGGACCTTCTCCTTCCCCCAGTTCACCCAGAGACCACGCCAAAAGAAGTCAGCACAGATCTCAATGTTCAAACCCAGGGCCTGGAAGAATGAGGAAAGAACATAACCTGAGAAGGTTATCAGGACACAGAAGTCGGTGTATATGGATAAGGGAGATGAGTAATGGGTAATCTAGAGTCATTGTTGAGTTGGGTAATGAAGCAGGAAGGTGGTGGGGCTCATGGTGTATAGGAACAAGTCCATTTGGATGACCTCACCAATTGAGTGGATGGAGAACCAAGCTGAATCCCCTGAGCCTTGAGCTGGGACTTGGCAGAACCTGGGGCTGTAGGGAGCTAGTGATGGAGTTGGGGTTGGCCCAGATGAGGCAGCTGAGGGTAGAACTAGGTTGGAGCCAAGACCTAGGATAGGATGGGAGTCCTACACCACCTGACTCCCCTTTCACCCCCTCTATCAAATCTGTCTCCATTGCTACTTTCAATCCCAGACTTCCCTTCTTCACCCTACCACCAGCCTCCCATTGCTGTTACATGCTGAGGGGCTGTCTAGAGGCTCCAATGCCTGGATCTCTCATGAAAATCCAGTCTCTGCACAAATGTATTATCTAGCATATTCTGGGACTTGGGCCAATGTCTACGTCAAATTTTTCAGTTGGAATCCACAGGCAGAAACTCTGATCTATTTAAGGAAAGAAATTATTTATTGCAGGATATTGGTTTGCTCACGAAATTACCAAGAAGGCAGCAGAACTAGGTTTGGCAGAAGCACAAACTGGCACAACCCATGTGGGCTGCTAAAGCCCATTTCTGGAACACTAGATGTCGCTGCTGGCAGCCCTCTATACCCATTGGGCCTAGAGACTGCTGCGGCTGCACAGAAATATTTTCTTTTTTGCATCACTAGTTTCCAAATCCAAGTCCAGGGCAGTGATCCTGACCACTTGGTCCTCTCTTGCTCCTCTCTCATCCTCACTGGAATGGGCAACAGAAAAGCAAGCACTTGGTGTTTTTACTGTCTGCAGCAAATGGGTTCTGCCTCAAAAATAACAAGGTGAAGCCAGGCCTGATGGCACATGCCTGAGTTCTGAAGTTCCAGCTACTCAGGAGGCTGAGGTAGGAGGATTGCTTGAGCTCAGGAGTTTAAGGACAGCCTAAACAACATAGTGAGGCCCTCCCTGTCTTTAAAATAATAAGGTGTGGAATTTATTTATTTATTTATTTATTTTGGTTTTTTTTTGGGGGGGGGGTGGGGGAAGGAGGTACTAGGGATTGAATCCAGAGATGCTTAACCACTGAGCCACATCTCCATACCTTTTTTGTATTTTATTTAGACATAGTGTCATGTCAAGTTGCTTAGGGGCCTTGCAAAGTTGCTGAGGCTGGCTCTGAACTTGTGATCCTCATGCCTCAGTCTCTCTAGCTGCTGGGATTACATGTGTGCGCCACAGAGTTCAGCCCTTTATCCTTTCTTGATGTGGGAGAGGCAGACAAGACAGGGTAAGGGGATAATGTCTGTCATTTTCCCTCGGCTGTACCCAATCTTTCAGCTACCTCTGAGTAGCTGGGTCCCCGGAAAGGCCTACTTGTCTGTCTTCCTGATCCCAACCTGGGACCTCAGCATCTGACCTGAAGGATTTGTCCTCTTAGAGAATATGCTGGCTACTACTCTTAGGGCCGCAGTAGCCCTGCCAGGCCAGAATCTCCGCTGAGTAGTGTCAAACAGATCCAGAAGCCAAAGCGGGAGGGGACCAGGAGTCAAATGATAGGTTTTCCTGTAGCTGTAGGAGTGTAAAGTAGATATCCTGGGAGGATCTAGCAAATACAAGGTAGAGTTGAGGATGTAGCTCAGTAGTAGAACACCTGCCTGCTAGATAGGGCCCTGGGTTTGATCCCCACACAGCAAAAAAAAAAACTAATAATAATAATAACATACACAAGGCAGAGTTCTCAGGAGCAAGGAAGCTAAAGTTGCATATTTTTTTCAACCAGGAAGAAATAACTAAGGCAGAGTCGGGTGCTGGCTAACTAAGCTTTGGGAAAGTCCCAAAGCCACTGGCAGGTTCATGAACTGGAATCTGTGGCTCACTGCTGCCAGCACCACACACAAACCTCTTGTCCTTAAGCAGGGTGGCTCTTTTCCCTCTCAATGCACTCACTTCTGAACAGAGTGCCTCTCATCTGCCCTTGCCCAAATTCAACGTCATTTCCTCTGCAAAGCCTTCTGCCTCTCCCCTACTTGTGAAGTATCTTAAATCCTGGCAGTATATCTTCCTAAAGGTTCCTTCTCTGTGTCCCATTCAGGCAAATAGCTCATCACAGCTCTTTCCTCCATTCATAACTGAGTGTCCACTGCAATGGGATTCACCCTAATTTAAAACGCATTGGTGAGGATGTGGTGTCACCGAGGGAAGTTATACCTGCATAGGTCTACAGAGAGGTGAGTTACCTTGAGCACCTCACCTCCCGATTTATGGGTAATGAGTTTACCCCTTCCTGGACCCAGGGATCTGGGAGGTAGGAAGTTGGGCCTCCAGAGCAGAAGATTCAGGACCAAGACCAGAAAGTGCTGGGAGCACGGAGCAGCAGAGCAGGTGAAGAGCCAAGTCTGAGCTCTACAAGACAGAAAGCCTGGCAGATCTTAGCCTGGCTTCGGTTTTCTGAGTTTATTTCCTTGTTGCCCTTAAGGAGAACTGACTGACCCCTGAGTAGGCAGGACTTAGGCTCATTCTCTCCACATGCTTACAGAAATACTTGAGCCATGAAAAGGTCAATAGACTCCAAAACACAAAAAGAAAAGTGAAACTAAAATGTTTAAATGAGTCTCTACAAAACAAAATATTAATCAACTTCCATATTTTAAAATTTGCATTCTATTGGAAAACAATCTGTAAGTTGATTTTTTTTTTCAATGCTCAAGACTTCCTAAGTATTCATCATGATAGCTTTGAAATCATGGTCAATCATAGATTCAGTGAGCTCCTTAGAGATAGACATTTTTTTTAAAAATAAACATTTAAAAAAATCTTAATGGAAAAATATTATATTGACTATAATATATAATAATATATTGAGTGTGAAATGTGGGTGTGTCACGAGCCATCTGTGGGCTGTGTGTGGACTGTTGTGCATAGTAGCCTCCTGAGGGGATAAGTCTGGCATTGGGAACTCCCCGTGGCACCCCTCACACAGCACCTGAGATGGGTGTGACCTGCCAAGATATCAATCAACCTGCTGACCGTAAGACTCCGCCCTTGAAACCTTATGCCTGCCTTTGACGTACCCTCTTAAATAAACCACCAAAGCCATTTTGTCTTTTGTCTAATTAGAGAACCTATGTGGACTAGATCTATCAGGGACTTCACTTTCTGTAAATATATTTTTGAGTATTTGTGCTTTGTTATTTACTAATCATCTGAGATTGTAAGTCTTAGGGTGACTTGGATTATCCTGGGCAGGAAGAAAGACCCCTTAATGAGATGCTGGCCGCTGTCATCCCCCCATCCCCCATCTGGGTGTATTTGAACACACTCAGTACTGAGAGGTAATAGCAAGGTCATAAGGACATGAACTCTGGGACAAGGCAGCCTGACTTGAAGTTCTGGCTTTGCCACTAGTAAGTGGCACGTCAGGCTGCCTTGTCCCAGAGTTCATGTCCCAGAGTACTAGCTATCTGATTTAGAGCAGATGATTTAACCACTCTGGGCAATGACTCCCTCACCTATTAAAAAGATGATGATTATGATGATGATGATAGTTCCTAGGAGTTATAATAGTCCTAATAGTTTCTGAAACACAAAGATGACGATAATTCCTATGGTCTGAAAGTTGTGACTCCTTGAAATTCATGTTAAAAATCTAATCTCCAATGCAAAAGTACTAAAATATGGCAACCTTTAGGAAGTGATTAGGTGGAATCTCCATAAGTGGAGTTGTGCCTTTATAAGAGGTTCAGGGAAGGGCTGGGGTTGTGGCTCAGCGGTAGAGTGCTCGCCTCACACGTGCGAGACCCTGGGTTCGATCCACAGCACCACATAAAAATAAGCAAGTGAAATAAAGGTATTGTGTCCAACTACAACTAAAACAATTTTAAAAAGAGGTTCAGGGAAGCTCATTCATCCCTCCTACCATGTGAAGACACAGAAAGAAGGAACTATCCATCACTCAGAGAGCAAGCCCTACCAGACACTGAATCTGTTTGCTTCCTAGCCTACAGAATTGTGAGATATAAGTTTCTGTTGTATATAAACTGTTCAGGCTAAAGTATTTTGTTCTAGCTGCTTGAATGGACTGAGACAGTGATCATAGCTTGTTACTATGAGAAGAATATCTTTAGGTTGTATGAAGATTACATGAGTTAATGTTCATAAATTTTTTGGAACAATTTCTGGCAAGAAGTAAGCACTATTTAAGATTTATTAGTTTGTTTATATAAATAAACAAATTTAAGAGAGTTTTGGATCCCTGAGTGTTTTGTTTAAGTCTTTAAGAAGGTTACATCCAAGTTCACCTGGCCAGTGAAACTGTGCAGAGTAATGTATGCAGAATTTGACACAGCTTTGGGAGGAATCAGGTAAACTTGTATTTTCAGCTTAGAGGCAGAACACAAAAGGCCCCAAGGGAAAGGAAAATTCAGGCACTATGGAAAGCTGCCGAGTTTTTGTTTGTGTCTCCTGCCCAGGTTAGCCTATGAAGTCTCCAGGTTTGGTTTTATTAAGAAAACTGTCATTCGAACTACTCCCAAATCTAATTGTCCATTTGAACACTGCTGGACTCCAGCAGTCTCTGGCTGACAACCCCCGCCCTACATGACACATACACCTTAACTGTTTCTCTCCAACCTTTGACTGTCTTACTTTCCTCTGTGTTTTTTGTCTCTGATGATGGATCCAACTTACCAGGATCCCATCCAGTTGCAGGTGGTGGTAAGGACTGGCTATGTCCAGAAGGCTCTGTGGTATGCTGGTCCTATCAGCCCCAGAATGAAGGGAAGACTAGTATGGATTAGATGTGGTTGTCTCTAAAGGCCAATGACTTGGTCCCCAGTATGGTGGTGTTAAGGGGATGGGACATTTAAGAAGTGGAGCCTACTGGAGACATGTCCACAGAAGGGACTATAAGAACCAAACCTCTCAGGCTTTCTATGTGGCAATGTGATCTTTCCCTTGATGTGATCTCTCTCACACACACATGTGCTCCTGCCATCCACTGAGGTCCTTAGCAGAGCCAAGACTTGAATCTCTAAAACAGAGCTAAATAAATCTCTTTATTTATAAAGTTAGCCTTCCTCAGGTGTTTTTTTTTATAGTAACAAAAAAAAAATGAATTAATACAAAAAGACCACACTGGCTTTGAGTCGCAAGCCTTTCAGGAGAACATAATCGATGTGCTTAATGGCGGCATAAACCACATCCTTTGCTAAGATATTTATGGCTGCAAGTAACAAAAGAATATAACTTAGCTTGACTTAAACAATAAGAAAAAAATATCATCTCATATCTTAGTCTGTCTAGGCTACTATAAGACAATACTATAAGCTGAGTAGCTTATAAACAATAGAAATATTTTTCTCACAGTTCTGAAGGCTGGAAAATCCAAGATCAATAGATTAGGTGTTTGGCAAGGGCTCATTTCCAAGTTCAAAGATGTCTTCTTGTAACCAGAACCTCAGTGCTTGGCCCCAATGTCAATTAATGCCCGTTTAATAATGAGGGCATGGTTTTGAGAAAAAGGAAAAAGAGATTTTATTGCTTTGCTAGCAAAGGAGAAACACAGGAGACTTCTGTCCCAGCGGCTGTAAATTCTGCCCATTAGGAGGAACAGGAGGGTTTTAAAGGAACTTTTCATTCCAGTGTGCTCTGGTAGGGGATCCCGGGGTCCAGTGTCCTTGTCTGCCTCCCCAACCCCCGCTCCACATCCCACATTGGTGGTGGAAATGGAGTTCCTCTGTGTGGAGTAAGCTAGCAGCAAAATAAAGCTAAGAAAAAGAAGGCCATGAAAAGACCACACGACATGGAAGTAATTTTGAAAAGCGGGAGCCTGCATTTGCTTTATTCTATGTGGGGAAACTTCAAAGGGTATCCATAGAATGTTCCTCACCAAGTAAGGTAGGAGGCAGGCTGTCCAAGCCCCACCCATACGCCTGACTCCAGAACTACAGAGCAGTTTTCCTGGCCAAGCAGAGACTTAGGTCATGTGCATTGCATAATCCATTAAGTAGGAGGAGCTGCCAAATAGCACAAGGCCAGACCAAAATTTCCTTGGCTCAAGGCTCAGGGAGTGAAGACTTCTCAAACAGCTCAGGGGTGGCTCTCCACACCAGAGCAGCCTGATGGTGTGTGAGGATTCACTTGTTAATTTGGAAGATATTCACTTCCTAGATCCTCTGGCAGCATCTCCTTCCCGTGGAGCACAGATAACTCAAGGGAATCTCATTCCCCACCCCCAGGTTAGGGAGGGAGAGAGGGAGAAGAGGAAAAGGAGTACCCGTCCCTTTCAAAAATAAGCCTCAAGCTATTTTCAAAAGGTGAAGTGGACCACTGCTATGTTCTCACTGTGATATCTTTTCTAACAACATTAATCCACCCACAAAATCTAATCCTAAAGACCCCACCTCAAAATACATGGAGCTTTGGAATTTTATACCCATGAATTGTTTTTCTGATGGAGGTGGGGGATGGGACACAAACATTCAGTCTGTAGCATCTCAGACCTCAATACAACTAGAGGTGGGAATAGTCCAAAATTAGCTTATCACTGGCTCAGTAACATCATCAAGGAATCAGATTCTTCCCAGAGTTTCCATGTATTACCCCATGGTTTTAACTTTTTTCCTCTTAAAGCTGCAGTTTAAAATATTGCATGTAGGCTAGCAATGTGTGGGTATAAATGAGTACATCTCTTCCTCTGCATTCTCCTTAGCAATAAGGGTATCTTCCCCCACAGGTCCCAGAAAATGGCACCTCACCTGAGGCCAGAATTTTATCATATATGTAAGATTAAACCAGCCACTGACAAGGGGTGTGGAACCACCATGATTGTCCTGCCTCTGGGACTAGGCTGGAGTCAGCCTCACCTGAAGTACACAATGATATGGAATAGAGGAGATTCCAAAATACTTAGGGCCAAATAACAAGAAGGAAAAAAAAATCGCAGTCCATGTTGCATAGAAAAATCAAGAGTAATTGCTAAACTGTCTATGAACTCACAGCTGGTTCTTGAAGAGACTTAGGGAGGTTGGAAAACCAAAGATTACAATGGAAGGGTTCACTCCTGGGAAACTGGTGTTTTTGTTTATTACTATTGATGCAATTTGTTCTCTCTGATTTTTACCACCAATTCCTCCCTCCACCACATGTAACACAAAAGAGTAGGAAAAAATACCTACACTCTGTACGAAGAGCCTGGCATAATTTTTGGCATGAAATGGGCATCAATGTAGCAGCAATAAATAAATGTGTCTCTCTTTCCCCAGCCTAGATAACTACAGCCACATCCTAACTGGTCTCCCTGACTGCAGAGAAGGGCATTTTTCTAATATTCAATTTGGATCTGAACAAATGTTCCTGCCCTCAGGACAAAGTCTTGTGTCCTTAATCGGGAACACAAGATCTTTTATCCAATGAATCCAGCCTGGAAACTGCATCTTCAGAATTCTTATTCATGCATCCTCAGTTCCAGCCCTGCTAGAGGGATAAATGATTGAAGGAGGAGTAGGCAAGGACTCAGTTAAAAATTAGATGTAACATCACACCAATAAATTTAGAGGAGACATTGAATGAATTTCAGCAACCATCTTCTAATTAAAAAAAAAAAAACCTAAGTAAAATAGGCCTATAAGAAAACTTCTTAAATTTAATAAAGGTCATTTCTCCAAAACAGCAAATAGTCTAACAACAAGAAAATCACTAACTCTATTTCATTAAAAAGAGTAAGCAGGGTACCCATTATTACCATTATTATTCAACAGTGTCCAGAAGTTGTAGCAAAAAAAAAAAAAAAAGTACAAAAAAGAAAGCACATAATTATAAGACTGAATACCTAGAAAATACAAAGATTCTAGTATGAAAGTATCAGAATTTATAAGAAAATTTGGCAGGGTGGCTGAATACAAGATATATAAATGTAAAACAGTAGCTTTCACATCCTTTGCTATATCCATAGGGCAGCTAATGTTCCTAAAACCTTCCCACTAGAAAATGCTGAAAAGTGGGTAAAAAAGAAAAACATTCATTTCAAATTAGTAAAAAACTTAGCTAGAAAGAAAGGGCAATTCTTAAAGGTGAAGCATAAATCCAGGCAGGTAAACTGATGGAGACTGAAGAGTTAGATATAGTACTATGGAGTTTCAGAGTGAATCCCTGCGTGAGTGGCAAGAGGCAAATTCAGGTCCACGTGAGGTGGGGAGTCAGATCATGAGAATAGGCTCAAGAAGAATCATAGAAAAGACAAGAAGGAAGCTGGTTTGTCTTGGCCTCACCTCTGAAGAAGAAAACAGCAACCCTGTAACAATTAATAACCAGAAACCACCTGTCCCCAAGCAGGAACAGGGTACAACTACATACCACATGTGAGGTCCAGGAAACCTCCAACCAAGTATTTTCTTAAAGCAGTACCAGATTGGAAAACCCCAGGCACCTGGCGGAGGAATATACCAAATTTTAGGAGACAAAGTTCCAAAAACCAAGAACTCATTCTTTTTTCTTTTAAATCATAAAACACAAAGAAAACTAGGCATCATGAATGTGTAAGCAGAGATTGCAAACAGCAGAATAAGACCTATGTAGCGTTTAGATACTGGAATTACTAAAATATATATATATGATAAATATATCTGTTTAAATAAATAGAAGAGAATTTGAAAACATGAACAAGAGAAAGAGACCAGAGAGCTTCCCAGTGAGGAGTGTCCACAGCTGTTGCCACCATTTCAGGCCCAGTCTATGTGCTTGAGAACAGAACTGACCAGCTGGGGAGTTGGTAGAGCAGCAATGATGTCTCAGCACATTGGTGCAAAGGTACACACATGGCAAGTCACTTCCACTCAGAAGAGTGGAGTCTCCTCCGATTCCAAACAGAAGATCAGGAGTTTGGGTTCATTACTTGCTTTACTAAAATTCTACAAAATGCACAATTTGGATACTACAATGTTGATAGAACCAGCTTCGGAGGTTTAGGCAAGGAGGTGGAGTGATTCTCAGGCAAGAAGGGTCAGAAAATGTACAACCTGATCCCACTTAGCCTTTAATGAGAGTGGTGGGGGAGATCTTGTCTTTAAGAAAGGAGACAAACTGAGATTTCAGGAAAAGTCTGAAGAACAGAGATGGAGTTAAAAAGAGAAGGCAAGATGGGGAGCAGTCTAGCTCTTTATAGGGAGATATATAGGCCTGCCACCATTTTAGTATTGGCTCTTATTTGAGTTCATGAACTAGTAAAGTTCTCGAGGGTCTTGGGATTAGTGTGAGTGGTCAAAGGGAAGGAGTATGAATGCCAAACAAGGTCACTTCCTATTCATTCATGCTCCTCTGTTAGATCAGCAGGACCACATGAGGACATTGGCGCAATAAACAGTTTTGCTGATGTATGGGAATGAGATTTTTTTTAGTTTTTCACAACTGACATATATACAATTTTTCTACAGGTATCAAAGACAGTTTAGTTCAGATAAGCACTGTGAACTTTTGGAATAGAACTGCTCCATTCCTAGTCTCAGTTCACCAAGACTGAGCTATGAAACTGGAGAGCTTATGTGTTCATTTTTGGATTAGTTAATTTTAGTGGTAGTAGTGACTTTATCTTATGTATAGAAGAGACAGTGTATTAGTCCATTTCTGTAACAAAATAACAGAGGTTGGTTATTTTATTTAAAAATAGGTTTTATTAGCTTGCAGTTTGCAGGGGCTCAAGGACATAGTATTTGTATGGGGTCAGCTCTGGTGAGGGCCTTGTGGTTGATAACATCACAATGGTGAGTTCACATACAAGAGCAAATGCATAGTGGGGTGAGAAGCCAGAGAGATTCAGGGGTTAGACTCACTCTTTTATAACAACCCACTTATGTTCGTCATATTTCCATTGCTGTGACAAAACACCTGAGAAAAACAAAGGAGGAAAGATTTATTTGGGTTCATAGTTTCAGAAGTTTCTGTACATGTTGGTTGGCTCCTTTGCTTCTGAGCCTGAGGTAAGGCAGATTATCATGGAGGTGGGAGCATATGGAAGAGAAGGCTGCTCACTTCAGAGCAGTCAGGAAACAAAGAGAGAGGGGGAAGTGGCCAGAAACAAGAGATACACCTCCAGGGCATACTCCCAATAATTTGATTCCTTCAATGCGGCCCCATTTCCTACAATTTTCATTACCTCCCAATAGCCCATTAATTATGAACTTGTTGATGGATTAATGCTATGATGATGTTAGGACATTCGTGATCCCGTTACTACCCCCAAAACACCACCTCTGAACATTGCTGCATTGGGGACAAAACCTTCAACACATGAGCCTTTGGATGATATTCTAGACTCAAACCATAACAACCACTCTTTCAGGAAATAACTCATTCTGTAGGATCAGCATTAATCCTTTCTGACTTTGCCTGCCACTAAGCTCTGTCTCTTAAAAGTTCCATCACCTCTCACATGGTCACACTAGGGACCCAACTTCTAACACAAAAATCCCTAGGCGATATATTCAAACCATATCCAAACTGTTAACAGATGGTTATCTTGCCCCCTTATTCTCAGATGGTGAAAATCAACCTGTGGAAAACTGATGGTGTTAGGAGGAGTACCTGCTGCTTATCCTGATTTATTAATGGTTTTCTTTTCTCATTCTGAAACCATTCTATCAAATGGCAACAAACTGTTCCTGTCCACCCCCATGAAGTAATCATGCAGTGTGTGAATAATACACAATAGAATTACTTTTTCACTTATAAAACATGATCAGTTATGACTCATTCTGACATTTCAAAGCCTAAAAATTCTGGGGGCACTACCAAAGGCATTTGTCTTCCTTCTAGCCAATGATTCATACGTTTTCTTCAGATTCTGTTAACCCTTGTCATTCTTTCTCCCCAAACCTATAAGTACATTAACTATAAGATCAGTGTGTATTTTCATTACAGATATAAAACTGAATGTTCAGGGCACATAACTCGGTGCCTAGCATTAACTGGATATTGGAACCACTAAGTAGAAAACTAAACACCCAGCTGTCTGCCTTCCCTCAAAACATCATAGCAGGCTTGCTAAAGATCAAACTTAGGGCCCCTGGGAATCTAGGCAAGTGCTCTACCTCTGAGTTACTCCACCAGGCCCAGTCTTTTCTTTTTCATCACAGAAGAAAATCTTTCACGGACCCCCATCAGGCTTCCAAATTCTCCAGCATCATTGGCCCAAACTGAATTATATGAGTACTCCTAAGCTGACCATGGACAAGAGAGTGGACATGCGCTAATGGGCTTCAACCAATCATAATTGCAACCCTTATTGCGAAGCAGGGCCAGGCTGCCCTGGGCAGGTTGCAGCCCTAGACTGGCTTATCTGAACAAAGGAAGGAGCAGAAAATAAGTATTTATCATAGAGGCAGAAAAGGATGGTCTGAAGCCAGAAAGAAGAATAAAGCATATAGAGAACTGAGAAAAGAAACTTTCTAGATTCCAGTTCCCTTTCCAGTCTATCTCAGAACTCTAGCCACTTCCCTGCTCTGTGGTTTCCTGAGGCTGCCTTAACAAAATGCCACAAACTAGGTGGCTTAAACCAACAAAAGCACACAATAAATATTACTTAGCCTTAAATGAGAATGAAATTATGGCACTTGCTGTTAAATGGATAGAACTGGAGAATGTTATGCTAAGTGAAATAAGCCAACCCTAAAGAACCAAAGGCTAAATGTTTTCTCTGATGTGTGAATGCTAATTCACAATTAGGGTGGTGGAGAATACAGGTCCTTATTAATAGACCTTATTACTCTATGAGTATATATGATTACATGACCAGTGTAACTCTACATCATGTACAGACAAATGAGAAGTTATGCTCCATTTATGTATAATGTGTCAAAATACATCCTACTGTCATGTACAACTAATTAAAACAAATTTAAAAATTCTAAAATGTTGGGAGCTGCCCTGGATGCAGACGCCTTTAAGTTCTGATATGCCGGGTTCTGAACAATTCTTGCGTCCAGTCTGGCAGGGCAGTGCCAGGACGAAGTAACTTGAGCGTTTCCCTAGCTCGGATAACAAGGCATGGCTCCAGGTGTAGGCATCACCCGCTGGGGTTGAGTAACACTCACCTGTTCCCTTGTAATCCTACCTCTTTGCCCTTTTGGGGATAGAATGTTCCATGGAACCTCCCCTTACAGTGGCTCTCTCTCTCTCTTTCCATGGACCCTTAAGGTTGGAGAGCCATCACAGATTTTGAAAAGGTACTTCTCTGTGTTGCATGCTTTCTTTGTCATTTTCTTAAGTTATTGGAATAGTCAAATTTTGTGAACCCATCATTAGGTCGCCAGCTAGGATAGATGATGATACTAAAAAATCAACAAAAGCATGGTGCTAGAGGAAATCAAGGTGTGGGTAGGACTATGCTTCTGCTGAAAACTGCAGAGAAAATCCTGTGTTGGCTCCTCCTGGCTTCTAGTGGTTTGCCACCAATCCTTGACTCCCAAAGACAACACTGCAACCTTTGCTTCTGTTCTGGCATGGTCTTCTTCCCTTGTGTGTCTGTCTCTTCTTAGAAGGACACCAGGCATTTTGGGTAAAGGGCACATCCTGCTCAGCATGACATCATCTTCAATGATTACATATGCAATGACTCTATTTCCAAATAGGTCACGTTCTGAGATATGGGGGCTAGAAAATCATCATATCTTTTGGAAGATACCATTCAACCTTTAATGGGTTGTATGAGACACTCTTGTATCATAAATGGTCTCTTGCATTACCTATATCTAGAAATTTTCTATAGTTTATAACAAAAGAGTCCTTGTAATGTAGAAACCAATGTCATACCATGCCTTCCAGGGTCTCATCTCCTCTTTACCTAAATCTCCTGGTCTTTAGAAGCAAGTTCATGTTCACCAAACAGGGTGATCTGTGATTACCTTAGATCAGTTTAATCTCCTTCTAACCAAAGAAAGTCCCTTTTCAGAAGGTTTTGCATGAGTTTGAAGGGTTCATTTGCAACATTAAAGAGCCACCATGAGAAGTTTCCTAAAATTAAAGAACAGTCTTCTTTTAAACTTGTAGTTTTTTCCAGACAGAAGAAAATACAGGGTTGCTTTTTTTTTTAACTTTTTAAAAATTTGTTCTTATTAGTTATACATGATAGTAAAATGTATTTTGACATACGTATATGGAGTATAGTTTTGTGCTCATTCTTCTGGTTGTACATAATGTAGAATTACATTGGTCAAAATGCAGGGGTTTTGTTGTTGCTGTTTTAATTTGTGAAAATATAGCTTTTTATTTTATTTTATATTTTTAGTTTTGGTACTAGGGATTGAACCCAGGGGCTCCTTACTACTAATCTCCACCCTCAGCCCTTTTTATTTTTTATTTTGAAACAGGATCTAAGTTGTTTAGGGCCTTGCTAAATTTCCCAGGTGGGCCCGGAAGTTATTAGGATCCTCCTGCTTCGGCCTCCCTAATCGCCGGGAATACAGGCCTACACCATCACACCTAGCTGAAAATGTAGCTTTTGAATCTCTCTTTTTTGTTCAATCTGCATCAACTGCACCAGCTTGCTTGACTTGCTTCCAGTTCAGATCCCAACTGGATTACCAAGTCTTACTCTTTGAAACCTGTCCCAATTGTACATTCTAATCTAACTCAACCCACCCCCAAATATTGCAGCTTTTCAGAACTGGGGTAACCTCCCTTTTCTGGTATCTGTGACCTGCCACATCCCAGTCTTCACCTTGACTGGCCTGGAATCGTTTTTGTCTTTGCTGTTGAGATGACAACTACAGCATGATCTCGACTCATTAATTCCAAGCTTGGGAGAATTTGTGTGAATTGATGGAAATTCATTAATTGATCTTGTTCAGTGACACTTATTTGTTTTTAATTTTTTTAAAAAATATAAGTTATGGACTAGAGCTGTAGCTCAGTGGCAGAGCATTTGCCTTGCATGTGTTAGGCACTGGGTTCGAGCCTTAGCACCACATAAAAATAAACAAATAAAATAAAGGCATTCTGTCCATCTACAACCACAAAAAATTTTTTTTTTTAAAATACAAGTGATGCCGGTAGAAAATCCAAGCAGTGCAAAGAGACCTTAAGTGACAAACCTACAGTAGATCATATCTGGAACAGTAAGTGGGGCCTCTCTATCCCCATCACCAGATCTGTGTCACCATGTGAAAGGAAAGAACCAAATGAAGAAAATAAATAGAGAGGAGAACACAGATTATTCAGGACAAACCTGCAGAGGTGGCCTGGGCCAGGCCAAGACCCATCTTCGGCTTACAGCCTGGGGTAGATATAGAGGAGAGAGGAAAGGGGGAGTTTTTGCATCTAGGTCTTTGGTAGGGGATGTCACAGAGGGGTCCTTGTGGTGTTACCTTCGAAAGGAAGCAGATGTTTTTAAGGATTTTACTCTCAGAGAACAATTTCCTTCTTATGATGATGGAGTGTCATCTGGAGTTTAGGTCGGGCTAAGTTAGAGAGATCTTGAGGGATTCTTATTCTAAGGTGGAGGATATGTTTCAAAATGACATTGCCAGTGTCAAGTTCTTCTTACCTTTTCTAAACCCTTGTTTATGCTCACTCTATTCTCACTTAACCACCATGATTCTGCCCCACCACTCTGGCATTAGTGATAACTGTCCATAGTCACAACCCCAAATTGGAGGTGGGTATAAACATAAACTATAACAAAAGAAGTCAACAAGATTTCTGAATGGATTTTCAAAACTCATAAGAAAAGCAATACTCTGAAAGCCAGGGAGGTTCTACATTGTTCTAAATTGCCTTCCTCTGACTATACCTTCCTGTGGGGTCAGGAATCTACTAGGCCATAGGGTATGCTCACCCCAAGTCATACCTACCCTTCTAGACCACCATCTGGGTACCTGGGAGCCCAGATGTTCCACCCCAAAATGACCCTGAGCCTGTATTAGGGGCCTGAGTACCTCCTCTTCCTGGGTCTATCCTCTGTATAAGCAAACCATATTGCTGGTATGTGTACCCCCAGGGCCTAGGGCACAGATAGTAGTTTGGAAGAGAATAGAGGGTATTGACTGTGCTGGGGGCATCCTCACATATGCCCCATGTTCCTGGAGATACAGGACTGCACCAGGGGAGCAGAGTGTAGTGGGAGTAGGCTGCAGAGGAACTAGCTCAGATTCCTTCAAACTGTGAGAAGGGACTATCTCTGGGGTTTGTGCCTGTCTTCTTACCTTTTCTAAACCCTTGTTTATTCTCACTTTATAAGCACTTGAGATTTTTATACATCAGGAGCCTTAGACTCCACTGATCTCTAAGGTTTTGGGACATGAGATGAAGGCAGAGAGGGGCTGGGGCAGATGTTAGGACTCCTTGGGTTGGATGGAGTTGAGGGTTGATGTTTGAACTAGGATGGGCATAGGAGTTGGTCTGGTGTTTGGGGCTAAAAATGAGGTTTTTTTTTTTAGGTCTCAGGCTGAAATTGTGGAGGTGCTCATGTTGGGTTGGATTATGGACTAAGGTTGAAAATAGACCCTCCACTGAGGCTGAGGCTGGAGTGGGATTAGGTTGAAGTTGCAGTTGAAATGAGGTTGACTTTAGAGACAAATTTAGAGCTGAGGTTGGAGTTTACGTTTGGGTGAGGGTTTGGTTTCAGGCTGGGCCTGAACTCGAAGCTGAAGTGGAGGCTCAAACTAAGGTGGAGACTGGGATTGTGCTGGTTTGGGCCTGTCCAGTCCAATCTGGAAGCCAGTAGAGAGAACGGAGCCTCAGTCTCCTCTAAAGAATAATTCCCATTCTGCGATCTGTACTCCCATTTATTTCCATCTGAAACACAGTCACCCTCATCCTACTTGCCCCAATATCCTTTCTGCCTCCCCAGCCCACTTTATCTGCATAAATCTGGAGAATATAATTGCAGGTTTTCTCAGGCAGCACAGGTACCAATGTCAGGAAATTCTAAAGGGAGGGCAATAGGTGGGGCTGGATCCTTCCTGTCTCTGTGCGTAAGGACCCAGAATTCTGGTCAAGATCTTCTAGTCCCTGACTATGGACAGTAAATAGAAAAGGAACTGGACCTCAGATTGAGGATGTGTGTAGGTGGCAGTGAGAGATAAGCCCTGCTTGTTGTCTTCCTCCAGGGTATCCCTTTCTCCTCCTTTCAGCCTTCCCCACCCCTGTCCTGTCTTCCTCATTTTTGTCATTATAGAGAAAGGTGGTCCAGAAGGGATCATAGGTACAGTCTATTATTTTCTTCTCTTGTCATATTCTTTCTTACTTTCTGCCTCTGAAGTTCCCAGAATCGTTAGATAATGTCTCCCGGGTTCAGGAGAACCCATTTCCCTTCTCTTACATAGTGCAGACAGACCCAGGCTCTTAGGCTCTGAACATCTGACCCAGCATCATCAGGTGGTCTAACCATAAGGCTGGCCCACCTCTAACCTTTCCTCTACACAGAAGTAAAAATCAACCAAAGACTCAAGACCTTGGGGAGAAGGTGGAGAGACAGTGATGAAGGCTAGGATTTCCTGGCCACAACAGGAGGGGAGGAATTGGGAAAACAAGCACATTTTTATTGGTATCCAATCTTTGATGGAGATTATGCCAATCATTTGCCTTACATAACCATTCGATTTCCACAAATATCTTGGGAGGAATTTTGGATGATGGACAAAGAAGTCTCCAAGTCATTGTATGACTTATACAAGACCATAAGACTCATAAGGGAGATACCCAGAAGTCTTATAGTTTGGATCTTGAATGCCCCCCACCAAAGGCCCATATGTTGAAAGCTTGGTCCCTAGCCCATGGCACTATATCAGGAAGTGGTGGAACCTTCAGGAGGTGTGGCCTAGTGGAAGGAAGTTAGGTCATTGGAGTCAGGCCCTTGAAGGGGATATTAAGACTCTCTTTTTCATCTCTCTTTGCTTCTCAGCCAGCAAGAGATGAGTAGCTTCCTCCTCTACAGATTCCTACCATGATGAACTACCATAGACCCAAAGACAACTGGGCAAGTGATCATAGACTAACATCAAAATATATACTCATTCCTCTAAGGACAAATTACTGCTTCCTTCTAGATGGATGAGTTCCAATGTAGTTACCGCCATAGGCAAATGGCTGAGGATTGATGCCATAACAGGGATTCAGTGTTGTTCTCAATCTTTGTAGGTTGGACACTCAGCTGCAGAATCAGCTATGTCAATCTTGGAGAAGAAAATCTGTGTTTTGAGCTAATTTATAGCCTCTGTCCCTGCTGCCATGGTAACTCCCCACATGGGACCAGCACTGCAGTGGTTGGATAAAGTAGACTGACACTCAGAAACGAGGTCATCTGATCCAACTGATTATTGTCTTACCTGTCACTGTGCTTTGTGGGCATATTCATGGGATACAAATATCTTCACTCTTTATGTTCATTTTGAGATGTGGGAGAGCCATTTATCTCTCCCCCAAGACAACTTGCCAACAATTTTTCAATGTTATTCTTCTCGAGGCTGTTCGTTCACCAGCTAGTGAACTCACTCAACTGCTGCCTATGAATCAACTTAGATCCATATTTCAAGCCACATAGCCTTCTACCCCAAATGGATAAACAAATATGCCATGTGAAGATCTTCCTACTGAGAGGACGTCCTATCATTGTTGTTTTCTAAGGCATCCCTAAGTCAGGCTGTACCGCAGCTGCCCTCCACTTGTGTATCGTTGTTAGCACAGTTTGAACAGCCATCGTTAAATCAGGACTATGCTTTATATTCTTCTCTTAACTGATTAGATAGAACTCCCTAGAGGTCCTAGAAATATGAGCCACCTACCAATGCAACAGCACCTGCTGGACTTGCCTGTATGTATGAAATATTTCCATTTTAAAAGTGATTGCAACACACGCCCAATTCTTTGGTTTTAATTATTAGCTAAAGCCTAGATCAGAGTGGGCATTTGGGGGCTGTATAGTCAGTTAAAATTTTATAGTTAGGCATTGGATCTCTTTCAATCCCTAGGAACAAGCTCAGGAACTGATTTTCAAATGAAGAATAGTTGTCAATAAAAGAGAGTAGGACCTAATTCCAAAGTTCCACTATCTGCAATGTGAATCTCATACTTAAATTTGCCAGAGGTTCAATGCTCAACTTGTCATAGATATTTCCAATACCACTGAGTATGAACAGTTTTAAAGCCTAAATAGTGTTTTTAAAAAATTGTACCTTAGCAGAATACAACAGACATGAGTATGTCAATATGTAAATCAATGGAAGTGTAACTGATGTGATTCTGCAATCTGTATATGGGGTAAAAATGGGAGTTCATAACCCACTTGAATCAAAGTGTGAAATATGATATATCAAGAACTATGTAATGTTTTGAACAACCAACAATAAAAAAAAGAAGATAAATAAACATGCCACTATTAAATTTTTTTAAAAAATTGTACCTTGCAGCTTGGATCTAATACAGAGACTTTTCCTGCCCTAGGCCCATTATCAAATTGAAAATCTTATGTTGAAGCAACAAACTTAGATGTGCTATACATTTTTCCAATAGTCGAAAATATTCAAAGCATATTGTTCTGTCCTCCTAATGATAAAGCAAGGTAAGGCAATTTGCCTCTAACTTTGAAGTATATCCTGACATACCTTACACCACTGGAGTATTTTCTGGATTTATCTCCCCTCCTCTGGAATGAATGTGACTTACAAAGACATTAGAGAGTGCTTATTATGTGCCCCAGAAAAGCTAATACATCTGGAGCATTATTTACAACTCTGTGACAACTTAAGTTTTATAATGTGTATAGTCATTTTCTAAGATCCATCTGATTTTCATAATGGCCAAACAGGCAACATAATGGGGGATGTAGCAGAAAGTTAGCAAACATAATATATTATTATGCAATTTTGTGCAACATTAAGGTGATAAAAATCCCATGTGCCCTCCAGATTATATCATGATAGAGAACAATAGAGTTGACTGTGCCATACATTATGGTACAGAATAGTAAAGTTGATGTATATAAAATAGTGAAGGTGTTCTGCTGTCCTTGTTACATGAAAGTAAATTGTTTCTGATTATCTTTGTAGATAGAGATTTAAAAGAAAGCATTTGCTAAGTGAATAGTTGCATATCAGTGTCAGTGAATGTATTGAATTGCTTCAGTAAAGACTATCTTGAACCTTATTTATAACTGTATGACAACTTAATTTTTATAATGTTCATAGTCATTCTCTAAGATACATTCAATTTTTGCAATGACCAGACAACTTCATTGGTGGTGTGACAGAAATCAACCAATCCTGCATTTTTCTAAGCCCTAATACTTTTCAAATTCCTCCAATTATATGGTTTTGTTTTGGGGCTTAATGTCTTGGTGTTTCTTTCTTTCTTTCTTTCTTTTTTTCTTTTTCTTTTTGGTACCAGGGATTGAACCCAGTGGTGCTTAACCAGTGAGCCACATCCCCAGCCCTTTTTTATATTTTATTTAGAGACGGGGTCTTGCAGAGTTGCTTTAGGACCTCACTAAGTTGCTGAGGCTGGCTTTGAAGCCACTATCCTTATGCCTCAGCTTCTTGAGCCACGGGGATTACACTGTGGCATGCACCACAGTGCCCAGCTTCTTGGTGTTTCTGATGGCTATCACTTGGCTCTTCATCCCACAGTGTGAAGCAGGCTTAATCAAGTAATAGTTCTCACTTCAGCTGTGTTGCTGAATGTGATAAGATTTATGAAACTTCAGTTTTATTGCATATAATCATTGGCTTGAAGAATGCTTTAATTTCCGTTGTAATAGGAAAGAGTATTAGCAAAATCAGTTGTGGTAGCACATGACTGTAATCCCAGTGGCTCAGGAGACTGAGGCAGGAAGATGATATGCCCCTTCAGCAACTTAACAAGGCCCTAAGGAATTTAGTGAGATCATGTCTCAAAATAAAAAATAAAAAAGGGCTAGGGATATGGCTCAGTGGTTAAGCACCCCTGGATCTCATCCCCAGTACTAAAAAAGAAAGAAAGAAAAAAAAATCTGTCTCAGTTCTCATTCACATGACATAGAAAATATTAACTTAGAATTTTGCCTCAGGGCTACTTAATTCTCCCATTTTATATTCTAGCATAGTTCAAAGAGATCTGGATTTTTCTGGACATTCCACAGACACTACACTGATCTATGTCATCATGCTAATTGGACAGGAGGACAAGATGTGTGTCTGTTGTACTGGAAGCTTCTGTAAAGCACATGAACTACAGAGAGTGGAGAGGGATAAACCCTACAAACACCCAGGGACTAACCACTTCAGTTAAATTGTTAGGGTTTGCTTTTTTTTTTTTTTTTTTGGTCCTTAGGGTTCTCATGATTGGGGAAAGATATCCCCTCTAAAGTAAAAGAAAAATTGCTGCTCTTTGTATTTTCCTCCACCACAAAGAAGAAAGTACAGTGCCTGGTAGGTTTTTCTGGGTTCTGGAGGCAACTAGGAATACACTGTGGTTAATATACAGGTGACACTGAAGGCTGCCATCGTTGTATGGGATCCGGAGCTAGAACAGACACCGAAGCAAGTCAAGATGCAATGCATTCAGCCTCGATACTTGAGCCACAGACTCTAGGTTTGGGATGGGTCATGGGTAAAATGGAGCTTATGGCATGCTCCTGAAGAAATAGCTCTTGACATGTTACTGAGACCTGGAAGAGATGGAATGCTTGACCACAGGACACCACATGACCCTGTATCTGAAACTTCCCATTATAAGCTGGGTTCTGTCAGGCCCAGCAGGTCACAAGTCCAGCTATTGTCCATTGTCAGAAAGAAATGGAGTTGAGCCTAAGCAGGACCAGACCAAAGGTCACAAATGAACTACATGAGCAAGTAGTCCACACCGCCATATCACTACCACATTTGAACCAGTTCTCCTTCCCTCGTTTGAAGTTGGTGAGGAGCAGGAGGACTCAAGTTTGGCCTATGGATGGGTCAGCTTGACACTTGAGTTCTAGTTAAAAAGGGATGGTAGGGGCTGGGATTGTGGCTCAGAGGTAGAGTGCTCGCCTAGCACACATGAGGCGCTGGGTTTGATCCTCAGCACCACATAAACATAAAATAAAAATATGTGTCCACCTATAAATAAAAAATAAATATTAAAAAAGGGATGATAACTGTATTACAGCCACATTAAGGGGAGATTCTGCAAGGTAGTAGAGAAGGAAAACCTTCCCAATGGGCAGAGCTATCAGCCATGCATTAGGCTATTCACTTTGTGTGTAAGAAGTGGCCTGGAGTAAGGATATAAAATAGAAATCCTTGGTAGTTGCCAATGGCCTTCTGTCTGGTTGGAGGTCTGGATGGGAAGGACTTGAAAACCAGAGACAAGGAAATCTGAGGACAAGGGATATAGAAGAATATATTAGAGTACACAAAGCTTATGAAGGACCAGTGGTCACCAGAAAGCGACATCAAGGAAGAGGGGCTAACAAAATGTAGACAAAATGCCTCAACCAGTTGGCATTAGCCAGCCTTCTTCATTGGCCAGCCCAGAATTGTCAGGATGGGCACATGAACAGAGGGGCTACTATGGGCCCATCAGCAGTATCCCACTTCCCAGGGCTGATCTAGCTACTGCTGTTTTTGAAAGTCCAACTTCTCAGAAACAGAGACCATCTACAAGAGTCATCCAAAATGGCCCTAGGTCTCAAGAAAAACAGCTAGCCACTTCTGAAAGAAAGGAAAACATTTTTGTGACCTCGGATTAAGCAAGGATTTATTTGATATGATACCAAAAGCATAATCCATAAAAAATTAATTGGACTTTATAAAAATTAAAGCATTCACTTTGGATAAATTAATTGTATAATCAAGATCATGCTTAAAGCATCATATTTGAGAAAATGATCAGGTGTGAGAAATCCACCCTGAAGGATTAAGAATTGCATTTTCTGTGTGGAGCCAATGCCCACAAACCTACTTAGGCCCTGATTGTTGTATGACACCACTTAGCTTAGATTTTCTGATAAAACTACAGACTTATATGCATTCATTACTACTTCATGCTGCATCTATATAGATGAATTAATGATTCAGAACAAATTACAGCCTTTTTTTTTTTTTAACTGAGGATTGAACTCAGGGGTACTTGACGACTAAGCCACATCCCCAGCCCAATTTTGTATTTTATTTAGAGACAGGGTCTCACTGAGTTTCTTAGCACCTCACTGTTGCTGAGGCTGGCTTTGAACTTGTAATCCTCCTGCCTCAGCCTCCTGAGCTACAGGGATTACAGGGGTGCACCACTGTGCCTGGCAAATTACAGCCATTCTTAGCGATCAAGAATATCATTTTCAGATTATGTATGATTAAAAGGGGGACTTTTAGAAAAAAAAAGTCTAAAACAGAGATAGGCAAGACAATGAATGCATATCTTTAATTACTATACTAAAATAATTTTTTAAAACAACTAAAGTCTAGAGTTATCTCTTTCCAGCTGGAGTTGTGGCTCAGTAGTGAAGCTCTTGCCTAGCATGTGTGAGGCACTGGGTTTGATTCTCAGCACTGCATCAAAATAAATAAAATAAAGCCCATTGACAACGAAAAAAACTTTTAAAAACGAATTATCTTTTTTTTACTTACTACTTTATATAGATTTAGTATATTTTAATAATCTATTAAAAAGCTGATAACAAGGGAAATTATTCTTATCCAATAACAATGCAAATGAATTCTGTCTGATCGTACATGTATGAAGACATGAATTGGGTGTCAACCTACTTTATACACAAACAGAGATATAAAAAATTGTGGTATATATGTATAATAAGAATTGTAATGCAAAAAAAAGTACACGTATAAAGACATGAATTGGCATGAACATACTTTATATACAAAGATATGTAAAATTGTGCTCTATATGTGTAATAAGAATTGTAATGCATTCTGCTGTCATGTAATTAAAAAATAAAATCAATAAAATAAAATAAATAAATAAAAAATAAAAATACCACATAAAAGCATGATTTTTAAATAAAATTGCCACATATAGACTGCCAAAAAATTCTGTCTGATCAAAAAGATAGATAATCCAAATATTATACTTTTATTGTCACTTAGGGCAAGTAAGTTTTGTACTTAATTAAACAACCTTATTCCAGTAATCTTTTTTTCAATTACTATCAATATTTCCGTCTCTCCTGTGAGTGACTATCTTTGACTTCCTCACTAATGGTTTAAGTAAATTTTAACTCATTTTAAATATACAACTTATTAGTTAGAAAATTGAATACATGTGAGAAGATACAAAGTAAAATGGTAAGGAGAAATTTCTTAATTTTATCTACACTTGATGTTATTATATTGACACCTTAAATATGCAAGAAATTAAATTTTTTAAAAAACCTGCTAGAATTAACAAGAGAATTTGTCAATGTGGTTAGATACAAGATCACTATAAAATATTAGTTATTTTTACAGCAAGCATTCTTAATGTGTAGACCATGGACTCCTTCAGATCCCTGGAGTCTTGTCAGGGATCCACTAGGTTAAAATCATTTTTGTAATAATATTTATCATCCAAAACGCCTCTTAAGGTGCTTGTGGGAGTCAATGGTTATGTAGGGTAAGTGTCTGACACAATTCCCATCAGAGATTTGATGCTCAATAAATATTTGCTCCTTTCCTGGTTCCTTCTCCTTCCTTTAATCTTGCCAAGAAATCCTAGTCTTTGTCACCCTCTTTCTTGCTTCTGAGTAGAGTGAGGAGATGGAGCCAGAGCTGGGGAGCTTGATAGCTGAGGTCCCAGAGGAAGCAGAGATGCTGGAGACTCAGGCTAGGATTGAACAAGAGCAAAGAATGAGTTCCTCTAAGCCTTGCGTGGGGGTGCAATGGTACAGACACCAACAGTTCTGGAAAGTGTAGAGGCAGGAAGTGAAAAAAAGGGTGGAGTAGAGGAGAAACAATAGACTGCATGCTTAGTCCACTCTGGTCCAGCTCCCCTTCCAGATGTTAAAAATGAGGAAGTCCATGTGCGAAGGATGCAGAAAAGGGAACACTTGCACGTTGTTGATGGGAATGTAAATTAGTACAGCCCTTAGGGAAATCAAAAAAATTAAATAATGAGCTACCATATGATTCAGCAATCCCACTAATGAGAACAGTGTTTCAAAGAAACATCTGCACACCCTCCCATGTTTATGGCAGTAATGTTCACAGTAACCAAGAAATGGAAACAAACTAAGCATCTATCAAGTGATGAATAGATGCAGAGAATGTAAAAGGGGTGAGATCCTGTCCTTTGCAACAGCATGGACAGAACCGGAGATCATTATGTTAACTGAAATAAGGCAGGTACAGAAAAGCAAGTACCACATGATCTTATTCATATGTGGAAACTAGAACAGTTGATCTTATTGAAGAGACAACTGGTAGTTCCCAGAGGACAGAGAGAGTAACCAGGAGGATGAGACTGGGAAAAGTTGACTGATCGGTACTAAGTTACAGTTGGATAGAAGCAAGAAGTTCGGGTGTGCTGTTGCACAGTAGGGTGACTAGAGGTTAAGATGATATACTGTATATCTCAAAAATCTACCTGAAAGAATTCTGAATATTTTCACCAGGAAGAAATATTAAAGCAAATAAAGATGCTTAGCCTGATTTGAACATTGCCTAATATATACATGGTACCCCATTTACTATGTAAAATTTTTGCTTTTATGCATCAGTTTTAAAAGACATTTAAAAATATATTTGAAAACAGTTGCATTTGTACTGATATGGGGGAGCTCAAAGGGGAAGAAAGTAGACACACATTGGAAGAAGAGAGTCTTGATCCCGTGCTCACTACACCTATATATATTTTGTACAGTTTCTCCATCTCAACTCATTCTCCTTTTAATTCTCCTTTAAAGACTCACTTTAGTATGGGGGCAGGAGATGTCTGGTCTTTTGCACTAACTTTCTCCAACCTTCTCTCCCTCCACCATTCACACTCTCCACCCAACGCTCCAGGATTCAGCCCTGACAAAGGTGACTCTGTTGCCTGCAATCAAGTCCTTTGAACTTTCTATAAGTGACAAGGTTAAGGAGGAAAGAAGGAGAGAGAAGGCAGACAATGTTAGAGGCAGCAGGCTGGGTGGGGGAGGAATTTGGGGCTTTAGTTGGATTCTCTTCTTATATCTGCTTCTTTTTTTAATTTTATCTTTTTTCCTTTAATTTTTATTGTTGGTTGTTCAAAACATTACATAGTTCTTGACATATCATATTTCACACTTTGATTCAAGTGGGTTATGAACTCCCATTTTTACCCCGTATACAGATTGCAGCATCGCATCAGTTACACATCCACTGTTTTACATATTGCTATACTAGTGTCTGTTGTATTCTGCTGCCTTTCCTATCCTCTACTATCCCCCATCCCCTCCCCTCCCATCTTCTCTCTCTACCCCATCTACTGTAATTTATTTCTCCCCCTTGTTTTCTTTGATATAAGGAGAGTAACTAAGAACAGAGTTGGGAGGAAGAGCATGAGAAGAAGATTAACTTTAAACAGGGGTGAGAGGTGGGAGGGAAAAGGAAAGAGAAGGGAAATTGCATGGAAATGGAAGGAGACCCTCATGGTTATACAAAATTACATACAAGAGGAAGTGAGGGGAAAGGGGAAAAAAAACAAGGGGGAGAAATAAATTATATCTGCTTCTACATTGAATCTGTTATAGCATATTGCCTTGGCAAAAGTTTATGAAAAAAGAATCTAGACTTAACACAAATAAGTAGTTGGAAAAGGGACTAGTACTTTAGTAGCCTTTCAAGATAATTGTGGATGGAAATGAGGATGTAACTCAGTGGTAGAGCTCTTGCTTCAAATGTTTGAGGCCATATATGCAATCCCCAGCACTAAAAATAAAAAAGAAAGAAAAAAATAAATGTCTCTATTTTTTCTTTAATACTACCTAAAACTCAAGAAGTGGTAATTTTTTAAAAGTTGCAATATTGACTCTGACACCACATGAAGAAATTTTTAAAATAGACATCTGCTATAGACATTTGCTATCTGTAAATCTTCTTTGGTGTAATGTCTGTTAAGGTCTTTGCTCATTTTTTGATTGTTTATTGTCTTACTGTTGAGCTTTAAAGAGTTTTTTGTGTCTCTTGGATAACAGTCCTTTATCAGATATGTCTTTTGCAAATATTTTCTCCCAGTTTGTGGCTTGTCTTTTCCACTCTCTTGGCGATGTCTTTTGCAGAGCAAATATTTTGAAATTTTATCAATCTTTTCTTTCATTGTGCCTTTGCAGTTGCATCTAAAAAGTCATTTCCAAATACATCCAAGGTCATCTAGGTTTTCTTCTATGTTATTTTCTAAGGTTTGTATAGTGTTGCATTGTATATTTAGATCTGTGACCCATTTCGAGTTCATTTTTGTAAAAAGTGTAAAGTTTGTGTCTAAATTAATTTTTTTCATGTGGATATCCAGTTGTTCCAGCACATCTGTTGTTCTTTTCTTTTCTTTTTTTTTTTTTTTTTTTTGGTACCAGGGATTGAACCCAGGAGTGCTTAATCACTGAACCACATCCCAGCTCTTTTTATTTTTTTATTTTTAGACATGTTCTCACTAAGTTGCTTAGGGTCTTGCTAAGTTGCTGAGGCTGACTTTGAACCTGAAATGCCTCTTGCCTCAGCCTCCAGGGTCACTGGGATGATAGGCATGAGCAACTGCACCCTACATAGCCTTTACTCTTTTGTCAAAGATGGGTTGACTACATTTACATAGGTCTATAGTTGGGCTCTCTATTCTGTTCAATTGATTCATTTTTCTTTTCTTTAACCAATATTACACTATCTTGATTACTGTAGCTTTACCGTAAATCTTGAAATCAAACTGAGTGTCAGTCTTCTAAATTTGTTCTTTTTCTTCAATACTGTATTGGATTTCTGGGTCTTTTGCCTCTCCTAATAAACTAGTGAATCAGGTTGCCAATGTACACAACATAACCTGCTGGGATTTTGGTTGGGATTTTATTGAATTCATAGATAAATGGAGAGCATCTGACATCTTGACAATATTGAATCTATGAACATGGAATATCTCTCCACTTAATTCTTGTTTTGATTTTTTTCTTTTTTTAAGTGACAAATATATTTTTAATTTATCTCAGATAAAAGCTAGTTGGAGACAGTTATTTCAGCCCTTATTTAGTTAAAGCTGTACCCTGAAAAGCCTTGATAAACTGAACTAATAGGTTATCTTCAGTACTTCACATCATGCACAGTATTAGAAGAAAAAAAATCATATCAGTCTAGGTTAAATGTGGGACATGAAGGCCAATCTAATCTCTTAGCTTGCATATTTTTTCTTTAGCTCTTCTATATTGTTGAAATAGATTCCATGGCATTTTTCTTGGAAGTCCCTTTCAGCTCATTCCTACTTGGCCTTGCCTTTGAGATCCGACATTCCAGGTCTTTCTGCACTTAAGTTGCCTGAAGTTGCTTGTTTGTAGCAGCTATAGAAAAAAATAGCTTCTCATGAATGGTTTGGTCTTGGGGTGCTTAACATCTTCTGCAGCTTTCCCAAATATAGACCAAGACATGTTGGAGGGATGGCAGAGATTCCCAGGAATCTGCAGAGAAGGCAAGGAACAGGAAGCAATAGCTTTAAATCTAACCTACAAGTGCCTCTTTGATTTCCATCATCAGTTTTGCATTCTCCTCATAAAAATCTTGTACATATTTTGTTAGATTTATACCTATTTTACCTTGGGAAATGCTAATATAAATGGTATTTTGGGTTTTTTTTTAATTTCAAATTCCACTTGTTCATTGCTGGTGTAGAGGAGAGTGATTGGTTTTTGTATATTAACTGTGTCTACTGCAACCTTGTTACAATCACTTATTAGTTCCAGGTGATATTTTGGTTGATTCTTTCAGCTTTCTACATTGACAATCGAAGGCAGTTTTATTTTTTCCTTTAATCTGTGTACATTTTATTTCTTATTAACATCTTATTGCATCTTCTTGGACTCCTAGTACAAGGTTGAAAAGCAGTGGTGAGAAGGGGCATATTTGATGCAATCTAATATGATGCTAATATGATACAATCTAATATGATGCAATCTCTAAGACTTTTATAGATATTATTTATCAAGTTGAGGAATTTTCCCTCTATTCCTAGTACTGAGAGTTGTTGTTGTTATTGTTGTTTTATTTTATTTTTTTTAAAGAGAGAGAGAGAAAATTTTTTAATATTTATTTTTTCGTTTTCAGCGGACACAACATCTTTGTTTGTATGTGGTGCTGAGGATCGAACCCGGGCCGAACACATCCCAGGCGAGCTCACTACCACTTGAGCCACATCCCCAGCCCTGTTATTGTTGTTTTAAATCATGTATATATGTGGGATTTTGTCAAATACTTTTTTTGAATATTGATATGATCGAATGATTTTTCTTCTTTAGCCTGTTGATATAATGGACTACTGTTTAATTATTTTTTTTCCTAGTCAGGGTCTCTTTATGTTGCCAAGGCTGGCCTCAAACTCTTGGACTTAATTGATCCTCCTGCCTCGGCCTCCCAAGTAGTAAGGAATATATGCATATGTCCCTATGCCTGACTTACACACTACATTGTTTTTCAATTTTTGAACCAATCTTGCATATTTAGAATAAATCCCACTTAGTTGTGATATATAATTTCTTTTCTACATTGTTTTATTTAATTTGGTAATATTTTGCAGAGGATTTTTATAGCCATGTACATGAGAGATATTGGCCTAGAGTTTTCTTTTCTTGTAATATCTTCATCTGGTTTTTGTATTGGTTAATGTCAGCCTCATAGAATGAGTTAGAAAGTATTTACTCTCTATCTTCTGAAAGATTGTACATAATTTTGGAATAGTTTCTTCTTTAATGCTCAGTAGGATTCAGGAGTAAACACACCTGGACTTTCTGCTTTGGAATATAATTGATTATTTGTTCAATTTCTTTAATAAATATAGTCTTATTCAGATTTTCTATTTCTTTTCATGTGAGTTTTGACAGATTGTGTCTTCCACAGAATTGGTCAGTTCTTGTGGGCATAAAGTTGCTCATAGTATTTCTTTTGTTCTTTTTTTTTGGGGGGGAGGTACCAGGGATCGAACTCAAGGGCATTTGACCACTGAGCCACATCCCCAGCCCTATCTTGTATTTTATTTAATAACAGAGTCTCACTGAGTTGCTTAGCACCTTGCTTTTTGCTGAGGCAGGCTTTGAACTCAGGATCCCCCTACCTCAGCCTCCCAAGCCGCTGGGATTACAGGCATGTGTTGCTGTGCCCGGCTACTCATAGTATTTCTTGATTATCTTTTTAATGTCCATGGAATCTGTAGTAATGTCTCCTTTTTTATTTCTGATATTATTTGTTTCTTCTCTTTTTTTCTCCCTTCAGCTCTTAGAAACTTACAATTTGTATTGATCTTTTCAGAAAACTAGCTTTTGACTTCATTGATTTTCTTCCTATTGATTTCCTATTCATTGTTTTGGCTTTAATTTTTTACTTATTTTCTTCTGGTTACTTGATATTCAATGTGCTTCTTTTTGCTAGTTTCCTAAGGTAGAAACTTTTTTTTTTAATTGGTTGTTCAAAACATTACAAAGCTCTTGACATATCATATTTCAAACATTAGTTTCAAGTGAGTTATGAACTCCCATTTTTACCCCAAATACAGATTGCAGAATCACATCGGTTACACATACACATTTTTACATAATGCCATACTAGTAACTGTTGTATTCTGCTATCTTTCCTATCCTCTACTATCCCCCCTCCCCCCCATCTTCTCTTTCTATCCCATCTACTGTAATTCGTTTCTCTCCTTGTTTTTTTTTTCCAATTCCCCTCACAACCTCTTATATGTAGTTTTTTATAACAATGAGGGTCTCTTTCCATTTCCATGCAATTCCCCTTTTCTCTCCCTTTCCCTCCCACCTCGTGTCTCTGTTTAATGTTAATATTTTCTTCCTGCTCTTCCTCCCTGCTCTATTCTTAGTTGCTCTCATTATATCAAAGAAGACATTTGGCATTTGTTTTTTAGGGATTGGCTAGCTTCACTAAGCATAATCTGTTCTAGTGCCATCCATTTCCCTGCGAATTCCATGATTTTGTCATTTTTTAGTGCTGTGTAATACTCCATGGTGTATAAATGCCACATTTTTAAATCCATTCATCCATTGAAGGGCATCTGGGTTGGTTCCACAGTCTAGCTATTGTGAATTGTGCTGCTGTGAACATCGATGTGGCAGTATCCCTGTAGTACGCTCTTTTAAGGTCTTCAGGGAATAGTCCGAGAAGGGCAATAGCTGGGTCAAATGGTGGTTCCATTCCCAGCTTTCCCAGGAATCTCTATACTGCTTTCCAAATTGGTCGGACCAATTTGCAGTCCCACCAGCAATGTACAAGAGTACCCTTTTCCCCACATCCTCTCCAGCACTTGTTGTTGTTTGACTTCATAATGGCTGCCAATCTTACTGGAGTGAGATGGTATCTTAGGGTGGTTTTGATTTGCATTTCTCTGACTGCTAGAGATTGTGAGCATTTTTTCATGTACTTGTTGATTGATTGTATGTCCTCCTCTGAGAAGTGTCTGTTCAGGTCCTTGGCCCATTTGTTGATTGGGTTATTTGTTTTCTTATTGCTTAATTTTTTGAGTTCTTTGTATACTCTGGATATTAGGGCTCTATCTGAAGTGTGAGGGGTAAATATTTGTTCCCATGATGTAGGCTCCCTATTTACTTCTCTTATTGTTTCTCTTGCTGTGAAAAAACTTTTTAGTTTAAGTAAGTCCCATTTGTTGATTCTTGCTATTAACTCTTGTGCTATGGGTGTCCTGTTAAGGAATTTGGAGCCCGACCCCACAATATGTAGATCAGAACCAACTTTTTCTTCTATCATACGAAGAGTCTCTGATTTGATATCCAGGTCCTTGATCCATTTTGAGTTAACTTTTGTGCATGGTGAGAGGAGGGGATTCAGTTTCATTTTGTTGCATATGGATTTCCAGTTTTCCCAACACCATTTGTTGAAGATGCTATCCTTCCTCCATTGCATGCTTTTAGCCCCTTTATCAAATATAAGATAGTTGTAACTTTGTGGATTAGTCTCTGTATCCTCTATTCTGTACCATTGGTCCACCCGCCTGTTTTGGTACCAGTACCATGCTGTTTTTGTTACTATTGCTCTGTAATATAGTTTGAAATCTGGCATTGCTATACCACCTGATTCACACTTCCTGCTTAGAATTGCTTTTGCTATTCTGGGTCTTTTATTTTTCCATATGAATTTCATGATTGCTTTATCTATTTCTACAAGCCATGCCATTGGGATTTTGATTGGCATTGCATTAAACCTATAGAGAACTTTTGGTAATATCGCCATTTTGATGATGTTAGTTCTGCCTATCCATGAACAGGGTATATTTTTCCATCTTCTAAGATCTTCTTCTACTTCTCTTTTTAGAGTTCTGTAGTTTTCATTGTATAAATCTTTCACCTCTTTTATTAGGTTGATTCCCAAGTATTTTATTTATTTTTTTTTGAGGATATTGTGAATGGAGTGTTTTTCCTTATTTCCATTTCAGAAGTTTTGTCGCTGATATACAGAAATGCCTTTGATTTGTGTGTGTTGATTTTATATCCTGCCACTTTGCTGAATTCATTTATTAGTTCTAGTAGTTTTTTTGTAGACCCTTTTGGGTCTTCTAGGTATATAATCAAGTCATCCGCAAATAGTGATAATTTAAGCTCTTCTTTTCCAATTTTTATGCCTTTAATTTCTTTCGTTTGTCTAATTGCTCTGGCCAGTGTTTCGAGAACTATATTGAATAGAAGTGGTGATAGAGGGCATCCCTGTCTTGTTCCAGATTTTAGAGGAAATGCCTTCAATTTTTCTCCATTCAGAATGATGCTAGCCTGGGGCTTAGCATAGATAGCTTTTACAATGTCAAGGTAAGTTCCTGTTATCCCTAGTCTTTCTAATGTTTTGAACATAAAGGGATGCTGTACTTTGTCGAATGCTTTTTCTGCGTCTATCGAGATGATCATATGGTTCTTATTTTTAAGTCTATTGATATGGTGAATAACATTTATTGATTTCCGTATATTGAACCATCCTTGCATCCCAGGGATGAATCCTACTTGATCATGGTGCACAATTTTTTTGATGTGCCTTTGTATCCGGTTCGCCAGAATTTTATTGAGGATTTTTGCATCTAGGTTCATCAGAGATATTGGTCTGTAGTTTTCTTTCTTTGAGGTGTCTTTGTCTAGCTTCGGAATCAATGTGATGTTGGCCTCATAGAATGAATTTGGAAGAGCTCCCTCTTTTTCTGTTTCCTGGAATAACTTGAAAAGTATTGGTATTAATCCTTCTTTAACGGTTTTGTAAAACTCCGCCGTATACCCATCCGGTCCTGGGCTTTTCTTGGTTGGTAGTCTTTTGATTGCTTCTTCAATTTAATCCATTGATATTGGTCTGTTCAAATTGTGTGTGTCCTCCTGACTCAGTCTGGGCAAATCATATGTCTTAAGGAATTTATCGATGTCTTCACTATCTTCTATTTTATTGGAGTATAGGTTTTCAAAATAATTTCTAATTGTCTTCTGTATTTCTGTAGCATCTGTTGTGATATTGCCTTTTTCATCCCTTATGTTAGTAATTTGATTTCTCTCTCTTCTTCTCTTTGTTAGCATGGCTAAGGGTCTGTCAATCTTGTTTATTTTTTCAAAGAACCAACTTTTAGTTTTGTTAATTTTTTCAATAGTTTCTTTTGTTTCAATTTCGTTGATTTCCGCTCTGATTTTAATTATTTCTTGCTTTCTGCTGCATTTGCTGTTGTTTTGCTCTTCCTTTTCTAGGGCTTTGAGATGAAGTGTGAGCTCATTTATTTGTTGGTTTTTCCTTTTTTTGAGGATTGACCTCCAGGTAATGAATTTCCCTCTTAAAACTGCTTTCATTGTGTCCCATAGATTCCGATAGGTTGTGTCTGTATTTTCATTCATCTCTAAGAATTTTTTTATTTCCTCCTTTATGTATGTCTTCTGTAACCCTTTGATCATTCAGTAACATATTGTTCATTTTCCATGTGATATTGAATTTTCCCTTCCTTCTTTTATCATTGATTTCCAGTTTCATTCCATTATGATCAGATAAAATGCATGGTATTATCTCCACCCCTTTATATTTACTGAGGGTTGCCCTATGGCATAATATATGGTCTATTTTTGAGAAGGATCCATGTGCTGCTGAGAAAAAAGTATATCCACTTGATGATGGTTGATATATTCTATATATGTCAGTTAAGTCTAGGTTATTGATTGTGGTATTGAGTTTTATAGTTTCTTTATTCAACTTTTGTTTGGAGGATCTGTCCAATGGTGAGAGAGGTGTGTTGAAGTCACCCATAATTATTGTGTTGTGGTCTATTTGATTCTTGAACTTGAGGAGAATTTGTTTTATGAACTTCACAGCACCATTATTAGGTGCATAAATATTGATAATTGTTATATCTTGTTGTTTAATGGTTCCTTTTAACAGTATATAATGTCCTTCCTTATCCCTTTGGATTAATTTAGTCTTGAAGTCGATTTTATTCGATATGAGGATGGCCACCCCTGCTTGCTTGCGAGGACCGTGTGCGTGGTATATTTTTTCCCAACCTTTCACCTTCAGCCTGTGTATGTCTTTTCCAGTCAGGTGTGTCTCCTGGAGGCAGAATATTGTTGGATTTGTTTTTTTAATCCATGTTACCAGCCTATGACGCTTTATTGGAGTGTTTAAACCATTAATGTTTAGAGTTACTATTGATATATGGTTTGTACTTCCAGCCATGTTTGATTATTTATCTCTTTTTTTTTTCAGTTTAGTTTGTTTCTCCATGATTTGCTTTCCCCCCTCCGTCTGTCTTTACTGAGGTACTTCCCACTGTTGGCTTTGGTTATTGTTTTTCATTTCTTCCTTGTGGAGTGTTTTGCTCAAGATGCTTTGCAATGCTGGTTTTCTGGCTGCAAATTCTTTTAGTTTTTGTTTATCATGAAAGATTTTTATTTCGTTGTCGTACCTGAAGCTTAATTTTGCCGGATACAGGATTCTTGGTTGGCATCCATTGTCTTTCAGTGTTTGGAATACGTTGTTCCAGGATCTTCTTGCTTTCAGCGTCTGTGTTGAAAAATCTGTTGTTAACCTTATTGGTTTACCCCTGAATGTAATCTGCCTCCTTTCTCTTGTAGCTTTTAATATTTTCTCTTTGTTCTGTATATTGGATATCTTCATAACAATGTGTCTTGGCGTTGGTCTACTGTGATTTTGTATGCTCGGTGTCCTGTATGCATCTACAATTTGTATATCTGTTTCCTTTTTTATTTCTGGAAAGTTTTCTGTAATTATTTCATTTAGTAAATTACTCATTCCCCTGGTTTCAATTTCTATCCCTTCCTCTATCCCAATGACTCTTAAATTTGGTTTTTTTATATTATCGCATACCTCTTGTATGTTCTCTCGTGATTTTTAACCATCCTATCTGAGTTGGCTAGACTCTTTTCAAGTTGATATATTTTGTCTTCATTATCGGACATTCTGGCTTCTAGTTGCTCCACTCTATTAGTGATACTCTCATTTGAGATTTTAATTTGGTTTATAATTTCCTTCATTTCTAAGATTATTGTTTGATTCTTTTTTATAATCTCTATCTCCTGATAAAGATGCTTAACTTCTTCTTTTATCTGTTTATGTAATTCATTCTCAATGTGTTCTTTCGCTGCTTGAATTTGCTGTCTCGTGTCCTCTTTAAGGTTCCATTCCATCTGTCTAAGGTGTTCCCTGAGTTCTTTATATGACCACTTTTCTGAAGACTCTATGTCGTCCTGAATATTTAGGCTGTCCTGTGTTGTTTGTACTCCTTTTCTTCCTTGCTTTTTCATACTGCTCATTTTGCTTCTTGTTCTGTTTAACTGTTGAGTTACTGTCTATTCCTATAAATTTATTTGATGCTTGGGAGGAAAGGTATTAGCAGGGAAGGGAAGAAATCACCAAAGAGAATGAGAGTAACCAGGTAGAATTCAAGGAAGGGGGAATAAGAGAATTGAAAAGAAATGGAAAGACAGAGGAAGAGAAGAAAGAGAAAGAAAAAATAGAAAATTAAAAAGAATTTTAAAAAATAACAATAGTAATAATAGAGATGAGGATTAAAATTAAAAAATAAAATAAAATAAAATAAAATGAATTTTAAAAACACTTTTTTTAAAACAACAACAACAACAAAAACCCAACAACAACATCAACAAACAAACAAACAAAAAATTAAATAAATGCAGTCTTAGAGTCCGATTCACTATTCTTCCATTAGGTGAAGCTGTGCCCACCGGGCTAAGCTTCTCTTCTCAGTAGGCGGGAGCCTGTCACTGTGCAGCAGCTTTTCCTCCTTGACTGGGCAGGTCTGCTCACCGGTAACGCTCACCACAATACTGGCTACACGCCAGGTCTGCTGCTCCTGTGTGCCCTGTTTTCATGGCCACCTGGGCACGCTCTCCCTGTTTGCCATTCCCTGGGATCCTAAGTTTGTAGGGCTTGGGGCTGAGGACCCGCAGCGAATTTACTTGCCCTCTGGTAGTCACGACCCTGGAAACTGGTGCAAGAGACCTCAGATGTTACCTCTGGTGGGAGCCGTAGCCGGGAGTTCCTTGCGGTGGGTCCCGCGCCACTCCTGATTCCCCCATGCGGGCAGGGCTGTTCGAAGTGCCCGGCAGTCGGGGCGCGTTTGTCCGTTTGCCGTGTGGGCGGGGCCCTTTGCAGAGCCCGGTGGGCGGGAGTTGTTCACAGGAGCGGGGTGGGGGTGGGGGGGTCGTGGTTTGCAGCTCCGAACCGGCTGGGGGTGGGGTGGGGGGGTGGGGGTGTTGTTTGTAGCGCCAAACCGCCAGAGGCAGTTCACAGACTCAGGCCTGCAGGGCCCAGTCCGGCCGAGGCCATTCGTATGTTCGCTGCAGTTCGACGGTGGCTGGCGGGATTGTGTCCCTGATCCGAGTTGCCGAGATTCACTCGCCTGAGACAAACTGACCCCTCACACAGACTTACTAGTTATCGGCAGGTCTCCTTTCAGTGGAATATTGTTAGAAGTTCCTCAGCAGGTCCCATGCAAGTGTATTTATGTGTCTCTCTGATCCCGTTACTGCGGAGGTATAGAAAATGCTGCCTGCTCGCCGGCCGCCATGTTGGAACCCCTCTGAGATAGAAACTTAAATGATTGATTTTAGATCTATCTTCTTTTCTTTTCTGTGCATTCAATTATACAAATGACCTTTTAATCACTGCTTTCCCAGTATCCCACATGTTTTGATAAGTTGTCTTCCCATTTTCATTTAGTCCAAAATACTTTTTTCATTTCTCAAGATTTTTCTTTGATCCTTATGTTATTTAGATGTGTGCTTTTTGATCTCCAAATATTTTGAGATTTTTTTCTGTCTTCCTGTTTTTGATTTCTAATTTAATTCTTGTGATCAGAGAATAGACATCATATGATTTCAATTCTTTAAATCTGGTGAGTTTTATTTAGGGGTGAGTTTTTTTTTTTTTTTGTCTCAGCAACAAAATACTATTGAACTCTATCAGTGAAAGCAGGCATCTCTATTTAAACCTGATTTTAATGAAAATACTTCATCATTTTACTGTGTCATAAATTGTTTGCTGTTGGCTTTTTAAATTTTCTTCTGTTTTTATTCAGGTTTTTAAAATCCATAAGTTGATCATGAATTTTATGAAATATATTTCTGGAATCTACTGTCACATTGGCTTATTTTTCTCCTTGGATTTGTTGAAGTGGGAAATTATGGTAATAGAATTTTGGATGCTGAACTATCCCTGTGTACCCAGAATAAATCCTACTTTGCTCGTGCACAAAAAAAGGAGTCTTTCAATGCCTTCTTTTGATGCACTCATGTTTTCTATTTACCAGTTTTTCAATTAGAATCTTTGTACAATAATTCAATTATAAAATCAGACCATCATTTTCTCTTTGAACTCTTTTTTTAGCTTTGGTATTGAAGACACGCTAGTTTAATTAAATAAATCAATGAGCTGCCATCTTTTCTCTATGTCTTAGAAAGGTATAATTGATTTTGGAATTACCTGTTATTTTATTTAAAAGAGCAATAGAACTCGGCTGTGAAACTAGGCAACTACCTAGGCCTTCTGTTTTTTTGCTTTGTTTTCTGATGCCAAGTGTAAAAGATACAAGAAGTTCACCATGAAAAACTTCCCTTACTCTCTTTTCCTGGCCATTCAATCTTCCCTGGTAGCTACACAATCATAATTTCACATATTTGCAAATACATTCATATTTTTTCATCAAAATATTATCATACTTAATATATCACCCATGCCTTAAGTTTTTCAAGGTCATTGCATACCTTGGAACCCTTCTGTTTCAACCTCATTTATTCTTTTTAACAAGCATATGGTATGCCATTGTTGGTTGTAACATAATTTGGCACAGTTGTATTGTCAACTAGCTTTTAGCATTATAAATAATACATCTGTAGGATAAACAGTGGAATTATTCGCACTTTTTAAAATTTTTAGTTGTAGTTGGACACAATACCTTTATTTCACCTATTTATTTTTATGTGGTGCTGAGGATCCAACCCAGGGCCTCACACATGCGAAGCAAGCACTCTACCACTGAGCCACAACCCCAGTCCCTTATTTGCACTTTTAATGTTAACAGATTTTTGTCAAATTCCCTTCCAAAGAGAGGAGTTATACCAAATTACACTCCATGAAGTACATGGAAGTGCCTATTTCTCCAAGTTCTCACCACCATAGTGGATTTAAAACCTTTTGATCTTTGATATTTCGATAAATTAACAAGTGTTCTAATGTCATTTCAATTTGTTTTTCTCATGGTACTATCATTTCTAGTTTAAAAACTATTGGTATTTTCTTTTATATGAACTGTCCACATATTTTGCCAGTTTTTAAAAAGTGTTGAAATTTATTGTTTATTTGTAAGAATTCTCAATATATTCAGGAAACTAACCCTTTGCTCCTTAGGTATTATCAGTATCCCTAGTTCATTACCTTTTAACTTTGGATAAAAGCTTTTATCCATACAGCCTTATTATTTATTTTAGTTGGTGTATTTTTTTTTCTTCTGTGGCTCTGGGAATTGTCATAGTTTGAAAATCCTTCTTATTCTGAGATTTTTAGGAGAATTGGTTCACCATTTCTGTTAATCTGGTCAAAAAGAAGACAGAATTGGGGAGAGGCCACTTGGGTACCTTGCAGACTAACATCTGCTGCAAATGGGATAATATTTTCCTAACAATAGGATTTAGGGTGAATTTGGGGGTTTTTCTGACTAGTTTCATCTGTGGAGGATCTTGTGCACATTTCTCATATTTCTGTTAGGATTACTAAGTTACTGTCCATGTGAATGTGAGAGGTGGAAGAGTGTCCCCTCCCCCTGGCCTCTACCTGTGCACTCCTAACAACTGGTATTATCTGCCTTGAAGCAGGGTATCTTTTCTTCTACTAGTATCTGTGAAATTACTACCTCTTTAGCTTGCATGTAGGGTAAAATCTTAGCCCCTTCAAAGATAACCTGAAATTCTTTATATTTTTTCTATAGCCTATTTTTAAAATTGCTTTTTTTCCACTTTAGAAAAAGTGCAAAAGGAATATATAAGGCTAGAGAAGTTTGTGTGTATGTAGCCATGTGTTCTTCTGGGACTCTTGATGCTTGAATATGACAGATGGTTCTCTCAAGTACCTGTCTCCCAGTTCTCTGTAAAAAAAGAAATTTATTATCACGATTATCAGTAATAATTAATCTAAGTGGTTGAAGCTGTCCTAAAATGATTATGACAAGGAAATAGGTATTCAAGGAAAGAAATAGAAGATGCTTTTGTTAATCAAGAAAAAAGAGAGTAGCTTTTTTTCCTTAGTGTTTGGTTGTTCCAGGATACAAAAGTGAAGGAAAACATCTGAATGGATAGAACGTTGTACAAGGTTTATATAAATGAAATATATTTCCCTTGGACTAATGTCTGCAAATGACGCACTGAAAAGAAGCAATGAAATTTGTTAAAACTCTGGCAACATTAGTTTAATTTTGATGAGTTTATTCATAATGTTTTAAAGTATGCAAATCCTTTCCGGTGTTAATATATTACATTAATGCAAGACTAGAATTGTTTTCTCTCTGTTAAATAACACATTGATCTTGGAGTGTTCAGCCTGCTCTGAAAAAGAAGTTGCAAAAATTCTTCTTTATCTTCTAGATAGTCTTCACAATTATCAGAAATTCTGGACCTCATCATAATAATGTTCTGTGCTTTCTGTTGAATTGGTTATGCCCTCAAATATTAAATAAGCAAAAAATACTTGCTGATGAATGCATCAATGTTCCTTACAACTGTATTACTTCCTTCATTGTTTATTCTTTTTGCACTGTCAACACTATATACCAATTACACCAGGCATCCATGCATTCATGCTTCATCCTAACCCAATGATCACGCCAGGCATGGTCGCACACACCTGTAATCCCAGCAGCTCAGAAGGCAGAGGCAGGAGGATCACGAGTTCAAAGCCAGACTCAGCAAAAGCGAGGTGCTAAGCAACTCAGTGAGACCCTATCTCTAAAATATAAAATAGGGCTGGGGTTGTGGCTCAGTGGTTGAGTCCTGCTGAGTTCAATCCTCAGTACCAAAATAAAAAGAACTCAAATGATTGATTTTCTCAGATAAATTTTTAAACTTTTCTCTCCCCAAATCAGGCCCTAAATTCAGAAAAATAAAAATTCAAAGATGTCTTTTATGGATTCTCTCAGAAGACCACTGGACAAGCAAAAATATTTTTTCTTTTACTTTAAAGAAAGAAGGGTGCTTTAAAAAGAGTTTTGTTTACTGTGTTCCTTGTTCTTAAGTTTCTCAGTGCTATTTTAAGAGCTTCATGATAAGAGCTGTCTGAGCAAAAGGAATTCATCCATCCCTAGGCTAATTACATGTTAGCAAAATCCAAATCATTTAAAATTATTTCAGAGATCACATATGCCACATGATAGATTGGAAAACACTGGAGATTTGTCAGTGCCTTCAATGATCATAAAATGTTCTTACTCTTTGGGAAACAGCAATCAAATTCTCCTAAAATAGTTCTGTATTACACTTCAATGGATAAGCTACTCTCCTCCATTATGACATTGCTGGTTAAGGTAATAAATCCACAGTAGCCATTCAACCTTACATGTAGCATCTGTTTCCCTCTGATATTTGCCTAAAGAGCTTGCCATAAGGCATATGGCTTTAAAAAAAAAAAGAGTATCTTCATCAAAGAGGGGCAGGCTCAAAGCCTCATGAATGACACTAAATATTTTTTATGTTTTATTAGTGCACTACAGTTATACATTACAGTGAGGTTCGTCTTGACATAAGCATACATGAGTGGAATATATTTTGTTCCATTGAAGTCCCCAGTACCTCCTCTTTCCTCCTCTTCTCCCTTTCCTCGTTCCTCTTTCTCTATACAGTTACTTCAAGGAACCAACCCACAAGGATGGGCTCCTAAGTAGATATTGATTGGACAATAGTCTGTTCAATTAGCAGAGTGATTCAGGATTTCTAGTACTATTCTAGTCCATAGCAAAAGGACTTCATGAAACCTGAATATTAACCCAACATTCAGCAGAACAAAAATAAATTAAGTAGGATTGCATAAGATAATGAGGGAAATAAAGGTGCAAAATGATTCTCATTGGAGGACTTGAAGAGGAGCCTTTCCTCATTCATTTAAATATAATTGGTATTATTTTAGTATTTTATTTTTGTAGTTTTATAATATAGCCATTTCTCTTTCCTCTTAATCAGGTTGTAGTATTTAATTTAGTAAAATATTCTTTAAACACTTATGTTCTTGTTAATTCAGGGGAAAATACTCCTAAGTCTCTATACTTTAAATGACAATGAAGCTGTTTTCATAGATTTGATAAGATTATGTCCTCCTTTTTTACCAGGATATAGTTTGAAAACCTAGTTGTGCAACAGAATTATTTGAATTTCCTGGAACATCATGTTTGAGAAACGTTTTATTTAGTTAGGCATTTCAAGTCCATTTTTAAGAAGCAAGCTACTCACAAAGCTATCCTAGAAAACTGATCTGGTACCTGTTCTGTGTAAGGAAGGCTATTTCCTGAGAATTCAGGAACTTCGGCAGATTCAGGGACCTTGAGAAAACAATACTTATTATGCACATAGATAGACAACATTGGCAAAAACTGGTGGAAATAAATTGAACCTGGGGGCACTTAACTATTAAGCCACATTCCCAACTCTGTTTTTTTTTTTTAATTTTGAGACAGGGTCTTACTAAGTTGCTTAGGGCCTTGCTAAATTGCTGAGGCTGGCTTCAAACTTGTGACCTCCTGATCAGCCTCCTGAATCACTGGGTTTATACAAGCATGCCATCACATCCAGTGAGTTACATAAATCTTAAACTCACTTGGAAAAATACAATGCATAAGGTTGAAAATCAGAGCCATGCAGAGAGACACAAAATTAAAATATTCAATAGGTCATATTTGGATCACTCAGCTGAGGTGTTTTTTTTTCCAAATATCAGACTTCTAGGTACCTACAATTCTTTTGCTCCTCTCAGGCACAGTGATGGTCTTTCTGAAGGTGGGTACCTTGCTGTACTCAGTAGCAACCACTGCCCATGTAAGAGAATCAATGAGAGCCCCTGATAATGAGCCTGTCCATGTGCAACCTTGACAGGGACAGCAGCATTTCCTCCCAGAGAGTCAATTCCTCCTTGTTCCTCTGATGACATCAGTTCTCCAGACTGAGAAGCTTTCCTGACATTCCTCCTTCTTTCTACAAATCCTCAACCCAACTCCAATCCCAGATTACTGACTGGATGCTAATGTGGTACCCTTGAGAGACATGAGACCACCAGAGGATTCATGTTCCTTGTGTGCTTGGCCTATTAGGTTCCAATATTTGGTGCCCACAGAACCAGCTGCTATTCCTTGCAGAATCCCTCACATGCTGGACTGTGCTCTCTAGATCCCACCAGCCTAGCATCTCCTTTGAGCACTTCCTGCCAGGACTTCCTGCCAAGATCAGCACAGTGGTTTTCATGGTGATTTTGATTAGGAGGGAGAGGTGAAGGGATGCTACCTCCTAAGAGCTAAATCCTGCCCTCCCCATACCTTCCATCTGACCTTATCCTCTTTGATTTTAATTAACACTGATTGATTCTCTCCTATATGTCAGGCAATTTTCTGGGTGTAGGTAATATAGCAATTGATAGCTAAATTAATTAAGAGAGGGTAGGAACTATGAACTTGTTCTTAATAACTGATGCTTCCCTTGATGTGTTATGAAATGATGGAGTATATTTTTCTATTCCTTGAATTGGAGTTAAGTTGCAATCTACTTTGGTCAATAGAATGTAGCAGAAATGATACTTTTGCTCTAAAAGCCTAAGACTCTGGAGTCCTTGCATTCTTCTAATCACTCTTGGAACTCTGTCCAGCCACTAAATGACAAGCCCAATGAGGCCCAGTCATGCCCATTGTCCCAACCCATAGCCAACCAAATATCAGACAAGTCAACCCTCATCCAAACAATCCTTTAATGACCAGACACATGAATAAGCTCAGCCAAGATGAGCCTAACCTGATCATACCAGAAGACTACCCAGCCAACCTATAGACTCATGAACTATAATAAATATTTTATTGTATCAGCACTGAACTTTGAGGTGGTTTGTTACACAGCAATATCTGACTGATACACCTAGAAATATTATCTACTTTCAACAACTCTGGAATCTTCAGAGAAATTAAACAATTCTCTCTCCTGATCATCCTAAGTTTGCACAGCTTTTAAGTGACAAAAGATGTGAATTCAAATCTATATAAGAAAATGCTCTTTTACAATAATATAGGACTTTCGAAGGCCTCACTTAGTTTCTCTGTTCTGCCATTTTTAGGATGCTAAAAATCAGATAACACAAAACACATAAAGTCTCTCAAAAATAGCATATAGTATATGGTTTTGTTTATATGAAATTCTAAAACAGACAAAACCAATCAAAAGTGAAATAAAACAAATTATTACTTGCCTGGGGGAGGGGAGGCAGTTAGACTGCAAAGGGAAATGAGGAAACTTTGGGGACTGATGGAAATGTTCTACATCTTGATTGGAGTAGTTATTAACTAGGTGTTTCTATTTGTCAAAAGTCATCTCTGCACTTTAAATAGGTACATTTTGCTGTGTAAAACAGTTATTACTCAATAAAATTGATTTTAAAAGTTGGGGGAGGAAACCTCAGGAACTCTTATTGTATTTTTAAGGTTAAAGAGAAAAAATTCAGGATGACAGTGCTTCCAGTCTCCTGGGGCCTATTCATCTCCCAGATAGGTCTTGGTAGGGGTCTCTGGGGAAGAAGCCCTCTCCACTGCCATTTCCACGGCCTAGTGGTCTAAAGGAAGCATCTCAGTAACTCCTAGCTGTCCTGGCTCAGGTTGACCTAACAGACCCACGGGTAGGGTTTCTGGCAGACATTGTTATTCCACTTGCCATCTAGGTAAGTTGGCACAATCCTTGCCTCCACCCAGCCTGTGCCCATGCCAATCATCTGGCTGGTTTGGCATCCAGTTCCTGAGGGGAGAGGACAATAGCAAGCCAGGAAGGATGGGTGGAGCAGGATTCAGGTCTGGGAAGAAGGCATCTAGGTCAGATTCCTGAGGAGCAGAGCTGGTTAAGGACATGGGGCACAGAAAACCAGGGGGTACTCCCTTGAAGTTGGTGCCATAGTTGGTCCTGTCTGTCCATTTCTGGACTCTTTCAAGGACACTAAGGCCTATTCAGGTATAGGAGGAGGCTTTAAGTCCCTGGAAAAATCCTGGGGTGAGAGAAAGGCAGTGGTGATTTTTACTCATCCAAGCCAACTTCATAGACTAGGTACTGAACTTTAAGCATTAAGTCCATTGAGGCATTTCACATATTTATTCCAATGCTCAGGCCAATTAAATTTCTGAGGGCATGGTTCAGATGGAAATAGTTACTAAGGCTCAGGGGTGGTTCCAATGTATAGTCAAGGTTGTTAACCATTTCCCTAAATGAGACATATCTTGGGAACTAAAGACAAGAGGCTTCTACCTGATCCTCCCGAGAATTGATAACCACCAGGTGGGCATTCTCCAGCTGGAAGTACTTGTCAGCCTCCCTCCAGGACATCCCAAATTGAGAGATCCACTAGCAGCTGCCCTCATGCTCCAGCCAGTTAAGGGGGCAGCAGGACTTTTCAAAGGCTGAGGGGAAGAAAGAAGAAGAGGTTGAGAAGCTGCCCAGAGGGCCACCGGCAGGAAAATGGGGACAGCCACACCCAAATCCTCCTCACCTTTGCACTTGAGATTGGTCAGTTGGGAAGTTAAGAATTTTGGTTACTTTGGGAGTTGCTGGACTCACAGAAACATCTCAGATTGATCTGGCACACACATAGAAGAGAGAGGGACAGTGTTCTGGGTACAGCCTCTGCTGAGGGAGTACCTCAGGCTAAGACACCTGCACGGGGCCCAATCTCGGAAACTTCCTGCTCTCCCATGAATATACCATGCCCAAATGCACTGTAAGAGCCATCTGACCAGCTTTGCATTCCTGCTCCCGTTTCTGCAGGCTGCTCTCCCCACAGAAACCACCTTCAGGTTCAAGCTGTGGGCTAGAGGGGAGAGGGCTCAGCACCAGGATGCTTCTCTCATGCACACCCTTCCATATGCTTTTGGAGAACAAGGTCTCTCACCTGCCAGCAGTTCCTGCCTGTGATCCTCCACCTCAGCTCTCAGAGAGGTTATGGTTTCTTGCAAGCTCTGACCTGGAGGAAACAGGGACTTGAGATCAGGAGTCAGTCCACACACACATACACCAATCCAGACCCCACCCAAGCCCAGCTCACCATGGGAGGTCAGTGCCTGGACATTGGCCCCTGTGTCTACACTGAAATTGCTGAAAGTTGTCCTCAGGGTGCCCAGGTCCCTGTGTAATTTGGAATCTGATGAAGAGGATGAGATGATCAGAACTAAGATTGATCAGGTCCCCTCTACCAGCACAGAGCAGGACACTTTACACACATTGTCTCATTCAGTCCTCAGAGCAAGCCAGAGGGGCAGGCACTGTGGTTATCCAATATCACACAAGAAGGAGAAGTAATTGAACTACAAAACCCAACTAATAAATACATAGCCAGTGGCCATTCCAATCATGGCTCCTTCAATATCCCTACCTGTGTCCCCACCACTGTTCTCATCAACCACCCAGTTATGACCCCTCAATGGTGCCCCCACACTGCCCCACTGTGCCCATTGCTGGTCCTGCTGGGGTTCTTGCCATTACCCCCCATCCCTGCCCCACCACAGACCCTTGATTTCTCTCTTCCCTGTGTACCCCTGGAGTACCCACTTTGGGATCTGATGACACAGACAACCACCAACAGCAGGAGACTATGGCCCAGGGAGAACAGGATGAGGCGAGGCTCAGAGCAGATATGCCAGAGGCCATCCTGGGGTGGAGGTGCTGAAAGAGAAGAGGGTATCAGGAAAAGGGAGATCTAGGACATACCAGAGACAGAGGAGGGGGCCCAGGGACCTGTCTGGGGATGAAGGCTGGGCCTAGTAATGCTTGGGGAAATGAGGAGAGAGATTGCGGGATGGAGACTACCCATGCCTTTGACCCCTCATGACCAGCCCAAGTCTTCAGTCACATAGACTTCTCATATTCTGAGATACCCATGATCCCAACCCTAGAAACCAGACACAGACAGGGATAACAGAGAAATATGAGATCTCATCAGAGCTGGAGGAGGTATCATCATGACCGACCAGTCCATTAGGAGATTCACCCTCATCTGCATGACCAGGTGTGCAAATAAATAAGTTTCTCTTCCAAACCCACTACCTACAATGGGTACCTCTCATCCCCTCCCCATAGAGCACAGGAAACCAGGTCCACAGAGGTCTTCCCTGTCCCTGTTTTTCTGAAGATCTTGAGTCCTCTTCACATTGGGTTCTCAGAGTACTGGGACTGACCCCCTCAAAGTGGGGGACCCAACATTGGACATGGTAGAGGTGAGATGTGATACCACAGTAGAAATCCTGCTAGACATACGAAGAGTGCATCTTAGTAGAGGACACTTCTCCTGTCCTCTTACCTTTTCTAATCTCCTGGGTTTTCTCCTCACTCCCCAAGTGCTGGAGATCTTCATACTCCATTGTCATGCTTGGACCAATGTAGGCCCTGAGGCTGTGAGAGATGAAACTGAGAGAGGTTCAGGTTGTGGGGAAGCCTGGGCCAAAATATAGGCTGGAATCAGGGTGGGGCTATTGGAAAGACAAGTGTTGAGGTGAAAGATGTAATTCCAGTTGAGAATGACCCCAGTTTGGGACTAGTATCAAATGGATCTTAATTTCCTACTAGGGTTAGAAATGGAGTCAGGATTGGGCCTTGGGCCAGGATCAAGTTGAGTTGAGAGTAACATTGAAGGTGAAGTTGAAGCTAAATCTGTTGCTTTGACTGGGCCTATAATTGGACTGGGCTTGAGGCTGTGGCACATGCCAGAATTTGGCATCAGAAGTAACCTTGGAGCCATGGATGGAACTGGACCTAAGCTTGGCACTGAACCTGGAAATAGAATAGGGCTGAGGTTCAGTTTGGGGTTGGGCTCAGGGTTGAGATTCAAGTTGGATCTGGGGTTGATGCCGAGGTTGACATTACAGGAGGAGCTGAGTTTGGGGCTGAGGCTGGAGTTGGGGCTGAGGATCAGACTGGAATTGGGCCAGAGATGGGAACTGTCACTGGGGATTATGGCTGCATGATACAATCTAGAATCCAGGGACAGGACACTTGGTTGTTAAATCCCATACTGCCCCCATCATATTCTTTCCCTTTTCTCCTACATAAGACCCAAAGCCCCCTCTCCCTGTTTCCTCTAACACATCCCCAGCCCAGTTACCTGTGGGAAGTCTGGAGTCTGTGATTCGTGGCCTCGTTGTACAGCAATGACTACAAGGTGGGAAGTCACTCAGAGCAGCAAGAACTAAATCCTCAAGAGTTGGTCTGGGAGGGACTATAGGAAGAGCCATGTACATGATGGACTCCTACTGGTTTTTGTGCCCCAAAGCCCAGGATTCTGAATTTGGGGATCTTCTTCCTCACTTTGGACAGTAAATAATATTTAGAATAAATTTCAACTGGAACACAGGCAGAGATTGCATGTGGGGGAGTTGGGTGGGGGACCAGCTTGCTCTCATCCTGCAGGGTGTGTCTACTACCTTTTGTTATTCCAGCTCCCTTGACTTCTTCATTTTTATTTATGTGTGAGAAAGAGCTGGACCAGAAGGACCAGGAGTGCCTTTCACTCTGCCCCATCCATCCTTTCACTCCCTATCTCTGAATTTCCCAGAATTCTTGGTGTCTGTATCTTCATTGCGCCAGGTCCAGAGGAGCTTATACTTTGCTTTGGTTTAAAGCTAGCCTGAATCCCTAGATTCTGAGCATCCTCTGAGGCCTCCACCATGGAGCTCCCCAGCTCCAGAAACACTCTCCTCAGTCCACCAAGAGGAAAAAAAGAAGGGGATGGAGAATAAATACGACGACCTGGCTAGAATGAGAGAGAAGGAGTCAGGAAAAGCAGCAAATTTTATTAAGCATCAAATCTGTCAGGGTATTATGCCAGACTCTTCCCTTCTATTAACCATTCAGTTCCCATAAGTACCTTGGGAGGCATTTTAGACGAAGAGTCAGAGACATTTTGTTACACATCCGAGATCACAAAGCCAGGAGAGAGAGAAAAAGAGGTGCTGCCAAACATCCTGAACTGGTTCTCTGCACCTGCACTGTGCTCACAACATGTTTCTATTTCATCCCATGAACCCTGCCAGTCCCCCTAAGGGGGCTGCCCTGAGTACAAACAAACATTCCTTTTAAGAAAAAGAAACCAGAGTGGAGAGAAGCAAAGCAGATACCTTGGAGATTATATTTTCTATTTCAATTGAATTGCATTCTGGAACTTGCCTTTATTATTATTGAATTCACAATGCATCAGGGATTTTTTCCACATCCTTTCTCCATTGGGTTCACCTGTATTTCATTTCATCATATGTTCCATCTTTTATTTGTAAAGCATTTCCCTACTGGTAAACATGTTGGTTGTTTTAGTCAGTTTTTTCACTGCTGTGACTAACGGGTCTGACCAACACAACTGTAGGGGAGAAAAAGTTTATTTGAGGAGTCACATTTCAGAGGTCTTAGTCCATAGATAGCTGGCTCCATTCCTTGGGGATAAAGGTGAGACAGAACATCATGGCAGAAGAGTGTGGAAGAGGGAAGCAGCTCATGTCACAATGATCATGAAGCAGAGAGAGACTCCTACTCCAGATACCTCATACATACTCCATAGCCACACCCCACCTGCCTCTAGTTACCAATCAGTTAATCCTATTAGGGATTAATTCACTAATTTGCTTAAGACTCTCACAATCCAATTACTTCTCTCTGAAACTTCTTGCATTGTCTCACACAAGAGCTTTTTGAGGGTGTCCAAACCATAACATTGGTTGTTTGCAGTTTGGTTTTGGCATGTCCTCCATAGGCTCATGTGCTTGAGACTTGGTCCCCGCCAGCTTGGAGCTATTGGGAGGTGGCAGAACCTTTCAGAGGTGAGGCCAAGTAGGAAGGCTTTGGCTGAACAGGGTAGGGGGTGGGGTATAGCCCTAAGAGAGACCCCAATACCTTCCTCTTTCTTTTTTTTTCCCCCCAGTCCTGAGGTGACCAGTTTCACTTTGCCACACTTAATCACTTTGTAGTCTTGATAAGCTGCCTCCCCACAGGTGCAAAGCTGTGGGGCAATTGATCATGAACTGAAACCCCTAAAACTGTGAGCTAGAATAAATCTTTTCTCTTATGAGTTTATATATATCAGGGGATTTTCTATAGTGAAAGGAAGCTGACTAACACAGTGGGGTTATGGAAGCTCATGCCAAGATGAATCTGGAGTGAGCTATTAACTAGGGATCAACACCTGGGAAAGCTTGAGGGACATGCAAAGTTGGGCAGAGGGAGACCCCACATGGTGATACCAGTCATATAGGGAGTTCTGGAAGCTCAGACAGTATTGCCACGGGAGTGGTCCAGCACTGGGCAGACAGGGGGACAATTTTGGAAATCAGATTCCCTCTTCCCCAGGGTTGTTTGCTACTGCTATTTGCTTTTGCTGATGCTGCTGTCTTTTGGCTTAGGGACTTTCCTGAAATAATTCTATAAAATTAGTATTTGTCCTGGGTGACCACTGAGATCTCTGATTCTTTGGCTTAGTAGATACCTAATGACTACACAAAGATATTCTTAAATTCCTTGGAGTAGGTCTCCCAGTCCTTGCCAGTGAGCTCCCTGTACATGTTGGGCATGCCTTCAGGGCCACAGCTATGAAAACTCTCCTTTAGCCTTCACTTCCTGCTTGTGCAAAGCCTCAGGTCAGCCACAAGTGAAAAATGGTCATTTTCTCAGATCTTCCTGCATGTATACAGCCCTGCACATGGGCCTGGCCTTCTAGATTCCCAAGAATACACTAGAGTTTTTCAAAGCCACTAGGGGAATAGCACTTCCCAACTTTTCTTTTGAATTTTTTGGTTAGCCTCTTGTTTATCCCAGCTGTTATCCCAGTGGTGAGCTGCTTTAGTGTTTAACAATTGTCAGATTGTTTTTGACAAATACCCTGGTAAATGCTCTTTACAGTGAACAAGCTCTGAGTCGAGTACAATAAAGATGAATGTTGCAAGTGGGATTTCCAGGGAGCTTCCAGACAGGTCAGATAATAATTCTCCTGGAATGGAGATGTTTAGGTAGCTCCAAACCTATTCTTCTCCTCCAGTTGTTAGTAGGCTGCTGGTTTTCACAACCACCATAGCTGCTTGGCTATTGGTTTTAGGGCTTCCATAGATTTGGGGGGGAAAAAAGAACAGGAATAAGAGAAGTGAAAAACTACTATGAACTCACTATTTCTATCAAAATTAAGATGTTTTTTGCAATTAGTCACTTCAAATTTTTCAAGCCTTTGACTAATTTCTGGAGTTCTGCAAAAAGTATATTTTGATTTTTTTTTACCAGTATTCTCATTGCTTTTATGGAGGAGCTGATTTTTGGAAATCCTCACTTTACCTCTCTAGAAGTGTTGCCTCTTGTCATATGAGTTTTAGGAGTTGTTGTATACTCTAGATGCAGGTCCTTTATTAGGCATATGATTTACAAATATATTCTCATAGCCTGTGACTTTTCATTGAATTGACATTGTCAAAACATTTAATAGATGTTTCTTCCACAATTAACAAGTTGCTAAAGTAAAGTAATTCATTGTGTTTATCTTTTATCCAGCAACAAAAACATATGCTCTTATTCTTACTGATTACTGCATTTATGAACAGTATTTTATATCTTATGGCTTTAGCTCCAAAAAACTTTAAATACTACCAATGAAAGCAGGCACCCATATGTTGTACTTAATTTTTATATCAGTTGATTTATATTATATTCATTTTGTTGTAAATTTTATTCAAATGTAGTGTCCACTTAAAAGTACAGAGATAATAAATTTACTAATCAATGAATTTGCACAAAATGAACTTATGCAACCAAGATCAAGTTCAAGAAACAACATTGCCAGCACCTCAGAATCCTCTCAACTAACTTGCAGTGATAAATACCTTCCCAAGGGTAGCCACCATGATGATTTATAACACTATAAAATAATTTTGACTGTTCTGAAATATATATGAATGCTATCATATAATAGCACTCTTTTTGCTTGACTTCTTTCACGCAACATAATGTTTCTAAACCCATCCATGTTGTTGCATATTCACAGTTTATTCATTCTTATTGCTGCATGATTTTCCATTTCACAAGCATGGCACAATTAATCTAACCAGCCATATATGAGCATTTGGTTTATTTTCAGTTTTTCAATTTTGTTTTGGGGGGGTAATTGGCTTTGAACTCAGGAGCACTCAGCCACTGAGCCACATGCATAGCCCTATTTTGTATTTTATTGATAGGCAGGATCTTACTGAGTTGCTTAGTGCCTCACTTTTGCTGACTGGCTTTGAACTCTAGATCCTCTTGTCTCAGCCTCCCGAGCCATTAGGATGGATCATAGGCATGGGCTACCAATCCCAGCCAGTTTTTCACTATTTAAAATAATACGATCATAAACATTTTTGTACCTGTCTTTTGGTGAATTCATGTATACATTTCTCTTTTATTTATCCAGAAATGAAATCGCTGAGTCATAGGATATACATAGTATATACTGCCCGATACTTTCTGAGGTGGTTATAGCAATTTAAACTTTCATCAAAAGTGTAAAAGTTACTCCTCATACTGAGAAATAATTGATTTTATCCTTTCCCTTTTTGACACGTTGGAGAATATGTAATGGTATCACATTGTGTTTTTTAATCAACTTTGTAAATTTAAACGTTTTTTTAGTGTTTTCTTATCATATCCACTACATCTGTACTTATGGAACATATCAGCTTTCTAAACTAGTGTCTGTGGCTCCTTTTTTTCTTCTTCATATTTATTTTAGGCACCTTTTCCAAAAATCAGATTTTTCTTCTCTTGATCATATCTATATTTTTATTTTCTAGTTCATTAATTTTCACTCATATTTCATACATTTCTTTCTTCTATTTGAGGGGATTTATTTGGCTACTCTTTTCCAGACTTCTTGAGTTAAAACATAGCTTATTCCAATTCAGCCATGCTCAATTTTTAATAAATGTGATGGCTTCATGTACCTCCTCCTGAGAACTGCCTAGACCATCCCACAATGTCAGCAAGTGGTGCTCTCATTCATTTCTGACCACTTGACTTTTTCATTATGACTTTTCTCTAAAAACCAAAATTATTTAGAAAGGTGGTGAGAAAATTACACGTTGATACATCCTTTTTAGAATGTACTTTTGAATTCATTTCTAACTGTTCTATTATGGTCAGAGCACTGCTTATTTTTGGAACTAGTATAGGTCTTATTTATGGACAAATTCTTTGTCCGTTTTTGTTAATAATTCTGTATGTGTCTCGAAAGTCCTAATTGGTTTGTCCTCACTCTCAGACTTGGTTATTGATTCTATTAATGTTGTCACTTCTCTTTCATGGTCCACGTTGTCCTCATGTGTTTAGGGACTCTGGGTTGTATGTACTCATGGTATTTGTCACCTGTCTCTGAATGCAACTTGTGGTTACTATCATGGAAGCAGCAGACAGCAGTCAAAGTATTTTGAAGCACTCAACAAATGAGGGGGTTCAACCCTGGGGTTTCTGCTGAAGTGGGTGGTCTCTATTAACAAGCCTGTCTGTAGCTGAGTTTCATAGAAGAGAATAACTTGCCCATGCTCAAAACCTGTGAATAACAAAACTGGGCTCCTAACCAGACCATCTGGCCCTAAACCCATTCAGTTCTCATAATGCCTCTACCAGCCCAAGTCTTCCCAATGCCAACCAGGCCCCACCCCAGTTCCTAATGCCCACTAACCAGACAGCTGTTAAACAGAATGTTTAAATATATTTCTTTTCCTTTTATTCTTAAAAAGAGAGAGAGAAGTCAACAATAAGCTTCACACAACTGCAGAAAGTGTCGTGAGTTTCAAGTTCCCCCTCCTTCCAAAATCACTGTACCCTTGAAATCCTAGATGAAAATCTCCAAAATGGTGAAGACTCCAATATAGAATGATCTCCAATCCAGACTTTGGCAGCTCAAGGCATTGAGGAAATAAATTTAGGTTAGGGAGTCTCCTAGCTGGTCTTGCCCAGCTCTGTCTCACAGATCCAGGAGAAGGGCCTCCGGCAGACATTATCATTCCAGCGACCATCATGGGTAAAGTGGGCACAGTCCTCGCCTCCTCCCAGCCAATGCCCCGTCCAGTCATCAGGCTGATTTGGACGCCAGTACCTGTGGACAAGAGATAGCTGTGTACCCAGGGAGGTCAGATTCAGCCATGAGGCCCTCCCACCTTTGAGACACAGGCCAAGAAGCCCGATTAGAAGAGGACACACACTCACTTGAAGCCTCTCTCATAGTCAGTCCCATCTACCCATCTCCAAGGTCCATTTTGATCAGTGAGGCCCATCCAGGAGGGCACAGAGCTCATGTGTTTCTCAATGAATTTCTGTGGAGAAAACAAGGGGTTGATGACCTTTCCCTTACATCAGACAGCCAATAAGAGGAGCTACCAGGCTTACCTGCTCTTCTAAGGAGGTGACCACCACCAGGTGGGAGTTCTGCAACTGGCAGTTCTGGTCAGCCTCAGGCCAGGACTTGCCAGATTCAGAGAACCAGTAGCAGCTGCTTTCATGTTCCAACCAGTCAATGGGTCAGCAGGTCTTTTCAGAGCCTGAGGGGGAAAAAAGGGATGGGGGAACTAAGGAATGGCCTAGTGCACCACCAATGGTGAAGTGGAGCCAACCATCCTGCCCAGCTCCTCACCATTGTTCTTGAGGTTGGCCAGCTGGCAATTAAGGGTTCCTAGGTTCTTTGCCAATCGTTGTACTTGCAAGACCACCTCAGATTGACCTGAAACACAGACACAGGGGGACTGATGAGAGTACTTTGGGTGTGACCACTACTTAGGCACCCCACAGGGATCTTCCTGTGCTCCCACAAATACATCATGCCAAGGTACACTGGAACAGCCATCTGACCTGCTTTGAAGTCCTGCTTCTGTTTCTGCAGGCTGCTCTCCACTGAAACCACCTTCTGGTTCAAGCTGTGGGCTAGAGGGGAGAGGGCTCAGCACCAGGATGCTTCTCCCATGCACACCCTTTCATATGCTTTTGGAGAACAAGGTCTCTCACCTGCCAGCAGTGCCTCCCTGTGATCCTCCACCTCAGCTTTCAGAGAGGTTATGGTTGCTTGCAAGCTCTGACCTGGAGGAATCAGGGACTTGAGATCAGGAGTCAGTCCACACACACATACACCCAGCCCAGACCCCACCCAAGCCCAGCTCACCATGGGAGGTCAGTGCCTGGACATTGGCCCCTGTGTCTACACTGAAATTGCTGAAAGTTGTCCTCGGGGTGCCCAGGTCCCTGTGTAACTTGGAATCTGATGAAGAGGATGAGATGATCAGAACTAAGATTGATCAGGTCCTCTCTGCCAGCACAAGGCAGGACACTTTACCCGCATTGTCTCATTCAGTCCTCAGAGCAAGCCAGAGGGGCAGGCACTGTGGTATCCAATATCACACAAGAAGGAGAAGTAATTCAACTACAAAACCCAACCAATAAGTGACACAGCCAAAAGCCATTCCAATCATGGCTCCTTCACTACCGCTGTTCTCATCAACCACCCAATTATAACCCCTCAATGGTGCCCCACACTGTCCCACTGTGCCCATCATTGCTTCTGCTGGGGATCTTGCCATTACCCCCATCCCTACTCCACCACTGTACCCCCTTGATTTCTGTGTACCCCTGGAGTACCCACTTTGGGATCCAATCACACAGACAGCCACCAACAGCAGGAGGTTGAGGCCCAATGATAACAGGATGAGGCGATGCTCAGAGCAGATATACCAGAGGCCAACCTGGGGTGGAGGTGCTGAAAGAGAAGAGGGTATCAGGAAAAGGGAGATCTAGGACATACCAGAGACAGAAGAGGGGGCCCAGGGACCCCTCTCGGGATAAGGATGGGCCCTGGTAATGCTGGAGGAGAGCAGGAGGAAGACTATGGGGTGAGGACAGATCAACCTTTGATCCCTCACCACCAGCACCAAGTCTCCAGGATATGGACCTTTCATGCCCTGAGAGACCCATATATCCACCCCTAGAAACCAGAGTGCACATAAGCAGACTTAGACATGGACAATGGAGAAAAGTTACGTCTTATCATCAGAGCTAGGAAGGGTAGCACAAGGACCCTGACAGTGTTGGAGTCAGCTAGGCCCATGGCAGGTTCACCTGCATCTATATGGTCAGGTGAACAAATGTCCAACTACCTGCAAAGGATACCTCTCATCCCCTCCCCATAGAGCACAGGAAACCAGGTCCACAGAGGTCTTCCCTATCCCTGTTGTTCTGAAGACCTTGAGTCCTCTTCATATTGGGATCTCAGAGTCCTAGGACTTACCCCCTCATAGTGGGGGACCCAACATTGGACATGGTAGAAGTGAGACGTGATGTGACAGTAGAAATCCTGGTAGACATACGAAGAATGCATCTTACTAGAGGACACTTCTCCTGTCCTCTTACCTTTTCTGATCTCCTGGTTTTTCTCCTCACTCCCCAAGTGCTGGAGATCTTCATACTTCATTACCATGCTTGGACCAATGTGGCCTCCTTGGCTGTGAGAGATGAAACTAAGAGACCTGGGCCCAGGCTGGCTGGGTGCTATGGCCAAGGAGGAGGCTGAAACCAGGGAGGACCTGAGGTAAGAAATGAGGTTCCTCAAGAGAATGAGCCCTGGATTAGGGCCTGAGTTTGGAGTGGAGGTTACAAGTGGAGTCAGAATTGAGTTTTGGGCCAGAATCAAGTTCAGTTGGGTTTAACATTGGAAGTGAAGTTGAAGCTAAATCTGTTGCTTTGACTGGGCCTAAAATTGGACTGGGCTTGAGGCTGTGGCACATGCCAGAATTTGGCATCAGAAGTAACCTTGGAGCCATGGATGGAACTGGACCTAAGCTTGGCACTGAACCTGGAAATAGAATAGGGCTGAGGTTCAGTTTGGGGTTGGGCTCAGGGTTGAGATTCAAGTTGGATCTGGGGTTGATGCCAAGGTTGACATTACAGGAGGAGCTGGGTTTGGGGCTGAGGCTGGAGTTGGGGCTGAGGATCAAACTGGAATTGGGCCAGAGATGGGAACTGTCACTGGGGATTATGGCTGCATGATGCAGTCTAGAATCCAGGGACAGGACACTTGGTTGTTAAATCCCATACTGCCCCCATCATATTCTTTCCCTTTTCTCCTACATAAGACCCAAAGCCCCCTCTCCCTGTTTCCTCTAACACATCCCCAGCCCAGTTACCTGTGGGAAGTCTGGAGTCTGTGATTCATGGCCTCGTTGTGCAGCAATGACTACAAGGTGGGAAGTCACTCAGAGCAGCAAGAACTAAATCCTCAAGAGTTGGTCTGGGAGGGACTATAGGAAGAGCCATGTACATGATGGACTCCTACTGGTTTTTGTGCCCCAAAGCCCAGGATTCTGAATTTGGGGATCTTCTTCCTCACTTTGGACAGTAAATAATATTTAGAATAAATTTCAACTGGAACACAGGCAGAGATTGCATGTGGGGGAGTTGGGTGGGGGACCAGCTTGCTCTCATCCTGCAGGGTGTGTCTACTACCTTTTGTTATTCCAGCTCCCTTGACTTCAACATTTTTATTTATGTGTGAGAAAGAGCTGGAGCAGAAGGACCAGGAGTACCTTTCACCCTGCCCCACCATCCTTTCTCTCCCTATCTCTGGATTTCCCAGAATTCTTGGTGTCTGTATCTTCATTGCGCCAGGTCCAGAGGAGCTTATGCTTTGCTTTGGTTTAAAGCTAGCCTGAATCCCTAGTATCTGAGCATCCTCTGAGGCCTCCACCTTGGAGCTCCCCAACTCCAGACTCACTCTCCTCACTCCACCAAGAGGAAAGAAAGAAGGGGATGGAGAATAAAAAGGACAACCTGGCTAGAATGAGAGAGGAGGAGTCAGGAAAAGCAGCAAATTTTATTAAGCATCAAATCTGTGAGGGCATTATGCCAGACTCTTCCCTTCTATTAACCATTCAGTTCCCATAAGTACCTTGGGAGGCATTTTAGAGGAAGAGTCAGAGACATTTTGTTACACATCCGAGACCACAAAGCCAGGAGAGAGAGAAAAAGAGGTGCTGCCAAACATCCTGAACTGGTTCTCTGCACCTGCACTGTGCTCACAAACATGTTTCTATTTCATCCCATGAACCCTGCCAGTCCCCCTAAGGGGGCTGCCCTGAGTCCAAACACACATTCCTTTTAAGAAAAAGAGACCAGAGTGGAGAGAAGCAAAGCAGATACCTTGGAGATTATATTTTCTATTTCAATTGAATTGCATTCTGGAACTTGCCTTTTTATTATTGAATTCACAATGCATCAGGGATTTTTCTCCACATATGTGTTTCATTTCATCATATGTTCCATCTTTTATTTGTAAAGCATTTCCCTACTGGTAAACATGTTGGTTGTTTTAGTCAGTTTTTTCACTGCTGTGACTAATGGGTCTGACCAGCACAACTGTAGGGGAGGAAAAGTTTATTTGAGGAGTCACATTTCAGAGGTCTTAGTCCATAGACAACTGACTCCCTTCCTTGGGGCTCTAGGTGAGACAGAACATCATGGCTGAAGAGTGTGGCAGAGGGAAGCAGCTCATGTCACAGTGATCATGAAGCAGAGAGAGACTCCAGCTCCAGATACCCCATATATACTCCATAGCCACACCCCACCTGCCTCTAGTTACCAACCAGTTAATCCCATGAGGGATTAATTCACTAATTGGTTTGAGACTCTCACAATCCAATTACTTCTCTCTGAAACTTCTTACATTGTCTCACACATGAGCTTTTGGGGGCACCTCATATCCAAACCATAACATTGGTTGTTTGCAGTTTGGTTTTGGCATGTCCTCCATAAGCCCATGTTCTTGTGACTTGGTCCCCACCAGCTTGGAGCTATTGGGAGGAGGCAGAACCCTTCAGAGGTGAGGCCTAGTAGGAAGGCTTTGGCTCACGAGGTTGGAGGGGTCGGGTATGTCCTCTAAGAGCGACGCCAATATCTTCCTCTCTTTTTCCCCCAGTCCAGAGGTGACCATTTCATTTTGCCACATTTAATCAGTTTGTAGTCTTGAAAAGCTGCCTCCCCACAGGTGTAAAGCTGTGGGGCAATTAATCATGAACTGAAACCCCTAAAACTGTGAGCTGAAATAAATCTTTTCTCTTTAGAGTTTATATATCAGGGGATTTTCTATAGTGAAAGGAAGCTGACTAACACAGTGGGGTTTTGGAAGCTCATGCCAAGATGAATCTGGAGTGAGCTATTAACTAGGGATCAACACCTGGGAAAGCTTGGGGTACATGCAAAGTTGGGCCAAGGGAGACCCCACACAGTGTTAGCCAGCCATATAGGGAGTTCTGGAAGCTCAGACAGTATTGCCACGGGAGTGGTCCAGCACTGGGCAGACAGGGGGACAATTTTGGAAGTCAGATTCCCTCTTCCCCAGGGTTGTTTGCTACTGCTATTTGCTTTGGCTGATGCTGCTGTCTTTTGGCTTAGGGACTTTCCTGAAATAATTCTATAAAATCAGTATTTGTCCTGGGTGACCACTGAGATCTCTGATTCTTTGGCTTAGTAGATACCTAATGACTACACAAAGATATTCTTAAATTCCTTGGAGGAGGTCTCCCAGTCCTTGCCAGAGAGCTCCATGTACATGTTGGGCATGCCTTCAGGGCCACAGCTGTGAAAACTCTCCTTTAGCCTTCACTTCCTGCTTGTGCAAAGCCTCAGGTCAGCCACAAGTGAGAAATGGTCATTTTCTCAGATCTTCCTGCATGTATACAGCCCTGCACATGGGCCTGGCCTTCTAGATTCCCAAGAATACACTCGAGTTTTTCAAAGCCACTAGGGAAATAGCACTTCCCAACTTTTCTTTTGAATTTTTTGGTTAGCCTCTTGTTTATCCCAGCTGTTATCCCAGTGGTGAGCTGCTTTAGTGTTTAACAATTGTCAGATTGTTTTTGACAAATATCCTGGTAAAATCTCTTTACAGTGAACAAGCTCTGAGTCGAGTACAATAAAGATGAATGTTGCAAGAGGGGTTTCAAGGGAGCTTCCAGACAGGTCAGATAATAATTCTCCTGGAATGGAGATGTTTAGGTAGCTCCAAACCTATACTTCTCCTCCAGTTGTTAGTAGGCTGCTGGTTTTCACAACCACCATAGCTGCTTGGCTTTGGTTTTCAGGGCTTCCATAGATTTGGGGAATAAGAGAAGTGAAAACTACTATGAAACTCACTATTTCTATCAAAATTCAGATGCTTTTTGCAATTAGTCACTTCAAATTTTTCAAGGCTTTGGCTAATTTCTGGTTTTCTGCAAAAAGTATATTTTGATTTTTTACCTAGTATTCTCATTGCTTTTATGGAGGAACAGATTTTTGGAAATCCTCATTTTACCTCTCCAGAAGTATTGCCTCTTATCATATGAGTTTTAGGAGTTGTTGTATACTCTAGATGCAAGTCCTTTATTAGGCACATGATTTACAAATTTATTCTCATAGCCTGTGACTTTTCATTCAATGGACATTGTCAAAACATTTAATAAATGTTTCTTCCACAATTAACAAGTTGCTAATGTAAAGTACTTCATTGTATTTATCTTTTATCCAGCAACAGAAACATATACTCTTATTCTTACTGATTCCTGCATTTATATACAGAATTTTATATCTTATGGCTTTAGCTCCAAAAAACTTTAAATACTACCAATGAAATCAGGCACCCATACATTGTACTTAATTTTTATATCCTTTTATTTATATTATATTCATTTTGTTGTAAATTTTATTCAAATGTAGTGTCCACTTAAAAGTACAGAGATAATAAATTTACTTATCAATGAATTTGCACAAAATGAACTCATGCAACCAAGATCAAGTTCAAGAAACAACATTGCCAACATCTCAGAAGCCTCTCAACTAACTTGCAGTGATAAATACCTTCCCAAGGGTAGCCACCATAATGATTTATAGCACTATACAATAATTTTGACTGTTCTGAAATATATATATGAAAACTATAATATAATAGCACACTTTTTGCTTGGTTTCTTTCAGGTAACATGATGTTTCTAAACCCATCCATGTTGTTGCATATTCACAGTTTATTCATTCCCATTGCTGCATGATTTTCCATTTCACAAGCATGGTACAATTAATTAATCTAACCAGCCATATATGAGCATTTGGTTTCTTTTCAGTTTTTCAATTTTGTTTTTCAGGGTACTTGGGATTGAACTCAGGGGCACTCGGCCACTGAGCCACATCTCCAGTCCTATTTTGTATTTTACTGATAGGCAGGATCTTACTGAGTTGCTTAGTGCCTCACTTTTGCTGAGACTGGCTTTGAACTGTAGATCCTCATGTCTCAGCCTCCCAAGCCACTGAGATGGATCACAGGCATGCGCTACCAAGCCCAATATGATAGTATTAAAATAATACTATCATAAACATTGTTGTGCCTGTCTTTTGGTTAATTCATGTATACATTTCTTTTTTATTTAGCCAGAAATGAAATTGCTGAGTCATAGGATATACATAGTACATACTGCCCAATACTTTCTGAGGTGGTTATAACAATTTAAACTTTCATCAAAATTGTAAAAGTTATTCCTCATACTGTGAAATAATTGATTTTATCTTTTCCATTTTTGACACTTTGTGAAATAATTGATTTTATCTTTTCCATTTTTGACACTTTGGAGTGTCAAATGGTATCACCCTGTGTTTTTTTAATCAACTTTTTTATTTTAACATCTTTATTGAAATGTAATTTATATACAATTAAACTTACCTATATTAAATATACAATTAAATTTTTTTCAGTAAATTTGTGGAGTTGTGTGACTATCATCAAAATACACTTTTAGAACATTTTAGTCATCCAAATAAGATTGCTTATTCTAACCTACATTTAATCCTTGTTTCCATGCCAGCCCGATTCCCACCCCATTCACTTACTTTCTCTATTGCTTTGTCTTTTATTTTTATTTATTTATTTATAATCAACTTTTTTAATAATCAACTTTTTGATGTATAATTTACATACAGTAAAATACATCCATTTTGAGTGTCTAGTTCTGTAAGTTTTAATATATGTATCCATACAAATAACCATCATAATCATAGTATGTCATAACAACAGACAAATTTCTTTTCCTAATATAACTCTCTGGCAAATACTAGCAAATGCTGTGCCAATCCTATAATTATATAAAATCTATAATTTTAGTAACTGAGTACCTATAGGAAATGGTGTAACAATCATGCAAACGGAATACTGCCCTCTGGTGTTTCCACAAATTCTCCTGGGATCTAAGGTCTTAGTATTTTTTTTCTCACTTTGTTTCTTTTTACTTTATTGATTTCTGCTCTTCATTATGTTCTCTGCTTTCCTCCTTTAAGTATAAACTGCTCTTCTTCTGATCTATTGAGATAGAAACTTAAATTCTTTGATTTTGACCTGACTTCTTTCCAAGTACAGTCAGCACTCTGTACCCCAGGGTTCCACACCCATGGATTCAAGTAGATTAAAAACACCATAAGGGCTGGAGATGTTGCTTAGTGAGGGAGCACTTGCATAGCTTGCATGAAGCCTGAAGTATGACCCTCAACACCACAAAATATAAATAAATAAATGTCTGTATTGACTATGTGCAGACTTTTTTCTTACCATTATTCCCTAATCAATACAGTACAAAAGTCTTTTCATAGGATTTATATTATATTAGTTATCACAAGATTTAAAATGCATAGGAAGATGTACAGAGCTTATATGCAAATAATACACTACTTTATATATAAGAGTCTTGCCCATTCATGTATTTTGGTATCATCAGGAAGGTCCTGAAACCAATCCCCCTTGATATCCAAGATGACTGTATAAGCATTTAATGTTGTAAAGTGAAAATTTCATTCAATTAAAAATATTGCCTAATTTATCTTTTAATTTCTCTTGATCTTAGGAGATTACAACTATATTGTTTAATTTCAAAACATTTGGAGATTTTCCCACATATCTTTTTGTTATTGATTTAATATATTTACAACTGAATTTCATTTTGATGTCAGGACATTTATTACTTTAAGTCATTAAACATTTATTGAGGGCTTCCAGCTGCAGGTGACACAAAGCAAACACAGTCCACTTTTTCTCTGCAACTAAAAACAACTATAAAATTTGAATGGAACACATGCATCAACTTTTTGCAGACTCTAAAAAATAAATTACAATGGGTTCACTGGAGAAAAAAACAGAATTTGTAGTGCCACTGAATTGGCAATGAGTTTATCATTTTATTCTTTCAGTATCACCCAGTCTAACATAGCTCAAAACCTGGAAATGAGCACTTGTTGTGGACAGAGGTGGCTCCAGGAGACACTCTAGCTCTTGCTTGATGACTAGAAATAGTAACTCCTAACACTCAGGGAAATATGAAAATCTGTGCCCCCCACCCCACTCCCTTATACTTAAGCCCAAATGCAATCCAACAGCAGTAATGGCAGCAGTGGGGTTACCAAACCTTCCTTCCTATTTGGTGGAGTTGCAGTTCCAATAGCATGGGAGACCATTGCTTCTTCTATGTCTCTCTTCTTTTGTCATTGCAAGACCAATAAGGGGAGCTGCAGGGAAAAGGAAAATACCAGACACTCATGAAGAGATGTGTGCTATGAAAAACTATACCTAAAAGTTGTTTATGAACTCCAGGACTAACACGTAGGCCAGACATGTAATATTCTAATCCTACTTAGCATCCTGAAGACTAGAATTTAACTAATTGCTATGTTGTAGACTAACCACCCAGTGGCACACAGCCAAGACAGACCTGAAGAGCCCCCAAGTCCCCAAGATAACAAAATGTACCAACAGGGCTTAGATAGTAACTGATGCTGGAACTTAACCTATAGAGGTGGGTTGGAAATTGTAATCCTAATTTGGTCTGTTGCGTGCTAAACAACAACAACAACAAAATCAGCATTCTCTGTAAAATTTAAATAAGACCCAGAATTTTATAACTTAACATGTAACATATCAAGAATACAATTCAAGGGCCAGGCACAGTGGTGCATGCCTCTAATCCCAGCATCTTGGGAGGCTGAGGCAGGTGGATCATGAGTTCAAAGCCAGCCTCAGCAATTTAGCTAGGCACTAAGCAAATAAATAAAATACAAAAAGGGGCTGGGGATGTGGCTCAGAAGTTAAGAGTTCCTGGGTTCTATCCCCAGGACCCCCCCAAAAAAAAAAAGATGGGGCAGGGGTGCTGGAGCTATAGCTCAGTGGCAAAGCGCTTGCCTAGCATGTACGAGGCACTGAGTTCAATCCTTAACACCACATAAAAAATAAATAAGTAAAATAAAGGCATGATGTCCATCTACAGCTACAACATTTAAAAAAAAATACAATCCAAAATGAGTTGGCATATGAAGAATCACTAAAAGTTTAACCTGGATTATAAGACACAATAAACACCAATTCCAAGGTGGCAAAGATGTTGGAATTTTCCAACAAAGATTTTAAATTAGATACTAATAAAATGCTTGAGCAAGCAATTGATGACATCCTTGTTATTTTTTAAATTTTTTTGTAGTTGTTGATGGGCTTTTATTTTTATTTATTTTTATGTAGTGCTAAGGATCAAACCCAGTGCCTCACTCATGGTAGTCAAGCACTCTACCACTGAGCCACAGTCCCAATCCCAGAATTGATGACATTCTTGAAACAGATGTTAAAACAGAAAGCCTTAGAAATGAAATAGAAACTATAAAAAAGCACCAAATAAAAATATTATGACTGAAAAGTACAATAAGTGAAATTAAATGCTCAGTGGTTGAACTTGGAGCAGAATGGAGATAACAAAGGAAAGACAGTGAATTTGAAGACAAATCAATAGAAAGTCTCCAATCTGAAAACAGAAAGAAAACAGTAGGGGGGAAATGTAGAGACTAAAGGGCCTATCGCACAACCATAAAAGATCTAATGTTTGTGTTATTGCAGTTCCCAGAAGAAGAGGACAACCACAATATGTTACCAGCTCTGCTACTCCTGAGCCTGCCTGCTTAGCAGTAACTTTAGACAACGGACCTTCCTGAGCACCATACAAAGCTCCTAACATTGCACATTGCAACTGTGGAAAAGCTGCATAGATGTTTCTAGTTTCTGTAACTTTCCTGAATACAAAGAATCATGCTTGAATAGTCTTTAACCCCATAATGAAACATGTTAATAAAGATTGCTGGCATAACTCTTTAGATCTGCTTCTCCATCAGGTGCAGCACCCCCACTTGATCCCAGCTTTATCTTTAAAATCATCTTCATGTGTGAGTCTTTATTTTTCTTATCCCCTTTTGCCCCTCGCCCAGAACCATGAGTTTAGCTGTGCTGGTTGTGGCAATTGGTGGCCCATACGAATCCAAATCCAGACACAGGGGAACTTTTTCAGTCATTAGATGCCATTTAAGATAAAAAATCCTCAAGGTAAGGAGGTGGGGTGGGGGAGAGATTTGGAGTCAGGTGTAAAATATGGGAAATATAGGCTCCAAAGAAAGGCATCGTTATGTTTCTATCCTTAAAGATGTGCTTAAGAAAAGAGGTAGTTCTGTTAGAAGATCACAGCTGTTGCAATTTATAGAATACATTACTGAAACTTGTCCTGGGTTTCCTAAAGAGGGAACAGTTAGTTTAGATTTATGGGGGGAAATTGGCAAACATCTACATGCAAGACATAAGGCCCAGAAAACATTTAGGTCCAGGCTCAAGACTGCCTTAATCCAACTCATGAAAATATACAATGGTCAGCTCCTAACGCAGCTTTTGACCTTGAAAACACTGTTAAATGTGTTATTGCAGCTCACAAGAAGACGACAAAGAAAGTAAAAAAAAAAAAAAAAAAAAAAAAAAAAAAGCTGAAATTCTGGTGGCAGAACACTCCTCTGGTGCTTTTGAGGAGATTCAAGAAATTGAGCAAACCTCAAACAAGATAAGTCCAGAAAAATCCACTTAAAAATAAAAGTCAGAGAAGAGGTCTTTAGAGCATCCCCTGGAAGCAAAACTGGATTCCAGAGACAATTGATTTCTCATCAGAGACCATAAAGCCAAAAAGAAGGAGTCACAATATTAAAAATAAAAAAAAACTATCAACTTAAGAATCTATAGCCAGAGAAAATATCCTTCAGGAATGAAGATAAAATAAAAGGCACTATCAGAATGAGAAAAACGAGAGAATTCATTGCCAGCAGACCTGCTTTAAAGAATGATGCATAAGGGGCTAGGAATATAGCTCCGTCATAGAACACTTGTCTAGAATGTGCAAGGATCTGGGATTGATCCCCAGCAACAAACACACACACACACACACACACACACACACACACACACACGAGTGATGCAAGCTCCTCACAGAACAGGGAAGAGACTGGAAGAAAAGATGAAACATCAGGAATGAAGGAAGAACAATAGAAATGGTAAATGTGTAGGTAGAATAATGGACTTTCGTTCTCTTCTTGAAATATTTAAAATATACTTAATGGTTGAGAGGGGAACACACATAGCATGCATGGTCTGCTACAGTTTTCAATTCAGGTGAGGTGTAAGTCAATTATCACATGAAAAGAGTATATTGTTTATTAAGACTGAAAGACCCTAGCCCAGTTAGCCCAGTTAGCCCAGTTACCTAAGGCCAAGATATGAAACCAAGATATCAGGCAGGCCATAAACAGGTTCAGGCGCCAGGCATGCTTTCCGGACAACCGGTTGAAGAACAGAGCACCCGCATCCTGAGGCATGAATGAATAAACCGGAACAGATAAGCAGGAACAGAAAGAATAGAATGCAGACCTGTGGTTTTTGGAATGCAGACCTGTACCCCCTAGATGGCCTATATGCTAGATTTAAACAAACCAATAAGAAACTTGTTGCTTCCCGCGCGCGCGAAACCTGTCCCAAACCCTATAAAAATCTCTGTATCCCCAAGCCCGGTGTGCCAGTTCACCAAAGCTCCGGCTGAGGTTCTGCTGGACACCCGCAGGCGCCTGTGTCCCAATAAACCTAAACCCTCTTGCTTTTGCAGCCAGTGTTTCGTGTGATTCTCCTTGGACAGGGAAACGGGGGTCTTTCAAAAACGGGGTGCTTTTCAAGACTAACATCACCAATGTTATGGTTTAGACAGGAAGGACCCCTGAAGGTTTATGTGTTGAAGGATTGGCCCCTAGCTGGTAACACTGTTGGGAGGTGGTAGAAGCTATGATGTGGGGCATAACTGGAGGAGGTGGGTCACTGGGGGGCATGTCCTTGAAGAGTATGTCTTATCCTTTCTCTCTCTCTCTCTCTCTCTCTCTCTCTCTCTCTCTCTCTCTCTCTCTCATTCTCCTTCTTGCCAGTTGTGAAGTGAGCAGCTCTGCTTCCCCACACCATCCCTGCCATAATGTTCAGCCTCACCATAAACCCACTGTGATGGGGACCATGCAACTATGGACTGCAAGCTCTGAAACCATGAACCAATATACATCTTTCCTCCCTTAAGTTGATTTTCTCAGCTCTGTTGTCACGGTGACCCCTAAAGAGTTTCTCTAAGGGGAAGCAAAGAAATAGAACGTTGAAGGGATACATGCCCTCCACAGAACGGGTGTCTACTATGGGAGTGATGAGAACTTATTTGTAAGCTCATGGAAATTATTCAGCATCAAAGGAAAACTTGCTGCAGAGAAGAGGTAAGCCCTGGAAAAAGTGAGTGGGTGCTGGCTTCATGGCCTTTGATAGAGGCAGAGAGTATGCCCCAGGGCAGTTTGATATATTTGAAAGTAAGAAAGTAAATAAATTGACTTAGTTGCTAAAGAAAGAACAAATCTCGGTGGTTTAGCACAAGTGTTTTCCTTGTTGTTCTCACAGCACCATCAAATGCAGATCCAGTTTCCTCCCTGGAGTGACTCAGGGATCCAACTCCTCATCCATGGCTCTGTTGTCCCTCGGGCCCTCCTCATAGGCACTCTTGGGATTCCTTCCATCTGGTCAGCTGAGGAGCAAAGAGAAAGAGTGAGAAGGACCAAGCATCACACATTACAGTCCACTTCAGAAGTAGTGTAGGCCAGAACCCCAGTCACATTGCCCCAACCAACCTGGGAGGCCAGAAAATGAAAGGTCCCTGCATCCAAAACAGGAGATGGATCAGTGACTATCTAGCAATGTTCACCACAGGGACAAAGGGACTGTTTTCAGCTAATTGCTGCCTTTTCCCAGTGAAATCAGAAGCAAAGTCATTACCTGAATGTGAGAAGAATCAAATCAAGGAAACAATGATTTTGGAGAGATTGAGAATGGATTCACTAAGAGGATTTGGCCCAGCAGCATTGATGGTTCACTTGAAATTGGTCCAAATTTTAGAGTCAGGCAAGCGCTCATGTCAGGATGGTTTTGTTATTGATTGTCGTTCTTTCCTACAGCCATATTCGGCCACTTGGTACAGGAATAGAGTAAGAGAAAAGAAGAATTTAACCGAAGTTGGAGTTTTGCCTGGCGAGAAATTGGGAAAGAGGAGCAAGGGAATTGGGGGTGTGGAAGGAGTGATTCCAATGCTGAATCAAAGAGGTTAAGATCACTGACAAGGGGAGTCACTGACAGAAGAGTGAGAGGTTTTTTCCCACACAGGGGTAGCACAGTGGGAAAGGACAGCACAGAGCCCCTGCTGTGTCCTTGGGAGACCAGCTCACCAGAATAGCTGGCTGTATCCAGTCGCAGGAACACTGAGGAAGTTTTGAGTCCCTACACCTTGCAGGTCTTTCTACAAAACAGCCATGTTCAGGCAGAAATCTGGGCTCTCTGCCCAAAAGTCTAGCATGGTCACCCCACTGTCAATTGGAGATGTCCCTGGAGGGAGCACGCGGTTTTGTATTCCAGGAGGTTGGAAAGTTGGCTGCGACAGCTGTGGGAGGTAGGTTTTATTTTTCTCCATCAGTTTGCAAACCATACCAGGCACATCAGAGCTGACTGGCAGTGAGCAGAGAAGGCTGGGAAGAAATGGGCTGGGGTTGGGGCTCAGGGGTAAAGTGCTTGCCTGGCATGTGTGAGGCACTGGGTTCGATCCTCAGCACCACATTTAAATAAATAAAATATTGTGTCCATCTACAACTAAAAAATATATATTAAAATTAAATTTAAAAAAGAAAAGAAAGAAAGCCAAGGTACCACTGAGAATCCCTCAGAGCAACCAGACACCTGCTGAGCTCAAAAGCCAAACTGAAGAGGTGGTATTATTGGTAAGGAAGAATGTTCCAGTGATTGGAGGATTTTTTGGGGGGGGGCGGGGGGAGGCTTTCTGCTTGGCACGGCACCCTGAGGAGGACAATTTCACTTCCATTTGCTTGGTTTGTTTAATTGGGTTTTTTCTCTCTCTTTTCCCCACCTCCTGCAGCCTCTACTCTCCACCAGAGGCGCTGAGACTCTTCCTTCCCCTTCCCCCTCCTCCCTACCTCCTCTATTTCCTCCTTGTACTAATAAATATGAGAGACTTGCTAGAACCATCTGTTGGCACAACTAATATGGCCCTAACGTGACCTTGGTCTGCATTTATCAACATTCTCCACTTGGCTAAGCTGGAGTTCAGCAAGAACTGGGCTGGGTCCTAAAGAATCTGGCCTTAAAGCTGTATGCATGAGGCCCTTGGCTTGATTCCCTAGTACTAAAGGGGAAAAAAAGAGAGAGAGAGAAAAGAAAACAAAAGAAAAGAACAATTCTTCTCCTCTGCATAAGATACTTGTCCAAACATGTTGCAAGATGACTCAGCATGGAAGACAGTGGTTTCTCACTGGTTGTTCCACACCATTGATTTGGAAAAGAAATAGCAAGTACATAGATACTTTTTTTTTATATATATTACATGCTGCATGGAAAAGAACTAATTGTGTTTGGTTTTAAGTATGCTGGTCAGCTTCTGTTATCATCACGAATATCAGAGATAATAAACTTGAAAAGAGAAAAGATTCCTTTTAGCTCACAGTCCTAGAGATTTCAGACCAGGGTTGTTTGGCTCTATTGTTTTGGGGCCTGTGGCAAGTCACAAAAGTATATCTTGATGGGATCATGTGGCAGAAGCAGCCCTTATCTCATGGCTAGAGGCAAGAGAGAAGAAAAGGAAGAGGCTGGTATCCAAATATCCTCTTCAAGGGCACACCTCCAGTGACCAGAACACCTTCCACGGAGGCTCCATCTCAACCACTTGCCAATAGCTCCACAGGCTGGGGACCAAGCATTTAACAGATGGGCCTTCCTGGAACACTTCTCCAAACTGTAATAATATCACATATTTTGGTAGCTTGGTATCTACTTTCTTTTTTAGTTGGTGTTCCATTACAGAAAGAAAGCTATTTATACCTGTAATTATTATCCTGTCAAAAATGACAGCCTAAGCACTATAATTGAAAACCCTGCATACACAATGAAGTATGCTGAAGGCATGAATTATGCTGAAGTTATTGTATTTGACAAAAAGATCACAAGGGAAACAACTGGAAGAAATACATCACTGAATGGCCGCACTTAGCAAATCAGGAACACTAGGTTTTGTCCCACAGGATGTTCTCCAACCCCACAGACTATGCATCCAGTGACTGTTCCACAGGATTTATTTATAATAAAGCCAGTGACTTTAGGTGGGGAGGGAAGGAGTTCTCGGATTCTTACTTCATAGAAAAGGACCCAATTCTTTGCACCAGTTCTATTTCTTTATCTAGTTAATATGAAATGAAACCTGTGTACCCAAGATTTTGAGAAGGATCATTTCAGGCATTCAGAGTGGAGAAAGACAGCACATCAGAAATGAATGATTGGCATCATCAAAGGTTTTTTAAAAAGGATCGATGGATAAGATAAAAAGTAGTTGACTCCTGCTCTACAATGACAGAATCTCCTAGATTTTAGCTGGAATTTGACCTCATGAAATAAGAAGAGCACCTCCTTATTTCAACCAACTGTGGCCCCGACACTACTTACGATCCAAGAGATATAAGCTGAAGTGGTGCATACAACTTTCAGAATTGTCTGTGGACATAGAGAATGTGCCACTGTCCTTCTCTTTTCCCTGGTCTGGAGTGTGTCATGACTGGGGCAGGTATCTAGGAATCGGTGGTGAAAGCAACGATGAAGCAACAAGATAGAAGCCCCCAAAGTCCTGGAAGGTTTTATCATGAAGAGGAGATAAACTTGTTTGGTTGTTTCTTGGGGGTTGATTTTTGCTTTTGTTTTTGTTTTGCTACTGAGGATTGAATCCCAGGGGCTTACCACTGAGATATATCTCCCGTCCTTTTTCAATATTTTATTTTGACACAGAGCCTCACCAAGTCACTGAGACTGGCCCGGAACTTGCAATCATCCTGCCTCAGCCTTCTGTGTCGCTGGAGTTACAGGTGTGAGATACTACACCCAGCCACCTTGCTCTTTTTAGTGTTTTATTATCATATCCACTACATCTGTACTTATGCAGCCTCTCAGCTTTCTAAACTAGTGTCCGTGGCTCTTTTTTTCTTCTTCATATTTATTTTATGCACCTTTTCCAAAAATCAGATTTTTCTTCTCTTGATCATATCTATATTTTAACTTTCTAGTTCATTAATTTTGGCTCATATTTCATAAATTCCTTTCTTCTATTTGAGGGGATTTATTTGGCTATTCTTTTCCAGACTTCTTAAGTTAAAACATAGCTTATTCCAATTCAGCCATACTCAATTTTTAATAAATGTGATGGCTTCATGTACCTCCTCCCGAGAACTGCCTAGACCATCCCACAATGTCAGCAAGTGGTGCTCTCATTCATTTCTGACCACTTGACTTTTTCATTATGACTTTTCTCTAAAAACCAAAATTATTTAGAAAGGTGGTGAGAAAATTATACATTGATACATCCTTTTTAGAATGTACTTTTGAGTTCATTTCTAACTGTTCTATTATGGTCAGAGCACTGCTTCTTTTTGGAATTAGTATAGGTCTTATTTATGACAAAATCTTTGTCCATTTTTGTTAATAATTCTGTATGTGTCTCGAAAGTCCTAATTGGTTTGTCCTCACTCTCAGACTTGGTTATTGATTCTATTAATGTTGTCACTTCTCTTTCATGGTCCAGGTTGTCCTCATGTGTTTAGGGACTCTGGGTTGTATGTACTCATGGTATTTGTCACCTGTCTCTGAATGCAACTTGTGGTTACTATCATGGAAGCAGCAGACAGCAGTCAGTTTCATAGTATTTTGAAGCACTCAACAAATGAGGGGGTTCAAACCTGAGGTTTCTGCTGAAGTGGGTGGTCTCCATTAACAAGCCTGTCTTGTAGGTGAGTTTCATAGAAGAGAATAACTTTCCCAAGCTCAAAACCTGTGAATAACACAACTGGGCTCCTAACCAGACCATCTGGCCCCAAACCCATTCAGTTCTCATGATACCTCTACCAGCCCAAGTCTTCCCAATGCCAACCAGGCCCCTCCCAGTTCCTAATGCCACTAACCAGACAGCTGTTAAACAGAATGTTTAAATATATTTCTTTTCCTTTTATTCTTAAAAAAAAAGAGAGAGAGAAGTCAACAATAAGCTTCACACACTGCAGAAAGTGTCATGAGTTTCAACTTCCCCCTCCTTCCAAAATCACTGTACCCTTAAAATCCTGGATGAAAATCTCCAAAATGGTGGAGACTCCCACATAGAATGATCTCCAATCCAGACTTTGGCAGCTCAAGGCATTGAGGAAATAAATTAAGGCGAGGGAGACTCCTAGCTGGTCTTGCCCAGCTCTATCTCACAGATCCAGTGGTAGGGCCTCCGGCAGACATCATCATTCCAACGACCATCATTGGTAAAGTGGGCACAGTCCTCGCCTCCTCCAAGCCTATGCCCAGTCCAGTCATCAGGCTGATTTGGACGCCAGTACCTGCGGACAAATCATAGCTGTGTACCCAGGGAGGTCAGATTCAGAAACATTCCCATGAGCCCCTCCCACATTCCAAGACACAGGCTAGGAAGCCAGATCAATCCCAAGGAGAGGACACACACTCACTTGAAGCCTCTCTCATAGTCAGTCCCATCCACCCATCTCCAAGGTCCATTTTGGTCAGTGAGGCCCATCCAGGAGGGCACAGAGTTCATGTGTTTCTCAATGAATTTCTGTGGAGAAAACAAGGGATTGATGACCTTTCCCTTACATCAGACAGCCAATAAGAGGAGCTACCAGGCTTACCTGCTCTTCTAAGGAGGTGACCACCACCAGGTGGGAGTTCTGCAACTGGCAGTTCTGGTCAGCCTCAGGCCAGGACTTGCCAGATTCAGAGAACCAGTAGCAGCTGCTTTCATGTTCCAACCAGTCAATGGGGCAGCAGGTCTTTTCAGAGCCTGAGGGGGAAAAAAGGGATGGAGGAACTAAGGAATGGCCTAGTGCACCATCAATGGTGAAGTGGAGCCAACCATCCTGCCCAGCTCCTCACCATTGTTCTTGAGGTTGGCCAGCTGGCAATTAAGGGTTCCTAGGTTCTTTGCCAATTGTTGTATTTGCAAGACCACCTCAGATTGACCTGAAACACAGACACAGGGGGACTGATGAGAGTACTTTGGGTGTGACCACTACTTAGGCACCCCACAGGGATCTTCCTGTGCTCCCACAAATACATCATGCCAAGGTACACTGGAACAGCCATCTGACCTGCTTTGAAGTCCTGCTTCTGTTTCTGCAGGCTGCTCTCCACTGAAACCACCTTCTGGTTCAAGCTGTGAGCTAGAGGGGAGAGGGCTTAGCACCAGGATGCTTCTCCCATGCACACCCTTTCATATGCTTTTGGAGAACAAGGTCTCTCACCTGCCAGCAGTGCCTCCCTGTGATCCTCCACCTCAGCTTTCAGAGAGGTTATGGTTTCTTGCAAGCTCTGACCTGGAGGAATCAGGGACTTGAAATCAGGAGTCAGTCCACACACACATACACCCAGCCCAGACCCCACCCAAGCTCAGCTCACCATGGGAGGTCAGTGCCTGGACATTGGCCCCTGTGTCTACACTGAAATTGCTCAAAGTTGTCCTCAGGGTGCCCAGGTCCCTGTGTAACTTGGAATCTGATGAAGAGGATGAGATGATCAGAACTAAGATTGATCAGGTCTTCTCTGCCAGCACAGAGCAGGACACTTTACCCGCATTGTCTCATTTAGTCCTCAGAGCAAGCCAGAGGGGCAGGCACTGTGGTATCCAATATCACACAAGAAGGAGAAGTAATTCAACTACAAAACCCAACCAATAAGTGACACAGCCAAAAGCCATTCCAATCATGGCTCCTTCACTACCCCTTTTCTCATCAACCACCCAATTACAATCCCTCAATGGTGCCCCACACTGTCCCACTGTGCCCATCATTGCTTCTGCTGGGGTTCTTGCCATTACCCCCATCCCTACTCCACCACTGTACCCCCTTGATTTCTGTGTACCCCTGGAGTACCCACTTTGGGATCCAATCACACAGACAGCCACCAATAGCAGGAGGTTGAGGCCCAATGATAACATGATGAGGCGATGCTCAGAGCAGATATACCAGAGGCCAACCTGGGGTGGAGGTGCTGAAAGAGAAGAGGGTATCAGGAAAAGGGAGATCTAGGACATACCAGAGACAGAGGAGGGGGCCCAGGGACCTGTCTGAGGATGAGCCTTGGGCCCTGGTAATGCTGGAGGAGAGCAGGAGGAAGACTATGTGGTGAGGAGAGACCAAGACTTTGTTCCTCACCACCAACACCAAGTCTCCAGCGACATGAACCTTTCATACCCTGAGAGACCCATATACCCACCCCTCAAAAGCAGAGTGCACATAAACAGACTTAGACATGGACAATGGAGAAAAGTTAAGTCTTATCATCAGAGCTAGGGAGGGTAGCACAAGGACCCTGACAGTGTTGGAGTCAGCTAGGCCCATAGCAGGTTCACCTGCATCTATATGATCAGGTGAACAAATGACTAACTACCTGCAAAGGATACCTCTCATCCCCTCTCCATAGAGCACAGGAAACCAGGTCCACAGAGGTCTTCCCTATCCCTGTTGTTCTGAAGACCTTGAGTCCTCTTCACATTGGGATCTCAGAGTCCTAGGACTGACCCTCTCAAAGTGGGAGACCCAACATTGGACATGGTAGAAGTGAGACGTGATGTGACAGTAGAAATCCTGGTAGACATACGAAGAATGCATCTTACTAGAGGACACTTCTCCTGTCCTCTTACCTTTTCTGATCTCCTGGTTTTTCTCCTCACTCCCCAAGTGCTGGAGATCTTCATACTTCATTGCTATGCTTGGACCAATGTGGCCTCCTTGGCTGTGAGAGATGAAACTAAGAGACCTGGGCCTAGGCTGTCTGGGTGCTATGGCCAAGGAGGAAGCTGAAACCAGAGAGGACCTGAGGTAAGAAATGAGGTTCCTCAAGAGAATGAGCCCTGGATTAGGGCCTGAGTTTGGAGTTGATGTTACAAGTGGAGTCAGAATTGAGCTTTGGGCCAGAATCAAGTTCAGTTGGGTTTAACATTGGAAGTGAAGTTGAAGCTAAATCTGTTGCTTTGACTGTGCCTATAATTGGACTGGACTTGAGGCTATGGCACATGCCAGAATTAGGCATCAGAAGTCACCTTGGAGCCATGGATGGAACTGGACCTAAGCTTGGCACTGAACCTGGAAATAGAATAGGGCTGAGGTTCAGTTTGGGGTTGGGCTCAGGGTTGAGATTCAAGTTGGATCTGGGGTTGATGCCGAGGTTGACATTACAGGAGGAGCTAGGTTTGGGGCTGAGGCTGGAGTTGGGGCTGAGGATCAGACTAGAATTGGGTCAGAGATGGGAACTCTCACTGGGGATTATGGCTGCATGATACAGTCTAGAATCCAGGGACAGGAATAGAGACTCAAGTCTCCACTTGATTGTTAAATCCCACACTGCCCCCGTCCGATTTCTTCCCCTTTTCTCCCACCTAAGACCCAAAGCCCCCTCTCCCTGTTTCCTCTAACACATCCCCAGCCCAGTCACCTGTGGGAAGTCTGGAGTCTGTGATTCGTGGCCTCGTTGTGCAGCAATGACTACAAGGTGGGAAGTCACTCAGAGCAGCCAGAACTAAATCCTGGAGAGTTGGTCTGGGAGGGACTAAAGGAGGAGCCATATAGATGATGGGCTTTTATTGGTCTTTGTGCCCCAAAGCCCAGGATTCTGTATTTGGGGATGTTCCTCTTCCTCAACCTTGGACAGTAAATAATACTTCGAATAAATTTCAACTGGAACACAGTCAGAGATTGCATGTGGGGGAGTTGGGCATGGGCCAGCTTTGCTCTTATTCTACAGGGTGTGTCTACTCCCTTTCTTTCCTCTTTAGTGGAGCTCCCTGACTTCTTCATTTTTATCATGTGAGAGGTGGAGCTGGATCAGAAGGGACAGTCTGTTATTTTTGCTCCTGTTCCTTACATCTCCATTCACTTCCTATCTCTAAATTTCCCAGAATTGTTGGCATTTCCATCTTGCCCCCCAGGACTAGAGGAGCCCATTTTCTAGTCTTGTGCAGTCCTACCCCCAATCTTCAGTGTCTGAGCCTCCTCTGGGGCCTCAGCCATCACATTCCCCAGTTCCAGCCTCACTCTTCTCCCTTTACTCAGGAGGAAAGAAGATGATAGATACTAGGATATCTGGCTCAAATGGGAGAGAAGGAATTAGTAAAAGGAGAAAACTTCTATTGAACATCAAATCTGTGTTGGGAATTGTTCAAGACACTGTCTTAAACAACCAATTGATTGGGAGAAGCACCTTGGGAGGTATTTTGGATGATGGGCCAAGGTTAAGTGCCACTTTGTGACATTTTCAAGATCACATCTCCATGTCTCCCGGGTAGAGGTGACACCCAGGAATTAAACCGACATTGCTGCCCAACATCTTGACCTCACTCTCTGCACAGGTACTATTCACAAATAGGCTTCTATGTCATCCCAGGAGCCCCACCAAACTCCCCAAGGAGTGTGCCTGAATCCATGCACACATTTCTTTCAAGAGGAAAAAACCTGATGGGAAACCTGATGGGAAGAAACCTGTAATCCCAGCAACTCGGGGACACCGAGTAAAAACAATGGCAAGTTTGAGGACAGACTCCACAACTTAGTGAAACCCTCAGCAACTTTGCAAGACCTGTCTCAAAATAAAAAATAAAAAAGGACTGGATATGCAGCTCAGTCTTAAAGCACCCCCGAGTTCAATCCCCAGTACAAAAAAAGAAGAAGAGGAGGAGGAGGAAGGATCCAGTGTGTGGAGAAGCAAAGCAAATACCTTGAAGATTATTTTTTCTATTTAAATTGAATTATCTTCTGCTACTTGTGTTTTTTTAAATGAATTGACAATGTATCAGAAACATTTCTGCACATCAGCTCATAAAATGTGCATTGTTCACCTGCATCTCATTTCATCATATATTCATCATGCCTTTGTGAAGCATTTCCCTTTTGATAAACACATCAGGTGTTTCCAGTTTGGCTTTCTGGATTTGCTTTTATTTATTCTTGGAAAAGTTGATTAGCATATGTTTCAGGTTGGTGTTATAGTTTGAATCTGGAATGTCCCCAAAAGGCCATGTGTTAGAGATTAGATTCCCAGCTTGATGTTATTGGAAAGTGGTGGGATCTTTAAGAAGTTAGGTCTAAAATGAGCTAAAAAGACATGTCTCAAAAGAAGAAATACAAATGGCCAAAAGAATATATGAAAAAAAAAAGTTCAACATCTTTAGAAATTAGGGAAATGCAAATCCAAACTACACTGAGATTTCATCTGAATCCAGGTTAGAATGGCAGTCTTAAAGAATACAAATAATAAATAAATAAGAGGATAAGGGGGAGAAAAGGAACACTCTTACACTGTTGGTAGGATTGTAAATTAGTACAACCTCTATGGAAATAGAGGAACTTCTATGGAAGTTCCTCAAAAGATTAGGAATGAAACCACCACGTGACCCAAATATATATCACTCCTCAGTATTTATCCAAAAGAATTAAAGTCAACATACTTTAGTGATACAGGCATGCCCATGTTTATAGCAAAACAATTCACAATAGCCAAATTATGGAATCAGCTTAGGTACCTGTCAACATACAAACGGATCAAGAAAATGTGGTATGTATATCTACCAAGGAGTTCTGTTCAACTCTAAAGAATTAAAAATTATGTCATTTGAAGGAAAATGGATAGAACTAAAGAGCATTATGTTATGTGAAATAACACAGGAAGTTCTGGCAGTTGGAACAGTGTTGTCATTTAACATTGGGCTGGGAAGGGGCACTTTAATGCCCCACTGTGCTGTCACTGAAGACAGGGCATCAACAGGTAAGGAGGTACGGTAAGGTTTAGGTGAGAACTAATGTTCGAGTGCACATGTAGACGGTGGAGCATTCAAATTCTGGATAGACAGTGAAAGTCTGTCGAGATGGACAAAGGTGCGACTTATGCAGTCGAGGAGGAGAAATAAAGAATGTCCATGTGCTTCTGCCCTTTTCAATGCTTTATTCACTCAATACAATTTCACTCTATAGATTCTTAATCAAGAAAATGATAATCCTTAATGCTAGGCACTGCAATAGACATCATCAATTCACAGCAAACAATTCTAGATTAATTCTAAGCACTGCAAACACACTTAATCATGACAGGCTCATGACAGACTTTCCCTCTGCATGCTGAGTTCAAGTGTCAGAGCAAAAGTCTCAAGCCTTAGGCTCTAAGTCCAGCAGATGCACACTCATTCAGACCCCAGTGATCTGGTCAGGCACCAAGGCAGGCTTCTCCTGGGGTGGAGCTGACTGCTGGCTGAGGAGGCGGTCATAGGGAGAAGTCCTTTTCTCACCAAAGTCAAGAGGCTGCTGTAGAGTTTGAGAGTGCTGAGAACAACATAGAAGATCAGGCAGATGAGAAGAGTTGGGATGTCAGTCTAGGTCCTTGTGTCAGGCTCTCCATTGTGAGGGCATCAGTGTCAGCTGGCTGAATGTCTGTTCATTTTCTCCATCATTTATACTAAAATTGGGGGCTTTTGACCACATTTTCAATCCCTATCAGCTGACACCGGATTTCTCAGTGATGTCATTTGCCCTAGGATTAAAGCATGGGCTCTAGTGGTCTCCACCTTGATTTTCTTGCCTCTCCCCCTTATCAGGGCAAGGACAACATGACAGAGACTTCACTCTGAGCTTGTCAAGGTGGGGAGAAGTGACTTGTTTGGTGCCTGAGGGCCATACTGGAGGGCTCCCTTAGATGTGCCTGGTGAGACTGCAGGTTTCAAACTGGAGTTTTAAAATGGAATTGCTTAAGCTAAAGCCTAAGGCCATCCTTACAAAGTCAAAGGGAGAAAATCTTGCTGATAAATTGCATGAGGATTAAAAAAAAAAAAACATAGTTCTCTTTCTGGTCCCCAAAATAAACTTTGAGTATTTCCCATAAATTGCTGACTTCCTAAGAAAAACAACTTATCTCTGACTTTTGCAATGCTGATGCCTAAAGACGTGTCATGACTTTCTGTGAATATGAAAATCTCATGAAAACAGAAAGTGCTGAGTTTTGCCAGCCTGAGGATACTGATCAAAACTCATTAACACTGATAATCTTGCAAGGTTTCCCTTGGAATACCTGTGTAGTTTTTGCATGGTAAGCTTGTCCTTCTAAAGGCTGGTTCCCTTTCAGCCTCTTTGCAGGCAACCTTCTTTCCTTTGCCATGTGCTTATCTCTCCATGACTTCTTCCACATTGACAATCATAGTTTCCTTTTTCCACCAAGTTTGTCATGATTCCTTCCTGTCTCCCAGCACCTCAGTGGAGTCAGGTTTCTTTTTACTAGTGAAGTGACTCAAAACACAGTGTGCAGATCCTGAGGAGTATTGTCTTTAATAAGTCACCACAAGTTTGCCATTGACTGTATTGTTACCGAACATGGGAATATTATATGAAACCCAGAGTCTTGTGGACGGCAGACTCAGTCTTCTTTTCCCCTACTAGGAAGTGGCAAAGCAATTTCCCTTCTTAATCAAAATCAATCTCCTCCCTCCAACAAGTATACAATTACCCTCATCCCCTGCCTAGTGGTTCACTTTTCTGAGAAGCCCAAAGCAAGTCAGTTTCAGCTTCCAATTTAAACAATTCCAAAGCTATCTCCCCTAATGGATGGATTCCTTCTTTGGGCCATAGAATCATTCAGTGAGCTCAGATTATACAGGTAAAAGACTATAATTCCTTAATAGGTGATTACTAGGTGTCATGGTGAAGGGAGATGCTACATCCCTTGGCTATACACGTGGTCATGGGAGAGAGGGCACTCTGTTGACCACTAATTTAAGGCACATATTCACAAATAGCTTGGGCAGTAAAATAAGAAGCATACTCTCTTTCTGGGCCCCAAATCCAGAGATAACAACTGGACCTGTATCTTTTCAGATAGATTTCTATGAATATTTATATACCTAGAAGCATACAATTGGGCCCCCCTACTCACAGATTCAACTGTGTATTGAAGATATTTAGGGAAAAAAAAGTACCAACTTTTTATCTTGTCATTATTCCCTAAATAACAGTATAACAACTATTTACATAGCATTCATATAGCATATATATAGATCCCACAAGTAATCTAGAGGTTTATTAATACATATGGAAGAATGTACTCAGGTTACATGAAAATACTTCACCATTTTATATCAGAGACTTGAGAATCCATGAATTTTGATATCCATTGCTTCCTGCTCCCAATCTTCTGAGGATTCTGAGGGATAACTGTACACAAACATACGTGGTAGGTTGGGGGGTATTTTTTCACAAACTTTTCACTGTAACATACTTCTGCCTAAAAATGGGTATTGAGGACATTTTCACAACACTGCCTACCTCTTTTTCCTTTAACATAAAAATTGCATTTATTAATGGGGTACCATATAGTATTTTGATATATGTATACATTGCATAATGCTTAAACATATCTATCTCTTCAAATGTTTATCATTTCTTTATGGTGAAAATTTTCAAATATTTTCTTCTAACTTTTTGAAATTTATAGTGCATAATTGTTCCTTATAGTCACCTTGCCATGCAAGGATACACCAGCACTTCTTGGTCCTGTCACACTGTAACTTAGTATTCATTGATCAAACTTACTGCCCACCTCCTTATTAAAGGCTGCATGGTACTCCAGGGCACAGATACATCAAATCTTATTTAATGACTCCCTATGGATTCACTTGTAAGACATTTGCATCTTTTGCTTACATAAATAATGCTGAAGTGAATAGGTTTACATCTGCCCATTTGTATTAAGAAGCAAATATTTCTCTTAGCTGTATATCTAGAAATACAATTGCTGAGTAGAGACATCTATCTTAAAACTAGAAACTGTCAGATTGTTCCAAAAAGAATTTATCAGATTGTTCCAAAAAGAATTTATCAATTTATCCTCTCCACAATCATGTAGGACACTCATTTATCTATACCTTATCCAACAAATTTTAAATTCTTGCCAACCTGATGTTAAAGAAATATCCTCTATCTCATCATTTCATTGAGTACTTACCTAATTACTCATATGGGAAAAATAAAATCCTCTGTCCTTATGGTGGTCTCTTTCTAAATATAGCGTTTTGTTTGTACTATTTACAGTAACATTTGTCAAGAATATGTTTCCCCTTATTAACACATTTGTGTTGTTTTATTTAAAATATATGTATACGTACATTACAAATAATATAGAACGGGATTTTCTTAAAGCCAACTTGAGTTCCTATCATTTGTTATTAGAATTAAACTCAAAAACTTCAATTATAATTATTTCTGCATTTTTAATTTTTCTGTCATATAACTTGATATTTTGGATTTACCATATTTCTTTCTTTCTTTCTTTCTTTCTTTGATTTTTTGTTTTTGTTTTTGCTTTTTGTTTGGTTGGTTAGTTGGTTTGGGTTTTTTTGTTTTGTTTTTGTTTTGTTTTTTTCCAGTGCTAGGAATGGATGGACCCCAGGGCCTCCCACATGTTCGAGTCTCTACCACCCGAGCAACACCCCCAGCCCTCCCTCCTGACATTGGATGATTTATTGTTTTCTTTCTGGTATTTTCTTTTTTGTAATGATTTAGAAAGTATACATCTGGTTTCTATTCTTTTGGTGATTACCTTTAAATTTTTCTCTCTGGAAATCATTATTCTCTGAAATTCATTATAATTGGGAGTATTTATGGTCCCTTTGTGATTCATCATGCCGGGAATTTGCTGGGATCTATGTCATTCAGCTTTAAGGAATTCTCTTTAATTTTTATTATTTCTCTTTATTTTTTTAATTTTTAAAATATGTGCACATAAGCTGGGGATATAGCTCAAAGGCAGAGCACTTGCCTAGCATGTGCAAGACACTGGGTTCTGTTACCCAGCAACTCTAACACCACCCGAGGGTCAAAGAGACTAGGCTACAATGTTCACTACTGGACAACTATTCAGAGTCATATTGGTAGGAATACAGGTTGCAGTCAAAACCAGCTTTGAAAGAAGATAGAAGAAACCTAACTATTTCCAAATATTCTATCTTTGAAATCCCTGAGGATAAGCACAACTTTTCAAGGAGAGAGGCAGGAAATGCACATAGGCAGAGTATTTGCCTGTGTGGTGCTAGACAGGCCTGAGGAGCCGACAGTCACCACTCCCAGCTTCCTTGGCATCTGTCAGAGATGCTGTTCTTTTGCTTTTTTCTCAGCAGGAGGAAATTGCTCCCAGTTCAGAGAGGGGCTCCCAAGTTCATTTCCATCCCCAGTACCACAGAAAGATGAAAGAAAAAGGGATGGGGGTTGCAGGGGAGGAATAAGAGAGAAAAATAAATAAATAAAAATATGTACACATAAATACATTAGAGTCTAAAATTTTTTTTATAATCAAAATAAGTAAATTAGAAGAAATGAGAGATGAAAGTTCAAGGAAATTTCCCCCAAAAAAGAAACATCTCTTTAAAGCCAGGAACAAAATAAAGGTGCTTGTGTCACCAATTCTGGTGAGATACTACCTAACAAGAATGAAATAACAGGGCTGAATGAGAAAGAAGACGGTCATTATTGGCAAGTGATGTGATTGTCTTCTTTAACAATTCAAGAGAATGAGCACACAAATGATTAAACTTAATAAATAATTAAGTTTGTTTATTTATTATTTACAGGCACTGGGGATTGAACCCAGAGGCCCTTTACCCCCGAGTTACATGCCCAGCCCTTTTTATTTTTTATTTCAAGTCAGGATGTCCCTAAATTGGCAAGGCTTGCCTTTAACTGGCAATCCCCCTGTCTCAGCATTTCAAATCACTGAGATTACAGGAACACACCCCCATAGCCAGCATATATCCTTTATTTTCAAATCTCTACTTCCTTCAACGTTCATGTCAGATGTTTGATTGCCTTTCAAGTCTGGATATTGCTAGAATAATTTCGACTGATGCTAATGGCAGGAATTGTAATGGGTTTGTTCATTTCACTGAGCATTAGGAAAGTTAAGATCGTGTGACTGTGTGTGCCTCATCCCACCTTATTTCCCAGAAAGTACCACTGGAATATTAAAAACAGGACACAATGTCATTTAAAATACTATACTTTTATTTTGTGTAATCAAAAAATACTAACATTTCTTTTGTCCTGGATTTCTAATCTGGTTTAGAAGACCTCCCCATACCAACTTCATACTTTCTCCTAAATTTCTTTTGAATATTTGTTACTGAGTAATGTTTATTTAGTTAATCCATCTAGGGTCTTTTATCTCTGCATTGAGTATAAACAGCAGTCTTGACTGTTTTATCCCAAATTAATACTAGATTTATAAAATATATTATGACTTATGTTTTCAGCCAATGAATTACAATAAGACTTTTGTCACAGGTGAAGTTCCTAACTATATCTATATGTACTTTTGAACTTACAGTCTGTTCTATTGATTTAATTACTCTTCTTGTGCTAATATTATACTCTTGGGTGTTTCCTAACATCAACAACTAATTCTCTGCAAACACCAGTTGGAGGTTCTGCAATTTAATTCAATTCTGACACTAACGACCTAACAGAACAAACCCAACAGTCTAAGAGCTCAGCCCCACATGACTGCGCCCTCCTTCAAATGCCAGTCACAAGTCTGGGCTACTCATACGTCTAACCAAATGACTATAAATTAGGAGTTGCTAAAACCCCATCCTTGGGATTCATAACTTGCTAGAACAGCTAGCAAAACTCAGAGAAACATTCACCAATTTATTAAAATGGATATTATCAAGGAGGCAGATGAACAACCAGATGAAGAAGTACATTCATAGGGTGAAGTCCAGAAGGGCTCTGAGGACAGGAGCTTCTGTCTTGTGGAATTAGGGCACACTCTCCTGGCACGTGGATGTATTCACCAACCTGGAAGCTCATGATATCTCATTGTTCAAGAGTTTTCACACAAATTAATCTCCAGCCACCATCCCCAGAGATCAGTGAATGAGGTTAAAAGTTTTAACCCTTTGGGGCTGAGGTTGAGGTGGTGGCACAGTGGTAGAACACTTGCCTAATATGTGTTAGGCACTGGGTTCGATTCTCAGAACCACATATAAATGAATAAATAAAGGTCCATTAACCACTAAATTATATATGTGTATATATATATATATATATATATTTTTTTTTTTTCTAAGTTCTAATCCTTTAATCATGTGTGCTGTCTGATGACCAGCCCCATTCTGAAGCTATCTAGGAACCCAACTTGAGTTTTTCACTGCTATACACAAAGGGTTCCTTCTGAATAGCAAAAGACACTCCTGTTACTCAAGGAATTCCAAGAATTTTAGGGCACTCTGTGCTGGGAACCAGAGACAAAAGTTAACAAAATTTATTGATTCATATGCAAATAGTTTAAGAGATCTGCTTTGCAAAATGGCTGATTTAGGGGGCATCCCCCCCCATCTAAATCTTGTTAATTCTTACAACACTACTTAAGGACTTGTATCAGTATGTAATTGCCTAAGCTTATTCTTTCTTTTATTTTCCAAAATGACTCGCCATTATCAATACACAGAGCCATGAACACAAACTTTGAATATGGCAACTTCTTTCTCCTAAATACACCTGTTCCAGTTGCCAAAATCCCAACCCTATAGTTCAACAGTGAACACTTTTCATGCTCTTGCTTTTGACTTGACCTCAATGACTTTCTTGAAGTCCTTTTTGATTTGACCTCAATGACTTTCTTGAAGTCTTTTTTTTTAATGTTATCATAGCCATGAAAATTACATCTTAATATATATTTGAGCCCATCAAGACAGTTTTATAATTATTGCTTTTTGTTATTGTTGTTATTGCTGAGAATCAAACCCAGGGTTTTATGCATACTAGGCAAGCACTCTACCACTGACCTCCACCCCCCAACCCTATAATCATGTAGTTTATACAGTTATCATTTAAATCACATAGAAGAAAAGAATAAAAAAAAAAAACCACACACACACACACACACATTTATACTGTCTTTTTTCAAGTTACTTTGCTATTTTTACCTGTGCTCTTTATTTCTTTGTGAGTACTTGAGGCACCATCTAGTGTTCTTACACTTAAGCCTGAAGGAATCTCTTTAATATTTCTCAGAGGACAAAACTACCATCAACAATTTCTCTCAGTTTTTTTAAATCTAGGAATGTTTTAATTTTCCCTTTCTTTCTTTTTCTTTCTTTGTGTGTGTATTTGTGCGTGTGTGTGTGTGTGTGTGTGTGTTTGTGTGTGTGAGAGAGAGATACTGGGTGCTCACTATGTTGCCCAAGCTGGTCTTGAACTCCTGAGCTGAACCAGCCTCCTGCCTTAGCCTCCTGAGTAACTGGCATTACAGGTACACACCCCTGCACCTCGCTATCCCTTCATTTTTGAAGAATAGCTTCATGAAACATGGTTATTGGCTTCTTTTTTCTTTTTTTTTTCAGAACCTCAAGTACAGTATCCCACTGCCTCTGGCCTCCCTAGTTTCTGATGTGAAATCAGCTGTCAATCTTACTGAGACTACTTGGTCCATCATGAGTAACCCCTGTCTTGCTGTTTTTAAGATTCTTCTTTGTCTTTGTCTTTGGCCATTTGATTATGATGTGTCTTTGTGTGGATCTCTTTGAATTTACCCTACTTGGTAGTCGTTTAACTTCTTAGTTATGTGGATTTATTTATTTAATCAAGTTTGGTAAGTTTTCAGGCATTATTTCTTCAAATATTCTTTCTGCCCCTTACTCTTCATCTTCTTCATTATGTGTGTGTTGTTAAACTTGACAGTGTCCCACAGATCTATGTAGCCCTGTGATTTTTCTTCATTCTTTTTTCTATTCCTCAGCCTAGATTATCTTAATTAACCTATCTTTAGATTAAGCAATTCTTTCTTCTTCCAGCTCAAATCTGCTGTTGAGGTACTTTAATCTATTTTTTTATTTCAGTTATTGAACTTCTCAATTCCAAAATTTCTATTTGTTCCTTTTATAATTTCTTTTTATGGATACCTTCTATTAGGCATTGTTCTCATACTTTCCTTAGGCTTTTTATATAGTTTCTTTGCTTCTTTGAACATATTTGTAATCGTTAATTTAAAGTCTTTGTAAATCCATACCAAAATGTCCTCAGGAAGTTTCTACTAAGTAAACTTTTTTCTGTGTGTGAGTCATATTTTTCTGATTCTCTATAAATCTAATACTTTTTTGTAAAAAGCTATGCCTGCTAGGTCCTATAATGTGAAAATTCTGGAAATCAGTTCTCTCTCTCCCCCAGGATTTTTGTTAATGCTGTTTTCTTGTGCTGATGCTACTGTTCTTTAGCTTAGTGACTTTCCTAAAGTAATTATATAAAACCTGTATTCATTGTCCTGTGTGGCCTCCAAGATCTCTGATTCTTTAGCTTACTTGACATCTAATGACTAGACAAGAATGCCGCAGTCTGGCTGGGCACAAATCACGAGCCACTAAAGCAGGAACAAATTTTATTTTTTCTACTGCAAGAAAAAACCTCACACACGCTCCTGGGGAATCCTCCCGAAAAGCCACGAGGCTCCTCCAGCAACCCCCAGCCGGAAATATCTCCCCGGGAAAACCCTCCTCCTGCCCTTCGCCAACCAATGGGAACTCCCGGGGAATCCCCGTGAGAACTAAAAATAGCGCGAGAACTCAAAATTAGCGCTAGAACTCAAAAGTAGTGGCAGAGGCGGATATTAACGCCTTGCCTGTCAATCAATACTGTTGGCAAAATGCCAGGGGCCATACAGACTCGGCTGTGGCTCTCAGCATCTCCCCCCTTCTGTTTAAATAAACAACAAGTAATGTGGCTTAGGGACCGTGCCTGTTAGGTAGTCCAATTCAACATATGGTCCTTACCCGTCATTGGATGAACTGACCTCTAGGCGTCAGCCTCCTGTCTTAGGTTGGTACCACTGCAATCGGATCATACCCGTCACTGACTACCGGTCCAGCATACAGCCATACTTGTGGATAGGCCTTTGCACCAGTGGGGGGGGGTGAGGTTCTTTGCCTCACCTCTGTTGGCCCCTAAACTTGTCCTTGGTGCCAATGGGGGGGTGAGGTTCTTTGCCTCACCTCTGTTGGCCCCCAAATTTTAGACCATCACTAGCTGAAGGGAGGAGGATGAAAAATGCCATGACACCAAGCCAATTGAGGGCTCCTTTGAAAAATTGTACCACCAGTGACACCATCAGCAAAGATGCCAGCATTACCACAATTCGCTGCACCAACAGATAGTTCACAATGCATACAAGTGATACATAGTCCAGGCAAGTTGTGCAAGCAGTTCAAAGTAGAGGAATCTGTCAATATGTCCATTTCCTCCCAAAGTAAATCGACTCCTTGATTGAGCATTACTTGTTGAGTTATTATTCACTGATGCATCAGTTTATACAGTTTGTTGATAGCTACCGAAGAAGCTGTAGTTTGGTTTTATCTTTGTCTTCACCGGCACTGGGATGAAGATAGGAATTCTGGCAATGATGCTAGGAAAAAAATTATGTAACATTCCAACAGGCATTAAGAAAACAATTTTTTGAACAATTTACATTATCCTGAACAGAATTATTAAATATAATGAGAAGGAAAGGTGAAAGCAAACAAACAGATCTGTTAACCTCCTTATTTGTTCACATATTAAAACAATTTTCAACAGCTGTTTACCCAATCTAAATTAAACCATTAAAATCACGTGAATAAAAAAAAAAATTCGGATCCATTTATTCATGAGCGCTCCTCATATAAGATATATGGACATACACACATACAGACATACAACACAAAACAGAAGTGTGCGCACATAACATACAACATATAAGACAATAATAAAGGCCTTGTAGCTTTACCTAGGTGAAATCTCCATTGCAATGTTTAAAAACTCCACAGTCAAAAAATAAAACACAGTCAAAAAACAAAACTGATCAGAAAAACATTAACCTAGGTTTGTATGAGCTCAAAAAATAAAATAGAACTTTATGATGTGGGAAAAATGCAATAATAAAATAGATATTGAAAAAAGGCACCGTGGTTAATCACTGTCGCAGATGTAAGAATAGCCAAGCTGGAGCTCTGGATATCAGCTGTTATGGATTTCAGTCAAATCATCTTCTTTTTCTGTAGAAATTGTTTTGGTTAACCTCTCTGGAATCCAAATCGGCTGCTGTTCTCCCTGTGGGAACACACAAACGGAACCCCGACTCCAGACAATAACTGGGTCGGGACCTTTCCATTGTCCTGTTAGAATATCTTTCCAAAGTACCTTAGGCTTATGTACATTTTTCGGATACATATGTCTTTCCGCAGCACTAAGTCCTGATGAATCCAAATTTAGAAAGTTTAGAGTAAAAAGGGTTATTTTAAGTTTATCTTTGGGGGATATATACCCCTTTCCAATTCCCTCTTTTTGCTTTAATAAGTACGTTTTAATAGTTTGATGAGCTCTTTCAACTATGCCTTGTCCCTGTGGATTGTATGGGATTCCTGTTATATGAGTAATACCAAAAGATGAGCAAAATTGTTTAAAAGAGTTAGAAGTGTAACCAGGACCATTATCAGTTTTTAACTGTTTAGGAACACCCACAGTGGCAAAATTTTGTAAGCAATGAGCTATAACATCTTTAGTTTTTTCTCCGGCATGAAGGGAGCCCATCAAAAATCCGGAAGAAGTATCAACTGTAACATGTAAATATTTTAATTTTCCAAATTCTGGCAAGTGTGTGACGTCCATCTGCCAAATATGGTTAGGTATCAGTCCTCTAGGATTGACTCCAAGATTAACTTGTGGTAAAAAGGTCACACAATTTTGACATTGTTTTATTATATGCCTGGCTTGTTCCTTAGTTATTTTAAAACGCTTTTGTAAAGTATTAGCATTAACATGAAACCTTTTATGAAAATTTGTAGCTTCTTCTACAGTAGAAAAAATATGTATATCATGTGTAGTTTTATCTGCTAAATCATTGCCCAAACTAAGGGCTCCAGGCAATCCTGTATGTGCCCTGATATGTCCTATAAAGAATGGATCTTTTCTATCCCAGATTAGACTTTGTATAGTGGAAAACAAAGAGAAAACAGTAGAGGAAGGGGAAATCCTACCAGCATCTTCAAGGGATATTATAGCATTAACTATATACTGACTATCAGAAAATAAATTAAATACAGAATCTTTAAACATCACAAAAGCTTGTAAAACTGCATTAAGCTCTACCTTTTGAGCTGATTGTTTGGGAACTAAAAATGTAAAAGTTTGATCAGGGGTAACTACTGCTGCTGTACCATTATTAGACCCATCAGTGAATATATTTGGAGCATTCACGATAGGTGTTTTTCTTGTCATTTTAGGAAAAACTACAGGATGCTTAGACCAAAAAGACAACAAAGGATTAGATGGTAAATGATTATCAAATGAAACATTTGATTTACACATGATTATTGCCCATGTATTTAACTCATTAGCTAACTCATCAATTTGCTCCATAGTATATGGAGTAATAATTTTATTGGGAGAAATTCCAAACACTCCCTTTGCTGCTTTTATTCCTTTCAGTATTAATTGTCCTACAGCCTCAGGATACCTAGTAAGAATAGTGTTAGGAGAGTAAGATAAATGTATCCACAATAATGGACCTTCTTGCCAAAATACTCCTGTAGGAATATTTTTTGTTGGTATTACAATGAATAATAAAGGCAAACTTATATCAATTCTGTCCAAATGCATATTTTCCATATATGTTTCAATAATTTTTAATGCCTTTCTTGCTTCAGGAGTTAATATGTGGGGTGAATTTGGATCTGATGGACCTTTTAGGATATCAAATAAAGGTCCCAACTCTCCTGTTGGTATGCCTAGATAAGGCCTTATCCAATTTATATCTCCCAACAACTTTTGAAAGTCATTAAGCGATTTGAGTTGATCTACTCGTATTTGAATTTTAGGTGGACGGACCATGGTTGAGGATAATAGAACTCCTAAATAATTAATTGGAAAATTTAATTGTACTTTATCTATTGCTATCTCTAGATTATAATTTTTTAACAAATTTGTAAGTGTGGCATAACATTCCAACAATGTGTTTTTATCTTTGTGTGCTAACAATACATCATCCATATAGTGAAATATTTGTAGTTCAGGAATTTGATTTCTAAGTGGCTGGATTGCTTTATTAACATAAATTTGACACATAGTTGGGCTGTTAGCCATCCCTTGAGGGAGCACTTTCCATTCATATCTCTGATCAGGACCTTCATGATTCAGTGCAGGGATAGTAAATGCAAAATGTGGACTATCCTCAGGATGAATTGGAATTGAAAAGAAACAATCTTTAATATCTATAGCTAAAACATACCAGGTTTTTGGTAAAGCAGACAATTGAGGAATCCCTGATTGAGCAGGTCCCATAATAACCATCTCATTATTAATGGCTCTTAAATCTTGTAATAATCTCCATTTACCAGATTTCTTTTTAATGACAAAAATGGGAGTATTATAGGGAGATACAGAAGGTTGTATATGTCCCTCTGCTAATTGTTGTTTGACCAGGTCATGGGCTGCTTGTATCTTTTCTTTAGTCAGGGGCCACTGAGAAACCCATACCGGTCTATCTGATTTCCAAGTGATTTTTATTGCCTCAGTGACCCCTTCTGAAAACCCAGTCCATGTCTATTTATTCTTTGATCTATTTGTATTGGTGCTGCTATACCTTGTTCTTGTTTTTCTAATCTTTTTCCTTTCCTAAAACCTTGTCTAGCCATAATAGTGGGTGCATTTTGATTGATATTATTTGTTAATGTCAAACCTAATTGATCTAAGACATCTCGTCCCCATAAATTTACAGGAAGATGATCCAATACATATGGCTGTATAGTTCCTTCACATCCTTCAGGATCCTTCCAATCTAAGACCATTGCACTTCTATGGGGATTAGTTGCCACTCCTAGGCCTCGAAGCGTTTGAGTGGCTTGTTGTAATGGCCAATGTTTTGGCCATTCTTGACGAGATATGATGCTAAGGTCTGCACCTGTATCCAGTAGCCCATTAAATTCAGGTCCTTGAATATTTAGTTTTAGCATTGGGCAAGAATCTAAATTCAAAGACAGCATAGCCCAATCTACACCTGTGGAGCCTAAACCCCTGGAACCTCTTTCCATAGTAGTACTGGAAAATTTATCATGTAGGCTGGATATTATTAATAACTGTGCTATTCTATCTCCTGGTGAAATTACTGATATACCCTTTGGAGAACTAGCTATAATTTTTATTTCACCTTCATAATCGGGATCAATTACCCCGGGACTTATCATAAGTCCTTTTAGCGTAGAAGAACTGCGTCCTAACAATAAGCCTACTGTTCCTTGGGGAAGAGGTCCTTTTACTCCTGTGGGAATGATTTGAACTCCCATCTCTGGAGTTAGTACTGCTCTGGCGGAGGCGCAGATGTCCAACCCTGCGCTCCCTCTGGTTCGTCTGATGAGAGATCTGATGGATAATGTGTCCTGGGTACTACCCTGATGGGGTTGCTGGGTTCCTCCGTGGTTTTTCTGGGTTCCTCCAGTGCCCCGTACATTTGTGGTCGTGGGCCCCGGAGCATTGGGCCCCCCTGTCCGTTTTTTGGCAATGGAGCCTGATGCCTTTCTCCACGATATCGTGGGTAACCACCTGGTCCTTGTCCATTTTTTGATAATGGAGTACCCTCTATGGTGGTTTGAGAACGGCATTCATTAGCCCAGTGTCTCCCTCTACGGCATCGTGGGCAAATATCTGGTGTTCTATTCCTTTGATACCTAACTTTGTTAAACCTTCCTCCTATGGGGCAACTCCTTTTAAAATGTCCTGTTTGTTCACAATTGTAGCATGTTTTTGGCCTGGCATCTAAAGCCTGTTGTACTGCTGCCAAGACTTGTCCTTGTTCATTAATGTCTCTACATAATTTAATATATGTGTTTAAATCTTCATGTCTCCATGGTCTAATGACCTCTCTGCAGCAACGATTTGCTTGGTCATAAGCCAGTTGTTTTATAAATGGCATTGCTTGTTCTGTGTCACCAAAAATTTTGGTGGCTGTTTGAATAAGCCTATCTACAAAGTCAGCGTAAGGTTCATTAGGTCTCTGTATTACCTTAGATAGCTGACCTTGTAAATCTCCATGTCCTTGTAAAGTCTTCCATGCCCTAACTGCGTCTGCAGCAATCTGTCCATATACAGCAGGATCATATTGAATTTGTTGCCGCTGACCCTCATAAGGTCCTTTTCCTAGCAACATCTCTAGACTTCTTTGAGGGTAACCGGCTGCTGCATTTCGTCTAGCTGTCTTCCTGCAAAATTCCTCATTGGCAACCTTCCATAACAAATATTGTCCTCCATTTAGCACAGATCTACACATGCTAGCCCAATCTGCTGGAGTCATGTCCAAGTTAGTAATGGATTCGACCATGCTTACAGTGAAGGGTGCATGAGGACCATAGGTTGTTACAGCCTCCTTTAATTGCTTCACTGTTTTGAACTCTAACTCACGGTGAATTCGCTGCCCTCCTGCCTGCTCAAGTACAGGGCATGCTAATCTTTGAGGTCCTGTCTCAGGATCCCATCTATCAACTACGGGGGTTGAGGGGGTTGAGGGCCACTCAGCTATCTCCATAGGTGGAGCTGTTGGCTGAATTACGCCCTCTGGTGATAGATCGGTGTTAGTAGCAGCCTCCTGTTGTTGCTTCCCCCCTGATAGCTGTTTCTCCTCTAAGCTTTCTTCCTTTAAATTTTCTTCCTCTGTCTGACTAGCTTGAGAGACCTTCTCTTTTGCTTGATCTAAATTGTCTTTCTCCATGGTTTGAACCTCTAACAATTTATTTAACACTCTTTCAGTTTGTTTTTTACTAATTTCTAATCTGTTACAAAGATAACGCAACCCAAAAAGATAACACAAAACAAGACCGAAACAGAATGAAACAAAAATGGAACAAAAAATCGTTGTATCAATTTTCCTATTTTCTGGACATGTGCATTTGTGGTCTATTTCTATCTCTTCCTCAGGGGCAAACAACTTCAAACCTTGAGCCAACCATTTTTCCCAGTCTGCCTGAGAAAATTCTAGGGATAGGCAGCTTGAAACAAAACCAAAACAAATCAAAGCAAGAACATATTGTTTTTTAAAATGGTCACCCATTCTCTTGCCTTCCCTTAGGGGTAAGCAATTTCACTTACCCCGAAGCTTCAGACGTTCCCCGTCCGGGCCGCCAAATGCCGCAGTCTGGCTGGGCACAAATCACGAGCCACTAAAGCAGGAACAAATTTTATTTTTTCTACTGCAAGAAAAAACCTCACACACGCTCCTGGGGAATCCTCCCGAAAAGCCACGAGGCTCCTCCAGCAACCCCCAGCCGGAAATATCTCCCCGGGAAAACCCTCCTCCTGCCCTTCGCCAACCAATGGGAACTCCCGGGGAATCCCCGTGAGAACTAAAAATAGCGCGAGAACTCAAAATTAGCGCTAGAACTCAAAAGTAGCGGCAGAGGCGGATATTAACGCCTTGCCTGTCAATCAATACTGTTGGCAAAATGCCAGGGGCCATACAGACTCGGCTGTGGCTCTCAGCACAAGAATATTCTTAAATGCCTTGCAATCCATCTCCCAATCTTTGCCAGGGAACTCCATGTATATGTTGGGTCATGCCTTCAGTGCCACAGCCATGAAAACACTGCTTTTAGCCTTCACTTCCTGCTGTGCAAAACCTGAAGTTCAGCCAGAAGTAAAAAATGGTCCCTTTCTTAGGTTTTTGGGCATGTGTCCAGCCCTGTGCATGCACTTGGCCTTCTAGATTCCCAAGAATACATTGAAGGTTTTCAAAGCCATTACAGAAATAGCACTTTAAAGATTGTGGTCAGTCTCTCATTTGCCCAACTGTTAGCCCAGCCTGTCCAACCTTATATTCAAGGAGTAGTATATAAGCAAAGCTGTCAGAATTTTCAAAAGATGTTTCTTCCATATTTAGCTGTTTTTTATAAAGTACTTCATAATGTTTATCTTTTATCCTTCCACAACACATGTTCTTATTAATTCCCATTAATTCTTACATTTTTAAATTATATTTTGTCTTACGACTGTAACTAAAAGCTCAAAACAGTGTTGATAGTACCAATAAAAGCAAGCATTATTTTTCTTTTTTCTTTTTTTTTTTTTGGTGGGGGGGGCAGGGGCAGTGGTTGGGTTTTTGTTGTTATTGTTTGGTTTGGTTTGGTTTGGTTTGGTACCACAGATGGAACCTACGGGCATTTTACCACTGAGCCACATTCCTAGCCATTTTTATTTTTTATCCTGAGACAGGGTCTCACTAAGTTGCTTAGGGCCTCACTAAGTTGCTGAGGCTGGCCTTGAACTTGTGATCCTCCTGCCTCACCCTCAAGAGTCACTGGGATGACAGAGTGCACCAGTTGTTGTTTTTTAAAATCGGAACATTATAATTATACATAAGAGTGGGATTCATTATGCCACATTCATACAGACACATAACATAATCTGATGGACTTATTTCCCAGTACCTCCCTTTCCCTCAGGCATCCTTTTCTTGTATTTACTTTTTTATATCATTTTAGCTGTGTTATATTTATTTATTGTAAATTTTATTCAAGTGTAACATACACAGAAAGGTGTGCACATGATAAGTTTACTGAACTTCGTGAGTTTTCACACAACAAACCCATATAACTGGCATGAAGTTTAAGAAACAAAATGCCATTCAGACCACCTTCTGGTAACTAATTTCCTTCCAAGGGCAACCACTTTGCTTCTACAACTCTATAAAATAATTTGTCTTTTGAACCATATATGAGAGCGATCCTAAAATAGCTCTTGACTTCTTTCACTAACCCTCATGTTTATAAACCCATCCACATTGCATATTTTTGCTGCATGGTTTTTTTTTTTTTTTCATTTAATGACCATGACACATCTATCTAACCAAACATAGATGAACATTTGGCTTATTTTCAGTTCTTCATTAATTGGAGCAGTACTAGGCATCATCCTTAGGACAATAACACACCATGTCCCTGGAATACCTCATAAGTCCTTGGGAACCTAGCCAAGGCAAGGGAAGAAAAAAGAGCAGGCCCAGGCCCGGAATATCTAGATCAACTAGAAGGACACTACTTTCTCTCATGTATGATGAGATGTATGTACATAGAGCTATCCATAGACGCTACTCTTTGCAGTTATACCAAGACAGCTGCTCCTTGGCATGCTGGTCATACAAAGGACAAAGCATGCTAAGCAAGCTGATGCTGATGATGTGACTGCTTCTGTAGATTAACTTATAAAACCCCTCTCTCTGTGGTAACCAGTACAGAACTGAGAGCACTGTGGAAAGAATGTAGGTCCCTCAGCTAGCTGGCCACCGCAAGACAAAATGCTCTGAGGGAGAGATGTTATTTCCGGTGTAGTGTCATCAGGTGAGGAGATGCTACTTGGCAAAGCATCATGGGGGATGGAGGTACTCCTGTCTAGCCATTGCCACTGGACTCTCTGGTAAAGTCTCCTATCTAGCTCTTCACACTTTGACCATCACTGTGAGCATTTCCCAATAAACCTGATGTCTCAACCCGGCCCCCATCTCTAGGTGTCTTCCTTAGTCACTCAGCAACATATCCCACTGCCTGAGCACAACTAAGCTGTAGACATTACATACTAACATCAACATTTCTGACCCTGCTATTGGTGAATAATACATGTATACGTTCCTTCTTTTATATAACCTGGAATGACATTGGTGAGTCATAGGATATGACTTAGTAAATACTGCCCAATAGTTTTCCAAAGTGGTTTTAACAATTTAAACTAAAACTCCCACCAACAGTGTATAGGACAGCAGTTATACCGTGCATCGATGCACACCTGTCATCTCAGCAACTTGGGAACTGAAGCAGGAGGAAAAAACAAGTTCAAGGACAGCTTCAGCAAGTTAGTGAGGCCCTAAGTAATTTTGCGAGAGCCTGCCCCAAAATAAAAAATTTAGAAAGGGCTGGGGAGATAGTTCATAGTAAAGTGTCCTGGGTTCAGTCCTTACTTTCTTAATACTAACATATAAAATAAAACCTCGAGATTGAACTCAGAGCAGAATGGAAGTGACAAAAGAAAGTGAATTTGAAGATAAGTCAATAGAAGGTATCCAATCTGAACAATAGAAGGGGGAAAAGTAGGACAAAATTATAAAGCCTCAAAGACTTGCTTCACAACCACAAATGATGAGATATTTGTGTCACTGCAGTTCTCAGAAGAACAGGACAAAGAAAGTGATGTGAAAGAAATTATTTGCAATAATAATGACTAAAAACATCTCTAGCTTGGTCAAACACCTAAACCTACAGAGTCAAAAAGTTGAACAATCCCCATACAAAATAAGCCCAGAGACATTCACTGTTGAAAATAAAAGTCATCCCCTGGAAGCAAAGGACTCCAGTGACAACTGACTTCTCATCAGAGTCCTTGAAGCCAAAAGGAGTCACGACACTTTTCAAACACACGAAGAAAAGAATTATCCACCTAAGAGTTTACATCCAGTGAAACATCCTTCAGAAATGAAACTGGAAAAAAAAGGCACCATCAGATGAAAGAGAGAGAGAGAGAGAGAGAGAGAGAGAGAGAATTTGTTATAAGCAGAACCGCTTTAAAAGAAATGACTAATGGGACCTCTTTATACAAGAGAGAAAAGACCAGAAGCAAATATAGAACATCAGGAATGAAGGAAGAACAGCAGAAATGGTAAACATGCAAATAAGATAAAATTTAAAACAAAGTAACTATGTACTGGAGTTTTCAGTTTATGTAGATATAAAATACAAGACAACTATAGCATAAAGTGAGTATATTAGTTTGCTAGGGCTGCCACAACCAAATACCACAGACTTACACAGCAAATTTATTTTCTCACAGTTCTGGAGGTGTTGACAGATTTGACTTCTTCTAAGTCACCTCTTCTTGGCTGGCATGCAGCTGCCTTTTGCTGTGTGTCCTCCTGGGGTCTTTTTTTTATGCATGTATATCCCTAGGGTCTCTTCTCCTGCACCCAAATTTCCTATTTTTATAAGCACAAATACTACATGCTGTCTATAAGAAGCTCACTTCAAATATAATGCTGTAACTGGGTGAAAATTAAAAATAGGAAAAATGGTAACTAGGCAAACACCAATAGAAAGAAAGCTGGAGTGGCTATATTAATATCAAAGTAAAATTCAGAGGAATTATAATTGCTAGAGAAAAAGATAGATAGCACATAATGATAGAAGGGTCAATTCACCAGCAAGACATGATGATCCTAAATATGGATGCACCTAACAACAGAATTTCAAAATACATGATACAAAAGGTGACAGACCTGAAAAATGAATAAGAAAACTCTACGATTATAGTTGAAAAACTTCAACACTCCTTTCTAAGTAATAGATCATATAACCATTAAAATGTGCAAAAATATAGCCAGGTGAGGTGGCACATACCTGTAATCCCAGCAGCTCAGGAGGCTGAGGCAGGAGACTCACAAGTTCAAAGCTAGTCTCAGCAACTTATCGCTTGCTAAGCAACTTAGCAAGACCCTATTTCAAACTAAAAAATTAAAAGGGACGGGGATGTGGCTCTGTGCTAAACATCCCTGGGTCCAATCCCTGGTATCAAAAAAAAAAGTGAAATACAGCAGAACTGAACAATGCCCCATCAACAACTAGATCTTATTAACATTATAGAAAATTCTGCCTAACTCGGAACAGTACACACTATTTTATGCGCACATGAAACTTTCACCAAGCTACATCCTATAGTACAGCATAAAACAGACCTTAACAAATTTTAAAAAAACTGAAATTACACAAAGCAATCCTTGGATAATAATGACGTTAAGCTAGAAATCAAAAACAAAAAAGAAAATTTTAAATATCCAACACTTGAAAGTTAAATAATACTCTTCTAACCAATTCAAGGGTCAAAGAGGACAGCTCAAGAGAAAACAGAAATTATTTTGAACTGAACTGCAATTAAACAAAATTTGCAGATGCAGCTAAAGAAATTCTTAGAAAGAAATTCTTGACACTATTTATATTTTTAAAAATTGTTATAAGTCAGTACTAGAGCTCCCAGCTTAAGAAACTAGAAAAAGAAGATCAAAATAAACCCAAAACAAGAAAGGAAATAGTAAAAATAAGAGAAACAATCAATGAAACTGAAAAATAGAACAATAATGGAGATGATCAATGAAGCCAAAAGGTGGTTGTCTGAGACCAGTCCAGTTGATAAACCACCAACAAGACTGACAAAAGAAAAAGGCAGAAATCAAATCACTAAAACCAAAAAGAAAAAAAATGGTATTTCACTACCAATACTGAAGAGAATGAAAAGAAGATTAGGAATAACTCCATGCAAAAAAATTTCAAAAATTTAAATGAATTGGAACAATGCCTCAAAAATCACAAACCACCAGCTGGGCACAGTGGCATATGTCTGCCATCTCAGCTACTTGGGAGCCTGAGGTAGGAGGACCACAAGTTTCAGGCCAGTCTGGGCAATTCGGCAGGACCCTGTCTCAAATAAAAGAATTAAAAGGGCCGGGGATGTAGCTCAGTGGTAACGCACCCCTGAGCTCAATTCCCAGTACCAAACACACACACACACACACACACACACACACACACACACACACACATCTATAAAACTGACCCAAGATTAAATGAGTAATCCAAACAGTTCTGTAACTATAAAGAAAGCAAATTCATAGTTTAAAATCTTCCCCTTCAAAAGAAAGAACTCTCCAGGCCCAGATGACTCTAACTAGAGAATTCTACCAGACACTTACAGAGGCAATAACACCAATTCTAAACAATCCTCTTCAGGAAACAGAGGAGGAAGGAACACTTCCCAACTCACTTTATTAGGTTAGCATTTTCCCTGATACACAACCAAAGATAATATGAGAAAAGAAAACTATAGACCACTATCTCCCATGAACACAGACCTAAAAATACTCAACAAAATATTAGCAATTTGAATCTAGCAAATATAAAAAGGACAACACACTACAATTAAGTGGGCTGAGGCAGGAGGATCGTGAATTCAAAGCCAGCCTCAGTAAAAGTGAGGCACTAAGCAACTCAGTGAGATCCTGTCTCTAAATAAAATGCAAAATGGGGCTAGGGATGTGGCTCAGTGATCAAGTGCCCCTGAGTTCAATTCCTAGTACCAAAAAAAAAAAAAAAAATTCAATACCCATTTATGATTCAAAAAAAAAAAAGTCTGCATACACTAGGAAAAGAAAGGAGCTTTTTCAATCTGATAAAATGCATCATATACTAATATATCATTCACAGGAAATGTTTGCAGGCAATTTCAAAGTCCGTGGATGGTGGTGTTGAGTAGTGGTGAAAGAATAATTTTAATACTTTAATATTTTTAAATAAAAATTTTTAATTTTTCCTCCTGCCTCATCCTAAAATTAATTATTAAATTATTATTAAGTAGATTTTTTTCATTTTTCCTTCCTACACATTCAGCTATAAAACAATCTTTAATTTTTTTTTTCATTTTTACTTTTTAGTACTGGGAATTGAACCCAAGCATATTTACTACCAGGTTACATTTCTAGCTCTATTTTTTTTTGTTGTTTTGTTTTGAGACAGGGTCTCCCTAAATTGCTTAGGGCCTCACTAATTTTCTGAGGCTGGCCTTGAACTTGTGATCCTCCCGCCTCAGACTTCCAAGGGATTACAGGTGTGTGCACAGCTACAATCTTAACTTCAAGTCTAAAGTCCAGTCCAGACTAAAATAAAACTTTGCTCTTATACCCCATCACTTCTTCATTCAGGGCTGGGCATTAACTCGGTTGACAGGGCTTGATACCTAGCCCTGAAAAAAAAAAAAAAAAGTGTTTTAGGGCTAGGGCTGGGGCTGGGGCTCAGTGGTAGCACACTTGACTGGCACGTGTGAGGCACTGGGTTCGGTTCTCAGCATCGCATATAAATAAATAAAATAAAGGTCATCAACAACTTAAAAATAATTAATTAAAAAAGTGCTTTACACAGCATTAACTGGGGATCTGCCATGGACAGGGCTCTAGCAGACACTATCAGGGTTTGGCTTGGGTCCCTTCACCCTTTTCACCTGCACCTGGTCCCCAATATGATTAGATATTTAAATAGCCAGCACCAGTGTCTCTGTCAAAGGACTGTCCTCGTGCAACAACTGGGCACATGGAGGGCAGAAGTATCTTGGGGTGTGCATTTTTGCCAATCACAAACTGCCGTTAACCCATGACTGGAGGGGTGACAGCTCCCTTGTTGCTGATGGACACGACTCTGAAATGTGCCCTAGGTTGTCTTCATTGCTCCCCTGAGGAACGGGCCTAAAAAAATTATTCTATCACCACTGGACTTTGAAATTGCCTGCAAACGTTTCCTAATGAATCATTTTCACAAGGATCCTCATTTCGAGGTCTGTTCCTATAAACCTGGGACAGGCCTCATAGACTTCTGCTCTGCCTTCCTCTGTTGCAAGGGCACAGGCTGGTGCTACTGTGGCCATCTAGGTGCTCTTCACAGCAAGCATCCGACACTGGCCTTTCATGAGGCCTAGTAGTGGTGCCTCAGAGAAGCCTTTGGAATCCCTCTGCTCCATGGCAATGCCTCCTTCCCAAAGATGGAGCACTCTGGTTCACATCAGTTGTGCTCGAGACTGCAGCTGTGCACCCACAGCCTCTTTCAGCCTCTTTCTGCCATGCAGTCCCTCGGGGAGGGTCCTTCCTAAATGGCTCAAGCCCCACATCCGTCTCACAAGTTCCCTGACACTCTTGCCCTGCCAGGCCACTAGGCATAGTTTGATCAACTAATAAATGGGACAGGTGTTAGCCATCCAATTCTCCTCTCAAAAAGCACAGGTGAGACTGGTGCAGTCCCAGTCCCTAGGTTCAAGCCCTCATACAAAAGGAGAAGGAGAAGGAGAGGAAGAGGAAGGGGAAGAGGAAGTGGACGGAGAGGAAGAGGAGGAGGAGGAGGAAGTGACTGAGGAAGAGGAGGAAGTGACTGAGAAGAAGGAAGTGACTGAGGAGGAGGAGAAAGTGAGGAGGAGGAGGAGGAGGAGGAAAAAGAACAGGAAAAGGAAGGGAAAGGGAAAGGAGAGGAAGAAGGAGAAGGAGAGGAGGAGGAAGAGGAAGAGATAAGTCTCTTTCTTCATGATTACTATAATCCTCCTGAACACAGAGCCACAGACTTCCCTAAAACCCTTCCTGATCCTCTCATGTGCCAGGCCATGGGGATCCCAGCAACAGCTTAGCTTTATCATCCAGCCTGGTAGGAAGATGCCTGTCTCAGCCTCTCGAAGACAACTAGTCTCTGCAAATGGTTCCCTTGGGACTCTGTCACCTGGCTCGTGAGGATATGAAGAAGTATCCCCTTTCTCATTTGGAGAGAAAACAAGTTGAATCCCTCATTGCATCTAAGAACTCTCTTAAAGTCATCTCCATCAGAGACCAACAGAGGAGAAAATTCGAGAATGGGGATCAAGGAAGATGGGAGAAGCGGGAAGGAGAGGTTCTGGGGAATGAAATTGACCAAATTGTTATGCATTTATATGAATATATCACAATGAATCCCGATGTTATGTATAATTATAATGTATGTACCAATAAAATTAGTTTAGAAAGAGAGTTTAAAAACTCTCCATTGGTGATTGTTTTGCCCCCTTTTAGGCCTGCCTAGATGAATCCAGAACCCAGCAACTCTATATTTTTGTTCTGTTCTGTTTCACGTTTTAAGGTTTTTAAAATAACTTTTATTTGTAAAAAGTAATTCTTGATTTTAAACACATGGCCACTACCAACAGTCTTTCTCAGTTTGGGGAATTCAGCCAAATTTTTATAAAAACAGGAATAGTATCATTTAACCTTCTATTTCATCCATCATTTTTCTCAGTTCCTAATTGGTCCTGCCAAGATTTTAATCAGACTAATCTGTTTTGGAAATGTGTTTCTGTTTAGAGGATGAAAAGATGAGTTGACTTGGAGAAAATATTTGCAGAATACAAATCCAACAAAGGAACAGTATTTGGTATATACAAAGAATTCTGAAAACTCAACAGTTAAAAAAAAATTAGAGGGGCTGGGGTTATGGCTCAGCAGTAGAGCATTCGTCTTGCACCTGCAAGGCCCTGATTTCAATCCTCAGCACCCATAAGAATAAATAAATAAAATTAAGTTATTAATAAATAGAAAATGGGCAAAAGGCATGAAGAGACATTCTACTGAAGAGGATACAGAGATGTACAATAATCACGGGAAAGATGCACACAAAAAAGAGATATAGCAGCTCGTGCCTGTAATCTCAGCTACACCAGAGACTGAGGCAGGAGGATTGCAAGTTCGAGACCAGCATGGGCCACTTAGTGAGACCCTGTCCCAAAATTTAAAAAAAAAAAATTAAATGGGCTGAGGATGTACCTCGCTGGTAGAGCATTTGCCTAGCATGTGGGAGACCCTAGATTCAATCCCAAATACAAAAGGAGGAGGAGGAGGAGGAGATCATTAGCCATCAGGGAAGCTCATATGAAAACCACAATAATACATCACTACATGCCTATCAAAACAAATAAGATTTTAAACAATATTGACAACAACCAAAGGCAGGGTAGAGGTAGACAAACTGGATCATTAATATACTGTTGGTGAGTATAAAATGGTACCACAACTCTGGAAAACAATTTGGCAATTTCTTCTACAACTAAACATGCAATGATTATATGACCCAGCAATTGAACTCTTGAGCATTTATCCCAGATAAATGAAATTTTATGTTCACACAAAACCTGGTACATAAGTTTTCATAACTTATTTATTTGCAAAATTAGCCAAAAATTAGAACCCTCTCAGAGGTCCTTCAATAGGCAAACATTAAAAGACATAAGTACTCCATGCCTTGGAATACTACTCAGTGATAAAAAGGAGTGAACTACAGACACGTGCACCAACTTAGGTAAATCTCCAGGGAATTAAGGTTGAATGAAAATAAGCCAATTCAAAAGGGTGACATACTATATGACTCCATATATATAAAATTCTTGAAACTACAAAATTATAGAAAGAGAGAACAGGTTTGTGGCCACCAGGATTTAGGAACTTGATGGGGTATGGAGCAGGGAGTGGCTATAGGTGTGGATATAAAAGTCAAGATAAAGGATCCTATGGTGATGGAAATGATCTGTATCTTATATCAATGTTTATATTATGGTTGTGGTATTGTGAAATATATTTTTATGATGTACAATATATATTTCAAGGCCATTGGGGGAAATTAGGTAAAGGTTACATAGGATCTCTCTGTATTATTTCTTAGACCTGCATATGAGTCTCCAATTATCTAAAATTTTACTAAATTATCTAAAGTTTACTGTTTAAAATGGGTTTTAACCAAAGAACAAGTAATCCAACCAATAAATGGGCAAAATGAGCTGAACAGAATCTTCTCAAAAGAAGTACAAATGACCAATGAATTTTTGGAAAAATGTTCATATCTTTAGCCATCAGAGAAATGCAAATCAAAACTACAGTGAGATTTCATCTTCCCTAGTCAGAACAGCTACTATCAAGAAAAGAGAAAGTACATTACATGCTGGTGAGGATGTGGGAGAAAAGGAACCTTAATCCACTGTTGGTGGGAATGTATAGTAAAACAGCTGTTACAGAAAACAGTATGGAGGTTCCCCATAAAACTAAAGATAGAGTTACCATATGATCCAACTGTACCATTCCTGGGTATAAACAAAGAAATGAAACTCAACCTACAAAAGAGATACTTGCACACTCACATTTATCAAAGCACTATTCACAATAGCTACGTTATACAATCAGCCTAGATACCCATCAATAGATGGATGGATAAAGAAAATGTGGTATACACACACACCGTGGAGTACTATTCAGCCATGAAAGCAAAAATCATGTCATTTGCAAGAAGATGGATGGAACTGAGATCATCACGTTAAATGAAATAAGCCAAATTCAGGAAGACGAGTATAGCATGTTTTCACTCATATGTGGAATCTAAAATAGAGAGAGATGTGAAAATAGAAAGGGAATTTTTTAGGGAAGGGAAAGGAGGACAAGGGGGAGGGGTGGCAAGAGAGGGTAGAAGTGAGGGTGGATACAATCACAAACATTATACGTGAAAATAAACAAATATGGCAACTACTGACACAGAGAATAGTTAAATAGTATGTGGCATATCCATACCTTGGCATTCTCTTCAGCCGCTAAATTCAATGAGATAAAACCTTAAAGGTAATGAACAATGTTCACAAGACGTTGCAGAGTGAAAAATTAAGCTATGTTATTATTTGGTGTAGCATACATGGGTGTACACAGAAAATGTTCAGACAGATCACTCAGAACTAGTTAACTCTGGGGAGAAGCAGGAGGGAGAGAGGAAAGTTGTGTGTGTGTGTGTGTGTGTGTGTGTGTGTGTGTGTGTGTGTGTAACAGTATATATTACTTTGTCATTTTAAAATGGGGGGGTGCTGCTGGGGATGTTGCACAGGGGTACAGTACTTGCCTTGTATGCTCAAGGTCTTGGGTTCCATCCATAGCACCATGAATACAAGTAAAAATGCAATCCTTAAAGATATGTTCAAGGTCAGGTTCCAAATGGTCTTGGAAAGGGACATGTATCAACTGTGGAAATGGTTGGAGACGCCTTGTGTTGGATATATGTCTAAATCTGTTTGAGGCCCCAAAGGAGCAGCCATGCTGAAAGGGGTGGGCAGGAGTCTTACTGAGCCTTCTCCCCCTGGCAAACATTTCCCCTGGAAGCTGAGGTTGGAGCAGGGGTGTTCTCTGCAAAACCCAATTTGGGGAGATCCCAAATGCAGAAAAAGTTTCTCCTTCAGGAACTCTAGGAAGCTGGGGGACCCCTCCAACCCATCGAAGTGCCAACCACTGAGCCTTTTTTCTCCACATCTTTTCTGTCCCCTCCTCAGCCAGGGTCCCTGGGGATTGGTGTCAAGGAGCAGAGCCTAGAACTTACACCCTACTCCTCCAGAATCTCCTCTGTCCTGTTTCCTTGCATGTGCATTCCCCAATCCCAAATAACCGGGCTGCAAAGAGTTTCAAGTATTTATTTCTACTCCATTGAAGCCACTGAAAATTGTAATAACTACAACAAAGAACTGTGGAAAGAGGCAGGCCCTCAGCCTTCCCAGGATCTGAAACAAACCACCCCCTTTTCTACTTTTCTTCAACCTCTCCCCATAACCCAGACTTGCTTTTTCCTCCTTTCTGTAGAATTCCCAGTAGAGAAGCCAGGGTCGGTGCAGGGATGGGGTGCATGTTAAAGATGTGCTGGGGCCAGGCTTAGTCAGTGATATTCCGCTTCATCTCACACGCCCAGCGGTTCACCTCTAGGCAGAAGTTGTCGTTCCAGCGTCCATCCCTCAGGAGCTCAACACAGTCTTCACTTCTGCCCGGCTCATGGCCCTGCCAGTTGTCTGGCTGAGTGATAGCCCAGTTCCTAAGAAGACAAGACAAAGCCCAAGATCTGACCGGGCCACGTCCCAGCAACCCTGCCCCCACCCCCAACTCCAGAAAAACACAGCCTTGGAGGGGTTCAGGGCAAGAAGGTGCAGCCTTGGAGTCAGTCAGTGGGAAAGGAGAGGGTTGAGGAATTTGGTCCCCAAAAGGACCTCAGGGAGTCTGTTAGGGCCAAAAGCCCTGTGGCTGTCCCCAAGGCAAACTAACAAGGGGATAGATAGAGGCCACTTACCTATAGCTGTGCCTGTAGTCAGTTCCATCCACCCATTTCCAGGAGCCATCGCTGTCAGTGAGGCCTATCCAGATATGAAAGGCGCCTGTGTGTTGTAAAATGAATTTCTGGAAAAGCAAGGGGGGGTGAGGCTGCTAGTTCCTTGTTCCTTGGACCTTTTTCCTTCATCCATGCCGGCATCTGTGTGCCTCCCTCAGCCTTCTCCAGCCGATCTGTCCCCACGGAAGAAGCATCAGTTCCCGACACCACCGTTCCCTGGGTTTCCCCCTCTGTCATCGGAGCTATCGTCAGTGAACACTCACTGGGCTAAACTTTGTGCTTAGTGCTTTCCAGGGACTATCTCATTGAATCCTCAGAAGCTCTCTAAGTTGGGTGCCATGACAACTCACACATTGCAAGGTAAGTTGTTAGAGCCCAGAGAGCCAATCCAGGATCTAGTTTGTGACCACTGTCCTCTAGGTCCCACCCCATTCCCATTATATCTGCTATTCTGACTCTGGTTTGGTCCCTGTCTTCTTCCCTCAGCCTCAGACTCATGGAATTCCTATTCCTGCTCTCCACCAAGACCCCCAAACCCATTAAGGATCTTGGTTTCACTTGCCTCTCAGGTTTAAATGCCCTTACTTGTTTCTGCCTGCCATCTCCCACCTCTTGGCATCAATGGCTGCTCAACTATGAACCCCCCAGGGCTCTACCACACTTCTAGACTCTTCCTTAGGTTAAAAAGACAAAAAGAAACCTGATGATGGAAGCTCCTGACTGAGCCTGAGTTCAAGGTTTCCTCCTGCCTTTGGGAAGCTTGGCCTCACCTGCTCCTCTCTGGAGTTGATGACCACCAGGTGGGCATTCTCTAGCTGGCAGTACTTGTCTGCCTCAGACCAGGTCTTCCCAGCACTAGAGAACCAGTAGCAGCTGCCTTCATGTTCCACCCAGTTAACGGGACAGCATTCTGTGCCTGAGAGGACAGGGGCAGAGGGAGATGAGATCTACCCAGAGGGGACAAACACAGTGAGACCGGGCATGCCCTGTCCTTACCGTTGCTCTGGAAAAATGCCATCTGACATGTCAGGATACGCAGATCTAGTGGGAAGTGCTTCAGGTGAAGGAGCAAGGTGGCATGATCTAGGGGGACAGATGGACAGACAGCAGTGCAGTAGACATGTGGGTCCCCACCTGCCAGCACCAGGCACAAGAATCCAGCTGTTGGCTGGGGATGCATGCACACACACACACACACCACACAACCCTCCACACTATACACACACCACACATACAAACACACCACACCACAAACACATACACCAGACATATCACACCACATACATACCTAACACACACACAACCTACCACACATACACATAAAGCTCACACATAGCACACACACACATACCACACACATACAAACACATACCACAATCCACACACACATCACACCCAGTGCATGCACACCACACCATCCACATACTCAGGGAGGGCCTCTGACCTGCTTTTAGGTCCTGCTGATGTTTCTCCAGTGTGGCTCCCAGGGATGACACCTTGTCACCTGCACTGTCCCCTGAAAAGAGAGAAGCTAAGTGGTTTCTCCTCTGTTCTGCCTGCTGACCATGCCTCCAGCCTCACATGCCTGGGCATCAGTTGGGGACCATCACCTTGTCCAGGATGTTATGTGGTCTACCACCTGAACCCCTTAGGCCACCCAGGCTCCCCACACCACCAGAGAGACTCAGGACACTGCACTGAATAAATTCTTTCACTGGGTCCCCATGTTCTTGCAACCAAGCCCCACTCAGCAAACACATCTTGTTGCAAAGTCTGACTCCATACCATTCTCTGCCCAATAGCCCCCGCCCCACCAATTAGCTCACCACATGCTAGAATTGTCCATAAGTCCCAAAATGTGCATTGTTCTTCCTCATCTCCGGGCTGTCCCAGATTCTTCTCTCCATCACTAACCTCTCTCTTCTTCACCTACATGATCTGATTCATCCTCAGGGCCCCTCAGGTCAGGGGCCAACATCCTTGGAAGCCTTGCCCAACTTCTTGGGCTGGGTTACCTACCTCAGTCTGAGTCTGCACAGCCCCTAACCATGTCCTTATTGCAGACTCAGCACAGAGCCTGGCAAATTTCTCTGGATAAATTATCACCAACCAGCCAGCCCACTCACCATGGGAGCCCAGAGCCTGGATCTCCATCAGGGTGCTGGAGGAGAAATTGCTGAAAGATTCTTTCAGGGTCCGCAACTCTGCTTGCAGCTGTGTGCCTTGTCAGGAGACAGTGGGAACAAGATGGAGTGTGGGCTATGTCTGCCATCACTATCCGCATGACTGCCCCTCTCTTCACCTGTCACTGCACCATGATTGGTCCCATTGTTCCCCCATCATCAGCCCCCATTCGCACCCTGTGCCTGCCCCATGCTGCCTCCACCTCTTCTCAGCTCATTGCCCCCATCACTGCCCCCGACATTGCCCATCAATGTTCCACACCCTTGCCTTCTCCCTGCCAGCCCTGTGACTCTCACTTTGGGACCCAATTACACAAACAGCCACCAGCAGCAGGATATTGAAACCCAGGGCGAGCAGATTGAGATAGAGCCTGGAGCAGAGGCGCTGTGGAAGGGGCTGGGGAAGACGTGACCCTGTGAGAGAGAGAGTGTCATGAGCCAGGCATCCAAGGGCACAGAAGTCTGAGGAGACACAACCTGGTTGGGGAAGAAACCAGGTGGGGGACGGTGGGACATTCAGCAGGTTTTGACACTAGCATTGAGGCATTGCACACACATTTGCACCCCTGTGAAAGTGTGCGGCATGCACATGCCCCTACACAGGTGCACACAACACTCATGCACATGACACAGTACACACATCAGCTGTGTGCAAAGCTGAGATCTTGGACTTGGAATAGGGAGACACACAGGCATCGGGGGGAAAGATCTGGCCTTTTTAGACACACACTCTAAGAAAGTAGGCCTATGAATGGTTTCCCCTCCTGCCCACCTGCTGGAATAACCTGCAGATCACCTCTGGCCTTAGTCTCTGCCCTTCCACAGCCCCTGTCCCTTCCGACTATTTCCCTAGAGGCTGGGCCCTGTGTTCTCCTTAAATTCAATGACTGCATCCCTCATACGAGTCCAAACCTGGAATAATCCCTTCCTTCCCAAAATTCCACTAGGATCCTTCATTCCAGGTCATTCCACTCCCCAAGGGCCATTCCTCATCTTCTCAGACTCATATCCTCTTCCCCCAATTCCCACTACCTTTGTCCCCCCTGAAATCCAAGTTCTATTGTAAACACTCTCTCCTGAGCCCCCATCATCCCACAGTAACCTCTCCCACCCCTTATCAGTCTGCACCTGACTGCACACTCACATACACACACACACACACATTTTTCATTACACTCTCACATGCACACACACTCATTAACACATTCTCACATACTTTCACATACTCACCTATTGATACACACACTCTTACACCTCCTCACACACATAGGGACACTGACACGCATGTATTCACACCCCCACATCTTCATGTGCACAAGCTGGCCTGCCCCACTGCTGTCTCTCCAGGTCCAGAGGATGACGGTCCTCCCAGCCCTGAGCTCCTGCTTTTGCACCATCCACCTACACTCACACACTTCCTCTTTTCTGCCTTGGACCCTGCCTCTGTGGACCTCCTTCTCTCCTAGGCTAGGGAGGCTCAGTCAGAAAGCCAGAATCTTCCTTTTCAGGTCATCTCTCATCACCATCCTGAGTTGGACACTGACCCTGTGAGCGGCCATCCAGTACTCTAGACCTTCTCACACCAATGAATGTCACCTTCCTCCACTGCAGCACACTCAGAGCCATCTTGGCCAGGAGAAGCTATGCCTTTGAGGCCTCTACTGCCCACATCCCCTCAGCACAACCTCTCCTGCCTCTTACCTCCCTGTGGGGAGAGAGAGAGAGAGAGAGAGAGAGAGAGAGAGAGAGAGAGAGAGAGAGAGAGAGAGATTATGGCACTTGCAGGTAAATGGATGTTTTCTCTGATTAGTGGATGCTGATCTATGAAGGGGGAGGAGCATGGGAAGAATAGAGGAACTTTGGATTGGGCAAAGGGGAGGGTGGAGAGGGGTTAGGGGGGTACGAAAAATGGTGGAATGAGATGGACATCATTACCCCCAGGTACATGTATGGCTGCTCGAATGGTGCGTCTCTACACCTTGTAGAATTGAAATGTTGCGCCCCGTTTGTGTACAATGAATTGAAATGAATTCTGCTGTCATATACAACTAAGTAGAACAAATTAAAAAAAAAAAACTTAAAGGTCAGCAGGTGGAGTTCTATTGAAATGTTAAAACCTATAGTATTAACTACTAGAACTGTTCATTTTAAGTAGGGTGAAATAGTTATAAGTGGGATGGTCGTAGGAGTGATGTTATTGGAGATGCAGATGCCAGCAAAAATGCTGCCAATTGTGAGATGTTTTATTGAATTAATCAATAAAAAGTTATTTTCATTAATATAAAAAAGAATATGTCCCCCCCGCCCAAGTGTTGGAAACTTGATCCTCAATGCAGGAGTGTTATGAGATGGGGCCTAATGGGAAATAGATTAATGCCATTATTGTAGAACCAGATTCTTTATTAAAGCTTCTCTCCTGCTCTCTCTCTCTCTCTCTCTCACCCTCCCTTTGCCCTTCCACCATGGGATAAAGCAAAAAGAAGGCCCCTCATTAGGTATAGCCCCTCAATCTTGGACTTTGTAGCCTCCAGAACCATAAGCCAATAAATCTCTTCAATTTAAATTACTCAGTTTATATTTGTTTTTTTTTAAGGGGGGTACCAGGAATTGAACTCAGGGGCACTCAAACACTGAGCCACATCCCCAGCTCTATTTTGTATTTTACTTAGAGACAGGGTCTCACTGAGTTGCTTAGCATCTCGCCATTGCTGAGGCTGGTTTTGAACTCTTTTTTTTTTTTTAAAGAGAGAGTGAGAGAGGAGAGTGAGAGAGAGAGAGAGAGAGAGAGAGAGAGAATTTTTAATATTTATTTTTTTTTAGTTCTCGGTGGACACAACATCTTTGTTGGTATGTGGTGCTGAGGACACAACATCTTTGTTGGTATGTGGTGCTGAGGATTGAACCCGGGTCGCACGCATGCCAGGCGAGCGCGCTACCGCTTGAGCCACATCCCCAGCCCTGGTTGTGAACTCTTGATCCTCCTGCCTCAGCCTCCCAAGCCACTGGGATTACAGGCGTGCACCACTAATTTGGTTTTGTTTTGTTTTGTTAGGGTGGGAGTTGTACCAGAAATTGAACCCAGGGCACTTAATCACTGAACCACATTCCAACCCTTTTATATATATATTTTTAATATTTTTAGTTGTAGATGGACCCAATACCTTTATTTAATTAATTTATTTTTATGTGATATTAAGAACTAAACCCAGTGACTCACACCTGCCAGGCAAGTTCTCTACCACTGAGCTATAACCCTAGCCCTATATTTTTATATTGAGACAAGGTTCAATCCCCAGTATAATAAAAAAGAAATTGCTTTTATTTTCAAATTTGTTGAAAACTGTACACATGAAAACTGCCAGGAAGAGTGGGAAGCTGTCAACAGTAAAACACGACCTCTGGTGAGGAACCCTCTCCCAGGCAGCAGGGGCTGCGCCACCTTCCCTTCCCCCTCCTCACTGTCCCTTGGTCTGTTTGGACGAGCTCCCTCTCTGGACTTTCTCCAAGCCTCCTGCTCAAACTCTGAATCCTCTCCCTCTCAGAAGATTCAACAATCCCCAAAGTTGTTGTTGCATGTCCTCTCACCCCAGGCTTTGTGTGGGCCCTGGAACTCTGTCCCCATGGAGTCTACCACCCAGTGGACAGGCCGGCCAACACAGGTCCAGGGGAAAGAGAAGGCATGGGTGGGACACCTACCCCTTCTGCCCACTTCTGCCCTGCCCAGCACCAGTCCTTCCCTCCCAGCTTCAACAATGTAGGGTCTCCTCCCAGCCCAGGCTGGCCAATCCTCTCCCTGAGCTTTGAGTCCCAACCCCTCTTGTCTCCACAGAACCCAGCTTCATCACCAGCATTCACACAGGACATTTTCCTCTGTCCCTGGATCCTGCCTTTTTGCGTAGAACCCCTGAAATCTCTATTGCTTTAAAACATCTCAATCGCTTGGCGTCTGTATTCAAAATTTGCTAGAGGAGGATGGGGATTGTAGCTCAGTAGTAGAGCGCTTGCCTAGCATGTGTGAGGCACTGGGTTCGATTCTAAGCACTGCATACAAATAAGTAAAATAAAGGTCCATGGACAACTAAAAATATATTTTAAAAAAGTTTTTTTTGCTAGAGGAGGATCCAGGCAGGAGGCCTGCAGGTAGCAGGAATCTCCCAGGATCTCTTCATGCTGGTTTCTCAATCTACCCCAACTCACCCCACCCCCACCCCCACAGTTCTGGCAGGCTCTGCATTACTTGTACACACACACACACACACACACACACACACACACGCATGCGCACAGCACCCATCTGCTTGGGTGAGAGAGGAGGGAGGGAGCCATCTCCAGGGATCCCCATACCTCTGGGCCCCTACCCTTGCCTATGGCCTTCTGCAGACAGAGATACCATCAGCTCACACCTAGAGGGACTAACTCAGTCCCTGAAGCAAATGAGACAGAGACCTCATGGAGACAGAGAACAACTGGCAGCTGAAATGGGATGCAGGTGAAACCCCAGAAACTGAACACTTGCCTTTCCAAAATGGATTTTCTGTCCTGGGATTCTGCCCTTGAGTGCCTGGCCCCTCACCGCCACTGAGCTCATGGTCATTTTCTTCAGAGTCCAGCTGCTGGATGTCTTGAAATTCCTTCTCCATGATGTACCCAGGGCTGGTGCTGGAGCTGGACCTGGAGTTGAGGTTGCTATTATGGGTTAGAGCTGGGGCCAGGCTGGGGCTAAGATACCAATTTGTGTAGAGGCTGATGGTGGTAATTGAAATAGGGCCTGAATAGGTCAAGCTGATAGCTTGGGTTGGGTCAGAGGTTAGAGACGAGTCAGGGGCAAAGGTTTGAAATACTGCAGGATCCTGTCCCCATTCTCAGGGGACCGCTTGGCCCTTGACCTGGCCATGAACCTTTCCTCCATATTCTCAAGGACCAAGTCACCCTACATCTTCTCATCAGCACCCACTGTTCCTGCACTAGAGTCTCCTTAATCCCCAAAAGCCCAGCCCCACCTGCCTCCCCCACCTTGGTTACCTGTTTAAAGCATGGAGAACTAACTGGCTCCTGCAGGCAGCCCAAGCCCCAGGGAAAAAGAGGGGTTAAAGCCAGGAGAATTAGAGCAAGCTGGTTCTAGATGAAAGGGGAGGAGGGGCCTGGCCCACATAAGGGCCTTGAGCCCTGTGTGTGTGTGAGTGTCCAAAAGATTCTAACTTGGCATCTCCTCCCCTGGGACTTTGGACAGTAAATAGAAGAGGAAACAGTTGGAACTCAGACAACGAGTGGTGGGGGCAGAGGGACACAACCATCTCTGTTCTCCTACCCAGAGAAGAGGGTCTCCTGGTCCAACCTCCCACCTTCACATTCCAGTCACCCCATGGCACCATTTGGGAGGGGGAACCAGACCTGTAGAGACAGGGACACAATGGCAGTTCCCCCTTGTCCCTCCTCTTTTCACTTCCTACTTCTGAACTTCCCAGAACTGTTGGTGTCTCCAAATATCCCTGACCAGGTCAAGTACCCTTCCCTGCTCTTGCTCAATCCAGCCAGTGACCCTGGCATTCAAGCCCCAGGCCCCAGGCTCACTAGCCCTGTCCTGACCCACTCACTCTCCAGGATTAGTGAAGTTAAAGATGTGGAAACCACAGAGGTCAGAGGAAGGAGCATGACAGAAAGCACTCTCTTTGGGGCAGGAGGAATTCAACCTCAGTAAGTGCCTTTGGTGGCCCAGCACTGTATCAAGCTGGAACACAAACATTTGTCTCCAAGCAGAACCACTGCTCTAAGTTATCTATAGGTGTTAACTCATCCACCCTGCACCACGCCCCCGTGAGACGGACATATTTGTTATTATTCCCAATTCACAGGGGAGGTTAATGGTGCTTCAGGGAGGTTAAGTGCCTTGCTTCAGGTGGGAGGTTTTTTAGTTTAGATCTGGAACATTTCCAAAGGCTTACGTGCTAGACTTAATGACTATATTGGAAGATGGAGCCTTTGGAGAGATAATTTCGCTTAAATGGGGTCATTATGATGGGACACTGGTCCAATAGAAGTGGTGTCCTTAGAAGAAGAAGAAGAAACACCACAAAAACACAGAGGAAAAAAAAGCCATGTGAGGACACTAACAGAAGGGGACTGTCTCCAAGTCAGGAAGAGAGCCCTCACCAGACAGCCAGCTGCCAACAACTTGATCTTGGAAATCTACTTCCAGAACAGTCAACATAAATAAATTTCTCTTGGTTTAAGTCACCCAGTCTGTGGTGTTCTCTTATGGCAGCCCAAACAGACTAAATGATGGTCAAAAAAATGCAAGTGGACATACGCCTGGCACCATGGCCAGGCCTATAATCCCAGCAATTTGAGAGGTTGAGGCAGGACAAGCACAAGTTGAAGACCAATCTCAGCAACTCAGCAAGGCCTGGTCTCACAGTAAAAAATAAAAAGGGCAATGGATACAGCTCAGTGGTAGAGCACTCTGGATTCAATTCCCAGTACAAAAGGAAGGAAGGAAGGAAGGAAGGAAAGTAAAAAGGAATGGAGGGAGTAGGGGAGGCAGGGGGAGGGAGGGAGGAAGGAAGAAGGGGGGAAAGGATTCATCAGTTTAAAAAAGAAAATAGCAGAAATGATCTTTTTGGGGGGGCAGGTAAAGAATTTTAAAATTTTTTTTTAATTTTTTTTTTAGTTATACATGGACACAATATCTTTATTTTGTTTATTTATTTTTATGTGGTGCTGAGGATCAAACCCAGGGTCTCTCACATGCGAGGCGAGCACTCTACCACTGAGCCACAACCCCAGCCCCAAGACTTTATTTGTTATAATAAATTCATACATTCACACAATAAAACAGTATAATTTAATCAATTTCATTCCCTAGTTCCTCCCATTTCCCTCTCCTCCTTCCCACTGTTCCTCTTCTATTCTACTGGTCTCCTTCCTACTTTGTTCAATATGTTCTAATTAGTTATACATGGCGTGGGATATATTTTGACACATTGTACACAAATGGAGCACAAGGTCTCCTTCCCCCTGGCTGTAGATGGTGCAGAGTCACAGCAGTCTTGTAACCATACATGTATATAGGTAATAAAGGCCATCTCATTCTACCGTCCTTCCCATCTCCAACGCCCCACCCCTCCACTCACTCCCCTTTACATAATCCAAAATTCCTTCATCCTTCTCTATACTCCCTGCTTCCCCATCCCACTATGGACAGGCATCCGCTTATCAGAGAAAACACTCGGCCTTTGATTTTTGGGGATTGGCTTATTTCACTTAGCATAATATTCTCTAGTTCTATCCATTTACCTGCAAGAAATGATCTTGTTAACATAGACCTGACAGGAGGAGGTGGCATAGAGAGGGGACAGATAAGAGATACCAAAATACAGTTAGGTTGGAAGAATAAATTCTACTGTTCTACAGCCCTGTAAGGTGTAGAAAAATCTACCATATATTTCAAAATAATAGTAAAAGGGGATTTTGAATTTCCCAACACAAAGAAATGATAAATGTTTGAAACAATGGAAATGCTAATTACCCCGATCTGATCATTACACATTGGATACATGTACTGACATGTCACACTGTACCCATAAATAAGTGCAATTGCTATGTGTCAATTAAAAAAAAAAAAAAACAAGATAGACTCAATGGTAGTTAACAGGAAAGAGTTTTTAAAATTAAATTAATTCACTTAAAGTTTATATGGTAAATGAATTAATCGTACTTCTATAAAACAAGAGCAGGAAGTCTCAAAAAAAAGAACAATCTGGGCTGGAGATGTGGCTCAGCGGTAGCGCGCTCGCCTGGCATGCGTACGGCCCGGGTTCGATCCTCAGCACCACATACCAACAAAGATGTTGTGTCCGCCGAGAACTAAAAAAAAAATAAATATTAAAAAAAAAAAAAAGAACAATCGACAAGAGAAAAAGAAGTTCAGAGGACTAGCAAGGTGATTGACATTTTCAGGGGGGAGGGGGCACTGGGGATTGAACCCAGGGATGCTTTACCACTAAGCTGCATCCCTAGCCCTATTTATTTATTTATTTATTTATTTATTTATTTTTTTTAAAGAGAGAGAGTGAGAGAGGAGAGAGAGTGAGAGAGAATTTTTAATATTTATTTTTTAATTCTCGGCAGACACAACATCTTTGTTGGTATGTGGTGCTGAGGATCGAACCCGGGCCACTCGCATGCCAGACGGGCGCGCTACCGCTTGAGCCACATCCCCAGCCCATTATTTATTTATTTTTATCTTGAGACAGGGTCTTGTTGAGTTGCTAAGGCTGGCCTTGGTCTTGTAAACTTTCTGCCTCAACATCCCAAAGAGCTGGGATTATAGGCATGCACTGCCATGTCCAGCTAATGAAGGACAATTTTGAAACACAATGGAGATGTGAAGAGCCAGTTGGTAATAACAGGAAATTGCATCTTTGACTTACTTACAGGACAAAAATGATAAATTTTTCCAGAACTCAGCTAAAAAAAAAAAAAGAGAGATATTTATATACTTAAGTTCAGAGCAGCTCTCTTCACGATAGTCAAAAGATGGAAGCAACATATGTATCCAACCACTGGTAAATGGATAAGCAATATGATATTAGCCATACAATGATATATTATTTAACCATAAAAAGAAATAACATGCTGCTACATGAATGAACCATGGAAACATTATGCTGAGTAAAACAAGTCAGTCACAGAAAGACAAACCCTGTACAATTCCACTTACATGGGGACACTTGGAATAGTCAAATTCACAGAGACAGAAAGGATGGTAGTTGCCAGGGGCAAGACAGAGGGAAGAATGGAGTTGTTGTTGAATGGTGTTATGGTTTGGATATGAGGTGTCCCCCAGAAACTCATGTGTGAGACAATGAAGGAATAATCAGAGGTGAAATGATCAGATTATAAGAGATATAACCTAATCAGTGGATCCATCTATTTGATGGATTAATGATTTGAATGGATTCCTGGGTGGTACCTGAGAGCAGGTAGGGCATGACTGTAGGAAGTAGGTCACTGGGGGTGTGCTCTTGGGGATTATGTATCTTGTCCACACTCCCAGGAGCTGAGCAGCTTTCCTCAGCCCTGCCCTTCTGCCGTGATGTTCTGCCTTATCTCAGACCCAGAGCAAGGGAGTTGGTTGACCATGGACTGAACCTCTGAAAACCAAATAAACTTATTCCTTTAAGTTGTTATCATCAGGTGTTTTTGACACAGGGATAAAAAGCTGACTAACACAAATGGGTAGAGACTTTCAGTTTTGCAAATGAAAAAGTTCTGGAGATGGATGGTGATGGATGGCCGCACCATAGTGTGAATATACTGAATCCCACCAAACTATACACTTGAACTTGGTGTAAATTGTGAACCATTCCTAAAGGAAAGTGGGGTGGTAGGAAAAAAAAACTAAGTCACTGAATACCTTCTTTCTGTTCCAAGAAGCCTCACCAAGTTAAAGGAACAAGGAGAGCAAGCCTAAACTGGAAAGTCCAGGCACATATTATCTTGAAGGACACTGACTCTCTCTTATGCACACTGAGAATTAGGGCAGACCAGTGCTATCAGCAGTAAGCTACTTTCTCACAAGTACATCTCGACAGTTGCTCCCGGGTAGGCTGGTCCTACTAGTAAACTAAGCAAGCTAGTGATGCTTTTGCAACCTAAAATTTAAAATTCATCCCTGAGTGGGGACTTGTGAGGAACTGAGGGCACTGCGGGAAGGATATGAGTCATTCATCTAGCCAGTCACCACTGGAGAAAATGCTGTGAGGGAAAGGAGGCGCTGTTTGTCATAGCACATGAGGGACAGAGGTGCTATCAGCATATCACCACTGAACTATTCTTGGAACAGCCACTGATCTCTGGTAAGCTTTCCCCAATTAATCCTACGTCTCCCAGGTTGTCACCAGTTGTGGGAGACCAACCTTACACGTGACTGAGTCACACTCTCCAGCTGGGTGCTGAGACGCTCAGTCACAGAAATGGGTGTGTCTTGCTACAGCCCCGTGGGTGCAGCTATGCTCACCTGTTCCTTTGTAATATTACCCCTTACCCTGTTTAGGATAGAATCTTCCATGGAAGTGCCTTGTGTGTGTCCCCTTCTCTTACTGTGCCCTTGGGTGTGGCCTACCCGGGTGTCAGTCAACCTGCTGACAGTGGACATCATGAAGACAGACTCAGTCCCCTGAAACCTGACCCTTTGCCTCATTTGAATAGCTTCTCCTCAATAAAAGGGGTCAGCACGTGCTCTCTCTCTCTCTCTTCCTGCGGACCCTTAAGGTCAGAGGAGCCGTCACAGCGACCCCAAAGAAAAAAGTATTTGTGTCTCTTGTGTGGTTATTTTGCACAGCCCAGTTAGCCCAGTTCAACTGGAGTGACCCCTGAGCCTTTTAGTCGCTAACTGAAACCCGGCAACCAGTCACTTTCTTTGGCCTCTTCAAAACCCACCCCACTGCCCTGGCACATCTGGGCTACGGAGCAGACAAATGGCAGATTTAATGCTATGAATATTTATCGAACCAAAAGCCAGTGGGGGAAGATGGATAAAGAAAAGTAAATTACTATATTTCAACAAATTTAAGATTCTATCAGTTATAAAATACAAAGTGTTTTTGTGCCACTAAGGATATACAATGACAAAAATTATTTCTTATGTCTTTGAATTTCTCCTGCATACTAAAAAAAAATCTTTAGACTTACACATATTTTATTTTACATCACTTATGCACATACATAAATTAGTTAAAATATTCCCACATGTAAATTTAAATAAAAATAGTTTAATAATAATGTAAAATAAATGTAAGTAAGGGAAACTGGTTAAAATATTCCTAAAACTTGTTTTTTTCAGAGTCCACGTCTTCTGAACCACTTTAGACAGAACCATCAACAGCCGTGTTTCTGCCATCAGCAGTGCACTGGGACAGTGTGTTTTGAGAATGCTCCATGTTGTCTCTGGGATTTTCTTCAAGCAGCTGATATCCATTCTGCATGCTTCCTTTACCTTGCCAAGAGATATCTATGGAAGGTTTTCAGACAAGGTTTTCAGGACTCACATTCTTTGCATAAGTGATCCGGCTGGTTGTCTGAAATATGAAGGAATTGTGGTGGTTGGTCGCAGCCTTCAGGAATAGTAACCAAGTTCAAGTGTGCAAGGTAGCGACATCCGTGTCACAACCAGCACCTGGACAGAAGCAGTTGTAAGACATCTCAATTACAGAAAAATTCATGTGAAATAATGAAAATATCATAGAAAGGATGGAAATATAAAGGAGTGGAGGTCTAGCTCAGTGGGAGAGCATTTGTCTGGCATGTGCAAGGCCCTGGCTCTAAGCCCCAGCACTGCAAAAAAAAAAAAAAAAGATGAAAATGTAAGAAAAATAAAATCATGTAAACTAAAGCTGGCTCAGCTGAAACACATATAAGAATGAAAGAAAACAAGTAGAAAATAATAGAGAAACAATTACCTAAGAAAAAACAACACCCAACTATAAGGCCTTTGTATCCTGTTGCCATGGGTTCATCTAATAATTAGTCTTTAATTTCTGAAGCAAATGCAGCCCCATACATTTATTCATTTGCTCATGTATCTAAATAATCAACAACATTAGAAGTTTCCTAAGCTCTGAGCTCTACCAGCAACTCAGAACACTTATACCCCACACTCTACAAGAACCCTGAATAAAACCAGAACATTTCTTTCCTCTTATAAGCATTCCATAATTGTGTCTCCCTTTCTCTTTAGGAAAGACTAAACCTTAACAACTCTGTAAGTCCTTAAATCCTGCCTTACTTCTGTTTACCTTTTTCTCAATATCTTAACTTTCCATTTGTGTTTCAGTTTTCCCAAGCCCATATTTCTTATTCTCAGGAATATTTTACTATATGTTAGTGACTGAGTGAGTGAGTTGAGGTAGGTAGGTAGATCCAATAGTTTGCAATGTACACAGCGCTATCTGAGCCACCAGCAACCTGTCCCTCCTTGTGCCTTGAGGTAAGCTCCAGGACCCGGCCTTACCCTTTTCCTCTCCTGCCACACCTAGTAAGGTACACATCCTGCCCATCCAAACCCCTAAATATCTCTGCAATTCTTATTGCTGTGGTCACAGCTCAAGTTTTGAAAATGTCACTTTCTTTTGTTACTGGAGTCCTAGGCCAGAGTCCAACTCTAAGGATCCCAACAAATCAGGCCTGGCTACTCACCCCAAATCCAAATGGAAAAAAAGTCATTACAAACAGCAAGAAAGGAAGTTTAATCAATGTGTTTGCATTGGGAAGAAGAGTGAGACCAAGTGAGTCGTCCCTTTCTTCTGGAGTACTAACATAGCAGGGAGCAAGAAGTAGGCACCTTGGTTAAACAATCTTGGTCAAACTGTGTGGCGGGTCATTAACTCAGTTCTGGTCATAGTCCTTTCAGTGTCAAGAAAATGGCTGCTGCTCAGGGGGCCAATCTGCATTTGCCTCAAAGGATTTTTATCTATCAGACCCATGATCCTGGAAGGGGATAATTTAGTTCCCATAAGATGATTACTTCTACTTGCTGGGGGGCAGTTCTACCCTGTGGTGACCCTCCAGCCAGGCCTCACTGTATCCGGAAAGTGTAGGGCAAAAACTGGAACCTACTAGATGGAAAGATCTCCCATGCTCTTGGATAGGCAAAATTAATATGGTCAAAATGGCCATACTACCCAAAGGGCTATACAGATTCAATGTGATTCCAACTAAAATCCCAACATCATTCCTGATAGAAATAGAAAAAGCAATCATGAAATTCATTTGGAAAAATAAGAGACCCAGAATAGCCAAAGCAATCCTTAGCAAGAAGAGTGAAGCAGGAGGCATCACAATACCAGACCTTAAACTAAACTACAAAGCTATAGTAACAAAACGACATGGTATTGGCACCAAAATAGACATATAGACAGAATAGAAGACACTGAGACAAACCCACATAAATACAGTTATCTCATACTAGACAAAGGTGCCAAAAACATAAAGTGGAGAAAAGATAGCTCTTCAACAAATGGTGCTGGGAGAACTGGAAATCTATATGCAGAAAAATGAAAATAAACTCCTATCTCTCCCCATGCAGAAACTCAACTTGAAGTGGATCAAGAACTTAGGAATTAGTCCAGAGACCCTGTGCCTAATAGAAGAAAAAGTGGGCCCAAATCTTCATCATGTCAGATTAGGCCCCAACTTCCTTAACAAGACTCCTAAAGCACAAAAAAATAAAATCAAGAATTAATAAATAGGATGGACTCAAACTAAAAAGCTTCTTCTCAGGAAAAAAAAAATTAATGATGTGAAGAGAGAGCCTACATTTTGGGAGTAAATTTTTACCACACACACGTCAGATAAAGCACTAATCTCCAGGATATATAAAGAATTCAAAAAACTTAACACCAAAAAAAAAAGAAAAAACAAAAAAACAAAAACTAATCAATAAATGAGCTAAGGAGCTGAGCAGACACTTCTCAGAAGAAGATATACACTCAATCAACAAATATATGAAAAAAAAATGTTCAACATCTCTAGCAATTAGAGAAATGCAAATCAAAACTACACTAAGATTTCATCTCATGCCAGTCAGAATGGCAGCTATTAACAATAAATTTATTATTAACTATAAATTTATTAACAATAAATTTTGGCGAGGATGTGGGGGGAAAAGGTACACTCATACACTTCTGGTGGGACTGCAAATTGGAGCAAGCAATCTGGAAAGCAGTATGGAGATTCCTTAGAAAATTTGGAATGGAACCACCATTTGACCCAGTTATCCCACTCCTCAGTCAATACCCAAAGGACTTAAAATCAGCATACTGTGGTGACACAGCCACATCAATGTTCATAGCAGCTCAGTTCACAATAGCTAAACTGTGGAAGCAACCTAGATGCTTTTCAATAGATGAATGGATAAAGAAACTGTGTTATATATACACAATGGAATATTACACAGCATTAAAAGAGAATAAAATTATGGCATTTGCAGAGAAATGGATGGAGCTGGAGAATATCATGCTAAGCAAAGTTAGTCAATCCCAAAAAAACAAAGGCTGAATGTTCTCTCTGATAAGTGGATGCTGATCCATAATGGGGAGGGGGGAGGCATGGGAAAAATGGAGGAACTTTGGGCAAAGGGGAAGGAAGATAGGGAGGGGGCATGGAGGCAGGAAATATGGTGGAATGAGATGGACATCATTAGCCTAAGTACATGTATGACTGCACATATGGTGTATCGCTACATCGTGTACAACCATAGAAATGTCAAGTTGTGCTGCAATTAATTGTGTGTACAATGAATCAAAATGCATTCTGCTGTCATATATAACTAATTAAAATAAATATTTTAATTAGTTATATATGACTATATATGGCTCTGGAGCAGGACTTTGTAAACGCTGGAGGTTAAATGTCCCTGCAGATCTTGAAAGTACCTTAGTTACTTTATCTTGATGTCTTCACCCTTGACAAGGGCTGATTATCAGTTTACATGATCACTCCTTAATTGATTAACATGGATATGTGCTGACCTGAGTAGGAATCTGACCCAAATTTTAAGGAAAAGGGGACAGATACAAAATGAAGGCAAAGATGCCAAGTTGCTATTGTATTTTCATCGGGCCTCTACAGGCTGAAGTGAAGAGTCGGGACTTTTGGCAAAGTCTGCCTCTAATTCCCTGTCATATTTGTTCATAGCTGAATTCAAATACTATTCCAAACCTTCTTTCTGTCTCATGGCACAAATTTTGTTATAATAGGATGAGGATCCAAAAATAGCTTATCACCTGGAAAAGAGTTCCATTCATCTCCCACCACCCCACCTTATCACACACAGGCACAGAGAAGAACAACGGACCAGATTGCAAACTATCAGCTTTAATGTCCTGTGTGTTTGGACAAGTGGGTTTTGTGATCCCAAAGAAGTGGAGTTCTTTATAGCAGCAAATGAAACTCTAAAACAAAAGCAAACCAAAGGTGGGCTGAAAGGAAGGGGGCACTTGGAGAAAAGAGCTTCTTCAGGTGAGAGGCACCTTGTCCTACCCTCTTCCACCCCGGGAGGCACCCACATGGCTGCCCACAGGAGAAGGCTTCCAGGAGGACTCCTCGGGATTTAGGACTGGTTTCAAAAACATCCTGCTTGTCAACTGGAGACTCCTGAGGAACAGGGATCTCAGAATTATCTTACTCAATAAAGCCTGAAAAAAAAACATCCCTAGTGGAGATGTGGGGACTCCCATCTCAACACCCCACAGCTCAGGGCAGATTGGAAGAGACCTTCATGAATTCCCATAACCCCACACGTGATGACAGAGTGTGGTGATCCTGGGGAAAGTCAGGGAGCTGCATGAGATATTATCTGTTGAGCAAAAGGGATCCACCCTGCAGACCCAATTTAGACCATAGACCACCATGAGGGCTGAAAAGAGAGACATTGTCCCCCAGTGCATCATCAGCACAATGGGCCATGAGCACGGGTCAATCAGACATTATGTAAATGCCTGGTGGAACTGGATCTTGCCCAGACTAAATAAATGGCACAGAATCCCATATTCCCCTCAGAAGCAAAAGGGAAAATGGTAGTTACAACCTTAGCTGTGCATAATTCCATCTATTCAAATTCAACTAGAGAATCACCCTGGTCATAAGCAAGTGCCAGGCCTCCACATCTAGTCTCAGAACTCTGTCCTGCAAATTGCTTCAGTGAACCCCCAGCAGCTCCCAGAAACCCCAGGTAACATGGGATAGTAATGGTTTTCCTTCCAGGAAGTGTATTCCAAATGAAAGCTTTGAAACTAAATATATAAATGTCAACATAAGGTCTGGGGGTATTTGCCTATATTCCCAGATGCTCAGGAGGCTGAGGCAGGAGGATAGTTTAAGGCCAGCCTGGGCAAACATAGTGAGATTTCATTTCAAAAAATATTAATTAATTAATAGTAGTAGTAGTAGTAAAATAGATGACAGCCAGGCCAGTGACACATGCCTATAATCCCAGCAGCCAGGGAGGCTGAGGCAGGATTGCAAGTTCAAAGCCAGTCTCAGCAATTTAGGGAGGCACTAAGCAATTCGGCAAGACCCTGTCTCTAAATAAAATATTAAAAAGTGCTGGGGAGGGCTGGGGATGTGGCTCAAGCGGTAGCTCGCTCGCCTGGCATGCGTGCGGCCCGGGTTCGATCCTCAGCACCACATACAAACAGGGATGTTGTGTCTGCCAAGAACTAAAAAATAAATATTAAAAATTCTCTCTCTCTCTCTCTCTCTCTCTCTCTCTCTCTCTCTCTCTCTCTCTCTCTCTCTCTCCCCTCCCCTCTCTCACTCTCTCTTAAAAAAAAAAGAAAACTAAAAAATAAATATTAAAAAATTCTCTCTCTTTAAAAAAAAAAAGGTGCTGGCAAGTGGCTGGAGTTGTAGCTCAGTGGTAGAGCTCTTGCCTTGCACTTCTGAGGCACTGGGTTCAATTCTCAGCACCACATATAAATAAGTAAATAAAATAAAGGTTCATCAACAACTGAAAAAAAAAATGTGCTGGGATATGGCTCAGTGGTTAAGTGCCCCTGGGCTTAATCCCCGCTACCTAATAAATAAATAAATTTTAAAAATAGATGACAAAGTAAATCAAGCAAGCACATGGCATTAATACATGTGTGCTAAGAGTAATCTATATTTGGCACCATAATGTGTAAGAATATTTATTGTACTAAAAGTCTGAAATTAGTCTGGTAACATCAAATTAAACCATAAAATCAAGTACTTGATTTTAGACTTGGTTTCAGTCTTAAAGTATGAAATAATTTGATTATGTTCATGAACAGTATTGGAACATTTGAGACCTGGAGATTCATTATGATTCTTAATTTATTTACTTAGTTTTTCCTGTTAAGCCAGGCATTCAAAATTACTTAAAATATAGTGTATGTGTAAATTCAGTTTAGAATGTTTGGGGGCATTTAAATGTGTGATAAATGGGACTGATTATTTAAGAAGAGTTTTGTGACTTTAACTTGCATTATTATGCAGTAATGAGAAGGTCAAATTGGTGGCTCTTATTTAACTTTTAATCTATGAAGAGAAAAATCACATTTGTAAGCAAAATTAGAAGAAGCTTAAGAAAACTAATTTTAAAATATACTTTAAAAATTTTACTATAAATTTTATAAAAATGAGTAACAAGGAATAGTCTTTTCTGTGCACAAACATCCCCAAAGACATCAAAAACACCTTGACATTGGAGTCCACTTGCCAAGGGGCTGAGGTCCAGGATAAGCCACCTAAGAGAATGTACCACCTGTGCCAAGAACAACTGCAGCCCTCGGGACTCTGCTCTTGTCAAGCAGATGTACAAGGAAGAACACCTGCAGCTCTACTGCTGCCAGCCTAAGAGACCAATGAACTAAGAGGTGGCATTCTCTGCCCAGCCACCCATGTTCCATCCTTCTACCTGGCTCTCCTCTCCCTGGTCCTCCTTCTCTCTTCTCCATACCACCCCTCATCATTTTTTTTTCCAGCGCAAAGGATTAAACCCAGGGCCCCACTCATGCTAGGCAAGTGCTCTACCACTGAGCACCCCAGTCCTAAATCACCATTTAAGATATTAATATTATGTATTTTACATATTTAGGTTATCACTTTCTGAACATAGTTGATAGCAGAGACCATGGAATCAGGGGTTATGTCTTGTTCAATCCCAAATCACCAGTACCTCCAAAGGACCTGAGGGTGGTCTGCTCCCAAGAAACAGGCACTGCATGAAGAAATGTTCAGCCTTTGTTTCTCATCATCTGTTTATACATCTCTCTCCTCTTATGGGCTGCATAATCCTTGACTCAGGGATGACCTTCCTCACCATTCAATCTGCATGCCCAGCACCATTCCCAGGAAAAAAAAGAAGACCCAAGCTATCTAAAAATGACTCCCTGTTGGAAGGTAGGTGAGGCCTTTGGAGTCAAGCAAAGTTGGAATTCTGGACCAGCCAGAGTCCAGACCTTGGACCAGTTTGGACAAGTTACTCAAGATCTCTGAATTTCTGTTTCTTTAGCTGAAAGTGGGTATAATACCTACTTTGTTCTGTTCTTGTGGAAATTTAATGGCTTGATGTAAGGAAAAGTGTCTAATGCTGAGTCCTCAAATAAAGTCTGTCTCATAATAGGTGCTCAGTAAAAAATCAGTTTCTTTGCTCCTTCTCATCTCCTCTAATTGCTGCAGAAAAGGCCCTCACACACACCAATACCAGCTTCAGGTGTGTGACCTAAGTTTCCTCCTCTGGGAAGTGACAGAAATCAAAATGGGACCCTACTGCAGAGCCCCATAGGAAGGTCCAAGCCTCCATCTGGGGGATTGGAACAGAAGAATGAGTTCCTGGTTTGAGATTTGGAGATTCCACCAATTTGGAGAACTTTTAAGTGCAGGAAGTGAAAGGAGACATGGGTTAAAGGGGATCCTGGCCCTTTCTAGAAAGCCACATGTACCCACTCCTATGTTCCAAAAATGAGGAACCCAAGAAAGGGGCAAGTGGGGAGATTCGCCCTGAAGAGGAAAGTCAAAATGACCCCATCCCCCTCTACTCCTCTAACCCAACCTCCTGACTGATCTTGACCTCAGTCCTAGCCTGATCCCAGCTCCAGGCTTAACCCCTCCATCAGCCCCTAACCCCATGCTTACTTACAACCCAATTCAAGGTCAATTCCAACAAAGTGAAGAGTTGGGGCCCTGGAGGAATCAAAGATCCCTAGATCACTAGAGAATTCCCTGGTCTCTCTTTTTTGTTTCCATTTCTCTGGTCTGTCCTCCTCCATCTACCTGCCTTAGTCTATGCCTCCACCTCTCTCTCGCCCATCAGTCCCCTTTCTGTCTCTCTCTTGTTCATTTACTCATGTATCACAGCAGATATTTGTTAAGCATCAATTTGTGGGGAAGTTCTGTTAGAATATTCTGATGGAAAATTAAAGATGGAAATCATAGAATTATGCAGTATCCCAGCTATAGGGGGCATGGGCTGTCCCAGACCACCTGCCTCCATCCATGCAGAGGAAACTGGTGCCCAGAGAGGGTACATCCAGGGTCCTACAGTCACTGACCCCAGAGCTATCCTAGGCCACAAATCTGGTCCAGAATGAGCATGATTTTTAGTTTGTGAGGGCTGCCATGACAAAGTACCACAGACTGGTACTTAACAGAAATTAATTTTCTTATGGTTCCAAAGTCTGGAAGTTTGAGATCAAGATCTGGGCAGTCTTAGTTTCTTCTATGGCCTTTGTCCTTGGCTTATAGTTGGCCGCCATCTTGCTATGCCCTCACAAGGTCTTTTCTCTGCATATCTGTGTAGTAATCTCCTGAGGATACCAGCCATATTGCATTAGGCCTACTCCAGTGACCTCATTTAACCTTGATTGCCTCTTCAAGGACCATCTCCAAATACAGTTACATACTGAAAGACTGGGGATCAGGACTTCATCCTATGAATTTGTGGAAGACATAATTCAACCCATAATAGTTGGAACATACAACTCTATTTTTTGGTACTGGGGGTTGACCTCAGGCACTTAACCACTGAGCCACATCACCAGCTCTTTCTATTTTTTTATTTTGAGTCAGGATCTTACCAAGTTGCTCAGGACCTTGCCAAGTTGCTGAGGCTGACTTTTAACTTGCAATCTTCCTGCCTCCTGCCTCAGCCTTCCAAGCCAGTTGCAGTGTAACACCCAGATTACTCTTATCAGAGAGAGAGAGAGAGAGAGAGAGAGAGAGAGAACGAGTCATGTGTTGGGGAAGGAGGAGTCAGAGGAGAGTTACTCTCCCCAAATCCAGCTCTTCCCCAGCCCCAGGCCCAGGAAGAGGGGGCTGGACTTGTTCTTTCATTCATGGCAATTACTTTATTCAAAAACATTGCTTAGCCAACACGATCGCACACACCTGTAATCCCAGCAACCCAGGAGGCTGAGGCTGAGGAGGAACACGAGTTCAAAACCAGCCTGGGTAACTTATCAAGACCCTGTCTCAAAATAAATAAACTCCAGGGCTGCAAGTACCCTGAGCATACTGTTTACCAATCCCAAAGTAAGAACCTGGAGAACTCAAGGGAAAGGCTTTAGACATTTTATTACTTACTCCTTGGTAGCGTAGGCCAAGATACAGTGGAGGGCCACACTACACCTACAAGCAGGGGGAATACGTAGGATAGGTTTCATGCCCACTGCCCTGGTGGATTTCCTCAGCTGTTTTATGAGTGCATTCCTTTACAACCAGGATGGCTCTGTTCAGATCCTCATCTAAAGACTGGGGATACGGAGAGTGACCAGCTCCCCGACTCCATATCTCTCCCTTACCACATTTTGTTTTGTTTTGGTTTTGTTTTGTTTTAAAATACATCTGTAATTTTATTATAAAACCATTCTTTTGGCATTAGTTGGTTACTGTGAAAGCAAGATACGGTGAGTGTAGCATAGCAGCTCTAATGTAACAGCTGTACTCCCCTGCTTACTGAGCCAAAATTTAAGTTACCTCAAATCCATTACATACAAGTTATGTGTAGTCATTACTGATACAAATCCTTTAGGGAAGAGTTGATACTAAGGGATTAGAGTAAATGTTGGTAAGACTACAAAAGTAGTAGTTCCTTTATAGGACTTTTTTTTTCTTCCCCCTCCCCTCCAATTACTTTACTTTAAAAAGAATCAAATTTCTTAGAGCTAATCTGAATAGCAGCAGTACCCAAAGAACATCACACTTAGTTCTTGTTAAAAAGCAATACCTGTGCAATGCATATTTAGGCCACAGGTAAGGGAATGATCGCTCTAGTTTTAAAGTCCTCATTAGAATCCCTTAAAAAAATAAAAGCATTCCATCAAGTTCTTCCGGATTAAGAACTATGTAATATTTTGAAAGACCAATAATAATAAAAAAAAATTCAAAAAAAAAAAAAAAAAAACGTTTTTCCGGATGGTGTTATTGCTGTACGTTTGTTGGGAGGTCACTTTCTCTGCTGTGTTTGCTTTGAAGGGATCTTCCAATATATCTCCAATATTCTTTCTCTTTTTTTAAGAGAGAGAGAGAGAGAGAGAGAATTTTTTAATATTTATTTTTTTAGTTTTTGGTGGACACGATATCTTTATTTTATTTTTATGTGGTGCTGAGGATCGAACCCAGGGCCACGCGCATGCCAGGCAAGTGGGCTACCGCTTCAGCCACATCCCCAGCCCCATATATTCCTTTCTTATAGTGTCCTTTTTCTTCAGCTAGGATTTCACATAACTCTAATGCTTTATTAAGAATGTCCTCTTTGTTGTCACATTGGTTTTCTAGCATATCTTCATAGATATCCACAAGAAAGGCAATTAGGTAGGGGAAACTGTGACTTGGTTGTAAATCAAGTAATTGATTTAACAGGTTAGGATATTTGGAAAGACCACAATCCTGCAAAATCCCTTTCAAATAGTTCCATGTACTTTCATTATGTGGTACAAGTTTGATCATTTCCAGAGGGTATTGGACTTCTCTTTCCAATACACCACGACCACTGTAGCCAGTGGTATTAGAAATGACAAAGTATCTTTGGTTCCAGACAGTTATTTCTCACATCCTCTTTTAGAAGTTGGTCTACATACTGCAGCTCATTATCCCAACGTTTAAATTCCTGAATGACCCATTGTCGATGCTGCCAGGCATGAGAATTCTTTGCATCCTGGTTAAGAATATCAGCAATAAATTCAAGTTCCTGAGATGGATCTTTTAGCCATTCTACTAATACTTGCCTATGGTGCCAAACTTGACGGTTTGGGGGCTGTTCCTCAATTATTGCAATGATGTAGTTCATTTCCTCATGTAGATCCTTTTGAAGTGACTTTAAGAGAACTCTCTGAAAATGCCACACTGCATAATTGGCAGCATTTAACTCAATAGCATCCTACGTAAGCTTAAAAGCTCGTTCACTTCTTTCATCACCCTGTAGAACAGCTCGGAAATAATCATAAACATCTCTAAATTTTTCACTATAGATGATCTGGACCTCTGGACTTGGACCATCATTCTGTGGTACTGGATCTATATCAGCCCATTCTGCTCTGTCCCTGTACAGGACATAGGTGGGCGAGTCCAGGCTCAGAAACCCTTCGTCCATAGGGGACGTCACTGCTCCTCGGGCCTCAGCTGCCATCCCTTCTTTCTGCTGCTGCTGCGGCTGCTGCTGCTGGGGTGGCGGTGGGTGCAGCTAGGGCCGAGGACTGCTCCAGCTGACCAGGCTCACCACCCTGTGTAGCCTCTCAGACCCCCTCAGCAGCTGCTGCACTTTGGAGGTGGTGGCAGAGACCCCGCCCCTACCACATTTTTTAAGAGTTCTTATCTCCCTGCAAGCCTTCCTAGGCACCAATTAGTGTTTAACCCAACACGCCACCCCTTCAGTGCCTCAGAAACTCCTTCTTGTCCCTCCCATTCTCACACCACCCCACATCTTCTGCAAGCACCCTGCATCCATATCTTACAACAAAGTACAAAGAGCAGGGACTTTTTAGAAAGCATATTAAGGTAATTAAGGTAGCATTAATTGGTTTAGGCCCTTGAGTTCAAGCCTGAGAGAAATGTCCTAATCCAATTCTGTTCCATCCAGCTACACTCCATCTCATTTGTGGCCTATCCAGGGAAGTTCTTATGCTGCAGTCACAGGAGTTCTGAGCAGATCCAGCAGTCAGTCTGGCTGGCGAGATGTGCAATTTCCGTTGCCCAATCCAGGAACAGGTTACTTGTTGTTAACCTGTGGTGAACATGACAAATGTTTAATAGATACCAATAATCGCATATCAGGGGGCTGGCATTGTGGCTCAGTGGTAGAATGCTCGCCTAGCACATGTGAGGCACTGGGTTCAGTCCTCAGCACCACATAAACATGAAATAAAGATATTATATCCACCTACAACTAAAAAATAAATATTTAAAAAATAATAATAATGGCATATCAATTCTATGAGATAGTGTAAAGGCTACTGGATGATCTTGTGCTATTAAAGTAGCCTGCTCAGTAGGCTTACCTGGGCACATGTACCACACCAGTCTATCTGTACTTCAGGAGTGTAAAAAGAACAAGACAATTCTGTAATATGTAACTTGTCTTAAACGGATACAAAGTGTACCTCGTGTGATGACACTGTTACCGCTGTTGACCGGTGACGAGTCCTTGGTTCCCCAATGTTGAAGAATAACACCAAAGAAGCACGCCGAGGCAAGGTCAGAGTAGAAATTAGAAGTTTATTAAAGGATAGCAGAAAAGACTTCTCCCAGAGGAAGAAGGGGACCCAAGAGGTGGAATCCATGGAAATTGGGTTGTCTCCCCTTTTTATAGTTTTGGTGATGGAATGTAGGTTGGAAGGCCCGAGGGGTGGGACACAGGTGGGCCAAATTATCACCTTTTGGGATGGGATTATCACTTCTCTGGGATGGGCTATCTCCAAATCTGTTGGGGCTGTTGGTTAACTCGTCTTTGAGGTGGACTTTGGCCTAGGGCCTCTTTGGGACTTCATTAACATTCCATGAGTCCTCCTGTGTTTTCCCTGAGTCATTCTCAGCATGGCCTCCATTGTAGATTTCACTCGATATTAGACCCGATTTACCTAACTACACTGAATACCTAACTTTAAATCTGGCTTCAACACCCGAGGGTAACACCACCTGTACTTTTGAGGGCCAGGTTTCCAATGTTGTAGGCTTTATATGTAAATTTAGATATTCAAGCAAACCACTGGGGGCTCACTTGTACAGTCCATAGCCATCAAATGCTCCTCGTCTCTGGTATGATGTCTCAAGAAGCTGGCAACAGTAAGTTGTTATTCATGCCCCACACTGATTTAAGAAAATGTCTAGTGGAAGTGCTCTGTATCTGTAACCTTAATGCTGATGGCCATGGTCAAGAGAACATAGAAATGGCTGCAGGCCACTGAGGTCTGGGTTTCTCCTGTAGTGTTCTCAGTGCCTCAGGCAGATAAGCAGCATAGAGGTACTGTCAGTCCTTCAGGCTTGTTTCAACAGGCCATTCATTCTCTCAATTAATCCAACTCCTGTTGGATTGTATGGCAAGTGGAAAATCTGAAATATGCCCTAGTTTTGAGCCCACTGTTGTATGAAGCGAGTTCGTTGGTCACTCTCCGTTAGTTGCCTTCTGATTGGGACAGGCTTGCATCACGTCTATAACTGTGTCCACACAAGTCAGTGCATATTCAGCCCCTTCTGATAATGGGAGAGGGCCAATGTAGTCTATCTGCCATCGCTGAAGAGGGACATCATCTCATTTAATATGCTCTTTGGGGCATCCAGTCATCTTGGGTAGCGCTGAGAGCAGGCAAGTCAGTCCTGGCATTCAGCAACAACACCAGATATCTTTATAAGCAACCTCTGAAAAACTAATGTGACTCCATTTTTGAGAAATCAGCCTCTACCTCAGAACAAAGCCTGTCCTAAGGAAGGGGGCATAACCCTTGTCCTTGGAAAAACCCACAGAGCACTCCTAAGCACATACTCATCCTGCTGAGTTGTTTGTCTGTAAATAACAGGAGAGGTCTGCCGGCGCCAGGTGTCCCTGACTCAGTCAGGCTAGGTGAGGACCCATAGCAACCCCCCTAGCAACCTCCAATCAGCATGAGACAGGGAAAATACCTGAGATGCCAGATGACCCCCCAGTAGTTTATGGTGGTTGATAACATGTTGGGAAACCATGTAGTTTAGCACTATACACCCCTCCTGGCCTAAACCAATCAGTTCAAATGAATCCCCCTCTTGTACTAACCAATCACCCCTACCCAACCTGTTCCACCATTGAACGTTAAGAGTTGTTGTATGACTTTCCCACGGTATGGAATGATTTGCTGTGTGATGTTGTGACACATAGAGTATCCCCCCAAAACCTATAAAATCACACTGGACAAAGGACCCAGGCTCACTCCCTGGGACCACTGCCTCGGGAATTGTTGTGAGTCCAGGCTCGAGTTTGCAGTAAAGACTCTTGTGTGATTGCATTGGATTCGGCTCCTGGAGGTCTATTGGGGTCCCACAAATCTGGCATAACACCCCCAGTGTGTATCAGCTGTCATCTTTTGACCTACATGCAATATCCATGTTGTAGCCAAGTGACCATTTCTTCTGCTGGGGCTTCCTCCAGCCACCTTAGCTTTACCAGTTGTACAACCTTGACTGGTTTCTGTGATGATGGACTCTGTGGCAGGAAGGGCAGCAGAAGTAGCACACAATTGTTTTGCCAACAAGCTATAATGTTCCTCCACCCACTTCCATAACTGTGACCAAAATCCAATAGGGGTCTTATATCCTTTAATTCAGTGCCATAAGCTCCATCCACAGAAGTCCAGAGTGGCATGGACCACAAGCTCAGCAGGTCTTCATGTGTCCCAAGGTCCTGTGCCTATTTTAGTGTCTGTTTGGCCTGATTAACTGTCTCAGTCTGACATCCAGTCCCTTACTGTACTCCTCCTACACAAATTATATAGGGGTCATAATAACTGAGCCAGATGAGGAATGAGAGTCCTGCAATGACCCAGTAGCCCCACAAGTTCTTATATTTGTTTTACTGTGTTGGGAAGTTGAAATGCCTGGACTTTATCTATTACAGCCCTAAAGTATAACCTTTGTCTTTCCTGACCAAACAGTACCCAAAAATTTAACCAATAAACCAGGGCTCCGTACTTTGTCAGGTTTATGGTCCATCCTCTCCCTTGCAAATGAGTCAAAGTACGGGGGTAGCTTTATTGAGCACTGAAAGCGAATCTGATGTGATCTTTGTGTAAACACTTTTTTGTTAGTGGAGGTCAGCAGGGTTGTTACCATGCCATGACACAAGGTGGGGCAATGGATGTATCTTTGAAGTAACACTGTAAATGTCTACCATCAGCCTTCCTACCTGAAGGCAAATGGGTCCTGACTCTCCAGGACTTATCTATATGAAGAAGGCATTAGCAAGGTCCAGCACACAGTGAGATGTTCCTAATTAGCCCTTCTAGAATAGTGGCTATGTCAGGAATGGTTGCACAAAGTAAAGGAATCAGTTTATTTTATTTAATTTTCTATAATCCATTATCTTGCACCAAGTTCCATCCTACTTTCTTACCTGCCACACAGGGGAGTTAAAAGGACTGTGTGTTGGGTGAATTAGGTTTACTTTAGACAATTCATGCAGCAAGGTCTCTGTTTCTTTCTTTCTTTTCTCTCTCTTTTTTTTTTTTAGTTGTAGATGGCACAATACCTTCATTTTTTATTTATTTTTTTTTATGTATTGCTGAGGATCCCCAAACTAGTGGCTCACACATGCAAGGCAAGAGCTCTACCACTGAGCCACAACCCCAGCCCCAGGTCTCTGTTGCTTAATGGCCACCAGGGAGCTGATACTGTTTGGTGACAATAATTTAAGCGGGTGGGGGAGTGTTTAGCATGCCCTCTTAATATTGCTTTACAGTTGACACATGATTAATCTCCCAGAAACACAAAGAAAACTCCCTTGTTGTATATAATACGTGTTGATATCTTGTGGGATAAATGCCTTACCCACAAGATATCAACACTTATTATTTATTTAGGAATGAGAGTTATGAACATCAGATAGGGGTGGGTGGCAGGCGTCTAAGCTTCAGAGTCACGATACTGCTCGGACTCTTACTGTTTTCCTCCCGTATGTATTTATAGCAGTTAACCTGCCTGAGAATTTGTCAGGATAACGGTATATCAATGTACACTCAGCTTCCGTGTCCACCAAGGCTGCTACTCTCTGAACATTTTTTGAAGAAGAGTGTATTGCCAGTGTTATATATGATCTCCCGTCCAGAGACATGGCTTGGACTCCTAAACCTTGACCTTTTCCCTAGTTGTCGAATACCTAAGGGTTCAAAGATTCCTTAAAGGCAGCTGTGGACTCGGATTTCATTACATCTCCTAACAGGAGCAGCTTGTCTCAGTCTCTTTTTGGAGTAGGAGTCTATTCTGCCTTTCTGATTATCTTTTATTTCCTTACTGAGAGGTAATGGCTGAAACCTTTGTCCTCTGGTAACTGCTTTCATAACCGGGCCAGGGTGGACTTAGGTTGTTTATCTGTTTTGGGGGACAGACAGTCTGAATGATTTGCATTCTCCTTCCCTGAGTCAGAGAGTCTTTGACCATCACTACATCTCGTAGTGACCTGGACATTGCCCTGGTCCTGGAAGTTTGAGGATGAATCTTCAGATGCAGGCATGTCGCCCCATGGATTGAGCTGCACTCACCTGTTCCTTTGTGATATTTCCCCTTTACCCTGTTTGGGATAGAATATTCCATGGAAACACTTTGTGTGTCCCTTTCTCTTGCTCTGCTTTTGGATGTGGCCTTCCTAGATGCCAGTCAACCTGCTGACAGCAGACATCAGGAAGCTAGACTCATCCCCCTGAAGCCTGACCCCTTGCCTCATTTGAATGGCTTCTCCTCAATAAAAGTGTTCAGCACACATGTGCGTGCAATCTCTCTCTCTCTCTCTCTCTCTCTCTCTCTCTCTCTCTCTCTCTCTCTCTCTTTCCCCTTAAGGTCAGAGGAGCCGTCACAGAACCCCAAAGAAAAAGGTATCTCTGACTCTTGTGTGGTTATTTTGTGCCAGCCCAGTTCCCCTGGAGTGACCCTGAGTGTTTTAGTCTCAGGGAACTCAAGACTAAAACTGTCTGTTCCCTCCGCTATTAAATCTACTCACATCCATCTACAGGAGACTCAGAGAGGTCCTTCTAGTTTGGGCTGGATTTTATGGATTCCTGTTTTCTGCCTCAGTTTGCCTGTCTCTCCTAGGTTTGCTGTCAATAATGTTGCTTGCTAGAGAGGCTGCCCTACTAATGGGAATAATATTGATAGCAGGGCACCATAAATGGATGGAGGGGATGTGGGAAACCCTGCATCCCTCATCCCCGGGAGTAAAGTCATGCGGTCGGTCCTGGGAAAGGCAGCACCTGCATAGCATGTTTCATTCTCAGTCCTTGCAAACAGCTCTGTAGTTTTTCCATAGAGCCAAGTACCTCTGGGCATGACAATATCTCCAGAATTTGGCCATATATTGCTAGTGGCAAGAAGCAGTCAAGTTAGTTAATGACCCAACACTTTCAGCAGCAGCAGTGGCATAAAAGTGTTGGCTCTTTGGACAATTCTATATCATTCAACATTATCCCATCTGCTCCAGTGCTCCACAACTGGAGTAGCCATGTCAGTATACTTTCTTTTATTTTCTGTCTGAATTTGGACCTCAGTCCCACCAGCTCCATGGGGGGTATACAGACTCATGGTGGTATGTAAATATCTCTCTGGAGCAGCAGCAGATCTGGATCCACCTCCTCAGGCTGCTCCTGCTGGGTCTTTAACTTTTGGACCATTACCAGTCTAGCTTCTATTATATCTTCATCCTCCACATCAGATTCTGAGTCACTGGAACTGGTGGACTCTCTGAGTGGATCCCACGCCTGATGATCCCTGTTTCCACTAATCGCCAATGCCCTAATATGGGTTCTAGGCCCACAACATCCCCTCAGTTCTGCCTAAGGCTTAACATGACTTATAGGCCATCATCTGTAAGTTCTAAATGCTGTAAAAGCACATCCTTACTCTCAGCCTGTGCTCAACAAGCCTCTCTCTCTCCTGTTTTAACTCTAACTCTTCCTGTGCTCTATAGAACTGATCCTAAGTGTTTAATTCCCAGTTGGCCCTGGAACCCAGGGAAGCTTAACTACTGAGACACAACCTCAGCCCTTTTTTTTTTTTCACTTTTTATTTTGAGATAGTGCCACCCGCAACCAGCACGGGCAGCTGAACTTAAGGTGGTTCGTGTGAATTTCCTGGGACGCCAAATAAAACACAGACACACACTTTACCTTTAAATCAAGCTTCAGGATTGCTCCTCCATTCTCGGCCTCAAGCTCCTCAAATGGGAGAGTGAGGAAAGTCACCAGAGGCTGGCAAGAGAGATAGCATGTTCGGAAGTGAGATTTTATTGGGGGGACCCTCATTCTTAAGAATGTTCCATCCAAAAAAAAGTCCAGAGGGGCAGGGTAACAAGGACAGGTGAGAGTAATTCGATTGACCCCTGGGGCTGCAGGAAGCCATGCCTATGACTGAAGACACATTTTGCTAATTCAAGGATTGCAGCAATATCGAGGTCACTACAAACGTGACACACAGAGCCTGTTCTGATCACAGGAAGGAGAATGCCAGTCATTCAGCGAGACCGCCTCCCACAAGACAGGTTACCGCTAAGTTACTTAGGACCTTGCTAAGTTGCTGAGGCTGGCTTTCATCTTGCAATCCTCCTGCCTCAGCCTCCTGAGCCGCTAAGATTACAGGCATGCACCATTGTGTCCCCTGTGACTAACTTTAATGCAACAGGAGCCAGGCCACTGCTGAAAGAGCACCTTCGCTACCTGGATTCCTTTCACTTTACTGAGACCACTTCTGATGCTCTCCCAACACTTTTTTTTTCCAAATTTTTTTAATATTTATTTTTTAGTATTTGGCGGACACAACATCTTTGTTTGTATGTGGTGCTGAGGATCGAACCCGGGCAGCACGCATGCCAGGCGAGCACGCTACCGCTTGAGCCACATCCCCAGCCCTCTCCCAACACTTGACGCACCTTTCTTTACATTTTCAGGGCATCTCCACACTCACATCATGGTCCCACCCCTCCAATAGGGAAACCACCTCCGATCACATCAGGGATTGGGGCCAGCCTGGGATTTCCCCTGCAGACTTCATGCCCTCTCCTGACTCAAGAGTCAACTCAACACATTTTTGTGTGTGTGTGAGATAGGAATTTAGGATAAAAAGGAGACATAGTTAATTTTTAAAGGAAACACCCACAAGCCACTGAGATGTAGAAAGCATAGCTGTAAATCTTGAGCAACTCACCCTTGGCCCATGCCCTTGTAAAATGAGGGAAATACACAAGCACAGGGAAACTGGTGCAAAATTGTGCAACCCCACCCTGGACCCACATGCAGCCCAGCACCTGCTGTTGCCCTTCTATAAATATTGGACCCCCAGCCCAAGGCAGGGCTACTTTTTACTCTTGAGACAGCCCAAATTCTCCCTTGAATGCGAATCTACCTTCCTCAATAAATGTCTGTCTATGCCTTTGCCTTTGTCTGGCTGATGCTGAAATTCTTTTCCTTCACATATGTCAAGAACTTCGCTGGTCCTGAGAGAATTCCTTGGACCCTTCTCCAGAGACATCTCTTCTCCCATGTCATTTGGGATCCTGCTGACTTTTGCAATTGTTCAACCCCAGGGCTATAAGCACCTGGAGAATATGGTTTACCAATCCCAAAGAATGAAGTTGGAGGATTCAATGGAGAGGTTTCTAGACATTTTATTACTTACTCCTTAGCAGTGGCAGGCCAGGATACAAAGCAGGGTGAATATACAGGATAGGTTGCCTGCCCACTGCACAAGTGGATTTCCTCAGATGTTTTATGAATATATTCCTTTACTTTATAACCAGGGTCACTCTGTTTAGATTCTCACCTGAAGATTGAAGGTAAGGGGAGTGGCCAGCTCCCCGTCTCCATTTCCTTCCTTATTGCATTCTTTAGAGACCTTCTCTCACTGCTAGTTTTCCTATGCACTGATTAATGTTTAACCCAACAGTGGTCCCGACAAATCAGATCTGGTCATTCCCCCCCAAAAAAATAAAAAAATTTAATAATGGAAAGCAGGAAAGAAACTTTAATCAACATGTCATATCTGTAAGGCAAGGTGACATCAAGCATTGTAGCCCTGTCTCCAGGGATAGTGGTGAAATGAGCTCCTAGATTATACAGGCAAGGGGACCAGAAATACACATGGTCAATCAGTCTTTGCCAAACTATGTTCTGGTGATCATCATCTTAAGATCCATCTGTCAGGGTCTTATCAGCTGCTGTAAGAAAGTTCCTATTGCCTAGCAAGTGGTTTCGGGCTCATTACAAGATGCTTTATTGACCAGACCTGTTGTTCCTAGATCCAAGTCAACTCAGAGCAAAGGAATTAGATGCAGAATGGAGATGGAGGTGCTTAGCTTTTTTAAATTCTGCTTTTAGTGGCTCATTGAGCATTTGCAGGCCCAAGTAAAGACTCTAAATCCTAATGACACCTGTAGTTCTTAGACAGATTGACTTGACATGTTGACATATTATTTTTCTGTACATTAAACCTCCTGACAATTTATGTACTTAGTGTTAGTTGAAGCACAGAACTAAAGAAAAAAAAAGTGTTACATATTCTAATGTTATCTAAAGCTCACCAGATATTCTGGGTTGTGTAAATCTAAGAAAGATTATTTAGCAGTTAACATTTTTATCATTTAGGTGTGGCTTTTCTTTAGGATTTACAATGCCAGACATAAGTGAAAGACTTAACCTTGCAAAAGGCAAGAAGGGGAAATAATCTTGCAGAAAGGAAAAGGGAGGAGATGTAACCTTATAAAGGAGGACTTGCAAAGGAGTGGCCACTGTAACACCAGCACCATAAAAAAAGAGAGGAGAGGGAATTGTGTCTATGGTAAACAGATACAAAGTTTTTATGTTGTCATTATTCTCTGCATAATACAGTGGTACAGCAATTTACATAACTGTATTAGATATCATAAGTAATCTAGAGATGATTTAAAGTATATAGGCAGGATGAGGTGGCACACACCTGTAATCCCAGCTACTCAGGAGGCTGAGCATGATATTCTCTAATTCTGTCCGTTTACCCATAAATGCCATAATTTCATTTTTCTTTAAGGCTAAGTGATATTCCATTGTGTGTGTTATCTGTTTATCTTTGAGGGACATCTAGGCTATTTCCACGGTTTAGCTATTGTGAATTGAGCTGCTATAAACATTGAGGTGGCTGCATCTCTGTAGCTTGCTGACTTTAAGTCCTTTGAGTATAGACAGAGGAGTGGGATTGCTGGGTCAAATAGTGGTTCCATTCCAAGTTTTCTAAGGTATCTTTATAGTGCTTTCCAAAAAGTGGTTGTGCCATTTTGCAATCTCACCAGCAATGAATCAGTGTACCTTTTTCCCAACATCCTCACCAGCACTTATTGTTGCTTGATTTTTTTTAATAATTGCCATTCTGACTCGAGTGAGATGAAATCTTAAAGAGTAGTTTTGATTTGCATTTCTCTTGAACTTTTTTATATATTTGTTGATCGATTGTATATCTTCTTCTGTGAAGTATTTGCTCATTTCCTTAGCCCATGTATTGATTGGGTTGTGTAGGGGGGTTTTTTGGTGTTAAGTTTTTTGAGTTCTTTTTATATCCTGGAGATCAGTGCTCTATCTGATGTGCGTGTGGTAAAAATTTGCTCCCGTTTTATAGGCTATCTCTTCACTTCATTAATTGTTTGTTTTTTGCAGAGAGAAGATTTTTAGTTTAAATCCATCCCATTTATTGATTCATGATTCTACTTCTTGTCCTTTAGGATTCTTGTTAAGGAAGTCAGGTCCTAAGTTGACATGATGTAGATTTGGGTCTTTTTTTTTTTTTTTCTATTAGGTGCAGAGTCTCTGGCCTAATTCCTAGGTTCTCAATCACTTTGAGTTGAGTTTTGTGGGCTGAGAGACAGAGGTTTAATTTCATTTTGCTGCATATGGATTTCCAGTTTTTATAGCACTAATGTTGAAGAGGCTATCTTTTCTCCAATGTATGTTTTTGGCTCCTTTGTCTAGTATGAAATAATTGTATTTATTTGGGTTTGCCTCTGGGTCCTCTGTTCTGTACCATGGGTCTACATGTTTGTTTTGATGCCAATACCATGCCATTTTTATTACTATAGCTCTGTAGTATAGTTTAAGGTCTGGTATTGTGATGCCTCCTGCTTCACTCTTCTTGCTCAGAATTGCTTTGACTATTCTGGGTCTCTTATTTTTCCGAATGAATTTCATGATTGCTTTTTCTATTTCTGTGAGGAATGCCATTGGGACTTTGATTGGAATTGCATTAAATCTCTATAATGGTTTTGGTAGTGTGATCATTTTGACAATATGAATTCTGCCTATCCAAGTAACAAGGGAGATCTTTCCATCTTCTAAGGTCCTCTTCAATTTATTTCTTTAGTGCTCTGTAGTTTTAATTGTAGAGGTTTTTCACTTCTTTTATTAGGTTGATTCACTAGTTTTTGTTTTTGTTTTGTTTTGTTTTTTGGCTATTGTAAATGGGGTAGATTTTCTATTTCTCTTTCAGAAGATTCGTCACTGATGAACAGAAATGCATTTGATTTGGGGGTGTTAATTTTACATCCTGCTACTTTGCTGAATTCACTTATTAATTCCAGAAGTTTTCTGATGGAATTTTTGGATCCTCTAGATATAGAATCATGTTGTCAGCAAATAATGATAGTTTGAGTTCTTCTTTTCCTATTCGTAGCCCTTTAATTTCTTTCATTTGTCTAATTGCTCTGGCTAGAGTTTTCAGGACTATGTTGAATAGAAGTGGTGAAAGAGGGCATCCCTGACTTGTTCCAGTTTTTAAGGGGAATGCTTTCAATTTTTCTCTACTTAAAACAATGTTGGCGTTGGGCTTAACATAGATGGCTGTTACAATATTGAGGTATATTCCTATTATTCCTAGGTTTTCAAGTGTTTTTGAACATGAAGGAGTGTTGTATTTTGTCAAACGCTTTTTCTGCATCGATTGAGATGATCATGTGATTCTGATCTTTAAGACTATTGATGTGATGAATTACATTTATTGATCTTCATATGTTGAACAAACCTTATACCATGCTTGTCTTCATCTAATAAGTTCTGCATTTTCCTATATCTGCGGTGTTTCTGACCTTGTTCATTGAGGCCTAGTTCTCCCTGACTAGTTTATAAAATCCATGTAACCTGGGGCTTTTTTGTGGTATGGATACTCTGTGTTGAAGGAATATGTATCCTTTTTTAAATGTATTTATTTTATTTTTTTTCTTGGTGCATTATAATTTTACATAATAGTGGGATTCATATTCGTGAATATGTGAATCTTACATATTCATACATGCACACAATATAACATTATAATTTAGTTGCTTTCATTCCCAGGTAGGGACAGGCATGAATTTAAAATGTCATAAAGTCTGGCTCAGATTCCCAAGTAGCTGCCTTAGACTTCCAAGTAGCTGGGATTACTGGCATGCACCATCACACATGGGTTACTTCTTCATTCTTTAGAACAAGTTTCTCCCTCCCTGGAATCCCAGTCCAGTCATCCATCTGGTGACCTCCAGTTCATTTTCCAGAAAACTCATTTGAATCACTCTCTTTCAAAAGCCTTCCCTGACTCGCAGAGCAGAGATCTCTAGGCCATCCTCAGCACCAGCTCCCTGCTGGTCTGTTACCACTGGTTTGAGGCACTGTCTTCCTTCTCAGATTGTGCACAGGGACATCCTCCAAGCCCGAGTCGTGGCTTTTTCATTCTCTAATACCCTTCATGGGACCCAGCACATGACTCACCCAGATTCCCTTCCTCCTTGGCTTTTAAAGCCAAGATGAATGAAGGCTGGTGTTTGGACACAAACATTGGAAAAGGCTCAGGAAACAACTCATCAAAAAGCATGGAACAAGGCAATTCTGCCACCAGCTTTACAATCTTTTGCATTTTGTAACTATTCATCCTGCTAGGACTAAGTACAAGTCACTGGTGGAGAAAGGGAGGCGAAACCTCAATCAGGGGTCCCCAAGAGCTCTCCTGAGTCTAATCTCCATGGCTCCTCCCTTCCCATCGGCACCTGACAAGTACATTCTGCTTATTGTATCCTGGAGATCACAGGCCACTGAGAAGTGGGATTTCAGACAGCCTTACTCAGTGCCGCATCTCATGATTTAGAAGAGCACCTAGCACATTTAGAACACACGATTTAGAACAGCACCTAGGCTCTCAAGAAATGTTCGTTGATTTAACGACTTTCGTTTGAAGAAACAATACCTTAAAATTATTATGGTAGGAAAGATATGGGCAAAGATATAAAGGAACCAGAACTTCCATTTCTGATATAAAATGATCACTTTGGACACCTTTTTAGCAGTATCTACTAAATCTAGACTTCCAGATTCCAGTCTTAGAGGTTTACCCAACAGAAATGCATCCATATCTTCATCAAAAACCATGCACAAAAATGTTTTCAAAATAGCACAGAATAGGTGAGTCACTATCCAAATGCCCATCAGCAGCAGAACAGATAGAATTAGTTTATCCTTTTGGGGTAAAGTCACACAATTGAGATACTGCCCAGCAATGACAGTGAACCATCTACAACCATAGGCAACAATACAGGTGAGTCTCACAAATAGTAATGAACAAAAGAAACTCGACTCAGCAGTACACATGACACAGCTGCATTTACTTATGAACGAAAACAGGCACAACTGATCTGTGCTGTTAGAAGGCAGAGAGGGAGTAAAGTAGAAGAGAAGAGGTCTGGACACCCAGGGAATTTTCAGGAAGCAGGTTCATGGACTGCAGGGTTCACAGTTGGCTCTGCCCTAAGAATTCTTCCTCTGAATAAAAATTTTGGAAATTCTTTGAACTTTATACAAAGCAGGAGGAGGGATTTGGAGGCATACATAAAAATATTTTTTTTCCTTTCTTTGAGTTCTAAGAAAATGCTTTTTGAGGCCAAACAAGGGGTCTTATAAGTCTTTACCAAGAAAACAGAGATAATATCTTTGTGCAACAAGCTTACAGACTGTGTCACACCTTTGATGTGTAAACCAAGCATTTGGAAGAAAGAGGAAAGTACCAACCACAATAACCTCTGCAGACATCCTGCTGATCTAAGAGGAGAAGCTTAATTATGGCAAGGGTCTTTTGGGTGGGGATCTCTGGCCTGCTTCAGGAGTAACAACTAGAAGGAGGCACATTGGGGCCCTGGGTTGTTGTCTGATTATGATTTCCTTTTTTTTTTAAAGTTGTTGATGGACCTTTATTTTATTCATTTATTATTTAGCAGTGCTGAGATTCGAACCCAGTGCCTCACACATATTAAGCAAGTACTCTGCCACTGAGCCACAATCTTAGTCTGTGATTAGGGTTTCTGATTGCATGTGTGTTCAATTTGCAACATTTGACCTGTGCATGTTTCTGTATATCGATACGTGTGTATGTATATCATTCATATATATATATGATACAGTCATTTGTCACTTATATATATATATATATATGAATGATATATATATATGATATATATCATATATATATATATATATATATATATATATATATATATATATATGATACAGTCATTTGTCACTTAACAGGAATATGTTACATTCCAGTAACTACATCATTAAGCAATTTCATCATTGCGCAAACATCATTCATCCTTACACAAACTAAAACAGTCAAAATGTCACTAGTTGATATAATTGAAAATCAACATCCCAACATCTTATACACATATATTGTATAATATATTGTTGACTGAAAAAGTATGTAGTAGATGACTGTTCCGCCGTAACTATTTTAAAAATTGCTGTAGTATGGTTGTTTCTCAAAAAAAAAAACTTATAAAGAGGGCTGGAGATGTAGTTTGGTGGTAGAGCAATTGCCTAGCATGTGTCAGGTGTTAGGTTCAATCCCCAGCACTGCAAAAAATAAATAAATAAATAAATTTTAAAACTGTCATATATGTCCAGCCTTGGTGGTGCATGTCTGTAATCCCAGTGTCTCTGGAGGCTGAGGCAGGAGGATCACAAGTTCAAAGCCACCCTCAGTGAAAGCAAGGTGCTAAACAACTCAGTGAGACCCTGTCTCTAAATAAAATACAAAATAGGGCTGGGGATGTGGCTCAGTGATTGAGTGCCCCTTAGTTCAATCCCCTATTCCCCTCAACAACAACAAAAAATTTATTATATATGGGGCTGGATTGTGGCTCAGCAGAACACTTCCCTAACATGCGTGAGTCACTGGGTTCAATTCTCAGCACCACATATAAATAAATGAATAAAATAAAGATCCATCAACATCTATAAAAATATTTTTTAAAAAAACTGTCATATGATCCAGCAATTTCACCTATAGGCATATCCCCAAAAGAAAAGTAGGGACTCAAATGAGTATTTGTACACCCTATTCACATATTTTATATCCCATAGCCAATGGTAGAAGCAACCACCAACAGATAAATAAACAAAATATAATACATAGGTATAATGAAATAATATTCAGCATTAAATAGAAGGAAATTCTGATGCATGCTACAACAGGAGCAATGAAGACATTATACTAAGTAAAATAAGCCAGTCATACTGTATGATTCCATTTATAGGAGGTACTTACCTATAGTAGTTAACCGTATAAAGACAGAAAGTAGATTGGTGGTTACCCAGGGTTGGGAGGAGGCAGAATGGATTTTGTGTGTGTGTGTGTGTGTGTGTGTGTGTGTGTTGCCTGGGATTGAACCCAGGGCCTTGTGCATGTGAGACACTCTACCTACTGAGCTATATCCCCAACCCTGGAATATTATTTTTAATGGTTTGGAGTCTCAGTTTTGCAAGATGAAAAGAATTATGTGGATGGTAGCACAACATAAACTTTTTTTTCAGTACTAGGAATGGAACCCAGGGACTCTCTACCATTGAGTTACATCCCTGACCCTTTTTCTTTGTTACTTTGAGAAAGGGTCTCACTAAGTCACCCAGGTTGGCCTGAAACTTGCAATCTTCCTACCTCAGCTTGCCCAATTGCTGGGATTACTCGTGGACCTGGCACACAGTATAAACTTAATGTCACTGAACTGTATACTTAAAGAGTTAAGATGGTAAACCTTATGGTATGAGTATTTTACCACCAAATTAATTGCTGAAATAGGTATTAAGCATCACTTCGCATTTGGGGGGGGGGGGCTTATTCTTTCACTACTAAAATTAGGGTTTTTTCCTGTTCTTCCGCCTCTCACTTGCCAACACATTCAGGACGGCAGCACCACCGTGTGGTCACAGCTGCAGAGCCCGACTCTCCCGCATCCCCACCACCTTCAACCTTTTTTCAATAGTATCACGCTTCTCTCCAAATAGCAGAAGTGGAACATTCAACAGTGAAGAGATCATTCTTATGGGGGGAAAAAAAGTTCACTAAATGAACTTTTAAAAATTTAGAAATTTTTAAAAGAAAAATTTAGCAACTTTTTCCTGTGATCATTTTCTTCTATTAGCTTATTAACTTTTTTCTGGTTCAAATCATATACCCTTGAAGGTTCTCTTGGAGTAAAGTTTGTAAAGACCCTGAAGGTATCAAGGCAGCTTGGCTTCAGAAAGTGGCAGTATCTCTTTCATCCCAGATCAACGGAGCTGAAGTTCAGCAAACAGGTTGGTTACGTTTCTAAGCTCCAAGTTTGTAAGAGTTGGATGGATGACAAGGGCCCTCTGGGTTTTTACTTTACCAAAGAGTGCTTGATGTAATCACGCCTTCCCTCTAACAGATCTCTGCGTCCCCTCTCTCAATTAAATTAGGAAGGGGGACCCGGTAAGCAAGGGTAAGAAGCAGGATCGCTCTCTTCGGGCATAACAACCAATCACTGCGCGCGTGTGGTCGCAGTCGCCTGGGCTGATTTCTCCCAGTGCCACCCCGCGGGTATCTCAGCAGCCTGCTCGCTTGACAAACTGCCTCCTTAAAAGTCTGAGGCAAGCATATGTTCACCCACCCAGATTTTAGAGCCTCATTTTGCAAGTTTGACACTGAGATTCAAAACTGGTTTTGCAGTGCTCAAATTGGCTCGCGAGCGCAGCGCTGGAGCCCCGGGCTAATGAGGACTTGAGAATGGAGAGCCCAGAGGAAGACGGAGAGAATGGCCGCACTTCTGCCCTTTCCCTGTTTCTGCCTCTGCGAGATCAGGAGGCAGGTGACCTGCTTGCCCTTCTGCCCTGGCTCTCACAACCCCCTAGTCAGTGTGGTGAAGGTCGGGTGGAGGCTAGCCACCACCTCCAGGGCCAATCCGAGGGGCCTGCCGCCACCTGCTGTAAGCCCCACCCTCTCTGGACTGCACTGCCCATCTTACCTAAGTATCCCATCCCCGGGGTCTCAGATGAGCCTGAGTCAGTCTGAATGTAATCCTTCCAGGAGTCCCCCTTCCCCTGCCTCACCTCCCTGGGGAGTCGGGCCACCTGGCCTGCCTGTAGCCTAGGCTAGCAATAGCTTTTCTTCTCGTTAACTTTTTAATGATAAAATATGGTGCCGAATTAACAGGAAGTTCGACTTGTTTTATGTATCCAAGCTGGCAGTTAAAAGTTGCTAACAACTTCCCTGTTTGGGTGAAGTCAGCAAATGACCTGGCAAGAGATCATTGTTCTTGGCAAGAGATGCTTGTTTTGTTAGAAGCAGGGAACAGCTCCCCTTGGCTATTTAAGTAGGAGCCAGCACTGCCTGCCCCAACAGAGAGGCAGGACTCCGGGGATTTGGGAAGACTGCCCTCCCCTGAGGCATACAGAGATGGCTAATGGCAGGAGGTGTCATTTCTCACAAGAGCCGAAGAACTTCTTTGTCACAAAGAAATTGAGATGCCCCCCAATTTTTGTTGTTGTTTTGTTTTAGGTTTAATGTCATTAGAACCTCCCTGATAAACAGAAATGGCTCATTTTCTGCTGACAGGAAAGGGTACAACACTGCCCAAGGGGAACCCATCATGTCAAGAAAGGAGGAGAACCAGTGACCCTTGTCTAGTCAGCTCAGGCTACTGTAACAAAATACCACAGGCTGTGTGGCTTAAACACAAATATTTATTTCTCATAGTTCTGAAGGCTGGAAGTTCAAGATCAGGGTGCCCACAGATTCAGTATCCAGGCTCTTCCTGGCTTGCACCTGCCACCTTCCTATTGTGTTCTTACGTGGTGAAGAGAGGGGGACAGAGAAAAAGCGGGGGAGAGAGAGAGAGAGAGAGAGAGAGAGAGAGAGAGAGAGAGAGAATGTGTGTATACTTTTGTCAGTTTCTCTTCTTAAAAGGGCACTAATCCCATCACAGGAGCACTTTGTCTAAACCTAACTAGCTCCTAAAGTGTGATCACACTGAGGGTTAAGGCTTCAACATATGAACCTAGAGGGACACAAACAGTCCACAGGACCCTGTATCAGTAGTAAGATCTGGAAGAGTTCATAGTGGAGACCAGGTTGAAGATGCCTCCTGACCAGACAGATGCTTAGAAGGTGTGCTTGGGGGACCCTACAGCAGGGATATGAGCTGAAGTGTTACCCCTCAAGAGCCCAAGGGCATGGATGGCACTTTTTTTTTCCCCTGGTACCAGGGATTGCACCTAGGGATGTTTAACTGTTGGGCCACATCCCCAGCCCTAGTTGTTTGATTTGGTTTGGTTTGGTTTGGTTTTGGTTTGTTTATTTGCTTTTGTTTTTGTTTGTTTGTTTGTTTTGAGACAAAGTCTCCGCTAAGTTGCTTAGAGCCTTGTCAATTTGCTGAGGCTGGCCTCAAACTTGCAATCCTCCTGCCTTGGCCTCCCTCGCTGCTGGAATGAATGACACATTTGATCAACAATACTCATGAGGGAATGGGGTACTCTCTGAACAAGCCGTCATTGGCAGTCAAAAAGCTGAAGTTCATAGTGTACACATGTATCAGAGCATAACATGGTACCCTATAAATATGTACAAATTTTTGTGTCGGTTTTTTAAATGACTAACATTGTTTTTAAAAGCTGAAATTCTCAAAACATAGGCACCCTGATGACTTAGGGGGCCAAAGCTGAGCAGGGCATGAGGGGAGTCAAAAGCCTGTTTATCTTCCCATTAAGCCTTGGGAAACTATAGCCAGACCCAGAGGGACAACAGCATAGCCATGGCAGAGGCAGCCTGAGGCTGCATAGGACCTATTTTCAGCAGCTGCAGCTTCTTTCTAGTGGCAGTGTCAGAAGTGAGGCCATAGGGCTGGGGCTGGGGCTCAGCCTTACAGCGCTTGCTTAGCTCAGGCGAGGCCCTGGGTTCGATCCTCAGCAGCACATAAAAATAAATAAATAAAACAAATATATTGTATCCAACTACAACTAAAAAATAAATATTAAAAAAAATAAAGCAATATAAATGGAGCCTGCTGGCCGATGTAGGGGATTGTCCAGGTCTTTCTCTGCAAGAGGTTGGGAAGCAGGTATAAACTTTTAAACTGTATAACATGTATAACTTACATAGTTATACAGTTCTGACCATCTGAACAATAACTTTGAATATTATAAAGAGGCATAATTTTGGTTGTATGCAAAGCTGACCAAGCCTGCCCTATGCGTAACAATAAACCCATCTCATTTCCCCTCTTGGATCATGTGGTGAAGGGACTCACCAGAGCATTGGAGCCAGAGAGAAGAACCAACCAGCTTTCCAATTTGTTCTCCACTGTGCTATAACTGAATCAATCTCTTTAAAAGACTGATTTAATTAAGAATGGCCAATATGATTCAGCAACATGTACACTCAGAAAACTGAGAAATTATATCCCATTTATATAGGGTATACCAAAGTACACAAATGCATTCTACTGTTATGTATAACTAATTTAAACAAATTTTTAAAAAAGAATGGCCTTCGTTAAATCGATCTCTTTAAGACTCTGTCCCTTCATCTATAAAATCATAATTATCTCCCCCTACCCAATAAGTTCTTTTTTTCTCTAGTACTGGGGATTGAACCCAGGGGTGCTCTACCACTGAGCTACATCCCCTGCCATTTTTATTTTTTTTATTTTAAGACAGGACTTCACTAAGTTATCCAAGGTGGCCTTCAACCTGTGATCCTCCTGCCTCAGGCTCCCCAATTGGTGGGATTACAGGTGTGTGCCTCCACACCTGGCCCCAGTAAGGTTATTTTAAGGATTAAAACAGAGTGTATATAAAATTATGGGCATCTAACAGACCCTTAGTAAATGAGTTTCCTTCTCTCCTTCAAGACAAACACAAAGACCTCAGTTGGATCCAACATATAATTTAACCTAGAACAAGTTCTCAGTAAAGGTTCATCAGTTTGACCCCTGGGTCCTCCCATACTCTAGCAGACTTGGGGCCAAGATGTTGTTGAGCTGACAGGGAAGGAGGTATTTTTTTTTTTTTTTTGCACTGTGCCCTTCCCTTGGTCCGAAGGACATACCCTTGTACCCACCGCCCAGGACAATACACCCTGCCATATCTGCCCCCCGCCTTGGCTGTGCTCTGGTGTCTACCTGGGCTGCTTTATTGCTTCTTGCTCCATCTTTGCTACTGTTCATCAACACCTGTAACAGGTGGAGACCTGTGCTTCCTCTGCCCCAGGACCCTACATTTATCCTGTGGTGTCCCTCTCCACCCCTGGCTCCTTTCTGGAGACCCCTTCCTCTGTTTGCTGTCTTCGACCTGTCCTCTTCAGCACCCTTAGGGTGTTCACAGTCCTTAGATATACCTTGGTTTATCTTAGGGAGTGACTTTTCCAACACACAGCTAAATTACTTAAAAATACAAATTTCTGCCTTGGGAGCCATGATAAATTAGGGGATTTGTTTTTTGTTTTAAATAGATTTTATTTTTATTTTTTTAAAGAGAGAGAGAATTTTTTAATATTTATTTTTTAGTTTTCGGTGGACACAACATCTTTATTTTATTTTTATGTGGTGTTGAGGATCGAACCTATGCCCCATGCATACCAGGCGAGCACATTACCACTTGAGCCACATCCCCAGCCCCTAAGTAGATTTGATTTCAAGAGCAGTTTTAGGTTCACAGCAAAATACATCAGAAGGTAAAGAGATTTCTCAAGTTCCCCCTCTGTGTAAATTGTACCTCTGGTATAGAATTTACATTTTTTAAGTATTTATATTAGATTTATTTGTGGGTTTTTTTGGTTTTGATGCAGGGGATCAAACCCAGGTTCTCATGCATACTAAGCAAGTGCTGCCAACCTCAAAAAGGGCTGATAATGAAGAGTCAATTTGTTCCTAAAACAAACCTAAGTCTTTATTTCACCAGTATAAGTATGACCCTGCCTTCTGTTATTTGAGGTCATCAAATTTTTACAGTAAAAATACAATTAATCTGTGTACCTAAATGATGTGTTTATTTAAAGATTAAGCACCTCCCTTGAACAAGAAACCATATTGTTCCACTGAGAAATGACCCTTTGATGAGGGAAGGACAGTGAAATATCTTTATTATATTTCTTCTAAACAGTATCCAAGAATAAAGAACTCCAGCTGTTAGGCCAAAATATACTGTTGTAAATAGAGTTTTAAAGAACGTATTTTGGATTTCAGGTGTGTACATGAAAATGTTGGGGGAAGAACGGTCACCCTTGGCAACAAAGCCTTCAACTCAGGGAAGAAGGAAGGAGCTAGAAAAAAAGGAAGGGCTACAAAATCAAAGTAAAGCCTGTTTAACTTTTGCTCTTTCCACCCCAGGAATTCCTCTACAGAAAAACAAACCACAGAAACCACAATAAAAGCCAGCTAGTTGGATGGCCAAGACTCTCCTTTGCTTTCTGGGTAATGGAATGCAGATCGCTATGGCGATGGGAGCTTAAACTGGAGAAATTAATTCAAAGGAAAGGAGGAATTTCCTCCACTGAGTAGCCTGGAAACTGCAGAGAAAAAAATAAATGGGGGTCAAGTTACTTCAAAGTAGCCATGAGTGAGGAGTGGTTCAGAGGTGGGGGTCCTAAAAGGGGAAGGGAGACAATCATCACTGTCAACACTCCAGATGTGTATGGATGTTGGAAGCAATGACACATCTTACACTAGTTTATTTTATCAAATCTGAAATCTTACAAGTGAGGAGTTAATCAAATCATTGGGGGATTACAAATTAGGGATTCATTAGCACAAATCTTGCTGAATGCATTCCTCCCTTGGGGGATTTTACTACAGAATGATCCTAATTTGTATGGGGAGCTATTTTTATTGACGATTTGGTTTATTGTGACAGTACAGATCTTTTAAGATGACCGTGTATTTTATGTGCATCCATACAGGAAGGGATACAAAGTTTATGAGCTTAGATTTTTTATTTAAAAAAAAAAAACTTGCTTCCTGGACAAGGAAGGCCTATCATTTGAAGACTGCTTTTATATTTGTACAAGGTATAGGCTGGCCTCTATGAATATATTATTTTTTCTTTAGAGCTGAATATGCCCATTACCCTTAATAACAATTCCTCCCCCCAAAAAGCGATTATTCTATCACTGATTATTATAATAACATTTGACCTCTTGAGTCCTTGAATGAGGCTGGCAGCCCAGAGAGGCTAATCTTAGTGTCTCTGGTCATAAATGTTCAGTGAGATAATGAAGTATCACCATATACATTGCCCTCCCCTCTCTTGCTAAGAGGTGAACACTGGTATTCCCTACCTACCCAAGTCTCTCTTGGCATCCATGGTAAGTCTTTCCCACTATGGAGAACCTCCTCGGGCTTCTCTCCTCCCCGGGCCACTCTGGTATAACTCATAGCCAAGGTAACTCTGATTATGAATCCATCCCTGGTCTAATTGAGATCAAGTTTCCATGCTCATGATCTAGCTAGGCTGCCCTTGATGATACATTTAGGCCTTTGGCAATTGTCCATTTGGAGCCACCAGATTAGACAGGATCACTTTATTAAATATGGCACATTTCCTAGAGATTCTGCATTTATTATTTTTTTTTTTTTTAGAATTGTGGGTTAAGAATCTCAACTTGTGTTTTTTTTTTTTTTAAGAGGGGGGGGGAGAGAGAGAGAGTTTTTAATATTTATTTATAAGTTCTCGGCGGACACAACATCTTTGTTGGTATGTGGTGCTGAGGATCGAACCCGGGCCGCACGCACGCCAGGCGAGCGCGCTACCGCTTGAGCCACATCCCCAGCCCCTCTGCATTTATTATGTGAGTCAAAGTAACTAAAAGCAAATCCAGTGATTTGCTTAGTTGGTTGTCTCAAATCTGGCCTCAATGGTAGTCTCTGCTAATTGAGACTAAGATGATACCAAAATTCCCTAGTATAATGGAGAAGAAAGAATCCAGAAGCTGGGCCTAATGGGACATACAGGTAGTCCCAGCTACTCAGGAGGCTGAGGCAGGAAGATCTCTTAAGCCCAGGAGTTCAAGACCAGCCTGGGCAATATCATAAGACCCCATCTCTAAAAGAAGTGGAAGAAGAAGGAGGAGGAGGAGGAGGAGGAGGAGGAGGGGGAGGAATCCAAAGGCTGAACCTCAGGAGAACCATCACTCACTTGGTATCAAGTTAGTAGGTTAATTTGGCATTGGACAGCATGGAGGGGGCAGTATATAAATGTATCCATTATTCAGCATATAGATTGGCCTTCCTGGCTTGCAATGCTTCAGTCAGTTCCACACTGCGTGAACTTCCAGGAAACACTGTCAGGTACATACAACATACTCCTGAGCAAGCAACTTATAAAGCAAAAGACGTCCAGCAAAATCAAAGTAAAGGGAATATGCCCATCACCCAAAAGCAGCCTCCTGGACACACGGTTGGAATGCCACAGTCAACCCTCCACAGCTGTGCCAGGTGGGAGATAGGGTTAGTATTCTGCAGGATGTTCTATAGGATTTGAGCAGTTGCTGTAATAACTAGAATTCGAAAAATCAAGAAACCAAAGAGTTCCTCTCCCTATTAGACATAATAACTCACCTGTGTTTAGACATCAACCAGCTTTAGAGCAGATAACCCCAAAGGATGGAATGTTTCCTTCAGGAACCATATTGGTTCTATTCAGAGACCAGATCACCAAAATGGCGGTTAGCTACCCAGTGAAGGAAAACTCTGAGAAACTTTTGAATCCCTGGACCTTGCAGGTCTTGCTACAAAGCAGCCATGTTCAGGCAAGAATCTGGGCTTTCTGCCCGAAGGTCTAGCATGGCCACCCCACTGTCGATTGGAAGCGTCCCTGGAGGGAGGACTGGTTTTGTATTCCAGAAGGTTGAAAATTTGGTAGTGACAGCTGTGGGAGGTTGTTTTGTTTTGTTTTTTTCTCCTTTAGTTTGCAAACCTTACCAGGTACATCAGAGCTGACTGGCAACAGACACCTGCTGAGGTCAAAAAACAAACTGAAAGTCCTTTTTTTGTTGTTGTTGTTTGGTACTGGGGATTGTGCTTACCACTGAGCCCCATCCTCAGCCCTTTTTAATTTTTTATTTTCAGACAGGATCTCAATAAGTTGCTTAAGTCCTTGTTACGTTGCTGGTCTCCAACTTGTGATCCTCCTGCCTCCGCCTCCAGAGTTGCTGGGACTATAAGTATGTGCCATGTGGCACCTGACTCAAAAAACAAACTGAGAGGGTGGTATCATTTGTAAGGAAAAATGTTCCAGTGATCAGTGAATCAGTGCTTGGAGGATTTCCCCCCCCCCCTTTTGGAGGCTTTCTGCTTGACATGGTTTACACTGTGGAGGACAGTTCACTTCCTTTTGCCTGGTTTGTTTGAGTTCTTGTGTTGTATTGTGTTGTTTCTCTCTCTCTCTCTCTCTCTCTCTCTCTCTCTCTCTCTCTCTCTCTCTCTCATCAGATTTCAGTTGTTGTTTTTTTTCCAGTCAGCAGCCTCTACTCTTTATTATAGGTGTTGAGACTCTCCTCCTCTTCTCTGCTTCCTCCTTTGAGTGGCAAATATGCACAGCTTTCTGGGGGAATCTGCTGGCACAAGTTAACTAACGTGGCCCTAACGGGAGCTTGGTGAGAGTGGAAGAGAGGCACTCTGCACCTGTCCCAAAATACTCGTCACTTGGCTTATCTGGAAGTCAGCAAGAGCAGTTCTTCTCCCCTGCATCAGATGCTTGTCCAAACATGTTGAAAGATGACTCACCATGGAGGACGAGTGGCCTCTCAAAGCTTGTTCCACACTGTAGATGTGGAAAAGAAATAGCAAGTGGGTATATACCTTCTGATTACCTGCTGCCCAGAAAAGAACTAAATGCGTTTGGCTTTAAGTATGGAATATTTTGGTATGTTGGTGTCTAGTTTCTTTTTTAGTTGGTGTTCCATTACAGAAAGAAAGCTATTTATACCTGTTATTATTATCCTGTCAAAAATGGCAGCCTAAGCACTATAATTGAAAACCCTGAATACAGAATGAAGTATGCTGAAGGCACGTGTCGTGCTGAAACTATTGTATTTGGCAGAAAGATCTTAAGGGAACCAACTGGAAGAAATGCATCACTGAATGGTCCGATTTAGCAAATCAGTGAGAGGCACTAAGATATTTTCCACAGGATGTTCCCATAAATAATTTTTTATTTGTTTGGTTTTGTTCTTTATGGTAAAACCAGTGACCTTAGATGGGGAGGAAGGGAGTTCTCGAGTTCTTCTTTCATAGAAAAAGACCCATAATTCCTTGAAGTTCAGACCCTTTATCCAAGTCATTATGAAATGGGGCCTTTGAACAAGAGTTCTGAGAAGTATCGTTCAAGGCATTCAGAACTGAGAAAGATGGCATGTTCAGAAATAAATGATTGCCATTATGAAACATAAAATAAAAAAATGGGATCTATAGAATGGATCAGATAGCAACTGGCCCACCACCACTTATTCCATCTTTTCTCCTCTGAGGTGAAGGTCTTCCTTGGTTACCTGCCAAATTCCTTTATGTACTTGGATGTCATGGATCTCCTTTCTTCAGTTGGCCCACCTTCACCTCCAGCCCCTTGATCACCACCTGAACATTTCTGTGAACTCTCACCCTGCTTTCTATGAGCAACAACCATAACATGACCTTTGGCTCGAGTTTATTAGTACAGCATTAGTCAACTGGCCCAATCAGTATCTTCCCAGTTCTAGGGGAAAGGACAGAGAAACAGAGACAGAAAAGAGAGAGGAAATGTAATCCATAAAGCTCTGGAGTGTTATAAAGATGCAATATGAAGAGCAGAGAAGCCAATTCACAGTAAAAGAATAAAGCAGTTTTCTGAAAGAAGTAGAGCGCATACACCGTGAGAACCTCCGAGGTCCCCTATGGAACACCAGTTCCTATTTGGACAACTGCACCCTCCCCAAAGACCCCACAAGATGCTCCACTATGCTTCTAATAAAATGGTCCCCATTGGATTCCTGTCATTTACAACCAAAACATCCCCAACTAATTCCCTGAAGCTGATAGGGAACTGACGGACATGCATAGTGGGAATAAGAGGTTAAGGAATCATTCTACAAACTAGGCCCACGGTACTGACCCCCACATGCTTTCTTTTCTAAAAACCAGTTTACTGAGGCTGGGGTTGTGGCTCAGTGGTAGAGCACTTGCCTTGCACATGTGAGGCACTGGGTTCAATTCCCAGAACCACATAAAAAAAAAAAATAAAGATACTGTCTCCATCTACAATTAAAAATATTTTTTTAAAAAAAAATTTACCTGCAGCCCTGCCTGGCCTAAGTCCATAAGATATGTTACATTCCTCAGCAAATTCCTGTTATCTGCAGGAGAAATGTAAGCCCAAAATGCTGATTTAAACACACACACACACACACACACACACACACACACACACAAGTTACCCTGAAGCGGGGGTGGATTTTTGTGACCCTTACACACACCAAATCCTAGAACTCAGGGAGATAAGGATAATTCCCTCCCACCATAAAATCTATAAGAACAGATTCCAATTAGAACCTGTCAGCATGGGCCTAAGTGTTTGGGCAGTGGGGACTTGAAAGTCTGATGTCATCCTGCTATCAGACGAAAGTCAAGAACTGGACCAGGTGGGACTCTCTGGAATCCTCCCTGGGACCCTCAATCAAATTAGAGGACAGGAGGAGTCAGTCCCTCTCTTCTCTGAGAGGACACACTGTCTCCCTTGAGTGTGTTCCCTTTTCCCATCCCTTCTAAAAGATTCATGCCTGTGACTCTGAGCAAAATGTCTGAAATCTTTGTGGCATGATTGCATGAATCAGGGTTTGATGACAGGGGCCCTCCGTGCTGCGTCATTTTCCCAGGAGGCCCCAGCCCTGTAACAGATCTACCTCTGGAGTTTATTCTGTGTCTTTGACTTGTCTGCCCATTCTTATGGCAATGCCAAGTGTGTTTGAATTAGCCAGATTTATAATATATTTTTTGTTTTATTTTATTCAAATAGAATTTTTTTAATGGTCAAGTGGTCTCCTGGCCCACACTTTATTATATATTTTTTATATCTGGCAGGAGAAGTCCCCTAGTTATTGTTCTTTTTAAATTTTTCTGCTGGTTACTTTCATATGCTTATTCTTCCAGATAAATATAGACTCGCTGTGTCAAATTCTAAAAAAAAAAAAAAAATGCAATAGAATTTTTATTTCAATAACCTTGAATTTATAGAGTAATCATGGGAAAATTTATTTCATCACAATATTGAGACTCCTTAGCCAAGAATCAGTTAGCTATATTTGAGCATGTTTATGGCCTTCATTAGAGTTTTAGAATTGTTTGCACAAACACCATGCACATTTCTTGCGTTCATTCTTATGTATTTTATGTTTGGGTTGCCATTGGGAATCCTAATCATCCCTGCTGGAGTTTGGATATAGGGACCATAGTTGGGACCCCATATCAGACCTCCTTGACCCACTGATTTCAACCACAACAGAGATGGACATTTCCACATGAGTTCAAACAGCTCCTTGTATTAAAAACATCCCACTATGAGCATGAGCTATACGTTCTGCTCCAGGGCTTTCTCTAGTACCAACAGGAGGAGCTGCTCAGCCATCACCAGTACAGCCCAGAATTTCCAGGGAGTTAAAACCCATGAGAAGCAGGGGGTGGTGGGTAAATCCTCCAGCCACCCCTTCTTTAAGTCAACCATTCTGTATGCTTAGGAGATGCTGATGAGCTCCAGTCACCTAACGTGGGAGTAATCTTGATAATGCCACCCTATTGGAAGCATTTCAATCTCCTCATCTCACCCCCTCCTCTCCTTCATTCCTGCTTTCTGGGATCCGCTCCCAAGAAAAACACGTTCTGCAAATCCTTCTCTCTGGCTCTGTTTTTGGGAGACTCTCAAACTAAAACAGGCTTCCTATGGGAGACTGACTCATAATGAAGCAACTGAGTTTTATAGGAGAAACACTTGAACCAGTTGGAGTTCTGCTGCCAAGAAACATCACACCTACCTGCACCCAGCTGTCAAGCAGAGCTGATGGTCTGGCCTAGGGTCCAGAGCTGCTTCAGGTAGAAGAGAGTGGGGTTACAAGAATGACAGGCAAAAATAGCTAAATTGGTCTTCCAGAGAACCAGAGGAAGAGGGGTCAAAAGCCCTGATAAATAACTGGGTGTGGTGGCACATGCCTATAATCCCAGTGATTCAGGTGGCTGAAGCAGGAGGATTGAGGACCACAAGCTCGAGGTCAGCCTCAGCAGGAGGATTGAAAGTTCAAGGTCAGCCTCAGCAACTCAGCAAGACCCTGACTTGAAGTAAAATAAAAAGGCTGGGACGTAGCTCAGTGGTACAGCACTTACCCAGCAGGTGAGAAGCCCTGAGTTCAATCCCAAGTACTGGAAGAGGGAGTGAAGCCCTGAGGATATGGTTCCCATTCTCTGACTCTTTTCTGGCATGCTAGAAATAGGTGCACACACACACACACACTCACACATATCCTTCTGTGAACCAGACACCCTGAGCAATTAAGCGGCCAGAGTATTCTATTACCCTCCCCCCCCATCTTTTTATTTATTTATTTATTTACAATGCTAAGGATTGAACCCAGTACCTCACACATGACAGGCCAGCACTCTACCACTGAGCCACAACTCCAGCCCTACCCTTCTTTTTAATACCTCTGAGAATCTTGAAGCTCCTCCTCAGCACTGCCCACCCACTTCCCTGGTCTGCCTCACCCCAAACCCAGGTCATGGCCTTCCCTTTATATTCTAATGCACAGTCAGACAATAAAGAGAGAAATAAGACAGTATCTAGGGAGGCACCAGGGCATCAAGCAAGGGGAAATCCTTTGCAATGGGAATAGTCCACAGAGGGGGCAGGTGAGTATACAAAAGAAAAGCAACAGCCATTGGTGTAGGTTAAGGAAATGCAGGTGGCCCCTGACTTATGTTGGTTCAACTTATGATTTTTCTACTTTATGATAGTGCAAAAGCAACATGCATTCAGTAGAAACCATATTTCGTACTTTGGGTTTGGATCTTTTTCCAGGCTAGCAATATGTCCTATAATCAAGCCTCTCTCCAGATACTGGACAGTGGCAGAGAGCAGCAGAGTCAGCCATACAATCCAGGAGGAGAAACAGCCAACACTCCACAGTGTACTATATTGCTAAACTGTGGTGCTTAGTAGATTAGGAGTATTATAAATGCATTTTCATTTTAACAATAGCCTAGATCTACAACAGATTTATTGGGATGTGGTAATTCCAAGGTAAATTTGAGTACCTGTATATTGCTATTGTGGGGTTTTTGTTGTTGTTGTTGTTGGGGGTGGGAGGGTGGCTACACAGGCAGGTTCATACTGTGTATATTATTTTGCAGCTTGCATCTTTTTGATTTCTTAAAATCTTAAATATGACTCTCCCCAGCTATCATGATAAATTAGCTTCATTCACTCAAGATTCAACATTCTGGAAGAGGAGACCCAGTGAGCAACATCTCCAGCACATGCCCACTTCTGGCTATACCAGGGAGGCAAGAAGAAGGATATAATCTCTAGGCTACTTGTGAACATAATGAGGGATTCCCTAAAATAGAGATGACAAGTGTTTACTACAATATCTTTGCCCATTTCTCTGTTGGGTTGAGGTTCTTTTTTTTTTTTTTCCTTGTTAGTTTGTAGGAGTTCTTTATATTCTGGATATTAATTACTTATTATAAATATTGCAAATATTTCATCCAAGTCTATCACTTATTTCTAACTTTAATTCTCATATCTGTCAATCTTTTCTGTAGAGGCAAAATATTATTTTCCCACATTGGATTTGTAAAAAAAAATGTAAATATATCATCTGTATTTTGGTTAAGTTGTGTCTTTAGACTGCAGTTTCTGGTTCATCTCTAGTGATTAAAACACATACAAAAGATGAGAGAATAGTAAAATGAACACCTTGAACCTGCAACAATTATCCACATATGACTAGTTCTGTTTCTTCTATACACTTCCCATCTCCCCACCCCCAAATATGCTAAATTATTTCAGAAAGAATCCCAGACATATTATTTCACCTATAAATATTTCAGCATGTATCTCTAAAATCCAGAACCTCTTTTTCCTCAACTTAACTTCATCACTACAATATGATCATGCCAAAAATAATTGACAAGAGGGCTTTATCCAGTTAGTATTTGAATTTACCTGATTTTCCCATGTCTTTTTGCAATTGCTTTGTTCAAATCAAGATCCAAAGTCCAAGCATTGAATGTAGTTGCTATATCTTTCAAAGCTCTTTTAATCTATAACAGTGCCGCCTCCCTCTTTTATTTCTTGCTATTTTTTGTTAAAAAGACCAGAAATTGTGTAAAATCTACCACCTTCTAGAATGACCAAATGCTTGCCTGCATGTCTATTTCTCTCCTACTGCATTTCCCATAAACTAGTAGTGCTGGAGGCCTAATCAGATTCAAGTTCAAGGTTCTTTGATAAAATCATTGCGCAGGCAGGGATGTGTCATCCCTATTGCATCACAATAGAAGGTACAGAATGTCCACAAATTTTTTGAAAAACTGGCCTTCTCCTTTCTCATATCTGTATCCTTATTTCCTTCTCTGTATCAACTTACAAAACAAGTCCAAGTGACAATGCACTCCTTATCTGAACTCTGTGTTTACTGAAAATGCTTCTCATATCTCTCAGTTAAGAGTCATGTCAGGTGTTGAAATGCACAGTTGCTAAATTGGATAATAATCTATCAGGCACACCCTCCTAGCACCCAGGAGGCACTAGGTTGCCTCCGAAAGTAAGATTATGTGGATTATAACATATGAATTCTTGTCTCTCTCTCTCTCTCTCTCTCTCTCTCTCTCTCATTTAAGATAGTGTCTCACTATGTTGCCCAGACTGGTCTTGAACTCTTGAACTCAAAGTCATCCTCTTACCTCAGCCTCTCAATTAACTGGGACTACAGTTATGTGCCACCATGCCCAGCTCATATATGCAGTGTGCGTGTGTGTGTTAAATGTAACCTGACCTCATTCTCTCTCTCCTCTCTCTCTCTCTCTCTCTCTCTCTCTCTCTCTCTCTCTCTCTCTCTCTCTCTCATTATAGGTATCATATATGCTTTGGGGCTGGGGGTGCTGGGGATTGAACCCAGGGACACTTAACTATTGAGCAACCCCAGCACTTTTTTGTTTGTTTGGTTTTTGTTTGGGGGCGGGGTTTGTTTGGTTGGTTGGTTTGGTTTTTTGTTTGTTTGTTTTTGGTTGGTTTTTTTTGTTGTTGTTTTGTTTTGTTTTGTTTTGTTTGGTACTTGGAATTGAACTCAGGGCACTTGAACACTGAGGCATATCCCCATCCCTATTTTGTATTTTATCTAGAAACAGGGTCTCACTGAGTTGCTTAGCACCTCGATTTTTGCTGAGGCTGGCTTTAAACTCATGATCCTCCTGCCTCAGCCTCCCGAGCTGCGGGATTATAGGCATGTGCCACCACGCCTGGCTACTTTTTATTTTTTATTTTGAGACAAAGTCTTGCTAAGTTGCTGAGGCTGGCCTCAAACTTGCAATCCTCCTCCCTCAGCCTTTCAAGTCACGGGAATTACAGGTGTGCATCCTCACACATATATTTATGTATTCTTTTTTTTTTTTTTTTTTTTTGGTACTGAACTCAGGCACACTCAACCACTGAGCCACATCCCCAGTCTTATTTTGTATTTTATTTAGAGACAGGGACTCACTGAGTTGCGTAATGCCTTGCTTTTGCTGAAATTGGCTTTGAACTCATGATACTTCTGCCTCAGCCTCTGAAGCCACTGGGATTACAGGCGTGTGCCACCATGCCTGGCTATATATGCATTTTTTTTTTTTTTACAATACTTTTATTTTGTTTATTTTTATGTGGTGCTGAGGATGGAACCCAGGACCTTGAACGTGCTAGGCAAGCACTCTACCACTGGCCACAACCCTAGCCCTATATATGCATTCTTAATTCCACTAAAAGTCTTGCTCAATGGCCATTCCAATTACACTCCCATAATCGATACATAAGGTTCTCATTTCCCTCACTTCCTTGCCAGTGCTTGAGTTCCCTTCTAATTTTTTTCTAGTCCAAAAATTTTTTTTAGTTGTAGATGAACACAATACCTTTATTTTATTTATTTATTTTTATGTGGTGCTGAGGATCAAACCCAGTGTGCCTCACTCGTGCAACGCAAGCGCTCTACCACTGAGCCACAAACCACAGCCCTCCCCTCTGACTTATTTCAATGACTGGGTGTAAAAAGACAGGTCACTGATGTTCTGAATTGCATTTCTCTAGTTGCTAGGGATCATAAGCATGTCTTTATATGCACATTAGACTGCAAGCTCCCTGTTCTATGAACAGCCTGTTTCTACCCTTTTCTGCTTCTCTGATAGGTCTCCTATCTTCTTCCTCTCTGTGTTCCTTCTTTGCTGGATGCCTTCCATTTGTCCCTCCAGACTCCCTCTCTACCCTTTTCTGGTTGTTCTGTGGCCTGGAAGGCTGAACTGTATGACTGCATCAAATTGCTCCCTTGCCATCTGGCTTCCAGGTCTAGCAGGAAATTGGAAGGAGGAAAAGGAGAATGAGGATGTTGCCTCTCAGCATGCTCCCTGCAGGGCTGCTGTGGGCTGGCTGCCTCCCACAACTAAAAGTCACAGCTCCTGTTGGGAGGCCCTCTACCTCTGGTCCCACTCTGGGACACCTGGGTTCCCGTCTCACTTCTTGTGGCTTCCTTAATCCTGCTAACACCTTTACGAATAGTTCTTTTATTAAAACATCCTTCAATTACTCATTTTGAGTATGCCATGTGTTGCTTGCTGGGAGCCTAACTGAAACCTTGTCATTGAACTGAAATTTCTAAATTTCATGCGATTTCAGCAAATTGTTCTGGCTTTTCCGTATGTGCTTTGGAGGGCTTATCAAAAAAAAAAAAAAAAGTACTTTTAAGTCCTTCTAGAAGTCCTAGGAATATAGATTTCCTTCTCCCTACTCTCTGTTTGTTCTCTAACTTTCATGTTTAGATCTTCAATCTATTCAGGATCCAGCTATGTCTGTGGTGTCAGAGATGGATCCAATTTTATTTTTCTTAATATAGAAAGCCAATTTCCCCAATATCTTTCCTCCACCAATTTTAGTTGCCTGTTTTTTTTGTATATTAAGTTCCCATTGACCCACAGGTCTGTCTCTGAGTTCTTTTTTTTTTTTTTTTTTTAATGTTGATGGAGGGCTAGGGTTGCGGCTCAGTGGTAGAGCACTTGCCTTGCATGCATGAGGCCCCTGGGTTCAATCCTCAGCCCCACATTTTAAAAAATAAATAAAAATAAAGATATTGTTGTCCATTTATAACTAAAAAAAAATTTTAATATAAAAAATAAAATGTTGATGGACCTTTATTTTATTCATTTGCAGTGCTGAGGATCGAACCCAGTGCCTCACACATGCTAGGCAAGTGCTCTACCACTGAGCACGACCCCAGCCCCTGAGTTCTTTATTCCATACCATTAGTCTATTTGTTCTTATATCAGTGCAATACTGTTTTGTTTTGGTCTTTATTTTTGTTTGTTTGTTTGTTTATGTGTTACAGTAGTGAAGATTAAACCCATGGGCTCTCTACCACTGAGCTACATCTCTAGCCTTTTATATTTTTTTGAGACAGGGTCTTGCTAAGTTGCCCAGGCTGGCCTCAAACTTGCAACCTGCCTGAGCAGCTGAGATGAAAGGCTTATACTACTTCACCCAGTCATATTTTTTGATTGCTTTGTTTTACGGTACTGGGAATTGAACCCAGGGTCTCATACACGCTAGGCAAATGCTCTACCACCAAGCCACACATCTCCAGCCTTCCAGCCCTACAATTTTAATGTCTTTTCCTGTCTATTACAGTTTGGTCACAGCAGCAATAACAATTCTATGACAGAGACTTCTAAGGGATCTCTAATATCAATTCTCCCATTTTTTTTCTAAACCAGGAGTCAGCAAACATTTTCTGTAAAGAATCACATAGGAAATATTTCAGGCTTTCCTAGCCTCACAGTCTTTATCATAACTGTTCCACTCTGCTGTTGAGGCTTGAAAGCAGTCATAAAGGATACATCAATAGACAAACAGTGCAGTGTTCCAATAAAACTTTATTTACAAAAACAGGTGAGTGCCAAAATTTGTTGACTCCTGTTCTACAAAAATAGAATCCCCTGAACTTTTCCTTGTGGGATAAAGAGTGCACCTCTCAGAACCATTTGCAGCTAACTGTGGCCCTGAGACTCACTCTGATCCAAGAGATGTAAGCTGACAACTTCCAGAAGTGTCCTGTAGACAGAGAAAGAAAGTGTGCTGTTGTCCTTCTCTCTTCCCTGGTCTGGAGTGTGTTGTGACTGGGCCAGGTGTCTTGGAACATGTAGTCGAAACAGCAGTGAAGCAACAAGATAGAAGCTGCCAAAGTCCTGAAAGGTTTTATTGTGCAGAGGAGCTGAACTTTTGCTGAGTGCTTTTCTGTATTGTGTAATTTTATCTTTTATCGTCCCTTAATCGATCCTTCTGTACTCCCTAAATCTATCATACTAACCAATTTTTCTGATGTTAAATTAACTGAATTCTTGATATATATGCTATTTGAATATGATATCTCATAATATGCTGATTTGATTAATTAATTTTGATATAGGAGTTTATATTTCCCCTCATGGTAGTGAAAATTCCCCATTAGAAATTTATTAAAAGGTGCTTTATGTCCCAGTATTTGCACCATTTTTTAAAAAATGTCTGGGAGTACTTGAAAAGAATGGATATTCTGCAGATGATGAGTGAAGTGCAGTGAGTATGTCCATTAGGTCATAATAGATTATTCTGCCTTCAAAACATCTGTATCCTAAAGGTTTTTTTTTTTTTATTTGCTTGATCTATCAATTACTGAGAAAGATATTTGATCATCCTTTTACAGAAAAAAAAATATAGGTTTTTCTATTTTTTTTAAATATTTTTAGTTGTAGATGGACACAATACCTTTATTTTATCTATTTATATGGTGCTAAGGATTGAACCCAGTGCCTCATGTGTGCAAGGTAAATGCTCTACCACTGAGCTACAACCCCAGCCCTCTATTTTTTTTCTTGTAGTTCAAAATTTTGTACTTCATAAGTTTTGTGGCTATGTTATTCAGTGCATACATACTTATTACTGGTGTATATTCCTGTTGAATTTTTGAACATTTTATCTTTAGAAAGTGGCCCTCTTTTTCTCTAATAATACTTTTTGTTATAAAGTATACTTTCTTATGATAGTTTATTTCAATTAGAATTTGCCCCAATATGTTCTTCATATTTTTGTTTTCAACTTTTCTGATTCAGATGTGTCTTTTGAGCATGTAATTGGATTCTAGTTTGTCTGGAAATGTCTGTCTTTTAACAAGACAACTTAGTTTTTTACATTTAATATAATCAGCAATGTATTTAGATACATAACTGATCCTTTATTTTGTTTTTTATTTTCTTTCTTTCTTCCTTTTCCTGGTCCCAAGAGATTGAAACCAGAGGTGCTCTACCACTGAACTACATCCTCAGCTCCCCCCCCCCTTTTTTTTTTTTGAGACAGTATCTCACAACATTGTTTAAGGTCTCCCTAAGTAGCTGAGACTGGCCTTGAACTCGCGATCCTCCTGCCTCAACCTCCCAAATTGCTGGGATTACAGGTGTGCCCCACCATACTCATCCCCAGCTTTTTCCTCTTTTAATTTTGAGTCAGGGTCTCACTAAGTTTCCTCAAACTTGCAGTCAGCCTCTCAAGTCCCTGGGATTACAGGTATGGACCACTGTGCCTGGCTGTTGATACATTTTTTACAGGATGTACTTTGCTCTCCATTTCTAACTGCTATATTATGGTCAGAGCACTGCTTGTTTTTGAAATTAGCATTTGTCTTGTATGTGTGCAAACACTCTTGTCTATTTTTGTTACTATTTCCAGAAGTATCTGTAAAGTCCTAATTGTCCTCACTCCCAGGCTTGACTGTTGATTCTGTTAATATTAATGCTTTTCTTTCAAGGTCCTGGTTGTCCTCATATGTTTGGTGAATCAGGTTGTATGTATTCATGGTATTTGTCACCTGTTTATGAATGTGACTTCTGTTTAATACACTGAATATAATAGATGCCAGTGAGTTTTATCCAAAGTGTGTGTTTGTTTGGTGTTATTTTGTGGTACAAGGAGTTGAACCCTGAGCCTCACACATGCTAGGCAAGTGCTCTACCACTGAGTCACTTCCCTAGCCTTTTTTATTTTATCGAGTCTCAATAAATTACTGTCTGGCCTCAAACTTGTAATTCTCCTGTCTCAGTCTCCTGAGTAGCTTGGATTATAGAGGTCACCATGCGAATGGCTCATTTAAGGTATTTGAAGCACTCAACAACTTGGGGTGGTTCAGAACTGGAGGTATTGCAGCAGGTAGATGGTCCCCACTAATAAGCCTATCTTGTGGCTGAGTTTCACAGAACAGAGTTACTTGCCCAAGCTCAACACTTACAAATAACAAAGCTGGACTCCTACCCAGACCATCTGGCCCAAAGCCCATTCAGTTCTCATGATACCTCTACCTGTCCAGGTCTTCCTAATGCCAACCAGGCCCCTCCCAGTTCCTAATGCCCAGTAACCAGACAGTTCATAGGACGTTTAAATATATTTCTCTTCCTTTTACTCTAAAAAAAAAAATTGTCAATAATAAGCTTCACACTGCTGAAAGTGTCATGGGTTGCCATCACCTCACCCTTCCAAACAACACTGTACACTCACCCCCCTCCCCTTAAATCCTAGATGAAAATCCCCAAGACAGTGCAGACCCCCACATAGGAGGATTTCCAATCCCAGACCTCAGCAGCTCAAGGCATTGAGGAAATAAATTAGGGGGAGAAAGGCTCCTAGTTGGTTTTGCCCAGCTCTGTCTCACAGACCCAGCGGTAGGGCCTCTGGCAGAAGTCATCATTCCAACGGCCATCAGGGGTGAAGTGGGCACAGTCCTCGCCTCCTCCCAGCCCATGTCCGTACCAGTCATCTGGCTGATCTGGTCTCCAGTTCCTGAAGACAGGAGACAGCCAGGTGCCCCAGGAGGTCAGCCTCAGCCAACATCCCCAGGAGCCCCTCCCACCCTGGAGCCAGAGGTTGGGAAGGTGCCAGACACAAAGTTTTGAGCAGTCACACCCACTCACTTGAAGCCTGTCTCATAGTCAGTCCCATCCACCCATTTCCAAGGGCCATTTTGATCTGTTAGACCCATCCAGGTGTTCAAAGGGCCCATGTGGTGCTGGACAAATCTCTGGAAAGAGAAGAGGGGAGTGGTGACCTCTTCCTTACACAAGTCAGTCTCCCAGAAGAGCCCACCAGGGCCTCACCTGCTCCTTCCAGGAGGTGATCACCACCAGATGAGAGTCCTCCAGCTCGCAGTACTTGTTAGCCTCCGGCCAGGGCCTCCCAGAGCTGGAGAACCAGTAGCAACTACCTTCATGTTCCACCCAGTTAATGGGGCAGCAGGTCCTTACAGAGTCTGAGAGGGAAGAGGGAGGGTGAAGAGCCTGGAGCGCTACCTGGAAGGGGGGCCAAAAAGTGGGGTTGGGTGGCCCCCTCACCATTGCCCTGGAGGACAGCCATCTGACAGCTCAAGCTTCGCAAGTCAGATACAAACTGCTTCACGTGGAGCAGCAAGCTGGAGTGTTCTGGGGAGACAGAGGACAGAAGGGGAGCAGGAGGAGGAGAGTGTGAGAGGGAAATAAGGTCAGTATGAACATGAGGGGCGGGATCTGTCATTTCTCTGGGAAGACCAATCACAGATGCCCCTGCCAAGAAGCCTTGGCTTGGTCTGAGAGTTGCACTCCATACCCTGCACCTACACACACACACACACTCTGACCTTCACTCAGGTCCTGCTGTTGTTTTTCCAGCTGGGACTCCAGCAACTTCATCTTTCTTCCCACATTGCCTCCTGGAGGAAGAGACTTGCTCAGTGTCCAGATGTCCTAACCATCCCCCTGCCCCAGCTCCCAACCCTAATCCCCCTCACCCTGGGTGCTCAGGGCCTTGACCTCAGCCTCAGTGCTCACTGTGAAGTTGCTGAAGGTCTTACTCAGGGCCTTCAACTCCTCCTTCAGCTGGGAGTCTGTGCAGGAGAGACCATGGGGATGAAAACAGGAGGAGACTGTGTTCACCAGCACTGAACCCATCACTAACATCCCCCCCACAATATTGCTCCCTTCCCTGTCACCCCTGGGCACCCACTTTGGGATGCAATCACACAGACAACCACCAGCAACAGAAGGCTGAGACTCAAGGAGAGCAGGAGGAGGCGGGGTCCGGAGCAGAGCCGCTGCAAAAAAGGCTGAGAAGGAGGTAACCCTGCAAGAGAGAGGATCAGGAGCTCAGGGACACAGGCCAGCCTGGAGTAAGTGCAGGGCACTTGGTGAGGAGCAGGCTAAGGCCACTCTAGTAGACTAGGAGGAACCATACAGATTAAGAAATCCAGGCAATGGGCCACTTTGCAGGGCCAGCATAACTGGAGGTGGGGAAGGGAATAAGGATCCCCAGGGGCGCAAATCTTTGACCTTCCCTAGCATTGCCAAAGCCTTGAGACTTTGCTGACACCTAGTGGCATTACTGTGACACTGCAGCTAATGAACCTCATCAGAGCCCCACCTAGGGGAGTCTGTCACTGTGCCCCCTGAAAGTGAAGAGGTTTCTTCCTCTCTCTGTGAATACCACCCATCTTCATGTGCATGCAGACAAAAGGCAGGGTCTCGCTCACCCATGAAGAAGAGAAGGACACTGAGTCTGGTCCCTGTGAACTGGAGTGTAGGGGCCTCCCCTTCCCGCTCTCTTCCCCAGTACCCACCATCCCCACAAATGATTCCTTTTTGCTCTGGAAGACCAAGAAGTGGGGAGAGGGAACTTATTTTGGATGCACGAGGAAGGGGATTCATCCATCCCAGAGCAGAGACCCTCTGCCTTTTTACAGGCTTCCTAACCTAACCCCTTTGGCCAAGCTGATCCTGACACGGCACCCACCCACACACGCAGTCCAAGCCTCTCCACAGCTGTGTTGGAAGAGGAAATAAAGAGGGCACTACCTTCGAAGAAATAAGCCCACCTCTCCAACTGCCAGTCGTTCCCATACCTTGGGTTCACTCCCTGCCCAAGATCCTGAGAATTGGGTAACACAGTAAGGAAGCTTGGGCAGCTGTCACCAAGAAAGGGACTCTAATCCCACACCCTGCACCTCCCCTAATCTATGGGACTCGATCACCGTTTTCCATGTGAGTGCGTCAGACCCAAGGACAGAGCCAGGGGTCACAGAAAAAAAGCAGACTTAGGAGGCAAGAGGTTCCCAAATACTCCTGTTTCAGATAGGAGAGGGTCCCTTACCTCTTTGGAGCTGATGATGGTCATTCTCCTCATTGTCCAGGTGCTGAAGATCTTGATATTCCTTCGTCATGATAGGCCTGGTGTTGGACCTGGGACAAATCAAGGCCAAGGTTGGAACTGAGTTTGGGGCTGAAGGGAACAGGGCCTAGAGAGTGGGATCTGTTCCTTTCTTACCTCTGACCAGTGACCCAATGGAGACTCTTCTTTCTTTCATCCCCTCCCAGGCCTACATCCAAAATCCATCCTCTGCCATTTTTCCACCCAACCCCACCAACACACACACAGAGAGAGAGAGAGAGAGAGAGAGAGAGAGAGAGAGAGAGAGCCCCTTCAATCACTCCTTCAACTGTTCTCTCTCTCCATCCCCATTTTACTTGCTGAAGTTCTGCAGGTCTGGCTCCCAGGTCCCTGGATGCTATGCAGATCGCAGGCTAAGAAAGGGACTGAAACCTGGAGAATTGGAGTTGGTGGCCAGCCTTGAATAGTGGGAGTGGAGGAGGCAGGGTCCATATGAGGGCCCTGGACCCGTGTGTCTGTGTGTATGGGTGTCTGAGTGTCTGAGCACACGGAATCTGGCATCTCTAGTGTTGGGGACTTTGGCCGGTAAACAAAGATGGAAATAGATTTGGAACTTGGGGGTGGGAGTGGGGGATGAGTTGCCTCTGCTCTTCTCCCCAGGGAAGGGGAGTCTTCTGGCCTGTCCCCACACACACCCACAAGCCAGTCACCTCACACCTCATTGAACCCTTTGGGAAGGGGAGCAGGCCTGGGGGCGCTGGGATGCACTGTGTTGTTGCCCCCTCTGTCTCTGCCCTTTTCACTCCCCACCTCTGAATTTCCCAGAATTGTTGGTGTCTCCAAATATCCCTGACCAGGATCAGAGGGACCGACCAGTTCCCTGCTCTTTCCCAATTCAGGTCTGTGACCCCGGAGGCCAGCTCCCCAGCCTGCCTAACCTGACTCCCTGTCTTTTCTGCAGAGTTTGAAATCCTTCAAGCAGCATGGAGGACAGGGGGCAGCAGGGAGCCTCAGCTGGTTTGATGCTAAGGAATTTCCACTGACTCCTGCTATGTATCCCAAGGCTTTTCACTCATTCACTTTTCTTATAATCCCCCAGCACAACCCATTTTGCAGAAGAGAAAGCTAAGGCCCTGGCTGACAATAGCTTATCAAAGCAGCAGAGGAAGGACTGGGCAACCTGGCTCCACCCTATGCGCTGCCCCCAGAACTGGGCTCCCATTCCATCCACAATTACAGTTCTGGGGCCCCAGAGATGCTAAATCATGGGCTTCAGAGAGGGTTGTCTGAATTCAAATTATGCTAAGTGGAAATTAACATAATTTAAATTATAGAAACTGGGCAACATTAAAGATGCTAACAAGTCTCCCTTAAGGCTCCAAATGTGAAATTGTACAAATCCTGCTTTGCAGATATTTCAAGAAAACTAGACTTGAATTGTCTAGATTATGTGAGATATTCAGGAACACATCACTTGCATAAAGAGTGACAGCTCTGTGTGTGCCCTCATTTCTCTGTGTCCTGAAAACCCTTGTGTTTGTTTACATGCACTGGGCCCATGGCCAGTGATTTTGGTGACAATTGGGTTGTTAATTTAACACTCTCTGATTTTATCACTTACAATCTGGTTTATTCAGGCCAACAAGCCTATGCTAATTCAGTCAGAATTCTGATTACCCAGTAGGTAGAGACTGGCAGAGAACACAGGAAGGTCGGGGAGTGAGGGAAGGTCCACCTTATTGGTCTGAGTGCAGGTCATGCGGTGATGCTCAGCTTGTAAAACTGCAGAAAGCCGTACACTTACCAACTGTGCTTGTCTTGTTTGCATTTTGTACTGAAATAAAATGTTTTGAAATCTGTTTTCTACCTTATAACCATGTTCTCCATTTATTGATTAGGCCACTGTGCTTGGACTAATGCTAAACATGTGTATATGTATGTGTATTGTGTTGTCTGTATTGTGTGTGTGTGTTTGTGTGTGTGTATATATACACACACACACATATGCATCCATATTAATCTTTTTATTTTTGTACTGAGGATTGAACCCAGGGGTGCTTAACCACTGAGCCACATCCCAGTCCTTTTTAATATTTTATTTAGAGACAGGGTCTAGCTGAGTTGCTAAGTGCCTCACTAAGTTACTGAAGCTGGCTTTGAACTTGAAATCGTCCTGCCTCTGCCTGAGGAGCCACTGGGATTACAGGCATGAACCACACATATTAATCTTTATGTTTCTATTTAGAGTTATATGGTTTATAGTGTATTTAATAGGTTTGTGCAGTTGTGCATGTGCATTGGTTATCTTGCTACAAAATAATTACCCCAGCCAGGAACAGTGGCACATGCTTATAATCCCAGCAATTTGAGAGGCTGAAGCAGGAGGATCTCCATTTAAGGCCATTCTCCATAATTCAACAAGAACCTGTCTCAAAATAAAAATTTTTAAAAGGTTGGTCTGGGGGTGGGGCTCAGCAGTAGAGCACTTGCTGGCATGTGAGAGGCTCTGGGCTCAATCCCTAGCATCACAAAAAGTAACAATAGCAACAAAAAAAAATTTTAAGGCTAGGGATATGGCTCAGTGATAGAACACTCCTGGGTTAAAAATTCCGCGGTATAGAAAAAAATAATAATAATTACCCAAAAACTTCACAACTTAAAACAATATGGGATTGTTTGCACATTCAGTAATACTAGGTCCACTCCAGGACCCAGCTTCTGAGGATCAGGGTGCAGCTTTGCTCACAGGTTCTGACTTCGGGTTTCTCACAAGGGTGCAACCAAGATTTCAGTCAGGGCTATGTTCATTTGAACTTGGTGGGCAAGTTAGTGCTGGGTGTTGGCACTTGGTTCCTCACCACAGGACTACTTGAATGTCCTCACAACATGGCTGCCAGCTTCTGCCAGAGTGAGTGATCCAAGAGCACCATTCCTTTTATGGCCTAGCCTCAGAAATAACAGTCCATCATTTTGGAAGTATCCTACTGGCCTCATCCCTACTCATTGTAGGAGGGAATCACACAAGGATGTGAGTCTGAGAAAAAAGGGATCACTGGGAGCCATCTTGAAGAATGAGTGAACACATATTAAGGGAACACGTGCTCAAAAACATTTTGCTGGCAGGGACATGTGAGCAACTCATTTAAAGACTGTGACTATAGATTATGGGGCCCATGAACAGTTGCAGGCAGGATAGTGCTAGGTCAGATCTCTGACTGAAAGATGCCTGGCCTCTGTGTAGGAGATAGTTCAGAGGTAGGTGGCTCAGAGGCAGGGAGATCAGTCCAGAGTGAGAAACTACAAGAATTGAGGCCAGATAGTTAGAGCCACATGGACAAAACTTTAGCAGAGGAATGAAGTGGACCTAGTATTGCTGAATATGCAAAGAGCGAGGGAACAGCTTGGGGAGACAACAGCAATGTACCTGACCAGAGTCAGGGGATGAGTCTGGAGTCACAGGGATTTCTGGGCTGCAGATCTTGAAGGCAGAGTCTTGGGCATGGCCCAGTGTGGCAAAGTGCCTAGAAAAGCGCACCCAGTAAGAGGGCAGAGTAGGAAGAAAGTAGCCCAAGACCAAGTCCCTGCCAGAATCAGAATCAGAAGAGTGAGCCCCAGAATTGCCACTAGGAAATAGGGGTGACCTTCAGGGCTTCCTGGAACCCCAAGGCCAGGTTAAAATCCACTAGGGCCAGAGAGAGAAATGAGCTTCCTGTCAGAAGAGTTGGGAAGAAGGAAGTACTTTTTAGGCTGGGGAGGCCTGAGCAGCTGGTGGGCCAAGGAGAAGGTACTGACAGAAAGAGAATAAGTGGATATAGATATTTAGAATGAGCCAGCAGGAGGTCCCCCAGAATGAGGTTAAGTGGGCAAAGCTCATTATTAGACAGTTCTGGGCTCACCTTGCTCTCACCTGGAAAGTGTAGGTGTAATGCCCATCTGGGAGAATAAATGTCAAGGTTAAATAAAATGATAAAGAGCACTTGGCACAGCACCTGCACGTACTAAGTGCTCAGCACATGGTGGTTGTTTTATTTATTTATTTATTTATTCTCTTCTAACAGCATGGCCAAGAGTTGAGTTGAACCTCTGGGGCCTCTTTGTGTGTACAGGAAAGGGGCTTGGGGATCAGGATGGCAGAGGAAACCTCTCTTCATACCCCAGAGAATGATTAGCTATTTCACTGGGACAATCCTGGATTCTGAGCTACCTCGGCCCTTGCCTACTCCTCTCAGAACACTTGCAACGTTGTGCGGGGACCGACCAACCTTGATCTTGCCCCAGACCATGAAGGTGAGGTGATACCTCAAGCTCCTTGGCACCACTGGCCAACAGACAATGTAGCACTACGAGATCTCAAGAAGAGGTGGCTCAATGCTGACTTGCCAAAAAGGTTGGCCTATAGGTCCCCATAGCTAGGAAAGCTTGGGAAGAGCTCAGGCTGAGAAAAAGCAGGAGAGGTTAAGAGAGAGGCACCCAGGCAGTCGGGCTCAGCACATAGGTAGAGGCAAGGGAGTGGTGACTGATGGGGTTGGATGGAGGAGGTGGTCCTCTGCACAGATGTGTAAAATCTGAACTGACACGACCACCCCTTTCAATGAGCTTGAACATCCCAGCTCTGTAGTGGACAGGGACCTTGCCTGTGGGCCAGGTGTGAACTCTTGATTCTGGCAGGGTCTTTCTCCATCCTGGCTCTCATTTTCCCAACTCTACTCTCTCTGTCCCAGGCACACGCCAACTTTCCAGTCTTGGGACAGCTGGAATTCTGTGAGACCAGGACCCTCTCTATGTCCCTTTTCTATTTTCATTTGTTTTGGTACCGCGGATTGAACTCAGGAGTGATATACTACTGGGATACATCCTCATTTTTATTTATTTTTTAATATTTATTTTTTAGTTATTGGCGGACACAACATCTTTGTTTGTATGTGGTGCTGAGGATCAAACCCGGGCCGCATGCATGCCAGGCGAGCGCGCTACCGCTTGAGCCACATCCCCAGCCCCTCATTTTAATTTTTTGAGACAGGGTCTTCTAAATTGCCCAGGCTGGCTTCAAACTGGCAATCCTCCTGCCTCAGCTGAGATTCACAGGCATGTGTCACTGCTCCCAGACTTCTTTCCTACTTTTAAAGGGTGATAATTTAAGAAATTAGGGAAGGGGGTACTGGGGATTGAACTCAGGGACCTCAATCACTGAGCCACATCCCCAGCCCTATTTTGTATTTTATTTAGAGACAGGGTCTCACTGAGTTGCTTAGTGCCTCACTATTGCTGAGGCTGGCTTTGAACCCTTGATCCTCCTATCTCAGCCTCCCAAGCCACTGGGATTACAGGCATGCACCACCACACCCGGCAAGTAAATTTTAGTACTCCAAATTATCCCAGGTTTTATTTAACTTCCAGGTTCATCCAATCACTGAAAACAGACCGAGAGGCCAATAACAACCATTGTTACCATTCCCTACCGTTGCCAGGCACTAGACTAAGCGCTTACAAGTATTGTCACCTTTCTCACAAGAATTCAGCAAGGCAGGCCAATTTCATTTTACAGCTAGGGAAACAGGCTGAGAGGAGGCGCCCCTTGCCCCAAGTGACAGTGGTGCCACCATCGTCCCCTATCTTAACCTCAGCAGCAACCTCCCTGGCTCTCTATTGTCCCCTGCTATATATTCTCCACCAGCTCCCAGGGCCATCTTGCAGAAATAAAAACCCTGAAACCGCCTTCTCACAGCCCTCTGGCAGCTTTTTATGGCACTTGAAATAAAATTCATGCAAAGGCCTGTGTGTCAGGCCTAACCCATCTAATTCTCTCCACCCCAATGCCCTCCTGTCCTCCCACCTTCTAAACTTACCCCTACCTTGTCGTTGCTCTACTTGGCACAGTCCCCTCATCCCAGTCTATGTCAACATTCAAGTCAACTCAAATGTTTTTCTCCAAGAAGAGGACTTCCTGGCCACCCTGCATAAACTAGCAAGGACACATGTTCAGTGGTTACTTTATTTGCTTAATAACATTGATTGAATTTCAAATTATCTGTTATTCCCACTGGGTAGACCCCAAATTCCCTGAAAACCAATGTTGCCCTCTCAGCATTTTGAATACTGGCTGGTACCAAGGAAGATCCAAGTGTTTGTTGAAAGACTTAAAGTGCATGGGGGAAAGAGGAGCCAGGATTTGAACCCTAATCAGCTTGAGAGCCCAGTACTCTTATTCACTAAAGTATCCTGCCTCCTTCAAGGGACCAGGGAAGAGTTCTCTATAGATTTGGAATACTACATCCAAAACTGTTACCATGGTGGATTAAAATGAGGACTTTTTCCAACCATATGTATCTCTATATTTGAATACTTGTCAGGTACATGTATTGCTTTTATACTTCAAACTAATGCATGAAAATCCCACATACTTTGGAGGTTGAGACAGGAGGATCAAAACTTTTGAGGCCAACCTGAGCAACTTAGTGAGACCCTGTCTCAAAAATTAAAAATAGCTGGAGATGTATGTAGTTCAGTGGGAGAGTACTTACCTAGCATCGGAGAGTCAGTCCTTATCATCATTATCATAATGCAGGATTATGTGATTTTTACCCCTTCTAGGTAAACTCCTTAGATCTGGACCCACTGCCTGCACACACTTTCCTCAGCTCCCAGATTTCTCCCTTTAGCCCATGGTAGAGAACAGCACAGACTCATGCCATCTGCTCTTATGCAGAATCAAGTTAAGAGGATTATTCGTAAAATGTCTTCTAGTAGCAGTGCTTGTCCCCACAGCAAAACATCAGAATCACCTGAGTGGTTTCCTGAAATGTACACACCTGGATCCCCCCCACCACAATTCAAAAGGTTGGGTCCTATAGAATAGGGTGCTACACAGGTATTTTTTCAGGGTGATCCACAGAGGATCATTGGTGTAAGCAACACCTTGATCCTTGGACTGGTTTAGGCTTGGGCCTCCCCAGGGTCAGGATTTTGCATCCCTCTCAGCTTTGCCCAGGGGTGCCTACAAAAACCTCTTCTGCAACTGTTCAGGACTTAGACACCACAACACTTAGGGCCTTCCACCTCAGCCTTCCCAACTGAGGCCCCTGAGAATCAGAGGGGACAGAATCATAACTGGTGCCAGCAACACCTTATCTATGTCACACCTCAGTTGAGAGCTTGCCAAGCACATGAGCAGGGGCAAAAGAAAGGTTGAGAACTACTTTTCTATAAAGCAGCAATCCAAGCACCTTTGTTTAGGACTTAGGGCCAGGAAAATCTGACTTCCTAAAATAAAACCTAAAATGACTTACCTTTTATTATAAGGAACTAGGCAATGAGCCATTTCCCATTTTGTCCTGGCTACCAGGAAGCTGAGATAATATTTACCCTCATAGCTCATCCATTTCTCCTGTTTATATCTTTAGGATCCAGTTTCTATTTTCCTACCCTCACTATTTGCAAAGCTGCTTCAAATGTTTTTTCTATAGAAATGAGGCATAGGGCTGGGGATGTGGCTCAAGCGGTAGCGCGCTCGCCTGGCATGCGTGCGGCCCGGGTTCGATCCTCAGCACCACATACCAACAAAGATGTTGTGTCCGCCGAGAACTAAAAAATAAATATTAAAAATTCTCTCTCTCTCTCCTCTCTCACTCTCTCTTTAAAAAAAAAAAGAAATGAGGCATAAAGAAACCAAATGAATAAATATTCATATGGCATTCCTTATCAGCAAACCTCTATAAATGTTATCTCTAGAGCCCAGCTGTCTAAAACTTCATGAACATAAAAGTTTCCTTTATACAGACCTCAACTTACATATGATGGTTCAGCCCATGGTTTTTCAACTTGACGATGATACGAAGGCAATACACATTCAGTAGAAACTGTACTTCAAATTTTGACCTTTTCATGGATTAGCAATATGCTGTTACAGTATGCTGCAGCTGCCCATCAGGCACAAGATGTTTATTCTGTATTTTACGGTAGGTTTTGTGTTAGATGATTCTGCCCAGCTATGGGTTAACGTAAGTGTTCTGAGAACATTTAAGGTAGGCAAGTCTAAGATATGATGTTCAGTAAGTCAGGTGTACTAAATGCATTTTGTTTTTTTAAACCAGGAATTGAACCCAGGGGTGCTTAACCACTGAACCATGTCCCCAGCCCTATTTTATATTTTTTTTAGAGACAGGGTCTCACTGAGTTGCTTGGGGACTCACTAAGTTGCTGTGGCTGGCTTTGAACTTGCGATCCTCCTGCCGCAGCCTCCCAAGCCATTGGCATTACAGGCGTACACCACCACGCCCAGCCTAAATGCATTTTTTACTTAGGATATTTCCAACTTATGATGGATCTATTGGAATATGAACCCATCATAAACCAAGAAGCTTCTGTACTTTGCAGGCAAGTCTTCCTGACTATCAGTGACTTTGGACAGAGCTCCAGCCCTCCCCAAGCCCATTCCTCAACAACTTGATTTGCTGCTTCCCTCCAAAGCCCCTATCTCAGGCCACCCTATTCTCTCTGGGTTGGGATGAAGAAGGATCTGAATTTACCAGACCCACCCATCCCTGGGCCCCCACCCTGTCTCCCTCCACACCCAGGACCCAAATAACCAGGCCACACACTGAGTTTCAAGTATCTGTCTCTTCCTTTCACTCTCTCAAAAGAAAAAATAAATAAATTGCAGAAGGCGGCAGCATTTCCAGTCTTCCCCTGGCTCCCAGACACCCAACCCCTAACCCCTGCCCCCCACCCTCCCTCCCATATTTCCCACTCCCTAGACCCATCCCTCCCCTTTCCCCAAAAAAAAAAAAGAAGAAAAAAGGAAAAAAGAAAAAGAAAAAAAGAAACAAAGAAGAAGAAGAAAAATCCCAGGAAAAAAAAAAAAAAAGCCACAGTTAGACCTTCCACTCATGCAAACCAGCAAAGAAAAAAGGTGGGGGCATGTGGAAGGCAGGGGACCTGCAGAAGAGTCCCACTACTTCTCCCCCAAAAACCACCTTTTAGGAGAAAAAAATGAAAAAAAAAAATTGAGAAATCAAGGGACATGGGGAGTTATGATGGAGCAAGGGTGACCCCAGACCCTGCCTCCAGAGAGCGCGGAGGCCTGTGGCCCTGCATCCCTACAGCGGGTGCTCCTTGAGAGGGGCCCTGACTTCTGGAATGTATGGGGGAGGGCGGGCAGCCCCCAGTGGGTCTGTGTGTGCATTGGGGGCAGGTAAGGGTAGGGATCCTGAGGAGCAAGGGCTTGGAACCAGGAGCCCGGCTCCCCGCCCAGACCCCAGGTTCCTAGGATTCTGGAGCCCAGTTCTGGGGTGTAGGGATACATGCAGAGGAGTGTCCCCCCTCCAATGAGCTGGATCCAGTTAGAAAGGAAATAAATAAGAAGGGGTCAGAGGGAGGCTGGGGTGCGAAGGACGTGGGCAATTCAGTCCAGACCAAGGGCCCGGATGATGGAGGCAGGGCGAGTCCAGGCCAAGCCAGGGCAGGAATCAGAGTCTCTCTCGGGCTGGGACCCAGATGTAGGGGCCTGAGAGGTCCTCGATGACACGCTTCACCTTGTGGTAGATCTCCTCAAAGCTGTCACCCTCCACGATGGCTGGGAGTGGGTGGAACAGGGAGTGAGGCCAAGGGACAGAGGATGCCTGACCAAGGCAGGATATAGCCCAGAGAAATGGGTACCTTTTCCTAATTCCCCCAGCCATGAGCCATGAGGCTGCACCCACCCATGGGACACCTCTTCCAGAGCCATCCCTGCAGTGGGGTGAACTGTGTCAAATCTGAGCAAAAGTGCCCTGTGTGTGTCACCACTGCAGCCTCACCTGAGAAGCACTCTGTGAACTCCTGCTCCAGCTTGGTGGCTCTGTCAAAGGCTTTGCGGGCTTGCTCCTCTGTGATCCGCTTGTTAATTTCTCTGTGAAGAAAGAAAGACCCAGAACTTTACCTCCTCCATCCAGGGATGTTAGGCTACATCGGGTACTTTCTTATTGAAAGCAAGTAGCAAAAAATATAATTCCTGATATCCTCTGGGGTCACAGATGAGCCCCCACCCACAACCCACCCCAGCCAGGTGTGGGTATTTCCAGGACCTCTCTAGAGTTTATCCTTCCAGTCTTCAGCCCCAGAGAAGGAGTTAGACTCTAACTCCCAACTGCTCCTGAGGCCCTGGCTTGCCCCAGCAGGCATGTGTCCCAGGAACTGCTGGGAATTGTAGCCTGCTTAACTCAAGGTAGGAAAAAAGAGGAAAAGCCTGGGATTCCTTGCAATCTCTGGGTTTCAGCTCTCCATGCAGATCCCCACTGAGGGCTGCTGGAGTTGCTGTCCAGAGTTCTGAGGGGAGAGTTCAACACAGAGGCCTTGAGAGGCCCAGGACCACAAGTGCGGGGAGCAGAGGGGAGGCCCCCAGGACCATACTCACAGCACATTCTCCAGGGAGCGGGGGCGGATGAAGATGGCGATAGGGTGCAGGTGGGCCGCCTGCAGCCGCCGCACAGCATTGGCTGAGACATCGAGGATGCAGTGCTTCCCCTGGGGGCAGGCAGGGTAGGCGGAGGGGGACCAGCAGGTGGTGGGAAAGGACAGACAGAGGTGCCAAGAAGGGACACAGAACATGGAAAAGAGGGGACAAGAGGATGGCCAAAGGGGAAGTGACATGAATGTCAAAAGACACATGGATAGAGTCAGGATGGGAAGGGGATATGGACAGACAGAGTGAAAGACAAGAGAAAAAAAAGGAAAGAGAAGACAGAGAGCCAAGCACAGGAGGGCAGTGAAAGAACAGGATGGAGGATGCGATAAAACCAGGCAGGAAGGGGATCCAGAAGACGGAGGCAGAGCAGGGTCAAGAGGGGCAATGGAGAAGGGGGTGGGGCACGGAAGGTAGGACAGGGCAAGGGAAATAAAGCAAGGGAAAAGGAGAAAGGAAGTAGGATAGAAGGAGGAGGGAGAGGAGGACAGACAGAGGACAGACAGATGGAAGGGACAAGGAGAGACAGATGGAGGGAAGGAAGGCAGATGGAGCAAGGAGCCATGGAGGGAGGGCAGGCAGGGTGGCAAGCATCAGTAAAAGGAGTTAGCAGAGGAATGGAGAGGGGCGTGGGGACCCCAGGAAAAGGAAGGAGAGGGGAGAGGGCCAGGAGGAATCAGGAAGAAGGAAGGGACCAAGTTGGAGGAGGCCAAGGTACAGCCACAGAAAGAGAGGAGATGTGGGGCGAGGAGGAGGGGAGCAGAGGAAAGGGACAGATGGCAGTGGGGAGTGTGGGGTCAGGAAGCGAGGGCAGCAGGGCACAAAAGAGCAGGCAGCCAGACAGAGTTGCCCAAGAGGAGAAGGAGGTGGAGGACGGAGTGGAGACCCAGCAGGGAAAGAGACAGAGAGAAAGAGAGTTAGAGAGAGTTGGAAGAGGCAATGGGGTAGGGAGAGGGCAGAAGGAAGAGGACCAGGTGCCCAGTGGGTCCTACCTGCTCTGCCACCTCTCGCACGGACTGGACGCTGGTCCCGTAGAGATGGCTGTTGTACTGGCCAGCCTCAATGAACTTGTGCGCCTGAATGTCCTTCTCCATTTTCTCCCGGGACGATACAAAGTGGTAATCCCGGCCATCTATCTCATACTCCCGCTTGGGCCGTGTAGTATCTGCCAGGAAGTCACCCCACCCCCCCAAAGATCTAACCACCATCCCTCTAGCTTAAAATCTGCCTCACCAACCAAACACCCAAAGTGCCCAACTCATCCTTGATAGGAGGCCACTGTGGAGACTAAAACTCAAGAGGGGCAGAACCACTCCCCCCACACCCGCCAGGGTCTCCCATTTTCTGGCCTGGGGTTGACTCCTGTATAACATAAGGGGAGCTGAGAAGACCCCTTCTTTGAGGAATCCTGTGACCCCTGCACTCCAATGCCTGCTGGCAGTTTTGCCTACGGCCCTCACAAGTGGGGCTCCTCAGGCATCCCACTCCTCCACCCTCACCTTCACCTCCACCTCCATCCAAGGCCCCAGCACTCACGGGGAACACAGGATCCAAACTTGTCGGGGAACTCGGAGAGAAGATCGTCATTGGCACGGTCCTTGGTGGGCCCAAGGATGATGATGGGGCGAGCGTAGTGAACTGAGGAGAGGAGCCGGGCTCAGGCAGCGAACAGACCAGGGGAGCAGGAGGGCTGGGGCTGAGGCAGGGGCCAGGGCTCACCTTCCATCTGCGTCACTGTCTCGTAGCTCAGAACCGAGTCTTCTCGACCTGGTGGGAGACAGAGCGTCTTCAAGGGGCTCCAAGACAAGGGACCTGGGGCCCCCTGCCTTCTTTGGTGTTCCTCTCACCCCAGGGCTTCCCAACTGGCCCTACCTACCCTGTGATCCAGAGCTGGAGCCCCAGTCCTAGGAAGAAAAAGCAAGCCATGGGTTGGTTAAGGGTTCGGCTCTGTGAGGACCCCACTCTTGCACCAAACTCACCCCTCCTCCACCTACCTTGGCCTTTAACCTTGACCACTCCCGTCGCTCAACCCTGTGGGATACATGGAGATATGGAGGGTGGAAAAGTGCCTAGTGAGGCCTAAAAGCTCCCACACTCTGGACCCTGTGATCCTCAGTGAGGAGCTGTCTGCCCCAAAGGCTCATAGAAGCAATAGTCATGAGAAGGGCCCACCAGACAGACTCCAGAGAACCCCCTTTTGGCTGCCCACCCTGGAGAACCTTGGGAATTTCAGTGCCTGGAGCAGGAAGTCTGCAGGTCCCAGGAGCCTCACCGTCGTTTGCTGGGGATGAAGCCAATGTCATCCGTCTCACTGTCAGAGTGGACTCGCCGTGCCTGCCACCACTCCTCATCGCTAGCATCAATTACATGCAGCACATCCCCAAAGCGGAAGCTCAGGGCCTGGCTCAGGAAGCCGCAGTCCTTGGTCTTGTCGTAATCAAACAAGGCCCTAGAGGACAAATGGCTATGGGTCAGGGCATGGCTAGTACTCCAGCCACACCAAGAACCAGCCTAGAGGTTCTGGGCTAGGAATTTACAGCAAAGCTTGGGTTGTTAGTGGCATGCCCACAGGAACCCCAAAACTAGGAAAGAACCAAAAGCTCTGCTGTAACATATAATTGCCATTACATGTATGATGTGTCCAATTTCCAGGATGAGAGCAAGAACTCCAGACAGAAGTTTTCAATATGCCTGCATGCCACAGAGTTCCCTTGAATCTGCTCAAATTCATAAGGAGAAAAAAAAAAAAAAAAGTCCCTCACTGGCAAACATTAGTTACTCTTATCCCTTATCAGCATCAAACTCCTGTCAGGGAGTCAAAAGTACTAGGGTTAGTACTAGGGTTAGGACAAGAAAACTATTGATTCTCCAAGAAAGAAAAGATGCAGAATAAAGCAATGGGACTGGGAATATAGGGAGAGAGTCTGGAATTGCTGACATCATCTGGAAGTCAGAACTGAATAACCCTACTGGACCCCAGGAAGGAAGGAGAACCAAGTGGAACCTCAGGTATGAGCCAGGTGTCTAAGTGGATGGTGAGAAAAAACAAAAGCACCCAGGATAGAGAACATGAGCTGAGTGCGGGATGTGTTGAGTGTGACATGCCGATAAGACATCTTAGCAGAGATGGCTAGAAAGCAGATGGCCAATCCCAATAACCAGGAAGCTGAGGCAGGAGGAATGCCAATTTCAAGGGCAGCCTCGGCAATTTAGTGAAGCCCTAATCAACTTACCTGTCTCAACAAAAAAATAAAAAGAACTGGTGAGCCGGGCACGGTGGCACAAGCCTGTAACCCCAGCAGCTTGGGAGGCTGAGACAGGAGGATTGCAAGTTCAAACCCAGCCTCAGCAACAGTGAGACACTAAGCAGCTCAGTGAGACCCTGTCTCTAAATAAAATACAAAATAAGGCTGGGGATGCAGCTCAATGGCCAAATGCCCCTGAGTTCAATCCCTGGTACCAAAAAAAAAAAAAAAAAAAAAGAACTGGTGATGTAGCTCAATAGTAAAGTGCCCAGGCTTCAACCCTGTGGCATGCCCAGGAAGGAAAGAAGGGAGGGAGAAGGAGAGGGAAGAAGGAAAAGCAAGCAGATGGCCAGAAAAGCAGGTCTGCACCTGAGAGGTCAGGCCAGGGCCGACGGCTCTAAGACACATGTGCAGACTGGAGTGGCAGATGAGGCTAGGCAAGTGAACAGGACCAGAGAGAGAGAGAGATAGAGAGAGAGAGACAGAGAGACAGAGAGAAAAGGGAAGTGCAACAGAAACTTAAGCCACAGTGCCCACACTGGGGAAGAGCACAAAAGAGAGTTAATAGGGAGAGGAGTCCTAAGGGAATAAATGCTTCTGAAGAGACAGGAGACAGGTGCAAGAGAGCTGTGGTCCATCTCTCTGAGAATTCCCACAGGGATGCCAAGACTGAAACAATATTAAAAATATCCTAGGGCTGGGGATATACCTGAGGATATAGTTGGTAGAAAGCTTGCCTTGCATGAACAAGGCCCTGGGTTCAATCCCCAGCACCACAAAAAATATATATTTGTATATATCCTAAAGTTGAGGACAGTGACATATGCATAAAGTTCCAGCTATTCAGGAGGCTGAGGCAGGAGGATCATTCAAGCTCAGGAGTTCAAGACCAACCTGGGAAATATAGCAAGACCCCCATTTAAAAGTAAAAAGCTGGTAGATGCCTGTAATCCCAGCAACTTGGGAGGCTGAGGCAGAAGATCACAAGTTTGAGGACAGATTCAGCAATGACAAGGCCATTTCTCAAATTACAAAATAAAAAGGCCTGGGGATGCAGATCAGTAGTAAAGCTCCATTGGACTCAATCTCCAATATCTAAATAAATAAATATAAAGAAATCCTAAAAGCCCTGTGTTTACCTTTTAAATGCCCAATTGTGAGGCAGTATGAGACTCCTTGGGGAGAGGTCATGGTGCCCTGGGGCTAGAAGGCAAGTGGAACACTTGGGGTAGAAGTTATTTTCCAATTCAGATGGTGTATTTCAGAAGATTAATCTGTGTCACTGAGCCTGTGAACAGTGGCTGAGCAATAAGCCTGGGTGTGGGGTGGGCAGGCGGGGTGTGGATCAGGCAGGGTTTAGGGCAAGAGCTGGCTAAGGAATAGGGAATGGGCACAAAAGAAAGAGGAATCCACAGAAACTCAGAAAGCTCAGCCCAGCAAGCCTCTGACCTGATATAGAAACCCCTTTTGGGGTTGCTCCGAAGGGAGGCAGTCCCTGAGCCCAGGCTGCTGTTCATGAGCTGTTCCCGAAGGTCGTGGATCTTGGCCTCGAATCGGCTGTACTCTGAAGAAGCACAAGAAAGTTCTTGAACTGTGCTCCATTCTATTACCAAAACCTCTCTGCCCCACCCCATCCTCATCTCTGCTGAATCCATCAGTTGACGAAACAAATTCTGAGCCCACAAGATGGGTGCCTTAAGCCTGGTACCTTCTGGTTTATATTGAGCAATGATTGTGACCGTCTGACCCGCATTCTTGAGGGCAATGGCAGCCTGCTCATGGCTGGCATTTCGGAGGTCAACACCATTAACCTAGAGAGAGGAACAGAGGCTGAGTAGCTTGGCACTTCTCATGTTTAAGTGGCGCAGGGAATAGTCCAGCAGGGGACCAGGCTTCGGCCCACCCAGCTCCTTCCCAAGAGCTCTGGGCTCTGCTGGGGGGACAGGGTGGGCAGGCTGGCAAGGGCAGGCCTTCCCTCACCGACAGGATCTGGTCCCCCTTCCGCAGCTCCCCGCTGAGGTCCGCAGGGCCCCCGGCCAAGATGAAGGAGATGAAGATGCCTTCGCCGTCCTCACCACCCACAATGTTGAAGCCCAGGCCCGTGGAGCCCCGGTGGATCACGATTCGCCTCGGTTCTCGGGGAATGTCTTCCTCCCCAAGCAGGTCCTTGGCCACTGGAGAGTAGCGCCGAGGGGAAGTGGGGGTCATGGCTGTGGGGTAGTCAGTGCCCAGGTAGCTGCTATGACTGATCTCATTGTCCAGGTGCTGGGAATAAGCTGAGGGAAGACATAGAAAGAATGAGATGAAACATAAGGAGGATACCCATCGGCACCCACCAGCCCACCCTCTCCAGCGGGAACCAAGAGAGCCAGACTCAGACAAAAAGGAAGTTATTCTGCCAAAGATATTTGGTGATGTGGTAAAGAGGACATCAGATCCAGCAATGTCAGAGGTCAGGAATTTATAGCATCAGAGATTGGTTCTCTTAGGGGATAAAGGACTTTAAAATTATGTGTTGTCCTTGATATGCCAGGGATGGTGATGTCAAACGACAATATTAATACCATGCTTTTGGGGTTTTCTTTCTTTTTGGTTGATATTTTTCTCAAATCTCTTAATCCATAAAAATTCCTTTTTTTATTTTGGTCCCCTCCTGTTTGGCCATTCATCTGTTGAAAAACTAGGTCATTTATCTAAAACATTATCCTAGGTTTTATGAGGGAAATTCTAACAGGGAAAATTCCTGCATAATACCTGTGGTCTTATTTAACCTATGCCTCTACTCCTATATCTCCTGTAACCTGGAGACTTTATTCTAGAGGCTTCATCAGATTCAAATTCAATATGTGAGTAAGCAGACTTCACAGGTGGCGCTGTGTACTCCTACTGTGTCACAAAAGGCTGCAATGATGTCTTGTTGTCTTTTGGAAGTATTCAGCCTTGTCCACCCGTCAGCCTCTCATCCAAGCTTTCACAGCCACTGATGATGATCACTGCCTAGTTTGGATATTCATCTGGAACCATCAAATGATAACAATTCTGTTTTGTTTTTTTTTTTTCTGGTGTGTGTTTCTTTTTCAGATGGGACAACATTAATCAAATTTTCTATAAAGAACTGTCTCATATCAACCTTTTAGTTAATCTAAGGTATAGTTTGTACAGGAATGATGGATGCTCAGCTCTTTACCAGTTTTCAGTAAATGGGTTTCCTAGCCTCTTCCAAAGAGACCCATTTTTTTTTCAATCCTAGGGATTAAACCTCGGACCCTGTGCATGCTAGGCAAGTGCTCTACCACTGAACCATATCCTCCAGCCTAAAATTAATTTAATCATAATTTGTTTCTTATTTTTGTTTAATCTTTTCATTATAGATGAACACAATACCTTTATTTTTTTAAAAAAAAGATCACACCCAGTGTCTCACATGTGCTAGGCAAGCACTCTACCACTGAGCTGTAACCCCAGCCCTTGTTTTTGTTTTTGAGACAGGGTCTTGGAAGGTTGTTTAGGCTGGGCTCGAGCAATCCTCCTGCTTCATCACCCAGGTAGCTAGCTGGACTCTGGGCACTTATCACCAAGACTGGCTTCCCAATTATTAATTTTTTTTTATTTTGGTACTGGGGATTGAATCCAGAGGCACTTAACCACTGAACCACATCCCCAAACCTTTTTATATTTTATTTTGAGACAGGGTCTCACAGAATTCCTCAGGACCTCACTAAATTGCTGAGGCTGGCTTTGAACTCAAGGTCCTCCTGCCTCAAGTCTCCCAAGTGGCTGGGATTACAGGATTACACCACAATGTCCAGCCTCAATATTTTTAAATATAACTATGACCTCATGGACTTTCACCTATTGAATGAGTTTTCAATGAATGGCCAGGAGCCTCTTCAACATGGCTCTGTGTCTTTAATGTGACCCTAGTAGCCTTAGATACCTTCCTTCCTTTCTAATATGAAAGATGTTGAAGTTTGTCTCATATATTCCTTGCCAAAGTTTGGAATCAGTCATTTTTCCAAGGAGCCCAGGTTCCTTTACATAGATTATGGTATCCAGAAATAGTACCACGTGGTTTTAATGTGGGTTTAAGTATGATTTCATATTAGGTAGGGGCAGCCACACCTCATTATTCTTTTCTAAAATGTCTTAGCTCTTCTCCCACACATACTTTTCCAACTGAACTTTAGGATCAATCTGCTACATTCCCAGGGGAAAACCAATATTAAAATTCTGATTAGGATTGCATGAAATGTACAGATTAATTTGGAAAGGATTGAGATCTTCTACTTATTAAGGTTTTCCATCCAGAATCGTTGTTTTGTACCCTTCAGTAAATTTTTTTTTCATGTAACTCTCACACTTCTTGTCAAGTTTATATTTCTATCAGATAACAGTATTCTTCCTCCCACCTTCTTCCCTTTGGTAATAACAATAAAAAATGTTATGACAAAATTACCCCAGCAAAATTACCCTGGTTGAAAATTATTGCTTTTGACCAAAATAATAATAAACAGATGTTAGATTTAAAAAGAAAGAAACAAAATTAATCTTATTTGTTAATTATATTGTGGACCATTTAGACTGAAACACAAAACAAATTAACTGAAAAACTTAGAAATAAAATGGAAGGTTAAGAATGCTGGGCTAGGGTTGTTGTTCAGCGGTATAGCACTCGCCTAGCATGTACGAGTCCCTGGGTTCAATCCTTAGCACCACATAAAAATAAATAAATAGAATAAAGATATTGTGTCCAACTACAACTAAAAAAATAAATATCTAAATAAAAATGTGGCCCTGGAAAATAAGTAATAAGAAATCATAGCAATGAGAAGATGTAATAGGTAAAAAGAGCCCAATTAAAAAAAAAAAAAATCTAGAGAGGAGAGGAAAGGGGGGATAGGAAGGGGATAGGAAAGGCAGCAAAATACAACAGACACTAGTATGGCAGTATGTATAAACATGGATGTATAACCAATGTGAATCTGCAATCTGTATACATGGTAAAAATGGGAGTTCATAACCCACTTGAATCAAATGTATGAAATATAATATGTCAAGAGCATTGTAATGTTTTGAACAACCAATAAAAAAAAAATTCTACAGAGGCTAGGGAACAAGCTTAATAGAGCATTTGCCTAGCATGTGCAAGGACCTGGGTTCAACCCCTAGCACCACCAAAAATAAAAAATCTTGGAAATTACAAGAACAACAAAGAGTCATTGGACCCAAAGATGTCAACAGCACCAACATGAAGAAACCTGGTCTAGGGCTGGTGATATAGTTCAGTTGATAGAGTATTTGCCTTGCATTCACAGGCCCTGGGTTCAATTCCCAGCACGGCCAAAAAAAAAAAGAGAAAGAAAGAAAGAAACTTGGTCTAGGGCTGGGACTGTAGCTCAGTGGCAAAGCATTTGCAGTGGCAAAGCGTTTGCCTAGCACCTGCGAGGCACTGGGTTCAATCCTCAGCGCCTGATAGAAATAAAATAAAGACATCTAACATTTAATTCCCCGCTGTTTAAAAAAAAAAGAAAGAAATCCCAGTCTAAGCTGGGTACAGTGCAATCCCAGCAACTCAGAGGACTAAAGCAGGAGGATCACTAGTACAGGGTCAGCCTGGGCACTTTAGCAAGAAACTTTCTCAAAAAAATAAAAAGTACTAGGGATGTAGCTCAGTGGTAGAGCACCCGCTAGGTTCAGTTTCTAGTACTGCAAAAAAAAAAAAAAAAGAGAGAGAGAGAGAAACTTTGTCTAAAACAGTAACAGTATCAGTAGTAAGAGGCATCACTATTTCACTCCTCAATGAGAAAAAGGACATACTGCAAAATGTTCATTGCTGGTTGCTAGTAACTACTCTTCATCACATTAAGGAAAACGTCTCTGCTCTTAATTTATTGAAAGTTATCACCCCAAAATAGATGTTAAATTTCATCAACTGGCTTTCTATCTATTTAAGATGATTCTATAATTTTTTTCTCACTTTTTTTTTTTTTTTTTTGGACAGGGGATTAAACCCAGGGGCACTTTACTACTGAGCTATCTGCCCAGTCCTGTTTATTCATTTATTAATTTTTATTTTGACATAGGGTCTCACTAAGTTGCTGAGGGTCTTGCTAAATTGTCGAGACTAGCCTCAAACTTCTGATCCTCCTGCCTCAGCTTCCAAAGTTGCTGGAATTACAAGCATGCACCAGCAAACCCAGCTTCTCACTTGATTTTTGATATAATGAATCATAGTAAGAAATTTTCAAATAATATACCACTTTTAGTTTTCTGAAACAATCTTTTTAAAAAATATTATTCTCTTAATATGCTAGCCATATTGGGGTTCCTACTATGACACTAAAAATTTCTGCATCTCTGTTCAAAAGTAAAATTATTCTTTACTTTCCTTCTTTTAGGTTATCTTTGTGACTATTTAAACTGGCCTTATAAAATGAGATGTGAAGCCTTTTATCTTTTCCTACTCTGAAAGAGCATAAGAATCATCTATTGGGGCTGGGGTTGTGGCTTAGCGGTACAGCGCTTGACTAGCATGTGTGAGGCCCTGGGTTCAATCTTCAGCACCACATAAAAATAAATAAATAAAATAAAGGTATTGACAACTACAACTAAAAAATAAATATATTTTTTTTAAAAGTCATCTATTTCTTTCTTTCTTTTTTTTTTTAATTACTACAGGAGATTTAACCCAGGGGCGCTCAGCACTGAGCTACAATCCCAGCCCTTTTTGTTTTTTGTGTTTTGAGACAGGGTCTCACTTGCTTGAGGGCCTTGCTAAATTCCTGAGGCTGGCCTCAAACTTGCAATCCTCCTGTTTCATCCTCCCAAACCGCTGGGATTACATCATGCACCCCCATATCCAGCTAGAATCTATTTCTTGAGAATTTGACCAAATTAGGCATAAAACCAAGCGGGCCTTAAGCTCTGGAGGGCAAGATTGTTCATCTTTTCTAGTGCTTCTATGGTGACTCATTTTCTATCACTTCTCCAACCAGAGCAAGGATCAGAGGTTGTGACCATTTTATGGGGATAATCTGCAGAGGAATGGTCACAGGGAATATCCTAGAATTATATGTCATGGGGATAACTAGAATGGGTCATGAGGAGCTTTTGAATTTGGAGGGCTCTCACAGGTTGTGATGTCTGGGGGAGCATAGCTGTCACTCAGGTAGGCATTGCTGGGCTTGGCCACCTTTAGGTAGACAACATCATACGTATTCTTCAGGGCTGCCACGGCATCCTCATGCATGACGTCTTCCAGCCCCACACTGTTGACCTGGGGTCAAGGGAAGCAAAGCTCAGACAGAGCCAGAAATGGCAACAAGGCAGATGTAGTGGGGTGAGGTAATAAGAATCCTGAGCCTGTCTAGGGTCTACAGGTGAGACTCAGGTCTGAGCTAGAAAAGTGGAGGTCCTCACCGCCAAGATCTTGTCTCCAATCTGCAACCTCCCATCCTTGTGGGCAGCACCGCCTTCGATGATCTTGGTTACATAGATGCTATTATCCCCAGGGATGTGCTGGTTCCCTACGCCCCCTGCGATGCTGAAACCAAGACCTGGATGCAAGGAATGGCACAGGTGGGTGCTCAGGTACCTGGGAAGCAGGCCTTTTTTGGGGGAGAAGGGAGGACATTTAGGACAGGAGTGGGGACAAAACTGGTTACTACCTTTAGGCCCCTTGATGAGCTTGATCTCCATGACCTTCTCAGCTGGGGGCTTCCGGCGCATGACGTAGAGGCGCACGATTGAGCCTGCCTCTTTGAGAGCCTCCACCGCTGCTGAGTGGGTCACCTCCCGCACATCCACTTCATTTACAAACAGGATGCTATCGTTGACCCTGGGAGCAGCAAGGTGGGCCTGAGCCAGGAGCTTCCTGCTGCCCTGGCCCTCATTTTCAAGCATACTAGCTTCCTAACCCCTGTCTCCCCTCCCCACCTGAGGCGACCATCCTGGGCTGCAGCCCCTCCAGGAATAATCTTGGTGATGAAAATGGATGGATCGTCACCGATGTGTGGGTTGTCAGTGCCACCTGCGATGCTGAAGCCCAGACCTGAGTTACCCTGAGAAAAAGGAGGGCAATAGGTTAGCCTCCCTCACTGAACAACCAATTCTGGCAAGGCAAGTGGGACAGGGAATAGGTCGGAGAGTTGTAGCCAGAGCACTAAGGGACATGGTTAAAGGGAAGGCCACCTAGAAAACATGGGCACAGAGACACAGGCAGGGAAACAAGAGGAACTTGAAAGGAGGAGCTGGCTCACCCTTTCCAATGTGATCTCCTCGTATTCCATCTCCCCCTCGGTTCCGTTCACCTGCAACTCCAACATGGGACAGAAACACAAAAACAGTGAGATGGACATTCCAGCCTGAGAACCTAGCCCTCCCTCCTCATGCAGGGACTTAGGTCCTCCATCCCTCCCTCCCTCCCTCCTTCTGCAATGGTCCCTACCCCAAAATCTAAACAACTCACATATCCTGGGGCTTCTAGGGTATCTGTGTTGACAATCACTGGGGGAGAATTGGCCTGTGAGGGAAGACAGGAAAAGAAAAGCTGACTCAGCCTTGGCTCAAGAGGGAGCCCATAACCAAGGATGGGTCCCATCAGCCTAGCTCCCCTTTCAGCTACTTCACCAAGCCCCACTCTGCCATCCTTAGGGGCTCTTCAAGGACCCAGGCTCAGCCCACATTTCATACACACACACACACACACACACACACAGATACACATGTGCATGGATTCAACTCTGCTGAGCTCAGGTCCCCTGCAAGTGGAAGGAAGTGTATGAGAAATGAGAAGGGAGAGACAGCCAGACGGAGAGGGGAGCAGCAGATGGTAAAGAGTGGGGGGGGGGGTTGGGGGGAAGGGAGCTTCTCACCGGATGTAACACCACGGGTGTTACATGCCTTATGTGCTACACACATACACCCCAGGGCTCGGGTCCACCAGGTCCTGATCACCCGCTTCCTGCCTGCTCCCTGTCATTATCCCCCCACATTTTTATAATGCACCCCCAGATTTGTCCCTCACCTTCGCATACACTTGCCCTAAACCCAGCGCCCAGGGAATCCGGGATTTCCCCAGCTGCAGGCCCCTCCCTCTCTCTCACCCACCCGCCATCCAATCCACGCCTTTCTCCAGGGACCTTGTTGCCTAGCAACGGTATCTAAGCCCAGTCAGGACCTGGGGAGACCCACCTCCAGGAGGCCCTGTCGTCAGGACAGCAGGCGGGGGAGATGGGCGTGGCCTAGGGTCGTCCAGAGGCCTGAGCGCGACAGGACTCCACTAGCCCCACCTTTCCCGGCCTGGGCCCCGCCCCCCACTAGCCGGGCCGAGAGGAGGCCAGGTCGAAGAGGTTCGTGGGCATAGCACATTCTGAGTAACCTGCCTTCCAGTCTCCCCAGCGCCCCTCACCCTACGCAGCGCAAAGAAACGTCAGGAACAGGGAGTGGTGAAAGACATCCGGGTCCTAGCCTGCACATCTACTCCCTCCCCCTCGCCTTCATTAAGGAAAGGGTTAAAGTTAGGCGTTCCCAGGTCTTTGACGTCAGGCGGCCAGGTCTCTGGACTCCCAGGCGGGGCCAACTTCAGGCCGGTCCTAGGGGCTTCCCCAATTGCCAGGGCAACCAAAGCCATGTCTCTATGGCAATGGAGGAAGGCGGCCAAGAGCCTCCTTCCGGGGTCCCCAACCTATTTCCTCCTTAAATAGATTAGCTTAAACAAGCTAAAGGATTCTCCTAGTCTCCTTCCCACTTTCCCCCTCCAAAGAGGCCCTCCTCTTTTTTACTTCTATTTCTCAATTCTAGAAACTGCCGGCCATTTTCAGGCTCTACCCTAGATTTCACATCCATAAATCTACTACCGCCATCCTCCCAACCGCAGCAAACACTGTTGTCTAGCCAACAGCCACAGACTGCTGAAATCTTATCCACATGTTCATCCCATTCCTATCCTAGACCCTCCCTGATGCCCCATCCTTCATCCAAGATTACATTCATCCAACACCCTCCATCTAGATCCTTGTACCCACCCTTCAGTTTCTATCCTACAACCCCAGCCTCCATTCTCTATCCACTTCCATTTTCAGACCCCTGCCCTATACTTTATGGATCTCCTGTCCTTACCCTCCATCCTAATTTGATTCTCAGAGAGGGAATCAAATGTTACCCCATATTCAAACCCTCAATATTCTATCTCCAAATCACCCCTTCACTTCTCAACCCACTACCCATCTGAAGATTGGGACATCTCCTGTCCTACAACTGAGGCCTTGTCCTGAGATGTCCTCCAGCATCACTTGTGGCCTCCAGCACCCTCCCTCCACTCCCATTTGCTTCCTGAGCTCTGATCCCAACACTCCCTGGCACCTTATTACCTACTACCCCTTAAACTTCCCTTCTCTGTCTTCCTCCTCAATAACTACTTAATGGCCCCATCTTGTAAAAGGCATTGCACAGGCCTTGCAGTCAGAATTGCACACAAATGCTGAGCATCATCCCCATTTCCAGGGCCTCACTTTCTTTTCTCTGGACCCACTCAATCCACTGCTCCGATTCCACAGTTTCATCCCTATGTCCTCTTCCCACCCCCATTCAACACCTCTCCTGCCACTTCTAATCCCAAGCTTAGGGGACTCTCCTTTCCTCATCCCTTTAGCTCAGAAACTTCCTCCCCATTTCGTGATGAAACATCAGCAATCTCCCCCTTCCTGGGGCTTCCACACCACTGACCCTCGTTGTCCTCAATCTCACAGCTTGCCTGTGCTCTCCATTCCTCCCCATCCTGTGTCCCAGAAAAGGAGACTGAGGGGGAAGAAGATGGAAAGTGGACTGGAAAATAGAAGGTTTCAGAAACAAGGCCTCCCAGGACTGAAGAAGGGAAAGCACACTGAGCAGAGAAGGAGGGAAAGGGGAAACAGGTGGTAATGAATAATAAGGGGGAAAGAAAGAAGATATGGGTGGAGATGAGCCCAAGAAGAGAGGAACAGGGAAGGTGAAACTGAGAAATAGGGAGCTGGCTGACCAAGGAGAAGACTGATCAGGCCGCAGAGGCCTGAGCTGGGGATCAGCAAGGGGGGGAAGGAGATGCGTGGGAGGAAGAGAGAGACAGCATCAAGAACCAGCCAGCCAGCCAGCAGGGAGGAAAAAGCGGTGGAGGGGGAGGAAGAACAGGAGGAGAGCAAAGACTGGGGTAGAGGAAGAGGCAAAAAGGCCCCACGACGACGACGTGGTGAAGTCTCAGGCCAGACAGATGGAAAGGGCTGGAGACTCAGGGACAGGGAGAGCAGGCCCAGAGGCAGAGGTGGGGGAGGAGGCGGGAAGGGACAGGAGCAAATGAGGGCAGCAGGCGCTTGGAACAGAGCTCTGGACACAGAAAACACAGGAAGCAACCGGAGGTTGGGGGTGTGAAGGAATGAAGAGGGCCCTGGTGCAGGGGGCCTCCAGGGGGATGCAGATGTCTCAACATGCGCACACAGCACGTAGCGCTCAGACACACTCAGGCACACTCAGAGAGAAACACACAAGCGCCTCAGGCTCCGGACCCACTCCCACTTGCCTGACCTGTTTCTCCTCGTGGGACCAACGTGTTTCCAGCCCCCCCAACGCCCCCTCCCCCAGGCCCCAGGAGCCCAAGCCCCAAATGCCCCACCCCAGACCCAACCTTTCCCCACAGCTCTTGCCCTACCGGCCCATGGGGGTTGCTGCAGCTCCGAGGCTCCGAGGGCCGCACGGGGGAGGGGGCCGCCAGGGTCTCCTACCTTGAGGGGGGAGAGGTGGGCGTGGCCCACGACCCCGTGGACGGCCTCGAGGTGGGACAAGTTCCTCTCCGCCACGTGCACCAGCTCGGGGGCGTTTACCTGGTTGGGGAGGTGGGCCGGGCTGTGCTCCAGAGGGGGCGTGTCTTCATCTTGGTAGCGGTATTTCTGGGGATGGGGACCGAGACGTCACTGGGCCGGCCCAGTGCCTCAGGCTCCAGGCCGCCGGCCCCAGCCGCCTCCTCTTCCCCCAGCCAGTGCAGTGCGGAAGGCCCTGGGGCCTGACCAGCTCCTCCCCCTCCCTCTCCTCCAGCCCATTGGCTCCCCTCTCTCCACCCTCCCGACAGCCCCCTCTCCCGCCAGGGCCTCAGCACCTCTCCTCTCTCCCCAAATTCCAGCTCCATCCCCCAACTCCTGCTCCTCACATCCCCGGGCCTTGGCCTTCTACCCAGCATCCCCTTCCTTGGGCATCAGTGTCTTCACCCCTTTTCCAGGCCTTCTTCCCTCCATCCTTCAAAAACTCTTGCCCCTGAACCCTGATACTTCTATTCTCCACATCCCATCCCCCAACTTCTTTGCTTCCCTAATCATCTAAATCCCACTCCCATGTTATAGACTCCCCCTCCCATGCTCCACTTGCTGCTCCTGCTTTGCACCTCGCCTTCATCATCTCAGTCTCCCCATTGCAACCTCTACCCCATGAGCAATGGGTTTTCCAGCACCTTGCATGCATGAAGCAGGGACCAAAGTCAGCCTCTTCAACTAGAAGGTATTTGGCATCAGCCCCCAGGAAGGACAAAGCCAAGTCTGTCTCACTCTTCCTTCAAGGGCTTCACTAGTTCCCAAGTAGTCAGCAAAGGGACCCCAGAGCTAGCTGCAACCTTATAGTAGTCCACAGCCCAGCCAGCTAATCCGGATGTACTAGAAAGGGATGTGATGGGGGAGGAAGGGGAGGAACAAAGGCAGTAGGGCTCAGAAGGGGACAGAAATGAGTGCCAGGTCCCTAACTGGGGAAGAAGGTAGCATGCTGAACCTTACAGTGAATTCAGGTCTTCCTCTGGCCTTTTGGGGTAAAAGATCCAACATGTCTCCTGACTCCCTACCCAATTAACCAGCTGCTACCTCAAGGGCCTCCAGTACTAGCTTCATAGGAACACCAGTAAATGAGATTAACTGGGGGCAGAGAGAGAGGAAAAGGGCAGATGAAGGCAGCACTGAAGGACAATTCTGTCTGGCTCCTTTTACAGCTGCCTCTGTCCACCTGTGCTACTCAGGAGTTGACCCCCACAGTAGAAGGGTCCAGACTCCAGGTTCAGGGAAGCAGGCAGAGGGTACCAGATGCAGGGATCTCTCAGGGACTAAAAAAGACAGCATACAGCTACTAGTATTCATGAGAAAAGGGGGTAGAATTTCCCTCTCAATTTTTTCTGAAAAGCTGAGAGTACCCCATCATTTGAAGGGAAATAATTGCAAGATCAAATAGGAAGAAACTTATCAAGTACTATGCCTGGTATATGATGAATATGATTCTGGAAGTTAGGATGATGTACCAAGGCTGAGGATATAATCCAACACTGTTGTAGACTAAGGGTGAATGAAGTAAGAGAACTAGAGGAGGGAAATGGTCCTGTCAACATAAAGATTCTCAACTCAGGACACAGAAGCAACTAGAATTAAGAAGCACCTGGATATGTTTGAAGAGTTTTAAAGAAGGGAAATAGGGGATCACCAAGTCTGAGCCATGGATGTGAAGAGAGAATCCAAAACTTCAGGGGTTAATACCATGGGCACAAAAAGTAGAGAAGGAAAGTAGGAATAGTATGCAAAACAGCCCTCCTCAAGGGCTGAGCTGTCTTGGGTAACAGCACTATGAACTGAAAGAGGTTGTTCATTCCATATCCTGAGAAGGTGGTCTTCAGCCTGGACAATGTGCAAGCCGAGGGACAATGCCCTGGAATTGTAGGGTCTGGGAGAAATGGAGGGAAACAAGTCTCTCTTCTCACTTTGTAAGGCCCCCAATTTCCTGCAAAATAAATTAGAATAAAACTTGTAGTTCCAAGTTTTGGAGTCTGGGAGGGTTTAAGCCCAATGTCCCTCCATCTTCACCCCCTTCACAAAGAAAATTCCTGAATCTGATGAAGAAATGTCAGTGCACCAAAGAAAATGGAAGCATGAAGAGAGACATTTCATGGTTTATTCTAGAGAGGAAATGAAGGTAAACTTTATCACAGTGAGACCCCAGACATCTCTCCCTGCCCCATCCCCATGGGAGAGGGGAGTGTCTAACACTGAGGAAAAGGCTTCTGGGGACTCATAGGTAACAGGAGAAAAATGAGGAACATAGAATGAAGAACTGAAGGTCCCAAAATGTGGTTGGAGGAGGTTAGGCCCTATGTACAGCCCCTGGAAATTTTCAATGTATATGTAGTGAGGGGGAAAATAAAGGGGGAAAGGTCTGGAGGGATGAGGGTGGGGACCAGAAATTCTGAAACTGAAAACTGAAGGATGGGGTTGTCAGCACTTCTCAGTCCTGGATTGGGGCAACTAAAGCAGGACAGGAAGGAGGACACCCCCCCCCCAATGCCCCTTTAGCCCACTGGGACTTAGGGCCTTGAGCAGTGACAGCTCAGATAATATTGGATGGAATAAGTCTGCACTACCAACATATTAGGGTTTGACACAAGTGAAAAGCCTGGAGGGACATAGACGGGCTCGCTGTTGTTCCTTCCCTCTTGCCCACCCCCCGCCAAAGCCCCAGTTTCACGAATGACCTGGAACTAAGGCTTGTACCCCAAAACAAGGATGTGAGTTACTGGAGGATAAGAGGGGCGACCCACTGTGCTTGTCCCCAGGAAGTTGCAACGCAGAGACCCCGAGCCAAGCAGAGGCAAAAGCGACAGCACTTGAAGCTCACACCCTGAGATTTGGGGGGTCCGGGAAGAGGGGAGCGGGGCCGGATCCCGTACCGCGGCACGTACCACGCAGAGACACATGGAGGCGAATCTGTTCCGAGCCGACATGGAGGAGGGGAGGGGAACTGAGGGAAGGGGGCGGGTGGGATATCAAGGGTCCCGGGTTGGGAAAGGGGGAGGGGCAGAGGGGCGGGGGCTGCGGCGGCCGTGGCGACAGGAGGCTGCGGCGGGGGGGGGGGGGGGGGGGGGGCGGCGCCTGCGCAGTACGGGAAAGCGTCATGATGGGAGAGAAGGGTGAGGGGAGACCCTCTTAGCCACCAACTTCCCTGGTCCCAGCTATTTGTCTGTGGACCTCACCTTACATAGTATATTCCTATCCTGACTACTACAAATAGACTCCCCAATTTATCTGTCTGGTTCTCAGGGACCCCTTATCTCATCTAATGCCCCATGCCCAAATCACCAGGCCCCTAACCATTCACTGAATAGTTCTCCTTCACTTAAAAGAATTCCTAAGGGATCAAAAATGCCTCTCCCAACAGCCCCCACCTTAAGACTGTTACTATGAACAGCATCCCCTCCCAAGACATCTCCTACTCTAATAGGCATAGGTCTCCCCTGAAGTCCAGCCCTACCTGATAACCAGACAATGCTTCTTCAAGAGTTTAAAAGACCACACGGATCCTCGCTGTGCCTTCAACTTAATATACCCCTATATCATCCCTTTCTAAATCATATCTGTCCCTCGATTCATTAATAGAAAACTTGAAATTAGTGCAATTCTTACCCTTGTTCTAATATAAATATCCAAATGAGGAGCCTACCAATTTGGGGGGATACCCTGTCCAAATTGCGGAATCTAATGATACTCAGGACTTTCTAATACACCAATCCCCCACAAGAACCTAATTTCATGAGATATTTTAATCCACCTTAAGGCAGGCCCTCCCAATTCAACTACAATCTTCTCAATTTATTTCCAAACCCTATGTTAAGGAGGTATTTCTCTATCCTTTTCTTTACCCCTCAAATTCATAATTTACTCTGACTCACTCCCTACATCTCAACATTCCCTCCATGATTCTGAATTCCTGTTTTGTTGGAAAATCACTCACAAATATATACACTCAAGACTCAAATAATAGTCACCAAAGTAAGATCTGGACTGCAATTTGCTGTGACCCACAAATCTTCCAGAACATCTCAAACGAATTGACTCAGGTTTCTTCAGAGGCTTCCATTTTCTCCCAAACAACTGAAATTGAAAGGCTATCTTCAAATTATTCTCCCATTGAACACCCACCTTTCCAGTTCTGAAATCCCAGTAAGGGGTCTCCTCAAATGGGTTATCTGCCTTCTATAAAATGCCCACCCATGGCAGAAATGTCGATTTCCCTAGAACCTCACCCATTGGCATCTGATAGATGCGCCCCCAAAATGACCCCCAATGTCCTAGTTTCATATCTGGATAGAACAAAATGCTTGACTCTTAAAATTTTTTTCTAGAACAGAAAATGTACAGGCCCTTCTTCTCCACTAGTGGGCGCTATACCCCATTAAGACCCTCTCCCATCCCCCATTTCCTTTTTCCCTCCATTTTCCGTTTCCCCGTTGCCTGGCAACACAGCAATCAAGGACTTTGGTGTCGCCTAGCAACCGTCTCCCTGGAACAGAGAGCTGAGGTAGGAGGGGTGCTGTGATGAAATCTGAATAGGTCTCCATCTTGGGAAAATTGAGACGTCAGACCTCCCAACCCTCGGATTCTCTTTTCCAAAGACCCCAGAGTCCTGCAGTTCGCGGACAACTGCCCCTTAAATCTGGTCTCCTTTCGGCGCAGGGGACCACGCCACGCCTCTCCTGGGTCAGCCCCGCCCTCATTTCGGTCAGGTAATCCAGCCCCTCCCCTTTCCAAGGGTTGTTGCCCGCCTCCTCTGAGAGTAAGCCAGACCCCACCCACCTGCCTCCTAGAGACCACGCCTCCGTCCACTTCCCGCCCATTCGCTCCCCCGGCCTCGCCCACACTGTCCTTCCGCCACGCCCATGTCGGCCAATGAATGAGGCGGTTGGCCACACTGCCCCGCCCCCGACATCTTAACTTTGCCCAATAAGGACCACCCAGAGGGTTTAACCGCTTCGCCTCCGGGATCCTGGCCAAAAACCCCTCGTCTTTTCCCCACTTTATTCCCACCCCCCACTTATTCTGCTCCGCCCTCCACCACCCTCGCCCGGCCCTCAAGTCTGCCACGCAACTTCAGTCGTCGACGGTTACCATGGCAACGGCGGCAGCAGCGCGGGGAGAAGGGGGAGGGACGGGGGCGGAGTGGGAGAAAGAGATGCTCAGAGACAGAGATACTGGCAGAGATAAAGGTAACGAGTAAGACTAAGTGATAGCTGTAAAACAGTTTGCACAAAGGGCCTAGCACAAAGTGGCGTTCAATAATGCTCCTTAAATTAATGCGGAAGGAGTCTATAAATATAGGCGATGAAAGATGGAAAGGCCATCAAGACCGAAGTGGGGAGCTCAACGACCACAAAGTCTGATCATTCCCTATCTAGCATTTTCGGGGGGGCCCGGAGCCATGTGCCCCCTGCTGGTTGCTCCTGGGTTACCCTCCGTTGCCCTGGATAGAGATAAACCACAACTCCCAACAGTCCTAAGGGCAGCAACACTCTAACACTGAGTGATCTTGTGCCTCAGGGTCTTATGGGAGTTGAAGTCTTCGCCATCCCGAGACTCAAGTTTTGCGGCCAAGGAATGTGGCAAGCCTATGTCTCTATGCCTCAGTAAAACCCCCAAATGCTTTCTGCAAACCTCCTTCCTTCAAGGATGCTCAATCCTGCACTCCATCAAAGAGGTAGAAGTCTGGAGGGGAGAATAAATAACCCCCATCCACCCACCCAGAACAGGCTCCAGGGCAGGCAAGCCCCTCATCCTTGCTCATATTAATGTGTTTGTGTGTTGGAAGCAGAACCCACACATTCCAACCAGCCTGCTGTATATACCTGTACACAAGGGACCATAGCTAGGGAGCCAAGGCCAGGGAGCAGGCTGCAGGGCAGGAGACAGGAGGAGCATCCAGTCACAGACATTGAAAGAAACCAGAACAGGGAAACTGAGGCACAAAAATCAACCAGGAAGAAAGCCCAAAGCCCACAGATTGGGAGACAAGTAGTCCTGGTGAAGAGTAGAGATCTGGGCCTAAAGGTCCTTAGCCCTCAGTCTCTTCCAGTCATGCTCACACGTGCACAATGCATGTGTACACACATGTGTGAGTTTGTGGCAAGGAACATGTGTGTCCTCAGCTCCCTCCCATGAGAAGCTGCAGTTCTCACTAAATATAACCCCCTCCCCAGCCTGTGACTCACCCAGACCCCGCCTCCCCCGGCCCCCACTTCCTGTCCCACCCCCCAACCCCCAGCTGCCTGCCACCCGCCCAAGCATCCCTCCATACACCAGGCATCCAGCTTTCCAGTCCCAGAGTCTGGAAGAAAAGACCTAGGTATTCTGCATCCCACCAGGAGCTTGCTTGCAATACCCATCCAAAATCACCCTTTCCAGGCTCTAACCATGGGGACACCCTTGTAGGGAACCCCACTGCTGCCAGCCTTGCCCTCTTCCTACGCCTTCATCCTACTAGCCTCTTCACACCACTAACCTCAGTCATAAGTCCTCAAGGACCTTAAATCCAGGTGTTCTCCCCCACCTTGATCCCAAGCATCAGGGGTAACAGTCCCCTCCATCTGCTCTTCTCCCTCTTTCTTGAGCAGGGCTAAAAGCAGTGTGGGAGGAGATGGGGATATTTGGGCACCTGCTCGGGAAACCCTCAAATTTTGCACCACCCATCAGGTCCCCCTTTCCAAATCCCCTCCCCAAACCTCTCCTCCTCCTTCACAGAAGCTGGCAATCTCAGCTGCTGCAACCTTCTAGCTCCCAAGGGAGAACCCCAAGTCCTAACCTCACCTGGCCCATTCCCTCAGGTGATTCTGTGTCAGGCCTCAGCCTTCGGACAACTCCCAGTTATCTCCGTTCCATATGACTGAACCCCAACTTAACAGTTCCCTCAAATCAAGAGAGCACCCCCAAACGTATATACCATGAGACGCTTGTTCTATAGCCTGAAGGCCCACCCCTTCCCTGCCAGCTGACACCCCCAGTCCAGTCAGGCACTCACAACCAATAACCTTTAGCCTCCTGCCAAGAGCCCCTCAAACTGGACAAGCCACCTGGAAGCCAGCTTTTCCCCCAGGAGGGAAAAGAAGCCCCCCACACACATAGCCCACCTTGCCACATACAAGAGGACTCCCATGTGAGCCAGGCTTCTCCTTAAATAAGTTGCCCTCAAACATCGCTAGTGAACCCCCAAACCCTTGGGACCCTGAAACTGTGGAATACCCCCAAATTTTCATTTATCTACAGGTACAAATGGATCACTCCAGGGGGCACCTGTGGCCAAATCCAGGGTTTTCTCGTATGTGAACCCCCAAACTAAATTATGACCCCCAATACATCTTACTTCTGATGTTCTCACTCCAGGGCCTCAGTGCCAGATAAGGCCTGCCTGACCCCTCCCCACATATTCACATGCTCCCTCCAGTTTGTAGCCCCCCCCATCATGCTTACCTTGGTTGTCACTATACAGAGACAGTCCATGTTGGGGGGCCTGGCCGCGGCGGCGGGTAAGGGGCTCTGACTTCATTGGAGTTTCGTTCCTCCCCTTGGTGGGTTCTCACCCCTCCCCCCTCCGCACCCCACTTTTGCAGGGGGGGCCAGGATGGGGGGAGGGGTGAGAGGGGAAGGAGGGGGTTGGAGAAGGGAAGGGTAGGGGAGCGTGGGAGGGAGAGGAAGGGTGCCCTAAAAGGGGCTCCCCAGTGGAGGGGAGGGGGCTTGGGGAGCACACCCCGATTCTCAGGAGGGGCGGGGGCACCGGGGGCTGGTAGCCCCGAGGTTCGGGGGCTGGGGCATGAGCTGGGATGGGGGAGGGGAACTGGATTTCGGGGAGCCCCGCGGCAGGGGGGGGTTTTGCCAAACGGCCAGGGGCTAGGGGCCGTGGCGGGGGAGTGGGGTGGGGGGGTTGGAGACGGCAGCGGCCGAGGGAGCCGTGGAGCCGAGGAGGGAAGGGGAGAGAGGAGGAGAGAGGAAGCAGGGGGAGGGAGGGAGGGAGCTTGGAGCCAGAATGGGGGGGTGCCTTGGCAGAGTTAACTCCTTCGGTGCTGGCAGGAACCCGGATAATGGGAAAGGAGATAGAAGCAGAAGCAAAGAGGCCCTAAGGCAAACATGGAGACCTGGCCAGTTTCCAATGATGAAAGCAAAGACCATGAGGATAGATTTCATTTGTTAGAGGAGGAAGCTCCCACGGTTAGGCTGGGAGCACTGTGGTTGTTTAAATACTGGAGGGAAGCCGTGGCAGGGGGTAGGGTGTGAGGGAGGGGCTGGCAGGAGGGAATTCCTGGGGGCCTAGTGCTTCCTCAGATTCACAGGAGGAAGCCTGAAAAGTAATTATGTCCTGGACTCTAGTGCCTGAAATTGGGGCAGGCAAAGAAAAGGGAGAAGAGAAAAGAAGAAGAGCTACAGGACCAACTGCAGAAAGTGCATTCTCAGTGCCCCCAACCTCTGTGCCACTGACTCAGGATGCTGTCAACAGGGCCCCCAAATCTCAGTTTAATATTGGCAAGACTTTGCTCCCCACTCCAGCCCTGCGTGCTCCCTCAGGAAGACAGGCACCCACCCCCACCTCCTTACCTGACTCTCTGAGATGGAAGCTTCATAATAGTCCAGGATGTCTGTCACAGGAGCAGAAATGAGTTATCCTCCCCCACCCCAGGCTTCCCCAGACACCCCTGCCACCATCACTGCTGTTTGTCTTGCAAGGGAGGAGGTCCTTCAGCCAAGGCCGGTTGATCCTGATGGAGAACTACTTGGGGATGACCCTGCGTGGGGCTCCAGCTTGGACTAAATGCTGTCTAGGCTCCAACCAGCCCCAAGGTTCAGTACTTGGCCTCACAAGCCCAGGCTAGCCCTTTCCACTGTGTTCCCTCAGAAAATTGAGGCTACTCACCCAGCAAGGCCTGGAATAGGTCACTATGCAGTACTGTGAGGAGGGGGGGTGCCCAACGAAGTAGTGGAGGGGCCAGGAGCCAGAGGGCTGACCTGGGAGCTGGTAAAAAGCAAGTGATGGAGGATTGAGATCAGAAAGAGACTAACACTGTCACCTTAATTTCTCCAGACTTTTCTATGAAAAGATTCAGGGATAGATAAAGATCCCTGAGTCCCAGCCCCCCCCACTATGCTCCCAGGCCTCCCCTCCACAGCGATCCCTATTTTTCACCTCTTGGTCTCTGAGACATCTCTCTCTTCTCTCACTTTAATCTCCCTAATCCGCCTGGATTGGGGTTGAGCTGCCTTGTCCCCACCCAATTCTAGCTGTTAAGCAAAGTAGGCAGTCTCTAAATGGACTGTCCCATTCCTCCTTAAGGCTCCAGGAATCACCTTGCTCCCCTCCCTCCCCCCCTCCCCAAAACCAGGCACAATAAGTTACACTTTCCTAAGGGGTCAAAAAGAGGTTCTTTCCCACAAAGGCTCCAACAGCTCAAAAAGAAAGGAAGCTGAACCCAGCTCTCTCCTTCCTAGGCCTCTCTCCCTTCCAGTGAGAATCGAAGAAAGAGGGGTATATATAGAGGGGTATATATTTCTTGGGACTTCTTGAGCCAGAGAAGTTTGAGGAGGGGACATGAGAGCAAGAGAATTTCTACAGTCCCTCTTAGGTCTGGGAAGAATCCATTTGTCCAGAGGTCTAACGTGGGCACATGGCAGAGAAATGACAAGGAAACTCTCTCTCAGAGGCAGGAAGGGGAGAGGCAATGAAATCAGGAGTTTTGAAAATCAGTGACACCTCCTCGGTCTCAGGAAAATTTGCATGGAACACATTCCCAGCTTGAGTTCCTCCCTCTCCACCATTATCCTCCATTCAGATTTCACAAGGACCCCAAAGAGTCATCTTTCTATGTCTCTGACTCTACCTACCTCACACCTTTCACTTTTCTCACCTCTTTTTCTTCTTTTTGTTGTTGTCAATGAAGCTTTATTTTATTTATTTATATGCGGTGCTAAGAATCGAACCCAGAGCCTTATACATGCTAAGCAAGTGCTGTACCACTGAGCTACAACCCCAGTCCCTGCTTTCTAACTCCACCTGGGAAGTGCTCCCTCCAGTCTACCTCCATTCCTCTGGCTACAGTTGCCTAAGCGTTCTATTCCATCACCTCTTCAGAAGACTATATTCTAGTTCGGATAGGCGAGATGAAGGGACTAGGGGAAGTCAAGGGACACTTGGAGATCACTCCAGGTCAGCCAGAATTCAGGCGCCTGGGATCGCCCTGAAACTACAACTCCCAAGATGACAGGGCGCCCGGAAGCCCCGCCTACCACCGCGCGGTGCATTGTGGAGGATGAGTCAGGGACCGGGCACCCAGACTTGGGCAGGCGGGACGAGAGACCGAGGTCAGCGCTCCAAACAGTGGCGGCCGGAGCGGATTGGACATGCAGACGTCTCGGATGACTCCGAGCATAGGGCGGCAGCTGCTGAGGTTGGGGAGTCGAAGGTCTGTGTATGACAGGAGGGACGGGGACTGGGGACGGTTGCCATGGGACCAGACCAAGACTGAACCCCCTCTCCCTACAGCTTGTGGCCCAGTGTACTTCAGGGACCGCCCCGGCCTAGCACTGCTCAGCGACCCTATGCCAGTGGAGCCGCCCAGGTAAGTGACAGCAGCCCTTGGGAAGGGGTGTGGGAGTAGGGTTGCGACTAGGCTCTGACCACCCTGCCACCAGCAGGGGTCACCCTCTTCGTCCCAGTCACCTGCTGACAGCTCTAACTCCGAAAGTAGGGGAAAGGGCAAGCCAGGGTGTTCTGGGGTGAAACTAGGGGAAAGGCACCAGGTCCACCCAACCCCCACAACCAGCTCTTCCCCAGTCCCCTCTTTGACACAATAGAAACCCCTTCCCCGGCCTAGCTAACCACTCCTTTCCCCAGGCTGTTCTGGACAAGTCAGATTCCCTATCCTCTGATGCTTCCACTAGGGAAAAACCTACCAAGGCGGTATGTGGCCTGAGGGCGGGGGGCTACCTAAGCCAGGGATAGGCCTATTCCAATCAGTTCCCTGAAATCCTCTTCTCCCTGCCCAGGAATCTAAGTCCTTTGCTGTGGGGATGTTCAAAGGCCAGCTCACCATTGATCAGGTGTTCCCATACCCATCCGGTAAGGGAAGGAGTAGTCAACACCGGGTGGGACAGGGCAGTCTCACACCAAACTCGCCTGACCCAACTCGCCTGACTGACCTGTCTTTCCCCTCCCCATCTCTGCAGTACTCAATGAAGAGCAGACACAGTTTCTCAAAGAGCTGGTGGGGCCTGTGGCCCGTTTCTTCGAGGTGAAGAATGACTGGGGCACTGTCTCTAATGGGGTGGGCAGAAATGCTAAAAAGCTTAAAGGAAGCAAGCCTGGACTTAGAATCTTGTCCCTTTCCCAGGAGGTGAATGATCCAGCGAAGAATGATACTCTAGAGAGGGTGGAGGAAACTACTTTGCAGGGTCTCAAGGAGTTGGGGGCCTTTGGTCTGCAAGTGCCCAGTGAGCTGGGTGGTGTGGGCCTCTGCAACACCCAGGTGAGGGAAGCCTTCTCATTATTTCTCAATATCCCACCCTACTCCAGCCTGGCTTCCTCACCCCTAAAGCCGAAGTCCCTTCCAAGCAACTGCCCTGGGGCCTGTGGGAATGTGACTCTTACAGCCATGTATGCAACCCAGTCCTCCAAACAATACAATCTACATGCAGTCCCCTAGGACCATGGAATTCACCCTTCATTCTTGGGGACTGCCTGACAAGGTAGCATCTTCTGATAGGATTGTAGGAAGCCTCCCTCCCATCAAGACCTAGGACAAAAAGCATCCTATTGTACCCTCTTCATGATCCAAGTTCCCTTCTTCACTCTGGAAAATGGCCTAGGCCCTGCCCTGTTGCCCATACTCTCTTAAGGGCAGGTCCCCATGCAGCCAGTTACAGCCCCAGATGCCTGCTTCCTCTCCAGTATGCTCGTTTGGCAGAGATCGTGGGCATGCATGACCTTGGCGTGGGTGTTACCCTGGGGGCTCATCAGAGCATCGGTTTCAAAGGCATCCTACTCTTTGGCACAAAGGCTCAGAAAGAAAAATACCTCCCTAAAGTGGCATCTGGTAAGAAAATCTTAAGATTTGGATTAAGAGTGTCCTGGGCTTGGCACAAACTAGGCCAGTTGGTATTTAGATCACTACAAAGCTAGGTACATCACTCAGGAGATCCTGGGGAGGCACCACGGTATGTTGATGGGAAAATGCAGAGAAACTGAATATATAGCTAGGGTATTGAGCTGCCTGAGGGGATGGGAAAGAGGACCAAGGGGAATTTGATGCCCATGAGGACCTCTGGTAAAAGGGCACTCTACCCAACAGGGGAGACTTTGGCTGCTTTCTGTCTAACGGAGCCCTCAAGTGGATCAGATGCAGCTTCCATCCGAAGCTCTGCTGTCCCCAGCCCCTGTGGAAAATATTATACCCTAAATGGAAGCAAGATTTGGATCAGGCAATCTCCTATTCCTACCTACTTCTTCTCAGCCCAATTCTACTCCCCACTGCTCTGAGCTCTCCCCACTCTGACCACCACCCCCTCATTCTCCCACAGTAATGGGGGCCTCGCAGATATTTTCACAGTTTTTGCCAAGACACCAGTTACAGATGCAGCCACAGGGGCTGTAAAGGAGAAGATCACAGCTTTTGTGGTGGAGAGGAGCTTTGGAGGTGTAACCCAGTAAGTGGATTTGGGGAGGAAGTGGTAGGACCAAGGGCTGGGAGCACCACTGGGCTCCAGAGCAAACAGATATTGTAAGTCATCTGGGGGGTGTGCAAAAGCCATAGCAGGGTGGGCATCACCATTCTCTTTCAGGCAATATATATGTGTATGGAACTGACCTAAAACTTTGGCTTCAGCAACCAAGTCCCAACAGGATAGCAGAACACAGCTAGACCTCTGTAACCCATATGACATGCAAGCAATATTACCTGTACCTTTAATCTATGAATTGCAGTTTCTTCTGGTTCTAAGGAATGGAGAGGCCTTTTCCCCTATAGAAACCTGTTTACACCTCAGCTTTCCTGCCTTGTTACAGTGGGCCCCCTGAAAAGAAGATGGGCATCAAAGCCTCAAACACAGCAGAGGTGTACTTTGATGGAGTACAGGTGCCATCAGAAAATGTGCTGGGGGAGGTAGGGGGAGGCTTCAAGGTTGCTGTGCATATCCTCAACAATGGAAGGTTTGGCATGGCTGCAACCCTTGCAGGCACCATGAAAGCCATCATTGCGAAGGCGGTGAGTACCCTGCCTGAATTCCTAGCTAGCTTGAATCAATCACAATGTCCCACTTTCCACATATCCCTGTTCCCTTGAAGGCACTCCCTACACCAGAGATCCCTCCCCTGCCAGCAGCTCCAGACCTGCTAGCTTAGGTCTCCATCCAATGTGGATTGACCTCTTGGTTGTGGCAAAAATCTGTCCCTCCAGTTTAAGCCTAACCCCTCTCCTGGGTACAGCAGACAACAGTGGGACAGGTGTGCCCTCTTCCAGGTGGATCATGCTGCTAATCGTACCCAGTTTGGGGACAAAATTTACAACTTTGGGCTGATCCAGGAGAAGCTGGCCCGAATGGCTATGCTGCAGTATGTGACTGAGGTGAGGGCCTCCTGTGCCCCTCTCCCTGTGGTTTTCTTCCCAGTCGGGTCAGACTACAACCCCCAGCAGCACCTGGGGCAGTGGGTCTCCAGCTTTACACCAATGCCCTAGGGGATGCGGGGAGGCATAGTCAGCTCAGCTTCTGAAGGGGTAGAGTGCTGCTGCTCTGCTGAGGTGCTTCCCTGAGGTAGCACAATTCTAACCCCAACCCACCCTTTACTTTCCACCCCTTTCAAGAAGTCCAGTGCCTGGATCCCCTAATGCATCAGCTTGGAGGACAAAATATTTACATGTGTTTGACCTGACTAGAGTTGGAAGGTGGATGCAAGGGCCATGAGAAGCTTGTCAGACCTAGTTTTCAAGATTTGGATGTTGAGGTTGAATCTAACGCAACGCTTTTCAATTTTCCTTGCCTTATCCCAACCATTCCACTTCAGTCCATGGCTTACATGCTGAGTGCCAACATGGACCAGGGATCCACAGACTTCCAGATAGAGGCTGCCATCAGCAAAATCTTTGGCTCGGTGAGGACCCAGGCATGACTGGGGGAGGGGGGGGAGTTAGTTTTGAGACCTCAGCTCCAGGATAATCTCATCTAGTTCTTTATCCCTAGGAAGCAGCCTGGAAAGTGACAGACGAATGCATCCAAATCATGGGGGGCATGGGCTTCATGAAGGTACAGGATGGTCCTCTGCAAGGGGTAGCCAGGCAGCGTGGATAGGCACATCTCAATAGGGACTTATTCTGTGTTTTCCTTTGTGCTAGGAGCCTGGGGTAGAGCGAGTACTCCGAGATATTCGCATCTTCCGGATCTTTGAGGGGACAAACGACATTCTTCGGCTCTTTGTGGCTCTGCAGGGCTGTATGGTAAGAGAGGAGAATTGGGAAGAGAAGGTGGAGAGGACAGTTAGTTCTGACTACTGGACCTTCCTCTCCAACAGGATAAAGGAAAGGAACTTTCTGGGCTTAGCAGTGCCCTAAAGAATCCTTTTGGGAATGCTGGCCTTCTGCTAGGAGAGGCAGGAAAACAGCTGAGGCGGTAAGTTCAGGAGCCATGGCCAGGGGAGAGCAAGGTGGTTTGTGGAACTAACCAGTCTTTCTCCCCCTTCCTCCCAGGCGGGCAGGGCTGGGAAGTGGCCTGAGTCTCAGTGGAGTGGTCCACCCAGAGCTGAGTCGGAGCGGTGAGCTGGTGAGTGGTCAGGAGTAGAGCAGAGCACAAAGCAAGAGCTGACGGGGATGGCCCTTCCAAGCCCTGTGACCATTCTCCATCTCTTCAGGCAGTGCAGGCTCTGGAGCAGTTTGCCACTGTGGTGGAAGCCAAGCTAATAAAGCACAAGAAGGGGATTGTCAGTGAGTAAGCTCTGTCTTGTGCGCCCCTCCCCTTGCTGTTCCCTCCCTCAGACTCTAACCACATATACCCCAATCTACCTGACAGATGAGCAGTTTGTGCTGCAGCGTCTGGCAGATGGGGCCATTGACCTCTATGCCATGGTGGTGGTTCTCTCCAGGTGAGGAGGCAGAGGTGGGGTGGGAGGCATGAGCCACAGTGGGGCTGGGCCAGGATCATAGCCCAGGGTTATATTCTCTTGCTTCCTCACCAGGGCCTCAAGATCCCTGAGTGAGGGCTACCCTACAGCCCAGCATGAGAAAATGCTCTGTGACAGCTGGTGTATTGAGGTAAGTCTTGGACTACCCAATGTAGGCAGAGCATTCAAGGCACAGGCCTGACCCCCTCCTTCCCTCTCCACAGGCTGCAGCCCGGATCCAAGAGAACATGACTGCTCTGCTGTCTGACCCTCGGCAGCAAGAGCTCTTCCGTAACTTCAAAAGCATCTCCAAGGCCTTGGTGGAGCGGGGTGGTGTGGTCACCAGCAATCCCCTTGGATTCTGAATACTCCCAACCAGGACCTGGCCTGGTTATGTGCCTTCTCTCAATCCAGAGAGCAAGCCCCCTTCCTGGGGGCCTTGGTCTGCCATGAAGACCTTGTTTTTCCAGGACTGTGCCTGATCTCAAAAGCACTTAACTGCCTCACAAATAATAAAGTTTCTAACAATTCAGGCTTTGCTACTGTATCTCAGTTCTTTCCCTCTTCTGCCTGCCTCCCTCCCAAAGAAAGGAGCCAGAGGCGTGGGGAGTTTGCCTCTATTGCTTTATTTGGTGTTTTATACAAGTGACTAAAATAAATAGAATAACAAAGGCAGCTACACAACCCCCAAATACCAAATACCCCAGCTTCCTTGGACTGCTGTCTAGAATGCCCAACCCCCTTCCTCCTCTCAGTATACCACTGATCATCCCCTGGCCCTGCAAAGGGCAGAGCTGACTGGACAACTGCAAGAAGAGGTCACATTCTGGGGTTAGAAGGGGCCCAGAAGACAGGGATTCTTCATACAAAAAAGAAAATGTCTATTTAAAAAATTCCCAAAAATGTAAAAAAGTCTATTTCAACCCCCCAAAAGGCTTATAAAAAACAATAAAGCTAAAAATAACCAAAGGTCCCTTGTCTACCCCTGAAGGAAGGGGGAGGACCAGGCACTGTTGGTGAAAGTTACAGTGGTAATGAAATGGTAGGCTGAGCCCAGGCACTGCAAGGAACAATAAGGTGGTGATTGACAAGTCACAGAACAGGGACACCCAAGCCGACGCTGGACAGGCCAAGGGTACAGACCCAACATGACCCCAGGGTGCCCTCTACATCACATCCACAAAGAACTCACTGGGGTTGCCCATGGCCATATGGAAGCTTTGGCGGCTGGCTGTTAGTTCTGGGGGCACAGAACCCAGATCTCTGACTGGAGGAGCACCTGGGGGTTGCACTGCTGGAGGAACAGGTGGTGGGGGTGGGGGCATCATGACCACCATCATTGGGTTATAGGGAAGAGCCATGCCTGGAGGAGGTCCATAGGTATGGAGCCCTGGGTGGGCTCGAAGATTGGGAGTACCCCCTGTTGAGCCTCTAGATGGAGGAGGGCCCATATCACCAGTCCCACTAGATTCCCCACCCCGCCGAAGGCTGCCCCCCCGACTGGAGGGCTCAGACTCACTGCCGCTGCCAGACTTCGACTCAGGGGCCCGTTCCTCAGGTCTCCCTGTGCGTCCAGCCCCCCCATCACTTCTTGTTGAACCACTGCTCCGGCTCCCTATGGGGAAAGAGAGGACGGGGGAAGTGAGACTCAGCCCACTTCCTCTGGCTTCTCCAGCCCCTGTTCCAGCCTCTCCTCCCTGGTTCCCCTCCATTATACACTCAGACCTTGGCTGTATTGCTATCTGGGAATGACTTACCCTCACTGTGCTGGCTGCTGGCACTGCCCCCACCATAGGTGTAGGATGAAAGCTCATGGTAGGGTGGAGGCTGGGGGCTATAGGGGTGCGGGGCTGGGTATTGATAGGAAAAGGTGGGCAGTAGGGGCCAGGGGGTCGCTCCAGGCAGAGGAGCCAGGGTGTCTTGGTCTGAAGCCCCGCTAGAGCCATCATTATCATTCAGAGACAAGTTGACTAGGTCTGCAACACAAAGGAAGAGAGTAAGAAATCACTGTTTTAAGAAGTCAAAAACCTAAGGCACTGAATGGAGAGGAACTGGGAATCATTTCTCCAGAGCCACCCATGATGGGGGTCAAATGTCACAAGGGCTTCTGGTAAAAAAACAACAGATTCTAGGGCAGGGTCCCAGCCAAGGTCACCACTAGTCCATATGCTGCTGTGAAACTAGGGAAGAAGTGTCCCCAGGAGCCACAGCTCTGCACCTGGTGCATACCTTGTTCAGCAAAACATGGGTGAATGTCAGCTCTCACTCACAGCCAATGCAGGACGCATCTTGCTGGTCACTGTTCACAGTGACCTTGACTGCAATTTCTAGTCTGTTCTGGGGTTGAAAAGGCAGGCCACGCCTGTCTCCCAGAGCTGTGATGGGGACTTACAACTCTCACAGCCGCCACTGAGGTCCCCGAAGACATAGTAGCACTGCTCAGAGAAGGTGATCTTATTCACAGTATGTCGGATGAGACCAGCCTTCAGAAGCCCACTGGCATACTTGCGGGCCTCCCGTCGTTCAGGAAAGCCCTCCACATGATGGTAGAGCCAATCAACCACATCCGAGCCTAATATCGGTGGAAAAAAGCCTCAGATTCTCCTTCCAAATCCTGCCCTCACCCCTCTTGGCTTTGGTTGCTTCGTCCCATTCCCATGCCACCTGCCCAGGCTCAGTGGTACCCAGAAAGGCATTCGGGATGGTGATCTTGAGCCACATGCGGTCCCGGACTTCCAGTCCTGATTCTGGAGCTGCCATGGCCTTAGTCACAGATGCCATGTCCATATGAATAGAGAGACCCCGGCCCTCACAGCCTGACAAAGAAGACAATGGAAGTAGGGGACAGGGCCCACTCCCACCCATGGCCAGCCAACCAACCTTCCATGGGGATGGACTGTGGAGTCACCATCAGGCAAAGAGGATCCAGACGTAATGGTGCTCATGGATGAGGAGCCTGGATAGGCTGGGAAAGTGCCAGTCAGTGCAGCTGAGTGTGACACCCAGGCAGCAGGGTCAATTGGCTGGATGGGCTCATCTGGACAAAGCAAGCCACAGATCATGTCTCAATCTCAGAAAGCCAGTCCTCTCTATCCCAAACTTGGATTCTGATTCCTCTTCTCCCCTGATCCTCCCCATCCTATTCCCCATAGCCTAGAGACCCAGCCCCATCTCCCAGCTCCCCTATTCTCTTGGATTAGGGCCTCAGTCTAAGTCTTACTCACTTCGGGGGAGTGTGAAGTAGGCCTGAGGGGAGGGATCCCAGCACTTGGCCACTGTCAGCACAATGGGGCTGTGGGGAAGAAAAGGCCAGTCAAGGAGGGATAGGGAAGAGGCTCAGAAGGGCTGAGGCCTGGAACAAGATTGAATTCTGAGACAGAAAGGGAGGAGCACACACATGGCTGCGATGAAGAAAATGAGGGTAGGGGGCTCTATAACATGGACGACTCACCAACATGGGTAACTTAATAACACTGCAGAGTGAAATAAGGGGCTACACACTGTATAATCCCATATGCACCAAGCACAAAACAGGTAACAGTGAGCCACGTTGTAACAAAATTCATGCACGGGTGATAAAAATATCAAGGAAAATGGAAGTTTTCTTGACTAAGTAAGTAGTGAAGGTAATGTTTACCCCTATGGGAGTGAGGAGGTTGGAGATGGGAAGGGACAACAAGGGACTGGGGGCATCTCTGAGCTATCAGCAACCTTCTTTTCCAAGACCTAGGTAGTGGTGACATAGAAGTCACTCTACAACTATTTGCTATGTTCAATTTTTGCTTAGTACCTTTGAAGGCTACATCGTCCCACTTCTTGAATTACCAAAACACAAAATAAAAGGGCATAAACAGGAGGCCCAAGAAACTGAGACTAGCTCAGAGGCTTACCCTGGCTTGTGCACAATGTCCCTCAGTACCCGCACGGCATCATCATTGCTCATGTTCTCGAAGTTCATGTCATTCACCTGGAAGTGAAGGGAAATGGGGTCAGTGCAGGGTGCCAGGGTAGGAGAGGTAAGGGTCCCTGCCTGAATGAGCTCAGTAGCCCACCCCAGCACACCTGCAAAAGCATGTCCCCTGGTTCGATGCGTCCGTCAGCTGCCACAGCACCTCCCTTCATGATGGAGCCGATGTAGATGCCTCCGTCACCCCGCTCATTGCTTTGGCCCACAATGGAGATACCCAGGAAATTGTACTTCTCTGTGAAGGGAGTCCATGTGAGGAAGAAAAGCCCTAAGAACCCTGGGCACCAGGTACTCCCCTTCCCCAGCCAGGCCCCACCATACCCATGTTGAGTGTGACTGTAATGATGTTGAGAGACATGGTGGAATCTGTGACACTGCTGAAGGATGAGGTCTGTGGAGAGACAGGAGGGAGTTGGACTGCCCTTCAGCAACCCAGGCTGCTTCTGTACCATAGGACTGCCTAAATTGAAGCCCACTTGTCTCATGAGAATCCCCTCACCCTTTCCATGCGAGGTGGCCGCTGTTTCCTCCGCCGTCGATGGCGTTTGAGGAGGCGGGAGGCATTGCTTTGCTCTGTGGAGCTGCTGAACCTGACAACAGTTGAGAGGTAGAACTCTCACAGGCAGAAGTGGTCATGGAACCAAGAGAAATAATGAGGACTGATGGGATGGAGGAAAGAGAGGGGCCAGAAGCCCTGGGAAGAGGTGTGGAGCCATACCTGCTCATAGTGTCATCTTCATCTGAGTCTCCAAGACTGGTACTCTCCAACTCACTGGTCATGAGGGTAGACGAGCTCTCATACCCAGCCAGGTGGCGCTCTAGCCTGGAGGGGCCACTGGGCCTGTGGCCACCAGCTGTGTAAGAACAAGAACCTCAGGTTCAGGGCTCCTGCCCCTCACCCTCATCAAAGCTAAGACCCATCTCTCTTCCCAGCTCCCAGTCTACCCAGCCTCCAGGACCTGGCCCCCCTCACCGCCATGCTCACTGCTGTCTCTCCTTCGAGGCCGCTCCCGCCTCAGTGACACAACCGACTCAGTTTCTGTCTCAGGATCCAGATTTTCATGGCTGCCAGACACATTAGGGCTAGATGGGCAGAGACAGTTTCCAACCCACATCAGAACAGAACTCCAAATCTTTGGCCTCCCCTCCAAAGGGCTTAGATTCTTTCCCCTGGACTCTAGAATGCAGACGACTCACTGGAAGGATGGAGGCCTTGAGTCCCCAATGCCACTGGTCCTCTCTGGTGGCAAAGGGGGTAATGGTGGGGGTGGAGGCACCAGTTCTGTCCGAGGCTCATGGGCTGGGGGAGCCACCTCGGGTTGGGGGTTATCTGATGACACTAGCTAAAAGAGTGCAAATAAGAAAACATGACTCCATTGGGAGATGGGGTATAAGAGAAAGAATTAAGAGAAAGGATCAGAAAGGGGATAGGATCTCAGAGACCCTGGGAAAGAACCCAAAAGAGGAGCAGCCAATCAAAGAGGCTCGAGAAGGCTGAGGGATTCCTGCTGGCTCTCTAAGTAGGTAAGGAAGCAGGAAGCCAGCACTGCCAACAACTGGGAACAGGGAGCTATAGAAACAGATAAGAGGCTTAGAGCAGCTTGATAATGAGTATCCTTACCCAGGATACCACTCTTCCATTGAAGCAGGGGAGGCGGGCATTGTCATCTGAAATTTCTTCCTTCACCACCCTACCAAGAGACCTGAGAGGTCAGCAAGACTGAACTAGTTTATCCCCACCCTCATCCCCAAAGTTTCCCCCAATCTCCATCCATCCCAAAGATGCTAACTCTCTCCTGCTCTGTCCAAGTCATCTGCTCTTATGCTGACACACACTCACTCACAATTAAGAATCTCCAGACTCAATTCCCTCTCCCAACTTCACCTTCTCTCCCCAGCTCATCTTCAGGAGCAGAGAACTGCTCCAAAAACTTTCCTGGGCTAAGCATAGTGATGCATGCCTATAATCCCAGCAACTAGGGAGGCTAAAGCAAAAGGATCACAAATTCAAAGCCGGCCTCAGCAACTTGCAGAGGCCCCAAGCAACTTAGTGAGACCCTGTCTCAAAATAAAAAGGGCTGAAGATGTGACTCAGTTAAGTACCCCTGGGTTCAATCCCCAGTACCAAAAAAGAGAAAAAAAAAAACTTTCTTGGGTCTGATTCAACTTCTCCATCCAACTTCAAAGGCTATTCCTTGTGGTTACCCAGCTACCCAAAACAGTTAACTTAAGAGCCATGCTGGCAGCATCTTCCCAATCCCATCCCTTTATACACCTGCCCAAAAAAGGCTTTGGTCCTCAAGTCTCTACTCTTTCACTTCCCTTTAGTTTTCTCTAACTCACATCCAGAGAGCTGTCCAAATATGTAGTCTTTGCCTGAATACAAACACCCATTAGATAAGACAATAATACCTTCTCATTATGCACAGAACGTCTAAAGAGAGGGGAAGCAGAGCTTCCCATTCCCCTGTGCCTCACATGGCACTAAACACTACACTAAGCAATCTGCTCAGCCTAACGGATTTCAAAACCTATCCTTAGGGAACATTTCTACCACAAGTTTCCTGAAATCGACTGGATTTGTACATTCTTCTCAACCACCACGTTGAATCATCAACACCTATTCTGTTCAACACCATGTATTGGAGCACCATCCCTAACTTTAGCAGGCATGAAAAAATATCTATAAACTAAATCAATAAATATGTCAAATATGAGTGTTTCTTAAACACACCCTCACCCTCGAATTAGGACATCTTGTCTGATTAACCATTTAGCCTAACATGATGTGGGAGCCTGGATATATTCCATTAATCCATTTGGTACCGATGTGACAACACAGCCCAGTCTCTATCAATTTGTTCATAATATTCTTCCCAGCATTACTCAATCTTAGTGAAACTCAGTCTACTCCAAGATCTGTATTTCTATAACACTATAACCTAGTCTATAGACTAGTCAGCCTGGATACTAACAATGAAAATTGCCACTCACCAAGAATTTACTCTGTGCCATGCACCTGAAGTAATAAGTATTTCACTCTATGACTAGCTCCATTTCATATAAGAAAAAATCAAGGCACAGAAGTTAAACAAAATACCCAAGATGACATTGCTGACCAACAGAATCACCTTGATTTAAATTCAAGATAACTCCCAAGATAATATTTGCCTCTCAACATTGAACAGTCTTTCTAGGTAGGGTCCAGTTTGTTCAGTTCTCCTAACTAAGGGTGATGCACTAGGCTAGAATAGCAATCTTCAGCAGACAGGAAGTCTCTTCCTCATCCAGGTGCAAATCACCTCTGTCTACCTGACACCATTGCACCCTGCCCCCACCAGCTTCTGCCAACCCAGATTATCCCAACCTAATGCAGTGTACCTTCAAAAACTCTGAGGTGGATTTGAGGACTCAGTCCCAAAGGCTACCACAAATGGGTTCACTTGTATTATTTGCAGTTCCAGCCTAGCGCAGAAGTTCCCAAATCACACCAAGATAGCCCATCTAATTCTAATACAGCCTACATTGTTCCCACAAGCAGCTGTCTGCACGAACATAAGACTATGATATCCCAATACAGCTGTCTGTACTGACTATCCCCCAACAGCCTGTCTTGAGTGACCCAATAAAACCATGTCTGGTACCAAGAGAAACTAAAACCAACCCAGTAAAATCCAGAATGGTCAAAGTTTCTCCAGGATGATCTACTTCAGGGCAGCCTAGAACATCCTTATGGAACCTTCTTTGCATTACAATAGATTAAAACGTCCTAAAACAATCTTGTCGTCCTAGTAAATGCCAGAATATCCCAAATTGCCCCAGTATAATTCAAACTACATCAGATTCCAGAGTATCCCTACATAGCCTGTGAGCTACAGGACTGCTTACAGCTTACCAAACTACCAGAAGACAGTGTACCTCAGTGCAGTCCAGACTATCCCCACTCCCCCCAAAAAATGCCCGTATCTTTCCCAGTGCAGTTTAATCTTCTCTTAACTGGTTTAGTATAGCCCAGGCTGTCCTCCTGTAGCTCCGTGTGCTCTCTGTTCCAAGTATAATTTTGTCCGCCCTGAGATACAACCAATCTATCCAAGCATAGTACAATCTGCTCTACCATGAAGCAGAAGATCTCAAAGTAGCCTAGTGTAGATTTGTGCATCTCAATATCGCCCAATCCACTGGGAAAAAAAAAAAAACAAAACCCGGTGCTCCCCCGTCTAGGCCTCGCGCTCACCCGAAATCCTGATCCATAGACTTGAAAAAGTACTTAGCGCCCGCGGGTCGCTGCAGAACACTCTTGAAATCTCCCAGCGTGATGCGCTCAGCAGGGACAGGGATCTTCACCAGGTAGGGAGTCTCTTCTTCATCCAGGTGGTAAATCACCTTCGTCTCCCCGGCACCAACGCCCCCTGTGCTGCAACCCGCCATGGTCTCGCCCGCGCGCTCCCGGGATCCACCGCCCACCCAATGGAGCTAATCGCCCCCGCCGCGCCTGCGCACACCGCAAACGAGCGAGAGCGCGGCCAGGACCCGCTCAGTGCGGGAGATGAGTAAAGGAAAGGCGTGAGGCAGTGGGGAAGTGGCGGTAGGCCGAAGGGTGCGACCTAGAGCCGCGGATGCCGCGGCCGCGCGCCACCGCCACCGACGACGCTAGCGTTCTTCAGATCCCCGCCCACCTCTCCTCATGCCACGTGACACAAGCCCGCCTACTTCGCACCGCCCCGTCACGTGGGGCCTCGTTGATCACGTGACTCCCACTCCTCCTAGGGCCGCCGCCACGTGACCCGCAGCCTTAGGCAACCGCCTCTGGGTACAAAACGGCCCCGCCCCCAAATGTGCCCCCACAGGAGGTCGGAGAGCACCTTGGCTGAAACTGGTCTCCGCTCAGGGAGCAGGCAACGGGCTCCCACGGCGCAGTCCTCCTCCCACCGAGGGAGCGCTAAGCACTCCTGAGAACACCACTGAGAGTGGGGATTGTTTGGGGTAGGGTATAACCTGAAGTGGGGAGGGGCAAGCCAATTGAGGTTTCAGGGTCGGCTCCTCCAGGAGTATCTGGAATAGGTAAAGCCCAGAGGCGGCCCACTTTCAGATTGGAGAATGGGATTTCAGCCCCAGGTCCAGCCAGTCTTCTGCCAGCTTTTCCCAAGCCTCCCTCCCAAACAGGACACTGAGTGAGGGCTATAAACACAAGAGCCCACTCTGCTTTATTTACAACACGCAGGCTGTCTGTACAAACAGCTGGCCAATATTATTAAAAACAAAAGAGGTGAGAAACATCACCTTTCTGCTTTCCTTCCTCACTCAGCCAGGCTCTGGTACTCCACCTCTGAGCTGCCATGCTCAAAGGGGGAAGTCCAAAATTAATAATATAACCGGTGTGGAAGAAAATAAATGGGGAGTGAAGAAAAGATGATGGAAGGGAGTGCTATATTTACACTAGTTTTATAGACAACTGTCCCATTTCATCCCAATTTGAACCCTGACCCAAAAAGTGAGGGGTGAGAGGTCCAAGGGAGAGACATTTTGTGTCTATAGGCCCGGATAGCTTCCTTCCCCCAACTACAATATGTCCAATTTCAAGTCCATAGAATGGGGAGGAAGGATAGGGTAGGATCGGAAGCCACTCATTTCCATTCCAAACAAGTCTCCTTTGGGGATTCCTGCCCTGAAATAAGGACAGTATCCAAGCTCCAGGGGAACAGACTGAGGACTCTGAGGCTCAGTTCCCAAGTTATGTTGTCATTTTCAAGTTCCAGCCTAGAAATGTCAGGGCTCTCCAGATTTGGGAAGCCCCCCTAATCGCCGGGCCTCTGGCCGCAGTTCCTTGCATTTCTGACAATAAAAGAAGTCAGGGACATTGGTCTTCTTAATCTTAGCACAGGAGAGGTGAATCCATGTCCCACACAGGCTGCACTCAATCATGGGCCGCCCTGCAAAGGGCTTTCGGCAGTAACACGTGATCAGATCCCATGAGTCATCACCTGGGGAAAAGAAGGTTCATTTGATGTTTTGCCTGAGCTCTTGGATCTATCACCAAAGCCCTCCACCCTAATCCCACCATCCTCATTGTTCAGAGAGCAGCCCCAAACCCCTCACCTGATTCTACCATGATGTCCTCATCCATGACCCGCATTTCGCCTTCACTGGAGCTGGCATCTCCATCTTGGCTTGTTTCAGTGCTGCCCACCTCCTTGCCTTCACTGTCAGTGGGAGGGGCTCCTTCAGGGTGCACTGAGGCAGGAGGCCTAGGAGCCTCAGGGGGTGTTGGGAGTACAGGGGCTGGGGTTTCACCCCCTACCACTGCTGCCATCTCTTCCTCTTCCTCTTCTTCTTCTTCCTCCTCCTCCTCCTCCTCTTCAGAGTCTGTATCACTGGGGGGTGCCCTGGGAGGGCCAGGAGGTGGGAGTCTATCCCCCCGCTCAGCCTTTTTCAACTTCCGCTTCTTGCTCTTCTTAATTCGAGACCTCTTTTCCCCATCCCCAGGACTTGGCCGAGGCCGCCGAAGCACCCCAAAGCCAGCCCCACCTCCTGGCCCCAATTTTCGGTTCTTTCTGTCCTTCTTTCGAGGCTGGGAGAGATCTCCCTGGGAAAGGGGCACTGGGGTGAGAGCAGCAGGGGACCGGGAGGTATGTGTCAGGGATGTGGGGGACAGTGGAGATGCCACTTTGGGCCCATCCAAATCAAAGAGAGAGTCCTTGAGCTTCATTTTCTCAAGCAGGGTGGCACTGTCAGGAGCCTGCAGACGTGAGAAGGTGGACCTTGGGGGTCCAGGCTGAGTAGGACCTGCTTGAGCCGCCCTTCTCTTAGATGACTTTGCTTTCTTAACAAAGGTCTGAATGGTTCGAAGATCAGAGGGGGCTGAGTCCCAGCCATCACTGTCTGCAGCACTCTCACCGCGCAATGGGGAGCTGGAGCCAGAGGCTGGCCAATCACTTTCCTTAAAAACAAGGGAGAGCAGGGTCAGCAGGAACCCAGTATCTATCTCATCAGCTGCTTCACAAACCTAGCCTGACAACCAGAGACACCAACCACCAAGTCTCACTGTACTGAAAATTTATTCTTATCCCAATTCCTATCAGCATCTCCTACTGATCACTTTCATGTTACCTCTGCCCTCAAGTTCTCAGCATCTTCCCACACCTGCCCAGGGTCTATGGAACACTGCACCCCTGCAGACCAAAGCAACATTTCTTGAACTGTTTCTGTACAGCCTCATTTGTTACCATTTTCAGCTCCCTAAAATGTATCCAGAAACACTTCCATCCAAGTAACCCAATACCACTCCAAAATCTTGACCAATGCCTCCAGATCCCCTCTATCACTGCTGCTCAAGCCAGTTTTCTCTATTATCCCCCCTCCCACACACCAGCTTTCTTATCACAGCCCTGAACTTCAAATTTACCCAGGTTTATATATCATTTCAGGTAGGTTCCTCCTATAAAATAACACAATCCCACCTCAAGGTAGCTGTTCTCCTGTCCCTACCTCTTTGCTGGGGGGAATGTAACCAGCATAGGCCAAAACAAAACTGCAGAATTTGTTGAAATCCTCAATTGTTCTCCGGCGTTTCTCTGGTGGCTGAAAGGAAGGAAACAAGGATCACATGGAAGCCAGACTGGAGGAGCATTCCCAAAGGCACAATCCCTAAAGTGAGAAATCTAGAAAAAGAGGAAGGGTACTGTTGGTAGGTAATGATACCAGCCTGTAAAGATAAGGGACATCTCACCTGAGTCTCTGGTTTAAGTGTCGGAGGTGGATCTGTGGAAGTAATAAAAGCTGAGTCAAGGTACTAGGAAACAGTCTGTGTAAAACAGTCTCCACCTCTAACGCATGGAGGTCCCAAGTGAACCCCTTCCTCTCCTCTAGGTCCCTAGCCAGACCAGCAGGCCCCCAGCTGTGTTGGACCCGCCCCTGCTCCCCCTTCCGCCCCAAGAGGGGCGGAGTCTGGGCGCGGCGCCCTCTCGGCCTCGCTATAGCGCTCCCCTCCCCCCAACCGGAGGCCCGGCGCCCCGCCCCCCCCCACTCACGGCTTCTTCAGTCTACTCGGATCTCAGCGCCCCACCCCGCCACACCGCTCCCGGGGCCAAGCCCCGGCCACCGCCCGCCCCCGTCCTTCACACGCGCTCAGAGCCCGGAGTTCCTACATCGCCGCGCTCCACCGCCCCGGGCCCTCCAAGACCGCACATACTGCCCGCCGGCACCCAGGGTCCTGGATGACCACGCTGAACCGCTCTCCGCCCTCCGGCCCCTTCTCCTCGAGCACGAGGCCGGGCGCGCCCCTCACCCTCACCCCAAACATACGCGGGCACACACATCCAACGCTACTTAGTGTCTGGGACAGACCAGAGAGCTCGAACCCGGACGCGGCCCCACCTGCCCCCCCACACGCACAAGGCTCCCCACAATTTTCGCCGTCCCTCCGCCCCCATCCGGGGCTTTGGCCCCTCCCCGTCTCGAGCTCCTCGGGCTCCCCGCCGGGCCCCCGGGCCCTGTTCCGAGCTTCGCCGGCCGCCGCCCCCCCTCCGCCCCCGTACTCACCAAGTCACTAGGCTACAGATCCCTAAACTCCAGCCCCCCAAACCAGCTACTCTTTCCACGGAAGCTCCCCTCACCCTTCGCAACTCCCAGGCTCTAACCCTCGCCGACCAACCTCCCCCCGCCAGTCGCCGGTCTTAACCCCCAACCCTGCCCCACCGCCTCCTACAACTACCCAGTTCGCCTCGCTCTCGGGCACTCTCGCCCCACAACTAGCCCCCGGCACAAGTCTCTCTACCACAAACAATACCCAGACCCCACTTCTCCCCACAACTACCTGCCCACTCCTCTAACAATCACAGGGCTATCTCTGGCGGCAACTACGAGGAGCTCCGGCACCACCGCCACAAACTCCCCCACCTCAACCAATTACCGAGCCCCTCACTCTGTCCTCTTATACATCCTCCCTCCTCAACAACTCTCCTGGCCCCTGATTTCCCCAACCTCCCTGCTCCACGGCCCCAACCAGTACAAGGCCCTTTCGGCCCCTAACCCCCGAAGCTCAGGGTTTCCAGCTCCTATCCCCTGCCGCTCCCCCACCGCGAAAAAGAAACCATACACGGGGTCTCATCTCCAAGTACCCCAACCCAGTCTCCCACTCCTTTCTCCAGGGTCTATAACTCGTCGCTTTCCCAGCTCCAGGGCCAGGCCCCCGACCCCTTCCCCGCACTCCCCCGCTGAGCTCTGGGGCTCGACCTCCAAGTTTGCCAATTGATCCCTCGCCCGCCCGCCGCCAGCTCCGTGCCGGTCGAGAGCTCACCTTCGGGACTGGGCTCCGCCATGGCTTCCAGCATCGCCCCCTCCCCTCCTCCCGGTCCGGCGCCCCCCTCCCCTCAGCCGGGGATCCCGGTGCCGCCTCTGGTGCTCGGTACTCCTACTGCCTCGCTCCACAGAAGTGTCCGCTTCGGCTCCGTTGAGACTCCAGTCCGCTAGCTGCTGCCGCCACCTCCCTTTACCACTGCCTCCCGCACTCCCGGACCGGGCCCCCTCCCCCAGCGCCGCCGGCCGCCTGCTCCCTCCTCCTCCTCTCTTCTCCCTCCTCCCTCCCTCCTTTCCCCCCGACCCCCCTCCGTCGGCGCCGACGCGCAATGCACCAAGGAGCTTGTAGTCCATCCGGGGACAGCGGAAAGGGGACCATATAAGCCTCTGGAACTTCAGGTCCCAGCAAGCCACGGGCTGGCGCAAGCGCAATAAGCCTCTCCCCATCCCCGGGGAGTGGCGGGGAGCTCGGGTGTTAGTGCATAGACCGGAAGAACACGCAGAGGCCGCTGGGAAATGTAGGCTAGGCGGGACCAAAAATTAAGAGGAAGAAGGGATTAGAACTCTCGGCCACCATACTGCCTCATTCTGCACCTTCTTTCTCCCCCGAAAGACCGCCCCACTTCCGGCAGGGCGGAGAAATGATTGTTGGGAAATGAAGTTCTCTTGGTAATAATGTTTTGTGTTTCCCCCCCCTCCCAGTTTTCTCCCTCCCTCGGATTCTACTCCACGGAATCATACAGGCTGACACAAAATTTGTGACAGGCAACTGAGGACAACAGTACTTGCACCACCTCCCACACATGAATAATCTGGAATAACAAAATTGGATATGTTTATCTAAAGCAGATACTTTCAAACTTTCTTCACAGGAACCAACAATGAAAAAAAGAGTATTTAGAATCCAAGAAACCCGTACATGAAACTAGTGTTTCACCATTGACAACAAACGCATCCTTTTTATGCTGACAGGGAAATGCCCAACATCAACAGAATAAACCAAAAAATATATCTGTTCCTCCAAATAATACCCATTCCCTCCTCTTACCCCACCGCTGAAGCCCACAAGGTCTTGGAAACACTGAAAAGAAAAGCCCGAGAGAGCAACACAAAGCAAAATTCAGTTCAGCTTGGTGGTTTCCTCTTTATTGATGTGCCTCCTACCTTCCCCCGACAATTTCAGGCCCTTCCATCTACCCCCCAAAAAGAAGGTAATGAAAGGAAGGGATTGTTGGGGTTCTGAGCCCCCTGGGCAGTTAGAAAGGAACAGAAACCAAAACAATCACTGGAGGTGACAGAGATTGACAATCAAGAAGTCTAAAGTGGAGTCAGGATGGAGGACAAAGAAAGGTGGGGAAAGGGGAGAAAGGAGAAGTACAAGAGGTCATGTCCACCATTACCCCTCCTGCTAAGAGGGGCTGGAGAAGGAGCCTCAAACATTAAGAAGTGCAGGTCCCAAAGAAGGGAGGTGGTGTTTGAGCCTGAAGGAGGTGGAGGTCAAGAAAAGGGTGCCACCTCTCTCTTTGTGGAATGGGACCCCCCACCTCAGGGGCAGCAGCTTCACAGACCGTAGACACTTTCATCACTGTAGGCAATGTATAGAAAGAAGTCTTCTTCGTGGTGTTCCTGGGAATGAAAAGAGAAACTGTTGTTCAGGGAACTGGTTTCAGTTACTTGAACCATTCACTAACCAGACACATTCTTCAAGAACCATTCTTCTTAAGGACCCCCAAAACCAGTGCCTTACTCTCCTTCATTGACAGTAGGCTCTGCAGTAGTCCTGAGGCAAAATATTTGTGTTTTCTGATATTTTGGAATGAGGAAGGGAACTAGGTAGTCACCATAACAGTTCCTCTAGTTCACTGGTTGATTCCCTTCTCTCTACTCCCACTGTTCTGTCCAACTCCAACCCAAGACAGACAGGAGGTTTTAATGCTACTAATGTTAATTCAAAAAAGTAGCACTTTCTTCCCCTCAAGCTCTCCCAGAACTCCCTTCCAAAGCCACTATTACTTCCCAGGAACCATACCTGGTATAGCTGACCCATAGTGGCACTAGTGGGTGGAATGACATTGTTGACAAAGAAAAACAAGGCATCCTCAGCTCGGAGATGTATTCGCTTCCGGATCAAGAAGTAGAACTGACCAACTGCCAAAGATATAAGGTGCAAGAAAGTCACAAAGGTCATAAATGCCTTTCAAAGAGCAGCTGCTAGATGGAGCCTCCTCCCACAGAGATGGCACTCCCACCAACAGGAAGCAAACCTAGGTCTTGGGTCAGGTTCCCACCTGTCAGATCAGAAGGCACCAAGTATTTCTTTTTGTCCAGATCTCCTATCCGAGCTTTAGGAGCTTTTTCTACTATCACCTGATAAAGGAAAGATGAAAATTAAGAGACATAAAGACTACAGACGACAGCTCCACTGATCAGGAACTCAAGCTACAATATATTCCCAGTACTCAAACCTGCCCCAGACTCATTTTTCTTTGTCTCTGTACATGCGATGTAGCACTGAGTCCAGAGATCCTGACCTCTCTGGCTCACCTAAATACCCAGGATCGATCCCCCAAAAGCGCGTCATAACAAACAAGTACCTTAATCAAAGGAGTGGGTGACTTGTCTGGGCTGACTTGAGCTTCAATCTCGAAAACTCGGCTAGCTGGGAGGATGACCATAAAAAGCCCAGACTGTCAAAACCCCACGGCCTCACTCACACAGATGCCAAAATTTCTCTCTCCGGTCGACATCCCCTCAACCCCCAGCTCTTCAGCTATTCCACTCCTTTCAACCCTCCTCTCAGGGACAACAGTTTTGGGCTCAATTCTTGCCCCACCACAGACGGGCAGCCCAATTCTGGCGCTGCTGGTCTCAAACCCAAGCCCAGGCTTGGCGTCAGCACCCTGAGCCCTTGGCCTGGCTACTGTCCTCACCGGGACCCGGTCCGGGTATTTCTTTCGGATCTTCTCGCCCTCAGAGCGGCGCTTCTCGAACGGATGCTCCTCTTTGTACACGAACTTCATCCTCCCGGGAACCGGGCTGGACCGAGCTGGGCTGAGGGAACCCGGGGGAGGGGGGGCCGGGATGGGGGGGCGGCGGCGACGGCGGCGACGCGCGGGCGGACTCAGCGGAGCGATCCACGAACTTGCGCCACTTCCCTATTCACCAACCCCGCCCCCGACCTTCCGGGGTTGCCCCGCCTGCTAAGATACGCTAAGTGGCACAGCGCACTAACGCCGCTAGCGTAGCACCACCCACAGTCCGTCCACCTCACGTCATCTGCGTAATCTCTTTGGAATCAATTTGTGGGCTACGCAGGCAACGTAGCAAAGGTTGCTGGGTTTTACTACGGTGAAAAATACTAAAAACCCTTTCTCCACCTCCCCCAGCCACTAAGTTTGGAATGAAAAGGGATAAGAGATGATAATCATAGTATGAGACTTGGTTCTCCAGAAGTTATTTTCGGAAATAACGTAGGAGACGACCAGAGACAATTACAAGGCTAGCTATTCACGAAACGTGTTGCTACGTTGAAGGCGGCCGTTGACACCAAAACAAAATAGTACCCAAGTGGCGGAAACGAACTCCAGAAACAAGAGGAAAAGAAAGAAATAGATGTTCGGACAGATGTATATAAGGATTAATGACCAGGAATGAGCGGACCGACAAGGATTCGAAATGAACTCCAAAAGGCAGGAACCACGCCAGGGCGGAAGAACACTCCAGAATTTGTTTTCTACGAAAGTCATGTGATCTCAGAGAAGGGCGGAGCGTCACGTGGCGGGTGCAAAGAAGTAGAGCCGGCTACGGGGAGGAGGTGCCAGGGAGGCGGGGCCAGGGCAAGAGCGGGCAAGGCCGGCCCGGAACCTGGGTGCCATCCACCTGGGGGCAGCGCGGGCTCAGCCAGGCCACGTCAGTCCCCTGAAGCCAGGTTTTTCTCCAGCTGTATGCCCTTTGGAGTCTCCAGGATTCAGCTCCTTTCGTCATTCCATACACTACTGCTCTGAAGCTGCCTCACTCTCATTCTGTCACTTGGGCCCTTCCAGCCAAAGTAGCTTAAACCTACTATTCACTACTCTATCTCCATATTCATCACCAACTTTCCGGTTACTCCCCATCGCTCTTTCCATCTTGCTCTGGGACAGGGTGGATGTGAACACAGTCCCCTCCCTTCATTTCCCAAAACCCCAGAGAAGGACCTAGGGCAGCTTTGGTTTCAAAGTTATAATGCATGGTTTAAAAGAGAGGAAAGGGGAAAAAAAGAGAGAAAGCTAGTTACAGGTTGGAGGGAATCTAGGGAGAAAAATAGAGGGAAAGAAAGGGAAGGACAAGTTTAGGGAGGATCCAGTGGCCCAAAATCCCAGTCTCCCACCCACAGCCCAGCCCTTGGAGCAGGAGTGAAGAATTAGATCAGTTTTTTTACAAGAGTTTTAAAAAAAAATCACAACAAAGCTGACTTGGCTTCTCTTTGAGCCTCCTGGATCACGGTATGTCTGTCTCTCACTCCAGCCAGTCCTGCCTCTCCACCAGACAGTTTCGGCTCTCCAAGGCCTCCACCTGTCCCAGTCTGGGGTTTCCATGGAGTGTGAACACGAAGTTAGAGTGAGGCTGCTTCACAGTCTGGCCCATGTGTCCATCCAGACTCCAAATGGAGTGTAGGGCTCCCAGGGCAGAGGGGTGGGAGGGGCAGACCCTGCCCAGGCAGTCCTCACATTGGACAGGGCATCTGACGGCATCCCAAGGGCTTGCCCTCCCTTCCCCCCCACCCCAACTCAGGTGGAGGGGCAGCAGCTGTCACCAGAGCCTATGTTGGTGAAGATTTCGGCTCAACACGGATCGAACATCAGCGGTGAACCTGGGATGACAATAACTTGCATTGGTGGAGTACCTTATAGTTGACATCTCACAACACTAGTGTAAGGCACCTCACTGGATACGGGGCAGAATTAAACACCACTTTCACATGATGAGACAGGTCATTTGAACAAAACCCTATGGCTAAGAATGACGAGCTTTGGAATTGAGAAGACCTTGTCCAAACATTTAAGCTCTTAAGGGAAGAAAGGTAAGTAAATAAAACTCGGAAAATGTTTTTATTCCCTTGGGATCCCCCACCTCTATCTATCTTTCCTCAGAAATCCAGATTATCTAGAACTCACTTCCCTTACCTGAGGGCATCCAGCATTGGGAGCAGATTGAGAAGGGCCGTGTCACTGGGGTCACTGAACCAGGATTTGATGGGGATGGCGTTGTCTGGAGTGGGTGAAAATGTAGATGAGAAGAAAGGATTCAAGAGATACTGGAAGTTTTTCCTGAAAATCATTACTTAAAAAAAAAAAAAAAAAAAAAAAAAAAACTATACCTCCACCACCCAAGTCAACAGCCTAAGTAAAAATCTTCCTGATTATACATTAATCACCCAAATTCATACTAGTGTGAAGTTTCTAGTTAAATTTTATTATCATTGTAGCCCACCTGAAACAAATGGTACAGGAAATCTGACTTGTGAAATTCACACATGGGGGCGGGTATCTCACTTGAAATAGAGAACTTGCACGTGGACCAGGAAATCCCAGACCTCAAAGCCCAGGTATCCAGCCTTCTAGTTCCCTCCATTCAAAATGCCTCATGAGTGGGCTGAGTATGTTGCTGCTGGTTGACCAGCATGTACAAGACCCTGGGTTCCATCCCCAGCACTGCCAAAGTGGGGTGGGGAGGAAAAAAAAATAACCCATGAGTCATGTCCTGGCCCTGACAGACTCATCACCTTCCCCCATACCTGGGTGGCTCCTGTAAGCCCCTGGTGAATTATCCAGGATCACAATGCTGGAGAGGTCACTGTGGACCACAGAGAGGTCCTTGATGTAGCTGCCCAACTCCAAAGTGCAGTGCTGAAAGGCAGGGGATTATGGAGTACACCTCCCCAACTTCCCCATCAAGGCAACTGCCTCAAAGCCAGATCCCTCCCTAGTGGCCTGCATCACTTTTAAACCTGGACTCTAGCTCCTTACCTGTCTGTAGTATCTCCTCTTGAGAATGCTTCTGCTATTGTCCAGTTTATCTGCCACAGCAGAGCCATAAATCTCCATGCTTGCTGTAAACACCACCAGCTCGTACCACTGGCTCACCTGAAATAGATTGGAAGAAAAAGAGGTGTTACAGGAGGTGATGATTCATTAAGATGTACAGGGTGAGTGTGTGTGTGTGTGTTGCACGCGCTCCCTCTCTTTATATCTCATGCACCTGCATGCTCGCGCTCTCTCTCTCTCTCTCTCTCACACACACACACACACACACCTCCCCCTACTCCACCCTGGGTTTTTTAAACTGGTGTACAGTTCTTTTTCAGTCTAATGCTTCAGGCCTCCTAGCAACATCAAATGTCTTTGGGGACAGGAAATTCTGAAATTCCCCAAACCTTCAAAATCAGTGTGTGAGGCTTTCCATAACTTAAGATTCAAAAATACAAACACAAATGAGTAGGATGCCCATGGAAGAATAGAATTATATCAGTATAACAAATGAACCTCAACTACTGAAAGTCATTCCTTTACCTTCATACATCCTTCCCTCTCCAAAATTGCCCTCACCCACTTCTCGCCCCTTTCCCCAAATCCCCTAAAATCCCCAAGCCCTACAACTATTCCTTCATTACAGAATTCCCTTTAGCTTGTGTATACTCACCACTTCTAAGAAGAAGTCCACATGGGGCCGCTTATGTACAAAAAAACGGACAGGATGTTTGTCTATGACCACCTGTAGAAAGGAAGGACTGAGCAAATTCTGAACACCATGACACAGGCCTAGACAACATCTCTGTAACCCCCACTACCTCCTGCTTTCCAGGCCGACACAGGTGCCAGGGATCAGGGACCAGATACTCTGGGCAAGGGAGCCCAGGACTGGGCAGAGTAACAGACACAAACAACCCTTTCATCACTATCCGTCCCCACACACCTTGAGAATAAAGTCAGGAGGCGTTCCAGGCCGCACTGTGGGCCTCAAGACCCCATCATGGTGGGAGTGAATAAGTGTCTCATCCAGATCCAGCACCAGGATCTTCCTCTTTACCTGGGCTGAACCACAATGGGAAAGAAAAACAGCAACTGACCTCCAGCCCACAGGTGGAGTCCTGCTTCATCTCAAGGGGTCTTTCCAGCCACCATACTCACCTAGCCGATTCCGAGACACAGGAGATAAAGGGAGGATATCATATCGAACAGTTTGGTATTGAATTACCTAAAAATAACAAGAGAAAGGATTAGAATACTTAACAAGGACATCTTCCCCAGTAATAATAACAGGTATCAAAAACTGACTATCACATGCTGGGCACTACGTGATTTAGGATTGTTTCACTTAATCCTTAAAACTATTCTAATAATATTATTATCCCTCTTCCCCAAAACCTTTTTTTTTTTTGGGGGGGGGTGGTACTGGGGATTTTACCAGGAGAACTTTAACACTGAGCTACATCCCATTCCTTTTTAGTTTTTATTTGAGACAGGATATCACTAAGTTGCTGAGGCTGGCTTCAAACTTGTAATCCTCCTGCCTCAGTCTCCCAAGTTGCTGGTTTACATGTTTGCACCACCATGCCTGGTGTTATTATCCCTATTTTAAGGATGAAGAAACTGAGGATTCCAAAGTTTCAACATCTTACCTCCCCAATTTAGAATGAAAACTGCATGAGTGCATGAATTTTGTCCCAATCATGGCTTCTTTCCCATTGCCTAGGACACTGCAGCAAGGGTGGGCATTAATATTAACAGAATCAATCAAGGGGTAGAGTCAGAATTGTTCTCTGAAGACTGACCCAAGAGCCTGCCATCTTAACCATGATGTTTGGTATGCTGAACAAAGAAATCCCGACTTTCACTCCAAGGATTCATTGTGGAAACATCATCTTCCATTGGGAACTAAAAGCCTCAGACTCTTGGTGGACAAGGAGATCCTTGGTTTGCTAAGGGGAATAGAGAATGAGGGAATCCAAAGGTTGTCAGGTCAGCTAAGTTCCTCTGGCTGGTGGCCACCAGACCTATTTTAACCAGCCACCTGTCCATTTGTGTCTCTACAAGCCAAGTCACAAGTTTCAGAGAACCTCAACCCCCTGAACAACCTCCTTAGCCCAGTACCCATGTTAGGCAGAGAATATTGGAAAGCTCCACCTGCCAGAATGAAGTAAGGCCTTTGAGAGAGAAGTGAAGAAGGAACAGGAATGTCACCACCTCAGACTTCCAGCTTTCCTTCTCCAAGCCTTCTCTAGGATATTTCCCAAGTCAGATCTACCATGCAAAGCCTGGCAATTCTCTCTGCTCTTTTATTCTAAGGCACACTCTTTGATCTATGCCTAGGCCCCAAGCCAAACCAGAACCAGGCTCCCCCTGTTTGCAAACCAAAAAATCCTCTCTCCCCTTAATCCCAAGGCATCTGCCCTTCTTTTCTCCCTGGGCTGTGATGAGGGCTGAAACAGCTCCGGTATCCTGCCCTCCTATCTCGGGTTGCATATGCTGGGCATGTAGGGAATGCTCCAAGTGTTTGCCAGAAAGCGGGGTGGGGGAGGAAACTAGACTGGAAAGGAAGACAAAAGGCTGTTGGGTCAGTGTTACCCAAAAAGCAATTCTGGAAGTAACTAACTTTCCAATAAATGGACTGGAGTACTACTCCCCTAAAACTGGTGTATTTGGGGGGAGAAGAGGGAATTCTCAGGACAAGATCAGACAGAGAATGGATGACAGTCAACACATAAAAGAAAACCCCAGGAGCTAGCTTCACATTTGTCTCAGCCTTTCTGACCTCAACTTTTTCTTGGCTTCTAACTTTCTTAGGGGAATAGCCCTGCCTACAACCATCACCTCCCCAAACAGTGGGAGCCCTAAATCAGGAACTGGAAGAAATAAACTGTTGGAGAGGAAGAACCCAAGGCCAGGCCATTCCCCAAAATCAATAAGTCAATCACCACTCCCACCCAGGGCTTTCTGGGAATTCTCTTGACCCAGGCCACCCCTACTATATTTTATTCCTTCAAATTGTATTGAAATATGCCAGAGAATACAGACTTCTACACCCCAGCTCACTCAGTTTTCCCCACACTCCTTCAGAGTATTTGCCCAACTGGTGATGACAACACAGGGGCACATTCACTAAGTGATGTTAGCCAAAGGAGCTTCTTCAACCTTGGAGAAAAGCTTTGGAGGAGGGAACCTAGAGATGCTTAGGTACATCCAAACAGTCTGACCCCACCCCCTCCCAATTCTAAGGTCTTCTGGAGCAACAAGCACATCTTCAAATGCAAGCTCTACTAACCAGCCTGTCTCCTAACCCATATGCCCAAACTTTAATGTGCTCCCTCCTACAACTAAGGAATGTCATCATAAAAGCATCTTTTTCTGTCCAGAGTCCCAATAAATCCATAATTCTACAATCCCACTATGAAGTAAGTTTCCAGGGCCTTTTTGGAGGAGTTTCCTTAACAGAAACTGCAGAGGTTTCTCCTTCATACCAAGGGCTTTCCCCAAGTTCCTATCCTCATTTGTTACATATGCCCTCCTACCCACCCACCCCCCACCCTTGACACACATAAGCCTCTCTCTCCAAGACCAAACAAACCCAGAGGTTCCAACAGGAGGGTCTTTCACAAGTCCACATCCATAGATCTGGCTGCCAGCAAACAGGTGTTCCCCGCCTCTCGGTTTCTTTAGCAACAACTCCAGCTTTCTTAAAGAGCGCCCCACCCACCACTCTAGCCCCCAAGAGTTGCCAAATCCTGTGCTATCTAGTCCCATTAAAAACCCCAGATCTCAGTTCTCTTACAAGGGTCTCCCTCACCACCCTACGTCCCGCTTAGGATGCCCTAATCCTCTCGTAGAAAAGCCCCGTCAGGACTCCCTTCTTGGGCCCAGAGGCCTGACACTTTCCGAAAACCCAAGAGCACCAAGAACAGAGTTCCCCACCACCGCCAGTGCCCACCCAGGCTCACCGTGCGGATCTGCCTCCGCAAAAGGTAAATGAAGAAGCTCCAGAGCTTGGCGGCGAAGGCCACGAACGTGCGCAGCCCCAGCAGACACTGCGTCCGCATCATCCCGATGACCCCGGCACCGCCGGCCCCGGGGCCCCCGCGGCCCAGCTCAGCCAGCCCCCCGGGGGCAGCCCCCCGCCGCCGGGAGGGGGAACGGGGGCCCCGAGTGGCAGAAAAGGCTGCAGAGAAGGGCACGGAACGGGCGGCTCAGAAAGCCACCCCCGGCGAGGGGAAAGCCCAGCGGAACGGGGATCTGGGGGACAGGCGTGGGCAGCCCGCGGGGGCCCACATGGGCGGGGAGGGGCACCGACGGCTTCGCGAAGTTTGCAGGCCGAAACAGGTCGGGCAAGGACGGGGTCCTCTGAGACTAGGAGGGAAGGGGATGGAGAATTGGGGGAGGGGGTAGTGGGGGAGGGGGTTAGGGAAAAGGGAGGGAGGGAGACGGGAGGGGGAGGGGAGGGGAAGCGGAGGGTGGCCCGCTGCGCAGGCGCACTAGGGGGCTGCCCGCGGGAAAGGGGCGGGCGGGGGAAGAGGCGCGCGAAGGGCCGCGGCGAGAGAATGGGCAGGCTGAGCGAAAGAGCAGGGTAGCAAGGGGAGGGGGAGACGAAAGGCACGGAGCGCTGGACCGAAGTGGCCTCCCCCTCCCCGAGGTCGGCGGTCTCTTAGCCGCTGGGGAGCGGGGCTGCAGCTTCTGCAGCTGGATTTCCCACTCTGACAGGCGCCATTTTACCGCCCAGAGGTCTCCCTCCTCCTCTCTTTCCCCCCTCCTCTTCCCCTCTGACACTACTTCCGGTGGTGACGTGTATTCGCTTCACCGGGACTAAAGTTCCCCCTACTCGGTCTTACGGGGGTAGGGATAAGGAAAGCCGAGCGCGCCCCCAACAACACTTCGATATTGCGCAAGCGCCGAAGGCGACCGCGGGGCGGGGAGTGGGGCAAAGTCTTGAACAGCGTGGGCGGGGCGGAGTGACGTCACTTGCCCTGTGGCTCTGACCGTCGAGGGAGGGATGTGCCACCCCCTCCCCTTCCCTCAGACAACTGTCCCAACGGCTGTTCCCGCCCCAGTCATTGTGAAAATGTAGGCTGTGGGTATCGTCCCTACGTCTGTGCGCTAAGGCTCGGGAGGGGGCATTTCGCTTAGCTCTCCTGGGAATACTGAACATAAAATCACCTCTCATTCCGGCCTTTGCCAGCTCTTAATTGTGGGAGGAATGAGTGCCCCGCCCTCTCACCCGGAGCGGGCGGGGCTGTGGATCGTGACGCCATCAGAGAGCGTCGAAGTAGGAGTGGGAAGCCAGTCAGAGATGCTGGATTCTCTGTTGGCCCTGGGCGGCCTGGTGCTGCTCCGTGGTAGGAAACTTAAGGCACCGGAGGTTCCGGGTCAGATTTATGGGGTGGAAATGGGAAGGAAGGGCCATAGGTCATAGGCTAGGAGTGGAAGTCGCGGTTGTTTTATGAAGGTGGAAACGTCAAGGTTCTCAGTGTTTATTCTGCCCTCGCTTTCCTTAGATTCCGTGGAGTGGGAGGGGCGGGGTCTTCTGAAAGCGCTCATCAAGAAATCTGCACTGCGGTGAGTAACAGGCAGCGTGTCTCAGTCCTTGCTTAAGAAGGGAGCCAGTGCCCCACTCTTCGACATTTCCCCCTCATCTCTGCCGTAGTGGGGAGCAAGTCCACGTCTTGGGCTGTGAAGTGAGTGAGGAAGAGTTTCGAGAAGGTTTTGACTCCTGTGTCAACAGCCGGTAAGTACAAATTGGGAGAAATTTCATTAGATGTGGGGCCCCTGTTGTTAAGAGACTTTCTTAACAGCAACAAACATAAAAACCCGGTCTGGGTCGCATGCCTGTAATCCCAGTAACTCGGGAGGACCCCGAATTTGAGGCCAGCCTCAGGCAACTTACCTATACCCTTTCTCAAAAAGGGTTTGTGAATGTAGTTCAGTGATAGAGCGCCAATGGGTTCAATCCCCAGTACTCCCCAACACACACACACACACACACACACACACACACACACACACACAACACAAAGGTAGGCCATATTGTTGAGTAGTAGAGACCAAACTGGAGGATAAGAATAAACACTCTCTGCCTTTTGAGTCATTCAGAATCTGGTGGTGCTTTATTCAACCATGCATTCCAGACTTCGCTCTACACTGACTGCAAACTTCTGAGGGTTTTGTCCTAGGGGCAGAGGGTTCATTGCATGTGCAAAACTAGGAAGGTATGATAAGACATATCATGAAAGGTGGAAGAGCTTCCCAAAATAGCTGAAGTCATGCAGATAAAGAGGTAACTTGATTGTAAAAGGTATAAATTTTCAAACCACTCCTCAAAGTCAGTGGGGAATGGTTTGAAAATTTGGCAGGGGAGTTGATAACACCATACCTATTAGAAATTTTAGTCCATGTGCTTGCCTCACATGCTAGGCAAATACTCTACCACTGAGCTACACAGCCCCAGCCCTATAATCTTTTTTTAAGTTATTGAGAATCGAATCCAGTGCCTTACCCATGCTAGGCAAGTGCTCTACCTCTGAGCTACAACCCCAGTCACTGTGTGGAGAATGGATTGGAAGAAGGCAGCCTAGAGACAGAGAGACCAGGTAGGAAGGCTATTGCAGTAATCCAGGTACATACTGTGTACCAGTTATAAACCATGTGTGCTGCTATATAGTGGAGATAGAACAGTGAACAACATTGTTTAGAATTTTTTAATATTGATTTTTTAATTGTAGTTGGACACAGTACCTTTATTTTATTTATTTTTATGTGGTGCTGAGAATTGAACCCAGGCCCTTGCACATGTTAAGCAAGTGCTCTACCACTGAGCCACAACCCCAGCCCTTGTTTTAATGAATTTTAAAGAGAATAATGCTGTGAGGTGACCAAGGTCTAACTCAAGACAGAGGCAGTACAATTGGAGAGTTTAGAACAAATGTAAAAGTAGCTCAGTAGGTAGAATTCCCAGTTAGGTGATTTTATACAAGTAGCAAAGCCAAGCTTGGAGCTTAGGCTATTGGACACCAAAGTCTATGCTCTCAATCTTAGGTTGCATGTCTAAGAGCGTAAGCTCCAAAATTTAAGGTATTAGCGAAAATTTAAAAATAGAGCCACAAAGATAGGATAAATTTGAGGTGGCAGGGGAAAGGGGTAATATTATGTCTCCTATTTTCCCTTTTCAGGCTGATTTACTATGACCTCTTCAGAGACCCTCTCAGTTGGTCAAAAACTGGGGAGGCTTTTCCTGAGGGACCCCTGGGAGTCTTGAGAGCCATATGTAGGAGGACAGATCCTGGTCCTGCCACCATAGCTCTTGATTCACTCAGCTGGCTTTTGCTTCATCTTCCCTGTACTGCAGTCTGCCAGACCCTCCATGCTCTGAGCCATCAAAACTCCTACCCTGGTGAGAACCCTCCTTACCCTTACATATCTCCACCTGGCAGGCAATATTTCCCTTTTCCAACCTAAGAATCAGCATCAAGAGTCAGGAACTTGGGAGGCAGAGGCAGAAGGATCACAATTTGAGTAAGATCCTGTCTCAAAAAAGGGTTGGGGATGTAGGTTGGTGGTATAATGCCCCCCTGGGTTCAAGCCGCAGTTCCACCAGGAAAAAAAAAAATCCAGCATCAGCATCAGTTGTCTCCAAAGACTTTCTTACATCTTCAACCTTTTGGGGGGAATTTGTTGTTATTGTTTTTAGTTTTTTGTACCAGGGATTGAACCCAGGGATGCTTAACCATTCATAGCCCTTTTTTATTTTTATTGTGGGACAGAGAAGATGCTAAGGCTAGTCTTGAGCTTGCGATCCTCTTTCCTCAGCCTCCAGATTTGCTGGAATTGCGGGTGTACCCCATCACACCCAGAATTTTTTACTATAATCTCTTTTATATGTATGGCTTTATTATTTTTTTTAATGTGGTATGCAGGATCGAACTCAGTGCCTTACATGTGCTAGGCAAGTGCACTGTCCCTGAGCCACAACCCAGCCCCTCTATAACCTTTTTTTTCCCCCAAATTGCCTTATTTTATTTGTTTATTTTTATGTGGTGCTAAGGATTGAACCCAGTGCCTCACGTGCTAGGTAAGCACTCTACCGCTGAGCTACACAGCCCCAGCCCTATAATCTTTTTTTAAGTTATTGGTAGACATTTTATTTGTTTGTTTATATGCAGTGCTGAGAATTGAACCCAGCGCCTTACCCATGCTAGGCAAGTGCTCTACCTCTGAGCTACAACCCCAGTCATTTTTTTTTTTAGCATTTGTTTTTATTCATTCACTTAACAAAATACATACAACATATAAGGTTCAATAATGGAAAAATAAAGTCTGATTTTGTAGTTGGGTCCTTGCTCCCTGGGAGCTCAAATTCTTATGCAGATAAGTATACAAGATAGTCTGATAAAGACTATAATGATTTAGGAATATATGTACAGGGTACCTTAAAGAAGGAACCATCCTGAAGAGCAAGGCTTAGACAGATTTGGCCCAAGAGTCAGGAACATTGGGACTAGCCCTAAAGTATACTGTGGGTATTAGAATGGGATTTCGAGTTAGACACACCTAACTTTGTATTAAAGTGCTTGATCTCTCAGCGCTTCAGTTTTCTCTGTTTAAAAAAAAAAAAAAAAAAAGGTGGGGGATACTATGGCGTTAGGAAAAAAAGCCACTTGAAATTGCCATATGGCTTGATCTAAAATTGCTGACCTCTGTAAAAACTAAAATGTTGTGTTAATGTTTAGTGCAGAGCCCAACACTCTTAATCCTCCCAAAAAGGGAAAGAAAGGAGGCCCTAAGATCTTGGGAAATTACAAAAAACTGCAAGCAGTACATTGTGTAAGAGATGAAACTGAAAAGTTTGTGGCTATCAGGAGCCAAAAATGTTTATTCCATCCTGAAGACCATGAGGAGCGGCCAAAGTCAGTGGTCCCTTGATCAGATTTGCACTGGAGTAAGAAAATGTATTAAGAAGCTGGGTACACTGGTGCATGCTTATAATCCCTATGGCTCCCCTGCCATCCCAGTGCTTGGGAAACTGAGACAGGAGGATCTCAAGTTTAAGGCCAGCCTGAGCAACTTAGACCTTGTCTCAAAATAAAAAAGGGCCAGGGGTATAACTGAGCGGTAGAGTGTAGGGGCTCGTAGCTAAGCAGTGAGATTGGCTAGGGTAAGTCACGACTGTGGCAGAACTCTGATGGAATGTGGGCCTCTCCTTCCTTTTCTTCAGTATTTACTACCTCACCTCAACCCTAAATGTTCACTACTCTCCTTCATGCCCTGCATTTCCTTTTCTCTCCAGGTGATAGTTCCCCAGTAAAGCAGGTGCATGTATTGGGCCTGCTACATGAAGAACTTCATGGCCCAGGCCTTGTGGGAGCACTGAGCAGTCTTACCCAGACTGAGGTGATTCTGGGTGGTTTAATGGGCCAAGCCTCAGCCCATGTCCTCTTTCGGAAGCCCCAACAGCGCCCAACTTATCAGGTTAGGAGAAGCAACAAGAACAACTAGAAATTAGAGTCAGAAAAAGGGTTGGCATGGTGGGAAGAATAATTTAAAAAAAAAATTTTTTTTAATACTTTCCTGTTTTATTTTGTTGGTTGTGTGTGTTAGAGAGACAGGTCAAACCCAGGGCCCTGCACTTTGGTAGGCAAGCACTGTACTACTAAGTTACATCCCTAGCCCTAGAAAAAGATTTTTAAAAGACTAGAATAGTTATTAGTGGGAAGGAGGAACAAGTCTGTAGGGAGACACTTAAAGGAAGGCTAGGGCTGAAAACAATGTGTTCGGGTGATTGGGGGCTGAGGTGAGAGGTCCTGAATTCTCTAGTTTGTTCAGTGGGATGAAAAGAAAAAAAAACTTTTTTAACTCTCTTCTTTATTCTCCTTAGACTTCGTGGTTTTCCATCCTTCCTGACTTTAGCCTCGATCTCCAGGAGGGGCCTCCCCTAGGGTCCCAGCACCACCCAGATCCTCATACATCTCTGGTACCTAAAAGCTTGGGATCTGGCAAAAGTAGAATAAAACTGCAGAGGTTGGGAGTGGAGTCAAAGATTCAGGAATGAGGCCAAGTGGCAGCATCTTTTTACCTGCAGGTGGACCCCATGACTCATTTGACCTTTAACCTTCACCTGTCCAAGGAAGAAAGAGAAGCCAAGGATAGCCTGATTCTGCCCTTCCAGTTCAGTTCTGAAAAGTAAGGCTGGAGCCTAAGTGCTTGGATCCCCAGCATCTGAGGTGGGGTGAAGACAGGTTATTGATTAACCTCTCAGACTTTATAGGAGCTAAAGTCCACTTCCAGATACAAGCCTGGGGAGTGGTTCTGTACCCACCCATATCTCCCATAATGGCGGAGGGTCTTCCTGTCTTTTATCTCCATTACAGCTATGGATGGGTTCTGCCTTCATAATTGTCCCCAGAGTAATCTTGCTCTGGGCTGAGCCAGAGCAAACCCTAAGAGGTAACTTTATTCTCCTGCCAGCAGTGCTAGGACATAGGACAGGAAGATGCATGGGTGTGGCAAAGGCTGGTTAACAAGGGCTTGGTAGATGCCTCTTGTCTGAGCCCAGTGTGTGGGTGGATGAAGCAAGACTGCTGCAGAATCCTTCCCCTCAAGCTGCTAAGAACAGAGTTTTATTAAATAAGAGTAGTACTTATGCCAGGGTCAACTGGTTCTTTCTTAGCCCTAAATAATCTTAGAGGTCAGAGGAGGAACTTGGACCAAGAAAATGACACAAGCCTAGTTTGGGTTGCCTAAGTGAGTCACAGGCACCTCTAAGGGGGTATCCAGACTTGATCTAATAACCACCTCATTAGCACCAATTCTCCCTCAGACAGCAGGTTCTACTGCGTCCTGCGCCAGGCCAGGCTACCAGCCACATCTTCTATGAGCCAGATGCTTATGATGACCTAGACCAAGAAGACCCAGATGATGACCTTGATATTTGACTGGCCAGACTTGACTACACTAATGGAAATGGGTGGGAGTGGGAGGACTGAGGTCCCAGTTTCTGTACTGCCTTTGTTCCTTTGTCTATGGAGGTTCTACCCTATGAGGTAGGAAGCAGTATCCGATCAGAACAGAAAGTGGGATGAAGAGATAGCATAAGGTGAGGAAATAGGAACAACCCCTCATACCTAATAAAATCTTTTATTAATTTTTTTTGTTGTTGATAAAAAGGAAATGAGTGGTGGGCAGTGAGAATGAATGAGGAAAGCCAAGCTCTTGAGTCTTTGGAGTCCAGTCTAAGCATTGGGTTTGAGTCATGATGAAAATTAAATGAGCAAGAGTGGCCTGGCACACAACTGGTACTGTACAAGGGTTTGAATTGAAGTAAATGTACTTTAGGTACCAAGCTCCCTCCAAGGATCTGAGTGGGAAGAATCAGGCACAGAAAGAAAAGAAAGCCTACTTTCCAAAACGTATTTTTTATTACTGTACAAAAAGCACACTCTCCCCACTTTTTGTCTCCTACCCAACCCCCCCCCCCAGAGGACTGTACATGGTGTATAGGGATGGAGTGACCAGGAGGCCTTTGTCCTGCACTCTGCCCACATGCTGAATCCTCTGCCCTGGGTCCTTTGAGTCATTTGGGCACGCCCACAGTTTGTCAGGCTGGGGCATGGGAGTCCCACTTCACACATACTCCTTGGCGGAGTTGGACTTAGGGTAGGAGCGTGGTGCACGGTACACAGCTTTGCTCTCCTGTCCAGGACAGGAGCAAGAGAGCAGTGCACCTCCTAGGAGGACCAGAGCAGACCCTGCCCAGCCAATAAAGATGGCAGAACCAAACTCATACCTGTGGAAAGAAAGGATTGAGATTAGAAACCTGGCCTGCCTCTGCCTTCCTATCCCAAGAACCCAGATTTGATTCTTAGACAGGGATCCCAGACTTACTTAAAATTCACAGGGACGGTGGGGTTATAAAAGTCTGTGACAATCTGATGACCATACCAGGAGCATGCTACCAAGGCTGCAAGACCTGGAGAAAGAATAAGAATTCCAATATTGTGAGGGTTCAAATCAGCACCTTCTCCAACCACCTCCCACAAGGGCCAGAGGAGAGCTGCCTTTGGACCTATGACTCACCTGCTACGATGAAAATGATTCCTCCAGTCATAGCTATACGGGCCTTTTTTACTTTATCGTCTCCCCCACAGCGTGTGCACTTCATACCCATCGTGGCCACAAACATAGCGAGGAAGCCCAGCACCAAGGATAACACCATTAGGGCTCGAGTGGCCTGCATGGCCGCTGCAGAGGAGAAAAGACGCCGTCATTGCTGGAAATGGCTGGCAGTCTTGGCGGGGCAGGCCGCGCCCACTATTCCTTGAACCCGCGTCTAGCGGTCGCTAGATTCTGACGCCCTCAGATGTCTAAGGCCCTACCTCCAGCGGGCAGGCTCCCACACCCTTGGGACAACGTAGCCTTCCAGCTCGCGCCCCGCCCTTTCTGCTGAGAAACCCGCCCGGGGCGCCAGGGTTTCGATGAAACTGCTCCGAGTAGGGGGAAGGGTAAAAGGGGGCAGCCAGAACCTGGGCATAAGCTGAACATCCTGACGCGCGTCCCAGCCCTGGTCCCGCCTTCGGGGCCACGGGCCTGCGGCTTCGGCTAATCGTCGGATAAGATTAGAGGCCGCAGGTGGCCGCCCACGTCTGACAAACTGCCCAGCTGCGCAGTCCTCCGTACAGCCTCAGCCCCGACCCCCTTTTGTCCAAACTAAAAGGGCCGGATAACACGGAGGCCTTGGCTGGCCCAGGGCGGTGGGGAGATGACGACCAGGCTTAGGACTCACTTGCCCAAGCCCTGGTGGAGGCTTGGCTGGGGGCATTCTAGGAAGAGCGCAGGATGCAGGGGTATCAGCCCATGTGCGTCCACCAGAACCCCGCTCGCCCCAGCCCAGCCCCATTGCCCCAGCAAGACCACTTCGACTTCCTCCTGTCCCTGGCAATCAAGGTGCCTGGCCGGGGGATCTCGGCCCTGCCCACACCCCGCCCCACCATCTCGGCCATGCGCGCGTCCGCCCCGTCGGTCCCGCGGCCTTACCCGGCAGAGCAAGCACCGAGTCGTACATTTTGCAGCTCATCATGCCGGTGCTTTGCGTAACGCAGTCCATCCACAGCCCTTTGTACATGGCCTGGGCCGTGATAATGTTGTCGCCTGCGTAGGAACTCATCTGCCATTGCGGGATGGCGGTGCTTGCCACCAGGCCCACCCAACCCAGCATTGCCATAGAAAAGCCCAACAACTGCAGGCCTGAATTGGCCATTTCCGCCCTCAAAAAATACGGGACGCCGGACTGGCGACCCTACGCGACAAACCGAATCCGGGGGTCAACCCAACAAGACAACTTGGGGTGGTGTTTTAAGTCACCCAAAGAAGCAAAAATGTTTTTGACCGGGTGACTTCAAATCTTCTTGTCACCCGAAGTAAACACAAATCGACCCCTCGGGTGGAGTGACGGTCTCAGCAAAGGGAACAGGCTATGCCCGAAGATCTGGTTTCAGACAAAAACAGTCCCCGAAGGTCAGGCGGTTCTCTCCGGCGCTCTCAACGAACCCTACCAAACAAAAGGTAGAGGGGCCGTTTGGGTGCGGTTCCCAGAAAGTATTAGGCCTATCGGTCCAGGGATTCGCTGCGCAGGAAAGGTTGCCCGGCAGTGAGCGGGCAGGTGCGGGCGGACAGGTGCGCGGCGCACCTGAGTATATGTAGGGCGTCGGGGACGCGCCCCCGCGGACCGGGAGCGCGGGAGGGGGGGCGGGACCGGAGGGGCAGCCGAGGGTGACCTGACGTCACTGAAGGGACACTCACCTGAACCGGAAGTCCTGGCCCCCACCCCTCCTTGCCCAGGTGAAGAGGAAGAAACCTGAGCACAAGGGTCACGCCCCTCCACTTGCCGGGCTTTAACCACAGGTGGAGACGAGGCAACGTCTTCTCAGGAGTCTGAAACTCCCAGTCAGCCCCTCCAGACTGGATTTCCCACTCGCACCAAGGTGCCCCTTCCTTCCCTTCTTCTCAACAGGTGCGCTTGGGAAGCTGCGGGGCCAGAGCTGGGGAGACGCCCCTGGAAAGGCTCGGCGCCACCTTTTCCCTGCAGGTTTATGCCTCAAGTGTTCTTCGTCCAGCCCGCCTTTCTACTCCACCCTTCGATCTTCTCCTCTTTCTTTTGTTTCCACCTTCAATGGGCCCTGACCCAATCCGGGAAAATCACCCATTGCTGCAGACTTCTTGAAGTTTCCACTCCCAGTGACATCTCCCCAGGACCCCTCCCCTTTACTGCCGGCACCCTCTAGCTAGGCCCTCCTACAGTCAGCGAGCTTCTGGGCACCGCTCTCCAGTAACCCCACTTCCTGGTCCTCTGTTCCAATCCTTGACATACTTAATGCCTGAGCCTGTCAGTATCCCCTCTAACATCAAGACTCCTGGCAAAAGGCAGAAACCACTAAGGTGAACCTGCAGAGGGTGGGGAGAAGGGTAAGCCTAGGTCAGAATCTCGGCTACACCCATCATTCCCTTCCCTTGGAGTCTTTTCAAATTTACCCTTCACTTTCCTCACCCCCTCCCACGGCTAGCACATTTCTCTCCCTTGTTCTTATCCTGGGCGGAACTGTTTGTGGCACTCTCCCATCCCCTCACCATTCTGTCCTCCCCAACATCTGGCTCTCCAAAGTGGCCTTTGATTCCACCCTCATTCTTCCACCTCACCCTCACATTCTTTCTCACTCTCTCCAAGCTTCTGCCCCATCCTTCCTCCCAACATCTCTTCCAATCATCTGCTCATTCCTCTCTTTGATCATCTCCCCCTTCTTGCCTTTTCCATTTTGTAGTTTCCTGTTTCACTCCTTCCCAGTTAGTTTACCATTGTACCCAATCTCCAATCCTTTGGAGCCCAGCCCTTTTCATCTCCTTTGTGCACATTACTGCCTCTCCACCCCTTTTTCTTGCTGTTGTCTCCCAGTCTACCTCCTTCCAACCTCCTTACACCTTTCTTAATCTGGCTCTCTCATTACATTTTCCTCTCTTCATTTTTTCATCTGTTTCCTCATATCTTCCATCTACATTCTTCTCAAACATTTGTCTGTAAATCTTTCCTTGATTCATTCAATGAACATATTAAAGAACACTCTTGTTAAGTTCACTAACCTGCTTTTGTATAAAATGCAGAACTTCATGAACTCTTTGTCATTCATATTTATTGTATTTTTTGATTCGTGGTGAGATTCTTTTTAACAGGTTCCTTCCAGCTCTAAAAGTCCATGTTCCCCTTTGCTTGAGTGTATCTAACACCTCTCCAAGCTCACTGCCACCACTATAGGGTAACCTGGACACTGTAACTACCTCACACCCAATCTCCCCATCTTCACTCTTGTCCTTCTAAAATCTGTTCCCCAGAGTGATCTTTGTTTACGAAATTAGATGTGTTGTTTTCATTTAAAAATATTTTACTGGCACTCCTGTGCTCATAGAAGTAAATGCCATACCATGGCTTACCTGGCTCTGTGCCTCAGCCAACACTGGACTTCTCTCTGTTGGTGAAATGTACTATATAAATTCTGGCTCAGTAAAGCACCTTTGAACACTCTGTTCTCTATGCCTGAATACTCTTCTCCATCTACCCCCACCCTCTTTCCTCTACCCAGCTAACTGATTCATTCTTCAGCTATCAGCTCAAATATCACTTCTAGGAAGACTGGCCTGATTGCCCCACCCCAGACTGCTCAATGTTCTCATGGCTACCTGCACTTTTTTTTCAAAGCCCTTATCATAGTCTGAAACTATTTTGTGTGCTTATTGATTCAATATGGGTCTCCCTATTGTATGGTAAATTTCATGAGGTTACAGATGTCTCTGTATTTTATCACCAATGAATATTTGATGAATGAATGAATAAATTTCAAATAAATAATATTTCACCCACTGTTCAATAACTACTTTCTGAATGTCTGTCATGTGTGTCAGGCACTATATTTGACCATAGGGATACAGCAATGAACAAAAGAGATAAGGACACTATATTCATGTAACTCATTCTCTAGAAGGAAGCAAGTAATAAAGACATAAAATGGTAAATGTTTTGAAGGCAATGAAACAGGGTAACGTCATGAGGCTTGGTCCAGTCTCAAGGGAGGTCAGAAAAACTTTCTGGGGCTGGGGATGTGGCTCCAGCAGTAGCGCGCTTGCCTGTCATGCATTCGGTCCACGATTGGATCCTCAGCACCACATATAAACAAAGATGTTGTGTCCACCAAAAACTAAAAAATAAATATTAAAAAATTTTTAAAAAGAAAAAGAAAAACTTTCTGAATAAATTACTCTTAAATCATGAGCCAACCAGGAGGGAATCATGTTATAAGCAGTAAAAAGAGCAAGTGCAGAGGCTCTCTGTCAATTGTCCCTTTGAGACTTGTCGTCACTAATTTAAAGCAGGATTTCTTAACGTTGGCATTATTGACATTTGGAGTTAGATAATTCTTTGTTGTCCTGCATATTTTAGGATAGTTAGCAGCATTCCTGACATCTTTCAATTAGATGTTGTAGAACATTCCCTCACACCCTAGTGCCACAATTGAAAATGTCTCCAGACATTGCCAAATGTCCTAGGGAAAAGAGGAGCAAAATTTGATTTCTCCCAGTTAAGAACCATCAATTTATGACACCACTGAGCATCAGTTTTGTTTCTTTTTTCTTTTTTTTTTTCCTTTTTCTCTAGTAGCCTTGAAATAAATAGCTGGATTCAAGGACCCACATGAATTGGATCGGCAGAATATACCATGGTTGGGTTTTTTGAGAGAGAGAGAGAGAGAGAGAGAGAGAGAGAGAGAGAGAGAGAGAGAGAGAGAAGAGAGTGATTATATATTAGATCATGATATGAATAGGGTAAAAAGAGGAATAAACACAAAAATGGGTTGGTGGATAGTGAAAACTGTAGGGTCAATGTTTTAAAAGTCTCCATGAGGTGAAAGGAGTAGGAAAAACATTAGTAAATAAACCAGAAAACTAGGAGGTAGTCATGAGAGGTTGTTGGGGAAAATAACAAAATAATTTAGGGGCCTTAGGGGCCTAAGGAAGGGCTGAAGAGAAAGATCATTAGAGATAAGACTGAGAGGTTGAGAAGCTACAGTTAGATGGATTACCCAGAGGGGTTTGGTTTGGTTTGATTTGGTTTGGTTTTTGAAACAGGTCTCACTAGTTGTGCAGGCTGGCCTCAAACTTCTGGGCTCCAGCAAATCTCCTTGCCTCAGCCTCCCAAGTAGCCGGGACTGCAGGTGGATGCCATTTGCCCACCAACTCTCAGGGATTTTGAAGTCAACAACAATGATGATAGGAAAATAGGTGTAAAAAGGAAGATAATGAGCCAGGTGCTAAAATTAGCAGTGCATGTGGGTGAATGCCCAAACTTAAAGACACTATCAACGTAGAGATAACAGGTGACAGAGTTCAAGATAGAACCTGGAAGGAGCAGGAGATTTTGAAGAATGAAGGGAGAATAATGGTCTAGCTGCAGCAGTCTCAGAGAGCAATACTCTCAACTCCAGATTCTGAGGTATGTGAAACAAGACCCAAACAAGCCTTTATAAAGAGGGTTGCCAGGAGCCAGGCACAGTGGTGCATGCTGGTAATCCTAGCTATTCAGGAGGCTGAGGCAGGAGGATCACAAGCCCAAGACCATCCCAGGGAACTTAGTGAGACCCTATATCAAATAATAAGTAAAAGGCTGGGGTTGTGCTCATAGGTAGAGTGCTCGCCTAGCATGCCTGAGGCACTGGGTTTGATCCTCAGCACCACATAAAAAAACAAAATAATGTGTCTACCTAAAACTAAAGATACATAAATAAACATTTAAAAAAATAATAATAAATAAAGGGGCTGGGGTTGTGGCTCAGTGGAAGAGCACTTGCCTGGCATGTGTGAGGCAATAAGTTTGATCCTCAGCACCACATATAAATAAATAAAAAATAAAGGTACATCAACAACTAAAAAATATTTTTAAAATAATAATAATAAATAAAATTCAGGCATAATGGTGCATGCCTAAAATCCCAGCAATTCGGGAGGCTGAGGCAGAAAGACCTCAAGTTCAAAGCCAGTCTCAGCAACTTAGCAAGATCCAGTCAAAAATTTATATAAAATAAGAGGGCTGGGCATAAAGAAGAATGAAATTGGGGCTGGGGTTATAGCTCATTGGTAGAGTGCTTGCCTAGCCAGTGTGAGGCACTGAGTTCGATTCTCAGCGCCACGTATAATAAATAAATAAAGGTCCATTGGCAACTAAAAATATCTATTTATTTTAAAAAAAAGAATAAAATTATGGCATTTTCCAGGTAAATGGATGGAACTGGAATCTGTCATACTAAGTAACATAAGCCAAAACCAAAGGCCAAATACTCTTTCTGATATGTAGATGCTGACACACAATGGGGGAGGGGGATAGAAGTTCACTGAATTAGACAAAGGGGAAGGAAAGGTAGGGAGAAGGGATGGGAATAGGGAAGACAGTAGAATAAGTCAGACATAACTTTCCTACATTCAAACCTGTCTGTATACAACACTAGTGTAACTCTACATCATGTATAACCACAAGAATGGGATCCTAATTAGAATAAGTTATACTCCATGTATGTATAATATATCAGAATATATTCTACTGTCATGTATATTTAACAAAGCAGGGGGGCTGGGGATGTGGCTCAGTGGTTAAGCACTCCTGGATTCAATCTCAGGTACCATGAAATAAAATTATATATTTTTAAATGGGATTAGGGGTATAGCTCAATGGTAAAGTATCCCTGAGTTCAATTCCCAGTACTTCAATAAACCTAAAAAAAAAAAAAAAAAAAAAAAAACAAAGAGAGAGAGAGAGAGAGAGAGAGAGAGGAAAGCCAGGGAAACATGTCTTCCAGACAGCCAGATGTGTCAGTACCATTTAGGAAAGAAATTTCAGAGCAGAGGCTGGGAGTAGTGTCTAAAGTTCAGATCTGTGGAAAGATACCACAGAACAGGGATGGCCAAGATGATACTTTGAGATAAACAACTTGGTATGGGAACCCAACCAACCTGTTTGTTTCTATGAAAAAAAAAAATCTTCTGGAAAAACTGATAAATGAATGAACTTTGGAATCTTGCAGTACTATTTTAATATTATGCAATATTATTTTAAACTATGGAGGATGGACTGGGGATGTAGCTCAGTGAGAGAGCATATGCCTAACATTTGGGAGACTCTACATTTCATCCCCAGCACCACAAAAACAAAAGCCAAAACAAAACCTTTTGGGGCTGAGGTTACATTTCAGTAACTCTTAGCAAGCACAAGGCCCTGAGTTCTATCCTCAAATAAAAAATTTTTTAAAAAGTATTATGAAAATTAATTGAGCTGGGCATGGTGGCACATATCTATAATCCCAGCTACTTGAGAGGCTGAGGCAGGAGTATCACAATTTGGAGGCCAGTCTGGGCAATTTATCAGACCTTATCTCAGAATGAAATGAAATGAATTGGGGTGGAGATGTAGCTCAGTGGTAGATCTCTTGCCTGGCCACTTGCTGGGTTTAATCCCAGAACTGCAAAGTAACTAACCAAATGAGTGGAATATAATACTGCTATGCCTTATGCATGTAATAAATTTTAAGTGTTCTTTTTCCTTAAAAAAAAAAAAAACTAATTGGTCATCTATTATGATGCTGGTCATACCAAGAAGTTACAGATCTAAGGCAAACAGAATATTCAGGTTCTTGTTTGTTTTCCTTTTGCAGTACTGAGGATTGAACTCAGGAGTGCTCCACCACTGAGCTATGTCTCCAATCCTTTTTAACTTTTTATTTTGAGACAGGATCTCACTGAGTTGTCCAAGCTGTCTCTGAACTTATTATCCTCCTGCCTCAGCCTCCAGAGTTACTGCAATTACAGGTGAGCACCACAGGACCCAGCAGGTTCTAATTCCACCTCATTCAGAACTTTATCCTCAGGCCTCCATTGTCTCACCTGTAAAACAGGAGCAATAATGTTTTCACCTGCTTAGGAAGCAAGAGGCTGGACCAGGTAATCTCTTGTGGTTCTTTTTTTTTTTTTTTAATTGAACTCAGGGCCTCATTCATGCTAGGCAAGCACTCTACCACTGAGCTACATGCCTCTACTGTGATTCATTCTGGAGTGAATATTTGAGATATGGATTTGGAAAAAGATTGACCAAGTAGCCAGCTCATAAGACTAAGATAATCTTCCTCTGAAATCAGTTAAAGATAATTATGAGACAAGTAATATAAACCCATTTCTTCCATAAGCATAGATGAAAAAGTCCTTAATATTACTTCACCAAATGTAAAAATGTTTTTTATTATACCATGAACAAGGATAGTTTATCCCTGGAATGCAATTGTTTCAATATCACAAAATCCATCAATGTAATTTATCACATGAATAAACCAAAGAAATAATCATAAGACTACCTCAATGATGATTTTAAAGAGTATTTGATAAGGTTCACTGTCTGCCTAAGAACTCTTAGCAGGGGCTGGGGTGGTAGCTTAGTGGTAGAGCCACTAACCACCTTAGCTGAGCCCCTAACCACCTTAGCAAGAACCTGTCTCAACATAAAAAATAAAAAGGGCTGGGGACGTGGCTAAGTGGTTAAGTGCCCTTGGGTTCGATTTCTGGTATCAAAGAAAAACAAACCCAAATAAATAAATATAAAATCAACAAATTTGTTCAGGAAGGTTGCTGTACAAGATCAACCTACCAAAAACAAATCACTAGCATTTTACTACACCATTAATTATAAGCTAGAAAATGTAATAAAAATAACTCAATTTGCATCAGTGTCAAAAATTATAAAGCATCTAGGAATTAGTAGTATTAAGATTACTTGATTAATCTTATCAGTGGAAAAAGTTTTAATTCTCTTAAAGAACACAAAAAATAATCTGAATAAACAGTTTATCCTCTTGAATGGAGGACTTAATAGTATAAAGGTATCAGTTGTCCTCATAATTATTTTATAATTTGATATGCTACCAAAAAAATTCAATTGGTTGTCAAGTACAGTGACCCACCCCTATAATTCTAGTGAGTCAGGAGGTTAAGACAGGAGGATTCTGGGGTTGGGGATGTGGCTCAAGCAGTAATGCACTCGCCTGGCATGCACGGGGTGCTGGGTTCGATCCTCAACACCACATAAAATAAAGATGTTGTGTCCACCAGAAACTGAAAAATAAATATTAAAACTTAAAAAAAAAAAAGACAGGAGGATTCCAATTTCAAGGCTAGCCTGGGCAACTAAGTAAGAGCTTGTCTCAAAGTGAAAAATGAAAAGGGCTAGGAAAGTAACTCAATGGTACATAGCACCCCTGGGTTCAATCTCCAGTACCTCCTCGCAAATTTTTTTTAAAAAACCCAACTGGTGTCTTGTTTTTTATACAAATCTTTTTTGGGCAGGGATTGAACCCAGGAGCACTGGACCACTGAGCCACATTCACAGCTCTATTTTGTATCTTTTATTTAGAGACAGGATCTTACTGAGTTGCTTAGCACCTGTCTTTTTACAAATCTTGATAACTTTACCCCCAAATTTGTATGGAGCAACAAAAGACCATAGATGTTAAGCAGACACTGAAAAGGAAGAGTAATAAAAGAGGGGTCTTGCCCTTCTGGAAATTTACACTTGCTACAAGCATCATGAAAATCAACAGCATGGTAGTATTGTATAAGAACTGAAAAATATACCAATAGAACAGAAACAAGTTAATAGACACTTGCATATATCAGATTTGATTTTTTTGTGTGTGGGGGGGAGGGGGTTACTGGGGATTGAACCTAGGGGCACTTTACTACTGAGCTACATCTTCAGCCCTTTTTATTTTGAGACAGAGTCTTACAAAGTTGCCTAGGGCATCACTAAAATTTGATATTTTATAAATATGGCCCACTAAAGGGAAAATAAATTGTATCCTTAACACTTCAAATAAAGATGAACTCTTGCATTATCAAAATAACCTTCTGGATTTTTCATCATTTCACTGGATGAATGTAAAAGAATGTCTTAGGGCTGCAGAGATGGGAAAAAAAATATACAAATTTTCTTTCTTTTTTTTTTTTTTTTAATAAGCACTCTACTGACTAAGCTATACTCTGAGCCTTGATCTGTAATCTTTTTTTAAAAGATTGAAATATCATTTAGCAATAAAAAGGAATGAACTATTTTGTACATGCAAAAAAAATACATGAATCTCAAATTTATTTATTTATTTATTTATTTTGTGGGCAATACTAGAGATTTAGCTACATCCCCAGCTTTTTTTTTTTTTTTTTTTTTTTTTTTGAGACAGTGTCTTGTTAAATTGCCAAGGCTGTCTTCCAATTCACAGTCCTCCTGCTTCAGCCTCCTGAAGGAGAGGCATGCACCACCATACCCAGCTCAAAATCATTATGTTAAATGAAATAAGTCAGAAAAAAAGAGTACATTCTGTCTGATTCCTATCACATAAAACCTTAGAAAAAACAAATTAGTCTATAATAACAGAAAGCAGATCTGGTAGGTGGGGTTGAAGCTCAGTTGGTAGAGTGCTTGCCTAGCATGTGTGAGGCACTGGGTTCAATTCTCAACACCACATATAAATAAATAAAATAAAGCCCATCAACAACTAAAAAAAAATTTTAAGAAAAGAGAGAAAGAAAGCCAATCTGTGCTTGCCTCAAGAGTTGGGATAAAGGCCAGAAGGAGGGATTATAAAGAGACAGAAGGGGGCCGGGGTTGTGGCTCAATGGTAGAGCATTCGTCTCGCACATTCGAGGCCCTAGGTTCAATCCTCAGAACCACATAGAAATAAATAAATAGGGCTGGGGATGTGGCTCAAGCGGTAGTGTGCTCGCCTGGCATGCGTGCGGCCCGGGGTTCGATCCTCAGCACCACATACCAACAAAGATGTTGTGTCCGCCGAGAACTAAAAAATAAATATTAAAAATTCTCTCTCTCTCTCTCTCTCTCTCTCTCTCTCTCTCTCTCTTAAAAAAAAAAAGTATGGTGAGCAACTATAACTAAAAAAATATATATATTTTTTTAAAGTGAGACCCAAGGAGACAGGGTATGATGGATATGTGTCTTAACTGTGGGAATGGTTGCATGGGTGCATACATGTTAAAACTTGTACAATTGTACACTTTAAATATATGTTGTTTTTTGTACATCAATTATACCGCATAAAGTTGTTGAAAAAAACAAAAACAGGACTGGAGTTGTTGCTCAGTGGTGGAGCACTAGCCTAACATGTGCAAGGCCCTGGGTTCAATCCTCAGCACCACATCAAAAAAAATAAATAAAATAAAGGTATCATGTCCATCTACAACTAAAAAATAAATATTTTTAAAAAATCAAATAAGGGCTGGGGTTGTGGCACAGTGGTAGAGCGTTCGCCTGGCATGGGTGAGGCCCTGGGTTCCATCCTCAGCACCACATAAAGATAAATAAAGGTATTGTGTCCATTTACAACTAAAAAAGATTTTTAAAAAACAATGCAATTTATTCTAAACATTACATGAATATTATATTATCCTCCTTCATTAAAACCCTAAGATGCAGATACTATTATTATCTCCTTCTCATTTTACAGATGAGGTAAATAAAGCACAAAGAACTTAAATAATTTTACAAAGGGCACAAAACAGATCTGGGGCTCAGTTCAGGCAATTTAGGCCCACATTCATACTCAACTGGGCTACTTCTAGGTGATGCTGTCTGAGAGTTTACAGTGTCGTAGAGCTTTCTACACTGCTGATAGTATAGACACTGAAACAGCCATTCTGAAGAACAAGTTGGCAGCACATAGTCACAGAGGTGTAAGAACACCCTATGACTCAGCGTTTCTGCTTCTGCAGATATTTATAAATACAGACAGAGTCATAGTCATAGACCTAGACACATCTTCCAAAAAAATTCTAACAGGAAGCCTGGCATAGTGATGCCTGCCTGTAATTCCAGTGAGCGGGGAGGCTGAGGCAGGAGGATCATGAGTTCAAAGCCAGCCTCAACTTTGTGAGGCCCTCAACAGCTTAGTAAGACCCTGTCTCATAACCATTGGGGATGTAACTCAATGGTTAAGTGCTCCCGGATTCAATCCTGGTACCAAAAAAAAAAAAAAAAAAAAAAAATTCTAACAGAGTTCATAATGACCTTGTATGAAAATATTCATTCATATATATATATATATATATATATATATATATATATGTGTGTGTGTGTGTGTGTGTGTGTGTGTGTGTGTGTGTGTGTGTATCCCAAATTGCTGGGATTACAAGCATGTGACACCTGCCTGGTGCCACATTATTTGTTGTGGTTGAGTGACATGGGTGCCCATTAATGGGATTGTTAGTAGGTAAAATGTGTTGTGACTGATCCATGGAGTATCATGGAATAGCTTTGATAATCACAGACCACAAGTGGATTTTACAAACTCAATATTTATTGAAGATAATAATGCCACGGCCATGCGTATAACTCACATATTTAGCATGTGCAAGGTCCTGGATCTGATTGCTAGCACACGCACACAAAAAGTAAGATCAGAATAAAATATATGACAAGATGCTATTTACAGAAATTAAAAATGCCTGCACAGAAATGGGGCATGGTGGCGCATGTCTGTAATCCCAGTGGCCCGGAGGCTGAGGCAGGAGGATCATGAGTTCAAAACCATCCTCAGCAGTGGTGAGGTGCTAAGTAACTCAGTGAGACCCTGTCTCTAAATAAAATGCAAAATATTGCTGGGGATGTGGCTCAATGGTTAAGTATCCCTGGGTTCAACTGCAGTTACCAAAATTAAATTTAAAAAGATAAAATAGGGGCTGGGGATGTGGCTCAAGCGGTAGTGCGCTCGCCTGCCATGTGTGCGGCCCGGGTTCGATCCTCAGCACCACATACCAACAAAGATGTTGTGTCCGCCGAGAACTAAAAAATAAATATTAAAAAAAAATTCTCGGGCTGGGGATGTGGCTCAAGCGGTAGCGCGCTCGCCTGGCATGCGTGAGGCCCAGGTTCGATCCTCAGCACCACATACAAACAAAGATGTTGTGTCCGCAGAGAACTAAAGAATAAATATTTTAAAAATTCTCTCTCTCTTTCTTTTAAAAAAAAAATTCTCTCTCTCTCTCTCACTCTCTCTCCTCTCTCATTCTCTCTTTAAAAAAATAAAATAAAATGAAATAAAAAGAAGACATAGATCAGTGAAGACAATTTGTAAAGAACTGTTATCAGATCAGTCTTCTGCACCTAAGACTAAAATATGCAAACAAAATACAGGGAAGGGATGAGAGGGAGAAGGTAGTGTTGCTGAAGCTAAATGGTCAGGGATTCCTCCCTGAAACTGGAAGCCAAATGGGAGATGAAGGTATGGGTTAGGGACAATCCTGAATTTCTCCTGCCATCCAGCCTCCTAGTTCCTTAGCCTAAGGGCTTAGAAAACAAAAGTCTGCAGGAATTAGCTCTCCAAGATAGTGAAAGCTTAGAAAAGTCTACAATGGGATCTGAGATAAACCAGCCAAGGATTACTATACAAGATCAACATGCACATAAGCTACAAAGCAAAGCTCCCTGCTGTCATGTAGTTTCTCTTTTCTATCAATTTAGCCTCTTCCACCTTCCCTGTCATTTTTTCCTCTTCTTCCTTCAACTCCTTTTTCTTCTTTTAGCTCCTCTTCTATTTCTCCATTACTTTTTCCATACTCTTTAAACTATCCTGTCTCCTTATATTTCAGTTCTGACTTGCTCTTCCTGATTCCACATTCTCTGGGTTTAAACACCTAGAAAGGTCCATCCCTGAGAAACATCAGAAATGAAACTTGTCCCAAGTGGCAGGTTAGAACCCAGAGCACTGGACCCCAGCTCTGCACCCACTCACTGCACTGCAGTCTGTGCTCCCTTCCTACTCTTCTTTTTAACTCTTGGCACCTTGCTCTGCTGATTTTCTTTCTCCCTGACCTTCTCCTTTGGTAGCATTCCAGCATCCCTGATTCTCCTTTTACCTTTCTGATCAGTCAGTCCCTCTCCTACCAGCAATCTGTTTTCTTCCTTTCTGCTCTTAAGTGATTGTTGCCATCCATATGCAACAGACCCTTAGTGCATTTATTCAACAAAAGTTAGTGGTTTTTTTTTTAATTCATTCAACAACAACAACAACAACAACAACAAAAAGCTGAATACTAGAGATACAGAGAAACAAGATGACTTTCTACCCTTTGCGGTTGAATTACCGAAAGGAGGAGAAATGAATGATAACAGACTATGTGTAAGAACACACATCTTTCTGGAGGAATGTCCAAGAAAGCTTCACAGAGGATGGGGAGTTTTTTTTTTTGTTGTTGTTGTTGTTGTTTGTTTGTTTTTGTTTTTTAATGATGAATGCAGGACCTCAGGCTTCCCAGGTTGTAGTGATTCATGTAGCAAAGGCACCAAGTGAAAGAGCACAATGGATTCCAGTACATGAAGCAGTTAGGCGTTGACCTTCAGAGGAAAGGATTAAAGGCAGGAGTAATAGATAGGCAGAAATGAAAGCAGAAAGGCAGGAGGGTTTGAACTTGACAGGCAACAACAGAAATGTAGTGACTTTGGGGTACTGGGGTGAGGTTAGACATTTTTGCAGTACTAGAGATTGAACATAGGGAGCGCTCTGTCACTCTACTACATCCCCAGCCCCCGCCCCCCCCCCTTTTTTTAAGAGAGAGAGAGAGAGAGAGAGAGAGAGAGAGAATTTTTTTTTAATATTTATTTTTTAGTTTCGGCGGACACAACATCTTTGTTTGTATGTGGTGCTGAGGATCGAACCTGGGCAGCACGCATGCCAGGCGAGCGCGCTACCACTTGAGCCACACCCCCAGCCCCATCCCCAGCCCTTTTAATTTTTGAATTTTGAGACTGGATTGGAAATTGAGAGCCACCTGCCTCAATCTCCAGAGTCTCTGGGATTACAGGCGGGCGCAACAACATCGGTCTTCCAATTTGAAAATTGCGCGCTGCCTTCCTGTTAAAGGAAGAGGAAAGGCAGCAAGACCAATCAGGGATATGGTGTTCCAAAGTGGCAGAATACAGAGATAAAATCAGACAAATGAGAAAAGGTCAGAACACAAATGTTAGCGGGTAGAGGGATGCTGGACAGTAGGAGATCAAACATGATCTCCAACATAGGGGTGATAAGGAAGTTAGGACGCGGAGCAGCAGGTTTGAACATGCCGATGGTGTGAACTACCCCTTCACGACGATAGCTGCACACGTGGGTCTAGAGCTCCACAGAAGCTTGGCTTGAACATAACTGAAGCCTTAGGCAGGTAGAATGCCCAGGGACCTACGGTGTTAGGCTACCCTGGTCCAATACGCTACGGCTCCTCGCTCTCCCTCCAGGTGGCACTACAGCCCCGCGCTTCTGAGGCGGGTTTTTTGAGCAGCGAGCTCTCTAAACTCTAGGTGTCCGTCTTTTCTTCCTAGACCCGCTGACCGTGGGTCGCGCCCTCTTCGCTGGGGTTTGGCTGGGGATCCAAACCCGGAGCAGGCTCTGGAGAGAGTGTCGTCCACGCGACCAGCACATGTATGGCAGCTCAGGGACCTCAGGGTTGGCGGCGTGATCTGCGTGAGCACCTGTCCCTTGGGACACCTCGAGGAACCAACGTGGAATGAGTGTAGAGGACGGTGCCAACAGGCAAGGTATGGAACAGGGATGCATGAAAAGAAAGGACCGCGGAACCCATTGTGCTCTTTCACTTGGTGGCTTTGCCACCAGACCCAACAAGAACGGAAATTCCTGGCTCCCAGGGCCATCCCTGCGTGGGAAGCTTGTCGCGGACCCTTTAAGGCTCCATCTCCCTGCCCTTCCCCGCCCAGGACAGGCCGGGACACCGGGGACCTGACATTTGGCGGAGTATACCGTGGGAGCTAAAAATAGTCGCCACTCGGGGTTACTTCGGGGCATTGTTCTTCACACACCCCGCGCGCGGGCTCGCACGCTCTGTGTCATGCTATTGGAGTTCTCCCATCCCCGGGCAAGTACACCTGGCCCATCCCCACATCTTCGTCCTAGCAGCCTGACCTGCGGCTGGACTATAAAAAAAATCCGCCGCTAGGTATCTCAGAGGGTGGGGGCGGAGTCCTGACACGTGGGTGGGCGGGGCCTTTCTTCTGGCGAACCCTGCTCAAAAAAACTTTAGGGCCAGAAGCTGGCGGGAACCCGAGGGGCGTGTCTCGCAGGCGGTAAGGGGCGTAGTTTCCCCCGCCAGCCCCACTAAATCAAGCCAAACTCTAAGCCCCAGGTTTAGCGAGGGGGCGTGGCCTTTGGGGTGTGCGGGCTCCTGGCCAATGAGTGTTGTGAAGGGCGTGTCCCGCAGCGGGGCGGGAGTGAAGTGGCAGGGGCTTCTCAGGTCTTTTCCCCCAGCCGGGCTCTGCCAGATACCAGGGAGCCCCGCTGCTTTCTGTCTCCTTCGCTTGTAGCTGTGGGACCCACCAGGACTGCCTTCCGCACATTGCTCCAGGATACCCGTGGTCCCCGCGCCTCTGCCTGCCGGACCGGGGTCAAAGACTCCCCAGTCACTTCTCATCTCTGAAGCTCCTGCACCTCCAGCTATTCTAAGACAAGATGCCGTCGGGCTTCCAACAGATCGGCTCAGAAGTAGGGTTCAGCATGCGGGGGCGGGGCGGGGGCACAGGTCCAGCTTATCCTGGGCTGGGGTCGTGACCGGGGTCAGCAGGGGGGTGTTCCTGCTCAGGCGTAAGGGGTGGAGGTGGGGGGCTGGCTATTTATACCCAGCCTGGACAACCCGTGACTGTCAAATTCCAGTCTCGCCAAGAGGCAGAGTGGGTATGGGGCACATTTCGGGTGCTCAGGCCGCAACTGGATTCTGCCGAGTTCAGAGTGCGTCTGCTTTCCGGCTCTGCGGAGTTGCGCCCTACTCTGGGACGCCCTGCGCTCTATCCAACTTGGGAAAAGCCTCCACATCCGGGAGGATCTGGCCCCCAGTAGCTGTCCTCTTGTCCCGGCTCACAGGCAGTGTTTCGAGGACTGGAGGCTCTCCCTGGGCCCCACCCCCCACTCCTGGCGGATCTCCAGGACGCTGAACTTTCTCTTGGCCCGTTGTGGGTGGAGGGGTAGAGGGGAGTGTCAGCCCCCCCTCCCCCAGCTCAGGTTTCTGCTCGGAGACAGTCTGTGCCGCCAGCGAGCAGCCACCACTGCCACCGCCCCTCACGCCACCATCCCTCCCTCTTCCCTGGGCATGGCTCTCCCTGGCAGAACCCCGGCACAGCCCCCAGCCCTTGGTCGGAGCTTAGAAGGAGAGGGGAGGCCAGGGCAGAGAAATAGAAGGCCACCCCCTGAGGAATGACCTGGATGTCCTTTTTGGAATTGCCCTTCTTGGGCCTGTTGGGGGCCTCCTGTAGCTGACTGAGAAAACCCCCAGAGAGGAGGGAAGAGAACAGTGGCTGATGATAATGCACTTGTCAGGTTATAAAACTAGCACTATTAGAGTTACTGTAAACATTCGGTTTTGATTTTCACAACACTTTCACTGACAGGCAAGCAAGGCAAGCAACATCACCCCCAGCTCACAGAAGAGGAAACACTTAGGTTCAGAATGGGAAAGTGACTTGCCCAAGGTCATACAAATCTGAGCCTGTCCCAAGGTCACAGGGAAATTCAGGCTTAGGTCCTCAAACATTTCTCTGCCTGTGGACTCAAACATTCAGTTTCTCCTCCATGCCCTGGTTCCACTGGGTTCTTTGTGCTCCTGTTTACATTGAGATCTTTGTGCAATTCCTAATATGGCCCAGTTTCCCTCACCCAGCATGTTGGATGGAACCCAGCATCTTCAGGCTCCAGCTGGGCCCAGGCCCCTGGGGAAAGGAAAGAAAGAATGATTCCACATGACATGTTCCTCTCTGCTTCTGCCTGTCCAGGATGGGGAACCTCCTCGACAGCGAGTGACTGGGACCCTGGTCCTTGCTGTATTCTCAGCTGTGCTTGGCTCCCTGCAGTTTGGCTACAACATTGGAGTCATCAATGCCCCACAGAAGGTGAGGGGCCTGCAGCTAGCAGGATAGAGGTGCCCAAACAAGGACAGGGAGACTTGAGGGGATGGAAAAGGAAGGGTTTGCAGGGAATCACTACTATGCTATCCCTCCAGGTGATTGAACAAAGCTACAATGAAACATGGCTGGGGAGACAGGGTCCTGAGGGACCTGGCTCCATTCCACCAAGCACCCTTACTACCCTCTGGTCTCTCTCCGTGGCCATCTTTTCTGTGGGCGGCATGATTTCCTCTTTCCTCATTGGCATCATCTCTCAGTGGCTGGGCAGGTATGGGGTTGGAGGGCAAGGGTGGGGGTTAGGAAGGGAGCCACAGCATGGGTCCCTGATACTCACAGCTCCACTCTTTATTTGCTCACTAGGAAAAGGGCTATGTTGGCCAACAATGTCCTGGCAGTGCTGGGGGGCACCCTCATGGGCCTAGCCAATGCTACTGCCTCCTATGAGATACTCATTCTTGGACGGTTCCTGATTGGCGCCTATTCAGGTACCCGTGAGCACCGCAGCCCTGCCATGAATCGAACTCTCCTTCACCATACTTGGGTTTCCAAATGGGAGTGGGCAGCTGTACTCAGCCCTCCTGTCTTCCCTCTGCTCAGGGCTAACATCAGGGCTGGTGCCCATGTACGTGGGGGAGATTGCCCCTACTCACCTTCGGGGTGCCTTGGGGACACTCAACCAACTGGCCATCGTCATTGGCATTCTGATCGCCCAGGTAACTAGGCTTGGCCTGGTGGGAGACTAGGCAGGGGTTAGGTTAGGGTGGACCTCCAAGGTCCATCAGGAGGAATGAGTCACCTGCTTTCCTTCCCTACCTTCTCCCATAGGTGCTAGGCTTGGAGTCCATGTTGGGCACTGCTACTCTATGGCCACTGCTCCTGGGCATCACAGTACTTCCTGCCCTTGTGCAGCTGGTCCTGCTGCCCTTCTGCCCTGAGAGCCCCCGCTATCTCTACATCATCCGAAACCTGGAGGGGCCCGCGCGAAAGAGTGAGCTCACACCCTGTGTCTAGCCGAGACCCATACCTCCACCCTAACTTGCTAGTACCTGGCCTCCTCTCAGGCCCCATCAGTCCTGACCCTCCCCACCCCCAGGTCTGAAGCGCCTGACGGGCTGGGCCGATGTGTCTGATGCGCTGGCTGAGCTGAAGGATGAGAAGCGGAAGCTGGAGCGAGAGCGGCCACTGTCCCTGCTCCAACTCCTTGGCAGCCGCACCCACCGGCAGCCCCTAGTTATTGCAGTTGTGTTGCAGCTGAGCCAGCAGCTCTCAGGCATCAATGCTGTACGTATGGAGCAGCCAGCAGACCTGGGGAGGGGAGAAGGGGACTAACTTCCTCCATTAACACTCAGGGTTGGTCCAATTTGGTATGGCTGGAGTGGAAAACAGGACAACTCTGCCATCACCTCTTCTTCTCCCTTACCTCTAGGTTTTCTATTATTCGACTAGCATCTTCGAGTCAGCAGGGGTGGGGCAGCCAGCCTATGCCACCATAGGAGCTGGTGTGGTCAATACTGTCTTCACCTTGGTCTCGGTAACTACTTGCCTCTGGAATGGACTGCACCACAGGCTTCACATCCCTGGGGTTTCTGAAAGGCCCTGCTCTTGGTTATCCCCACCTGTCAACATGCTCCCACTTCCTGTGTCTTGAAGGTCCCCTGCCAAGCCCTAACTCTTCCCACAGGTGTTCTTGGTGGAGCGTGCTGGGCGTCGAACACTTCATCTCCTGGGCCTGTCAGGCATGTGTGGCTGTGCCATCTTAATGACTGTGGCTCTGCTTCTGCTGGTGAGGCCTGGGGGGCTGGGACGGGCCAATAGCCCAACCCATGGGAATGGTCCCAAGGTTCTGTGGCTAGCCAGGATCACACCTTAACATTCATGCCCTCAATCCTGGGGCTGCTATGTGCCAGGACCGTGGGTGCTTGGCTATAGCACAAGTTTGTCAGCCAGGAGAAAGAGCCCCTGGCAAGCCTCAGGAACAATAATTCCTAAGAACTCAGATTTAGAGCCAATGGGGACTCAATCATCATAGGAGTTGAGACCAGAATGTTTCCTCTGCCTTAAATCTGCATGGGGCAGCCAACATAGTGTCAGTGCTCAGAAATGCTCCAGGGCCTGTTCTAATGAAGGGTGGCACGCCCCCCCACAAGCTGCTGGGAAGGGTAGATTTCAATTCTCCTGTAGGTCAAATGCAGGTAAATATCCAGAAAGCTGAAATCAGCTTCACTACCTTCCCTGTCTGGTCCCTAGGAGCGGGTTCCAGCCATGAACTATGTCTCCATCGTGGCCATCTTTGGCTTTGTGGCTTTCTTTGAGATTGGCCCTGGTCCCATACCCTGGTTCATCGTGGCCGAGCTCTTCAGCCAGGGACCCCGCCCAGCGGCCATGGCAGTGGCTGGTTTCTCCAACTGGACCTGCAACTTCATCGTTGGCATGGGTTTCCAGTATGTTGCGGTAGGTCCCCCATCCCTGCCCCAATCTCCCACACTGGAGAATAGAGGGGGCAACACATCACTATCCTGCTTGCTTTCCAGTCAGGGACCCCCAACCCTAGAGTGGTGGTCTTTGGATCAATTTGGTGGAGCTGCTCCACCAGAATCAAAGGAAAATGGGGCAGAACTAGATTGGATAGTAACACAGGTGTCTTTGGAACAAACTAGTGGCATAACTTAACTTAGACCAGGAATAAAATGATTTAAACTTTGTATTAATACCACAAATGGCTGGGAATCTCCTCTGAGTGCAATATGGTGAAGGGATGAGAAATGAGTCTGGGTCCAGATAATCCATTTTTCAGCATAATCCTTCATTTCTGGTCATTTCCATTGCCCCTTGAATTGTCCACCTGTTTCTGCAGTAGTCCCAGCTCCCTATTAGGAGTATTTAGTTCCTGACTTGCCTGAAACTATCCCTTCCATCCCACGCCACCCTACTCTGTCAACACCTTTCTCCACTTATCCCAGGATGCTATGGGTCCCTACGTCTTCCTTCTATTTGCGATCCTCCTGCTTGGCTTCTTCATCTTCACCTTCTTAAAAGTGCCTGAAACCCGCGGCCGGACGTTTGACCAGATCTCAGCCGCCTTCCGTCGGACACCCTCTCTTTTAGAGCAGGAGGTGAAACCCAGCACGGAACTCGAATACTTAGGGCCAGATGAGAATGACTGAGGGGCAAGGCAGGGGTGGGAGAACCAGCTTTCTCCACCCCTGAGATCCCCTTTTCCTCTGCAGCACTTTAACCCTCTCTTCCCCATTACTTCCAGGGTAGAGAAAAAACCCTGCAACCTGGTAGAATTGGGAAGCTGAAGGGAAGGGTGGTCTGAGCACCCCTTCATTCCCCTCGTGTGACTCTTTTGGATTATTTATGTGTTGTGGTTAGGCCGTGACTGTCAGGGTGGGTTGTTTTCCCTCTCCTTTACCACCCCAAACTCCTCTCCAGAATACATCCACCTCCTTTAGGGAAGAAGGGCTAGAGAAGAGGTGGCTCTAGACTGGCTTCTTCAGTGGAACAAACTGAAGCAGAAAGCAGGACATAAGACCAGAAGTTGAGTTTCCCACCACCTTAGACTCCTCCCACAACCTGGCACTTTCACTGAATTATTGCCACATAGAGTCTGGGTGAAGGGGGCTCTGTCTTGACCCCTCTAGGGCAAAGGACTCACCCTCCCCAAATCTAGCCTCTCCTCCCTCCCTCCAGGCTCAGCCTTTCAGAGTAAGAGGGAATACAAAGTATGTACCCTCATGTGGTGAGAAGGGAGAGAAGGCATCTGCCTGTAAACTTGGGGCCTCATCTCAGTTGTTCCCCAAGCCTGCCAAGTGGGGGCCCCAGCTCTTTTCTCCACTCCTGTTCTGGAAGGGTGCTGTCCCCACAGGCTTTTGACCAACTAAGGGCAAAAGGGGATTTGAATGACTGCCTGTAAACAGTGGATGAGAGGAGACTTTGGATATTTTTGTATATGTTTGAATGGGTAGGGAGCAGAAACCAAAAGGCTGTTGTACTAAATATGTATATATAGATTCATCTATAAAGTCACTGTATGGAGAAGAGTGTCCTGTCATGGAGGCACTGGAGGATGGCTGAAACGGGGACTACAATCCACTTCGCCTGCCCCTCTTCCTCCTCTGTCTTGCCTCACCTCCAGGCCTCAGAATCCTCTAGATGTTGTCACTCATGCCCTTTTCCATTACTTTTTATTGCTTTAATAGTAAATGTTCAATAAACAATAGCCACAAGTGCCAGGCACTGCAAGGGAGGCATCATCCCTATTTGACAGGAACAGGGAATCTCAGTGTTGAAGGCACTTATCAAAGCTGCACAGCTAGGGACACCAGAGCAAAGAGTCAAGGGCAGGCCCTGCTGACTGCCCGTATCTTCTCACACTTCACCATCCATGGTTCTGAAGTGAGTTACCTGTGATCCAAATTCTTCAGAACAGAGAAGAGGCAGAGACCAAGACAACAAGAAAGCCTGTTTTTGTTTTTACTGGAGGCTCAGGTGGCACATGACAGTTCATAAAATGGCTTCAGAGGTAGGGGGTTGAAGGGAAACAAAAATAAACTGGGTGGGAAAGAAAAGCAACCAGGAGGAGGTTAAGAGCTGGCTGGTTCCTTCTCAGCCTGACTTAGGGGAGGAAGTTGATGCCTCCGAACACTAAGGATGGAGCCCTTCCTTCAACCCTTGACAGGGAAGAATGGGGGAAAAAATGCAAAAGGCTGTTGCTTTAGCCCTCCTGAGTCTCAAGGAAAAGGGGAAAAGCCGGTCTTCTGATGTCATGAGTTATGGGAAAGGAGGGAGGGGGTGCTGGGTAGGGTACAAGTCAGTTGGAAAAAACTGGCAGATACCTAAAAGAACAAAAGAAACAGACAAATCATGAACATAAACTTAATCATGACCCATTCCCCAGCCTTCTTGCTACCTGCCCTCTGAAAAGAGCAGCCTCTCACCAGATGGTAGTTCTGGGTGTCCTTTGAGTTGGAATCACTCCAGTATGGTGGTGGGGGGGTCCCCACTATTGATGGGGGCTGAGGTCTAGAGAAAATGGTAGTCAATTAGGCTTCTTGTTCTTCAGGAAGCTTCATGCCTTCTGTCTTTCCCTTTCGCCCTCCTTTCCCCAACAATTTCTACCCACAGGCTGGTGCTAAGGCTCCAAGCAGAGCTGAGGTGGGGGTGGGGTTTTGCATGGTTTGATTGTCTCTGCTGGGGCTGATTGATATAGTACCTACACCAAGGATGGCCCTAGCAATCTACATGAAAGGACAGAGACAGGGGAGTGGCACAGTAATAAAGGGAAGGGAAAGGGCCAAAAATGGGACAGCTGGTCCCAGCCATTTCCCCCCACTCCCAATTCCACTATCCTCACCTCTGGGGCTGTGGGCTGCCGGGGGCCAGGGGGCTGCTGCCGTCGCCGCTGGAAGTAGGGGCGGTTTCGTGGGCGCTGGGGCTCAGGCCGGGAACCATCAGTGGGGCCTTGGCTGGGCTTGGTCTCACCATCCCCACCTTCAGTGGTAGGCTGCTGAGGTGGCCTGGGGCGGAAAGGCCTAGGAAAAGAAGCAGAAGCCATGAAGGGACTATGGAACCCAGGGCAGACCACTTCTCTCACCAGGACTTCCCCAGCTTCCCTATTCCCATCTCCAAAAGCCAGGCTTTCAGCTCCATGTAAGTCCTGCTTCCCTCTGGGTACCCTAACCATTAACTTTAGGCACTTGTAAAACTCTTCCCCTTTTGCAAAGACTAAACACCAGACAGCAAAGAGAAACTGAGCCCCAGAAAAGGAGTCTTACCTTCGGTATCTGGGCCGGAATCTGGGTGGAGGCACCCGCTCATCTCCCTGCTGTTGGTCCACCTCTAGCGGAGCTGTCTCTTTGGGTTCTACCCCATCAGTGCCCTGGGAATATACAAAGGCCTTGGTGGGCTGTAGGAACCCTGGCTGTCCAGAGGCCAGGTTATCCCTGGCTCTTCCCAGCCCTTAGTTCCACTTCCTTTGTGGACCCTGTAGTCTCTAACCTCACCAATTCCCACTTCTGCCTAAAATTTTAGTAGAGGGCTCCCTTACTGCAGCTTCTCCTCACCTCTATAGGCTGCTGCTGGTTAGGGGGCCGAGGGCCTCGCACAAACCGTCTTCGGTAGAAGAAAGGTGGTGGGCGCCGTCGTCTGGGCCGCTGACCAGAGTCCTCAGCCCGCTCCCCTTCACTACCAGGTTCTGTTCCACCTGAGGGAGCCTCTGCCACCATAGGTGGTGGGGCAGCTGGGCGAGGCCGGGGGATGAATCGGCGGAATCTACGTCGATTGGGGGCATAGCGGCTGCCTTTCACTGGCACCCCCCCAGGCCCAGTTACATTGGCAGCTTCTGCACCCTGGAAATGTGGAAGGGGAATCGTCAGAACCCCCCACCCCATGACAAACGCACAACATTTGCAAACTTGCTGGAATCACTGGAGTCTCTTCTGTCTTCCAGCCCAAGTCCCCTATCTAGCTCTCCTGTGGCTCCTCTTATACTTATCCAGCTCCCCCACCCTGCCAAAGGGCAACAGTGAGTTGGTACTCATCTAGGAAAGAACAGCTTGTCCTTTTGAAATAACTGTTATGGCACCCTCCCCCCGAAGACCATGGGGTGGAGAAAGGGCTGGCAGCTACTGTCCATCTTTTGCTCCAGAGGACTGACTCAGAAGCATCCTGCTGGGGATGGGCCCCATATGGAAAACAGACATGGAAGTGCTTGGTGAACTACTGAGAAGACACCTTGATACTACTGACTGAAGACATGGACACATTATTTAGAACATCCTTAGTGTTAAGACACATCCTGGTGAGAACATAGCCCCATTCCCAGAGGCAGAGCTGGTCCCAGAAGGGTCAAAGCCTGGGCTGACCTCCAGGACACTCCCCCACAAGCCTGGCCAACTCTAGACCCCACAGCAGCCCCCAAACCTTCTCTCCTTCCACGACATCAAACTCCACAGTCTCCCCATCTCCAACGCTGCGCAGAAACTTCCTGGGGTTGTTTCTTTTAATAGCTGTCTGGTTGGGGGAAAGGCCATGAGAAAAGTGAGGGCAGCAAAAGCACAGTCTGTTCCACCCTTGCTGGGTCCACCACCCAATTCCATTCAACATTTTACTTGGGGTCCAGAGCTGGAGGGCAGAGCCAAAGATGGTCAAAGTTTAGTAGGGGAGGGGCTGGGGTGTAGCTTAGTGGTAGAATGCATGCTTAGCATGTGAAAGGCCCTGGATTCTATACCTGGCATTGAAAGAAAGAAAGAAAAATTTAGTAGGGGAAAAGTCAAACTAGGAGCCTGGGGATCCACTGAGAAGTTATCACTTTCCCCAGGATACTCTCTCCCTTCCCTCCTATACCCCTCAGGGACTTCAAAAAGGGAGGCAAGAAAGAGGAAATCAAAAGCAAAACAAAAAGCAGAGACAGTCTTAAATTGCAAAATGGGTAAAACATACTGTGCTTCTTACCTCAATCCCAGAGAGCTCTTTACACCAAGGCAGTGGTTCTCAAACTAGCGAGCAGCAGAATCACCTGGGAGCTTGTTAAAACGGTGCCCAACCCCAAGATCTGACTGATTCGGTAGCTTGGGGCGGGGCCTGAGAATTTGGATATCAGGTGATGCTGCTGGTGGTGCCAGGACCATACTTTGAGAACCACTGCACCCAAGTCTCTTGGACCTGAGTTCTTTCCCTTGGAAAACTGCCTGATTCCTTCCTGTGGTGTTAACAGGTCCCAGTAGGTGGAGAGCATGTAGTGCCCAGAGGGCAAAACACACTGACAGCCGTTCAGTAACCCAACACAATTGGGGCTAATGGTTGATACAAGCACCTGAGGCAGATGGGAGAGTGGCTATTTCCACGTGGGCAGTGGCTATTTCCACGTTGAGGAGCTGGAGAAGGACTGTAGCTAAGGGTTATGGGAAAGGCCTTCAAAGAGAGGGCCGGTTCCTCCCCTCAGAAAGCCAACCTAGCTTACCTGGTGAACAAAGACATCCTCCTTGGTGTCATTCCTGCAGAACAGGATGGGTCGTTAAGGGGGTGATTTTAATAAGACACTCAGTTCCACTAAGGCCTCCCTAGCTGTCCATTCCTAAGATTGGTGGCCCATCCTCTTCAGATTTCAGTTACTTGGAGCATAGACAGGACCCCCAAAAGCTGGTATAGAGAGGTACACCTAAAACCTCAGTGAAAATCCTGGTCTTCATGAGACAGGAATGGAAGAGAAGGCAAAGGCACCTTGAAAGAGCTGGGACAGCTCTTTACCTACAGAGTGCTCCACCTTCTACCCTAGGGCACCTTAGAACCTGCTGGTGCAGGCTATAACTGTTTCTGGCCAACCCCCCACCCCCAGTCCCTACTGGGACTGGAAAATTCCACTATCTCCTTTTTACTTCCAAGGAGCAGGCCAGAGGTGCAGAATGACTTTGGGAAGGGGACAAGGTGTCAGGAACTTGTTCCAAACAGCCACAAAACCTTATGTTCATACTCAGCCTGGAAGTAAATCCACAGTCTGGTTCCCTCTCAACATACAGAGGGACCAAGGATGAGAGAAAAGAATATCCATTCTCTATCATTACCTTGCCTACAATCCTAGTTTATCCTAGAACCCTGTAGGATGAGGGAGAGGAGAAGGACTCTTCACAGGAGCCTGCCTTCACCAGAACAAATGTTCCAGCTTTAAAAGCACTTGGATCTGCACAAAGGTCAGCCTGCTAAGAGGGAACTAAGGCCTCCCAGGAGGGCTTGGCTGGGCAGGGTGCCCGGGCTGGGGAAGGCTGCACTTGGGGGCTCTGCTCAGAATCCACCACTACAGCCTCTCCCAGGCTGGAAGGGGAGGGGCTGCCAAGAGAAGAGAAGCAACAATCTCCGGCTGGACTACCTCCTTCCTCCCTCCCCCTACAGCCAGTCTCAGTCCCATCAGGTGGGGGATTCAAATGAGTCACAGCTCTTTAAGGGAGACGAGTCGTGAGGGTGCCTCAAGTGCTTCCCTTAACAGGAAATCAGTGAAGATTCTAGCCCAGAGCCCTGAGGTAGAGAGAGCGCCATAATTCCACCCCCAAAGTACAGCAAACTAAAAATAATGAAAATTCCTGAAGGTGAGACAGAAGCTAGGAAGGTCAGAACCAGGTTTGCCAAGTTCCTGGATCATTAATCCTCTGCTTGCCCTTGAAGATGTGGAGGAGGCTTCATCTTGCCACTAAGCACACGTTTGTGCTGTGGTTAAAGACTCAACCAGCGTCAGCTGGACATTGCAACCATGTGCCTTGGCAGGGGTAGAGATGAGGTTGGGAAGGTGTCCAGTCCCACAGACCAGTTCGAAGACACCCATTCCACCCTCTCCCTGGGTTCCTCGGATACCTGTTGATGAATCCGTAACCATTCCGGACGTTGAACCATTTGACAGTGCCCAGGACTTGGATTGCTGCCAGGCAGAGATGCAGTGGGGATAGTAAGTGGGGGGAAGAGATGGAGTTGGACTGAGTTTTGAGACACTCCAAAAAAATCTAACCTGCCTTCCTATTAAGCTTATTTTCAAGACAACTAGGTTTCACTATTAGCTTTAAGGTATTCTTATCCCAATTCCACCAAATTGAATCATCCACACAGGAGGCTTAAGCTTTCAAAACCCAACTCTAGGGCATGTTCCTCTCATGCTATATAATTCCAGGTCCTTCACCTAGAACCGGTACTCACCTGATCCACTGAGTGCCACCCTCAGGTTATAACTCAAGAGCTTTTCTAGCCCTCCCAATGTAAGGGTCCCCAGTGCACCTGCTTCCCAAGTCAGAGTTTACCCCATGCTAACGAAGTCAACTGGGCCAAGCCTCCCGCCCCAGAGGCGTGGTCGAAATCAGGGTTTATTCTCCACCCCAAGGCCTTGGCTGAACCTGCTAGCCCTGGCTCTGCTCTGCCCCACCCCTACCCCCACCCCCACCCCCGGAAGGCATAGCAAGATTTCCCTCCAGGGGAATCCACTTTGGTCCGCAGTTCCCAGCTCAGGCCCATGGGCCTCGGGGCCAAGCCCATCTTCGGCTCTCTAGACCCTGTCAGGCCCCACGCTGCCCCTCCCCCAGTCCGCCTACCCCTTAGAGCCGCCCTGGCGCGTGCGCCCCCCCTCACCCAGCACCGGCTTGTCCGCCTGACTCCGAGCCGGGGGCGCGGGGGTCCCCGAGGCCGCCGTCACCGGGTTGCCAGGGGTGCGTGAGCCTGGCGCCGAGGGGGTCCCAGCAGCGGGGCCAGAGGCGGCTCCGCCCCCGCCGCCGCTGCCCGCCCCGCCGCCTGCTTTCTGCGGCTCTCCCGCGGGCACCGGTACCACCACCGCTACCACCCCTGCCGCCGTCGCGGGCACCGTCGCCGCGGGGGCCGCTGTCGCCACCACTGCCGCCTCCACCTCGCTCATCCCGCCGGGTCCAGTACCGGCCCCCGCCGCCACCTCCTCCTCCTCCTCCGCCGCCACCGCCACCGCCCCGGCCCCTCCCCCCGGCTCGCGGACCCGCCGCCCCGCTCGGTCCTCGCGCCCCGAGCCTCGCCCGCACGGCGGCAGCGGGCCCTGAGCCCAGGCCAATAGCAGCCGGCTGCCGCGGCGCGCGCAAGCCCCGCCTCCCGACCACAGGCCAATCCTAGTCGCGCAGCCCCCCGACCCTCACACCAGCCCCGCCTCCTGGACTTCGCACCGAGGCGGAGGCCCCCGCCCGCTGCCCCGTAAGTACACCTGGGCCCCGCCCCTCTTGCGCCACGTGACCTCTCCCAGCTCAGCCCATTGGCTGACAGCTATTTTCCCCTCCCCCCTCCGCCCCTTTCCACCGGCCGCGGGAAATCAAACGGGCTGGTTGCGCCCCCAACCGCCACCTGGCCTCTGCGCGAAAGGCGGGGCCGGGGGCGCTGCTCCGAAGGTTGCCCCTGACGACCTAGGTGGAGCGCGGCTGTCAGCAGCCTTAGGTCGGGCGGTGAGAGGCACTGCTAGCCCTCAACCTCTAGACCGACCTAGCCCAGACCCTGGCAGGCGTAGACGCCTTCTCCGGGACACCACCGTTGATTCATTCTCCTTAGAGGATGTCCCGGCACATGGGGCGACTGTATCTGCTCGCAGGGCAGGCTGGAAAGCACCGCAAAACGATTTAACCAACTCAACAGTTGTTTTCTGGGCCCCTCGTTTTTATTTTGTTTTTGAGACAAAGGGTACATGTAGCACACAAAGCAGTTTTGCTGAGTTTTGATATGTCTATCCATGTAGGCAACACCCTAACCAAGATATGTTTTCCTTGCCCCAGGAAGTTCCCTGGAGCCTCTTCCAGGTAATTCCAGCATCTTCACCGGTCACAATTCTAATGTCTCCCACCGTATTTCTCTCACGTCTATGTATGGGGTGCTGAAGTGTCTGGTTTTGGCACATGCAGTTTCCTCTGCTTCCAATGCGCTCCCCCACCCCGTGTCTGTTAGAGTGGCTCTCTTCAAATATCAGCGTACATATCACGCCTCACTATCACATCATACATTATTTTTAATGCACTTTTGAAAATATGAAATGATCCTATTTGCTTATTAATTCTACTCCAACCCTACGCACATACGCTAGTGCACAATGCTCAATATTTATTGAATAAATAAATGATCCCCAATTCACAAATGAGTAGACAGATGACTGGTGCGCAGCTGTCTCAGGTTTCTTGAAGCCCGAGAAGTCCGTCCTAGGAGCCGCAATCTCCCTCCCTAAATAATGAGGCTCTAGAAGTCGCTCCTCCAGAACGCCCACCCGGAAGGACGCGAGTCTCGCTGGGCAGGGCGTATTTTTGGTTAGGGCAGCGGGTCCCAGAGCAAGACACATGCCTCCACGCGCATCTCGTTCTGCCCCAAGTCTGCTTCCCCAGTGCTAGGCGTATTGGCTAGGGCCCGCGTCCCGCAGCCGCCGCAGCCACAGCCTCTCCCGATCCCGGCGCGCCCTCTGCCGGCCGGTCTTAAAGGCTGCCAAATAGCGCTTCTTTGGCGGTCCACCAGCTACTAGCCTACCTGATTGATGCACACCACCCATCCCGCCAGATGATTCGATTTCCAGGGCATTGGGCACAGTGGACAGAAAAAGAGAAAAGATAAGCAAACGACTACATCGCAAGGCGAGGCGGTGAAGGATACAGAAATGACCACCCCTTCCTCAAACATGTTAAGGACCAGTTTATCTGTGGTAAGCCCTGAGCTTAAGGGAAGCTGAGACCAAGACTGGGGAAAGCAAGCAAGATACCTCATGGGGTGACCTCTGCAGCAAAGAATCACATGGGAAATACACGGAGTTCATTTGAAAGGTAAGATGAAAGGAAGCTCAGATGAAGGGAGTGTGTGTCTTTACTTTCGTAGTGAAATTAAGAAAAAGTCAGGAAAGCAGAGGCATGGGGTATTGCAGGGAAAAGTACCCTTGGCAGACAAACTCGAATACAACATTCATACTGAATAGAGGAAAAACTGAAAGCTTTTCCTCTAAAACCAGAAACAAGGCAAGGTTGTCCACTCTCACCAGTTCTATTCAATGTAGTTCTTGAAACTAGCCAGAGCAATCAGTCACAATGAGAAGGAAAATAAAGGGATACAAATAGGAAAAAAAGAAGTCAAACTATCACTTTTTGTTGATGATAAGATCCTTTATCTAGAAGACCCCCAAAATTCGACCAGAAGACTCCTAGAGCCAATAAATGAATTTAGCAAAGTCAAAGGATACAAGATAAACAATCATAGATCAATAACTTTTCTACATTCCAACAGCAATTCAGCTGAGAAGAAATCAGGGAAATTATCCCTTTTGCAATATTCTCAAAAAAGCTGGGGGGTGGTTAATCTAACCAAGGAAGTGAAAGTTCTCTGCAATGAAAACTATTGGACACTGAAAAAAGAAATTGAAGAAGATCCCAGAAGATGGATAGGCAGAATTAATATTGTCAAAATGGCCACACTACCAAAAGCAATATACAGATTCAATGCAATCCCTATCAAAATACCAATGGCTTAAATTCATTTGGAAGAGTAGCCAAAGCCATTCGGAATAAGAAAAGTGATGGAGGAGACATCACAATATCCAATCTCAAATTATGCTGTAGAGCTATAGTAGCAAAAACAACATGGCATTGACATCAAAATAGACGCAAAAACCAATAGAATAGAATAGCAGACACAGAAGCAAATTCACATACTTACAGAGAACCATTTGTTAAAAAGGCTTTCAACTCTTCAACATACATTTTTGGCACCTTTTAAACAAATGGTTCTGGGGCCCGGCATGGTAGCACACACCTATAATCCCAGTTACTAGAGAGGCTGAGGCAGGAGGAGCAAAAGTTTGAAGGCAGCCTCAGAAACTTAGGGAGAAAAAAAATAAAAAGGGCTAAGGATATAACTCAGTGGTAGAGCACCCCTGGGTTCAATCTCCAGTACCAAAACAAAACAAAAGCAAATGGTGCTGGAGAAACTGGATATCTACATGTAGAAAAATTAAATTAGATCCCTTTCACCTCCACAAAAGTCAATTCAAAAATGGATCAAAGACTTAGGAATTATGGGCTGGGGATGTGGCTCAAGCGGTAGCGCGCTCGCCTGGCATGCGTGCGGCCCGGGTTCGATCCTCAGCACCACATACCAACAAAAATGTTGTGTCTGCCGAGAACTAAAAAATAAATAATAAAAATTCTCTCTCTCTCCTCTCTCGCTCTCTCTTTAAAAAAAAAAAGAATTCAACTCTTATTTGGTTTTAAACATCTTTCCTTTTAAAAAAAAAACTTAGGAATTAGACTAGAAACGTTGCAATTGCTAGAAGAAAACATATGGTCAAAGCTCAAGAAATAAAACCAAGAATCAATAAGTGGGATGCCATCAAGTTTAGAAGCTTTTGCATGGCAAAGAAAATGAGAGTAAAGAGAGAGCCTACAGAATAGGAAAAAAATCTTTGTCAGCTATTCCTCTGACAAGGGATTAATATCCAGAATATATAAAGAACTCAAAAAAACTCAATGCCAAAAAACCCCCAAATAACCCAATTAATAAATGGACAAAAGAACAGAAATTTATCAAAAGAAGAAACACAAAAGACCAACAAATATATGAAAAAATGTTCAACATCTCTAGCAATCAGGGAAATGCAAATCAAAAGATTTCATCTCACTCCAGTCAGAATACCAATGATCAAGAATACAAATAATAAATGCTGGTGAGGATATTAGGGAAAAGGTACAGCCATACACTGTTGTTGGGACTGCAAATTAGTATAACCACTTTGGAAAACAGTGTGGAGATTCCTCCAAAAACTAGTGATGGAATCACTATATGATCCAGCAATCTCACTCCTCAGTACTTATGCAAAAGAATTAAAATCAGAATATTATAGTAATACAGCTACTACAATGTTTCTAGCAGCGCAATTCACAACAGCCAAATCATGGAATCAATCCAAATGCTCATCAGTAGATGAATGGATCAAGAAAATGTGGTAGATATACACAATGGAGTTTTACTCAGTCATAAAGAAGAACAAAACTATGGCACTTGCCAGTAAATGATGAATATGGAGAAAAATCAGACTAAGTGAAATAAGCCAGACCCAGAAAATCAAGGGTGGAAAGTTTTCTCTTATATGTGATAGCTAAAAGCACAGTAAGGGAAAGAAGGTAGTGGGGAATGGGATTAGATATAATAAAGATACAGTGAAGATCAGTGAAGGAGAATGAGAGGGAGGGAGGAAGAATGGGAAAGAGAAAGAAATATGGGCTGAATCTAATGGAATCATGCTATATACATATATAAATATACCAAAGCTTATATCTCCTTCATGTAGAAATGTAGAAAGTACCAATAAAAAATGAATAAATAAAGGAGTAAAGGGAAGATAAGTAGAAAGGGCAGAAAAAGGGCAGGGAGGAGGAAAGAAAAGGGGGAAGGGAAATGGGGGTTGAAATTAAATTCCTTGTATGTATAATTTTGTCAAAAGGGATCCAAATACTATGTATAATTATAATGCTCTTAAAAAAAGAACTATAATGCTGACTCTGTGAAAACAGTAATATGAATAGATGCAACATAGCAATGTTTAATTCAGATTATTTTAATCATTTTTTGGGGGGTGCTAGGGATTGAACTCAGGGGCACTTGACCACTGAGCCACCTCTTCAGCCCTATTTTGTATTTCATTTAGAGACAGGGTCTCCCTGAGTTGCTTAGTGCCTCGCCGTTGCTGAGGCTGGCTTTGAACTTGCAATCCTCCTGTGTCAGCCTCCCAAGCCACTAGGATTACAGGCGTGCACCACCACTCCTGGCTTAATCATTTTTTTATAATAAAACAACTGTGCATCAAGAAAAAAAAATACTCTTGGCAGATGAACACCACCTATTCATGGAACAGTGTAACATACACTCTATCCCCAAGGAGAAGTACTAGCAGATGCCACCAAGAGATGCAGTGAATTGCCTTGTTCAGGTAAAGGATTTGTGCATGTCATTTTTTTGTTTTTCAGAAATATTTGTGTACTCTTTTTTTCTTGTTTTCGTAATTCTTAGGTTCAGTTAATTTTTTTAAATTAATCAATTAATTTATTTTGTGGTGCTGTGGATTGAACCCAGGGTCTCACTTGTGCTAGGCAAGCCCTCTGTCACTAGCTTCATTCCTAGTCTTGAATTATTTGAATATTTTTAAGTTCTATAGATAAAAGAGTCTCCTCCTTTTCCCATCACTCTTTTCATTTGCTCCTGCTCACCTTTTGCCCTGTATATCCACATTATTTTAACACCAAACTTCCTGAAAAGCATTTTGCTGTCACCTCTCATTCTCCACCATCCTTCTACAGTCCACCAAACCAAATTTACTTTTTGCCTCCTAAAATATAGAATCATGCTATATACATACATAAATATACCAAAGCTTATATCTCCTTCATGTATATGTAGAAAGTACCAATTAAAATGAATAAATAAAGAAGTAAAGGGAAGATAAGTAGAGTAGAGGGGGCAGAAAAAGGGAAGGGGATAAATAAAATAATTAAAATAATCTACTCCCCTGAGGCTACATTAGCAATGACCCAGTCTCTTCTCCTGCCTCCTGCTGCTGCTGCTGCTGCTGCTACTGCTGCTGCTGCTGCTGCTGCTGCTGCAGCAGCGGCTCCTCCTCCTCCTCCTCATCCTCATCCTCCTCCTCTTCCTCCTCCTCCTCTTCCTCCTCCTCCTCTTCCTCCTCCTCCTCTTCCTCCTCCTCCTCCTCCCAGGGCCTTGCACAAGCTAGGCAAGCACTCTACCACCAAGCTACATTTCCAGCCCCTATATTTTAAAAATTTGAGGTGGTGTCTCATTAAGTTGCCCAAGCTGGCCTTCAACTTTGGGATTCTCCTGCCTCAGCCTCCCAATTCTGTCCCTTCTTAACTGGAACATTCAGTGAGTGCATGACTTTTGGTTTTCTTTGGACTCCATCAAGTGACTTGTCAGAGCGTCACTCATCTTCTCATGTCTTTCCTTTTGTGATTTGTCCTCCACCAACCCCAATATTTCCAGATCATGTTCTCCTATCATCTCAAGGTCATTTATTCATCCCCCTGGCTTTTAGTGACTAAATGACAAAAATGCATATAAAGCACTTAGCATACTTTATGACACATAGTGAGTGCTCAATAAATGCTAATTCTTACTATTATGACTAGGTTAAAAAAAAAAAGAGGTTCCAAGAAGGAGGTGGCAAGTAATGATATCAGATATGACAGATGGGACCAGACCTTTTTATTTTTATTTATATTTGAGACCGGATCTCAATAAGTTGCTTAGGGTCTTGCTAAATTGCTGAGGCTGGCCTTGAACTTGCAATCCTCCTGACTCAGCCTCCCAAGTCACTGGAATTAAAGACATGTGCCATCACACCTGCCTTTATTTTATCTGTGTGTGTGTGTGTGTGTGTGTGTGTGTTTTGAAGTTTTAAAATGTAAATACCTGTGAATGTAACCTTATTCAGAAATACAGTCTTTGCAGATGTCATTGGGTTAATATGACGTCATTTCCTCTTATAAAAGGGAACCTCCGTGTGAGGTCAGAGACACATGGGGAGACAGCCATGAGACACTGAAGTCTTGAACAAGTAAAATATGGAAGGTGTTGGCTATGAAGTATTGAGCACCAAGTCTTGGCTGTTGCAAGCCAAGGAACTCCTGGGGCTACCAGAATCTGGAAGAGGAAGGAAGGATCCTCTTCTTTAAGCTTTGGAGGGAGAACAAATAACTGCGTACATCTTAACTTCAGACTTCTATCTTTCAGAACTGTGAGTGAATTTCTTCTGTTATTTATCAGGTTTATGGCATTTATTAGGGAAACCATAGGAACCCATACACAACCCAATTTCAGATGACTTCCTAATATGCCTGCAGCCTAGACACCCTCCCGAGCTCCAGACCCCTGATGGCCAATTGACAGCTGGAAATCTCTAGGGTCCCTTATGTTAGTAAAGGGAACCACCACATCCAGATGCAGAGACTGAGAATCAGCCTTGATACCAGACTCTCCTTCCCTACATCTAATGTCTCACTGACTCTGGGTCCTGTCAGTTCTACATTGTCACCTCTGTTTATTTCTCCTCATCCCCCCCGCCCTCCCTGGTTCACACCATCAGTGTCTCTCACCTGCATCACCACAGTACCCTCTGCCTACCTGACTTCCTTACTTCCAGAGGACCCTCAGATCCATTTTCCATGAAGTATCACACCAGTAAAGCAACTCCTCCAATCATTCTGCCTTAGAACCCTGCTTTATTTTCACTATCGTCTTTATTAGTCCTTGGTATTTTCATATTCTTGTTTTCTTGTTTATGATCTTTAAGTTTTGGATCTTGTCTATCTTGCTCACTGCTGTTTTCTCAGCACCTAAAACCACACCAGGCACCTTATACATAACCAGTGAATGTTTGACTGAATGAAGGAATGCAGCTAGAAAGATCTTTCTAAAATGCTTTTCTTCTTGGTCCCCCCACCAGTGAAAGTACTTAGGCACATTAAATATATACATTCCCCAGTAACCAGCAGTTCACCTGTGTATTTGACCCAAACAGATTTTTCTTTTTTCAGATGAGGATTTCTCTATGTTGCCCAGACTGGCCTTGAAATCCTGGGCCCAAGAGGTCCTCCAGCGTCAGCCTCTGGCGTAGTAGAGACTGCAAGCTTGCACCACCACTCCCCACTGGGCTCTATGATATCTTGAGTATCTTTCTTTAACATCTGGCCAGGACAAGGAAAAGTACACAAGAACTGTCATGATAAATCCAGTGCTGGTTAGCACTTCTGTGAATTGTCTTCTAAAATATTTCTAGTTTACAATAAAATATGCATGTTCATTAATTTCTTTAACAAACATTTATTGAGTACCTACAGTGTGCTTGATGCTATAAAAGGTTCTGAGGTGTCAAAGTGAATAAGGCACAAAGATCCTTTCTATACTTAGAAAATACAGAAATCCCACATTATAGTAAAGGAGACAGTGAAATAAATAAACGATACATAGAAGAATTATCACTATACTAAAGGCCTTGAAGGAAATGCAGACTGATGTGATATTAGGAGAATATGGGGGTTAACCCAGAATCAGGCTATCCAGGAAGACACTCCTAGGAGGTGGTATACTGCACTGTGACTCGAAAGCCTATCAGAAGAAAAAATTTAGTGTAGAGGGCAAGTCTAGTGAATAGGAAATGAGATAGGCAAGATCAGATCAACCTTGGGATCTAGATTTTATTTTAATTAGTTAGTTAATCAATTAATTAATTAATTTTTGCTATACTGGGAATTGAACTCAGAGCCTCACACATAGTAGGCAAGTGCTCTACCATTGAGCAATATCTCCAACCCTTTTTATTTTTTTGTTTTGAGACAGGGTCTCATTAAGTTGCTGACACTGACCTGGAATTTAGGATCCTCCTTCTTCAGCCTCCTGAATCACTAGGATTACAGGTATGTGCCACTCCACCCAGCTAGATTTTTTAAAAAATGTTTATTTTATAGTTGTAGTTGGACATAATACCTTTATTTCACTCATTTATTTTTTTATGTGGTGCTGAGGATCGAACCCAGGGTTTCGTGCGTGCGAGACGACCACTCTACCACTAAGCCACAACCCCAGCCCCTAAAGTTTTTTTAAATTTAATTTAATTTAGGGGTTTTGTTTGTTTGGTTTTCACAGTGCTAGGAATCAAACCCAGGGCCTCATACATGCTAGGCAAGGGATCTACAACTGACATATACCCCAAGCCCTAGATTTTATTCTAAGAGTATTGGGAAGACTTTGAAGAGTTTTGAAAAGGGAAGAGAGCAATATGATCTGATTTATGTTTTTTTATAATTTATTTTTTAGTTTTAGGTGGACACAATATCTTTATTTTTATTTTTATGTTGTGCTGAGAATTGAACCCAGTGCCTCACACATGCCAGGCAAGTGCGCTACCACTTGAGCCACATCCCCAGCCCCTGATTTGTTTTTTTTTTTTAAATTTTTAGGGGGCTGGGGATGTGGCTCAAGTGGTAGCTCGCTCGCCTGGCCATGCGTTCGGCCCGGGTTCGATCCTCAGCACCACATACCAACAAAGATGTTGTGTCTGCCGAGAACTAAAAAAAATAAATAAATATTTAAAAAAAAAAAAACTTTTAGTTGTAGATGGACACGATACTTTTATTTATTTATTTATTTATTTATTTGTATGTGGTGCTGAGGATTGAACCCAGTGCCCTCACACATGTGAGGCAAGCACTCTGCCACTGAGCTAAAACCCCAGCCCTGGTTTGTTTTTTAAATGTTTTTTAAAGGCTTTTTCAAAACAACTTTTTATTTTTTTGAGCCAGGCATGGTGGATACATGCCTACAATCCCAGCTACTTGAGAGGTTGAGGTAGGAAGATTGCAAGTTTGAGGCCAGCTTGAGCAACTTAGTGAAACCCTATCTCAAAATCAAAAATAAAAAGGACTGGGAAAGGGCTGGGGTGGTGGTTCAGTGATAGAGCGCTTGCCTAGCACCTGTGAGGCACTGGGTTCAACTCTTAGCACCACATATAAATAAAAAAAAATAAGGGTCCATTGAAAAAAATATTTTTAAAAAAAGGACTGGGAATGTAGCTCAGTGGTAGAACACTACTAGGTTCAATTCCAAGTTACCAAAAAAATAAAATAAAATACATATATACTGTGTGTGTGTGTGTGTGTGTGTGTGTGTTGCTGGTTTTTGAATCCAGGACCCCTCATGCATGATGAATACAATGTTTTACCCCTAGCCCCAACTTTATTTAAAAAAAAATTAGTTGTAGATGGACATAATATCTTTAGTTTATTTATTTTTATGTGATGCTAAGGATTGAACCCAGTGCCTCATACATGCTAGGCAAGTGCTCTACCACTGAGACACAACCCTAGCCCCCCAAGTTTATTTTTTAGAACAATTTTATGTTCACACAAAACTGAACAAAGACACAGAGATTTCTCATATCCCTCCTGCCCCCATCCACACACAACTTCCTCCACTTAACTTAGGTTTTTAAAACATCACTGGGCTGCTCTGTGGAAAATAAATTGGAGGGAAACAGAGGTGATGAGCATGTGGATTAGTGTGAGGCCATAAGGATGAAGTGGACCCATTTGAGGTATGTTTGGGAGATACAGCCAGCTCTCTGAACTCATGGGTTCCACATCCACAGATTCAACCGACTGAGAATCAAAAATGTTTCTCAAACAGGGGGCAGTAGTGTATGCTTGTATTCTTAGCAACGTGGGAGGCTAGGGAAGGAGGATCATAAGTTCAAGGCCAACCTCAGCAATTTAGCAAGATCCTGTTTCAAAACAAAAAAAGGCTAGGGATTTGACTCAGTGGTTGACCACCCTGAGTTCAATGCCTGATACCAAAAATAAAATTTAAAAAAATAAGCCTTGAGCTGCATGCAGGGGTAATCCTTGTTTTAGACCCAGTTCCATCTCTAAGGTTGGTTTCCTCTTTATGGAGTTCAGCATTTGGTGAATCCACTCATCTCTGACCTGTCCAGAGAATGAATGACAAGAACGAGGACTCCTCCTCCTCCTCTTCTTCCTCCATTGTTTTTGGGGTCTCTCTGTGTGGTCCAGGTTGGCCTTGAACTTCTGTGCTCAAGCAATACTCTCACACATAATCCCAGAAGCTGAGCTCTGGGATTCTGTGTGTGTGTGCAATATACCCAGCTCCATTTCAAAGGACAAAATTGGGGCCACCAGTACCAAGAAGGCTAAGATATCTGAAACTGGACCAAATCTCCCAAAGAGAGGAATGGGGCCTGGGAAGAAGAATGGCTTACAGGTCTCAGATCTTTTTTCCTGGCTATTCAAGACAAGGTGACCTCTTGGGCTGGGGCTGGGGCTCAGTGGTAGAGCACTCGCCTAGCATGTGTGAGTCTCTGGGTTTGATCCTCAGTACCACATAAAAATAAATAAATAAAATAAAGGTATTATGTCCATCTACAACTAAAAGAATTTTTTTTAAAAAGACAAGATGGCCTCTAAAGCTTGCCCATTACTAACTTCAAACTCCCATCTCACTGTTTTACAATAGTCTCCCCCTCTTCTCTTTCTCTCTTCTCGTCTCTTGCAATATTTTTTAATTGGTATATTATAGTTGTGCATAAATGATGACATTTGTTGTTACATGTTTGTACATGAGCACAATGTAACAATACTGATTGACTGACATTACTCCCCAGCATTCCCCCTCCCTTCCCTCCTCCCATCCCTCCGACCTTTTCCTCTACTGATCTCCTTTTGGTTTTCATGAGATCCCAAGCCCCCACCTTTATTTTCCTTTTTCCTCTCTAGATTCCACATGTGAGAAAAAAAATATATAACCTTCTCTTGATTTTTTCAGTTTGTCTTATTTCGCCTACCATAATGGTCTTTAATTTCATCCACTTTTTCCTGCAAATGATATAATTTCATTTTTCTTTGTGGCTGAATAAAAGTCGATCATATATAGAGAGACCATATTTTCTTTATCCATTTCTCTCCTCTCCCTTGATTCCCTCTAAGCATTTGGCAGTTTCTTCTGCTTGCATTGCCTGCCTACCCCACCACCAGTTGTTCTATAAACTTTTATAGCTGACCACATCCCAGGCTTTGTGGCAGGTACTGAGGATTCAAGATCCTACAATCATGGAGCTTCCATCTATTGGGTAGACAGATGGTGCTGGCAGGGATGAACACAGAGTGCATGAGACAGAGACAATGATATCCAAGCAAACTGGGAATGTCAGGGATGGCATCTGTGGAAGATGAAACCAGACCCCAGTATGAAAGGCCCTTGAAAGTAGGCCAGGTGAAAATGGAATTAAAGTAGATGCAAGGGCATGGGACGCAGGATGCAGAAAGAGATCCTGTATGTGGATGTAAGAGTTTCTCTAGAGCTGGAAAGGAATAGAATTAGATCCTGAGTTACTCTTTGGTGCTTTCCTTTCCAAATACAAATGTCATCTGCTCTTCACCTCCTCTCTTACACCTTCAGATAATCTTTTTATTTCTAGACCAAGAAGGGATGATAGTCATCCCTCTTATATTACCTCTTGTTTTATTGTTTGGGGGGGTTGGTTTGTTTTTGCAGTGCTAGAGATCAATCCCAGGGCCTTGTGCATGTTAGGCAAGCACTCTACCTGTGAGCTACACACCCAAACCCTAAGTTTCTTCCCTAGCACCTAAGTTCAGCAAGATCTCTGGGAATGAGGATGGGTTCTAGTTTTTTCTGCAAGACCAGAACCATGCCAGTCTTATTCTTATCCATCTTCCCCCTCTTTCCCTTTACTTCTTTGAAGCAAGATCAAAATCACAAAAGATGCCTCAGGAATGTCCTTAGAGTACTGCTCCTACTTTCATACCAACTATCATTCATAAACCTTTTCATTCACTGATGATAGACATGCTAGTATGTCCTGGGCACACAGATTAAAATTACATACTTATTTTAGATGATAATTTTAAATAAAATTATATATATTATTTTCTGATTATCTACACATTGCAATTTTGCTCCCAAGGGGCCACACTTGCATCCTAAGTATCAGACATATATCTATATTGTTGGTATTCTCTTTCTCTGTCTCTGTCTCTGTCTCTGTCTCTGTCTCTCTCTCTCTCTCTCTCTTGTCTGTCTCTCTCTCTCTTGTCTCTGTCTCTCTCTGTCTCTCTCTGTCTCTCTCTCTCTCTCTCTCTCTCTCTCTCTCTCTCTCTATATATATATATATATATATATATATATATATATATATATATATATATATCTCCCACATTCCTAGCCCTTTTTATTTTGTATTTTGAGACAGGGCCTTGCTAAGTTGCTTAGGGCCTCACTAAATTTCTGAGGCTGGCTGAGGCTGGCTTTAAACTTGTGGTCCTCCTGCCTCAGCCTCCCAAGCCACTGGGAAGTATCTGACATTTAATATCCTCAATGAATGTTAGTTGAATGAATGAAGTTGAAGCTTCTGCTGTGATATCAGCAACTGGTGCTCTGAGATTATGTCCAGTGACAGCGATCACTACAAAGAAAGTATCATCTACATGCCCATTCCCAAGGCTCATTTGATGATTTGACTTTTATAAAACCCCTTGATGATAGAAGGAAGTATAATCTCTGACCAGGACCCCTGAGAAGGATAAATTTTTACTGTAAAATACTTATACTACAGAGAACCCTTATTCTACTCCAAACCTTGCAGCAGCTGACTTCATTTCCCCTCACATGCAACAGAGAATATATTCACTACCCTCAGATTGGTTAGGGGGCATAGTCAGCAGGATATGAATCAGATGTAATTTTTTTTTTTTAAAAAAAAGCATGGAAACAAGACTGGAAGAAAATATGGTAAAACACCTGTAAGGCTGAGGCAGGAGGACCAAAAGGTTTAGGCCAGTGTGGGCAACTTAGAGAGATCCTATCTCAAAATAAAAGTTAAAAAAAAAAAAAAGGCTGGGGAGTGTAGTAGAGTGGTAGAGGGCCCTCGGATTACATCTTTAGTACCACAAAAAGAAAAAGAAGGAGAAGAGGAAGAAGAAGAAAAGAAATTGTAGTAAAACATTAACAGCAGTTGCTTCTCAGTGTTGGATTTGTGGTTAATTGTATTTCCCCAAATAGTCTACAGTGGACTCACATTTCTTAAAGATATTTCCTAGTTGTTAATGAACTTTTGTTTTACTTATATGTAGTGCTGAGAATTAAACCCAGTGCCTCACACATGCTAGGCAAGTGCTCTTCCACTGAGATACAACCACAGCCCCCAGGAGTCACATTTTTATAATAAGAAGGTTTGACAGAAACATTTTAATTATTTATTTATTTATTTATTTATTTATTTATTTGTACTGGGGATTGAACCCAAGGGCACTTTACCACTGAGCTACATTCTTAGTTCTTTTGTAACTTTTTCATTTTTTAAAATTTTGACACAGAGCCTCAGTAAGTTTCTGAGGCTGGCATTGAATTTACAATCCTCCTGCCTCAGCCTCCCCAGGTGCTATGATTACCTGTGTGTGCCACCATGTCCTGCGTCCTGCCAGAATCTTTTTTTTTTTTTTTTTTTGTAAGGGGGATTGATCCCAGGGGTGCTTAACCACTGAGTCACATCCTAACCCTTTTTATTTTTTTATTTTGAGACAGGATCTTGCTAAATTGCTATGGCTGGCTTTGAATTTCTAATCCTCCTCTCTCAGTTTCCCAAGTCACTGGGATTACAGGCATACTTCACCACTCCTGGCTTGGAATCTTTATAGTTGTGTAAAAACATTCTTCTTTTCTTTGGTACTGGGTATTAAACCCAGAGGTGCTTTACAACTGAGCTACTTCCCAGCCTTTTTTTTTTTTTTTAAAGAGAGAGAGAGAGAATTTTTTAATATTTATTTTTTAGTTTTTGGCAGACACAACATCTTTGTTTGTATGTGGTGCTGAGGAGCACGCATGCCAGGCGTGCAAGCTACCGGTTGAGCCACATCCCCAGCCCCCCAGGCCTTTTTATTTTGAGACAAGATTTTGCTAAGTTGCTGAGGCTGAGATTGAATTTACAATCCTCTTGCTAGATTTTTAGGCTTGTACCACAGTGCCCAGCAAAACATTCCTCTTGATATAACTGGAGCCCTTACCCTTTTGGTGAGGGACAAGAGGTCCAAAAAACAACTAGTTTGGTCTCTTTTCTCATCCTACTCCTCCTTCCCAATCCCAGCTTTGCCGGAGGACTAACTGCATGCCCCATCAAACTCTGAGCTGACTTATCAAGAATCTCATAATTCTAGAATCTTATGAGGATTTCCCAATTCCTGCATGACTGCATTTATTTTCAGGAATGGCTTGATTAATCCATCATGTCCTTCAGACACACAGACTGACAGTACTTTAAAAAAAAATGTTTTGAGCTGGGGATGTGGCTCAAGCGGTAGTGCGCTCGCCTGGCATGCGTGCAGCCTGGGTTTGATCCTCAGCACCACATACAAAGATGTTGTGTTCGCTGATAACTAAAAAATAAATATTAAAATTCTCTCTCTCTTTAAAAAAAATTAAACAATTTATAAAAAAAAATGTTTTGTTTTTTCTTTTTTAGTTGTAGATGGATACAGCACCCTTTTTTTTTTTTAATGTGGTGCTGAAGATCAAACCCTCACTATGCTAGGCAAGCACTCTACCGCTGAGCTACAACCCCAGCTCCTGACCACACTTTGATTACTCTGTGCCTTCAACTTCCTCATTCAATTAACCAGGTCTCTAGAATGTCTCAGATATTCATCTTTTGTCTCCCTGCCTCACATACCCAGCCTGCCTCACTGCCCTGGTCCAGGCCTTCCTACATGTTCACTTGGGCTACTCTCAGAGACTCTCCAATGGTCTCTTGCTTCTGGTATGACTGATTTTGATTCCTCTGTCATCCATGGCTGGTGGGAACTTCTTAGAACAGAGGCACATCAGTGATTGGCTTTGCCTTTCTAATCAGTAAGAGAAAAAAGGGTCCAGCTTCTTTGCACACATTGAGGCCTCCCTTCCCTGCTTTACCTTTCAAGTAATATCTCTGCCCACACCCCAACCCTGACATGACTCTTTCTTTTATTCACTAAACACATCTTCCTCTTCCTCCATACCTTTTTTTTTTTTTTTCTTTTTTTGGTACTGAATACTGAACTCCAGGGGCATGCTACCACTGAGCTACATCTCCAGACCTTTTTTTTTTTTTTTTTTTTTTTTTTTTGAGACAGGTTCTTACTAAGTTGCTAAGGCTGTCCTCAAATTTGCAATTGTCCAGCCTCACGTTCCAAAGTCATGAGGATTATGGGCATGTGCCACCTCACCCAGATTTTTAAAAAATTGTTTGTTTTTTAAGAGACAGAGTCTCATCTCCCTCTGTTGCTCAAGCTGGCCTCGAACTCCTAGGCTCAAGTGATCCTACTGCCCCAATACCTCTGGTTGTAATTGGGATTACAGATAGGTGCACTGCAATTGGCTCCTTTTCTTGGTAGGGTTACTGGGGATTAAACTCAGAGGCACTTGACCATTTAGCCACATCCCCAGCCCTATTTTCTATTTTATTTAGAGAAAGGGTCTCTCTGACTTGTTTAGCTCCTTGCTTTTGCTGAGGCTGGCTTTGAACTTGGGATCCTCCTCCTCAGTCTCCTGAGCTGCTGGGATTACAGGCATGCCCCAAATTGGCTCCTTTATTCTTATTTTTACTTTCCTCAGCAAATCCCACGCAACCATCCACTCCACTTCTCAGTGCTGGGGATTGAACCCAAGGGCTCCTATATACCAGGTAATTGCTCTCCCATTGAGTTACATCCCCAGCCCTAACTCATTTCTGGAGATCCTCAAGAAATCCTAGTTCAGAGCCTCTTTTCTTCTTCTTCTTTTGGTACTGGAGATCGATCCCTAGGGTGGTTTTCCACTGAACTACATGCTCAGCCATTTTTATTTTTTATTTTGAGATAGGATCTCACTAAGTTTAGTTGCTCTCTAAATTGTGATGCTTCTGCTTCAGCCTCTTTTTGAAAAATTGTAGATGGACAAAATAACTTTAATTTTTTTTTGAGAGAGAGAGAGTGAGAGAGGAGAGAGAGAGAGAGAGAGAGAGAGAGAGAGAGAGAGAGAGAGAGAATTTTTAATATTTATTTTTTAGTTCTCGGCGGACACAACATCTTTGTTGGTATGTGGTGCTGAGGCGAGCGCGCTACCGCTTGAGCCACATCCCCAGCCCTAACTTTAATTTTATTTGTTTCTTTTTTATGTAGTGCTGAGCATTGACCCCAGTGCCTCACACATGCTAGACAAGCGGTCTACCATTGAGCTACAACCCCAGCCCTACCTCAGCCTCTTGAGTTGCTGGGATTACAGGAGTGCATCACTACACCCAGAACCTCCTTTCTTTCTTTCTTTCTTTCTTTCTTTCTTTCTTTCTTTCTTTCTTTCTTTCTTTCTTTCTTTCTTTCTTTCTTTTTCTTTCTTTCTTTCAAGAGAGAGAGAGAGGGCTGGGGATGTGGCTCAAGCGGTAGCGCGCCCTCCTGGCATGCGTGCGGCCCCGGGTTCGATCCTCAGCACCACATACAAAGATGTTGTGTCCGCCGAGAACTGAAAAATAAATATTAAAAAATTCTCTCTCTCCCTCTCTCTCTCTCTCTCTCTGTGTGTGTCTCTAAAAAAAAAAAATAAAAAAATAGAGAGAGAGAGCACGAGAGAGAGAATTTTAATATTTATTTATTTATTATTTTTTTGGCGGACACAACATCTTTGTTGGTATGTGGTGCTGAGGATCCAACCCAGGCCGCACGCATGCCAGGTGAGTGCACTACAGCTGGAGCCACATCCCCAGCCCCGAGAACCTCATTTCTTGATAGATACCTGAACTTTCATGACTGCTTTCTCAGAGCTTTCTTGTATCTGGTCTCTTACTCCATTTATGGACTATCCTGACCTAACTCTATTTTGTATATATCAGATCTGCCCTTCCCTTTCAGTGGACCCAATCAGTGGTGGCCTGCTAAATGTTTAACAACCAGTTCTGATAAAGGAAACTGATTCGTAGCACTTGCCAATTTCTGTGGGTGCAAACACTTCCACCATGGCTAATTTCAAGCTACTAATTAAACATTATTGAACATGGAGTTGGTAAGAGATGTGCACAATTGGTTCTTATTTTTTATTATAGCTTATACAACCAGCCTTTACCACACTACTGGTTCCCATTCAAACTTTTCAATGGTGCTTCCGAAAGAACTCTTTATCCTACTGTAACTTTTCTGTAAATCTAAAATTATTTCAGAATTGGGCTGGGAATGTACCTTAGTGACAGAGTACTTGCCTAGTTTTGCATGAGACCCTGGGTTCAATCCCCAGCAGAGTGAAAAAAATATATCAATCAAAATATGAAATTTCTTCCAGGAACCATGATACATGCCTTGTAATCCCAGCAGCTCGAGAGGCTGAGACAGGAGGATTGTGAGTTCAAAGCCAGCTTCCGCAATGGGGAGGTGCTAAGCAACTGGGTGAGACCCTGTCTCTAAATAAAACACAAAATAGGGCTGGGGATATGGCTCAGTGGTTGAGTGCTGCTGAGTTCAATCAATCCTCAGTACCCCCCAACAAAAAAATTGAAGTTTCTAAAAGTCTACCAGAGCAGTCTAACCAAACAGAAGTAGACTGTTGGCAGACCTCTTTCTAGCAAAATATGGGTATTCTGTAAATGTTACCTTTTCAGAAAGGAAATGAGGAAGTAATGAATGAACTCTATTGCTAGTATGTCATGCAAAGCCATTGAAAATCTATTGAAGGGTAGCTGGAAACTTTTAAAGAATCTCTAAATTCTAATCTGGTGAATAGGTGTGTCACAAGATAGAAAAGGGGTATGAATGTCATTAAAATAAATTAGAATCTGTGTGCATGTACAGATATGTAAGGATGAATCCCACCATTATGTATAGTTATAATTCAACAGTAAAAATATGTAAAAACATTTTAAATTATAAAAGTTAGTCATAATCCAATCAATTGTTTTTTGAACAAGTTCTCAAGAAAGAAACTTTCATGTGAACGGAAGAATGCTGAGCATGTAAATTAGAAAAGAAGGTCCAAGAGAGATTCTCCTATAGTTTTAAGGGAAGTCCTAATCCAGGATTATTAATAGTTCAAATTCTTCTGGAAAGGAAGACAGACAGGACTTTTTTACCCTGAAGGCAAATGAACTATGCTGTTTTTTTGGTACCGGGGATTGAACTCAGGGGCACTTAACCACTGAACCACATCCCCAGACCTTTTTTTGTATTTTATTTAGAGACAGGGTCTCACCGAGTTGTTCCGGAGGCCTTGCTAAATTGCTGAGGATGGCTTTGAACTCGGGATTCTCCAGTCTCAGCCTCCCTCCCTTGCCTCTGGGATTACAGGTGTATGCTACCTCACCGGGATGCACTATGCTCTTAGAGCTGTATGGTCTAATAGGTGCAGCTAATTCCATTGCCTTGCTTTCAAGCCTCCTTGATTGCCACATCACCTTATATTTTCTACACACACACACACACACACACACACACACACACATTTTAGTTGTATAAAGGATACAATACCTTCACTTTATTATTATGTGGTGTTGAGGATAGAACCCAGTGCCTTACACATGCCAGGCAAGCCCTCTGCCACTGAACTACAACCCCAATTCTAAAAAATCAACCATTTTAAAGTGAACAATTCAGTGGCATTTTGTGCATTCATAATGTTGTGCAACCAACACCTCCAACTACTTCCAAAACATTTTCATCACTAAAGTAATGTCCCTTAAGCTGTTCCTCTCCTTTTCTCCCAGGACCTGACAACCTCCTATCAGCTTTGCTTCTTCAAATTTACCTATTTTGGATAATTAATTTTATCAATGAAATCATAGAAAATATGACCTTTTGCTGACTTTTACTCGGCATGTTTGAGGTTCATCCAGCTGTAGCATTTATAAGTTATGCCATTCCTTTTTATGACTGAATAATATTCCATTATAAGGGTATAATGCATTTTGTTTATCCATTCATCTATTGGATATTTGGGTTATTTCCACCTTTTGGATACTGTAATTAAAGTGCAGCAGTGAACAGTCACATGCAAAGATTTGAGCTGGCAAACCCTCTCATCACTGAGCTACCCCCTCCCCCAGTCCAAGTTTGTTTTGAAATCTTTGGGTATATGCATAGGAGTGGAACTGCTGTGCCATAGGAACCTTACGTCTTAAAAAGAGCAAGAACTGGAGTTTTAAACAATGTTCCCAAGAAGTTTGTTGTTGTTGTTGTTGTTGTTTGGGCAAAGGACAGGAATTTCAGAAAACTGAATGGAAAGATCTGGAGGTGATAGTGTAATGTGCTACACGAATGTAGTAATTCGTTTGCAGTTCACACATTTCACGGGGTTTTTACAACCTGGTGAATTAGAAGTTTAGACAACATTATTTCTCTCATTTTACGGGAAGAAAATTAAGACAGAACGATTTTAAGTAATTTCTAAAAGCCACAAACAAGAACCAGATTCAGGGTTTGGGGTTCCATGATCAGATCTTTAGTCGCTTGACAGTACTGCTATCCACCTAACGGGCATATCAAGGTAGTCAAGGCCATAGTGGGAAACGTAGGAACTAGAGGAAAACTAAAATGTTTCTGGAAAAGCAGCAGCATTCTTTCCTAAGACAAGCAACAGGAAATAAACTCCTAGTGGGAAAGGTCGTTTCCAGTTTCTTAGTCATCTTTTATGATTTAGAGAATGTCAATGCAATGTAAATATCACTCTTCTTTACAGATAAAATTTTTCTAAGGGGATTGTAGATAATTCTTTGGAAACCGCAGATCGCAGATGGAAAAACGCTATGTCTCTTTATTTAGGATCTGGCGTAGAACTGCATCTATGGAAGCCACAGGGAGGAACGCAGACCGGGGCTTAAACAAGATGGTGGCTGGAACGGGACCGCTCTGTCTTTCCAGCGAAACTCTATGGTACAGCAAAGTCGTAGATGAAAACTGAAGCCGAAATGGGTGGTAACCCGACCACACATCGCGCTAAATGAGTGGAGCGAAAAGCGATCTCTCGCGCATGTGTGGAACTGAGAGAAAGGACTCTGAGGCAAGGGGCCCAGCCCACAGCGCGTTTTCTGAAACGTGTGGGTCGTTTAAGTCCAGTTAAAGCCGAGGTGGGGCGTTTCCTAAGACGCATGCGTCCTAGACCCCGCAAGCGGTACAGTGGCGTGGTCTTTTCAACGCCCAGCGTACAAACGACGTCTGAGGTGGAAGGGGCGTTTAAGATTCTCAACACGCATGCGTTTTGAAACCGAGGCGTTTCCTTCAGAGGGTGTGGAGTGCAGGGCTCCTTATTGCGCAGGCGCGAATACAGTCGGGTAGGGCGGGTGGTTTATCTAGGGGAGGGAGGCGGAGGTTGAAGGGATTAAAAAACCGGGTGCGCCTGCGCGTTGCTGACAGGTTGGAGGGGTTCAGGTTTTGTGAGGGGCGGGGTCACGTCTGCGCGTCATTGGATGGGTAGGTGGGACAGAGGGTGGAGATCGGGGAGGGTCTTTGCGCTTGCGCAGTGCGGGGGTGGAGGGCGGAGGAGCCGGAGAGCACGCTTGCGCGGCTGTCATAGGGCTGCTTGGTTGGTCAGTGGGGAGTCGGCGCCTGCGTACTAAGACCCGTGTGCAGCAGCGGCGGCGGCGGTAGAGGCGGCGGCGGCGGCGGTAGCGGGCTCGGAGGCAGCGGTTGGGCTCGCGGCGAGCGGACGGGGTCGAGTCAGTGCGTTCGCGCGAGGTGAGAGCGGGCAGGACGCGCCTGCGCGGAACCTCTGCTTGAGCAGGGAAGGAGAGATGGAACTATACGGGGGTCGGGGAGGGGGCAGAAGGGAGCGGCGGCCACCACCGCATGGGTTTGGTCGGGGAGCGGCGCGAGGTATGGAGAGGCGCGGGCGCGCGGCCCGGTTGGCGCGCGGGGTGACGGTTGGGGCCGGCCGGGTGACGTTGGAGCGACGCAGGGCGGGGGACGGCGAGCCGCGAGGCCGCCACGCGGGAGAGGCCGCCAGGCGGCTGCTCCGGGGAGAGGGCCGGGGGCCAGATCAGCCCCGTCGGGGCAAGGGTCCCAGGGTCGTTGAGGACCGGGCTCCGCGCGGCCACGTGAGGTGGGGGAGGGGGCTGTTCCGTGAGAGCGCATGTGAAGGGGGGGTTGGCGGCTGGCGGGGGGAGGGGAGGCAGCGAGTCGCCGGCCTGGCGCAGCGTTTGGGGAGGGGGGCACTCGCGGCACCGGAAGTGCCCCCCCATGGCAAGTTGCCCTCGGGGTCGGAGGCCGCATGGCCGAATGTGGACCGGGTCCGCATGGCAGCGCGGGGACCCCTCCCCCCAGGTCCCGGCCACCGGAAGCCCCGGGCGGCCACATGGTGGGCGGGAGCCTGCAACCCCCGGCGCAGGGAGAGCTCGTCCTCCCTGGCATCAGAGGGAACCTGGAATTTTGGATAGTGGGAGAACCTTAAGGACTAGTTTTCGATCACCCCGGAGGGCCAGCTGCAGGCATATGTTAGCGTTTCTCAGCCTCATGGGCGTCTGGAGCTTTTCTCCCAGTCTTCACGTGAAGTGAGGCGGTCAGCCAGATGTAAGTGGCACTCTTAGAACTGCGAGGCTGGAGAAATTGGGAAACTTGAGTGATTGGACTTGAGTTCCCCTCCTCTCTAGGCACGTGCCGACAGCGCCTTGAAGTCTGCTGTCTTCACTTTGTCACTAGTGGTCTTCCTCGTGTCTAGTTTTGGGAGTAACTTGGTGTTAGAGTTCCTAATTCTCAGCCTAGGGTGATTTTTACTACTCACTACTACCAACCCTTTGCTTTCATTTTATTGTCATTCACCACCCCCTACTCTCTCACTTTCTGACTGCACAGGACGGGCCTAAAAAGTCGACAGCACCGATGCATCCTGGGAAAAGTGGGCGGGCCTTCGAGGAGAGGCTGGGTTCCCTTTGGGAACCGAGATCGAGGTGTTTGGCAGGGGGATGGTTTAGGAAACTACTTTCACCCCCTTGACTGCAAGTGCATGTTGGAGAGGCGGGAATCCCCCAAAGAGGCCTTGTGGTTTCCTGTACCAGTGACTGGCTTGTGTGTGGATAGGGGTGGGGGGGTGTAACAGCCGGGTGGGGCCTTGTCCTCCGGTTTCCACCCTCCCCCCTACACACATTAGCCCCACCCTTTTGCTGGCTCATAGCTGCTCACCTAATTATAGCTCTGGCTAAGTGTGGGGAAGAGGGGTGGTTGGTTTCAGTGGCAAGTAACACCTGAGTCCTCCCCACCCCAGGAAGTAGGACTTTCCTCATCTCAGATTTGGCATCTTAAGTCCCTGGACCTTTCCTTTCCCAAGTACCACTTGAACTTTAATTTGGGGGAGGATCCAGCTATTCCACCGTTACTTACACACACCAGTTCTCCAGTGTATTTGACCCCAGTCAGTAGTTAGTCCAAGAACTTTGACTTTTATTATAGGTGGGTAGTGGAATAAGGGGTTGGGGAAAACAGCAGTGTTTCCAAAGAGAAATGGAATAGATTAGAGGTCCTGTTAACTTCTATCTTTCCTGACCCCAGTTCTCTTCTTGGCTTTAGTTGGAATCGAAGCCTCTTAAAATGGCAGATGATTTGGACTTCGAGACAGGAGATGCAGGGGCCTCAGCCACCTTCCCAATGCAGTGCTCAGCATTACGTAAGAATGGCTTTGTGGTGCTCAAAGGCCGGCCTTGTAAGATCGTCGAGATGTCTACTTCGAAGACTGGCAAGCATGGCCATGCCAAGGTTAGACTTTCACATGTTGCCTTCCCCACACCTCATATATACATAGGGCTTCTGGCAGCAAGCTGCCTTCAGTCCTGACCCCTGCCTGCCTTTAGTTGTGTGTGGGTTTTTTGGGTTTTTTGTTTGTTTGTTTGTTGTCTTAGTCCTTTTGTTTAGCACTCAGCCCTTATACCCATTCAGACTACACCTGCTCCCAGCCTTCAGCCTCCTTTTGTACCCCCATCATTGTCTGGTAGTCCTTTTTCTCCATTTTTGTGCCAGTCTCTTGACATTTCTTCATGGTCCTTTGACTTTTCTTCAGTCCTTTATGCTCTGGCTGTTCAGCTGTTTCTTCCTTGGTCTTGGCATTCACTTTTTTTGTTTCTTCCTTGGGCCTTTGTTAGGTACTGTTTACATCACTATGCTTGGTGAATTTCTCTGGTCCTAACACAGACTGTAGCATTCCCTTGAAAGGCTCCAGTGTGCTTGAATTTTCAAACTTCTGCTTTTCAAACCGCTTCTTTCTGCAGTTCTACCTTTCCCTTTGGAATTCTGATGCAGTCTCCATTTCTCTCTACCTGCCCATGCCCACTCCTTGAATTCCTTGAGCCTCCCTGTTTTCTCTGGTCTTAGTGTTCTCACTAGTGCTTCCCTTGTCACCTCAGAGTTTTTCTTTTTCCACAGAAGTTAAACCTGATTCATTCTTGTTGAATTTCTTGTGGTTTTATTGACTTGACATTGATCCTCCTAATGCGTAGCTCTTTCTCTAGTTTCCTTACTCCCTAACTACGTAGTTCTTTTTGATCTTGAAGTTTGTTTTCCCCAATTCTTTTAACAGACTTTTTTCCCCTTCTACCTTATTCTCAAAATTCTCAGCCCCTTACATGGGTGTCCAGAAACTCTTTTGCCAAGGATTCCTTCTATACCCCTAGGCTCCTAGCATTCTCTGTCAGTGTTTTTTGATAAGGTAATGGACTTCCCTACACCTGCTCTACCACCTTGACCTGTGGTGGTCTTTTAGCCTCAGAATTTGTTTGTTTTTGGCTTTAGTATTTCTTGGTTCATTTCCAACTTTGCTTGTCTTTGCCCTGACGAGGTAGACTGACTTCCTTCATCAGCTAGTAACTATATGAGCCTTTATCTCCTCCGTCCTAGAGTTGGTTGGGTTTCTCTTTGTGATGCATATACACAGGTCCACCTGGTTGGTATTGACATCTTTACTGGGAAGAAATATGAAGATATCTGCCCGTCAACTCATAATATGGATGTTCCCAACATCAAAAGGAATGACTTCCAGGTATGTAGGTGTACAGGATAAGGATGGGTTAGTGGTTCACGGGTGCAAAATACAGATTGACCAGAAGTTGTGGGAGAGGAGGGAGAGGGTATTTGATATTTTGCTCTTTTTCCAAATTGTTCATCAGACCCTTTATCCTCAGCCTACCTGGGCCTGTCTTCAACTTCCTTCTCTGTTTGCCCCCAGCTGATTGGCATCCAGGATGGGTACCTATCACTGCTCCAGGACAGTGGGGAGGTGCGAGAGGACCTTCGTCTGCCCGAGGGTGACCTCGGCAAGGAGATTGAGCAGAAGTATGACTGTGGAGAAGAGATCCTGGTATGCTGTTCTCTTCTCCCTTGTATGCTCAGCTTTGCTGTTTCTCCAGCTTCTGGTATCTCCTAACTATCCTTTTTTTCTTCTCCAGATCACGGTGCTGTCTGCCATGACAGAGGAGGCAGCTGTTGCAATCAAGGCCATGGCAAAATAACTGGCTCCCAGGTGAGAGTGATGAAGCCCTCACTGTCCCCCTTTATGTATTTTGTTCTCATCAAATTTATTTCTGATCTTGTAATCATGCCAGGCTTGCTTTCTGTCTCCATCCTGGTCCTGTTCTCTCCACCCTTGTTGAAGGTATTAATTATTCTGTCTTAACTTGGTTTCTCTCTTACTCAGGGTGGCAGTGGTGGCAGCAGCGATCCTCAAGCCTGCAGAGGCCCCTCCCCCAGCCAGGTCCTGCTGTGGCTGGACCCTTGGCTGGACGACTCCTACACAATTTATTTGACGTTTTATTTTGGTTTTCCCCACCCCCTCAATCTGTCGGGGAGCCCCTGCCCTTCACCTAGCTCCCTTGGCCAGGAGCAAGGGAGCCATGGCCTTGGTGAAGCTGCCTTCCTTTTCTCCCCTTGCACTACAGTCCTGGTGGGGGAGAAAGGATGGGTACTGCTTGTGGTTTGGTTTTTTTTTTTTTTTCTTTTTTTTTTTTTTTAATTCAATTTGGAATCAGAAAGCTGTGGATTCTGGCAAATGGTCCTTGTGTCCTTACCCCCCACTTGTCCTTGGTCTGGTCTCCTATTCCCCCATAGCCCTTTAATCCAAGCACCAACCCTACAGAACAGGGACCAGCCCCCTCCCCTGCCTGTATCTCTCCCCAAGTCCCTTCATGCGGGGGAGGGAAGAGGAGTAGAGGGGAGGGGACCTGCCCCCTCCTCAGGCATCTGGGAGGGCCCTGCCCCTATGGGCTTTACCCTTTCCTGCGGGCTCTCTCCCCGACACATTTGTTAAAATCAAACCTGAATAAAACTACAAGTTTAATATGAAGCCCCCCAAGTCAGCTGCTTATTTGAGTTAAATGGGTGTTTGTTGACTGGAAATAATTGGAAGGCAGAATAGACTTGTTAATCTACCAGCCATCCCCCCCACCCTCCAAGCAGCCTAGGCATATTCCAGACAGCTGGGTGGGAAGTGACACAAAGAGCAGCAGCCAGGGGCAGTGGCAGGTAGATTTTATTGGCCTGGGACATAAAGGGAAGAAAGACCCTCACCCATGGGGGATGGAGGGATGGGGTTGAAGACATAATTTGATGGTCACTTGTGGTAGAATCGCGGGTTCTGGCTGTGTTGGATGAAGGGGAGCCGAGGGCCAGGTTGGCTGGTAGTGGCAAAGCCTGACTGGATGGTTATGAAAGGAGGGTTTTGTCAGTGAATATACCCTCCCTTCCACTTAACACCCCTACTGATACACACACTGAAGGAGGAAGGGACAACCAAAAAGTGTGAGCCACCTATCCTGTTTGCTTGGCAGTGTTGGGATATTGGTTACCATCCTTACCTTTCCTGCTGGTTGCATCTGCACAGGGAGCTGGGGGGAGGCAAGGAGTCCAGGGGCTGGATGCAGAGCCTGGGGGTGCATGGGGCGCAGGGAGGACTGCAGAGGACAAAGTTACCTGAAGCATACTGGGGCTCCCCTTAGCCTAGCCCTTCCTCCAACCTCCCAAGGCCCTTTACTTACTGAGTCAGAGAAGCCAGTCTGCTGGTTAGCATGCTCCATCTGCTTTTGCAAGGACAGGGCACCACCAGGCTGGAGGAACCCTAGGTGGGGAAGAGAGGTGTGTGAAAGAAGAGGATGGGGCAGGTGGGACCTGTGGAGCTAGGGGTTCCTGCCTAGGATATTATCACCTGTTTGGGTGGGCTGAAAGTGGCCATGCACGGCATAGGGCTGTGGCTGTGGCTGAGATAGGTACTGCACTGCAGGAAACGCTGAAGGCGCTGAGGAAGGGAGGAGGCATGCCCGTTAGAATTTCCTTTTGCTCTACCCTTACCTGTGGGCTTTCAGGAAAGCCACCCCACTCTTTCCATTACTCACCTCTGAGCTGCTGACTAGGACTATAGGCTGGCTGTGTGGGTCCATAGTGAGGTGGGGGCTGAGCAGTCCCATAAGCACCACCTGGGCTGCCTTGGAATTGCCCATGCTCTGGAGTTCCTGGGAAAGCAGCTGCTGAGCCCACATAGTGGCGGGTCTAAGGAGGAAGGTGAGAACTGATTGTAAAGTCCTTAAAAACAAATTCAAGGACTTCTGTATACATCGTTGCCCTACTTGCCCTTACAATAAGTGCTTGGTTATGTTTGTGACTTGAACACTGGTGACCAGGATGCCTGGGATGAAGCAGTAAAGAGAAGAAATAGAGCTATACGCTCAAATCCATTTTTCTCACCGTGAGTACTTGGGGTCCAAACATCTGTTTAGCTCTGTCAGCTGCCATGAGGGTGCCTGGGCGATTATGTCCTCCAGGGCTCCCTAGAAAGGGAGAGGGATTTTGTGATGCCTCAACCTCCAAGAGGAGCCACTTTCTGTCAAATGGTTTCTTTAGTCTTTACCCTGCATGCTGAGGAGGTGAGTTCCTGTGTGAACAGTCAGGCTCTGCTGGTATGCAGCTGATGTCAAAGTGGTCAGGTCACTGGAGTGAAAGGAAGGATAGGTGAAAACCAAGGGCAGTTACCCCCTTTTTGCCATTAAACATTGATTCTTTTGTTACCCAATCCACCTTATCCCAATTTTACTTTTAGCTCTCCGATCCCACCTCTGCTCCTTTCGCCTCCGTTTTTCTTCCTCATGTAAAACTTTCTTGAGCTGCAAAAAAAGTTGGTGCTTCTCTTCCTGTAGGGCCAAAAGCTTTTCCTGCAACTTGAGAATCTGGAAGGGAAGGGGAAAGGAGGTAAGACAGGGAGAACCAAGGGAAAAAGCCAGAGCTTGGAGCAATCAGGGACAGCTTACTTGTTCCTTGGTCTCCTCTAGTGACATTCTCTCTTCCATCTCCTTTTTCTTTCTTCTCTCCTGTTCTTCCTTCATCTTCTGTTCCATCATCTTGTCCACCTCTTCCTCCTCTGGAAAAATCAGCCAAAATGAAGTGGCAGGGTGGTGAAACTCATTAGTTTACATATCCCGCCATTATCCCACCACTTGTGTATTTGGCAGTAGCTCTCCAAGGTCCTACCCATCTCTGGCTTCTGGAACTTGGACCAGGCCTCTACTCCCACACTAATGGGGGGCTGTTCCCTCCCTCCCTCTAGCTTCGCCTGCGGGCGCACTGCTCAGCCCATGGGTGGGAGTAGTCCTGGGACAGCTGAGACACCTTAGCCATGCGTAAGTTCTATCGCTCTGGCCCCAGCTCACCCTGCCGCTTGCGCTCCCGCTCCATCATGATGTGCCGGTGCAGCGCCCTGGCCATGGCGTTGGAAAGCTTGGGACGTTCCAGGAGCGCGGGCATGGTGCTGTCGGGGGCGCTCGGACCGCGGGCGCCCTGCTCTGTCACTGACTGCCAGACCTCAGACGGTGCCTGCAGGGAGGCAGGAACTTAGTGGAAACTGAGCCGGGACGAGGCGGAAGCCTGTCGGTGCGGTCAGCTCTCGGACAGGGTCACGTGTTTCGGGGGCACGCAGCTCCGCCGGGTCACAGCCCCAGCGCATGCTGGCGGCACAGGGTCCATGGTTCGGCGCCCCCGCCCCTCCCTCGAACCCCCGAGGCATCGACCCCTACCTACCCACCTTCTAGATGCTCTCTCCGCGGCCTCTGGCGCGCCTTGGCCTTAGCGTCACATCCGGCGGCCCGAACGAATCCTTCCGGAGTCAAGGCGGCAACCGGCCTTGCGGGTTGGACAGGAAGGAAATGCGGAAGCGCGCGGGGACGGATGCCCGCGAGTCCAAACTCCGTTGTGGCAGCTGGGGTCTGGGCAGGCTCCGGCTGCGTGCCAGCAGCCCTTCATTTCACCGGGCGGCCCTGGGACCGCGGGCTCTTGGGGGCGCGCGAGACAGAGGCTGAGGCGGATGCTCTGAGACCGTATTTATTGGCTCCTTAGAAATCAGTCGGTAACAACTGTACAGAGGGCCCGCAGCTTCCCCCGCCCGCCCTTCCTTCCCCACTCCCGCCCGATGGCCCCGGAAAAAGCAGCTTCGTGTGGGCTCAGGGAGAGACTCCTCTGGGATTCACAGTAACCAGAAACAAAAACGGAAATAAATTAAGTGATGTTGGGGAGGGGAGTAACAGGGAGTCGTGTTCCCCAAATCAGTGCATGAAGGAAGGACCCAGGGCCTGGAATGGGCTCCCCACGAGCTCCCTCTCGTTAGAGGAAGCTGTGCTGGACCCCTGGACATGGAGAGGTGCTTCACTTCCTTTCTGAATCTGTCCTGCGTCTGCTAGGACAGCACCTGTGCATGCCGTGAGTCACTGGAATGAGGTGATGGCAGTCATCACTCTTTAGGGCCAAGGCCCAACTGTGCTTGTAGTAGTGGTGTCTCACCCTTCATTCCACCCGCACCAGCAGCGCATAGAGGAGTGTGGCCCCCTTCTCCTTAGTGACCCACTCAAGTTCTGCTGGGCTGAAGTGAGGGTCAGGAGGTTCTCTGAGGGCAGCAGAAGGGGGGCCAGGGGTGTAGGAGCCAGGACGCACACACACCTGGAACGCCACCTGAGCCTGGTGCGTCCGCTGGGATTTGGGATCCCGGAATCTGTCAAAAAGTAGAAGCCAAGAGTGAGGCCTTTGGCCCCCTCACCATTCCACCTTGCTAACTGCTCACCACACAGGCCTGCTGTTCCTTGGAAGTATTCTCATCACTAAGTGCTAAATTCCAGCAGTTTTCTACTTGTAATGCTTTTCCTCCCAAAGACTGCTTAGCAATCTCCTTCCCTGCCCTCCTCATAGCTTTGCTCAAACCTCACCTTTTAATGAACGCCTATCCTGACATCCTATTTAATATGCCCACTCCAAGTGCAATGCTCATCTGCTTCACTCCACTCTCCTTTTGTTTCCATACTACTTTTCACCCTTAAAAATCCTAAAGACTCATTATGTATAAACATTCTAGAGAAGGTAAGTTACAACAGAGTAAGGTTCCTTTCTCCTTCACTCAGATAGCATGTGGTAAGTGGTATCTTCAATGAATGAGTGAAGAAAGGGCTCAGGTGGAGGAGCAACTAACAAGCCAGGGTATGAGATGGGAGACAAATCATGAGGATCCAAGAGGTTCTAGGACCCCGTCTAGGTTGAAAACCCCAGAGCCACCCCCCATCTTGTGTACTCACTGCACTTTGGAGGCTAGGGTCTCAGCCCCAGCATATTGAAGGGAGGGGGAAAGCAGCACTGGAGGGGGCTGCTCCTCCCGGGGAGGTGCACAGTTCTCACCAGGCTCCTCAAACCCCACCCCAGGTTCTCCCTTCAAGGGCCGGCAACTCAGGATGGAGGCAGTACCTGCAAGGAGAGCTGGGTGGGTCAGGATGGCCCTTGTGATTCCTCCCAGGGACCCCAAGCTAGGGCTTCCCTGTCCCTGCTTGCTCTACAGTACCTGCTCCCAGCTCCCCTCGGTCCAGCACTCTCCGTACAGCTGCCACATTGCTCCCATGATATGCCATGTGCCACTTCTTGGTTAGTGTCCCAGCTTCCAGATGGGGATTCACTCTAAGAGAACAAAAGCAGACAGGACAAAGGTCACTGGCTTCCCAAGGTCATTCCCTACTCAGGAAGTTCTACCAGTTTTTACATGCACCCGCTGGGACTCTCTTATGAGGGTAAAAAGCAATAGGGAACATGTATGGCTTTGGCTCATACATACCTGAGGTTGAACCTGCACCAGCCAAAGGGCAGGGCGTATTCCCGGGGAGGCTCCCCTCGGCGCCTGTGGGTCTCATCTCCTCGAAGCTTCCGACAAGACTCACAGTAGCATAGGCTACGTTTCGGCGGAGGTATGAAATAATCCTCTGTGGGACAGTGAGTGTCCAGCTTGGTGCTAAGGTTCCCACCCTGGGTCCTGCTGCTGCCCTCCAGCTGGCCATAGAAATGAGGCAAATTCGGGGGGGGGGGGCAGGGACTTACCAGGAAGCAGCAGCAGTTCTTGGAAGCGGGAGCAAAGGGCATGATACTCGCAACTCTTTAGAGGGCTAGCAGCAGGCTGTGGACCCCAGCACACGCTCTCTTTAATACCTGAGGGAATAGAGGGGGCAGAGGTCACAGAAGCTGGGCTAGAAGGATTGGAATGGGGCAGGTGGGGGTGTAGGATCTTGGTCCCTTCAGGTTGGCACACCATCCACCATGTCTGCTTTTTCCATGTCCCCTTGGGTTCCAGCACTCTTTCCACTGGCAGCCCCTGGTTCAGGGCTCACAATTGTCACCTGTAGAGGAAAGGGGTGGTCAGCCAAAGCTTTCTCAACCCCCAAGGGCTGCTGATTTATGTACCTCAAACTTCCCAGTCTCCCAGGCACTGCCTCCCCCATTGCCACTAACCTGCTCACACTGCCCATAGAGGTCCACAAGTGCATGACAAGGCTGGGGCACATCTGGCACAGCTACCCCATGGTCCACCCCATTGACATGGAGATGCAGTCCTCCAGAGCTGTCTAGCCGCAGTCCCAGGATGGTGCCTTCAGGACATGTGTCCAGATTTGGCCCAAACTTCTCACAGATCTGGGAGGAGAGACCTACTGTCTTCAGACTTCCATCACCAGCAGACAACCCACCTTTCATTCTGCTTTCAGTTTTCTGTCCCTGGGCTTTGTCTCCAACCTTGTTCACTGCCTAGGCTCTACCCCCACTTCAATAACTATAATACTGTCAACTGTGTAGGAGGAAGCAGTAGGGCTGAGACTGACCAGATAAGGACACTCATACCCTTGCCCCTTCCCCCCACCAACTTCCACCCTCTTCGGATCTGCTATCCTACAACCAGGACTATGAGTTCTACTTCTTCCTTTTGTCCAACTCCTCCCTACTTAAGAGACCTGACGCTCTCTCTCTTCTCCCTCACTCACCTTGAGACCATTGTGGAAGACACCACGGCCCCGCAGTAGCCAGGCTGCCCGTTTGAGGGCACAGGCAGAAGCAGGGAAGTTGAGCCTCTCAGGTGGGCAGGTGATGACTCCCAGGACAAGGGAGGATGTCCACTGTCGGTTCAGGAAGTCTATCCGCACCTACAGGAGAAGGAACTACTCCACAATCACAGCCTTCTGGGCAGAGGCCACCTACCTACACTGCAGAACAAGGATCTCACCCCAGCCAGGAAGGGAAATACTTCCCAAAGAGTGGCCTGGGCCACTGTCCTTTCTGATTCTTGGAGAGACCAGAAACTATAAAGTCATATTTTTTTAAATATTTTTTTTAGTTATAGATGGACACAATATCTTTATTGGCATCCTCACGCATGCCAGGCAAGCCCTCAACCACTGAGCTACAACCCCAGTCCCCCTCCCTCCCCCTTTTTTTTTTTTTAATATTAATTTATTTACTTTTAGGTGTAGATGGTCACAACGCCTTTATTTTTATGTGGTGCTGAGGATCGAACCTGGGTCCCGCCCACCTCTGCTAGGCGAGCACTCTACCACTGAGCCACAATCCCAACCCCCCTCTCTCCCCTCTTTAAGCCTTGGTCTTATTATCACCTCTATAAGGATTCTTGCTACTAAGGGCTTCATTGACCTGGTTAACTTTTGACATATCTTTTGGTTTGCAGCAGAAAGGCCCTTTCCTGGAGGGTTGTTCATGGCGGGAGCAAGAGGAGCTGGGAACAAGGAAGCAGGGCACACCTGGACTAGCAGCTGGGGCACCAGAGGCTGGCTGATGACAACGATGCCCTGATTATAGCTGGCCACCCGTGTAGCTGTACGGTTTCCATTGGACAAGAGGATATTCTTCCCATGGTTCTCCAGGAACTCAAAGGCTGCAGGCATAATACCAACTTGATTCTGGCCCTGGTGTGGAAGAAGAGATGATGCTGCATGAGGGGCCAATGGCAGGCCTGATCCACCCCACTGGAGCACACACAGAGCTCAAGTGTGAGCCTCTGCCCTGCAATTGGAGAATCTGTTGTCCAATGGCCATTAACTGGCCAGCAGCCCCTGCTATAGCCTCTTACACCCAGGCCATGATCCTCGCCCTCGTCATCCTCCTCGCCTTCACTGCCGGTGTCTGAGCTGGGGGAAGGAGGTTGGGTGCCTTCTGGCTCCTCCAGCCTTGTGGAACTGACAATGGACACACTGCGTACTGGCCCATATAGATCCAATACAGCCCACACGTTCTAGAAATATAAGACTCAGAAAGTCAGAGATCAGCACAAAGCTTCCACCCCAGAGCCCACTCTCAGGACCCAAGGAAGCTATTAGGTGTACCTTGGCAATGCCAGTGGCTGCAGGCCCCATATCCTCTCCATCTACTAGGATGTGCATTGTGTCATCTGCTCCTCGACGAATGCCTACACGGCTACCCACCTAAGTCCAATGTGGGAAAAAGAAATGCTCAGAAAACCTCTCTCTGACACTCCATTCCCAACCCCTCACCAGCTGCTCCAGAGTCAGGTGCTTCACCCCAAGTCTCTCTAGATTCCGGCCATAGTTCATCCTCTGGAGCTGCCCATCACGCCTCACTTCACAGCTGGAGACCATCCAGGTGGTCTTAGTCCGGAGCTCTGGCAGGGAAGGAGGCAGCCCTGGGCCACTGCCTGCTCCAGGTCCCATTTCCCCTGGTGCCAGTGTGGTCAGTCCCAGCCGGAGGGAACCTGCCCATTTCTCATCTAGCTCTTCCACTTTTACCTATGAGAAAGAAAACATTAGTTGGCTGCGATGATGGGCCAGTAGCACCCCACCCATCTCCACAGCCCACCTCAAAAACTTCCTCCGCCTTGAGCTCCTTGGTGCTGAAGACAAGGCCGTGAGCATAGCCAGTGGCACGCACTGCCCTTGTGCCATCCTCCTCTAGAGTGACATTCTTGCCACAAGTACTATGAAATCGGTGAGCCACACCAGCCACTATGGATAGAGAAAGGAGTAAGATTAGGACAGCAAGTTCAAATAGTATAGAGAGTAAAACTTTTAAGATGAAACAGCAAGTAGACAATAAGGCTCCTTCCATGATTACTCCTCAGAACCTCCTGACCCGTCTTTTTACCACAAGAATCATTTCCAAACCTGGAATGGCTAAGGCATGGTATGCAGCCCCTGGGTGGCATGGAAGTGTCCAGGTTCTATGTTCCAGGTATACTCCCCAACCCTCCTAACTGCTTATCCTATGGAGCTGTTCCCTCCCATATCCTGTAGCATCCTTGAACAGGATCCTTTAGGCCCACAATAGGTACCTGGGGAGTGTAAGGGGAATGACTTCTCAGTGGCAGTGTTGCTGGTCGCCAGGCTATTGTCCATGGGGCCAGTGGCATTGGTGATAGACACTTGGACACATTGGCCATAGAGATCTACTACTGCATACACCTCTGCATAGGAAAGGAGGGTGTCAGAAACCTGAGAGCCCAGGCAGCCTGAGCTGAGGGTGGCTGGCCAGAAGCCACAGAGTAGTCACCTTTACCCGGAGGCAATCCTGAGCAGGCAGCGCCTTGGTCCTGGCCATTAATGAAGTAGTGCAGATCACCCTTGGCAGTTCGCATCATGCCAATGCGTGCACCTGTGCCCAGTGCATCCAGGTCACACCCATAGTTGTTGCGCATTGTGTTACCATCTTGCATGATGGCTGTACCACTGTGGAACAGCAGAAGGGGTGGGTCAACTTCCTTGCTTCATCCCCACATGGCCTCCTGCTCAGTTTCTGCATGTCAGAGCCCTCCAGTCAGCCAGGAGCAGTGGCACATGCCTGTAATCCCAGCTTCTCAGGAGGGTGAGGCAGAATTGCAAGTTTAAAGCCAGCCACAGCAATGTAGAGAGGCTCTAAACAACTTATCAGAGACCCTATCTCTAAATGAAATATAAAAAAGGGCTGGGGATGTGGCTCAGTGGTTAAGTGCCCGTGGGTTCAATCCTCAGTAACAAAAATAAATAAATAAATAAAGAGCTCTCCAGTGTCTTGGATGTGGGGGAGGAATATGTCTTGATCTTGGCCCAACATATAATTCTGTCCTCCTTTCCCTGAGATCTCCCCAAGGAAAAGCAAAGACTCCCCTAAAAGGAAGGAGGATGGAGCCCCTGAAGACTGGAGAGGGATTCCCAAAATTTAACAGAAGAGGCAGTCATATCCCCTAAGTCTGCCATTGTTGGTAACCATTATAGGCCCAAACCCTGATTCCCTGAACCTAGCCAGCTCCACTGAGCCCCACCAAACTGGTCCCAAGAGAAGGCAACCCAACCTCAGCATCCATGTATCATAGTCAATGTCTGTCATGGTGTTGGGGAATTCGAGGTCTTCGGGTCGAATAGCAGTAACTCCTGGGAAGAAGCAGGGAAAGGTCAAATCTAACTCTCCAGGATACAGGCATCCACATGCCCTAAACCACACATAGAAAACCCCTCTCACCAGCTTCAATGGAGCCTGACCAGCGGTCCACCATCTTCTGAATGACAATTTCAAACAGCTCTCCATCCCGAAGGGCCCTGCCAGGGAAAGTGGTAGTCATTGAGGTCCTACTTAGGGAAGCAGAAGGATAGTGGGAATATAAAAGTTCAGGGACTGACCGGTTGGAAATGACAATGGCATCATTGAACTCGCTGCGGCAGTTGTGCCGAAGTGCAGTACGACCTCCATTAGTAATGACGGCATTACTTCCATGCAGCTGGTGGAAGCGTAGGTCAGAACCTCCAGCCCCTGAGGATGGGGAGCTTGGAGATACCTGGTTGTTTCCCTCAGGGAGTGGCTCAGGGACTGGAGGTACCTCTGCAGGAATGGACATCACCTGTTAGGTTTCCAGGTGTCTCTAAGGCTTGCTAAGGCCTCCTATGGCCACCCTCACCTCCTGCCCTAGCCCAGCTGGGCCCTCACCTACGTCATCCACAATGGTGGCCTGAGCTGCCTGGCCATAGAGATCGACGACAGCATAGACGCCTGGGGGTACATTCCAGGCAGCAGGACCCTGAGTCATTCCGTTGACAAAGAAGTGGAGAGTCCCATCTTCTCGCCGCACCACACCCACCGTGTCCCCTGCCTTGGAAGAAGTTGGGGCTGGAGTGAGGAGTCAGGCAGAGTTCCGGCCTGGGATGGTTCTGCATCCACCCCACCTTGCTGGCTCCCTTTCTGCTGCGCCCAGGCAATGTACCCCCCTCCCACCTTGAGGCGGTCCAGGTTGTGCCCATATTCATCCAGGATGGTTGTCCCGTTGTGCATCACCCCATTCCCAGTCATCATCCAGGTCCCTACAAGGAAAAGGAATGGCAGAGTACATGAGGGGCAAGGCAGGGCTCCTTTCCTTTATTTATTTATTTATTTTTTTTTTTAAAGAGAGAGTGAGAGAGGAGAGAGAGAGAGAGAATTTTTAATATTTATTTTTTAGTTCTCGGCGGACACAACATCTTTGTTGGTATGTGGTGCTGAGGATCGAACCTGGGCTGCACGCATGCCAGGCAAGCACGCTACCGCTTGAGCCACATCCCCAGCCCCGCTCCTTTCCTTTACAAAGCATAATCCATGAGACTCCTCTAAACTAAAAGCACATTGTGGCTTTCCTTTGAGATTTGGCTTTCTTCTCAGTGGACAAGAAGAACTGCAGTTTCCAAAGGTAACGACAGGCCCTGCCTTTGTGGCACTCCCCAGCCACTGGACAAATCATCATACATGTGATAAGGAAGAAAGCGGCTGGAGAACAAGGGTCAGAGCTGCAGGAACAACTTATTCTCTAGGACCCTATCCTAGCAGTTTTACCTTTCTTGGAAACTCACCAGAGCGCAAGTTGGTCATGGTGGAGGGCAACTGGAGGTAGGCAGGGTTGTGAGTAGTCACACCAATCTCAATGGAGCCAGCCCATTTGTCCACCATCTTGTCGATGCGCACCTGGAATACCTCTCCGTCCCGTAGGGCTCTACTGCTGAGCACCACTCCATGATTGAAGTCATCAGTGGCACTGAGAACACAGCAAAGAGAAGTTCAGATTCTAGTACCTACTCTTGAATATGCCAAGGCTTAGCCCAGTCACACCTACCCATCATCCACTGCCCCAAGCCAACCAACCAGACCTCACGATCTGGGAGGCTTCCCACCTTTCTGTCTAGGACTTCCCAGACAAGATTCCTTCTGCTTCCCCCATCACCATCCCACCCCCCACCCCCAATTCCATTAGAGCCTCTTCTTCAGGCTTCTCCCCACCCATGGGCCATACTGGGGCCTCAGGGCAGTGCGTCCCTCGTGGGTAATGGCTGCCTTCTGCCCACAATTGGGGTGGAAAAGCAGGCGCTCAGGTTCTGCCTGGGCAGCAGGAGCAGCACGTCGGAGAGCACCCTCAGGGGATAGCGCCCGCAGAATGGCATTGTTTCGGCGGAGTCGATCAGAGTGGTTGTTGTTATGAACAATGGTGACTTTCACAGCCATCCCATACAAGTCCACCACACCATACACCACTGGGGGTGTCAATGGGGTAGCCACACCTGTGGCAGAAGAAAATAAGGGCAGAAGAATCAAACACAAGAAAAGCAAGCACCAGAGAGGCAGAAGAATGAGGTCTGGACCCCATGGTAGTCCTGGGCCAGAAGCCTACTCTGAGCATCCCCTTACCCTGATCGATGCCATTAATGAAGAAGTGTAGAGCAGAATTGGACTTCCTTGTGAGGCCAATGTGGTCACCCTCCTATTAAAAGCAGAAAAATAACTCAGAATGGAACCTAGCTACAGAGAATCCTGGGGCCTTCTCATCTCGCTTTTCCACAGGAATCCGTTCCCAAAGATATTCACATGAGTCTCAGTACCCTAGAGGACAGGCAGGGCAAGTCTTGGGTCCCTGTTTTCCAAACATGGCAATTTCAACATTTCCTGAATGCTCAATATAAGTCAAGAACAGAGTTAAGCCATTACAAACATCAACTTCTGTTATGGTTTAATATTAATTGTCCCCTCAAAAGTCATGTATAAGACAGTAAAAGAAAGTTTAGAGGGCTGTGGCTGTGGCTCAGTGGTAGAACGCATGCCTTGCACATATGAGGCACTGGGTTCGATCCTCAGCACCACACAAAAAGGAAGTTTAGAGGTGAAATGATAGTTATGAAAACCGTAGTGTATTAATCCCCTGATAGAGATTAATGAGTACTGCTTCAGGCAGGTAGGGTATAGCTGGAGAAGATGGGTAATTGGGGGCATGCCTTTGGGGTATATATTTTGTGAGCTGAGCTTAGTCTCTCTCTCTGCTTCCTATTGCCATGTTCCTAATTGCTTTCCTCTGCCACTCTTCCACTATGATATTCTGCCTCCCTTCTGGCCTAGAGCAATGGAGTGGGCCATCTATGGAATCTGAAACTGTGAGCTCCCAAATAAACTTCCTCCTCTAAAATTGTTGTCAGGTCTTCTGGTCACAGCCTCAATAGCAGGAACAATGCTAACTAAAGCAACTTTTAAATTTCCCTATACATAATAACTGCTACAGGGGCTTCGGATGTAGCTCAGTGGTAGAATGCTTGCCTAGCATCTGTAAAACCCTGGGTTTGATCCGCATGCTGCAAAAAAAAAAAAAAAAAAAAAAAAAGGAAAAAGAAAAAGGAAAAAAAAATGCTACCACTAGGCTCATTTTAGAGCCTATTGGGCAACCCTGCCTTTTCAGAAGGGACCTCATATAAACACAAAGGGATTTGCTCTAGGCCACAGAAAAGACCTTTATGTGGTACCCAAGCAGTGTCACAAAGTACCCAGACCTTCCCTTGGACTCACCCAAAACACTGTGCTCCATCCTCACCTGCAGCTCATCCAGACTAAATTCACAGTACTCCCGGCGGGTGCCCTTGCCATTGGTTAGGATCCCACAGCCGCTCATCATGATGGTGCCTGAGCAAAAATGGATACCTGGTTAGGGTATGGGTTTCCTTCACCTCAGTAACCCCAGGCCTGTGTGTCCCATGCTGCCCAGGGCTGGTACCTGACTGGAGGTTGGTCATAGTGGCTGGGTACTCCAGGCTGTTGGGGTTGTGGGTGGTGACACCAATCTCAATAGAGCCTGACCACTTATCTACAAGCTTGTCTATCCGGATCTGGGATTGAGTGATGATAAACAGAAGGAGCAGAGAAGTTAAGTGCAGAGAAGGGAACCCCTTGGTTCTTCCCAAGACTCCACCCTCTTGGCATCAAGGGTTGAGCCCCGTCTTTAGCTCCCAGAGGGTGAGGCACCAGCCAAACCAGGATCTTGCACACCTCAAACATCTCATTGTCCCGAAGTGGTCGGTTTGTCATGACGACCCCATTGTTAAATTCATCCAGGGGCCTCCGGCGCTCAGCTGTCTTATTATTGTTGCTGAGTTTGATGAGGGTCCCACACTTCTCATGAAAGAGCAGAGCGTCATTCGAAGTAAGGATAGGCGAGGTGGCAGCACCACTAGATCCCAGCCCATCCCCTGAGGGTGGGGAGCTCAAGTTCACATTCAGGAGCCCCCCATTGTAGGCAGACAGGATGGCGTTGCTCACCACCTCAGAGAGCTCCATGCTGGCAAAGTCTACATCAGGAGGATGGAGAAGGGCCAAAATGAAGCTCTATACTCTCTCTCCCTACCCCACTCCTGAGGCCCCTCCCTCATTGCCCGTTGCCCTTCCCAGAGCCTCCCCAAAGCCCTCACCATTATGCGACTCAAGGCTGTTAGGAAACGTCTCCGGTCGGGCCTGCGCTGGGGACACCATGAAGGCTGGGGACCAGGTAGGATGGGAGGGGAATAACAC